>NC_141699.1:697559722-698809722 GCF_964263255.1 Lissotriton vulgaris
CATGGAGGAGAGTCAGCCACCATAGCTTTCCATAGTCGATAGGGTGTAGGGTATGCTCAGTGTAGAAATTTGAAATGAAAGAACCAAGGCCGTGCTAAGATCCACAACACTCAGGGTGCCATACAGACATCTCACCAACCTACGTCTTCCATGGGTCCCACATCCTCCTCTCAGTGTGCCCTCTGGGGTCGGCGCAGCAGGTCCAGGGAATGTGCAACTAGGCTTTTATATATTTGTGCTATTTCTCCCTTTCCAAACAGACCCATCAGTTCCCACACAACCAGGGAGTTATGTTCTGGGACCTCCTGAATGTCCTCCCGGTAATCAGCAAGAGTGTGTAGGAGCTGGAGATACCAATAGAATTGGGAAGCATGCAGGTGGAATTCCAATTGTAGGTCCTGGAAGTACCAAATGTGACCCCTGTCCCACACATATCCCAGTTGTGTGATGCCCACGTGGGCCTATCCCCGGAACCCCTCCAGACCTGTGACCCTTTCCAGACTTCGGCCTGCCCAAGGAGGGTCTCTATCGTGAGCAGTTGGTCACAGCCCATCCACCTCAGTGCTGCCCTCCAGGCCACAAACACCACCTCTGTGACTCTGGTAATGTCTCTGGGACTAGGGCCCATCCAGCATGTTTGTTATGTTGTCCAGGCCCATGAGTGCTACTTCACCCCTGTAGCCTGGGTCCTCCCTATTCCCCTTGTACTCAATTGCTCACCACCAGAATGAGTGATGTCAGTAGTAGAACCAGATGTCAGCCATGGCTAGCCCACTCTTGTAAGTGGCTCTGTTGCATTTACCACATGCAGATCTGGGGGGTTTATTGGCCCTTAGGAATTGCTGTACCATCGATGCCAGAGTGTTGAACCAAGACTGCGGAATATGCCTATTAAGTTAAGAGGAAGCTTTCCCTATCTAGTCATATTTTCACAAACTCAGCCTAGCAGTGAACAGAGGTTGAGGATCCAGGTGAGTCCTGGCTCCCACGAAACATGCACTCCCAAGAATAAGAAATTAAGCTGACATATGAGGACCGTAATGGATTTCTCCCAGTTAACTCGCAACCCAGAGGCCGAACCTAATGTGCTCAGGATGTGAATAAATCTGGGACCATTCAGAGCAGGCTGGGAAAGAAACAACAGGACAATGTCCGATTATAGGGCTATCCTATCGTCCAATGCGAGACCCCAGTCGAAATCTCACACCTGTGCATCGCAAAGTAATCAGGTCGCTATGTGCTCAACGACCAATGCAAAGAGGAGTGGGGAGCGGGGACAGCCCTGCCGGGTGCCCCGATGAACAGGGAACCTAGTGAACATCACCCTGTTCGCCCTTACTTGGGTCTGTGGGGCTGCATAAAGTACTTTAAGAAAAGCCTGATATTTGAAGCCAAAGCCCATTCAAAGAAGGGTCTCTTCTAGGAAGGCCCAGTGATGGTGCCAAAAGCTTTTGTGAAGTTGTTGAGTATAATCTCTGCTGACACACCAAGTACATGCATACCACCCAGCACCAGCTGTACTCATCTTATATAATGTCTAGTACTACGGTGTGGAATGAACCTGCAATGGTTCTAATGGAGAAGGCTGGTCAGGATCTTCAGGAGTTGATTATCCAGAAACTTAGCATACAGTTTGACCTCCATGGTAATGAGGGAGTTAGGGTGGTATGAGGCACATTCGTCCGACTGCCATCCTGACTTAGGCAACACATCCAGTGTGGCGAGATCTATTTCTGTGGGAAAACATCCATTTGCGACCACTTCCATAAACGTGTTAAGAATGGGAGGGGGAATTGCAGGCCAAAGCCGTAGGCAAAACTCCAATGGGAGCCCATCTGGTCCAGGGGTCTGGTTGTTCAAGGTTGTCTCTGTCTGCCCATGACAGCCAGGGCAGTGAGATAACCACAAGTGGAAGTCCAATTCTTGAGGTGGTCGGGCTCATTCAGCATACAGTCCTTCGTAATACTGAGCAAAGGTTTAGACTATCTCGGTGATCTTCTCCCCCAGTATCCCAGACCCGCCCAATACAGGGGTACGAATCAAGACTCAATGTCCCTGGTCGCCAGCCAATAAAGGAGTTGGCTGGACTTATCCCTCCATTCGTAAAGCTGGTGGGCAGAGGGCATCCAGCATTTACGGGCTTTCTCCAGACACAGCTGGTACAGGGAGGTCCTATGGAGCTCCAATTGTCGCAAGAGGAACTCTGTCGGGGTTCCCCTGGTCTTCAGCTCTCATGATAGAATGGATCTTTTGAGCTCTGTAATCTGTACCAGCCGCTCGCTGTCTCGCCCCCTGACGCAAGATCGTGCAATTCCTCTCATGCATTCCTTGCAGGTGCCCCATAATGATTCAGGGGAATCCACTGAGCCCTGATTAACATCCAGGAAAGCTTTAAGTTCCAGATCCAGGTGGGAAAAAAAATGCCCGCCCATCAGCAACCATGCAGTGAGACTGCATTTGGGATGTACCCCACATTCAGGCACACCAGAATGCACCATCAGTGGTGCATGGTCTGATATTCCCCCCGGGAGAATTGCCAAGCCAGTAGTGTGTTAGGACGTCATGGGCCGCTATGAATCAGTAATAAGAAATTGATGCGAGAAACCAAGCTATGAGCTGCTGAAGTGTGAGCATGGACCCTGCATCCAGGCTTCCACATCCTCCTTATATCGCTCAGCCCCAGACCAGCGGCCCATGCCATTTTTTCCTTCCCCACCCTTTGAGAGAGAGACGTGGACATGTGCCAAAACTGGTCAGACATGACATTATTGAAATACCCACAATGATAGTTACACCCTGTGGAAGGACCAGTATGAGTGCCCAAAGGCTCTCCAGAGTGGACTGTGCCAGAGCAGGTGGGACAAATGCACAAATCAGATTATACAGGGTACTTTCCATCGACCCCTTCAGGATGGCATACCTCCCATCATCGTCCTGAGAAACCTTGGAAATCACCAGTAGCAGGCACCTGTCTGTGCAGAATGGCCACCCCTTACGATCCCTGGGAGTAGACGGTGTGGAACACCCTATCATATTCCCTCCTAGCCAGGAAGGGGCTATTATCACCCCAGAGGTGTGTTTCCCGGTGCATGAATATCATGGAGAGTGTCAGTGCGCATACTGCAGCACTTTGCCTCTCTTACTCTGATCCAGCAGACCATTGACATTCCACTGCATCACCGTAAAATTATGCATAGTGGCTATGGTGGTTGACATAAGTGAGGGAGCTGGTAAAGTACTTCCAAACCCTCCCTGCCAAAGATGAGTCAGGTCCCAAGACCAGACTGAAACCCGTCAGGTGCAGCCTGTAGATGCAAATAGTGTGGTCATGAGAGCAAAATTAACAACAAAGCACAGTGGGGCAAATCTGCCACATACCCAGAACCAACCCCAAACCCCCAACTACCCCTCTCTCTATACTTCCAATGCAGAAGAAGCGTCTTTCCCCCAAACTCCAAAGTTAAAACCAAAGCTAACTTGGGAATTATTTAAAAAGGTGGAAAGGGCCGTCAGCCCCACCCGGCCCAACTGTGGAGAAATAATAAAGAAAAAAGGGGAAAAAGGGGATGCAGAAGCATATAATGGTGCTGGTGTGCAATAAGCAAAGCTACAGTATGGCCCCAATCAGGGCTCCTTAAGAATCAGGGGTCAGGTTCAGCCCTATGGTGAAGTCCACCTGTGGTAATTTTCAAGGAGGCTGTCTTTCTTCTCCGGTGGCTACTCCCAAGATCCATCAAACCCTCAGCCTCTGCTGGGCCGAGTTTTCTTCATTCGGAGCAATTCCTGGGCCATTCCCTACCTAGGCTCATCTGTCCTCTTCGCCTGGAGTCCGGTGCTGATTGCCAGTCCAGTGGCTGGTGCCGGGTGAGATGATGGTGCTCCATGAGCCAAGTTCATGCCTTCTCGGGATTTCAAAGTGTGACCTCGAGTTGTAGAGTACTCACAGCCGGGCATCAAAAGAAGCATGTAGGAGAGATTAAGGGTACAGAGTTTTTGTTTAACCTAGTAATAGGATATCTGATGGGTTTGAACCTGTCGAGTGTAATCAGGTAGGATCATGATTCGACCCCCATCATATGAGAGGATCCCCTTCTCCCTCACACTATTAAGGATCAAATCCCTGTCTTTATAGTTGAGGATTCAGTTCCCCCAGATCATAGGTCTAGGGGGAGCTTCTGGTATGGGCTTTTGCATTAGTCACCTGTGGCCCTCTCGATGATGAAACAGAGGAACAGCCAAGCCCCGCCAATCCAAGATCGAATCCATTGCTCAAGGAAAGTCCCCATGGAGGTACCCTCCATTTCTTCGGGAAAACCGACAAACCAGAGGTTGTTGCACCAGGTCCTGTTCATTGCATCCTCTGCCTGGTTAACTGTGAGAGGTGGGACACCTCCAAGAAGAGCCCCGCACTGTGTCCTCCAGTGTAGAGAACTGTCCCTCTGCCTCTGTCACGCAGTCAACGGTCTGAAGCAGATACTTCTCAGCAAAGAGATGTTTGCCACCACCTCTCCAATCTTAACCTCCAAAGCCGATTTTGAGCCTGAATGGCCTGTAGTATGACTACATCATTGTCTCCACCTTTAGGGACCGAGTCTCCGGGCTCTCCCACGTCTGGCCGAGCCCCTCCCCACCCATGTGTTTATCCATTTTTTTCTGGCTTAGGGCCCCCTGAAGCGACCAAGGATGAGTAGCTGAGGTAGGGGCCTTGGCTGCATACTCAGGCCCTTTTGGGCAACCTCCTCTCACCCCAGCCACAGGGAGAGAGGGATCTGACCTGCTTGTCCCAGCTGTGAAGCTCCGGGGGCAGCATGAGCAGTAATTCCTGGGGAGTGCCTCCCTCTTCCTGGTCCATGTTGGCCCCCCACCCAGGTCACCCTTTTCCACTCCAGTGGACCCTGCTAAGAATCTCCAACAGTCCAGGTGGGGTGGAAGGGGGCAGAGGTAGGAATAGGGGGAAGTGGGGGCCATCCGCCTTCCCCCAGGCAGTCACCCATCAATGTCCTGTCGAGCTGCTGGGATCTGTGCCAGGACTTTAGCGCTTGCCCCTTGCTTGCTCGATGTGGCCCTAGCAGCCAAGCTGGAGTTGGCACTCCTCATGCACTCTGCTCAGCGAGACCGGAAGGAGGCCCCCTCCCGGGCAGTCAGAGACTGTCACTTCAGATCATCGATGGCCGGTTGGGGGCCCATGCGCCTTTGATTCTGGTTGTTGGAGGTGACTGCACACCAGGCCCTGTGGGGTATGCTCCATGTGGTCCTAGGAGCTACCCCAGTGGGTCCCCGGTGACTTCTCTTTGATTAATTGGCTTGCCCAGGCACTGGTCTCAGTCCCGGGCAGCCATCTTGATTGGTTCCTACTCAGCCACGCGATCATGCCAGTGTCCCCGCTTGGCCAAGTAGGGTTGGAGAGAGTGCTCTTCATGGCGTGGGGGGCCATGAACCACTTGGGCCCCCGTCTGAGTAACTTCTCCAGACATGCCCGCTCCCAGGATCGGTGCGCTTTTAGAAGGCCGTGGCAGAGCTCACAGGAGTTTTTCCGCCATCTTGGCCAACCCTGTATTTACACCTTCTTATTGTTTTCTTACTTGATCATAACTGCAGCACCTCTATCCATGCAATATGTCACTTCTGTCTTTTTTCCCCAAAGTGGTCACACCCAGCTGTGACCTATTTCCCTTACTGCGCTTGGTGGGTCTGCTCTGCAGGGTCCTACTACTCAAATGCTACATCTCCCCCTGAGTTATCTGAGCACTGACATAATTAGACTGTGAATAAGCAATTTTTTTCAATCAGTCTGCGAGGTGACATGCATTCTAGGCCGTGTGGTGATCACTTGATGGGGTGTGGCCTCAAGGGGTTCCATGGACACCACTGCGTGAGGCGGAGACATGAAAAGCTTTGGATGGCTTTCTCTGGGAGGATCTGAAGGCTCCACAGGACAGGTTATCTGCTTGAAATGCAACACATCTCTAGTGATGGATTTCCGACCCTTTTTGCTGTGATCATGGCTCCTTTGCTCTCCATACTTGTAGCGGATCTACTGCAAAACAGGTGTCTGTCTTCTGTCTTTGCATTTTTCTGACTAGCACCCATTCTCTGCTGCCAATGGCAATCTCTCAGGCTTACCTCTGTTTGTCAGCATACGCCTTCATTGTCTCTGTGATAAAGCTTGAAGTCTTTTAACATCCACTCACCTTTCGTCTGTCCATTGGCTTGAAGTCTTATAACATCTACTCTCCTTTCCTCTGTCCATTGAGGAACCTTTGTTTGAATTGCTCGGCCAAACATGAGGGTGGCAGGGCTTTCTCCCGTCATTGAGTAAGGAGTTTAGCAATAGACTCTCAGAACTTGACACAGTGCTTTGACTCGGGTCCGTTCCCTTCACAACAGTGCTCTGCACTGTCCATGAATCATTCAAAAACACTGTTAGCTTGAGGCCATAGTGGTGTGCTCCATTGATGCTTGACTCCTAAGAAAGTCAAGAATTCCTTAACTTATTTACTTTTGAAAGGAGGGCCATTGTCAGACTTTAGAATTTAGGGATTGTCCCACGTTGCAAAGATGTCACCCACGCTGCTCATGACATTCACATACCCGGTGAACAAGATGCTTTCTACCAAAGGGAAGCGAGAATTTTCATTCATAAAGATCCTTAAATATTGAAAATCTGTTAACAGTACAAAGAAATCAATTGTAACCCTTTCCCAAACTTGAGCCGGGAAATCTGACATTGTTATTGGGTGTTGAGTGGTTTTTTATGACAAGCAGTTACAAATGAGACATTTTTTAGAGCTTCCTCAACATTTTCATCCAACTTCGGAAACCACAATCTCTCCCTCAGGGCTCTTTTAGTTGCCACGATGTCTCACATGAGCTGGATCTCTTTGGAAGAATAATTATTGATCCTCTGTGGGTAATCCCTTCCTGGGTTACTGCCAGCTCTTGACAAATGTAGTTGAACTTTTGGAGCTCTACCAAGTCCCCTACTTTTTGTTTTTCACTTAGCATGTTTGAGTGTTAATCAGTTGCTTGCCCATGGTCATGTTTTCATCAGCAATAGTGGCAGATACAATTTTATCCATGGACAAGGCTGGGAGAGCACTGGATTGTAGTAGGAAGTTCAGGTATTCCTCATCAGGCGAGAGTTTCAATGCTTGCAGCTGCACAGGAACTTGAGAGAAATAGCTGGCTGGGTTTTGAGCTTTTCCCAGCTTATGAATGATGTCATACTTATATTCTTGGAACAGTAGCCCCCAACATTCGATTCTCTGCGCATCTTGGCCTTCGGATTTCCAAAGTTTGTCAGCAGAGCCTGATGATTAGTAACTATTATGAACCGTTTGCCATATAGGAAAACATGAAAGGGCTCACAGGCCCATACGACTAGTAGACTCTCTTTCTCTGGTTGAGAATAGGCTCACTCAGTGTCTGATTGGCACTGCTGGCATATGCATCAATGCGTCTTTGAACATTTGGATGGCTGCTGTCTTGGACAAGAATGGCACCCAGTCCTACCGGGCTTGCATCCACTGTTATCTCTGTGTGAAGTTTTTTGGTCATGGTAGACCCTGACTGTTGCTTTTTGATGGCAGTTTTGAGGATTCGAAAACTTTTTTCGCAGGCTGGGGATCACTGAAATTTTATGTTTTGTTTTGCTAGTTCACGTAGTGGGGTATTCAGCGTGGCATAGTCATGTGTGTAATGGGTGCAGTAGCTAGCCATGGCCAGACAGGATCGCAGCATGTCCACATCCTATGGGGGCTTGGTTTATGATATCACTTTCACATTATCAGGGTCCAGAGTCATGTCACTTCTCCAAGAACAGGTTTCCTAAGAATTTCAGTCTGTTTTAGTAGAATTCACATTTGTTGATATTTAACGTGAGGCCTGCACTGGTGAGAAGCTGACATACCTTTAAAATCGCCTTGTCATGTTCCTATTTAGTGCTCCCAAATATTTGAATGTTATCACTGTAATTAAGTCCATTTGATACACATTGGATGACTCTGCGAATTACACCTTGAAAGATTTTAACGGCTGAGAGACAATAAAACTCAGTCTTTTGTATCTGAATAGACCTATGTGTGTAGAGAACATACTAATGTATCTACAATTCTCCTCCAATTCCAGCTGATGATATCTCTTGTCCAGGTCAAACTTGGAAACTACTCTGGCACCTTTGAGTTATGCTATCATGTCGGCTATGTGAGGTCCTAGGTGCCTTTCACATTCTATTGTTCAATTCGATTGAGGGTTGTCAATGCAAATCCGCACCTCCACTTTGTTATCTCATTTTGGCAGTACCACTACTGACGAGATCCACGGGGTGGGTCCAGTGGATCATTTTATGATGTCAATTTTTTGCAGCATTGCTATTTTCTTTTCTACTGCCTTTGGTAGATGAAAAGCAACTCGTTTATATCTCTGGGCAATGGGATAAACACATTCATTAATGTTCAATTGTACTCTAACACCTTTTAATTTCCCCAGTCCCTGAAACAGTGACGGAAATTTGGAGTGATGTCTGGATCAGTGCAAATGTGGTCATTAATGGATACGTGTCCCCAATCAGCTGCCGCTGTGAAGCTGAGGAAGCATGCACTGGACATTGCCCCATTAAAAACATGGATTTGCCACTTGAACTAACCTTTCGTTGTAATGCACAGTCACTATGAATGACCCATGGCTCAGCAGCAGCTCGGATGCAGGCCAGGTGTAAATTTCAATGTACGAGGGAGTGAGGGTTGTTGTTGGTGTGAGTGCTCTGAGTTTGTCTACTGGCATAATGTTAATGGAAGCTCTGCTGTCGAAGAGAAAAGGTAAGGAGTAATCATTGATTATTCATTGAATGAGTGGAGATTTGTTGGTAGCCTCCCTTTATCTCATGTGTCTTGCAGCTTAAAGATTGTCTTTGACGGTGGCTGTTCTTGATTGTCCGGCTGGGTTGGTTTTGTGCATCTGTCGACATCATCATTAAATACCCATCTTTTTCACTCACACTTTAGAGGGACACTGAAGATCTGCTGTATGAGGACGTGGAAGACATTTGGCTGAAATTGGATTCAACTTGCCATACATGATGTTTCCGCATCTCTTTAAAGTCGCTGCATAATCTTCTCCAGATGTCTTTTGTTTATGCTTCCTCTCATCTTTCAGACTTGCTGTTCTTCTCAGGAGCCTGGCATACCACTTTGAAATGATTCCCTTTGTCACATCCTGTGCAAATATGTCCTAATGTTGGACATTGGCCAGCATGATGAAACGAGAGCCCACACCAGTAGCATAATTATGCTGCTTTATTGGGTAGTGCCTTGCGTTTGTCACACCAGTTTTGTAATGGCTCCTCATTGCAAGTGTCATTTCATGGTGTGTGGACCCTGCTCTCATGGCAGTTGCTTGACTTTCTGTTCTCTCTTCCACCCTGATGGCTAGCATCATTCTGTTGAGGCTGAGGGTTTTGCGGCGCATGTGTTTTCGGAATGAGTCAGACAGACACCCATCTATTATCCTGAGGCTCTTGGCTTCTAAGTCATTGATGTTGCTAAATTTGAAACATTTTATGAGGGTTTAAAGTCTTTCTACAAACTCATCCATTGTTTCAACCATCTGTTGATGAGCTTTGCTAATGATGTGGGGCTCATAGTCAACTTTGTTGTAGGGTCGAACTTTTTTGCAAGCACTTCTTTGACTTTCTGATAAGAGGTCGCATCCTCTACCATGAGTTTCTTTAAGACGTCTTTAACCCCATCTCCAGCGAGGTTCTTGAACTACTTGAGGATTTTCCTATCATCTTCTTCTTTTAGAGCATCAATAAAGTAATCAAACATATCAATCCACAAGGCCTATCTAGTGCCAATATTCAGTTTTTTGGTTGCTTCAAATGCAGTTGGCTGTTTTAAGAAGACAGCTGTATTGTATTTTGCCCCTCCCTCCTGAGCCATTCTGCTGAATGCAGGCTTGCAAACGCAGGCCACGCAGATAAGTACCTGGGCTACTGGTGTCAATGGAGCTCAAGTTATGCACTCATTTGGCTTAGCACTGTAGATGAAGTATTCAGCTGGGAGGCAAGATACGAGTCACTGATCAGAGGATACTGGGTTTTTTGTTTTTTTTTGTTTTATGGAGTTTTATATATAGCGCAAACTTGACCCGAAGGTATCGGGTATCAGAGCGCTTTAGATAGAAACAGTTGCTTTACACGAGGACCCATTCATTTTTTTTTGTTAGGCACGGGGAGATTAAGTGATTTGCCCAGAATCACAGGATGTTCAGCTTTGTTGCCGAGATTCAAACCCAGTTCCCCAGATTCGAGGTCGACCTCCCTAACCGTTAGGCCAACTCTCCCCAAGTTGTAATCACTCACACAATAGGAGAGGCACTGTGGAGCAATGTGAAGTCCTGTCAGGCTGGGTAAGGCTCTTTCCAGCAGGTGTTCCAGGGAGTACACGATGGTTGCCAATTGATGCACCTCTGGGGCTCCACCTCAAGCTAATACTAGGCCGTTGGACATGCGAGGCAACATAAGGGAGTGTGCTTGACGAAATGGCACGTTGCTGAATCGCCCAGTCAGGCTGCCTGTTCAGGGAGTATTCAATCTCACCCCCACTCCCTTTAGCGTAAGGAAACTCTTGCCCACAGAGGAAGTCAACTCGATGGCGGGCGGGTGCCTGAAAGCATGCCATAACGAAACGTGCTGAAAGCAATCGTCAGGATCGGAGCAGACAGGCTCGGGGTCGGGCGCCAACACACGGTAAGCTTGGTGACGACTGTGCACGTTTCACCCTCATCGCTGGTTGACGTGTCTAGAGTGGCAGGTGACGCTGAAATAATGCTTGGCACCAAGGACCAGGATTTACTCCTTTATATTGTATTCTTGCATGATCATAACTGCAGCTCCTCTATCTACGCAATGCGTCACTTCCTTCTTTTTACCCCACAGTGGCCACACCCACTTGTTCTGCAGGGTCCTAATACACAGATGCTACACCAGTGGGCAGAGTTCAAAACCAGTAATAATTTGTTGTAAAAAATTAGATTGACCATGCAAAAAGGTGCATTTTCCCCTACATGTCCCTTTTTCTGGCACTCTCCCTCTAGACAACGCCCTCCCACAATCTCCTCCAACACTTTCTCTTTTCATTTCTTGCTTCTGCACATTTTCTCTCACTCTGCCCCCTGATTCCCTTTCTTTTCTACTCCTATTCTCTTCCTGCCTCTTTCTCTCCTAATTCCTTTCACTCCTTCTCATTCTCTTCCTTTCCCTTTCTTTGGCACTCACTTTCTCCCCCACACAATTTCTCTCACCACACATTCTGTATATCGCTCCTTTCCACTCCTCTCATTCTTTTCCTGCAACTTTCTCTCTTGCCCCTCTCACATCATGCTACTCACACTCACCTTCTTCCTCTATCCAACTCATTTTTTTCGACACTTCCTTTCTATTCCCCTCACTTCTCTCGTTCCAATTCCTCGCTTTTCATTCAAAGCTTCTCTCTCACTGTGCCATGTCCCCCCATTCCATTCTCTCCCTTCTCATGTGTTCCCCAACATGTTTCTCTCACTCTCTTTTCTCCCTCTCTCTTTCAACCATTTTCTCAAACAAGCCATCTCAAGCTCTTTCTCTCTCCCTCATTCTCTTCCGCCCCTCTCTGGCACGCCCTTTTTCTCCCACTCCTTCTATACTTCTCTGGCACGCAAGCCTCTGACTCTACTTGTCAAAACGAATTCCCATATGGCACAAAACAAAGGCAGATTGAAACACCATATCTTTCCAGGTTCCCAAAATCCCATGTTGTGGGCACACTGACACAATGCAGAGCTGGCTTTACTGCGTTAAACAGATAAACACGAGGGTTAGATCTCCGCCTTCCCTTAACATATTTGTCAATTTGCACAGCTGCGTTTAATTACTCCTTTGAAGTTGCTATGTTGTGCTAGTTAACAGGTTTATACAAAATATTTGCAGTTTTCTTCAATTATTCTAAATTCCAGACTTTTTTTTCTTTGCCTCCACGTACTTGAATGACATTTAAAGTAGGATTTATGGCTGGAAATTGCAAAGATCCTTAATCACTGGAACCTGGCCCTGGCTGGAGGTAACAAATTAGGTGTAAATCTCTGCTTGACATAACTCAGGACATTTTAATAAAAGGGAGGCCTGATTGCATGCTCGAGCAGAGCTGCCCTCCAGGAGTTCAGATAAAGTCCTCAGCTTTTTAGTACAGAATAACCAGCCAAGCACTTGGTTTGTAAAAGTACATTTTATACCAGCGCACTGCAGGCCCCCAAAATGTGGTCTAATCCTCAAGAGATCTTCTCACTCTACCAAGAAACCAGCAAGAAATCAGTCTTGTGTCGGAGAAAGTTTATAACATAAAAATTGCAGAGCCCTCAAGATTTTCAGGTCCAGGTCTGAGTAGCTTATGCATTCCATGTTTTTGCTTTGCATTCTAGGACTTGTAGTCTGGACTTTACAATTGGTTACATGGGACTTCAAGCCCCAGACCGAAGGAATGAACGAGCCAGAACGAAAAGCAAAACTCTTGACTGTATAAACTGCTTATGCATATATGTGTTTATTTACAAAAAGGGGTGGTGAGGGACAGAGTCTCTGAATTAAACAGAAAGCTCTCACCCAGTCAAAAGATCAGGGCTAGATCCAACACCGTTTTTTAGCTCACTGCACCATCCCAGTTTCAGAACCTGACTGTATGCAAATTAGTCTGTGCCTGTCCCAGTGCATGATGGGAACAGGACAAACCAAACTACAGAAGCCAATTCTTACACTGGGAAGGAAACAAGCTCCCGGGGACCGGTTTCTGGCATTACAGCCGTCTTCGGCCCGGTTTGCTTGAATCCTGATGGTGCAATGAGCAAGGGTCTCACATCTGAGAATACCCTTCCACGCTTAGGGTGGACAAAAATATTTACAAAAAGGGGTGGTGAGGGACAGAGTCTCTGAATTAAACAGAAAGCTCTCACCCAGTCAAAAGATCAGGGCTAGATCCAACACCGTTTTTTAGCTCACTGCACCATCCCAGTTTCAGAACCTGACTGTATGCAAATTAGTCTGTGCCTGTCCCAGTGCATGATGGGAACAGGACAAACCAAACTACAGAAGCCAATTCTTACACTGGGAAGGAAACAAGCTCCCGGGGACCGGTTTCTGGCATTACAGCCGTCTTCGGCCCGGTTTGCTTGAATCCTGATGGTGCAATGAGCAAGGGTCTCACATCTGAGAATACCCTTCCACGCTTAGGGTGGACAAAAATATTTACAAAAAGGGGTGGTGAGGGACAGAGTCTCTGAATTAAACAGAAAGCTCTCACCCAGTCAAAAGATCAGGGCTAGATCCAACACCGTTTTTTAGCTCACTGCACCATCCCAGTTTCAGAACCTGACTGTATGCAAATTAGTCTGTGCCTGTCCCAGTGCATGATGGGAACAGGACAAACCAAACTACAGAAGCCAATTCTTACACTGGGAAGGAAACAAGCTCCCGGGGACCGGATTCTGGCATTACAGCCGTCTTCGGCCCGGTTTGCTTGAATCCTGATGGTGCAATGAGCAAGGGTCTCACATCTGAGAATACCCTTCCACGCTTAGGGTGGACAAAAATATTTACAAAAAGGGGTGGTGAGGGACAGAGTCTCTGAATTAAACAGAAAGCTCTCACCCAGTCAAAAGATCAGGGCTAGATCCAACACCGTTTTTTAGCTCACTGCACCATCCCAGTTTCAGAACCTGACTGTATGCAAATTAGTCTGTGCCTGTCCCAGTGCATGATGGGAACAGGACAAACCATGATGCACTGGGCCAGGGACAGACTGATTTGCATATAGCCAGGTTCTGAGCTGGGATGGGGCAGTGAGATAAATAACGGTGATGGATCAAGCCCTGATCTTTGGACTGGGTAAGAGTGGTCTGCTCAATTCAGACACTCTGTTCATCACCACCCCCTTTTGTAAATCGATTTTGGCCACTATAGGTGTGGCAGGGTATACTCAGACATGAGTCCCTTTCTCACTGCTCCATCAGGATTCAAGCAAGCCGGGCCGAAGAGGCTGAAATGCCAGAAACCGGTCCCCGGTAGCTTGTCTCCTTTCTGGTAAAGAATTGGCTTGGTAGTTTAGTCTGCCCTGTTCCCATGATGCACTGGGCCAGGGACAGACTGATTTGCATATAGCCAGGTTCTGAGCTGGGATGGGGCAGTGAGATAAATAACGGTGATGGATCAAGCCCTGATCTTTGGACTGGGTAAGAGTGGTCTGCTCAATTCAGACACTCTGTTCATCACCACCCCCTTTTGTAAATCGATTTTGGCCACTATAGGTGTGGCAGGGTATACTCAGACATGAGTCCCTTTCTCACTGCTCCATCAGGATTCAAGCAAGCCGGGCCGAAGAGGCTGAAATGCCAGAAACCGGTCCCCGGTAGCTTGTCTCCTTTCTGGTAAAGAATTGGCTTGGTAGTTTAGTCTGCCCTGTTCCCATGATGCACTGGGCCAGGGACAGACTGATTTGCATATAGCCAGGTTCTGAGCTGGGATGGGGCAGTGAGATAAATAACGGTGATGGATCAAGCCCTGATCTTTGGACTGGGTAAGAGTGGTCTGCTCAATTCAGACACTCTGTTCATCACCACCCCCTTTTGTAAATCGATTTTGGCCACTATAGGTGTGGCAGGGTATACTCAGACATGAGTCCCTTTCTCACTGCTCCATCAGGATTCAAGCAAGCCGGGCCGAAGAGGCTGAAATGCCAGAAACCGGTCCCCGGTAGCTTGTCTCCTTTCTGGTAAAGAATTGGCTTGGTAGTTTAGTCTGCCCTGTTCCCATGATGCACTGGGCCAGGGACAGACTGATTTGCATATAGCCAGGTTCTGAGCTGGGATGGGGCAGTGAGATAAATAACGGTGATGGATCAAGCCCTGATCTTTGGACTGGGTAAGAGTGGTCTGCTCAATTCAGACACTCTGTTCATCACCACCCCCTTTTGTAAATCGATTTTGGCCACTATAGGTGTGGCAGGGTATACTCAGACATGAGTCCCTTTCTCACTGCTCCATCAGGATTCAAGCAAGCCGGGCCGAAGAGGCTGAAATGCCAGAAACCGGTCCCCGGTAGCTTGTCTCCTTTCTGGTAAAGAATTGGCTTGGTAGTTTAGTCTGCCCTGTTCCCATGATGCACTGGGCCAGGGACAGACTGATTTGCATATAGCCAGGTTCTGAGCTGGGATGGGGCAGTGAGATAAATAACGGTGATGGATCAAGCCCTGATCTTTGGACTGGGTAAGAGTGGTCTGCTCAATTCAGACACTCTGTTCATCACCACCCCCTTTTGTAAATCGATTTTGGCCACTATAGGTGTGGCAGGGTATACTCAGACATGAGTCCCTTTCTCACTGCTCCATCAGGATTCAAGCAAGCCGGGCCGAAGAGGCTGAAATGCCAGAAACCGGTCCCCGGTAGCTTGTCTCCTTTCTGGTAAAGAATTGGCTTGGTAGTTTAGTCTGCCCTGTTCCCATGATGCACTGGGCCAGGGACAGACTGATTTGCATATAGCCAGGTTCTGAGCTGGGATGGGGCAGTGAGATAAATAACGGTGATGGATCAAGCCCTGATCTTTGGACTGGGTAAGAGTGGTCTGCTCAATTCAGACACTCTGTTCATCACCACCCCCTTTTGTAAATCGATTTTGGCCACTATAGGTGTGGCAGGGTATACTCAGACATGAGTCCCTTTCTCACTGCTCCATCAGGATTCAAGCAAGCCGGGCCGAAGAGGCTGAAATGCCAGAAACCGGTCCCCGGTAGCTTGTCTCCTTTCTGGTAAAGAATTGGCTTGGTAGTTTAGTCTGCCCTGTTCCCATGATGCACTGGGCCAGGGACAGACTGATTTGCATATAGCCAGGTTCTGAGCTGGGATGGGGCAGTGAGATAAATAACGGTGATGGATCAAGCCCTGATCTTTGGACTGGGTAAGAGTGGTCTGCTCAATTCAGACACTCTGTTCATCACCACCCCCTTTTGTAAATCGATTTTGGCCACTATAGGTGTGGCAGGGTATACTCAGACATGAGTCCCTTTCTCACTGCTCCATCAGGATTCAAGCAAGCCGGGCCGAAGAGGCTGAAATGCCAGAAACCGGTCCCCGGTAGCTTGTCTCCTTTCTGGTAAAGAATTGGCTTGGTAGTTTAGTCTGCCCTGTTCCCATGATGCACTGGGCCAGGGACAGACTGATTTGCATATAGCCAGGTTCTGAGCTGGGATGGGGCAGTGAGATAAATAACGGTGATGGATCAAGCCCTGATCTTTGGACTGGGTAAGAGTGGTCTGCTCAATTCAGACACTCTGTTCATCACCACCCCCTTTTGTAAATCGATTTTGGCCACTATAGGTGTGGCAGGGTATACTCAGACATGAGTCCCTTTCTCACTGCTCCATCAGGATTCAAGCAAGCCGGGCCGAAGAGGCTGAAATGCCAGAAACCGGTCCCCGGTAGCTTGTCTCCTTTCTGGTAAAGAATTGGCTTGGTAGTTTAGTCTGCCCTGTTCCCATGATGCACTGGGCCAGGGACAGACTGATTTGCATATAGCCAGGTTCTGAGCTGGGATGGGGCAGTGAGATAAATAACGGTGATGGATCAAGCCCTGATCTTTGGACTGGGTAAGAGTGGTCTGCTCAATTCAGACACTCTGTTCATCACCACCCCCTTTTGTAAATCGATTTTGGCCACTATAGGTGTGGCAGGGTATACTCAGACATGAGTCCCTTTCTCACTGCTCCATCAGGATTCAAGCAAGCCGGGCCGAAGAGGCTGAAATGCCAGAAACCGGTCCCCGGTAGCTTGTCTCCTTTCTGGTAAAGAATTGGCTTGGTAGTTTAGTCTGCCCTGTTCCCATGATGCACTGGGCCAGGGACAGACTGATTTGCATATAGCCAGGTTCTGAGCTGGGATGGGGCAGTGAGATAAATAACGGTGATGGATCAAGCCCTGATCTTTGGACTGGGTAAGAGTGGTCTGCTCAATTCAGACACTCTGTTCATCACCACCCCCTTTTGTAAATCGATTTTGGCCACTATAGGTGTGGCAGGGTATACTCAGACATGAGTCCCTTTCTCACTGCTCCATCAGGATTCAAGCAAGCCGGGCCGAAGAGGCTGAAATGCCAGAAACCGGTCCCCGGTAGCTTGTCTCCTTTCTGGTAAAGAATTGGCTTGGTAGTTTAGTCTGCCCTGTTCCCATGATGCACTGGGCCAGGGACAGACTGATTTGCATATAGCCAGGTTCTGAGCTGGGATGGGGCAGTGAGATAAATAACGGTGATGGATCAAGCCCTGATCTTTGGACTGGGTAAGAGTGGTCTGCTCAATTCAGACACTCTGTTCATCACCACCCCCTTTTGTAAATCGATTTTGGCCACTATAGGTGTGGCAGGGTATACTCAGACATGAGTCCCTTTCTCACTGCTCCATCAGGATTCAAGCAAGCCGGGCCGAAGAGGCTGAAATGCCAGAAACCGGTCCCCGGTAGCTTGTCTCCTTTCTGGTAAAGAATTGGCTTGGTAGTTTAGTCTGCCCTGTTCCCATGATGCACTGGGCCAGGGACAGACTGATTTGCATATAGCCAGGTTCTGAGCTGGGATGGGGCAGTGAGATAAATAACGGTGATGGATCAAGCCCTGATCTTTGGACTGGGTAAGAGTGGTCTGCTCAATTCAGACACTCTGTTCATCACCACCCCCTTTTGTAAATCTATGCATATATGTGGGCAACTTGAGCTTTCTAAATATGTTACGAAGCACTGTACAGTTAACGCCAAAGTCGCCTCTATATCAACTCGTGGGATACCTTCTGCCCGTGCTAGCTTTGCAGCCAACTGCACTTTCTATTCTAGAACTTTTTTTCTAGGGCCTGAACGTATGCATGGAGGTATGTGGTATTTGTATAGTGAAAACCTAGCTGAAAGGCAGTGGATTCATGCACAAAGTTGAATGCAATTTTGTGTTCCCCATTATATTTATGGATCCCCATCTTCCCAACAAACTCCTATTGTCCTGTGCGTCTCATCTTAGACGTGACCACCCAATAACTATTTGCCAGTGTTATGACCACCTAATTTACTACCTTAGCTGCCGACTAGTGACACAGATTACATTGACCCAGTCCTAACTTGTTATTCATGAAAAGATGGTATTCTGGAATTTGTGGTTTGATGTCAACACAACAAACTGTAGGCTAAAAAGCCAATACTGGCTGAAGGTGACCCTCAGGACAGTTGGACTATGAACACTGCAGTCTATCCTCAGTCTTCAGGTTCAGCCCAACTTCACTTCAATTGTTCTTGTTAATTGTCATTTACATGGTACGATCCTGTGACTATCTTGCCCGGTAATACTCTAGGCTGTTCTCAATGATCGCAAGGCAGAACATGCAGGTAGGATTGCTGCTGAGTATGAAGAGAGAGTTGCCTAGGTAGTACATTTTGAGTTGCACGTGCAACGATACAATCGAGAGAGGGGATCGCGTCATGATCAGATATCTCAGTTTGATGCAATGTTGTGAATTTCCGTAGGTCTCCCGGTAACGCCCTTATTCCAAGTAGGCCTGAATTTCCCGACCTTGTGCAAACCTCTATTTATGAAGGGGTCAACATTCAGAGTTGGTTGGTATATACCATTCCCAGTAATTACCAGGTGCATTAATCACATCACCCCTCTTTCAATTTTGGAAGGTGAAACCTACTGGAATCTAACAGTGGAGAAGTGTATGGAATTTACCATATCCTGTCGATTTTGATATGATAAACACCAAACTCCACATGTTATTCTGTAAAACCTCAGAAAAGCTGCTAATTATTGCAGATCAATAACATATGGCAATGTGTCATAATATACTAGCTGCGAAAAATAGCACCCATTCCACTGACCAACTTGAAATCGACCTCAGGGCGGAGTTTTCTACCAGTAGTTAAGATTATGTCTGTAATTAGATAACTACAATACATTAAGAGGGTTGTTTAAGAGATTAAAGGCACTCGAGTATTATATCCTATTTCCATAAAAAATACTCAAACATGCTTATGATCTGAAGCGACATTGGGCCATTCCTAAGGTACTTTAAACATGTTATGCATTGCTAGTGGCAACACCTATTGGAAATATTATTTTAAAATGGGACTGACACAACTACCAAGCTTCAGCAATTCTCAGAAGAGGAGAGGTAAGGCACATAGCAGTGCAGAAAGGTCTTGAAAGTAGCTATGTTTCAAGTATTTTTCATCTTGTTCCTGCTTTAAAATCCATTTGTGTAATACATTCCCTTATTGACTTTCCTCTCTTTTATGTAGTCTATGTAAGGGACAAATAGATGGATACTTTGCAAGCATGGCCTCTGAAAGCCTTCATTAGCAACCGAACCTCCAAAGAAGAAGGAAACACCTTTCCCCTACAGATAAAGGATAGTCCTACATGGTATAACATAGGTATTAATGCATGTATATGGCATTGCTGTAGCACAAACCCGCAAAAAAAGGCAGTAGAGTACGATACAGGGTCAAAGACACGCATTAAGTCAATAGGTGATAGAAGAGGTACCTGGGTTGTGGATGGTTAAAGCATTGTGACACAGTTTTCTTTAAAGAGGGGAGTTGCTTAAACGGTTATCAATGCTCTTTGGGGTCTTTACCCTTGACAGTCTAGAATGTTAAGGTCGTTCATCACAATGTTTGCCCTCAGTGTTTGCCACATAGGGAGTTGGCAGGTTTTGGGACACAAGACTTGGGCCTATGCTTTTCTCTCCTTTGTCTTCAACCCATCAGACTTGCGTGGCAAACACATTGGCTCAGATCTGAGCCCAGGGCATCTGGGAGCAGTTTTATGGGGCCAGTGACACTGTGTGGGTATTCAGGGTTGGTAGGAGCAATGGAGCACGATGATAACATTTTCATCTCAGTCAATCATTTTTATGGGTCCTTCAAGAGGGTTAGAACTGCCAAGCATTTAGGATTGGCCTTAAATAGCTGTGAGATGGATTCCAGGCCAGGACAATGCTGACCTTAAATATTTCTGCTCGGTAAAAATACATTTTTCTGCAGAAATTGAAAGTCTTTTTGTCGCGTTTTTTGGTTGAGGTTAACTATTGTAGACTCTCCTTCCAGAGAAAGGTAACATTATATCAAGTATAATGTGATTGTGAGAGTTAAACCAATGTTTTTGTAAAAATAAATATGACCCATACTTTACAAAAATGGTTATTTTGGTTGAGTGCATTCTTCTCAGAAGAGCTAGGTTCCGCATCTTTACAGACCACTAAAGTTTACAAAAAAGTGATGTAAGGAATGCGTGACTTAATGTCAGCCTTTGGTAATTACTCGGGCCGCATCCAATTGATATACTGCACACTATGTTCCCTCAGTTTGGACCCAGCTATATGCAAATCAGACACGACCTTGCTCCAATCAAACAGTCAAGCCTGAACTGGGCGAAACTGGTCTTGATTTGCTTATATTCTGGTTCAGGGAGGACCTGGCCTGGCAGTGCAGGCTGGACTGTTTCCATGTGGAGCAGGGTCAATGCTGAGTTGCATATGGCTGGGTCCAAACTGAGGTGGCATGGTGAGTGAAATACTATGGTTTGGGATGTAGCCCGAGCGATCGCCAGTGGCTGAGATAAATTCAAGCATTCCATCTATCACTTTGTTTTTGATGCCTTGTGTTATGGGTATTCCCAGACATGGCTCCCACGCTCACAGTGCCACTGGAATCAAGCTATACCTGGCTGATGAGCCCATAATAAGGGCAAAACCTGTCCTGGGTTGCTTGTATTCTAGTTCAGGGATGTCCTACCCTTGCAGTTCGAGCTGGATTTTTCCAATGAGGATCAGGCTCCCTACATTCAGTAAAGTTTTAATTTGCTGCACTTTACTTTTTAAATCCTTTGTGGGACTTTGATCAATGGGAGGGGAATTATTTTACCTCTGTTGCCGCAACATTAGTCTGCCTTGCGGTCCGCTGCAGTCTTGGCTGTTTGAGGGGAGAGGGAGTAGGCTCAATTTGCAGGAAGATGGTGCTTCACCACTTCCTGACAGTTCCTTTACCACACCAAAATTTTGGTGGTTGGCGGTCTAGTTTACCAGGCCTAGTTTGGTGACGGCTACTTAAGACTCATGCAAATATGTCCACGACTGAACCAAGCCAGGGACATGGATTCTGCATGTTTTGATTCATAATAGAGCTCGGACATTGTATATCGCTATTCCAGTACGCTACTCATGGACCTCTGGCATACTGGCTCCAAGTTGACTTGTCAGACTATGTTGAATGTCTACAAAAATGCAGTTAGTTACTTTCCTAACTGTAATTTCCATTTTACCATTTGACATGGTCCTAGCCTTCTCCGCCTGCCTATTGGGGGATCGCATGTTCATGAAGCCGTAAGCCTCAGCTTTGACATTCCGAATACTCTCCATAGTGCGCTGCTAAACACCTGGTCCCTCGTAAAGCACAAAAAATCGAGACACACAACTTGATTCTTGAATTGTCTCTGGGTTGTTTATTCATAACTGAACTGGCTATTATAGCATACAATGGATTTTGTTGCACATTAGACTCGGTAGTCCTGAATACAGAGGTTACTATGGAAGTCACTTTTTTCAGGCTCAAAATGTCTACTAATGACACCTTCTCTGATCTCCTGGTGTACTATCCACCGATCTCAAAGGCCAATTTTTTAGAGGCCTGGTGTCAGATCGTGGAACCATATCTTGTGCACAATCACATTACCATTTTGGGGGATTTTAATTTACATTTTAAAAACCCCTTATGAAAAGACACAGCCTCCCTCCTGGAATTAATGTTAAGCCGTGATTTCTCCCAGCAGGTTTGTTCTTCTACCCATTCTGCGGGTCACACTATTAATGGTATTTTTTACCAGCTTTGAGGACTTGACTATCAACTGTGTTTAGTCCCTTAACTGGGCTGACCATCAGGCTAGTGCATTCTTAATCCTCCTTCCACACCTCATATCCGGGGCATGCCTGGTTTCATTCAAACTCACCACCTCCAGAAATCTGAGCAAGATTACGCCTGACGGCCTGGAACAGCCACTCAACCCATACAGAGCCAGATATGTTACCTCCTCTGGCTATTCTGCAGAAGACCTCTAAGCCTAAGTCACCACTGCCCTCGACAGCATAGCCCCTCTGAAGATCAAAATGGTCACTAGAAGTAAACCATCCATGTCCAGGTTCTCTGAAGAACTGAAGGGCCTTAGACAGTAACGCCGTAAGGCCACAGACAAGAGCGGAAAGTCTACTACAGGCACTGGGAAAAAGAGAAGCATAAGGCCCTCTTACTACGTTGCAAACATGGCACCAAATGGACCAAAGCATCTTTCTTTATAGAGAAAATTAGGGCCACCAGCAACTCCTCTTAGCTACTTTTTAAAGTAGTAAAAGAATCCCAGTGTACACTGAATCCATTTCAAGACTTCTGTGACACAGTGGCTCTATTTGTTCGGGATCAAATGTTGAATATTTACTCAGATTTAAGGCTTCCTATGGAAAGTGGGTCCCCCCCAAAATTGCCACTCTGTGCTCTCAGCATAATCAGCTTACTGAATTTCCCCTTATTATCCTGCATCAAACTAAAGACTTACTGCTGAGCGTTAAATCTGGATCTCTGTCTGACTCTTGTTTACCTAAAACTCCTCAACTGCCCCCAAATACAATTGCAGACTTTTTGCAGAATGTGTTCACCCTCACACTGCAATCAGGAATCTTTCCCATCCCCTGAAAGGAAGCAATCATGACTATACTACTGAAAAAAACAAATGCAGTTTCCGAAGATTTGAAAAACGTCTGCCTCATTTCCCTGCTACCAGCACCAGCCAAAATACTGGAAAAGTTTGTTATCCAGGAATTGGTCAAATTCTTTGAGACTCATGATATTCTCGGACCCTCTCAAAATGGTTTTAGGAGTGGCCAACGTACAGAGCCTGCCCTTATTTTGTTAGCAGACAGTATGGATCAGGGTGAGGGGACCATTCTGGTAATGCTTGATTTGTCTGCAGCATTCAACAGTGCCTTACTGGTACTGATGATCCAGCATCTGCAGCAAGTCAGTTTTGGTGGGTCTGCAATAAAGCTCGTCCTCTCCTTCCTCACCAACAGAGTACAAATTGTTAGTTACAGGAGTTTGAAGGCAGAAGCCTTTAGCCTTCCTTGTGGGGTGCTCCAGTGCTCATCATTGAATCCGACTCTTTTCAATGTGTATGTTGCCCCACTGACTGAAATAATGCGCTCTTTTGGGTTCCTGGTGCTGTCGTATGCATATAACAACCAGATCATCATGTCTGTCTCCAACAACCTGACATCTGTAGCCAAGAAATTCAATCACTGCATGGCCAGCATTAGTAGGTGGATGAAGGACAATGCTCTTAAACTAAATGCTGACAAAACGTATTGGCGTTTGGCACTCAGGAGTCCATTTGGTCCAATGTCTGGTGGCTCGGGGATTGCGGACCCCTTTCTACTCCTGTCAAGTCAGCCAAAAACCTAGGTGTCTGATCCAATAATACCTTTAACATTGATACTCAGGTCAGTCACACCACTAGCACCTGCTTCCTCAACAACAGGATCCTGAGGAAGATGTTCCCCTACATTCCTGTGGAACTATGCCAATCAGTCATCGCTCTTGTCACTTCGGGATAGGACTTTTGCAACTCACTACACCTCAACATTAATGCTTCCTCCCTTACCAAACTTCAAGTTGCACAGAACACGTCTGTCTGACTTATCCTTAACATACCTAGGTGCCTCACGGTCAGAGAGGGGATTTATTCCCTCCACTGCCTTCTGGGTCATAAAGAGGATCATCTTCACGGCTCTCTGTATGGTCGTTCTAGCCCTGCACCAAAAAGGTTACAGCCCACTTAACTTTCTCTTTCACTGGTACACACCCAGTAGACTTCTCAGATCATCCTTCCGTAAGAAGTTGTTAGTACCCAGATTCCGGAATGCCAGATAGGGCAGCCGCTCCATCTTGATGGCTGTTGCCAAACTGTGGCATACTCTGCCTGCCCACATATCAAAAGCTGACTCACTTGTCAAATTTAAAAAATATTTAAAGGCATAGCTCTTCTCCTTCCATGCCCCTTAGCCATTTCAGGGGCGATTTTAACTGCCTCACTGTGCCTCCTACAGTGCTTTAACACCTTCAGGTATAGATTGCTCTATAAATTATTTTCATATCATATCTTAACGCACATTGTTGACACGCTTCCGGCTCTCTTCTCTAGACTTAGGCAGCAAGCGGAAATAAATCATTGCGCAAGAGAGGGGGCAGCCAGAAGGTGTACACAGTCTGCTTACTCTATTGCCTTTCTAGTGACACAGGACCCCAGTGCCAAGTGTAATGGTGCCACACCCCATGATTTAGGGTCTGAGTTTTGTATTGCCATTCTTTTCACTTCAGCATATGACTCATATAATATAATATATCTGAGAAGGCTTATAATATATGTTTTTTCCTGGGCTGTTCCATAGAAAAAAATATATATTTTCCCTAGGAATGAATTGCATTTCTGGCTGCATTCATTCATTCCACACAGAACGGCAACACAGGTAATTGAATTGTCACCACTAGGATTTCTAGATGGCTCCATGCCACTGTGGTCCTATTTTTCAAGATCAATACTTTTGATTTCCAAACCACTGTATTTGGGTCTGTGGCATTTCAGGAATTCCATGTGCTCTAATACAATCAAGGAATAAAGGCAAACCTACTTAATGACAGCCATAATTGGGGCAAAATAGGCCCTCAAGTCCCTACCACAGAACATGGCATTCCGATCGCAGCTACACCCCTGAATTTGCTGTGTCAACACAATTTGTTCCATTAAACTGTACAAAAACTACATCTCCCCAAATGCACTGATTTTTTCAGTTCAAGCCAAAACATGGAAAAAAAGTTGTCTTGGTGATATGGGGTAATGTGGTAACCCTAGTCATCCTAGCTGGACATGTAGGAGCAATGCACTTTTAAGGCCAATTCTGAAGTGTCCCTGAGCAGTATGGTTACCAGATAACTGCATGTCACTCTGATGTGTCTTACACAGTTATGGTGGATTATTTTACAGTCATTTTTCTTAGATGTGTCAGTCAGGGATTCGATGACAATGAACCAAGCTTACAATCCCCATAATGTACTCATTGTTTTTGAAAACTGTGTCTTGGACACATAGAGTCATCGGGTAACCCTAGTGAGGAGGATTATAAATAGGCTATCCTATTTTAGGTATAAACCTATAGTAACTGATAAAATCCCACCGAAAGGGAAATAGTCCTCACCAGTGTAAACATATAAACACTGAAAAAACACCTGCACAACCACAAACAAAATGCCATTCAAATAAAGGAAAAGGAGAGTGAAAGGGTCTTTTTTTCTTCCTGAAGGGGTCAATACAATGTAACTTTGCTATACAAGCTAGCAGCAAGAAAGAATGGGCTAAAATTGTTCTGTTTGCGTTTTGTTGTTTAGGGATGTCACTAAAATATTGTTTCTTCTTCATTTTGCTTTTTTCAGTTTTCACTGATAGGTACAATATCTGGTTTCATAAGAATCTTTCCTAATATGTACCATCACATTTACCCACAGACAGATAATGGGTGAGACCCTTTGATACATCAGCCCTCCTTTCTAGTGAGCCAGTTTTGATAGTAGGTGAATTGCCAAACACCCCAGGGTTTAAATATTCAATGCAAAGTGTAGTGTCAGGTATATATGAAAAGAGTGCCATCACCAGGCATCTGGGATAGTGGTGAAAATATGACACCAGGCTTTTGGGAAACATGGAACGCAGTGTTACTTGGAATGCTGCTGCAAAAGGTTCTTACCAAGTTCAACAAAGATTGAAGTGATATTGTTTTGTTGCTGGGATTCTGCACATACACAGAACTATGCGCAGGAAAACAGGACCTTGGTCTATGTGGGTTTTACCTTCCTACCACCGTAGTACCGAATATCCCCAAACCGACTAGCTAGTGTCTCATTTGTTCTCCTACATAATCACAAAGCTACAAATGATTAGACAACCCAGAACATAACACTCCCGACTGTCTTAGGAATCACAGTAGCAAGACATACTCTTACGCTCACTCACTCGTACTTGTCCACAATAAGGATTGTCAGAGTCACTGTATAGTTCAAAATGTTTATTTTAACTATCATGCTCTATAATGCAGTATATGAGCCACTACTAGCAGCAAAATGTATAAACCTAAAACACTTAGCATTGTTACAATACCATATAATATATAACTGGGATGTCATCATATACAGACAGTGGAAAAAGGACTATAAGGCCTAACCACCCTTCCCTTGGTAAGTTGAGGTTCATTATATAAATGAAGATCTCTGGGCTTTGTCAGCAGATTTCATACCTTAGAGCCCAGATGGTAGGTTTACATCATAGGAACAGCATAGCTTTTCTCCAAGGAAAGCTCTCTCTCCGAGTGTGTTTTTGGACAACATGCATTCTCGTAATATCAAAGCATGAGTTTTCCAGCAGTGTAGCTTTGTGTAGCATGTTTTGTCTAGGTGCTAGGGACTGACCAGAACAGAATAACAAGGGCCATGTTTTTTGACCTTGCACATCTTGTTCAGACTAAACTCCAGGAACAGGCAGAGAATTCAGAAAGCAGACAGTTCTCATGTGAAAGGCACAAACAGAGTCTTGCAAAATAAAGTCTTGTAGTAACGTGTGCAAAAGCAGCATCATGGCAGCAGAGGTCAGGCTAACTTAGCAATGTTGAGAATGACCCTAATGGCCATATAACAGTTTGTATTTCCAGTGATTCAGCAATGTAATGAAAAGGTGTGTGATGACCTGTCATAACCCAATACCTGAGCTGAAGCGCTTCCCTCTAAGAGATCCGTGCCACGTGCTAGATGGTATGCTGAAAGCATCCTTACAATCTTCAGAGTCAGTGAAGTATGCTATTGACTTTGTTGCCCATTCTGGTGCACTGTTTTGTTATGCACGGGAACTAAAACGTTAAATATTTCTCATTTTGTGCGCTGTGTGGCATCAAAGAAAAAGTAATTCCAACTGTGTCATTTAGCCAGTGGTTCTCAGTCCTAGAAGCCAGGAACGATATATTAGCCATGTGGCGACCGTTTATATAATTTCTGCTTAGTGATGATGCCAAAGGGAAGAAATGTGAGGATCTTCGGTTGCATATTGATAGTGATGTGGAAAAAGTACACTCTACTGCCTTCTTAGATTTTTACAGGAAAACATGACTGCTGTAGTGGACATAATAAAAAAAATAGCGTCTGAAAATCCCCTCTTCTACAAAAAAACACCCTTGTCTAACAAGTGTTCAGCATAATTGGTGGAGACGTGAAACATTTCCTTGAGAGTAGGCTGGGAGACACTCTTAGTGACTTTGGCACTGCAACATGTTCCATGTTAGAATGCTTGCTACTTGGTAAGCAAAGAAATAGCGAGGAGCAATTCAGGAAATTGTATTTTACAATGCAAGTGAAACAGCTTGCAATGATGCATAGAAGCGTCCCTTCACCAACCATGGCATTTGAAGTCAATGAAGCCTCGCTGTGGTACTCTGCACAAGTTCTAGGTTCCTTCCGTAATGGGGCATTTTCTCTGGACTTTGAAAAGAACTGCTTAATTTTTGACTTCTTCAGTAACTCTGAGGGCATTTGCGCCCACTTCAATGTATATGTTGCAGAACCTGTCCCAGAGAATTGCAATCTTCAGGTGCACCCTTATTGGCTTGGAAACCTATGTCAGTGGCCAGAATTAACAAATTGTGTACTGGCTGTTTTGGCGTTTCCCATCTCAAGTGCCGATACTGAGAGGGCCTTTTCACAGATAAATGTTTACTTGAGAAGGAAATAGTGAGTGTTCATGATGAATGAATGATGGGAGTCTTATAACGCGTGACTTAGCCCAAGGGCATCAAGGCGCCTAAGCAGGTCCAGAAATGTATAGTAGCCGATGAGGTACTCTACAGGTACGCTTCAGAAAAAAGCCAAGTTTTCAGTGCTTTACGAAACAGCGCAATTGACGGTAGCCCCAGGAGTTCAGGAGGAAGAGAATTCCATAGCCTGGGTACAACCGAGGAAAATGCTCTGCCTCCCCATTTAGCTCTAACAAATTTGGGAACCTCAAGAAGATTATTATTAGATGAGCGAAGGGGTCGACAGGGATAGTAGATATGAATAAGAGGCTTAAGACCCACAACACCCGTGCCATTAGGGGGCCCTATAGGCAAGACAGAGAATTTTAAAAGAAATCCTGGACTGAATGGGATGCCAGTGTAGATTTCTCCGGGCTGCCGTGGCCGAGGCAAGTCTAGGAAGGTTTAAGACCATCTTTGCCGCCGCGTTCTGAACCATCTGGAGACGATGGATGAGGCTCTTATTTATGCCCACATAGAGGGCATTGCAATAGTCCAATCTTGAGGAGACTAATGCCACAGTGGCCAGTTTGCGGGCATCAGGGGAGAGATAATGGGCAATCTTTCTGAGGACCCTGATGATACCACAGCAGGTGTAGACAGTCCTGCTGACCTGACGGTCACAGGAAAGAGCAGTGTCCACAAAGACTCCTAAGTTTTTAGCAACCTGACGGGGAAGGGGGCAATCCCCGAGGGAGGCAAGCCACCAGTCTTTGGACCAGATATCCTGATTGCCCCCGAAGATCAGCACATCCGTTTTCTCCCCATTTAGTTTCAGGAAGTTCTGTACCATCCACTGAGACACGGCCTCCATACAATTCCTGAAGTTCAGATCAGAGTCCTTCAGGGGCTGCGTAAGGGAGACCATTATTTGAGTGTCATCGTCGTATGACAGTACTTCCAACCCAAAAGATCTAACTACCCTGGCAAGTGGGGCCACATAGATATTAAATAAAGTAGGGCTCAATGAAGAGCCCTGGGGGACCCCACAGTGCACAGGTTTAGGGACAGAAAGAAACTAGCCCAGCTTCACTCTCTGCTCCCTTTCGTTTAGAAAGGAAGCCAGGAGGCTCAGTGCAAGATCTCCGACCCCTATATCCCTGAGGCGGGTGACCAAAATGGATGGAGACAAAGTGTCAAACGCCGCCGTCAGGTCCAGCAGGTCCAGGAGGGTGGTATAGCCCTTATCAACCTGGCAGCGAATATTATTGACAACTGCCGTAAGGGCAGTCTCAGTACTATGAGATCTCCTAAAGCCATGCTGGGAGGGGTCCATAACCAAAGACTCACTAAAAAAGTATTGTATGGTGTACTACAATAAATTTGGTATGTAAAAATGTATTTGGACCTCATATACACTGTACATACACTGTCTATATTCCACGCACTATCAGCGCAAAAAGGGAGCTATAATAAAACCAAAACGTTCCATAAACACTGGAAAACACTGTTTTTGTTGTATTTAATAGCGGGAAAATGTGTAACCACTGTTAACTACTGTTTAATTAAAGTATTAAGATCACTGGGAAGCCCTGAAAACCCCCCCACCAGAATTTACCAAAAATAGAAACTGAAAATAGGAAAGCTTAATTATAAAATTTGGTGGGGGAGCACAAGGACGGACCTCTTTCTGCCCCTCTAGCCTTTTCCCTTCAGGCTGGGAGCTAGGGGCAACTTTCTGATCTAGTCTGATAACCCTTCTTAGACTCCTCCCTCCTCTACGCCTCCAGACTCACCCCAAACATGAGTTTACTACTATGATCTCCCGAACAACCCTTCTAAATTCCCCCTCATGTTATCCCTCCTTTGACTCATCCGGAACCTCATTTTTCTACTGATTCTCTTTCTCCCTAATCCCTCTCTAAAGGTTCTTCCCTACTACGCCACATCTCCTTTTCTCACCCCAGACCTCAACCTACTAGTATGGTCTCCCAATTAACACTTCAGGTTTTCTTCCATCTTATATTCTTCCATTACTCTATTCACTCCAACTAGCAGACTCACATGTACTCCGCTCAGATTAACTCATACCTCCTTATGCTAATACTATATATTTCCCTATACTAACCCACCATTAAACCTTATGGGTTCCATAGCATGCTCAGGGCCACCTTTAGCGCTGGTGATGCCTGTGCGACAGTTTTTGGTGCAGCCCTCACCCCATGACCTCCTCCTATGATTCTCACACTACCACCAGGAAAAAGTGCCCCATATCCCTCCAATCATACAACATTAGTAAACACAACGCCCCGTTTCCCCCCCCCCCCCCCCCCTCCCCCAGAGGTCGTTGCCCAGTGCGTCCACACCGGTCGCACTGCCCTAAAGGTGATCCTGAGTGTGTGCTACTCATCAAAAGTGCTTCCACTCCTTGTCAGGGGTAGTAAGCGCTATATACATAGAATTACAATTACAATAGTCTGCTATGATCCAAACCTTAAGCCCTATTCTAGAGGCATTCTCCTGCAGTATGAGGCTGGTTTGAACATTTTTGCCACGGCTGTTTTTTTTTTTTGTTTCCAGTCCATCCCCGAGTGAGTGGACTCGAAATTTGAGGATGGCCTTGTGGGTCACACTTTTCTGGTACATTATATGGTAGCCTCTGACCACAAAACCTGGATGTTGTTGAGCAAACACTTATAGCGGTGAGCGACTGGTCGCTGTGCCGCCTAATACCCAAATGACAGCTTAATTCCCACCAGGCAGGATGCTTTCAGAGACCACACAATGCGGCGGGTGAGCTGTTTTGTAAGACACAATGAAAGAGTGAGAAGGCTTTCAAAACATAACATGTTGAGGCGAAATCTATTGAAGGCGTTTAATACTGATTCAATTAGGCATCGGAGTTAATGAATCACAACTGCAAAGAATCACAATAAAGCTGGATGCATTAGTGACAGATTAGCTCGGGAGCTGCCATAACACTGCCACTCTGCTTACCTAACAGCATGATTAATGCGAGCAACGCACAATAGCATTTTTATAAACATCTAATCAAAAAGATATTAATGTTGGCTGATTTCACGAGTTAGGCCCTCACAATGAAACGATTTCCTTTTGCAATACATGATTTCAAGACGCCCGTTCAGGCCTCCTTTGTAAACTGAGACTGAAATGGCGGGAAGGCGACTGGAAAATACGAGGCAGCACACCCTTAACACTGCACGAGCCACAATCTTCATTGGTTCTGTACCATTATATTAAACCCGTGGGATTTCTCAAATCCATGGGTGTCTGCTGAGAGAGAGAGAGAGACAGCGAGAGAGAGAGAGAGAGCGAGAGAGAGAGAGAGAGAGAGACACACACACACACAGATGGAAAAAAGTGAGAGAGAGGAAGGCAGAGCGAGATTATAAAAGAGTACGAGAGAAAGAGAGGGAGAGGACGTTCTGCTAGACAAAAGACACCTCGAAGATGCATGTAAATAGTGTTTAATGTAGGCATGTAGGGCCATATTATAAAGAAAGGGCAATACATTATGGCCGCTTTTATCTGCAGGAAACTGCTGCCAAAGCTGCGATAATGGGCTTGATAATATGCCCTTGTGAATTCCCATAGCAGCCCAGGTTAACACCAGAACCTGGGCTGCTATGGGAATTCACAAGGGCCTATTATCAAGCCCATTATCGCCGCTTTAGCAGCAGTTTCCTGCCGATAAAGCAGCGATAATTTTATCGCCTGTTCTTGATAATATGCCCCGTACCCCTTTCAGTTGCTTCTTGAGGCCTCATTATGAGGTTACCGTTAACGGGTTCAGTAATTTCACCTGAGAGTTACTGTTACAAACGGAAACGGAGTGGCTAAAAAAACATGTGCCATTGTGAGTTAGACCCTGAGGGCACTCCCAAAATGTGGAATAACCTGGTGAATTCAAATTATGGCCTGCTATTCCTCATTCTTGGCCATATTTGAGGTCCTGGAGACCCGGACCCGTAGTTTTTCTGTGGTACTCGCAATCCCAGATGGGTCCAGTAACGCATTCGACTGGATTCATCAGACATCATGAGAAACTCCTAACGGGCGATATGAGCTTACTGGTGCATTTGGATTGTCTCTTAGTGTTCTGTATATGGCGTGAAGTGGACATTTAGATTGTGTCTAAGTGCTCTTCGTATGGTGTTCATCACAGGCATTTGTATTGTGTCTGTTTACTCTTCATATGGTACTCAATACAGACATTTGATTTGTGTCCATGTGGTGTTCAAAGGGTGCATTAAAGACATTTAGATTGTGTCTAAGTGCTCTTTGTATGATGCCCATTACAGCCATTTGGATTGTATCTATGTGTTCTTTCTGTCATGTTCAAAGCATTTAGATTGTATCTGAGTTCTTTATAAAGTGTTCATCACAGACATTTAGAATGTCACTATTTGTTCTTCAAATGGTGTTCAATACAGACATTTGGATTGTGCCTAGATCTCTTTATTTTTATATAGTGATCTGGATTGTTTTCAAGTTTTGTTTATATGGTGTTCATTACAGATATTTCTACATTAGAGGTGGGAGAGCCAATAAATGAATAGGGGTGTGTAGGAAGGTGGATATCTGACTATGGTTACCCCGACTTTCTGCCTAGTGTTTAGCTTGTTTTTGACTTAGTTGGCCTGGGATCCTGCTATTCAGGACCCCAGGCTATCTGCTCTCTCTGTAAAATGGACTCTATGTACTTTAGGTACATATCCAATTGGGATTTGGTCACCTTTGTGAGCCCCTGTATAGTGTACCATAGGTACCCAGGGAATAGGTGCATCTAAGGCCTACCAGGGGCTATAGCATGAATTATGCCACCCCTGGCTGGCCATCCAAACTGACACCACAGGCTGATCACTCAGCTTGGGCAAGGTGGTGTAATCACCCCTTGCTTAGATATAGTATTCCTATATCTACCCTTATATATAGATACATATATACCTATAAGTCACTCCTATGGCAGGCCTTGACAATCCTGAAGGCAGAGAGCTTGCTTTTATGTGAGATGGTGCTCTAGCATGAGCTGAGCCTGTCTGCAGCTTTCGGAACCATGTCCTTATAGCTGTTGTATGATATAGCCATAACATATACTCTTAAATGCATTATAATCCTTGCGGTTAATGCTAACTTTGGTTTGGCTTTATCAAACATGTTGTGTAAGGTGTCAAACACTTTGGAATACTACCCCTTCCGCCAGTCCTGGTGGCGGGGGTAGCATTCCACCCTTCTAGAGGGAGAAGACATGTAGTTACTGCTTTAACCGGTTAAAGTTAAACAGAGCCTCAGCATCACAAAATGGATGCTTCTGCCACAAACACGAGTCTGACCTCCTGCAGCTGGACGAAACTCCGGTAAGGGAGGCCTGGACAATAGGTTTCCTGTTGAGGGAGGTGCTGGCACCTCCCCAGACAGCCTGTAGTGGATTGGGGCAGGGTGGGTTCAATGGAAAGATGCTTTTCCAGACACTGCCTGGGGCACACAAGGTGCTCCATGCATAGCCTGGTTCAAACCACTTGCTGGGGCACTCCAGTCCCAGCTCTGGCGTGAAACTGGACTAAGAGAAAGGGGTGTAACCACCCCCTTCTCAGGTTCCACCCATAGGAGGGACCTAGCAAGTAATCCAGCTCCTCAGTTTAGTATAAAGATAGGAGCTGTGTCTACAGACATTAGATTATCCTGGAAAGAAACACTGAAACAAAACTCTTGGACCTTCGATGTTCCTTATCAACTGGAAGACTGAAGACATCTCCCTTGTGGTCAAGGAGTGACCACCCTGTGCAAACAGGCACCACCAGTAACTTGCCGGTTTGCTTTGTCGATGCTCCCGCCATAACCCAAAGACTCAGCGACTCAGGTACTGGACTTCCAGACTTCTCCGACTCTGATCCACATCCACACCAAAGCTGACACCCGAGGCGGACACGAGAGACATGGGACTGGACACCCTGGACTACCTGCTTTTTGTTACCTGTGCAGTTTCTGAGGTATCCTCGAAGTTGTGCATTGGGGTTTGAGAAGCCCCACACCCGTGCAGCATTTGCACCAAAGCTCAGCCCTCCACACTCCACGAGTGCCGCGTGGGGCCCGCTCCTGCATTTCAGCTTGATGTGTCTTCCCAGTTGCTAGCCCATTGGCTAGTGAGCCCTACAAAGACGAACCTTTGAATCTACAATGGTTGCCTGGTTGCTCCAGTCTTGCTCCAGATTCCCTGTGAAGAAGAAGCGCCCCAGAACTTGCTGGTCTGAACAGAAGCCCATTTTCACTTCCTGCATGGGTTGCAGTTACCAAGGCTTGTTGGGTCAAATCCAGATACCGACACCACAGTCACCTAGATCCATTATGGTACAGCACGTATCCAGCGCCTAGTTGTCGTCGACACCTCCTGTTCCACATGGCTGCAGAGACAAGCTTCACCTCTTCACCTGATTGCATCTTGACATCGCCTGGTTCCTGCCTGGTTCCTTCCTGGTCACTGGCTAGTGACCCAGCCTCTGTCCCCTCTGATTTCAGGTTCTTATTGACTCTGATCCACCCTTGGATCCACCGGACACTTTTCTCCTGTTCGCCTGCAGCACTTGCAGCTCTCCGTAGGAAACAGCGACGAAACCCGACACAAAAGCACACCTGTGCACCCGGGTTCCCTGGGTGAGCAAACTCGAGTACACCGGTGCTCCCGTGGGCATTAACTATCCAAGTGTCCTAGTTTAACAGGGTTCTCCCGTAGTTCATCAGGAAGTGTCCGAAATCTACTACTTTGCAACTTTTACGTTCCCATTCAAACTCTATGGTAACTCGTGTGTGTGTTTAGACACTGCACACGCCTCCCGTGGGCCTCCTACTTCCAATCCCTTGGTTGTTCAGTGTAGCCCCAGCGATTCCCTAGGCCCTAGGCCTATTCACCTTTCCTGAAGTGGTTCTTATACCACTTACTTAGTATATGGTTCGTGAGGGCCCTAGGGCAGAATTGTATTTGTGCAACTTATAGTATGCTTAATGAGTAACTTGTAACGTATCTCGAACTCTGACCTCATAAAGAGTGCAGAGGGGTTGTGTTAGTAATAAATACATATATATTTGATATATACCTTGTGTGGTGTCCTTTCATTTGATATTCAAGGGATTATTATTGGTAAAACAGCTGGCTTCACATGCGCTCTAAAGTTTTAGCCTAAGACTGCTTTGTCCATGCTACCACTAGGATAGCTGGTCTATAAGGTTGACTTTACAACCATCACCATAACGGTTGTTTGGACTGCTCCAGGGTGCCCACTAGAATAGTGCACACCATATACCAGGCCAACTTCTCACAGGGTGGGGAATATATTGCGCTCCGCCGTAGAAATAGGTGGAATATTTCCCACAAATTCTGCCAACCCTTGCGGGCAGAGTTTGTTCTCATGCACAGCTCCAAAACTGTAAGTTAGTGAGCGAGATTTGGCATACCCTAGCACAATTTTCGATTGCTCCAATGCGGATGGTCGCGAACCTTCGCAGTCAGAAAGCGGTGGCTCGAGTAGAAAATCTACTCGAGTGACTGCAAAACAAACTGGAGTAGCTGCGTCCTCTGGATTGCCGTGTGGTGCAATTTGCGATGATTTTTCAACGCTTAATGAGCTCGTGGTACCAAATCACAACGTTGGCGGAATTGGATGAATATTGGCCACTTCGTGTTACGCTTGCAATGTGTAGTTCTGTCCAAGTTCCGTGATGGGCATGACCGTTCACGATGAGAAAGCTGCAGCTCAAGTTGAAAATCTACTAGGGCAGTATCAAAATCAACTAGAGAATCCACGCCCTCTGGCATGCCATGTGGTGCCATTTGCGCAGATTTTTCAGTGCAGAACTTGATCCTGGCACTAAATCACACACCCGGCGGACCAGCGGAATGTTGGCCACTCTGCATTACTCTTGTAACACAGACTTCCAGCCAAATCCTGCCAACTGCAGTGTGGTAGACTTTTTCCTCTAGGAGGGCGCCTGGCAAGATTTCTCCAATGCGAGCAGTGCGACCTTTCACGATCGGAAAGCTGCCTCTCGAATAATCTACTTCAACAGCAGCAAAATCAACTCAAGAAGCTGCACCTTCTGGCGTGCCACGTGGTGCCATTCATGCAGATTTTTAATCGCCTAATGAGCTCCCGGTGCTAAATCAGCGTGACATGCCTATTTCCGCCTATTCTCGCATTTCCAAGGAATCTCGCAGAGTTTTTTTTAAACTCTGCGAAATTGCACAGAGTGAAACTGTGCAAGTTTCGCCCAGGCCATCAAATTAGCTGGGAGAGATGAATCAAAGATGAGCCAAGGGTCGGCTCTGGCTCTAGCAGGCCGAGCTGAGCCATGAAAATATTTGGCATGCAAATCATACACGAAACTTCATATTAGAATATGATGAGGTGTCTACAAAATTCAACAAGCATTTACAATGCAACGGTCTCGGCATTGCAAACGTTAGAGCTATTGGCATTGTAAATGAACGCGACTTTAAGGTCTTCACATTGTAAATGACAAGGTCTTTTATTTATGTTTTAAAAACCAAAACATAAATAAAAGTCATTATCATTTACAATGCCAATAGCTCAAAGTCGCGTAATGTGTATGGCAAACTACAGTAGCCTCCTGACGAGTGCACTTTCACTTAATTTTTACAAATGAAAGCCCTGCCACTTTTTTTTTTTTTACAAATTAAGCACCGGTGGTGTCCGTGTGTGCATGGGAGTGGTGGTGTCCGTGTGTGCATGGGAGTGGTGGTGTCCATGTGTGCATGGCAGTGGTGGTGTCCGTGTGTGCATGGCAGTGGTGGTGTCCGTGTGTGCACGGCAGTGGTGGTGTCCGTGTGTGTACGGCAGTGGTGGTGTCTGTGTGTGCATGGCAGTGGTGGTATCCGTGTGTGTATGGCAGTGGTGGTATCCGTGTGTGTATGGCAGTGGTGGTATCCGTGTGTGTATGGCAGTGGTGGTGTCCGTGTGTGCATAGCAGTGGTGGTGTCCGTGTGTGCATGGGAGTGGTGGTGTCTGTGTGTGCATGGCAGTGGTGATGTCTGTGTGTGCATGGGAGTGGTGGTGTCCGTGTGTGCACGGCAGTGGCGGTGTCCGTGTGTGTACGGCAGTGGTGGTGTCTGTGTGTGCATGGCAGTGGTGGTATCCTTGTGTGTATGGCAGTGGTGGTATCCGTGTGTGTATGGCAGTGGTGGTATCCGTGTGTGTATGGCAGTGGTGGTGTCCGTATGTGCATAGCAGTGGTGGTGTCCGTGTGTGCATGGGAGTGGTGGTGTCTGTGTGTGCATGGCAGTGGTGTCTGTGTGTGCATGGGAGTGGTGGTGTCGAAATGGACTTCAAGGTGCACTTTTCCGAACGGAGGTTTTTTTAATCGAATACCTTGTCCCTTAAGTTCGGCGATGTTACTCAGCCATCGTCAACCTGGAGCCTCTGGCCGCTAACTGGAAGGAGGCAGTACACAAACAATGCTATACGGGTAGCAGCGGTCTAGTGCCAAGAAGAGGGTGCAGGCGCCTATATATATCAAAGTTTATATATGTGCGCTCCGTGAGTTAAACGTGTCAGATCACATCTGCGCGAGCTGAAAGTGACAAACTGGATTCCTGGCAGGGTCAGTGCAGCTTTTCAATTCTTCCAAATTGTTTTGCTGTTGCCTTCAGTTAAAAAAAGTCCGGTGCAAAAAGTGCTGGTTAAACTACATTTTACAGGATGCCTTTGGCCGACTTGTAAAGAATTCCAGAAAATGCATATATGTGTTTGTAACAACTGTAGACGCTTTGCTGTTTTTTTTCCAAAACTCAATAAATACAATTTAAAAAAATAAAAAATAAAAAGTAACAGCCACGCTAAAGGACCAGCGTGTCCTGGTCTGCTGTCAATATTTATGTAAAATTCCCAGAGAGATTCCTAAAAACCTCGTTTCGGACCCGCCTTCTAAATATCTAATCACCATAACACATGCTGGACACATGGCTGCAGGCTGTGCCTCTGTCTGCGAAACAGGCGCATGTTATTCACAGCAGCCCCAAAACTGCCTGTCAGATGGCCATCACGAATGAAGACTTGTAATTTAAGCAGCCCCTGCGGTCTGTGGCGAGCACGGTACATGAAGAGATCTGTCAGTAGCATCTCAGACCGAGACCCTATAGGGTCGCAGCCCCAAAACTGCCTGTCAGATGGCCATCACGAATGAAGACTTGTAAATTAAGCAGCCCCTGCGTTCTGTGGCGAGCACGGTACATGAAGAGATCTGTCAGCATCCCACACTGAGACTCTATAGGATCGCGGGACGTGTTTTTTAGCGCGAGGGTCGTGCACCTTGGTTTGACCATCGTGTCTTCGTTGTGCAGCTGTTTGTTATTGTGCCACTGCTAAATCCGACGGTTTCCGAGCCCTGTGATTAGTAATGGCAGATCCTGCCAGCACAGGGGGCCCCGGTGGGATTCCACGGGGTCTGTGCATTAAGTATATTTAACTTTGTGGTGTGCTGAAAGGCAGCGCGCTGTAGACAGAGGGCTGCAGCTCTGTGAACAATGGGTGTACTGTATGTGCCTCGTGCCCTTCTGTGGTTCACAAGAAGTTGCTGTTCTCTGTCAGTTTTCAGATGATTAAAAGACCTGCTCTTTCCATAACGTTGTGTTACTTCAGACAACCATAGCGTGCGTCCATGGGTTGCACAATTCACCGTGTCTCTAGTGCCGACATTACTAACATACAGACGGACGACAAAAAAAACAAAAACCTGCCTGTTTATCAGCGCCGCGCGCTGGTATGCAGACTCCCCCTGCATTCCACAGAGGTGCGCGACGCGATCCGGCCTGCCATGCATGCCGTGGAGACAAGACCTGGCCGCGCGCACAACGTTATCCTATGGAAAAACGCTACGCGCGGCCAGGTCTTGTCTCCCTTCGGCATTCTCAGACTGCTGAGACGCCGACAATAGTTCTCTGGCGAGAACGCGCTTTTCAAGCGCGTTATAGCCGAGACCTAAAAAAGGTGTATTTCTTTACACGTGGAAGCATTTCACCTTAGTTCATCAGATTATATCTCTGCATTGCATGAGAAGTATAAACTGAGAGTTTTTAAACATTCACTAAGAAACATTCCTGCTACCAACATGACAGTTATTTCGGCACCGAGAGGCAAGTCAGTTGTCATGTGTATCCTGTGTGTGGCCTACATTCTTGTTAAAGATACAGCAAATTAGGCTCTCAAATCATACTCAAGATATGTTTTTGTACAGTGCTGATCCTGAACTCACATATGTGAAGGTGCTCTCACGTGATAACAAAAATGAGGCTCAGTGAAATGCTGTATTTGCCTAGGATCACACAACTTGGTCAAGCAGAGATTGACCCTATATTTTTCAGTTTCATACTGTGCAATTGAGCCACTAGATGGGTATCTTTTTCTAACATAGAAGGCCTTATCCCTTGGAGAACGAGATAAGAGCATGCATGACAGGCTGAATTCCTATTTTATTTTTGGTTGGTTTACATAGCGTGAACCTTGTCCAAGGACACAATAGTGCAAAACAACTGACGCAGACTCCTTTACACCTTTTCCTTCGGCACAGGGAGAATTGCTGAGATTTACAGTATGTTGAACCGAGGCCAGGATTTAAACCTGGTTCCTCAGGTTGAATATGTGGTAACTGTAGTGCTAGATCACAAAGCCTTGTGTAAAAGGTTGGCTCATTTTGGACTTGACGTACCAGGAGGACCGTGACATGAGCAAGATCCAGGCTTCTTGCTAGAGCCTTGCTTGAGCTCTCAATGGCTCTCTTGCCTCTAGTCTATGTGTTCTTTATATGTTGTTCATTTCTGACCTTTAGATTTAGTGATCGTTCTATCTTGTATGCTATAGACATTTGGATTGTGTCTAAGTTGTCTTTTATTTATATATTGTTCAATATAGCCACTTTGATTGTGCCTAAATGTTCTTTACATGGTGTGTAATTTAGCCAATTGAATTGTTCTTTCTATGGTGTTTCATACAGCTATTTGGAGCATATTTATTTGGTATTTGTATGGTATTTAACACAGTCATTTGCATTGTAGGTAAGTGGTTCCTGTTTTTCCAGACATTGGAACTGTGGCTTATTTCGGAGATCTGAAATGCCAGGAGCACACAGTTTGGTACTGCACGGAATATGGAATAAAACCATCAACCCCTAGAATCCACACCCAAATACTTAGCATTTGACAAACACATATGTCCATGGGAACCTCACTAAGTGCATGTGTGGCATTGGGCTTTAAACAAAAATGGCATTGGCTTGAAATGAAATACCAGCATTTGTAAAGTGCACAGCAACCTCTAAAGAGGTGTCCCGGTGCTGGGGGCTGTCGGGAAGAGTTGCATGTTGCTGGGCTAACCTGCTGCCGGCGATCAAACCATGAACCCCATGGTCCCAAGTCAGGCACCCTGGCCTAGGCACCACACCTCTTCTTCCTGGGCTTCAGTGCTTAATTTATGCAAGTGGTTGTAGGTGGTAGGCATGAGCACTCATTTTTAGGGGCTGGAACTTATTTTTGATCATCACACTTTGGCCAACAGCAAGTGAGACAAAGGTGTAAGAGAGATAGATAAGGAGGAAGATTAAAATAGGAAAGGGAGAAAGCAGGGTTTAGTGAGATAATAAGCCCAGAAGTGTGAAGTGCTGGAGAAAATGATTGAGGTATGGCAGCCATTTTATCAGATGTGTAACCATGAAACTGGGGTTTAGTCCTTATAAAGTGTTGGAATGGGAAGTCTTATGCATGTCTCTGGAGGGAGTGCTTTAAGTGCCTTATGCTGATATCTAGGCAAGTCACTTAAAAGTTACTATATGGTTTCTAGATTCCTACCTCAGTGCGGATGACATTCATACATGTTAACTGAGGGTCTCCCTGTTTTCATGGATTGAGACTCGAGAGCTTGGCTCTGAGGTCGAGAAGAGGCATGCATAGTACACCCTTATTTCACAGAGAGTGGCTACTGCCCTATCTCTACACATGCTGTGATAGATTGACAGTGGTGGCAGTAATAAATCTTTAGTCAGGGATATCTATATCTCTGTTTTCTAGCAACGGTGGACAACTAACCACCCTTCTGTGTCTGTGCAGTCTCTCATGCCTGCTGTCCTGTTGCCTTTGTCTACCTGACAAATGTTTGAGAGTCCGTGGTGTACTGGGAAGGAGGGTGAGTTGAGCCATTGTGTGTAACGCAAGCTGTTCTGCTGGACATTCCAGCTCCCCCATGCCCCTCTCAATTCTTTAGAGAGGCTTGATTGGCTGGAGGTAGACACACGCTCTTCTCTGTGTTTAGCTTCCCTAACCCTGCTAGGAGGGACCCTTTCTATTGGGAGATGGTCAGGCCCCCATGGTCTCGAGTTAATTAAAATTAATCTTTGAGGAATGGCCCGAGCTGGACAAGGGAAGATAGTAGATCATCCTTAGCATGCTTTGGACACGTAGTGGACATGCAATAAATGTGCCTTGTGATTGGAGGGACACCCAGGATTCAAAAGTAGCAGACCCTCTGATTAGATCAGCCTATCAATCAGAGTTGATAAAAGTCTGGCCTTAATGGTCAGTTGTTGTTCAAGACTGGTTTATGATTCCGAAGAGGTGTCTCACACCTGGTCCATCCAAGGAAGCCAACCGTGACCCACGGTGTGAAGGCAAGATAAGAAGCTTGCTCACCGCATCTAGAACTTGAGGACGTTATCTCTATGACTGATGGATTATTCACTGAGAGAAATTCTTTATTTCGTTTTTACAAACATAAAATAACGCACTTAAAATCATTACAATGTAAGTTAAAAGACAATTTCACTCTAAAATATATAATTATGTCTGATGGATTATGTTGCAAAGGAATGTGCCAAGTTGACAAGGCCCAATGGGATCAGTAGAATCGGTCAGAGAACCAGCTGTTCCGGTGAGTGCTGCAGAGCGGGTGCTTTGAACAAGGAAATGTCAGGCAGCTACTCAAGATAAGGAAGCTTGCAGCACAGCAATGAAGGCAGAGCGAGATGGGAAAACTTGATCCCAGTCCTTGAGGCCGCTTTGCCCAGACCCATCCCCTGTGCTGTGGAATCCTTTGTGGTACTTCCAGGTACAAGTGGTAGCTGAGGAGTAGAGACGGTTGGAACAGGCCCCCAACTTTTATTTCAAAGTTCAAAGTTAAGTTTATTATGATTTGGCTCTCGTTGAGGGCCATATAAAAAATACATACGTATTAACATAGCAATAATACATAAAAGTTACATACGACAACAGGAATAACCACTAATTATCTGCGAGTAATGCAATCATCAGCATCTCCCGGAAGCACATTAATATATATCTAAAAACTCTTTAAAATATTTAAAAATTCTAGAACAGAACATTTCGTTAGGGGGGCAATAAAGTGCATGGAAAAAATTTTTACATTCACAATTCCCAATTGTAAACAGATTGGTTTTATCCATTTTTGGCGCATAAGGCGTAATACCGGACAAATAAACAATACATGGTTAAGATCTTGAACAGCATTATTACATAAATTGCATAGAGGAGAAACTCCATACCATTTTGCTAACAGTGTATTAAGTGGAAGCAAATTATGACGTAAAAGGTACCATATTCTACGGACACCATGAGGAATATTCCAAATTAAATATTGTTGGGCTAATTTTGGTGTATAGGTTACAACCAGGGCTTCCCTTTCTTTATACTTCTGTTGGGCAAGTATATCCAACTTATAGCAAAGTTCCCAGGACATACTTTTTAACTTCAACTTTAACTCTAATGGAGAAAGCAAGAATAACGTGCTTTCATCCAGTTCAAGCAGCGAAACCGCTTTTCTAAAATTCTTTACCAGCTGCGAGAACTCATTAAAGTTGCCCAATAGTTCCTTTTTTAAGATTTCACGTAGGGTGCCCGGTTTACCTCTGGCCAAGCAGGCTACCCATCTTACGAGGCAGCCAACCCCTGTGCCCAACAGCTTCGAAGTCCGAATTCCAGTCTGCATGAAGATGTAGAGCAGGCTGAATTAAATGAGGAGATTTTCCTTAGTACCTTTCCTTCCATTTTTTGCATGAAACCCCATTGTTTCAAATCCACTAATTCCATTCCATAAAGGAGGGTTGCAGGAATTTCGCTCGGAATACATCCAAGCATAAGGAGAAGTGCCTCTTCCCTGTCGCTTTATACAAAGAACATAACCCCCTACCATGGGCCATTGCTTTTCGAGAACTATGTTCGATGTGGGGCTTCTCACTAAGATTAGCAGATATTATTTTGCCTAAAAACATGTAGGTTTTAACTACCTCAAGTTTTTCTCCGCTAATTGTCCAATTGTAGCTACTAGATCTGCACTTCTTCTTTCCAAAGATGCACATAATTTTACTTTTAGAGCTATTAATTTTCATATAATGTGCATCAGCAAATTGATTCAATGCATGAAGACGATTAGCGAGACCTTTCGGTGTCAGATCTAAAACAAGTATATCGTCCGCATACATTAGAATTGATATTGCTGTCCCTCCAATTTTCGGGGCTAATCCCTCACAAGCTGCAACAGTAGTTGGTAAATCGGCCATATACAGGGAAAACAATATGGGTGCCAGTATACACCCTTGTTTTAGTCCGTTCCGGGAGGGGATAGATTGAGAAAGACCCCTTTCACCGCCTTGTAACACCTTACACCATGTGTTCAAGTGTAGAGACTTAACTAAATCCAATAGGAGTCCCGGCATACCCAATGCCGACAACTTTCTCCACAACGTCGGACGGTCCTCCCTGTCAAACGCTGTGGAGAAATCTATAAATGCTACGTATACGCCACCACCACGGACACGAGCATATTTATCCATAATTACCTGTAGCAATGTTAAATTATCTAAAGTTCCATGCTCTTTTCGAAATCCTGTCTGTTCCTTAGGTATAATATTATTTAAATTTGCCCAATCTGTTATTGACACTAGTAAAAGTTTAGCAAAAATTTTCCCTATTGAGTCTAATAAAGCTATTAGACGATAATTAGAGGGATTATCCCGATCTCCTTTTTAAAAATTGGGATCAGGATACTTCCCCGCCAAGAGTCGGGGACTGTTCGAGTTTTAAAACACGCCAGAAATACTGGAAGAAGAATCCTGCTCCAAGTGGTTACGTCTTGCTGGATTATAGACATGGGCAATTCGTCAGGTCCCATAGCCCCGGAAGAGCGCATGCTCTTTATTACGGTGGCTATGGATTGCTCAGTGGGGAGTTCTATTTTAAAATCACTATTAAGCCCTGGAACCCATGAGTCCCCCCCTGCACCATTAGGCGCATATAAGGTGGTCACAAATTGGGTCCAGACATCTTCAGTAATAACTGTAGGAGTGGACGTTTTTACGGATCCACATCCTTGCCTTATTATGGACCAGAAATCTCTAGAGTTTTTACAAGTTGATGCCTCTCTTAACTTGATCCATAAAATATCTTCTTTGTCTCTTTTTAACTTGGATCTCAATCTTACCCTCCTTCTTTTTAATAGAGCTAACTGAGACTCATTCTCCCCTGATCTATAAGGTATTGCTTCCTAACAAGTTTATTGATCTCATTATTTAACCTTAATAAAGGACTAGGAGAAAAATATTTCTTTTTGGGATTTCTTGTAATCCTAGCCATTGCGGTGACTTTTTTAATGAGGTTTTCGAGAAACGGGAATTCCCTACCTTGCCAGTAGTCAAGCTCAGTTAGTAATCGGGTAAGGATGTTTTGTACGTCCTTGCTATTAATAAATCCCCAATAACATCTATCTGTGTGACAATTAATAGAAAAACCTCTATTCTTTAAGGACCAAAGGTTAGTTTCAGGGGGTATTAATGAGACAGTTAAGTTGATAGTTTTATGGTCACTCAGGGGGGTATGAGAGATCACTAAATCTTTAAGAAAGGGGAACGTGTCAAAGTCTGTTATTACGTAGTCCAAAATTGATTCTCCCCTAATAGAACCATGTGTATAATTAGCCGGGGTATCTGAAGGCAACTTTTATTTTGTGATAGCTGGGGGTATCAGGGCATACTACCATTCTTACCAGCCACTACCCTCCTACAGCTAGTCAGTGGCTACTGGATAGTGGGAATCCAGCAAACTTTGCGAAGACATCAGGCACCTGTGATCAGATCCCTGACGCCACTAGAGCTGTGGCCTCGCTCAGGACAGGAGGACACCTCTGTTTCTTGAGGTGGCGGGTTATGGGGCTGATCAAGAACATTTGACTTCCCATCAGATGCTGATACTACCTTATTCCAATGCAAGGAATGGTATCAGGGCCCTAGTGAATGAGAGCAACCCTGCGCAACATGGCCTGTAATATGCAATGCTAATTGTGCGTCTACATTTTAACAGTGTTTTTATAGTGCTTAGCGTCTATGCGCTATAATACTTTTTGGGGTCAGAACTCTGGCCTAGAGGTTGGAGAGACTTCTTGGTTTTACTGTTTAACCTAGTTTTTATCTGTAGTATAATTCTCTTGTGTGCATTAAAGTACTTTTCTTTTATACAAAGTAAAGCACTGACTGGACATTGATTTTATCGGCTGCTAGTACGGTGTACACTGTATTCTGAAAGTCTAACCCCACCTCACCTCCTTGAGTAAACCTTGGACCACTCTGTCTCACTACCCTGAGAGAGTCAAGTGCTGGAGAGGAGTACTCAGTTTTCCAGTTTTGGGTCCACTAGTTCTGAGGCCCAGGGACACCAGCCGGGAACACTCCAGTTCATGTGATTGGATCACAGTAACCTTTGAGTACCCTGGTGCCCAGGAAGCCAGGTCTAACGTAAAGTAAAATCCCTGATCAGCTTTATGCACTTTGTGTGATCATGGACTAGCCAGCCAATCAACTTGGGTTCTTAACTGTAACTTAATCTCATATTGGTACCCTCACAATGCAAGTAGTACTTTGCAAATATTGTTCTTTCTATCAATTTTCTTTTTATCAAGCTGTTAAACTCAGAAGTTAAGGGCCAGATGTATGACCATTCACTTTTAGGAGTCACAAATTGTGTCGATTTCCGTTTTGCAATTTGCGACTTGCAAACATGAATGTACAACAGTGTCTCAGACATTGTTTTCAATTCCCAATAGGGTCGCAAATTGCATGCCTCAGTAATATTTAAGAGGCAAGCTGCAATTTGCGACCCCATTGGTTATGGTTAGCACTCCCAGGGATGGTGGCCTGCTGGGGTCAACAGACCACCATGTCTGTGACTACCTTTACTGTTGTGTGTTGATTGATCTGCCATGTCAGAACATTGAGACACAAACATAGGTTGATAATTCTTACACCATGCTCGTCTAACAGCCTGCTCCCCTTATCCTCCCCAGTGCCCACCTGCAATCCTCCAACCAACTATGATTCGGTCTGCACAAGTTGCCACAGACTGCCCTTTCCCTCTGAGGATTAACTGCTAGATAGCCGATTCATGCTATCTGGACCCGACTGCAGGTACCTCACTCTCCCCGACATACCATTCCTACCTCCAATCCTGTAGCTCCACCCCTAACCTCCCTCCTTTCCTTACAGCACGCCCCAAGTCAGACAACCTAGTCCTGATGACGATCCGAATTTACAAGGATCAAAACGCCGTCGACCTAACAGTCTGAATAACAGGCGCACTCCTCCTTTGTGGCTCTACATTTAATTGAAAGAACTTGTACCAATTGTGATATCACGTTGGCACATCTACTTTTGAGCCACTCACTGTAAATTATCTGCACTTTATTCACAGTGCGCCGTCCACGGTGTTCACCTTCACTTGCGTCGCCACCTGCACTTTGTACACTTTTTTGCTCCAAGTTTTATATGGTTGTCACCAATTGAATTTATGCAGTGCTGTTCTTAACTGTATAAAATCTGACCATGAAATTAATGTTACAATATAAAGATGATTAACTATCTTTTGTCATACCAACGAATATTCTCCTTCTTTCTTTACAAGTAATGCTATGTGCATGCATGTTTTAACTGTCTACAGATCTTTACCTCTCAGGACATTGTTTCTTTGTTGTACCTTTTTAATAAAGCAGTTTCTTTTTAAAAAATGCAGTTTGTTTTCCTTAAAATAAAATGGGATGCATTTAAAAAAGAAAAATGAAACTTTTCAGGGCAGACAGTGGCCCCTGGGACCACTGGCTGCTCTTAAAAAATATTTTTACACCTATTCTCAAAGGGGAAGGGGTCCCCCGGGGAGCCCTTCCCGTTAGCGAGTGACTAACCACCTACTTGAAGTAGATGGTAAACTGTGAGTGTTTTGCGACCGCAAATGCATTTGCAAAACATTGCTGTATTTGTATTTGTATGTCGATTTGTAGAGCGCGATTGCTGCCCGGGGGCGTCCAAGCGCTAAGAAACCAACAGCACAAGAGGAGGTAGCCAGGGCGTTATTGGGCAGCATTGAAGAGGAATGTTTTTAGCTGTTTCCTGATTGAGGTAAGATTGGGATTTTTCCTTAGGTGGAGGGGTAGGGTGTTCCATAGTTTGGAAGCGTTATAGGTGAAAGTCCTACCGCCAGTTCTGGATTTTTTTATTTTGGGAATTGTGGCCGTGAAGGTCTGGTTGGATCGCAGATTCCTAGTGGGAAGGTAGTGTGACACTAGGTTGCGAGTGATGAGAGGGCCCGTTTTCCAGAACGCCTGGTGCGCAATGCATAAGGCTTTGAATTGTATTCTTTGGGGAATGGGTAGCCAATGCAGTTTTTTCAGTCCATTTTTGACTGATTGACGTCGAGGAATCTGAAGCAAAGTGCGCGCGGCACAGTTCTGCACCGTCTGTAGTCTCCGTATCGTGTACTCTGGGGCGGCGAGGTAAAGGGCGTTGTTATAATCCAGACGTGATTGGATAAGGCCCTGAATGGCTACTTGTTTTGCCTCCATCGGTAGAAGATGGAGTACCTTCCTTAGCACTCTGAGGAGGCCAAAGCAGGTGGCTGCCAGTTTGGTGGATTGGGTGCCGAAGGACAGAGATCTGTCTAGCCACACCCCAAGGCTCTTGATGCTGTCCTTTGGGGCCGGAGGGGTACCCAGGCAGGGTGGCCATAGAGTGCTGAGGGAGTTAGGGTTGGCAGGGCCCAGGAGCATAAGCTCCGTCTTGTCTCCACTCATTTTTAATGAGGAGGAGGACATCCAGTCCTTGACTTCCTCTAGGCATTTCCTCAGCCCTCCTTTCGAGGTATGGTTAGCTTCCTGTGCCAGTGAGACCACTAGCTGAGTGTCGTCAGCATATGAAATTATCTTAATTCCATACTGACGAACAGCTTCAGCCAGTGGCCTCATATATATGTTGAAGAGCGCCGGGCTCAGTGAGGAGCCCTGCGGGACTCCACATTTTAATGGTCTGCTGGTAGAGGAAGATGTTCCATCAAATACCCGAAAGGATCTGTCCTGTAAAAAGGATTCAAACCAAGACAAAGCTTTGTCCTTTATGCCGATGTTTTCCATGCGGTCCAGCAGTATGTCATGGCTGACCGTGTCGAAAGCCGCGCTTAAGTCAAGGAGGATCACTGCCACTGATCCTCCCTGATCCAGGATGTTTCTGGATTCCTCGGTGACCATGAGGAGCGCGGTTTCGGTGCCATGTCTTGGTCTGAAGCCCGTTTGGGTAGGATCAAGAAGCTGGTGGTTTTCGAGATATTTGATCAACTGGCTGTTAATGTGTCTCTCTAGGATTTTACTAAGCCAGGGAAGGAGAGAGATGGGCCGGTAGTTACTGAGGTTCAAGGGGTCCAGATTGGGCTTCTTTAATAGTGCTCGGACCATGGCTTGTTTCCATTGTGGCGGGACTATGCCAGTAATAATGGAGGAGTTAAGGAGGTCCATTATGATGGGCAGGGTGATAGCCGAGGCTGACATAATGATGTCTGGCGGGGCTGGGTCCCCCGGAGACCCGGATTTGACTTTTTTTGCCAAGGACTCAAGAGTTGAGAGGTTAAGAAGAGCAAAGTGGTCCAAAGTGGGGGAGGAGTTCAGGTCAGAATTGCTCGCGGTAGAGGGGGTGTTGGGAGGAGCAGGGAATGATTCATAAATGGTAGTAATTTTTTGCAGGAAAAAATCTGCCATGTTGTTGCAGTGTTCTGCGGTCTTGGTCTCATCTAGACTGGGTGGTAATTTGGTGAGGCTTTTCACGATACGGAAAATTTCCCTGGGTTTAAATTTCGCTAGGATAATTTCGTTGGCGAAATAGGCTGTTTTGCTGGCCTTGATTTGTTCTTTATATATTTTGAGTAGTTTTTGGTATTGGATTTTGTTTTCTGGCAAAGAGTCCAGGCGCCATTTCCTTTCCGCTTGTCTACACTGACGTTTTGTAGTTCTGAGGGGTTCGGAGTACCATGGAGCTGATTTGTGACAGCGTTTTGTGGTGGTTTTCCGCTTAGGTAGGGAAAGATCGAGTGACTTGGTGATCCATTCCTCATAAGAAAGGTTTGCGAAGCATGGGTCCTCATTAAGCGGGGGTGTGTTGCTGGACAGTTTTTTGGTCCATGTCTCGATAGGGAGGCGGGACCATGGTCTGGCTATTCTTATAGTGGGTTTGGTGGCTGGGGGTCTGGAGGTGTGCCATAAAAAAGGGACCAGTAGATGGTCAGTCCAGGGGAGAGGGAGAGGTGGACTAGTTGTCAAATTAGTACAATTACTGAAAACTGGGTCAAGCAGGTGTCCTTGATCGTGGGTAGGGGAGCTGACCAGTTGGTGTAATTGTAACGCGGCAAGGTCGTCGGTAAGAAGAGCTGCTGTGTGATCTAGTTTGGAATCGAAGTGAAAGTTAAGGTCACCCAACAATGTGAAATTGGCGGTACTGCTGACACGTTCTGCCACAATCCGTGCTAGTTGGATGTGGAATTGTTTTGGGGGGCCGGGGGGTCTGTATATGAGGGTGCCTGAGAAGCAGTTGTTCGGCGAGAGCTCCAGACTAAACGCTAGGCTTTCGCAGTCTGGGATGCTTTCTGCAATGATTCGGCAGAGGAACTGCTCTTTGTGAACAATTGCTAATCCTCCTCCTCTGCCTTTTGGGCGGTCTTGGCGGGAGATTTGAAAGCCAGGGGGAATGGCTGTAACCAAGGCTGGGTCCGAGTCTAAGGTGAGCCAGGTTTCCGTTAGGAAAACAATGTCGGGCTTGTGCTCCTCCATCAAGAGTGCAAATTCGTTCTTATGCTTGGACAGAGACCTACAGTTAAGCAGGAACATGCGGTGCTCGTGGCACTGGTCCGAGGGTGGGAGGGGCTTAAGGGTGGATTTGCAGAGGTTGCATGTATACGGGAGACATTCAACGTGGTAAGGATGCTGGCTACAGTTCTTTTGTAGGAGTCTTAGCTCTAAGAGTTTTTCGGGGCTGTACTGCCTGGGTTTCGTAGTCAGGGGTGTAAGGGGGGTGGCCCTAGGCCCGGACTCGGCGCGGACGAGCGCAGACGAGCTTGCCTTATGCGCGCCTTCGGCGCGCAATCGTCGCGCCCACTGCGCTCGTCCGCTGCGCTTCCGGCACATGCACATGTTTATGGCAAGGGGGCAGTGAAGAGGGCGTGGCCTCGAGTGGGCGTGTCCCCGTCCTAACGTGAGGGATCCAGCTGGTGGGACCGGCGATTTCGCCCTACCCAGCGCTCGTTTTTGCTTTCTAATGGGTGCCTGTGCACAGTAATCGTGCAGCAGACAAGTGGGTAAGTTTTTTAAAAAAGAGTTAAAATTATCAGTTATTACACAGTTTAAATCAGGAATTACACTGCTGCTCCTGGCTGTGCCTCAGGAGCTGACTGGCTGTTAGACTCGCTATTAGGAAGGGACGCCTTTGGCACGCCTCTTCCTAATAGCGAGTCGCAAACCATATTTTGCGAGTCGGTAATAGGTCACAAACGGGCCGAATTCCCTTTGCGATCGCAAAAAAATTTAGTACATCTGCCCCTTAGTTTTTTAATTGATTGGATTCCATCATCTGAGCAACTGATGCATAAGAGATGTGTGACATTGTTTACTTGCAAATCTGACATATTTGACAGTGTTTTATTCTTAGATGCTCATTGCTGTCTGCAGTCTCATGAATAAGAAAAGCAATCTGTAAAAATCTCCCTCATTACCAGAAGTGAGGTCTTAATCGTTTGGCAATCTATCAGAAACACTTCCTTTCACTATACTGTGCACATTTAAACCTGAATCTTTTAATGAATGGTATGGAATTATAGCATTTATATGGTGCTTCACACCGCTGACAAGACCACAAAATTCTCTGATTTGCCGTGTGTACGTGGCTCCCTTTCAGAGGGGACTGTTGGAAAGCGTATGATAGAGAATGAGCAGGGATACTGGAATTATGTGATTCTTTGGTCATATTGTTTTCCACATACTTATGGATTTATAACATTTTCCACAGGATCCACCAATTGTATTGTATTGATCACTGTGCGTGTTGCACTTAAAACTACAATAATGAATTGTTGCAAAAACAACAACAAACATGTTCACCAATTCACCATCTGCTTTATCATTTGCTGATTAATCGAAATGAAAATGTTGATTCTACCTGAAACAATTCAAATATTGCTAGAAAATCGCCAAAACATTTTCAGAGATTAACCAATGATCTTTCAGGTTCTGGTTGCTGTACTCATGTCATGGACTGCTTCGGAAGTGGCTCCACATAGGTGCATACTATGGGCAGTCCAACCAGGTGTGACAAAGGTCTTGCATCCTCAGTGTAACAAAATGAGGGTATGTGCCATATGGGTCGACCAAGATGCAAGAGACTGACCTTTCATAGAAGCACTGTTACGCAATCAAGGTGGGTATCCTGTGGGGCTCACCATGTAAGTTAAAGAGACCCAACCCACAGTATGCACTTTTAATCAACAGTGGTATGCACCATGAGGATTCCTCAATGACGGCAGAGGCCCAACCTCTAGTTGGCACATTTAAGCACCTTTATACAATGTAGATCCACTCTTGAACGAGCGATATCCAACCTCCCAGTGTGCACTGTGAAACAATCAGTGTATATGCTGTTTGATTCCAGTAGTTTGTTGCGACGTGAATGCCCAATGCACGATTAACTAACAAGTAACACTACTATGAGTGCCCAACAGCATCTGAAATTGGTAACCTGGATTTTTGTTTGTTCCTAGTTTCACAATAATCTAGCATGTGTGCAGAGGCCTATGCCTGTCCCATGTACTGTGAATTCCAGATCCTTTTTGTGATCTGGAGGGGTTGTACAAAGTGTGTGATCTTGGTGTTCTTTGGACTAATACCCACATCCTTGGTGCATCACATAAAGGGGTGTTTGCAGTCTACTGTGTTTTGTGAAACTTTAATACAACAATATAGTTTCTCTGCGACATTGAAAGTGCTGTCCACTGACCTCCCTGTATAAAGTTCCACAATTATATAAAAGCCTGAATCTTGCAGTAACATTCTATGTGCGCATCAAGTGCGTGCATGTGCAGTGAACGTATATTACATGCAGGACAGTAGGACTCTGTTTATGTGTGAGTCTTAGTATTATAAAACAGTGGAATACACTTTTGATGCCTTTGGTTTTGGATGGCACAAAATGGAGGTTATAGACAGCTTCCCCAGAAAGTGAAAGGGTACTGCCTGCATTTCTTTTGCTAGAGGGTGGAGACCCAGAAACTGAAGTGTAGGGAGGATGGAGTCAGTCCTTCCCTTAGAAATTCAAGAAGCACCTAGTTCTTCCTGAGTACAGCCATTTGGTAGATGGCATGGGTGAGACTGCAGTTTCTGTTGGCTCGAGTAGAGTATGTTTTTAAGTAGATTTGTTTGTCTCTGATTGCTGTTTCAGGAACGCTGATGACAGTCTGGTGCTGAGAACGTTCACTTCAATGTGCCCCTGTTATGAAAACTCCTGCTTGGAACCAGCCCCATTGCTACCTGCTCTGAGAGCCCCGACTTGCACATATTTTGTGTATGAGGAGCAGCTAGAAAATGACATTTGAAAGAAAACCAACACAAACCAGTTCTGACATCTTAATGGCTCCACATCTCCTGTCTAGAAAATGTGTATAAATGTGGGATTCAAAACACCCCACCATGCTCCAGTTCCAAGCTCTTCTTGACTAAGGAAGGCAGTACATCTTAGCACACTTGCAAACTGCTGTGTAACCAGGGCTGGAATCTGCTTGATCTCCCAGGAGTCAGGGAACACACCCCTGTAATCTGCACTTTCTGCTGGAGGAGTTGAAGGCCTGCCCACAGTGCCTAGAAGCCTGTCTGCCTGCTGAGAGAGGGATGGAGAGTGCCAAGTACTTCAGAAGAAGAGAATGTCCACGAGGAGAAGCCCAGCATGTTCTCAGTGTGAGGATCACCCAGAGAAAGTTGATTTCTACAAAGAACAAAGCCAGTTATGACCCGTGCTGTGAAAGGATCCTCCAGTCTCTCTCTCAGCTGCTCCCATGTTAACTGCTCCAAGAGCAAGTATCACTGTGCTGTCCGTCAATCCACCATGAGCCCGAAAGACTGGTGCTGCGGCAGATGATGTCGCAAAGAGGAGATACATCACCGCCAAAGTGAAAAGCCCTGTTTGGCCCAGAGCCCACAACTGCCAAAGATACACCATCCTAGATGCAGGTCGCAACCAGTTTGCACTAGGCGGGGAAGGGAGAAGATTAATGCATTTGTGCAGGCCTGTTATTCTGACTTCATTCATTCAACCTTGTTCCAATTCGAGGTCATTGCCACAGCCCCAGCAGAAGCAAAGCCACTGATGTGAGTTTAGGTACATGAAGTAGACCTCCCAAGCCACTAGAACTACAACACTAACCAGCAAGTAAATCAGGGCTTAACCTGCATTCTGAATGAGAGACTATAATGCATAGACGTCTGCTGGCTGAACTTGAGACCCTGTTTCCTGAGTGGAGCAATTGTTAAAGACATTGAACTGAGTTGCACAATTCCTCAGTGAGAGTAACTGAAGTAATCTGCACCTGTGCCTTATCCATGACTATGTCCACAGTAATTCGGTTCCTGGACTCATTAGAGTAAAGGAATACCAGAAGAAGTGGTGTAGCGCCTTGCTGAAGATTGTAATTTAGTTTACAACCCTGTAAAAACATCTCTATTGAACTGTGTAGTATTTTGTTTTGCTGTGAGATTATAGTACTTTTAGATAAAAGATAATCACTGGGCTGGATAATATGTTATTGTTTCTCTTGGTTGATGTTTGAGTTCAGAACTCTTAAAAAACATGTGACTACTTGCCCTCGCTACGGAGATGTGTTGTGGGTTTGTACACTAAAAATCATTTACAACTATGTTGATACATTGCACACCATTACAACGCGGTCATTACAACGACCACGTTGTTACATCACATACCATTGCAATGCAAGTTGTTACAAAGACTTGCTGTAGGGGGAGGGGCTGGATTTTGGAATAGTATAATTTACCATCCCAATTCAAGTCTGTGCAACAGTAGGGAAGTTGTTGGATTTTAAATCTAACACCTTCCCTACTGTTGCACAGACTGGAATTGGAATGGTAAATTATACTATTCCAAAATCCAGCCCCTCCCCCGCAGCAAGTCGTTGTAATGACTTGCATTGTAATGGTATGCATCGTAACAGCACGGTCGTTGTAATGACTGCGGTGTAATGGCATGCGTTGTAACTGTGTGCATTGTAACGTGGCCTATTCGGTTTGTACTTGGCCCCGTTGGCAGAGCCATAGTAAGAGGGACCCTAGGACATCAGTGTCAAATTACCTCAACCATTAAGTTTTGGGGCTGGTAGCTTTTGTCAGCTCTATTGTCAATTCAAATGTTGTCTGACATAGCATGAATAATTCCCCAAATAAACTGTAAAGCCATTTTTAAAAAACTGTTATGAAAATGTTAGCTTGGTTAGAGGGATTTGAAACGCATTGGCTCCCATACAGGCCTGCGAAGTAGTTACAGGTTAGAAGTATTTTGATCACTAAGTCATTGGCTTTCATGTGGAGTTTGTGACCTTAGTAAGTTCTGGGGGGGCGATGTTGCAGGTGGGTGATTGTTCTACTCACTACATCCGATTGTTCAGGAATGATAAGGTTAGTAAAGCAATGCATTGAGGAATGATTTGTTTCCCGGCTCTCAAAAACAGCATTAGCATAGTACTTCATAGGATGGGTGCGTTTTTGATTTTGATGGATTTCCTCAGAGCTGATGGTGCGGGATGGTGGTTGAAGTGGAGTTTTCAAAGGGTATAAGTATTCATTCTGTTGCAGTGATATTTAGTGTTTTCTTTAATAAGAGCCCTTGGTGGTGAGACAGGTGTATGGCAGAGGAATGAGCATAAAACTCTGGTATTACCAAAATGTCATAGCCAGCATAACGACTAACTATCTTGACTATCTATCTTGAACTTATGTATATAAAGTGGATTATAGATTTATTATTCGTACCTCCACATGTAGGAACCTCGATGATGTATATACCATGCAGGTGCCTTCGTGTGGAGGTGAGTGAAGTAAATATATACTTACCTAAATATAATTTTTTGATTTTGGTAGCCCATATTCTGGCTATGATATTTAGGTAGCATGATATCTAAAACCTAATATTCAGGTAGTATACAGAGGGGAACAGAGGGACTGGAGGCGCTTGGCACTCACCACTTTTGTCTTTTGGGGTCACATGTATCAAGATTTGGAATAGAGATTACTTTTCATTGAATCGCAATTAGGTAATCGATATTCCAAATGTGTGAAACTCCAAAAGTTCATTTAGTGATTTGTAGGGGCTCGCAAATTGATCAACCTGATTAATATTAATAAGGTAGGTCGCAATTTGCAACCCTGAAGAACCAAGAAAAGCCCACTTCAAGGAGGAGTGGGGGTTTGGCGGTGCGGGAATCATCCGAGTCTACTCTTACCCTCCTTGTATAATAAAGTGGACCCGGAAACCTTCATCTGCAGAGAGTACCACCTTTATTACAATAGCCCGGGCTATGGAACAGAGTCCCAAGCTAGTCAGAGCCAAAACCCGGGAGGCTGCTGCTTTACTCCACAGTGAACAAGCCTCATATACATTTTTATTCCACTCTTTTAGCATTCAGTCCATTGATCAATCAGGACGTGGTTTGTAGTTGATGACCTGATCAAGGCGGTGTTTGTAGTTGATGAACTGATCAAGGCCATGTTTGTAGTTGATAACCTGATCAAGGCTCGGCATTAAGACCATTGTTCAATCAGCTTGATCAAGACTCGGCATTCAGACCATTGTTCAATCAGCTTGATCAAGGCTCGGTCAGTCAGATCATTGTTCAATCAGCTTGATCAAGGCTCGGTCAGTCAGACCATTGTCTAGATGACCTGATCACGGCATCCAGAATGTTTACCAAGCAGGAAGCAGAAGATGAAAAACAAGCTTGTTTACACAGGGTGTAGGTGTCTCGCGGCTCTCTATTGATAAATTGGTTAACTGCAAAGAACAGGGGGCTTGGGTATGTGATACTGATATTTTTTAGCATCAGCATAAATGGAGGCTGTAGGCAGGGTTTTGTCACGAGATGGCAAGAAATGGAGGAATGTAAGGAAATTAATAGGAACTAGTAAAAACTTATTTACTTCAACCCCTTAGGAAACGCTAAAATCATGGTGATGTTGGCCTGCTGGGGTCAGCAGACCACCATGTCCGTGATTGCTTTTAAATATAGCATTCTTTTTTTTCATAAAGCAGCTTTACAAAATGAAGAATGAAAATGTACCTTTCATTTTGTAAGAGCAGGCAGTGGTCCGTGGGGCCACTGCCTGCTCTGAAAAAAAGTTTTGAATACATTTACAAAGGGAAAGGGGTCCCTTAGAGACCCCTTCCCTTTTGCGAATGGGTTACCACCAGCTTGAAGTTGGTGGTAAATTGCAAATGTTTTGCGACCGCATTCACAGTCACAAAACATTTATACATACCGTTACGATTCGGTATTTGGAATGGATGCCCTAAACACGCCACTTCCAAATACCGAATCGCAAACCAATTTTGTTATTCGGTAGCAGGTTACTGATTCACAAAATAGGGTTTGTTACATGTGAAAAGCATTTTTTGCGTTCACAAACAGGCCTATTCTGAAAATCAGCCAGTTTGCGAACGCAAAAAATGTTTGATACATGTGAACCTAAATGTCTTCATGGAATTAATTTGTTAAGTCTCAGGTTCTTTCGAGCCATTAAAGTAACCACAATAATCAGGACATTTTGCAAATGGAGAGTTTTGATTTGTGCCAGTATTTACTAGAGAGACTTAGCAAACCTTGAATTGGGAGCTTATTGAATATAAGAGTGTCACCAATACCAACTACTACTTATATAGACTTTCACCGTGGGCACCAGTTGGCACCCTCTCGGGGAGTCTCAGCACAAGAACCAATTATTGAATGGGTATAAGGATGGAGAAACAATCTGAACATCGACAGCTGATCCTTCCAGTTGTATGTGCATGAGAGTCCCCTATTCCTGCCCAGGCTATGTGTCATCTACTACTACAAGAGGCAGCCAGTTTCAGGTACTTCCAATCTACACATTTTAATAAACAACTACATTCATGTGGCTTTTACATGGGTGATACTTTTTATAGGCATTTACCATAATACATGCAGATAATGCGGCTGCTAATGAATAGACTTCATGTATTTAGAGCAGCATATTTAGATAAATATTTGTTGGGTAGTGATTAATTTCTGCCTCTATGTTTTACGATATACAACGCCAAATATTTTCTGCTTTTTTAGGGTGTTACAAATGTCGGGAAATTCAGGTAAACATATCTATGGAATGGGAAACAAATTGTGTGTTATGTAAGCTCCCTGATGGATAGATGTATAGAGTGAGCCACTCAAGATTAAAAGCACTTTTTTGTGCACAGTTTTAGACAGTGAAAACTTGACCCGAAAGTATTTTACATGAGCTCCAGTTATATTACACAAGCAGGGCTTTAAGTGGGATGAAAAAACTGGGAGAGGTCTCAAAAGGGCGTGGCCAATGTAATTAAGGGCGTGGCTTAAAACATGTAAGCCAAAAATATGTGCTTAGCATAGTGTGCCGCCCGACTTGTATTTTGCTGTTTCTGTCATTGCATCCAGATATATGATACTAAAAGTAACATCATACGTACAAGAAGCCAGGACTAATGCCTTTGTCAATGGTTTTTAGTTGTATAAGATAAATAAGCAGCAACTATGGCTTGTATATAATATTGAAAACCTGCCACTTAAAGCCCTGGTGACTCCACGACAATGTTGCTGCTCCTGAGTTTCAAAAAGAGATGGGAAATCCAGAGAGAAAATGACTCTTCAAAGGATTTACCTTCCCCTGCAACGCTCACCTGGCATGACGTCCTGCTGTAACTTCCCCAGTGAGAAGTGAGCAGTGAGCAGTATGAGCACGCGCACATCGATGTGCCTGCTGTCACTGTAGTGTGGGGAAAAAACTGACCACCTGTGCCAGGGCATAAAACAGAGCCTGATAGAGACCCGTTTCAAGGCCCCCTTTAAAAAACTGCCGGTGCCGAGCACCAGTGAGACCCGGCCCACTTAAAGCCCTGTACACATGGATACACATTCATTTTTGAGAGGCACATGGAGATTAAATGGTTTGCCCAGAATCACAGGTTGCTGAGCCGACGCTGAGACTCGAACTTGGCTCGCCAGCTCCTAAGTCTGCAGCTCTGGTTGTTACGCAAAACACACAAGAAGATGGACGGAATGTTGCACAATGGCAAAACATTCACCCCCAGTCACAGATCTGGGTTTAATCCATCGTTATTTTGCTCACCAAGCCACCCCAGTTCAGACATGGCCATATGCAAATCAGTCTTGACCCTGTGCCTCATGGGAACAGTCCAGTTCTGGTTGTGACGACACATCCAGCTTTAATGAAGTTTTAAACTGTGTTACACTGATGCTTCCAAGTGGGAGACATCTAAACACAACAAATGCCCACAAGACAAACAATGGCTTCCTCAAACCCCTCTGTCCCAAGCCAGTTGCCTTCCTTCCGGCAGAATGTTGGCAGCTTCCCCCTGTGGACTGGGCCCGGCTCCACCAGCCAGAAGGCAACGCACTTTCGGGATACTGAAAGCCACTTTCCTCTGAACGACGCTTTGGAATAAACAAGTCAGCAGAGTGTCTTCCAAGGCAAAGCTTTTAACCCATTAATAATTTAAATGTGGACTTTGAATGCATCCATTCCTCTTCTCAGCTTCAATAAAATCAGGCTATTAATGAAGAAAACAATGATCTGCCGCCTGCTAAATTTAGTGTTTTAGAAAAGTTTAAGCAACAGCAAAGGTGTTGCAGATCGCTCATTGTGTATGAACGTTCGCCCACGGGTGTATACACTTGAAGGATAGGCGTGAAGACATTCCCTGCCCTTCTCCTATCCAATTTACTTTTGTGGGGTGTAAAGGTGAAGACATTCTGCCATTGGTAGGTGTAGCTTCAGCACCTCCCTCACCTTTCTCGCTTCCAATCATCACCTTCCATCACCTTGACTTACCTTGACTCTTCCATGAATCCTCTCCATTCCTCTGCATTCACCTGTGTGTACATAAGTTAGAATGAAATTGCCATAGTTATAAACCATAAATCAGCGAACATTTTGTTGCTGTCAACTGTGTGCATTTCCTTCCTCATACCAAGCAGCGTTCATCACTCTTTCCACATATTAAATTACAGTCATCACAAGACACAGACAAAAATTTAAAGGTTATTTTCCTTATATGGACTTGTTAGGATTATTTTTGTTGCATCCTGCCGGCCTGAGTGTAGGACGGACTGCACACCTTCTAAATAATACCCGAAAATAAAATGCACAAGCCAAAAGACACCAAGACAGGCAATGCAAGGCTTTTGCGCCTAATTTCATATTCCTATATTGGAGTACGGATACAACTAACTTGTATTTCACCTTTGCCAAGGCGAATGTAAGTTTGACACAAGGTTAATAAGTCTGAAAATACTGCAGGGCAGATTTACAAGTCCCTTGCGCCACTTTTGCGTCACTTTTCCCATGTTAAAAGCGACGCGAAAGTGGCGCAAAGGGCTTGTAAATCTGCCCCTGCATGTTTGGTTTATTTTTACAATTATGGATTTAACTTGTTTCCAATTATTTTCTTCTGACCAGGGGCGTGTCCTTCTGTGGTGCATCACTATGTTGACAATGACTGAAATAGATTCTCAGAGCAACCTCCGTTTCATGTTGGGATTAGTATATGGTAGGTTGCACAATGTTCGCTGATGCCATCTTTGAATTGGTATTTGGAGATTGCCTCCCTTTGTTTATACAGGTAGCTGGAGTTTGTCACCCTTCCTGGTTACCTCCTTTCTCAGCTGCTCCAGTTATGTGTAACGGACGCGAACCGTGGATCATTCTTCACGATTTTCTCAATGCATCTCACATACCTGTGTGACAACACTTCAAAAGATTATTTTGTTCCTGTACTACATTTCTGGCTAAAAAAAATTTTTTCAATAAACATGTAACTTTATGTAGACAAACATCCTTCTCTTCCAGCAACCTAACAACAGCAGCCATATCGCCTTCTTTCCCTCTTTTGATCTCTCCTTTTCTCTTGGGATTGCCCTGCTCCTTGGTACTTCGAATGCTGCCTGTGAGAAATCTATCCACCTATATGGTGTCCCTTTCAATTATACAAGATCATCCGCAAGGACCGCATCAAGCATACAGGAGGAGGCATCGCTATCGTCCATAAGAACTCCATCCGCATCTCAACTAGCTCTGACATCGACCTTGCCAGCGCCGAACACCTCCACTTCCAGATCCACACCGACCCCAAGACCACACTCAGAGGCACCCTCCTTTACCGTCCCCAGGACCCCGTGCACAATTCAGTGACGACATCACAGACTTTATCACCCCACACGCCCTCCACTCCGAGGACTACATTCTATTGGGAGACCTCAATTTTCACCTGGAAAAGAGCAATGACAGCAGCGCCACCACCCTTCTGGACAATCTTGCCAACCTCGGACTCAAACAACTTGCCTCTACACCCACCCACATCGCAGGTCACACGCTCGACCCTATCTTCTCCTCCAGCAGACATGTCTCATTCAGCCACACCACAGCTCTACACTGGACGGACCACAGCTGCGTTCACTTTACCTACAATAAGACCACAATCCACAACCATCCTCAACCTACTCTGCGAAGAAACTGGAACAAAATCACCATCGACCAGATCTCCTCATCGCTTCTACTAAACCCCCCCGCCAACTCCTCAAACCCCGACCAAGCAGCCTTGAACCTCACCCAATGGCTATCCAACAGCGCCGACATCCTAGCACCGTTGAAAAAACGCCAAAGCAAACTAGGCAGCAAAAACGCATCCTGGTTCAACGATGATCTTAAGAAATCGAAGAAACACTGCCGCTCCCTCGAGAAGGCTTGGAAAAAAGACCCAAACACCAACACCAGGGACGCCTTCAAAAACGCCACCCGCATACACCACCAACTCATCCGGTCTGCCAAGAAAGCCGCATTCAAAGACCGTCTAGATAACAACGCCCACAACAGCAAGGAATTATTCAACATCGTCAAAGAATTTACCAACCCATCAGCCAATTCCAACGACATCACCCCCACCCAAGCCCTCTGCGACTCCCTAGCTTCCTTCTTTCACAACAAAATCGCAGACATCCACAACAGTTTCGACAACCGACCCGAAGACCAACCCACCCAACCTTCTGCAGGTCCTTCACCCCCCTTGAACATCCTTCACGACTGGAACCCTATCTCCACTGAGGACACCATCTGATTGATGAACTCCATCCACTCAGGATCCCCAACTGACCCTTGCCCTCACCACATCTTCAACAAAGCAGACTCCATCATAGCACCACACCTCCGAGATGTCATCAACTGCTCCCTCAACTCCGCCACCTTCCCGGAAAGCTGGAAACACGCAGAACTCAGCGCCCTCCTGAAAAAACCCACAGCTGACCCCACCGAACTCAAAAACTATCGCCCCATTTTGCTTCTTCCATTCCCGGCCAAAGTCATTGAGAAAGCTGTCAACAACCAGCTCGCCGCCTTCCTCGAAGCCAACAAATCCCTCGACTCCTCACAGTCTGGCTTCCGAGCCAAACACAGCACTGAAACCGCCCTCATCGCAGCAACAGACGACATTCGAACTCTACTGGACAACAGAGAAACAGTCGCCCTCATCCTCCTCGACCTCTCCGCTGCCTTCGACACAGTCTGTCATAGCACCCTTCTACAGCGCCTCAGAGACGTAGGAATCCAGGGAAAAGCACTGGAATGGATCACCTCGTTCCTCACCGGAAGAACACAGAGAGTCCGTCTTCCACCATTCAAGTCAGAAGCCTCTGAAGTCATCTGCGGCGTGCCACAAGGATCGTCACTCAGCCCCACCCTCTTCAACGTATACATGAGCCCCCTCGCGACCATCGCACGCCAACACAATCTCAACATCATCTCCTACGCGGACGACACTCAACTGATCCTATCACTCACCAAAGACCCTACCACCGCCAAAACCAACTTACACGAAGGAATGAAAGAAGTAGCCTTGTGGATGAAGCATAGCCGTCTGAAACTGAACTCAGACAAAACAGAAGTCCTCATCTTAGGCACCTCCCCCTCCGCCTGGGATGACTCTTGGTGGCCAGAAGCCCTTGGAAAAGCACCCATCCCGACAGACCACGCACGGAACCTGGGCGTCATCCTGGACTCCTCACTCTCGATGACCAGACAAGTCAACACCGTCTCATCATCATGTTTCAACATTCTTCGCATGCTCAAAAAAACATTTCGCTGGATCCCCACCGAAACTAGAAAAACGGTCACCCATGCACTAGTCACGAGCCGCCTGGACTACGGAAACACCCTATACGCCGGTACCACCGCAAAACTCCAGAAAAAACTCCAACGCATCCAGAACGCTTCAGCCAGGCTCATACTAGACATCCCGCGTAAAGAACACATCTCTGAGCACCTGAAAAACCTCCACTGGCTCCCTGTAAATAAGAGGATTACTTTCCGCCTCCTAACCCACGCACACAAAGCACTTTACGAACTTGGGCCCGAATGCCTCAACACACGACTGTCCTTCTACACCCCCTCCCGTCAGCTGCGATCCTCCAACCAAGCCCTCGCCACTGTACCTCGCATCAACAAAACCACCATGGGAGGTAGATCCTTCTCCTACCTGGCAGCCAAAACATGGAACTCTCTTCCCACTCACCTTCGACTTACTCAGAACCACCCAGCATTCAGAAAGCAACTTAAAACTTGGATATTCGACAAGTAACTCCCCACCCTTCCCCTAGCGCCTTGAGACCCTATGGGTATGTAGCGCGCTATATAAATTTCTTGACTTGACTTGACATATGTCTCACCTACAGACACAATCTGTTGTCAAGACCTCTTTTGTACAATACCAATACTTACAGGGTGCTAGCATTAGCTCATTGGTGATAACTGGTTGGTTTTCTTGTCAATCCCCTTTGCTTGCTTCTTATTTGGCAGTTTTCTATCCTCTTCTTGTGATTGTCCCTCACCTGGAGCATAGCTTCTTTGCTATCCTTTACCTTGGATGACCTGTTTTCTTCCTTAGCACACACCAGAGAACTAAGGGGAATATTATCAAGACAGGTGATAAAATTATCGCCGCTTTAGCGGTAGAAAACTGCTGCTAAAACGGCGATAATGGCCTTGAAAATATGCTCTATGGAATTCCAATTGAAGCCCAGGTTAGATGTGAAGGACATCTAGCATGAGCTTCAATTGGAATACCATAGAGCATATTATCAAGCCCATTATCGTCGTTTTAGCTGCAGTTTTCTGCCGCTAAAGCGGCGATAATTTTATCGCCTGTCTTGATAATATGCCCCTACATGTCTTTGAACAAGTAAAGGGAGTACACACCTCCCACTGTGTTGCTACTCACTCCTCTCCCAGCTCCTCCATAAGAGCACAACAACAGGTATATTTTTTCCAGAGTTTGACTAAAGAGCAGAATATATTGGGCTGATTTTGTTTTATCACCTGCATTCCACATGTTGCTTAAAAGCCTAGGCCTTCACTCAGAAAGTCAGTATTTAGGGTGCTGAGGGAGGTGTGGTTGTTGCACTCACCTCAACTGGAGATTTATCTTCTTCCAAAGCCTCGTAAAATACTCCCGGGGATCCTCCACCAATTAACCTGAGCATTTGTCAAAGTAAATCCAAGGCACACATGTTCCTTTAATTTTTGTTACTTCTTATCCATGGCCTCAGACAGCTGTTACATTCCTTTAGGTACCTGCGGCTAGTCTTATGAGCAATGTTTAGGCTGAATCAAACACAACAGGCCTTTCAATTTTTTTCGGGGTTTCTTCTTTGAAAAGTATTTGAAAATCAAGGACGTTTTTTATAATGATTGAAAATATTGAACTCAATGTTCGGCTTTGAGATAACCTATGATATGTGTTTGCTGTTCCGCCTTTCTTTTTTTAACTTTTAATTTAAATAATGCTTTGAATAGAGGAATTGCCAAGACCAATAGCTTGTCACTCTCTTTACAAAGGCAAGACCCTATGGCTTTTAAAGTGTCTGTTAGCTGATGGGCAATGTTTTTGACTTCACCGAGAGCCACAGTTTGAATGTGGAATTTTAAATGTATCTGATTTGCATTTTCAACCTCACCCTACCTCTTCTAAGCCAGAAAGCCTACATCCCTTGGATTAGTTGTTTAATATTGAATAATTATGACACTGGCATTTGACCCTTCTTACATTTCTAGTTTTTTGTGAATCAGTGTGTGTTTACGGATTGCCAACAACCTACAACCTATCAAGCTAGCATATCCTTCCTTTCTTCTGATGCTCCTCTCTGCCAAAGACTGGATGCCGTAAAATTCTGAGTTGGGCTATCTTCAAGAGTGCACGTTGACTTAAGTAGAATATACTTTCTCTCTCCTCTCGCTACTCCCTTCTTGATACTATGGTCTTCCACTTACCATTGAAGCTTTTATAATACCCATCGTCTGAGATGGCTTGTGATAAGCACCTGGATAATTTCTAATTAACACACCATCCTTCGTGCAGCTACTGCTTTCTCTAGAAAAAGAAGGCTTGACAGTTAGGCCACCTATTAGAACAGAACTGAGTACTAGTCTACCTTCATTTGGCTGGTATAAAATATATGAAGGTTGATTCCATTTTATAATTCGCCTCTCTCATATGACAAGCCCTTTAACCCAATGAAACAATAGCATCTCTCATTTTCCCCTCCATTTCCACGAGTAATAATAATTTTGATTTCGATGCGAAGGTTTCTATTAATTCATCTGAAAAATGCTTTATGAAACTCCAGCTCTACTACAGAGATACCAACCTTCAGTTGTGCTATCAAAAAGTCCTAAATGGTCTCCTTGCAAGGATTTATCAAGGGAAGTCAAATTCTTCTATGTCTCTAGGTTTTCCTAAATGCGACCAGCAAATATTCAAGGGGGCTTTGTTTAGTAAATAACTTGCCTGGTGATTGAGCATATCAGCTGGGGACAGATAACCTTTTTTTTTTTTAAAGAGTTTTATATAGCGCTGGCTAGACCCGGAGGTATCAGAGCGCTTTACATGAGAATCAACAATGTAACAGAAAAAGTTCAACAATTACACATTAAATCCCAGAAAAATAGGCAATACAATTAGGAGAGGAGAGAGACTAGAGAGAAAGGAAGTGGAGGGGGCAAGGGAGGTGAGAAAGGGAGGATAAGGGAAGAGACAATAAGGTGAGACGAAAAGAAAGTCTGTTTAAAGACCGGCTAAAGACCGACTGGGTATGTGAGTACCCTGGAGGGAATCCACGGCCCATCTCACCTATAGCTAAACCAGGAAGCTCCATCGGGCATCAGACAAAAAAGTTCTGTCTCAATACTTAGAGAGAGGGGAGAAGGAGAGACATAAATAGAGGGAGGATGAGAGAGGAGACGACAAGAGGGACGAAAGGAAGTGCAACAATGTGGTTTAACAGTGTAACAGAAAAAGAACAACAATTACAACATTACATCAGACAATCAGCAATACATTAGGAGAGGAGAGAAATTAGAGAGAAAGGAAGTGGGGGGTAGGTGAGGTGAGAACGTGAGGATAAGGGAAGAGACAACCGTAGAGACGAGAGGAAGTCTGTCTAAAGACCGACTGGGTAGGTGACGACCAAGGAGGGAATCCACGGTCCATCTCCCCTATATCCAAACCAGGTAGCTCCATCGGGCAACAGACAAAGTAGTTCGGTCTCAAGTGTCGTGGGAAGAGGATCGCATAAAAACAGTATGGGAGGGAGATACGGCAGAAAGGCGAAGGAAAGTCTGTCCAGAGACCGGCTGGGTCGGTGACGGTCGAGGGGGAAATCCCAAAACCCATCTCTTCTATAGCTATCATGTAGCTCCACCGGGCTTTGGCCAAATAGCTAGGTCTCAATGAGAAACATTAAATAACATGGAGGGCAAAATAAATAGAGCGTAGAGGGGAGGGAACAGGGAATGTGAGAAAGGGAGGATATGGGAAGAGACAACAAGGAGAGACGAAATGAAATCTGTCTAAAGGCCGACTGGGTAGGTGACGACCAAGGAGGGAATCCATGGCTCATCTCCCCTATAGCTAAACCAGGTAGCTCCATCGGGCATCAGACAAAAAAGTTCAGTCTCAATACATTGAGAGAGGGGAGAAGTAGAGATATAAACAGAGAGGGGAAGCGGGAAGAGACAACAGGAAGTCTGGCTAAAGACCGACTGGGTAGGTGACATCCAAGGAGGGAATCCCCGACCTGTCTTCCCTATAGCTAAACCAGGCAGCTCCATTGGGCATCAGACAAAATAGCTAGCTCTCAAATGACGTGGGAAATTCACAGGTAAACAGGGTGGGGACTAGGGCAAGGACAGGTGGGGCAAAGGTTATTATCAGAAAAGAGGAGAGGAGTAGAGCAGGGAGGGGAAGGGGGTAGGTAGTTCGGTAAAAAGTTCCCATGGATCAGCTGCGAGGCATTCAAAAAGCAGGTCCGTCAGCTTGTAGTTTGGCAGTGATCAGGTCAGACGGCTTGTCAGGTCCGATCTCAATTGGTCAATGGAGGATTTAATGTCCTGACAGAGCTCGGTGCGTAGTTCAGTTTTAATGTCTTTAAGCATGGTCATTAGATCCGTCTTCGTGAGAGCCATGGCTGCCCCATCCGCGTCTCCCCTTAGTGTTGGGCGCTTGTTGAGTGTTGAAAAGAAATCCGATACCTTGCTGGTCGTCTTGCCCGTCACCTTCTTTGGCGGCATAGGGATGAGGCCTCACAATTCTTTGCGGCTCTGACTAATGTGTTTCTTGTCACTCAGAGTGTAGCCTCAACTGATACCCAGGGGAAGGCACGAGAGAGGCCCACCCTGCTTCCAGGCCCTTCTTCAGATCAGTAGCAGGCCCAGTCCGGGCCCTCCACAGGTGTTGGTGGTCAGTATCGGGGCACCGCCACAAGCGCCATGCTAGGCGGCGTGTGCTATGTCGGAAAAAGGTACCTTAGGTATTAAGAAGGGTGCGTGCAGTGACTGGCCCAGTGCTAAGGGAGGTGAGGTCTCCAGGTGGTGTAGGGGCGCCTCTTTACAGATGCCATGAGTCAGGGAGGCTGGTGAAAAAGGGGCCGTCAATCGGGAGCCCCGTGCCGGCGTATCCTTGATTGTGCACCCCGAGAAGCCACGTGTGCTGGCCAGATGACATAGGGGAACTGTTTAATTCCTCGGTCCAGAGCATTCCTGCCGACAAACTCATGGTGGGCCCAGAGTGTAGCCCGTCACTCTACCCCTCAAGCGCGCTCTCCCCAGACGCTCAGGCAGTTATCCTCAGGGAAAAGGAGACAGTCAGTACAGATCGCCACCATAAGAAGGCATCTCGGCCGCCATATTAGGGTCAGGCAGCTGCATTGTAATGTCCCACAGTTTTCACCGCTTCTAGAGACCCCCAGAGCGCATCGCAGAGGCTCAAAGAGGAAACTTCTGCTTGCTTATCTGAAGTGTTTATTGTCTCCTTAAATCTAAAGAGAAATGCACATAGGCAATCCCATCCGCCATTTGTTACTCCATCTGTCTGAATTACAGCACAAATACTTGTGTGATACAATTCTGAGTAACAATTGACATCAACCCAGTCTGGAAAATCATAGGTATGATCAGAAAAATAAAGTTGAATGTCAGTTATTGTATCTGTGGTTTAGGGGTTAGATTCAATGTCACACACATCCTCCTAAATTGCTTCTTCTTTCTGAAAGAGGAAAACGTTTTTACAAATATATATATTTAAAATATAGATGGCTAAATCTCCCACATGCACTGATCACTTTGGACAAGAGGTGTTCTCTAGAGTTAGGGCTTGCAATGGCACTTCATATAAAGTCAATCTAGAAAAAGAGTTTTGACGATTGAGTGTGTGCTCTTAAGTGTTGTTTAAATTATATTTATATGTCTGTGTATGTAAGTAATTTTTTAAGGAAAAATTGCTACTTTTTTAAAGATTTTATTTATTTATAATAATATGTCGAACGTATTTACACATGTATTTATATGTTCATGATACCCTGCTTTGGAAATCATAAAAGTAATAAAAACGAATTCCCTGCCATAGGCCACAGCTATCCTTATTAGCTTTAACTGATAAACAAACATCCTGCCAAATTAGTTTATAATACTTTTATATCACTCCTTTTGTCTGTCACTCTTTTAATTATTATGTGAAATTGTATAGTAGGGATATGGTAGGAAATATTCCTTCCTCTTTCAGAGGTCCAAAGATGCATTGAAATTTTGTAAATATGATTAGATAACTTAACAAATTGTTTTCTTCTTGATTTAAATGTCAATGTTTCTGTGCACATAGGGGAAGACAGCTGAATCAAGAGCTTTACATACAGTTGGGTCCACAAAATGTCAATATCTTTTGTGTATAGACCTTAATGATCTATTTTACATCTGTTCATTCTCCTACAATTTATGTTTTTTGTGTATTGGCTGAGAGTACTATAAAAGAAAGTATATCTGCCTGGAATTTGCCATGTATGGAGCTGCTTGGAAGACATTGTTGTCCTCTATCGACATTTGTCAATAAAAGCCCTGGTTATTGACTGAAGCCCCCCGATGTTAAGTTATTTTATGTTATCCAGGTTTGTAGAGTTCATTATCATCTGGGAGGGTATCCTGGTGCTTGGCTAGTGTAAGTCTTGGCACACCTAGGGCTTAGTAAGACTACTCAAATAGCTAGTGTTAGGCCTGTCTGTCCTTTGAGTAGTCCCTCCTATTTGTTTATTTATTTTTGTCCCCTTTTTGCCCCTCAAACCTTTCATTTTTGATGTCCCCTGGAATTTTTAAGGTGTTGACCTGGGGTTAGGTACTCCTTGACCCCATGGTTCCTCTAGGTCTAGAAATCCCTCCTTTTCTAGGGCAAGTTAAGCCACACAAAATGGTGGCCAATAACTGCCATAACTGTCTTACCTCAGGGACTGACCCATAGTCAAGTGTGAGGTTCTGGAACCTTCTGGTCCACTCTGGAACCTTGGGCACAGGCTACATATATGGGGACTGTGGGGCGGCCATTTTGTGAAGACATTGGACTGACGAGGTGGACTGGAGTCCAAGCTGCTGACTGTGGAGGGTATCGCACATAAGGGGTTGATTGCCTCTCGAGGCTGCTGCTCTGACAGTGGAGGCTGCCCCCCAGCTGTTGACCTGACCAGTCACGAATCAACCCCCCTGGACCAGTTTCCCATATCACAGGAGGGAGATTTCCCTGACCAGGACGTGCGAGGGAAGCCAGGACAGTTGTCAAGGTGGTGAGTGCTGAAGCCCCCACTGGAAGAGTGGCCTGCGTGACATTGACCCTTGACGCCTTACTTTTGACCGGAGCGACAGTGTGACTAAGTGTCCCCAGGTGCGGCCCCTAAGGAATTGGCGTTTTACGCAGGTTGTCGGAAGCCCACGGGGTAACCCCCCCCGAAGTCAAAGCGGGAGAGAATCACGCCCCCTCCCCCTCTACTCGTAACAAGTCTTTACCACTCACCACGGTAGCTTCCCGGTGAGCGGGATTCCAGGGGAGGGTTCCGAGGTGCGGAGGCCGGTGGTCTTACTTCAGGGCCAAGTCAGTTGGTGCCGCGGACCGGCCTGTGGAGAGGAAGCCGGGCCGCGCTGTCAGGAAATCGAGGCTGAGCTGGGAGAGACGCGGGGCGAAGTCTGAAGCTTCTGCCCTTACGCGTCACACTCCAGCGTCTCTGCTGTCAGCCCAAACCACACGGGGAAATAGAGAGAGGACAGCGGGTGGAGTGGCGGAAAGTCTGTGGCCCTACTTCTCTTGAGTAACCAAAAGTACCGAAGCCTACAGGTGAGGCGCTTGGGGTAACGTGCCGAAGCTGAGGTGCGTGGTCTTGCGCTCCAGACACAGTTCTGAGGAAAATGAAGGAACTGTCCTTCCGGCTAACGAGACTGGAGCGGAATCTGCCAGTCGGAAGGGGGGTGAGATCTAATCAGCTGTGAGAAGGAACGAAGGGAGTGAACCTGCCGTCACGAGGGTGGATGTTAAATTGAGAACCACAGGTGACTCGGCAGTGGCAAAGCTTCTTGAGGCATCTTGTGTGGATCAGCTATCTTGATGAGTGACTGCAGCAGAGGAATTAGCCCCTAACGCTTATAGTAAACGGTCCTTCTCACAAGTAGGAACTGGGTCTGACCTCCTGCCTGTGGGGGAGTTATTCTATTTGGTATTGTAATCCCAGCATGTTCATTAGAGTTCTCTCAGCTTAGGAACCTGAATATTCTAATGTGAGTAAGAGAATAATGAGTTGATCATATCTGTATACCGAATGAGCACGCCTGCTAAGTGAGCCATTGACCATAAAGACGGGTGGCAATTATTTATAAAAGGTTACTCAGGGCTCATTGAATTGATTACTGAAGATTGTTGAGGAGGTGCACGGCAAATGAAATGGAAATGTCTTGCTTACATTTAAGTTAATGTTGGGAGCATTTACCTAGCCAAGAACCTGTTTATTTATAATTGCTTCAAGTGAAACTGTGGAATATTCAGTATATATATGAAGGCTAGAAATTATCATTAAGTTCCTTCTGACTAGAGGGGAATGTGCCATTGATGCTATTTGTAAATGTGATTGTGCTAACAGACTAATGCAGAGTAATTATCCTTTATGAACAAAACAAAATATTGCTAAGAAAATACGAGGAACCACAAAGAGAATTTTATAGCCCGTATTTTTCTAATCTGGTGCAGTGTCATTATTTTTGAATGGATGGACATTATGTTACTGAAGGGTGTGACGCAAAATTAACACATGTACCTTTGGGATAAGCCTACCTACTCTGTGCCAAGCTACCCTATGTAGACTGGTAACCCCAGGTCCAACAGCTAGGTATTCAGCTTCTTGCGCAATTCAGTAAGTGAGGAGGAGCCTCTTATGTGTAGCAGTAGGTTGTTCCATACTTTCGGAGCGTAGTAGGAGAAGGGTCGACTGCCAGATCAGGTTTTTTGTATGCATGGGATTTGTGCAAGTAGGAGTTTGGAGTAGTGGAGGTGTATGGAAGGTTTTTGAAAGCAGATTCTAGCGCTATGTAGTGCCTTAAAAGTGTGCTTGTTTGAGAATGAGGCGCCAGCGGAGCTCCTTCAGGTATGATGTGATGTGAGTACGGATTGGAAGGATAAGAGTGATTATGGTCACCCAGTTCTGAATGCTCGGCAGTCTTCTGGCGTGTTTTTTGTTGATACCGGCATAGAGGGTGTTCTCATAGTCTAGCTTGCTTGTGACCAGAGCGTGCATGGCGGTATTCCGGATTCTGATTGGGAGCCATTTGTAAATCTTTCTCAGAAAATTCAAGGTATGGAAGCATAAAATGGTGAGGGCATTGAGTTGGGCAGTCATGTCAAGTTACTGTCAATGATGATCCTGAGATTCTTGAGTGGGTGCCGGTCATAGCTCTGTTGGCTACCAGGTGTAGTCCCATGGTGATGCACACTTCCTGAAGATTATTTTTGTCTTGTTGGTGTTTAGCTTTAGACAGCTGGTCTTTAGCCAATGGGTGATTTCAGTCATGCAGTCATTGAACTTGCTCAGGGTACTAGGCGTTTTGCCCGTAAGGGAGAGAATGAGTTGTGTGTCGTCAGCTTAGGAGAGTACATTTTTATTGTGAGAGCGGATGATGCTGGCTAGGAAATGATAAGGTTGGGTTCCGCTACCAGAATTTAACTTGGAACCCCAGGTCAATAGATCTTATATTACCTGCTGAGAAGTGTAAAGGAGAGAAATAACTAATTTGAGACAATATAGCATTTCCAATTATCGTGACTCAAGGATTACAGACTCTGAACTTTAAGTTTTGTAGGGTTATTACAAAGCCAAAACCAACTGAATGTACAAGCATCTCAAGACGAGGTTGTAAAAGTACATAGGAACTAATACAAAGCCATATTTACGAGTGAGCTTAATCCGATGGATCATGAACAGAATGAAAAGTTCCAAAAACAGAACACAGGCAAGGACTGCCCCAACGTCTATGTCAGACTTCATCTGCAGCTGAAAAATGGAAAGCATTAAACTACCCCTACTCTATCTCTAAAGTGACTTCCCTGCTTAGCATTTCCCAGGCAAGATCAATTAAAGGTGTCAGCTCGTGAAGACTTCCTAAGAAGTACACTCACGTTAGATGGGTCAAGTAACCAAAGATACAGAGATCACTCTAAGAGATTTCTTCTCTCCAGATCGATCTCCTTACCCCTTCTTCTAACTTCCTTCTTTTCCTGACTCATCCCTCAGGACACTGTCCCTAATACAAAATGCACAGATGTAAAATACCCCCACAGATCACCTCATCTTGATGGGCACTTTTCATAGGTAAATTTCCACCGCCTTCCTCACTCCATCCAATTTTGGCTTGATGACCTTGATTCCCAGGCCTCCTTATTGAGAAAGAACCTCGGCTCCCAATTATCGACCTTTCATTTACAAAGTATCTCCTCTCCTCCCTGCCTAACTCCTAAAACAAAAGACGTTAGTTTTAACTAACAAAGGCACATTCTTCCACCTGCAATGAAAACGTGAGAACATACAACCTTGCATGCACATTAAATTCACTGACTACCTCCAAATGCGAAAGCTTACCAGGGAAATTAAATTTTCAGGCCTACACAAATTGACCAACATAAGAATAAACGAATAGGCCTTTCAAATACGCAGAAGTAACATTTAATTTAGGCCTTTAAACGTCAAATTAGACACACAATTAACAGTACTTTCCTTTGAAAGCATCCATAATTATTACATGTAAAGCACAATTAGTCATTTCCACATGCAGACTCCAACATGATGCACATTTAAATCAGGATGCATTGCATTACACATAGGCTTATCATTAGGCAATTGTAATATACTAAAGTTACTCTTTTCAAACATAAATGCCATTTTCGTTTCTCTTGCATGGCATGAAACAATTCCTATCAATTCACTTACCCATGTTTTGTTATTACAACACATTTTCGAATTACCAAATGTTAATACAACACAGGAATAGTCAGGCTGACTGACTGGGTCCTTCCAGTCACGAAGGAGTAAATCCATCAGAGAGGGTGTCCTTTGATTCCCATCCCGTGCATGGGGTTGAACGAGTTGGTGGTGGCCAATGGTGAGGTGAAATCTTTCCAGTAGCCCAAACCTTGTTTACTGTATTCTTGTACAAACTCGCTTTCTGTAAACAAGCTTTTAAATATTGATCTTATCTTGTCACATTAGCTGTCCATTCAAAGATAGTGGTCAAATGTCATGTGGTCTCCTCCAGGGAGCTTGGTGTTTATTTTTATTTCTCTGACTTCAAAGTGAGAAGATTTATGTGACAATCATGCTGGCTGTTGGGGTCCCTTTGAGGAAGGCTGTATGATGTTATTTTTTTTCTAGCACATAACAATATTGAAATGTCTGTAGATGAACTATGCTGATGATCAAATCAACACATTGTGTGATGATCTTTCCATACAGTATAATTTGTGAGCTGTATACTTTTATCAGTAAAACCGTATGTGAGTAGAACAGTAAGAATTTTTGTGACCCGTTTACTTTGCATCACTTGCGGTAAACATAATTCACAATTTTGGCACTTGGAATTTTTTTATGGTCTTTCCTTAATGGTACGCAAACCACTCCCGATGAGCATGCACAACGATGTTTTGCATGTAAACTTGTATACCCACATGCACTTTCCTCGTGGTTTTTCACCTCATCAGTGTGTGTGGATGTCGTAATGCATTGAGCTTTCACTATTACTAGTATATTAATGTGCACTTACAACCTTGAATTTCTGTTTCTCGCTCTGTGCGTTTTATTTTCTTTTTTTTAACACGTCATGATGTGAATCTTTATATTACAATGGGCAACTTTCAAATTTTACTTGATTTCCTATTTCTTTTGAGAATTATGTCAGTGAATCTGTCATTAAAATAGTATCATATTGATTATGCAATTCCTGTTTGTTAGAACGCATTTTCACTGCACTCATATTTCTTTGCAGAATCATTATCCCCTAATGAAGGGCAACGCCAGCCCGAAATGCATTGGGATGATCTACACCTGTGAATGAATTTTCATGCACATCACAAAAAAAAATGTGCTAAAGTGAAATAAAGAGAAATGATGAAAAGTTGGGATGGATGGAGATAAACCAACAAGAATTTGTAATTTAAATAAATGACATCATTGAAAATTGATCAACATGTTCAACTGGTGATCAATGTGAATACTCTTTTGGAAATATTCGCAGTGCATTAAGGGGCGTTCCCCAGGAAGGGGAATGCAATAATTTCCATATGTTACCACATTGTTGATAGATCAGAAAGCGGTACGCTGCTGCACGCTTCTACTTAAGTACCTTTCCTTAAATTGAAAAGTTTATAAAGGAGTGTGTGATCCATTTATGTTTATCTTCACAAATTTGGACACTGGAAGTGATAGTTATGTGGTTGGGAAGTGAACTATTACCTCTGGAGGCAGATGTTGTGGAACATTCTGTTTTGTCTTTCAACTCACCAACTTCTTTGATTTTTTATAGTTCTTCTTTGAATATGGTAAGTGTCTGGCTCTTTCAGTATAGCATGGATGTTGGCCCTAACCCCAAATGAGCCCTCTCTTTTGGTCAGAGCCGTTTTGATCCAGCTTATTTGCAGCAACTTTTAATTTTTACGGAAGAAGGTGAACATTTATAGTTGTTTACATCACGTCTTTGTGTTGTCGCAGACTTCCTGTTTTCTACCTTCTCATTCTTGACAGTCACCAGGTGCCTCAACCTTCACAAATGATTTGGCACACTTCACAGGAAGTCTTGCCCGCCTCTCACCTTTGATTAGACTGGAAACATTATTCTTTGCTTCTATCATGTCTGGCATTGCCTTTCCAAAGAGGTTGATTTAAACTCTATAGTTAGGATTGATGCCTCCAAACCCAAAACACATTTTTATCACTGGTGGCGGTCATTGGCTGAGTGTTGGTTTAGTTTTTGGCTCTTGCTCCTCTCCCAATGATACGCTGTTAATGGTTACTTTATGGTCTTTCACTACAGGTTGAAAAGGAGGTTTATTTTTTTGATAGTCAATCTGCACAATAGAATGTCCTTTCTATGGTGGCAGAACAGATTATTTTGATGTGTCTATTGCCTTAGACCATAAATGGGAATGTTGAGTCCCTGCTACCCATCAGAGATGATTTGCTTGTCTTAGAGCCCTAAGTCTGAGATTTTAGGTTCTCTATTCCAGCGAACTGCATAGGCCAATGTAAAATAATTCTATGTGTTAAGTAAGAAAAAGCTAATTATTTATACGCTATTAGTGTAATTTTCTAAATGTTAATTCACTTGGTAATTTTGTATTGGTTGTTATCTCTTCCATCTTATTACTGCCCTAGAAGGCAAAACTGTTTTCCCTTAGAATGCTTATAGCAATCCTATAAAGTAATCCTACATGAACAGTTTCAGAAAATCCTCCCACTATTCACCTTGGAATTTCTTATTGTTCCTTTAAGAAAATATACTCCGATTCTAACTTGGTGAGTTAATGACTCTTGCCCAGCAAGTCAACCTATACCAAGTTCTCTGTCCCTCCCGCAGACAAAATGTAAGACTAGTGAACTAGTTTTGTACAATTCGAAAACAGCTATTCAATACCAATTCTCCATTTGACATACATTGGTGTAAACCACTTCCTGATCCCCTTCACATTTGACTTAACAGGCATTGCACAATCCTTCTACTCTCCACCTCAGATAATTTACAAAAGGTCATTCAAAAAGGTATCTGATTAGATATGTTTAAAAGAAACTAATGTTGTAAAAAGTACTCTACACTTACGATGACAAACATCCACTTTTTTGAACAATTTTGTTTTTATACTGTCCGACGAAGTAGAGTAATTTGCATCTCTGAATAGAACTTAAAAATCACAGCTCATAAATTAAATGCTTGGTTCCCAGGCAATCTATTTCAAATGAGAACAAAACTAAGGAAACTTGAAAGAATATGATACTCCAAAAAGTCTCCTCATACTGTCAAAGTCCTCAACTTAGCAGAAGGAAACTATAAAGCTGATGTCCTAGGACTCATATCTATAATGAGGTACAACAAAATAAACAGCACTATTAACGGTCTTAGAGAACTGTTTGAATGGATGACAACCCTTTCAACAATCGCAAACATAACCCCCTCAACCACTTTCCCTCATAGCTGCAATGTTTTTCTAAACTTAATTTCTGACAAGATCTCATGAATCATATCATTGTAATCTCATATCTGACAACGCCACAAAACTATTTACTGTGTGAAGGCAGACATGGCCTTGGAAAGGCGAGGCTTTGTGCTGAGCTCTATCTAGGAAATAGTCAGACCCTCTGCCCACTAACCCGTTCCACCAAACAATTAAATAAAAAAAACACCAAAGCTTTTTAGGCTGCCTCCAGTGTCCTGGGGGAAGTTTAAACAACCACAATGGGCACCAGGTGCGCAGAGACTCCATAGACGAGCTGGAACCACATTTAAATCCATTCTGAGCATGAGTTTCAAGCTCATCTGGTGCTCACGGTGTGGTATCAGCTCTTACCAGGTGACCATACAAAAAGAGCGCATACAATGTGATACATGGTGACACTATGTGAGTTGACAACTCTGCATTCCTTACTCAGAAATGGTGGAGCACACGTCTCCATCATCTCACTAGAAACCAGACAGAGGAACACTTTCTGAATTATCTCTGAACATAGTCTAACAAATACATTTTTTGATGTAAAATCAACCTTTTATCATGATGACACCATTAAATATCTTTTCTCTATATATTGTCACAGAGAAATGTCATTCTTTCAAAACTTGTACTGTGGCTTTGCGAACTCTTCTCTCAATCAGGGAGACTTTTTTGACACACTCAAAATGGGCCAGATTATACCACTCCCAAAAAATACCACAGGCAGAGACAAACAGTCTAGAAAACCTTTGGCCTGCTAGCAACTGTTGTATCCTGGGTTGCTATTATTTATGCTTTACCAGTGGAACCCTGCTTGAGTGATGTAAAATGGAATGTTGGGAGTGGGAACTCACAGTTGGAGAAGGGCTGAGCGCCTAGCTGGGTGCTCCTGGTGGGGTTAATATCTACTGTAGTATTATGCTGTAACCAAGTATTTAAACTCGGACTGATCGTGGGTTTGGAAGCGCAGTTCCTAATGTCCAAAAGGTACATCTATTTTGGTCTTTTTGTGTTTCATGACTGAAACTGGTAAAAACTGCCAACGAGAGTGTTTTGGTGTTTCGTTTTGGGGAACTTTCTGACATATTCTATCTGCGCCATATCGGAAATGTAAACCGTCATTTCTTCAGTCTTCATTTACAACAGCGCAAGCCTTACCGTTTTCAAGTGGTGCTCACGCGCTGTTTCTCGGTCTCCTTTCGGGACATTATGACGTTGTTAACTCTTCTCCTCAGTGATTTTACAGCACAGCGATGCCATTAGCCACCCGGCACTGCTTTACTGTGCGTGCGTCCAGGCACCACCGGCGTTTGTTTTCCTGCCAACCATGGGTCATGTTAAAAAAAAGGGTCTCTCGCAGATTGTCCACGTCATTCGCATGTTGGTGCCATCCTCTCATAACTATCTGCATTTCGTCATGTTTGTTTTGGTGATACAAGTTTTTTTTGTCATGGGGATATGTGAAGATTGTTTTGGAATAACAACAATTGATTCATGTGCAACACTGCATCGGATGCCTTGGACGAGCTCCCGTGAGCGTTAAAACATTCAGTGACTCGTTTTTTTATTTTTTTTTATAGATCGCATTTGGATGTGACAGTTCTTTCGTATATGTAGTGATTTTGTCATTATTATTTTTTTTCCACACGTGGGATTTCGACTTCGATTTCTTCCGTAATTAAGACACCCTAAGAGCATGGTGATACTGTCTTTTTTTGGGGGGTACTTGTGGTTTACCTACCAACTATATCGAGGTAGAAGTACTAGGTTAATGCTTCTTTTAGGGTAATTTAAGCAGTAATGCTCGAAGATTTTTCAATTCATCGATGTACTTTTATAATCCAGGTTTTCTGTTTTTCACACTTTGTTGCTTCAATGTACATCAACGGAATTTATACTGTACTTTAGTACTTTCTTCTGAGTGTTCTATTACCCAAATGTTGCAATCCATCAGGGTTCGCATTTTCGAGGTTGCACATTTTCAAAAGTTTATATTATGCTGTTTTTTCAATATTTTCAATTGGTGCAACATTATTCTATTTCAATGTATGCTGACTGCCTACAAGGATTGCAAGGTTTACTTTTAGAGAGATGTGTGCATGGTTTCAAGTTCACTTTTATCTGTGTTTGTGCATACGAACATGTGTTTTTTTCAAATGTGCATCAAATCTGCATCCAGTCCAGTTGTGTTCCCTTCTTGGGATTACATTGTGGTACTTTTCGACGTACTCTCGTTTTTCAAATAGTCACGTTCAAGGGATTTTCTAATGTTTTCAATGTGTGACTTTTAAGGTTTTCAATTTCTATTGCTGCCTTTCAATATTTCAATGTTTGACCTTCAGAGGTTGTCGACATGGAGGATTCTCCATCTCAATGTTTTTGAGGTTGTGATTTCTATTGCTGCCTTTCAATGTTTTAACGTTATTCATTAATAATTTCTACAGGTTGTTTATATGAGGTTCTTTTCCAAATCTTTCAATATCTATTCAACTTGTTTATTAATGTTGTTGAACACGGTGGTATGAAAGATCTTTATTTGTTCTTTCCTCTGCTTCTGTTTGGTATTTCCATCACATACTCAATGTTTCACCTTTTCATACTCTCTTTAGCTGTGGGTGTGTCTAGAGTGATTTTTGGGTTGTTCTTTTTATTCTCTTTCTCGTTATTTTCTGTAGAGGAGAATGAAAGCTCTTATTTTTCTTGTGTTCCAGTCTTGCTACCTGTCTGTTCCACGTTTATGTATTCGTTGGGAACAAAGGGCAGAATAGTTCCTATTTATGTCCTTCTGCTTTCCTGTCTCACTCCTCTAATCTCGGTGTTCTTTCACATTTTGCTTTGTCTTGTGTTTACAGAGTGGGAATGTGTCTGATCTATTTTCGTTCATATCTTCTCTGTAGTTTCTATGCTTCTTTCTGTTCATTCCTTCCTGTCACATCTGTCTGGCCAGTGGGTGTGTCAGCTCGTAATGATCAGTACGTTTTTTCTTTCTTTCATGTTCTATGTTCCTATGTTCTCTATTTTGTTGTCGAAGAAAAGGAGGTATGTTATATTCTACTTACGGCATATTTCTATCCATGCCTTTATCCACTTCATGCTTTCTAGTGGAATGCCTCTGGAATGCCTCTGCACTGTGATTCATCATGGAATGTTGAAAGAAAGACACAGTTATGATGGGGCTGAGCTGCCTGCTGGCTGCTCCTGATGGGTCTTGTTCTGGACTTATTCCTGATTACTTAGCATCTCAATAAATACTTCTTGGAATACCTCAACTTGGCTGGAGTTACTTACTACAGCGACCCAGCAGCTTGGAATTATCCTTGAAAATCACAGCTTTCTAGCTATGTAGATATATGGTAGAAAAACAAATTACTGTCTCCATATCAATGAATCAATAAATAACTTTATTCGATTTGAGAACAAATCATAAAAGCATATATAAAACCAAACATACATAAAATATCACTCTCTAATACAATTCAGGATTTTAGAGCAGGCATTGGGAGGTTGTCACATGATTACTACAGCCCTGTTAGATCAGACTTTGCGTGCCAATAACCCAGGAACCCTTCCTCTCTTCTTTAGTTGCCCCTATTTTTCCTTAATTTAGCAGTGACTCTCAAGAAATTAGCCAGACTAAATAGGGTATGTACATCAGAAGAAAGCTTTAAAAACAACAAGGCTACTCGTGCCTGTCGAAAACCAGCTTGATTTTAAAAATCCTTTAAAAACTTGTTTTTGGGAAAAGCATAGTACGGGCAGAGATGGACCAGGTGAAGGGTATCCTGTGAAGACCTGTTGTCGCAGCCACAGGGCCCTCTCTCTTCGATATTTTTAACAAATCCTGCCTGTACCGTTAGTAAGTGATGGAAAAAATCTAATCTAAAACGGGTAATTACAAATCTATTGTGTGGGCTTGTCATTATCTTTAAATAAGGTTCAATTCCCAGGGTTGTCTTTACTAGTGTATGGGCTCTCACTGTAGGTTTAGAAAGTTCAATATCCTCTCGATGTGCCATGGCAAACCTTAAATGCAGGGCTTTAATCTCAACCCTGTCCTTTGATCTTATTGATTCTGGTGTATTGAACAAGTCTGCCCGGCCTAACTTGATAAAAGACTCCTTTATATATTTTATCCAGGGAATTCTCATTGAATGGTCCAAGGAAAAACTATTCTGGAGTACCATCCTTGTGAAGCCTGACTCTATGTTTGTCCAGCATTTGAGCCAACATAAGGGGGCTTGATTGACTGCTATCTGGTCAGATATATATTTAACCCCCAATTCTTCATGGACAGAAAATACCGGGATACTTTGAGGGACCTTGAGTAAACCCTTTAAGTAATTATTTTCTTCTTTTTGTAAGTCATTAGTTGTAGTAAAACCCCAGACCTCACTTCCGTATAACACCGTGGCACAACAGACTGAATTGTAGATCTTAAGAATCATATTCGTAGTCCAACATCCTAACCTGTGTGCAAAGTTTGTTATAGAGCCTGTAGACTTTTTCATGGCCAAACACTTCTCCTTTAATAAATGTTTGAAATTCAAGTGACCATCTAAGAGCATTCCCATATCATTATTGCTTCAGGAACGATTGTAGCACCAATTTCACCACTCTGAAATTTCTTGAAGACCTCCACTTTATGGCCGACAATAGTGTAATCTGCTTGCTCATTCTGTAACATTGCTTTGCGGCATTTGATACGATTGACCACAAGAGACTACGTGAGATTTTATAATCACACATGGGCATTGGTAGTGTAATATTGAAATGGTTTGCTTTCTTTCTATCTCAAGACAGTTGGTTAGGATTAAGAGTCACAGATCCAACACTTTGGGGGTCATTAGGATTGTGGTTTTTCCGGATCCTCGGGGCCGGCGGAAGCCACCGCCGGCCCCGAGGATGCGGAAAAACCGCAGCGGACTGACCAAGGACCCACCGCCACATTAGGATGGCTGGTGGGTCCTGGTTTCCGTCCGCAGCTTTTCCGCCGTGGTCGGCTTACAACCGCGGCGGAAAAGCTCTAATATGGTGACGGTGTCTTCCAGACACCGTCCACCATATTAGGAAGGGCAGTACAATATGCTTTTCCGCGGCGGGTTTTCCGCCGTGGAAAAGCATACAGAACTTCACTGCGGGGGCCCGTTGCGGGCCCCCCAGGTGAAGGGGGTGTGGGGGGTGCACATGGGGGGTACCTATGGTACCCCCCTGCATTTGTGTGCACAAAGCAGCAGGCACCGCGCGGTGCCTGCCGCTTTGTGCACGCAAATGCCGTGCATGCTTTTTTAACATTGCGGTGGGTGCAGCTTGAAGCTGCACCCGCCGCAATGTTAAAGATTGAGGATGTGACCGCCACCCTGGCGGTCACATCCTAATCTGCACGGATGGACCTCCGCAGCCCCTGCGGACTGGAGTTCTGGACTTTTTGGTTCCGTCCAGAGGTGTCAGGGATAACACCCGAAGACCCCGGAGTTCTACCTGTCTCGGTGCACAAATAAACAGAAACACGGGCTTCTCGATGGTGGCGTCAAAGACCAAAGGTTTATTACTGCAGGGACACAGAAGTCACAGAAACTACACACGGGCAGTATCTAGGAGCCTGTTCGATTTGTACAAAGAGGGTTGCTCCTTATATACTAAATATTAGGCTTCGGGCAAATTCTTTACATGATAGTACATTCCTAAACCTTTGCGTCCTAAACAATAAATATTTGGCGTTGCACAGGAATCGTCAACAATATCTGATGTCAAAACATTACGAACGAGGGGTTCCCACTGTTCCATCATAATCCCATGTCAACTTTTCATTCAAGAGCCGGACCGCCTCATCGTAAATTTCGTTACCTCCCCCTAATAAAGGCCCAGAAGGAAAGGAGCAGAGCCAGGTGTAGAAGATAGAAAAGCAGGATAAGAGATGTTTGTGGGTCGTAAATGGGCAAGGCTACCAGCTTCGGCCGCCTAATCATGATCAGGCCAACGAACACGAGAACCAGTAAAGCAGGACTGGCCTCAGGCAGAGGAGGCAGTTTCTGTCGAGTCATGTAACCATGGCGTGTTCTGTCCTAAGGTGCACGTGTCACTAGAGAGGTGAATCGCCGGCCAAAGCCTACGTGTCATTAATCGAAATGAAGTAATCAGAGGTCATTGCGTGTCCATTGTCTATGTGAGGGCAAGAAATACAAAATGGCTGCCATAATCTAAGATGGATGCCATGGGTAGAACAGAAATGTGTTTGTAACAGGAGTACTCTTGCTCGGAGCATAGCGAAAACACCAGGATATGCTAAATGGATCATTTGCGGTTCACTGATACCAAAATTATGTATTTACGACAATGTTGAAAACACGGGTTCAAATCGTCACAGAACCTCAGACCCTCCTTTTGCCCTTACATAGGCAATTACTTAGTCTATGTCAGAGTCTAATTCTATACTCATCAGGTCAGTGACATGTTGCTGTATCATCATCCTTTCTCGCGCCTTTTCTCCAAACGCAGGTGGTTTTCTGAAACAGGTTGCAGCACAGAGACTACACAAAGCGGGACCACACTGGATAATCAGGCAGCACGAGAGCAGGAATACTAGGATGACACCAATGACCATCAGAACCTTCCATCCTCACGCTGATAGCAGAGTCCAAAACCACTCCATTAAGGACCAGTTTCCCTTGTCTACGTGTATAGAGTCGGAAATCTTGTGTAGCTTAGAGATCGCCTCATAGACAGTTGGAGCGTTATTGGGAATAAAAACACAGCAGCTCGATTGGATCATTCTGCATACCCCACCTCGATCTGCAAGTATTACGTCTAGAACCATACGGTTCTGCAACGTCATGAGACGATCCGCCTGAAGCTCAGCTGTCAAGTTGCTAAGGGCACCAGCAGTTTCGGTAATAGTAGATTCAACTACCCGTGTTAGCTGACGTATATTTCTACTATTGGCCATAGGCCCCCAGAACGGAAGGAAACCTTTGAAGAAGTCTCCAGCTTCCTGACCAGCGGTATCTTCCTCACTGAAGACACCTCTTGCTACTCTGGTCTTGTGATAATCTGAAGACGCAGTGTACGTTGGAGGCAACAGTCGAGCAATATAACATGAACCTGAAAAGTCAGCAGGCAACCATGTATACGCTCTGTCTTGACAGATGAAGTAGGTACCCCTAGCCGTAAGAAAGGCAGGGGAAGAGTTAGACGGAAACACGTAAGTCTCAACGCACTCACTCTTCCCTAGCTGAGCTCTCGGATTCCTCCCATTTCCCTGTAAACAGACTTGACCTCGGTGAGGTACGACCCAGACTGGAGTGGAGCTTTTACGCTTGCTTTCTCCCAAACTAAGGCGATACTCTGTAGAATTCCAACTCAAATATACCCGTAATTCATCTCTAGGGTAAGATGGAGTATTATTGACGTCTCTAATCATGTCAATAATTCCCTGGACTAAAGCTTTGTTGACAGAGTTGTATTTAGTGGAACGTGGTGGACGCGGAGGATAGGTCTCAAGGGCATAGGCAAAAATGGTCTGAAAGGCCTGAAATGATCCATTATAGCTAAAAGGCAAAACTAGATAGGGAATGCCTTTATCCATAGTGTGGGGTATCAAGCCACACACCCAGCAGTCTGTAGTGTTAACTACCAGTTGGTGTTGGTGCAAGAGCTGTACAAATGTGTTATTAATGAATTCTGAACGTCGAGCTTGTTCGTGTTCAGGAAACGAGTGAAAAGAATGTACAGAAGAAACAGTAGAAGAAACAGGATCAAGGGGAGGTACTGTAGTTGTTACCGGTGTAAAAATTAAATGCACACCTAAGACGATTCCACCCACCAACATTATCAAAACGATCAAAAATGTAATGGCACATTGCATTAGAAAACATTTGCTGTGAAGAATTTTGTAAAGTCTGTTTCTGCGAACATAAATTACATTTTCTCGTTGCAGCTCAGGAAGCTCCATCTTCTACAATCCGCTCGCGACCACTGATGATGTGTACGTAGATGAAAATGCCTCTATCAGCCCTGGGAGTTCCCAGAACTAACAGAAAGATCGACCTAGTGTCTGACCCCCGCAGATTCAACTAGGCACACAGCCACGACCCTACGGCTACCCAGACGGCAAGGCAATTTTAAAACAACAAAACAAATTCAAAGTATTAGCAAACTTCCTGGCTGGAGGCAATGTATCAAAATTCAAATGTATAACATAGGCAGTTTCCTGCTTTATTTGTCCATATTGCGAGATCACAAATTGTATCTCAGTTTTGCAGGAGCTGTTTGATCTGGAAACAGTGTATTTTCAGCAGGTGTTGCAATGTTCAAGTTCGCAGATGGCAAATGTTCTTTTGTCGCAGGTGTCAAATGTTCAGAGTTCAAAAGAGCAGTTTCAGGAGGAGAGCCAGAGTTCGGTGTGTCAGTGATTAGTTCTGCATCGCTGAAAGGGATAAACTTGGGTATCTGTTCAGTTTCAGAGGCACCGATTCCCGTCTTCACCCAGTTGTCGTAAGGAAGTGGCAGGGGCACACGTTTGACGTGTGTCGTGTGGATCCAGTTTTTTCGTCCGGCCACACGAATAGCAGTTCTCGTCGCCAATAGCACCTGGAAGGGGCCAACAAATCTGGGCTGAAGATTTTTCGTTCTTGCGAAATTACGAATGACGACGTGGTCCCCTGGTTTCAGCTGATGACCTGGACTCTCCGGTGGCTTTGGCAATGCATCGAAAACCTGTTGGTGAATAAGACTCAATTTAGCAGTCAAGTCGAAAAGGTAATCAATTAACATTGGATATTCCAGCTGTCTAAATTCCTTTGGCCTAGGTACCCCCCAAACATTGGCGGGACGACCGAACACTATTTCATATGGACTGAGCCCTACTCTAGAGTGTACAGTCGCTCTCGTGGATAACAGAGCCAAAGGTAGTGCATCTGGCCAGGGCAAACCCGTGGATGCTTGTATCTTAGCAAGTTTTAGTTTGAGGGTGCCATTGTAACCCTCAACTAAACCAGCAGACTGGGGATGATTTGCACTGTGAAACTTTTGTTTAATCCCTAAACCGGCACACACACTCTGCATAACTTTCCCTACAAACTCACTTCCATTATCTGACCATACAATCCGTGGCATGCCATACCTGGGGAAGTATTCTTTGAGAAGAATTTTGGCAGTAGACAAAGCAGTGTTGTCCTTCAGTGGATATGCTTCGACCCATCTGGAAAAAGCACAAACTACCACTAGGATGTACTTTAGATTGTTGCAACGATCCATGTGAATGAAGTCTAACTGAATCACTTCAAAGGGGCAAGAAGGAGGAGCGAAGTGACCAGCGGGTGTGGGGATTCCCTTGCCAGGATTATGCATCAGGCATACCATACAATTTCTCACCACTCTCTCTGCACACTTACTAATCCCATCATTCTTCCAGACTGGAGCCAACATCTTACAAATCCCCTTAGAACTGATGTGCGCTGCTCCATGCGCCATCGTTACTACTGCAAGCACGTACGCATCAGGCAACATCCAACGCTGATGTTCTGACAAATCAATCCAACACCCACTCGAGTCCAATTTACCCATATTCTCTTTCCATGCAAGCTTTTCCTCCTCAGTCGCCTCTTTCTGAATTTCTTTCACACTTTCCACTGTGTCCTCACACATTCCAGACTCAGAAATCCATCTTGCAGACGTTGCAACATACATTCTACTCATCATATTCCTAGCTGTCTGTTTAGCGGTCTCATCAGCAAAAGCATTCCCACGACCAAGATCATCCGTGATTGCTTTATGAGCACTGCATTTCACAATCGCAACTTTAGTCGGCAAGGTTAGAGATTCCAACAAGTCGTTAACTAGCTGACCATGTTGAATCTTAGTCCCATGGGACCTAATGAAACCTCTCTCTCTCCACAAACGGCCAAAACTATGGGCCACGCCGAACGCGTACTGACTATCTGTGAACACATTCACTCTCTTTCCCTTAGCTAAAACACACGCTCTCGTTAGTGCAATCAATTCCGCAGCTTGGGCAGAATTCTGACTCACTCTCGCAGTCTCCACAATCGTACTCAAAGTCGTTACCGCGTAAGCAGCAGTTACATCACCATTCTCCAATTTAAAGCACGATCCATCAACATACAACGTGCCATCTGGATCTGACAACGGAGTGTCTTTTAAATCAATTCGTCCTTTAGTCTCTTCCTCGGTTCTGAAACAGCAATCATGGGGTTCAGAATCACTCGACTCCTGATTAGTCGGCAACAATGTTGCTGGATTCAATACATTGCATCTTTTGATCTGAATATGACTCGCTAACAGTGTCAGCTCATAGCCTGATAATCTAGCACTGGTAAGGTGCTGTGTCTTGGTTCGGTTCATGAGTGTATCCACGGCATGAGGAACCATAACCACTAGCATGTTGTTCATCACCAAACCAGCAGATTGTCGAATGGAAGCTGCAGCTGCTGCTGTAGCTCTCAAACAAGTAGGCAACGCTCTCGCTACCGGATCTAATGTTGATGAAAAATACGCACAAGGGCGTTGTTTGTCACCAAATCTCTGTGTCAGAACACTCAACGCGCAACCTTCTCTCTCGTGAACATAGAGCGTGAATGGCTTACTGTAATCGGGCGTACCCAATACGGGAGCTGAACATAGTGCATTTCGTAATTCAGAAAAACTCTCCTGACATTCAGCAGACCATGGCACCGGACTCGGAACATTTTTCCCAGTCAAGGCCACCAATGGTTTTGCCAAAAGAGAAAAATTTGGGATCCACTGCCTACAGTATGAGGTAATACCTAAAAAGGCACGTACTTCTCTTTGTGTGCTGGGAACATTCATTTGCGTAATTGCTTTTATTCTCTCTGGGGTCAACTTCCTTCCCTCCTTTGACAAGAGATGACCTAGGTAGGTCACTTCTTGGCAGCAGTATTGCATTTTCGAAGGTGACACCTTGTGGTTCAAACTAGACAAATGATGCAATAGGGAAATTGTAGCTGCTTTGCAAGTTTCTTTGTCATCGGCAGCCACTAGAAGATCATCTACATATTGCACTAGAGCAGAACCAGGAGGAAGTACAAAGGAATCTAACTGACTTTTTAACGCCTGACTGTAAATGGACGGACTCTCACAATAGCCTTGTGGAGCACGTTTAAACCTGAAGCTTCGACCTCCTAGAGAGAAGCCGAAAATATCTCTGCTTTCCTCGGCTATCGGAATGCTGAAAAAGGCATTCTTCAAGTCGATAACTGAAAACCATGTGGCTGTAGCTGGAATCAACGTTAACAATGCAGTAATGTCTGGAACCACAGGAAACTGCGGAACCATAATTTTATTAACCTCCCTAAGATCGATTACAAACCTATACACTGGAGGCTTGGAAGGATCAGTACGTTTCAAAATTGGTAATACAGGACGGTTACAGACATTTCCTCTAGTTTCCTCGACTACGCCTTTCTTAATCAAGTCTTGCACGATCAATAAAAGTGCACGTTCACCTTCACTAGAAATCTTGTATTGAGGAATTCGTGGAAATTTGACATTTGCTTTCAAAGTGACTACATATGGTGGAATTTCTAAAAGGCCTACATCGTTAGGACCAGTCGCCCAAAGAGTATCAGGGAGTGAACGCAGCTCTGGTGGGAGTGCATCCATTGACAAGTACCTCGGAGAGGTGATTCTTTTACCCAATGTAAGCTGTACTCCTGAAGGAGAACAGTACAATGTCGCATATAGGCGTTTTAACAAGTCTAAACCAAGCAGATTTTCATTACAACCTGTTGTCAAAATCAAAGGTGCTTTCAATTGACGCGGTCCAACAGAAATAGACAAAGGACCAGATACGGGGTTGTAAACAGGGGCGCCTGAAAAACCTACTGAAACATTTGTTAAGCCGGACAAAGGTGCGCCAGGGAGTTTAGCATGAATGATAGAACTTTTTGCTGCACCAGTATCCAACAGAAACGGTTCGACTACACCTGATGTTGCTACTGCGACATAAGGCCCACTCTGATCCACTGGAACTGATACTACTCCCTCTCTCTGTTCATGGCTGTCCTAGTACTCAGTTTGCTGAAATCCCTCATCAACCTCACAATAGTCTTCAACATGATACTGTTGAGATCTATTTTGTTGGGCAGACTGTCCATTCCGCTGATCAAAATGATTAGAAGGACGATCACTCGTTTGTGGAGGCATAGCACCTCGTCCTCGACCTCTAGAATTCTGCATGGAACCACCACGACCTCTCTGAGCTGCTGCAGCATTATTTTGCGCTAAGACTGGACAGTCATTCTTATAATGACCTTCTTTCTTACAGTACGCACACTGATTCCACTGATATTGTGGCCTCGGTGAACTATAATCTGTCCTTTGATATGACCCTTGCTGTGTATTAGTCTGATTCGTGCGAGGCGGATATGCTTGCTGTAAAAGAACTTTAGTTTTTAAATCTTTCGTTTTCTTATCTGACTTTTCCTTCTCTTCTTTATCCCTATTTTCATAATACTGTGCAGTTGCAAGTATTTGCGCAGTTGTAGAGACAGCCCACGCACTCTCGGAATCTTTCAATTTATTACTGAGCTCTTGCAGCAGATTGTGTACAAATTTATAAACAAACAGTCTCTGTCCTCCTTCTGTGCTCATATCCTGACCACTGTGATCTACAAAAGTCTCTTCGAACCTTGTGAAAAAGTCGGAGACACTTTCGTCTTTCTTCTGCCTGCATGCGGACAACTTGTCCCAGTTAACGCGCAATGCTGGCATCAGAGTCTTCATTAAGTCAATTATTCTGCCTGGTAGATTAGCAATTAGAGGTTCAGGTTTGGAACCACCTATTTGCTGACCATCTGCCGCAATTATAGCTGCCCAATCACCACCTAGGGCAACGGGATGATTCTCTTTACGAATTTTAGCCCAAATTGGTTGCGGAACTACATTCCCAAATAACATGTCAATGTCCGCCAAATTCATCACGCAAGCTTCAACTGTCTGTGCTAACTCTTTATAGTATCCGGCGGGATTCTTACGCGGATCAGGCAAGGCCTGTTTCACTGCTAATACTTCAGCTCGCTTCCATGGAATGTGTATCCACACTCTCTGGAATTGCGTCGGAGCAGCAGCGATACCAAGATTCGCATTAGCTTGCACAGCTTCGCGCCAAATTGGAGGAACCTCCCTCATTGGATATTGGCGATTCTGCTTCGTACTACGTTTCTCTAACTCTCTCGGTGAACGAAGGGATGGGTCATTCCTATAGCTTAAAATTAGTTCCATCGCTTCCTTTATATCCTGACCAACTATCATACCTGCAGCAAACTCTTTCTGAACATTAATTAATTCTTCTAGATTTGATTCAGAGTCATCTTCCTCTAATTCCTCACGCAAAAGGGAGCACATCTCGTCGAACACATATCGTTGTGTCGGTTCTTTCCATTGCATAAATGTATCTAATACATCTCTAGTACTATATCTTCTACTTTTTGAAGTCCATCTAAGAGCGGTGGAATCTAATATTCCCCGTTCTTCAGTACTGGGAAGCTGACTTCGTCTCTGAACAGAGTCAGAGGCAGGAGTCTTAATTAAAGTTTTATAGAAGGGAGACAGAATATTAGAGACAGAATCAGTGATTCTCCGACGAACAGAAAGTGGAGTCATAATACTAGCAGAAGCAGAAAATACAGTAGCAGTTGGAATAGATAGAACAGGAACTGTAGGAGTATCAGGCAAAGTAGCTTGTGAGACAACAGGTGTAAGTGATGCAGGTATAGGTAAAGAAGTCGGCAACCCTGGAAGAGGGGGTGCCGAAGGAACATTAACATTGACCACAGGAGGTACAGGAGCTTGATTCAGGGGAGCGGGAGCAGGAATACCAGGTTGTCCAGCAATTGGTATTTGAACATTCGGTAAAGGTGGAGCCGTAGCACCCTGTGCATACGGTGGGGGTGACCTTAACAAATAAGACAACAGAGGATCATTTTCGGGGTCCTCTACCGGCTTAGCTGTACTCGATGGCAAGGCAGGGTAGCATTTGTCTATCGCTAAATTACGCTCTCTAACAGCCACCTCCATTGCTTTCTCAGACTCATTGAGTTGCAGCTGTTTAGCAGCTTGTTCTAAAGTCAACTCTTGCTCTTTCTGTTCTTTCTTTAACTTTTTAATCTCTCTTTGTTTAGATTATTTTCGCCAATAACGGAAAGAATCAAACATTGCCGGCCGGGCTTTCTTCTTAAACAATTTCACTTCCAAATTATCAAGGACTTCGGGTTCAAAACTACCATGCAGTGGCCAACTAAGGACACCGTCTTTCTCGGTATATCGGATCCATACCTCATTATAAGATATTGGACCCACACCAAACTTACAATACTGATCATAAAGAGGAGTTCCGATCGGAGGAACCAGACATGAGTCCTCCAACCGGGAATCACTGTTGCAACCAAAACACGACAACATAAAATTTTTCCGACTTACCATTTTATAATCCGGAACACAGAACAGACAAAACACAAACAAAAATGTGCACTCGAACCAAGAACTTAGGCCTACCAAAAGCGAACAAATGTATCGATACCCAAACTAAACCAAAAGATTATCGTAACCAGAATAACCAGTGATAATCTTACGAAACCAAACCAAACCAAGAACTAAAAAAAGGATTATCTAAACAGGAGCAACCCTTACGAAGTAACCAACTAGCAACCACTTAATACTTAACTGAGGCACTGAAGACGTCACCAAGGAGAAACCCGTCACGTCTCGCCGTACTAAGGACTGCACCTCGGGTCCAAGACAGGGCGACGGTCAAGGCAACGGACCACTGCAGCCGTCCGAACGGGAACCCTCGTGGAAGAGAACGTCGGGCCACTTTTACGATATGCCGGGATCGATGAAGTGGGGCGCCTCCCTCAGGAATCTTCACACGAAGCTTCTTGAACTCTTCAGGCTTTTGGACCGGTACCGAATGACGTCGCCCCACATAGGGCGCCAAGTGGAGTCCTGGACTTTTTGGTTCCGTCCAGAGGTGTCAGGGATAACACCCGAAGACCCCGGAGTTCTACCTGTCTCGGTGCACAAATAAACAGAAACACGGGCTTCTCGATGGTGGCGTCAAAGACCAAAGGTTTATTACTGCAGGGACACAGAAGTCACAGAAACTACACACGGGCAGTATCTAGGAGCCTGTTCGATTTGTACAAAGAGGGTTGCTCCTTATATACTAAATATTAGGCTTTGGGCAAATTCTTTACATGATAGTACATTCCTAAACCTTTGCGTCCTAAACAATAAATATTTGGCGTTGCACAGGAATCGTCAACAATATCTGATGTCAAAACATTACGAACGAGGGGTTCCCACTGTTCCATCATAATCCCATGTCAACTTTTCATTCAAGAGCCGGACCGCCTCATCGTAAATTTCGTTACCTCCCCCTAATAAAGGCCCAGAAGGAAAGGAGCAGAGCCAGGTGTAGAAGATGGAAAAGCAGGATAAGAGATGTTTGTGGGTCGTAAATGGGCAAGGCTACCAGCTTCAGCCGCCTAATCATGATCAGGCCAACGAACACGAGAACCAGTAAAGCAGGACTGGCCTCAGGCAGAGGAGGCAGTTTCTGTCGAGTCATGTAACCATGGCGTGTTCTGTCCTAAGGTGCACGTGTCACTAGAGAGGTGAATCGCCGTCCAAAGCCTACGTGTCATTAATCGAAATGAAGTAATCAGAGGTCATTGCGTGTCCATTGTCTATGTGAGGGCAAGAAATACAAAATGGCTGCCATAATCTAAGATGGATGCCATGGGTAGAACAGAAATGTGTTTGTAACAGGAGTACTCTTGCTCGGAGCATAGCGAAAACACCAGGATATGCTAAATGGATCATTTGCGGTTCACTGATACCAAAAGTATGTATTTACGACAATGTTGAAAACACGGGTTCAAATCGTCACGGAACCTCAGGACGGTCCCTCCTACTCTATGTCCGTCCGCCATCATAATCGGCCCTATAGTGTGGTGCTCCTCTGCGATTTAACTTTGGTTTTGTGCTATTCACGCTCTCTAATGTATGTTGGAAATTCCAGTTGTGGGCAATCCTCAATATGCTGATACACAGACCTACCTAAAGGCCACAACAGTTCAAGATATTATTTTTTTTTCTCTACTTTACTGACCGCAGATAAGGCAGCTCCGCCAGACGGACCTCTGTCCTGCATGATTAAAACCCGTTCATCAGGCATCACATCTGCGCAAACTGGCGGAATCTGACACCGGAATGCACCGGGAAGCTGTGGGGTGGTTTTGGAAGGTGCTGCGTTAACCTGCTGCAGAGAAAACATACCTTCCTGGCCGGTGGGAACGGCGATCAGAGCTGGACAAGATGGCATCCACCGATCTGTCATAGCAATGAAGAGCACACTATTTGGTCCCGGGACCGGGGACAAAGGTGCATAGGGGATTGGAATGGAGACCGCTACTGTCAGCGGTAGATGCGGGCAGAGAGGGTATTTGCGGGATCTGGCGGCTTTCGGATCGGGCTTTGGGCACCTACAACTGCAACGCGGAGGACGTGCTCAAATGGCGGCTCCCGCTATTCCACAGAGATCAGACCTCCGGGCCTGATGTGTGGACTCGAGTGCTCCGATCGGCTAATCTCCTGCACCTGACTGCAGCATGGTTCCTCGGCTGGGGGTGAGATTGCCCATAAGCGGGTGCCGCGGAGAAACGTCTGGCTGCTGCTGGTGGGGGGGCTGGGCAGAATCGGGGCTGGCACGGCGGCAAGAGGAAAATGAGCGGAGTCTTACCTGGTCTACCTGGGCCCGGTAGGAGATCCTGTGGTCCCCTGGATGCCCCCCCTTGCTTTTTTGAGTCTCCAGCCCAGGGGGACAGCATAGCGCTTGGGGGCGAAATAACGTACCTGCTGTAGCTCCTGTGTTTCGCTCTCCCCAGCCGCCGCTCTGCAAAAGCGGCCACCGAGAGGGGGGAGCGCCTGGTCGCCTTAACGCCTACAATCCCCAGCATTCCCTGTGGGCTACCGGCGACGCCGCCAGCAGCGTCATTCACCAGCGCCCGGAGGCGCTTAAAGACCTTCAGACCCTGCAGAGGAGCGGGGACAGCATAGCGCTTGGGGGCGAAATAACGTACCTGCTCATGTGTCTCGCTCTCCCCAGCCGTCGCTCTGCAAAAGCGGCCGCCGAGAGGGGGGAGCGCCTGGTCGCCTTAACGCCTACAATCCCCAGCATTCCCTGTGGGCCACCAGCAGCGTCATTCACCAGCGCCCGGAGGCGCTTAAAGATCTTCAGACTCTCCCGCATCGCGGGACGCGCTCGGGCGGAGCCCAGGCAGAGGGCGGGCCGTCTGTGGCCGTCCGGGGACGTCCAGGGACGGGCCACCCCCCTTGGCTTCACTTGTGAGTACGTGCCCAGTTTGGCCAGGCTAGTGGCAAATTGTGTATAAAACTTTGTTTGTGACCCCGTAATCGTCCGTGACTTTTGAACTACCCCCAATATGTCTATTCAATCTACCCTACCAGACAACTATCTATTGAAAGTAGTCACCAGAATCAATAGTGATAGAAGGAAATCGCTAGGTAAATGTAATTTACCAGACCTCCCTCTGGCTTCATTTTCGGATCCCAATAATGCTGATATAAATACCACCAACAACACTGTTATAGCAGCTGAGACTGATAACATCGGTATTAATGTTGAATCCACTGAGGCCCCTGATGACTTGACTGTGGTGGAAGATATATCGAACCCGTCTGAGACCCTTGAAGGTACCCCTCAGCAGTCCACTAGGGCTACAAAATTTATGAGAGCATGCCTGAAAACAGCTCTTAAACGGGGAAACCATTCTGCAAGAAAAAATAAAAAAGACACCATACACAAGGAGAACATTGAGGAAAAAGGGGCACCAGACAGTTGTGTTTCCATTAATACCACCCAAATTGACTGGTTAGTGAGTACTATCGATGATAAATTGAAAATGGTTGTAGAGCCTTTGTTAGTTAAAATTGATGATTTGTGGGCAGAAGTATTCAGACTGAGGGCTGTGGTGGATCAGCATGCAGTAAATTTGGATAAATCCATATCAAATATTAAAGATACTACGTGCCCACACGCAGCACCGAAACAGGATAAGGTACAACCACGCCATACAAATAGTGCCCCCCCTACTGCCAATGTAGGGAAACAACTACCTAAAGAGTTACCTGTATTGGCACGCCCATTAGTACCGGATACGGGCCGACCTTTGCAGGTACCGGCAGCTGGGCCAACAAGCATAGTGTCGGGTGGTTCACATCCTGATGTAAGAACATTACTAGCACCAAACAGAGAAAAGACTGTTCCGGTGCCAGTTGTGTCAGCTACGCCTGCTGCCACAGGGGGGACTGATGGGGTACCTGTAAGGATATGTAGGCGCCCAGTAGACCTTCCCCCTGAATGTGTACCCTACGTTGTGGTCTTAACTAATGTCCCGACTCTAACTCAGGCCCCATATACCCAGGAGTCGGCGGATTCCCTGAAAAACAAAACAACCTCATGGTTAAACCGTCACTGCGGTTACCCAGTTGGCTACTCTGATCAAATTATTTCTATCAGAAGAGTCAATTAGATTGGTAATACCAGGAAGACCTGTGGGGGTGACTGTGTGATTATAAATTTTAAACATCCACAACATGTTGCGACGGTCTTGCTCAGAGCAGCTGCACTCACGCAGTTAGAGACAGATGTCGTTGCAAGACCATTGGGCTATTTTTATAACCACCTTAACAGGTTGCCTTCTGCTAATTGTAGGGAGGGGGCAAAGAACAATTTCAATTTTTTATCTATTGGAAATAGACCTGTGTTACCCACTTTTTGCCCTGGTTTTCCGGATGGCAGACCTATTCTGCCGATGCACATGCTGAACCCTGCCCCCGGCGGGAACAGATTTATAACACACACACCCAACCTAGTACCCACTTGCGATAGTATTTTTTCACCTGCTAATGGGATGGTCTACCAAGTTCCAATCCAGAATAGGTACCAGTCATTGAGTTTTCTGGACCAAAATGATTGACATCAGATGGGCCCGGGAATCGGGAGGGATGTAAACAGAAATAATACTGGAGAGTTAACTACGCCCGAAATTGAATTGGTTAATAATGTGACTGTAGATTGTATGCCTGTTGGAGGAGAAGATGAGAATTTTACGTATAATATAGAGCTTTTTAATTCAGATGAGAACATATCCGTATTTAGTGATGGACCGCCTTGTGGAAGGGGGACGCCACTCACCTCAACCGGGCAACACCCGAGTGGGGATACCACGACCTCTAACCCTCCTGCGTCTCTGACGACCAGGAATCCTTCTCTCTTTTTCCCCCTACAGGAACCCGACCAGGTGACCGGACAAAGACCCTACCCGGAAGCGGAGAATCCCGAGCACCAAGAACCCGGAAGTGCCGAACCGGAAGCAGCCTGCCGGGAAACCGGAAGTTCCGCCCCCTACCCCGGACCAAGAACTATAAAAGCTGGCGACAAAGAGAGGAGAGCGTTCCAGATAGCCGACTCGTGGTAGGAGACAGCGCGCAGCGAACCAGTGAAGGAGAGCGGACGGGGTGAGAGGATCGAAGACGGAGAGTTGGAGGACGTCTGGACCGAGGAGTGGTGGAGTCCTCTGGAGGTGGCTGGAGAGCGGCCGTAACTCGCTGGAGAGTTACTGCGGGGCACGTGAGTACCTTGTTACCGTCTCTGTGTCCCCTTGTAAATAACTGTAAATACTTGTATAGAGATAGAACGCACTGATAGCACACCCTTGCACTGTATATAGATATATTAGAGACACTGCACCTATAACGTGTACCATAGTCCTTACACCCCGGCCCATCACAAGAGCACCTCTCTTCTACCCTTCCCACACCTCTTTCCCCTCCGTCTAAACCCCCTGTCCGTTCCCCCTCCTCATGGTCATCTCTGTTCCCTCACGACCCTGGTGTTGGTACTGGTACTCCGAAAGTCTGTGCTGGAAAGGACAAAAACCCCTGCTTCTCTGTTTCCCTCCGAGGTTATCCCGACGCCCCGGAAGACGTGAAGACCTCCGGAAGATCCATCGGCCGGCGAATACCTGGGAACAGACTACAGCTTCACACCCTGAACTCTGTACTTACTCCGGTTTTGTCATTCAGAACAATAAAAACAGCTACCATAGCCAAGTATATACGGCCTCCACGCCTGTTATTCCGGTCCGCAGCAACCCCCAGTCCACACCTGGTGTCAGAAGTGGGATCCGGAAGCATGGAGGCCGCCGTGAAGCAACTCGCAGAAAGCCAGGAACTCCTCGGGAAGATGATGGAGCGGTTTCTCAAAATGGCCGAGGACGATCGAGGCCAGTTGCATGATGTCCTAAAAGACCAGGGCACCGCTCAAGGCCGAGCCCTTGGAAAACTAGTCGACGTCATGGGTCAATCAAGACCAGCGACTGCATTACCCTCGGTGGTCTTACAGAAATATGTTCCGGGAGAAGACCCGGACTTCTTTTTTACGAACTTCGAGCGCCTGGCTCAGGCGGCTGCTTGGCCGGTTGATCACTGGAGCCACTACCTGGGGCCTCTGCTGACGGGCGAACTCCAGGCGGCATTTCAACAGGCCAACATACAAGGGCAGACCCCGTATCAGGACATCAAAACCTGTATCCTCGAGAGGCTTGGGATTGATGACGAGACCTACAGAGTACGGCTGCGACAGGCTCGTGAAGGACCTCAAGAAACTCCCCGGGCATTGTCATTCCGCATCCAAGACCTAACCAACCGCTGGCTGAAGCCTGCCACGTCCACCAAAGAGGAAATCTTGTCTAAGATCTACTTGGAACAATTCCTAGCCTCCCTAAACCCCGCTACACAGAAGTGGGTCCGTCAGCACTCCCGACTCACACTAGACACTGCTGTCGAGATCGCAAGTGCCTTCAGCCGTGCACAAGACTTCCAGAAGAAGGACGAGCATCCTACACGGATAACCCATGGAAGTCATCCTCGAACCCCGAGGCCGGTAGTTCCTCGAAAACCTGAACCTATCCCTTTTGTTCCATTTCCGGTGACCCCAAGACCAAGTCTCCCCGGTCCTCAGTGCTACCACTGCGGAGGATATGGACATATAGCACGGTTCTGTCCCCAGAAGGAGGAACCTACGGAGGTCGGACTGGCTCGGAATTATGTGTGTCTCACCACGGATGCCAGTCCTCCTCCCTTCCGGTGTCCGGTGAAGATCGATGGACATCCTATGATGGCTCTAGCCGATTCCGGTTGCCGACAAAGCGTATTAAGGCTGCAGGAAATGCCCAGACCGATGGGGCCTATGACTGGCACCGTAGATATCCAATGTGTACACGGTGATACCAAGAGGTATCCCACCACCTGTGTACAGGTACAACACACCTCAGGAGAAAGAAGCCCCCTTAATGTCGGCCTAGTACCCAACCTGCCGGAACAGGTTATCCTGGGTAGCGATTATAATGGGCTGCCCCGTTTGTTACACGATGCTACAAACTCCTTGGAAAAATGGTGGTCCGAGGCTCCCTTTTCCCGAAACCCTCCTCCCGTAGAACCAACAAACAAAGTCCAGAAGACAAGAGGGCAAAAGAAGAAAGAAAAAAGGACACACACCACAGCCTATCCTGTTCAGGTGGACCCACATCCATGGGAAACTGATCGGGAGTTCCGTGCGGCCCAACAAGAGGACCCAGTACTACAAGATGCCTGGGGGCGGGCCCTGGAAAACGAGGATCCCTTGCACGTATGTCCTTATTTCTTTAAACGGAACGGTCTGTTGTATAGGAAAGGCGGACCCCAACAAGAACCGCAGTTGCTCGTTCCCGGTCCTTTTCGCGAGAAAGTACTGTTCCTGGCACATAGTCATTTGTTAGGAGGGCATTTCGGGGACGACAAAACTGGACAAACGATACTGGATAAGTTCTATTGGCCTGGTGTATACAAACAAGTGAGCCAATACTGCAAAGAGTGTCCTATATGTCAAAAGAACAGTCGTTACCGACCCCCAACAGCACCCCTTCAGCCGCTCCCTCTTATTGATGTCCCTTTCAGTAGGTTTGGGATGGACCTGATAGGCCCCATGTTACCCTCAAAGAGTGGATGTCGGTATGCTCTCGTTCTGGTGGACTACGCCACTCGGTTTCCTGAGGCTGTTCCATTAAAACACCCCACCACACAGAACATAGCGAGAGCCCTTGTAAGCATCTTCACCCGGGTGGGTTTTCCCCGGGAGATATTGACGGACCAGGGTACCCCGTTTGTTTCTTCTCTTATGCGTCAGGTATGTTCCCAACTGGGCATTAAACAAATTAGGACCTCTGCCTACCACCCCCAGACCGACGGACTTGTAGAGCGTTATAACGCTACCCTGAAGACCACCCTCAAGAAATTGTTGGGTCTAGAAAGCCTTCGCTGGGAGGAAATGCTTCCCTTGGCTCTGTTTGCTATCCGCTGTAAGGTCCAGAGCAGTACCGGGTATTCTCCCTATGAACTCCTCTACGGAAGGGCCCCTAGAACACTCCTGGATATGGCCCGGGAGGCTTGGGAAGCCGAGCCTGATCGTACCCGACCTCTGCCTGAATATGTTGCCAACCTCAAGACTCACCTGGGTCAAATCAGAGAAATAGTGAGGCAAAATCTTTTGACCGCCCAGGCTACGCAAAAACGGCAATACGACCGAGGAGCCAAGCCCAGAACCTTCGTTCCCGGAGATCTAGTACTACTTCTCATACCCTCTTCAGACCACAAACTTCTAGGACAATGGCAAGGGCCGTATCCAGTAACGAGACAGGTGACCCCTGTCACATATGAAATCGAATTGGACCACACCCGTAACCAGAGACAAATCTACCACATAAATCTGCTCAAGAAATGGGAGGGCCCCCAACCAGTATTATCCAGCGTGACAGACCCAAAGACCCCACTCTTCGAAGATTGTGTGGACCCAGAACTACCCTCGAATAAACGACAAGACCTCAGGACTGTCCTGTCACCCTTGCAGATGGTGTTTTCCACTTCACCTGGACACACCACGGTCATCGAACATGCAATACATACAGACCCTGGAAAGATCGTGAGACAACGCCCCTATCGTATCCCAGAAGCACGCCGTAAAGTCATACAAGAGGAAACCAAACAAATGTTGCAAATGGGCATCATCGAGCCGTCGATCAGTTGCTGGAACTCGCCCATCGTTCTTGTCCCCAAACCCGATGGCTCCACAAGATTTTGTATCGACTTTCGTGAAGTCAATAAAGTCTCTAGTTTTGACACTTATCCGTTGCCAAGAGTTGACGAGATGATAGAATGCATCGGACGAGCTCGCTACATCAGCACGCTGGATCTCTGCAAGGGATACTGGCAGATACCCCTGAAGAGCGAGGATGAAAAGAAAACAGCCTTTTCCACACCCGACAGACTGTTCCAATTCAGAGTCATGCCCTTCGGGCTCCACGGGGCCCCAGCGACCTTTCAACGGGCTATGAACATTGTCCTGCAACCTCACGCCCAGTACGCAGGAGCATACCTTGACGATATAGTCATTTATAGTAATGACTGGCCAGAGCACCTATCCCACCTAAAATGAGTGATCACCTCTCTGGGAGAATACGGGTTCACTATTAACCCCGCTAAAACTACTCTTGCTGCACAGTCAGTAAAATACCTGGGTTACCTCCTTGGGAAGGGTGTCATCCGACCTCAAGATAACAAAATAAAGGCCATCCAGTCGATTCCCTTCCCCCAAACCAAAAAGGGCCTCCGTGCCTTCCTTGGGCTCTTAGGATATTATCGGAGGTTCATCCCCAATTTTTCTCAAATTGCAGTACCCCTGACAGATCTCTTAAAGAAAAACTCTCGAACAGAGTCCTTGTTACAACATCCCTCCCCGCAAATGTGGAAGGCCTTTCAGGACCTCAAGCAAGCACTAGTGTCAGAGCCAGTTCTGATCAGCCCCGATTATACGCAGCCCTTTATCCTCCAAACTGACGCCTCGGAACAGGGATTGGGAGCGGTCCTCTCCCAAAAAGACCAGGCAGGCATTGAGAGGCCTATCCTCTACCTCGAATATGAAAAACAAAATGGGGCTGGCTCTAATCAGCAAGGCTGAGCCTATATCATAAACAACAGAAGGGGGTGCCAATGCTGATAAAAGTGAATGAAAAATGGGATAAATCCTCCACTAACCGAAAATCAAATTCAGAAAAGGAAATGCTTTTTAATCGCAGCTTTATTATGTATTCAATAATATTTTATAAAATTTGTTTGTACATTTGGAAATGAAACATTGAAGGAAAAAACAAGAGTGCAAAGGGGACACATAAAAAAACAATCAATTTGGCGTGAACCACCATTCATTCCTACAATCATATCACTTTCACCAAACATTCAACAGCATACAAGCTAATCTCACACATACCATATATACATTATCTACAACAAGAGAAACGAGAACACTGGTGCTGCCTTAATGTGAACACGCTATTTGTACTCTGTAATGAAAATTAGAGCATTAACAAAGGTTTTGAAATTTCAAACAATCTTTAACAAATCCAACGAAAATTAGATAGTATCCAACAAATAGCTAATGATCTATGAAAAGTTGTAACTCTTAGATCAATGGCAGACCAGTATGAAGATGGGCCTACGCGTTTCGAATCTCCTATAATTCCTTGGAGATTCTCATCAGGGCCTCGGGCAACTAAACAGAAAGAAAAGGAAAAAATAGAAATATTTTCTTGTAAAACATGAAAAATGACAAATAGAAAATGGTCAATGTATAACAGGTAGACACATTACTAATTCTCATAGAATAGTCACACACTTCAGAATCTCTTAAACTCAGTGGGACCCCAGTGTTTAAACTAGGAAATAAAACCATGGTAAAGAGCACAATTGTCAGGACTAAATGTACCTGACCGCATAGACTGCTACAGTAAGAACTTTAAAAAGGACCAGTGTCCTCCCACTGGTAGGATGCTACTGAGAGAGGTAAGGGCGGAGGCGGACTTACCACCCAATGTTGCTGGCGGTAGTCCGGAACAGGGAAGAATTGAATTGAAGGGGGGGACCCAACCCTCTGTGGACAAGAAATGAATGAAGTTTTGTCACACCACGCGGCTATGGTTTGAAGAATCGAGAAATCACGGGGTGCAAGCCTTAGGAAAGTCACTTAACGCTCAGGCGAGCGTGACGTGTCCTAACGCGGAGATAAGGAGTGGAAACCTGGACTGGCGAGACTTTAAGGCGTCGTGTTTTATGCTGTAATGAACAATGCGTCCTGTATAACAAAAAGACAGGATGGAAAGGTTCAAGCCTCAAATCAGAGTAATGCTAATGCACTTGGCAACGCTGTTATGTTAATAGTCACCTGTTAGGTCCGGGGCGGGGAGCCCGTGTTAATCAGGCATCCTCCTTAGGGAAAAAGCAGCGTCAGCACAAGCAGGCAAGTGTCCGATGTGTTGACAGAACCTAAAACACACGGCGGCAAAAGTTAACGATAGCCGTGTAGGGCGGAGGCTGCTGACACCTAAACGACTGTGGTCATTTTATAGACGATGTCTTTATGATATGGACAGGGGGAGTCGACAACTTGACACAATTCCACCAATGGCTCAACAACAGGACACCAGATATCCAATTTAGCCTTTCCCACTCTGAAGCAAAAATCGCTTTTTTAGATGTGGAGGTTTTCCCAAAAGCAGGAAGGTTGGCAACTACCTTATTCACCAAACCCACAGATCGTAATAAAGCGCTACTCTATCAGAGTAATCACCCCAGAAGCCTCAGGGAGAATTTGCCTTATGGGCAGTTTCTGCGTGTACGCAGAAACTGCACATACGAAAATGATTTCTATCACCATGCAGAGAAACTTGTGTCCAAACTTTGTGATAGGGGGTACCCCAAATGATTAGTGAGGGACTGCATGAAACGAGCGAGGTGGACCCCCCGTGAAACTTTATTGGAACGCAAAAAGAAACCCGAACAGAGACGACAAGTTTGCGTAACAACCTTCTGCCCGAATGCAAACCAGCTAAAACGCATCATTGGTCAAAACTGGCACCTGGTGTGTAACCTGGATGAGAGCTTAAAAGATCCCCCACTTTTTGCTTTCAAACGAGAGAATAGCGTGGCAAACCATGCACACCCAGAACCAACCATCCCTACGTGAAATGATGGGTTTGACACCCGTATTAGGTCACCATAGATGCGGCACCTGCCTTTGTTGCGAAACAACCGTACAGGGCACTGTTTTTCAACACAGGGGAATATCATGGAAACATGAGGTTTTCAGCAATTGCAAATCGAAATTTGTAGTTTATGGAGTCATATGCCCATGCAACTGTCTGTACATTGGAAAGACAGAGCAGGAAGTGCGTCAACGCATAACGCAACACCAATCGAGACTGAAGAGAAAAGTTGAAAATGCCCCGTTAGTAAACCATTGGAACAAGAAGCAACATGGACTAAATGACTTTAAATGAATAGTGATATCCAAGATAGAAAAAAACCCTCGAGGTGGCGATATGAGCGTTATGCTGTCCAGAAGAGAAGCCATGCTAATTGTTAAATTTGACACTGCTGTGTCTGGTTTAAATGAGCTTTCCGAAATCTTCAAATTGTAACCCCTCGGACGTTTATGTATACAACTGACGCCTCTGGTCCTCAGCTTGCTATCCTCAGAGGTCAGATTCAATTTTCTAGATATCTGTAAGCCCCGCTGCATACCATGCTATTCTGCAGCATTGTGAGCCACTTGCTCGCTATGGCCCGCCCCTGACCCACCCCCCTTGACTAGCGAGGCTCACTATATAACGTGCAGCTACTCGCGATCAGGCAATGCGCATGCGCGAGTGATTAGCGCTAGCGACGACGCTGGCCGATTGCGGGTATCCAGTACCTTCGCCTTTGAACCTGGTAAGTTTATGCTGCCCCCCCAGCCCCCCTGCACACAGTCGTTTAGGTGTCAGCAGCCTCCGCCCTACACGGCTATCGTTAACTTTTGCCGTCGTGTGTTTTAGGTTCTGTCAACACATCGGACACTTGCCTGCTTGTGCTGACGCTGCTTTTTCTCTACGGAGGATGCCTGATTAACACGGGCTCCCCGCCCCGGACCTAACAGGTGACTATTAACATAACAGCGTTGCCAAGTGCATTAGCATTACTCTGATTTGAGGCTTGAACCTTTCCATCCTGTCTTTTTGTTATACAGGACGCATTGTTCATTACAGCATAAAACACGACGCCTTAAAGTCTCGCCAGTCCAGGTTTCCACTCCTTATCTCCGCGTTAGGACACGTCACGCTCGCCTGAGCGTTAAGTGACTTTCCTAAGGCTTGCACCCCGTGATTTCTCGATTCTTCAAACCATAGCCGCGTGGTGTGACAAAACTTCATTCATTTCTTGTCCACAGAGGGTTGGGTCCCCCCCTTCAATTCAATTCTTCCCTGTTCCGGACTACCGCCAGCAACATTGGGTGGTAAGTCCGCCTCCGCCCTTACCTCTCTCAGTAGCATCCTACCAGTGGGGGGTCACTGGTCCTTTTTAAAGTTCTTACTGTAGCAGTCTATGCGGTCAGGTACATTTAGTCCTGACAATTGTGCTCTTTACCATGGTTTTATTTCCTAGTTTAAACACTGGGGTCCCACTGAGTTTAAGAGATTCTGAAGTGTGTGACTATTCTATGAGAATTAGTAATGTGTCTACCTGTTATACATTGACCATTTTCTATTTGTCATTTTTCATGTTTTACAAGAAAATATTTCTATTTTTTCCTTTTCTTTCTGTTTAGTTGCCCGAGGCCCTGATGAGAATCTCCAAGGAATTATAGGAGATTCGAAACGCGTAGGCCCATCTTCATACTGGTCTGCCATTGATCTAAGAGTTACAACTTTTCATAGATCATTAGCTATTTGTTGGATACTATCTAATTTTCGTTGGATTTGTTAAAGATTGTTTGAAATTTCAAAACCTTTGTTAATGCTCTAATTTTCATTACAGAGTACAAATAGCGTGTTCACATTAAGGCAGCACCAGTGTTCTCGTTTCTCTTGTTGTAGATAATGTATATATGGTATGTGTGAGATTAGCTTGTATGCTGTTGAATGTTTGGTGAAAGTGATATGATTGTAGGAATGAATGGTGGTTCACGCCAAATTGATTGTTTTTTTATGTGTCCCCTTTGCACTCTTGTTTTTTCCTTCAATGTTTCATTTCCAAATGTACAAACGAATTTTATAAAATATTATTGAATACATAATAAAGCTGCGATTAAAAAGCATTTCCTTTTCTGAATTTGATTTTCGGTTAGTGGAGGATTTATCCCATTTTTCATTCACTTTTATCAGCATTGGCACCCCCTTCTGTTGTTTATCCTCTACCTCAGCAGGAAACTCTTCCCTCGTGAAATGAATTACGTGGTAGTCGAGAAGGAAGCCCTAGCCATAAAATGGGCCGTAGAGAGCCTGCGTTATTATCTAGAGGGGCGGGAATTTCTTCTATACACGGATCACGCTCCCCTAGAATGGATGGCACGCAACAGGGGTCATAATGATAGGGTACTACGATGGTTTCTCTCCTTACAGCCCTACAGATTCCAAACATTACATAGGAAGGGGGTTGAGCAGGGCAACGCAGATTATCTGTCCAGATATCCCCCACCGACCTCCCCCACAAGATAGACAGCTAGGGAAAGGGGATGTGGAAGGGGGACGCCACTCACCTCAACCGGGCGACACCCGAGTGGGGATATCACGACCTCTAACCCTCCTGCGTCTCTGACGACCAGGAATCCTTCTCTCTTTTTCCCCCTGCAGGAACCCGACCAGGTGACCGGACAAAGACCCTACCCGGAAGCGGAGAATCCCGAGCACCAAGAACCCGGAAGTGCCGAACCGGAAGCAGCCTGCCGGGAAACCGGAAGTTCCGCCCCCTACCTCGGACCAAGAACTATAAAAGCCGGCGACGAAGAGAGGAGAGCGTTCCAGATAGCCGACTTGTGGCAGGAGACAGCGCACAGCGAACCAGTGAAGGAGAGCGGACGGGGTGAGAGGATCGAAGACGGAGAGTTGGAGGACGTCTGGACCGAGGAGTGGTGGAGTCCTCTGGAGGTGGCTGGAGAGCGGCCGTAACTCGCTGGAGAGTTACGGCGGGGCACGTGAGTACCTTGTTACCGTCTCTGTGTCCCCTTGTAAATAACTGTAAATACTTGTATAGAGATAGAACGCACTGATAGCACACCCTTGCACTGTATATAGATATATTAGAGACACTGCACCTATATCGTGTACCATAGTCCTTACACCCCGGCCCATCACGAGAGCACCTCTCTTCTACCCTTCCCACACCTCTTTCCCCTCCGTCTAAACCCCCTGTCCGTTCCCCCTCCTCACGGTCATCTCTGTTCCCTCACGACCCTGGTGTTGGTACTGGTACTCCAAAAGTCCGTGCTGGAAAGGACTAAACCCCTGCTTCTCTGTTTCCCTCCGAGGTTATCCCGACGCCCCGGAAGACGTGAAGACCTCCGGAAGATCCATCGGCCGGCGGATACCTGGGAACAGACTACAGCTTCACACCCTGAACTCTGTACTTACTCCGGTTTTGTCATTCAGAACAATAAAAACAGCTACCATAGCCAAGTATATACGGCCTCCACGCCTGTTATTCCGGTCCGCAGCAACCCCCAGTCCACACGCCTATTGTTAGCGATCATAGGAAAAGGGAAACTTGTTATATCGCCAGCTGGAATATTGCAGGCCTGATGGCCAAGGAGGACCTGTTAGGATGGAAAGATTTTATTAGTTTATTTGATATCATTTGCCTACAGGAAACCTGGTGCAAAAATTTTAAGGGCAGTGATGGCTTTGTATCCTATGAACTTCCTGCCTTGGCATCGCCCTTTGGCAGAGCAAAAGGAGGGCTGTTGGTTTTGATTTCAGTCAAGTTACCAATTTCTGTGAAAAAGCATGTAGTAGTGGGGGCTCACTCCCAAATTTTATGGCTAGCACAAGAAGCGGGCAGAAATATACTTCTGATTAATTTTTACAATAACATATTTGATGGTACTAGGCACACAGTAATTAATGACTTAGAAAATGCACTAAGTAATATTGTGAATAATTTTAACGGTGTTTATGAATTTATTTTTGTGGGGGATTTTAATATTTCAGTTTGTCCCTTATCTTCTCAGAAGTTATGTGGTGTCTATAATCGTTCAGGGGATGCTGATGTTCATTTTCCCCATAACCTGTATGGAGAAACCCTGAATAACTTTCTGATAGATTATGACATGGAAATTATGGAAAATGAAAAGAATGACCTGGGAGAAAGTTTACCGACTTTCAAAGGGAGGGGGGCTAATACTGTCATTGATTTTATCTGCATGTCCTCTAACCTAATCCCTCTGTGCTCAGAGCCCAAGGTGGTTGATGTTATGCTAAGTGACCATAACTGCTTAACTATTGAAGCCATGATCTGGAAACCTATCTCCACTCTCGATCTGGGTACTATTGTTAATATCAAACCCCATAGACCAAATGGTTTTAGGTTGAGGTGGAAAGGAGATAAAGCCGAAACAACATCTGATTCCATCCTCAATAGCTGTTTGACAGAAATTACGGCGATCCTCGAACAGGATGAAACCGTGGCTGTCAGTATTGATCACTTTGGTAGAATTCAATCAATCATCAATAGGAAGTTCACTAGAATAGCAGGGCATAAAAGTAGACAAAAAAGGGGGTGGTTTAACCATGCTTGTTCTACCGCCCGGAGAGACCTCAAAGAGGCCTTAGCAGTTAAACCTAGAGATAAGAGTCTGCTGATTCAACTTAGGCAGGAATATAATTTGATCCTTAAACGCAGAAAGGCTGAACTCCAGCAGGAAGCGTGGGATAACCTTAGCCAAGCAGCAGAATTGAAGAACTGCACATTGTTTTGGACCACTGTGAACAGCCCATTCCTTAAGGACGAGAAGGTGCCAGAGCTTACATCAAATGTGAGCATGGAATCATGGATTCAACATTTTTCCATTATTTTTGACTCTGGTAATAGACCGGCCTCCTCTGAAGATGGCTGGCCCATCGTTGTCTTAAATATTACTACAGCTGAGGTCATTTATAGTATAAGAGCCAGTAAGGGAGGGAAGGCCCAGGGACCTGATGGGGTACCCATAGATGTGTACAAGACTGCCCCGGAGATTTGGGGCCCATTGCTGGTCAAGATCTTTAATGCAGCAGTTAGTTGCAAGATACCGTCAACATGGGCAGAATCTATAATTGTCCCCATCTTTAAGAACGGAAATTACCGGCCAATATCCTTACTGGACTCATCCGTAAAAGTTATGAGTCGGGTCCTTTTAGTCAGATTAGAGGAATGGGCAGAGACCAATGAGATCTTAACCAACAGTCAGTTTGGGTTCAGAAAAGGTCGTGGCACCATTGAGCAGTGCTTGAATTTAGAACTTTTGGTAGGGAAATATACCCAGGCCAAAAAAGGGTCAATTTACTTATGCTTTGCTGACCTAAGCAGCGCTTTCGATATGGTAGACCACGCTATACTATGGGCTAAACTGATCGAAATGAGAGCTCCCGAAGGTATAGTTTACTTTTTGGCCCGCCTGTACGAAAAACTTTGCACCAGTGTTCGATATGGACCTAATGGGGAGTGTACGAGCAAGTTCAGGATCGGGAGGGGAATTAGGCAGGGTGTGTTTTAGCACCCCTGCTCTTTACACTCTTCATTAATGAGGTGGATTCTGTTCTGCAGACAGTTACGGCAGACGTCCCAAGAGTTAACAACCTTAACATCCCTGTGTTACTCTATGCGGACGACGCCGTGCTGCTGTCCAGGACCCCTCTGGGTCTCCAACGCTTGATGGACAGGTTTGTACAGTTCATCAAAAGCAGGAAACTGGTGATTAATAGGTCGAAAGCTTATGTGATGGAGTGCGGGCCTGGACGAGCTAAAACGAAAGTTACTTCCCATTATTCCATAGAAGGTGAACCGGTTCAAAAAGTTGATAACTTTTGCTATCTGGGGATCACATTTTCAAAAAATGGCAGCTGGGATACCGAACATAAAGCTGTTAAAACAAAGTTGATCAGGAGTGCTAATGGGGTTTTTGTATTTGCCAAGAAGTTGGGGAATAGACGCATTAAGGACATGTTAAAAAAATGTCAATCTAGATGTCTTTCTGCGGCCCTTTAAGGGGCTGGAGTTTGGGGTGTGTCACCAGCCGGGAGCCTACAGGTAGAGGAGAATAATTTTCTGAAAAGGCTCCTGTGCTTACCCAAATCTACTTCCAACAACTTGGTTCATAAGGAAACAGGGATTCAATTCCTGAATGATATGATTATGTTAAGACCCTTACTATTGTGGCGCTCGGTATGGCTGAAAGATGGTACCTCTCTGAACAGAGCCATTATCGAGGATTGCCTCACTTTGGACCAGCACTTGAAGATCCCTTGGATCAAATATATTATCGATTGCTTTCAAAAGGTTTTTGGGTTTAATATGACCAATAACCGATATTGTGCCTCTGACATCTCCAAGTCTAATTTGAAAATCACTTTTCTGAACTATTGTGCAGAGAGACGTGCTTTGGAGGAATCAAAACTTTCTACTTGTATGCTGTACAATAGCATGAATGATTTTATTGGACTCCATCCATACTTGACACAGGTGACCAGAGCTTCACACCAGTTTGTGCTGACCAGAATGAGGATGGGAACAGTACACCTTCTGGTCGCGTGCCCCAATGTAAAAATGTGCCCTACTGGACCCTGTGCCTGTGATAATAATGCGGAGCAGAGCAGTACGCACTTTCTTTTATCATGCCAATTGTATAGTGAGTTACGGAAAATCTTCTTAAAGCCCATGTTGAAAAGAATTGGAGTAAGAACAATTACTGACTCTATGAAACTGCTTTTTAATCTGCACCATCCGGACATTTGCTTCTTTACGGCTACTTTCCTGCTTAAAGCAATTGGTGCCAGGAAAAGTATGTGTTTTTAATCATTTTAATTATTTATTCCATCCCCTTCTGGATAATAATGTATTATGTGTTTCTTTTTTAAATTGATGAAATGTTCTGTATTGTAATTGTGTGTGCTTTTATGGACATGTTTTTTTATGCTCCGAATAAAGCTTTATGAAATTGAAAATTGAGTCTCCAGCCCCGCAAGTTACCGTATATTGCTGCTGGGAGGGCCAGTGGAGATACGACATAGCGGCTGCCTCCATCGCAACAGTGAGTAATGTAAAGTGAACTGTGTCCTCTTCACTTCTGTCCACACATGATGATCTGAGGCATCAAAGCATTTTGAACTGTATATCCTGCACCCTATCATGCTTGGGTAATACGGGCTTACTATATCTGCAGCAGCTGGGAATACCATGGTGGAAGCTGCAAGGCAGCCATTTTGTGGATGCTCAGATGCCGTCCTGGGAGTCCGATCCTGCAGACCTGATCCAGCGGTAATGCAGAAAGATCTGGGATGGGCTTACTTTTGAGGCCTTTCCACAGCTGAATTACTGCGCTGAAGTTCCTGGGTTGTGTCAGTGGGGAGGACCGTGGCACAGCTCCTGCAATAAACTATCCTGCTGTGCAGCCTTATCTGGAGTCATCCCCTCACTCTTGACCTTCACAAATAGTGGGTTTCTGCTACTGGCCTCTTCATTCCACAGGGCGGCGATACCACACATCTGAACTCTCCAGCAGGTGACCCCTGCGATAGTTTCCATCCGCACTTCGGGCTTAACATTCTCCTTGATGCCACTGGGCTTTGTCTGATGCCCAATGGAGCTACATGGCTTAGCTATAGGGGAGATGGACCGTGGATTCCCTCCTTGGTCGTCACCTACCCAGTCGGACTTTAGACAGACTTCCTCTTGTCTCTCCCTGTTGTCTTTTCTCTCTTTCCTTCCTTTCCCACCTCCCCCGCCCCCTCCAATGCTTTTCTCTCTCCTTTCTCTCTTCTCCTAATGTATTGCCTATTATTTTTAATGTATTGTGTAATTGTTGATCTTGTGTGATACATTGTTTATCCTCATGTATAGTGCTCTGATACCTTTGGGTCTAGCTAACCTCACTTCCCCTCCTCCCCTCCCCCCCACTACTTTCTCGCTCCTCTCTCTCCTCCCCTAATGTATTGCTGACTGTTTGATATCATTTTTTCTTGTTTGATCTTTTCCTATATATTGTTGAACCACATTGTTGCACTTCCTTTCGTCTCTCTTGCAGTCTCCAACCGCATCCGCCCTCCATTTAGGTCTCTCCTTTCCTCCTCTCTTAATGTATTGAGACTGAACTATTTTGTCTGACGCCCGATGGAGCTACTTAGTTTAGCAATAGGGGAGATGGGCCGTGGATTCCCTCCTTGGTCGTCACCTACCCAGTCGGTCTTTAGATAGACTTCTTTTCGTATCTCCTCATTGTCTCGTCCCTAGCTCCTAACCCCTCTCCCCCAAATTCTCTCCCCTTGCCTGCTACTCTGCCTACCCCCTGTCCTTTGTGCCCTTTGACTAAGCACTCCTTCTCCCCTTGTTGGGGAAAGATCCAATATTTATACTCTGGAGTCTCAGCGAACCCGCTGAGTGAGTCCACTGCGCTAAAGGAGCCACTCACACTTGAGGTATGGTATGGCACCCCTTGCCAAAGCACTCCCTCTCACCTTTCTGGAGAAGGATCCAATATGTAGGCCTTGGAGTCTCAGAGACCTCTCTGAGAGAGTCCACTGCGCAAGGGAGCCTCTCGCAACAGAGATAGGGAAGTGATACCACTTCCCCTGGGATCACAGCTTACTGGACTTTGTACGTTTGCTTAGACTCGTCTACCGGTTTGTGTACCAGTCACCCTTCCCCTCCTCTTCCCATGCTGTGTCTCTCACCCTGACCTCCTGTTTCCCGCCTTCATTATCTGTCTACTTCCCCTGCTCCAACCCCCCCCTCCCCTGAATCTCTCACCTTGCCTGCTTCTCCCCGTACATATTTGTGCTTATTGTTTATCTTGACCTTACCAGTAACTATGTGGTCATGCTCTAAGAACTATGTAACCTTTGTTATGATGTAACCTGTAACTATGATCTGATGTACATGTAAAGCGCTCTGATACCTCCGAGTCTAGCCAGCGCTATATAAAAGTCTTGAAAACAAAAAAAAAATTTAAAAATCTTATCTACAAACAAATAAAACATTGGGTGTCTTTCAATCTCCTGAAGCTTATCTTAGATAATACGGAGTACATTTACATCAAACGTCCATACAACCACAGAATACATGAGGTGTGGCTAACTGAACTCAACAACAATGATTTTTACTCAGCTACAACTGCAGAGGTAAAATTTCAGAGGGTTTGGGTGGACTGTAACCCCTCCATGACTTTTCATGCATAACAAACCGCTAACAAAGCATAAGCAATGTTATGCATGTTGAAACATTTAAATCCTTACTTCTGTCTGTTTTCCTCAAATCAGTGGGAAATTTTTGTCAGTATTAAAAACTATTCACTATGGGAGCTATGCATTGGCTGGTGTGCATTCTTCCATCCAACCCCCAACACAGCAGTATTCCACTCTGTAGCTTGATCCACAAAGTTCTACCACATTTCCCCAGTCCTCAAAGACCTTCTTTGGCTCCCACTTGAGACAAGAACAAATTATTAGTTGATTCAAAGTAGCAGAACTCAACAAGCCTAATCTACTAAATACATTTTCTAATATCACAAAACTTCACAATACCACAATTCTAAGGAGCTCTCAAAATCTCACCATAGAAATCAAGAGATTCAGGGCCTCATTTACAGACTTTTGGCATAGGGCAGTGCCACAAGACTTCTTGAGGCCAACCCCTACATCACAAGAAAAGGGCCGGAATGCGCCACATCTATACAATATGGTGCATTCCTGTCTTTTTCCCCAGCGCTTCTGCACAAATGGCTGCCATGTGCCAACGCAGGCACCCTTGCACCATAGTGCAAGGGTGTCTGTGTTGTGGGAATGATTGTTTTTTTGCAAGAAAGAACATCTTCCTGCACAAAAACAATCAATGGGTGGCCAAGATGGCGACAGAGTAAGACGGGCCTGCGAGCTCCTCCGGCACCCCGAGCCCTTCATAGCCTTGTGTAGCTGAATTGGGGCGATTTCAGCTCCGGAACTGACTTTCCTGGGGTCACTAAGGTGCCCTGAATGCGTTTGAGCCTTTTCCCGTCGAGCTACGACCTAGAACGGCGGACTTAGCCGAGGTGTCGAGGCGGTGACGCACGAGCGCTGGTATGGCCTACATAGCCTCGCCTGGATTGCATCGGCTCTTAGCTCGGGGGAACTCTGGGTCACAGCAAGTTGCGGTGTGTAGCGATTGCACTGCGGGATCCCCCGACTGGGACCGTCGCGAGCCTTCTCGGCGCCCCTGTGATTCATCTGGCTACCGGCGCCTGGACGGAGGTGGCAAGGAGGCGCCGACCTGTCTGGCGGCTGCTGGACAGCGCAGAAGATCGTGAGGAGAAGAGGTGCTGACCCGTCCCTACCATTTATAACTTGGGGGCAATTCAGCGGTCGTTAAGAGACACGGCGAGTGCTATCTTCTAATTGCCCCGGCCTCCCAGTTACGGCGAAGCGGAGATCGCGGAGGGTGTGAGGGAGCGCTGCCTGATATCCCGGGACGCTCCTGGGGATCGCGAAGAGCCCGGAGGCTGGCCGAGGCTCCTCATCATGACGACGAGGAACCGCATGAATAGGACTGGGAAGGACGGCCCTGGGAAGGGACCATCCGGATCGCCCCCCGGCTCCAGCAAGTCCCCAGCTAAGGACGACGGGGAGGGCCCGGTCACGAAGGCCTTCTTGATTGAGCTTTTTGCATCCATCAAGGACGACATCACGGAACTGAAGTCACAGCTTGCCTCCGATTTACGCGAGGTCCGCCGAGATGTGGATGGCATCGGAGAACGGGTGGCGACCCTGGAAGACCACGATCTGGGCCTCACTGGTGACGTCCATCAATTACAGCAGGACATGCTCCAGCTGCGAGAGCAAAATTTAGATCTTCAGACCCACTGCGAAGATTTGGAAAACCGGTCCCGTCGAAATAACATTCGGATTCGAGCGGTACCCTGGGAAGGAGAAGGTGAGAACCTGCGGGAGTATGTGGAGGCCCTGTTCCTGCAAATCCTGGCGGAGGACGACCTCTCGGAGATCCGCATGGACAGAGTGCATCGGGTTGGGCTGCCGCGTGGCGCGCGCTCGCCGCCGCCGGACATTCTTGTCTGTGTCCACGATTTCCAATTGAAAGAGAGGATCCTACGGAAAGCAAGGGACACCAACAACCTACAATTTCGAGGTCACAATCCTCAGCTCTTTCAGGACCTGGCGGCCTCCACATTGCAAAAGCGGCGGGACTTCCGCCCGATCACGGCTTTCCTGCGGGAGCACGGGGTGTCCTACTCCTGGGGTCACCCCTTTCGGCTCATCTTCAGGTGGCAGAACAGGCTAGTGCAAGTGAGATCTCTGGCAGCCGCCAGGGAACTTCTGGGTATGGAAGAAGCGGCTGCGTCGGCAGGCGTCAGCGCCTCCCCGAGAAGACGTCGCTGTTCCCGCTCCCCGGCTTGGCAGAGAGTGGGCCGGCATGGTATGGCGGAGGGCCCGACTCAATCGGTGAGCCAAAGTGAGAGGGGAGAGGTTCTGGCTTCGGTGACCCTGGTGACTGAGTCGAGCCGGGTGGACAGCTCTTCAGCAGCCTAGGCTCCCCCAACAGCGGCCCGTGGGGCCGGGGGGCTCTACCATCTCAGGTACATTGAAAGACCGTGCTCCATTGGAGGGTTACCCCGACCCTGAACTCGAGGGGGGCATTACCCGGGTCTTCTACCCCCGACCCTTATGGTCATGTCCGACTTTCTTTGTTCTTTTTCTGGTTCTGAATCAGTTTTTTTTGTATATTGTTTTGAGGCTCCTTTGGAATGGGGAAGGGTTGTTTTGGAACGGGCTCAGTGGTGGCGGCAGTAGATTTGGTATGATTGCGAGTGTGTTCAGTTTGCTTATGGCACTACGGGGGCACTATGTGGAGCGGGGTGGGGGAGTGTGACGTCTAAATGATGCCAGTTATTATAGGTTCATGGAATGTTAAAGGCCTTAATTCCCCTCAAAAGCGTCAGAAATTGTGGAAATACATTATAGATCATCATCTGGATGTGGTGGGACTACAGGAAACTCATTTGGCCCGTAGAGACGAAACCAGGCTTAAGCATAGGCAATACCCACTGATTTACAAATCCTCTGCCACTACTAAGCATCGGGGAGTGGCTCTCTTGTTCCGTTCTACACTTCAGTTTCAACACATGGGGGTGCGAGGCGACAAGGAGGGTAGATGGCTGATGGTGAAGGGGATGCTCCTTGGCAAGCTCTGCACATGGGTGGTTCTCTATGCTCCGAACACGGACCAAAATGGGTTCCTTGAGGCCTTGATGAGGGAGGTGGGGGATTTTGGGGAAGGAGCATTGATAGTAATGGGGGATTTCAATTTGGTTTGGGACAAGGGCCTTGATTGCTCGCACCAACACAGGACGGAGGCGGGCCTCTTCTCCCCTGAGTTGCGCGACGCTATGGACAGTCTGGGTCTTATTGATAGCTGGCGCGCCCTCCACCCCCACACTAGGGATTACACGTTCTATTCCCATGTTCACCACACGTATTCACGTCTCAACCACATCTTTCTAAATCAGTCGCTACAGGGGGACTTGCGGGACAGTAGGATGTTTCCACTCTCTGTATCAGATCACAGTCTTTTGGCAGCATGCTTGACTTGGGCCCCGGAGACGTCCCCACACTGCAAATGGTATTTCCCTATCTCCCTTACACGTGATGAGGAGTCCTGCAAGAAACTCGGGGCGGCCATTGGCGAATTTTTTAAGTTAAACAAAGCTGAGGACACCTCGGTTTTCACCCAATGGGACGCCTTCAAGGCGACGACACGGGGCACGTGCATCACGTTGAACTCCGCCCTGAACAAACTCAGGCGCGAGGAAAGGGAGGCGCTGGAGGCGGAGCTGGCGACACTTGAAACTGCGCATAAACAGAATCCTTCTCGAAGGACTCTTCGTCCTCTTGCTGCGGTGCGGGGTAAACTCAGGGCCCACTATAATAATCGGGCGGAGTATACAACTCCTGCGCTTACGGCGCCTTTCTAATGCTCAAGGCAACAAAGTGGGGAAACATCTGGCTCGACAGCTTCGCGATAAGCGTGAGAGGGAATATGTGGGTGGCATCCGGGCGCCCTCTGGCGCCATGGAGCATAGGGACGCGGCCAAGGCGGAGATCTTCGGCGGCTTTTATGCCGCCCTGTACTCGGCAGATAACCTGGCGCCTGAAGAGCAGCAGGACTACCTAGGAGCTTATCCACTTCCGCAGGTCTCCAAGGAGTGGAATGACCTTCTGGAGGCCCCCTTCACTAGGGAGGAGGGGCTGACTGCCATTAAGTCCCTTAAACCGCTTAAGGCGCCTGGCCCAGACGGCTTTACGGTGCCCTTCTACCAAACATTTGCCTCTGAACTAGGGGACTTCCTGGTGACACTTTTCAATGGCATGAGGGAGGCGGGCCAGACTACGGGCTCTATGGCAGAAGCGATGATTTTGATTATCCCCAAAGCCGGGAAGGACCCCTCCAAGTGTGAGTCGTACCGGCCCATAGCTCTGTTAAATGTAGACGTTAAGTTATACTCCTCTATCTTGGCTACCCGGCTTCAGGACCTTATGCCTGCTCTTATCCATCCCGACCAATCAGGATTCATAAAAGGTCGCCAGACCCACGACAACACCAGAAGGCTGATTCACCTGATCGAGAAGGCCAATCGCTTTAAGATCCCGGCGGTCTTGGTGGGCCTTGACGCTGAAAAGGCATTCGACCGGGTGGACTGGAACTTCCTCTTTAGTACGTTGAAGGCCTTTGGTTTTTCACCCAAATTCATCGATATGCTTCGGGCCAACTACCATGGTCCTCGCTCGAGGGTCATGGTTAATGGCCATGTTTCACCCTTCTTTGCGCACTCCCGGGGTACGAGGCAGGGCTGCACCCTATCTCCCCTCCTCTTTGCGCTCAGCATCGAGCCTCTGGCCCTTAGGGTGCGGGAGGACCCGGATATTGTTGGTCTCCCCTTTTCGGGGGAGCAACATAAAATATCCCTCTTTGCTGACGACGTTTTATTGTCACTAGCGGACCCGGGGAACTCCCTTCCACGGGTGCAAGAAGTGCTCTCTCAGTTCAAAGCGGTGGCAGGTTTTCGGGTCAATCCCGGCAAGTCATACATCCTCAACCTCACGCTACCACCCGCTGAGGTGGAACGCATCCGACCGCTCACGCCTCTATCGTGGTCCAGGTCCTCATATAGTGTCTTGGGGTACGGCTGACCTCATCTGTTACCACCTTGTATGCGGCCAACTTCCCTCCCCTGCTGGCCCAGATACAGATCGAGCTTAATCGATGGAAACCCATGTTCATTTCTTGGCTGGGTCGCGTTCATGCAATTAAAATGACGCTGCTCCCCAAGCTCTTGTACCTGTTTCAAGCACTCCCTATCGCCTTGGAGGGGGACTTTTTTAGGCGTATTAAATCCATGATCTTGCGCTATATTTGGCAGGGAGGCCGCACTAGACTTTCCTTTCTTACGCTGCGTCGGCCCCTGAAGAAGGGTGGGGTCGGCCTCCCAGACACGCACCTCTATTATAAGGCGGCGCACCTCCGGGTGTTGGTCGAGTGGGCTCAGATGGAGTCGGAGAAGCACTGGCTGCATATGGACAGGAGTGTGGCGGGAAGATCTATATGGGACCTGGTTTGGAAGGCGAAGGGGGATCGCCCTCGTAACGCCTACATTAGCACCCCTACGAGTACCACCCTGAAGGTGTGGGACTCGGTCTCCAACAATGAGAGGTGGACCTCCTTCCCGTCCCCCTTCACCCCTATCCACTTTAACCCGGCCTTTCCACCGGCTTTCGTGGAGGGCCCCTTTGATGGGTGGAGAGCGGGGGGTTGTCACGCGCTCACACACTTGTTCCATGGGTATGAGCCACTCACCTTCCATAATTGCATGCGTGACTACGCGGTGCTACCTTCCGAGCGTTACCGGCATGCCCAAGTGCTTCACTGGGCGTTGTCACCGGAGGTGCGAGATGCAGCGACGAGACCTCCCACTGATTTTGAATCCTATATCACCCGCGCAACATCCATGAAGGGAGTGATCTCATTCCTCTATGGCCTCTTATTGGCCACCGCTGTCTCGCCTCGCCCTAGATATATGGGTTTGTTGGAAGAGCACTTAGGGCAAGACATTTCTGACGAGGAGTGGACTCACCTCTGGCGCGATTTACACAGATTTAATCATTCCATTGATCTCAGGGAGGCCCATATGAAAACAATGCTGGATTGGTATCTTTACCCGACCCGATTGAAAAAGATTTTTCCCTCTGCGTCGGACAGATGTTGGCGAGGATGTGGTCTCCTGGGGGATTTTCGCCATATCTGGTGGGACTGCCCTATCATTCGCCCCTACTGGGAGGAGATACTGTCCCATATCAAGGATGTATTGGGTTACCTGATTCCGGACTCGATAGGCTTCGTGCTCCTGGGTCTCCGTGACCCGCTCCTGGAGCATCAGACTAAGGCAGATAAACAAATCCTTTGGCTCTGCATAGGTGCGGCCAAGTTGACCTTGGCTGCAGCTTGGAAGAAGAAGGAAGCCCCTGCACTTTCCCTCTGGTATGCTAAGTTGTGGAAGCTGTTGAGTATGGAACGTATGGCTGACGTTTTCAGAGGTGACTTCAAGAACTTCGCCTTCAGGTGGGGCCCGCTAGTCCGCTTCCTTTCTCGAGGCTTGCCATCGGCGGTCTGTCCGCCCACTTTACGTGCACTTCATTTGTTTCAGGTGTGAGAGAATGTTTGGATGTGTGCCTGTTGCTTGACTGCCACCACTGGGGGGAGGGGGGTTGGAGGGTTACAGGATTTCCTGGGGGGGGGTTTGCTCTGTTTGTTTCTAGGGGGGATGGGTCTTTACGTTACGCCTCGCTGCATTGTCTTTCTCGTGGCCAAGACACATGGAGGCGCAACTTGAACTGGTCGAATACGCCCCTGGCTCGGATAGCTTTTGCCCGGTGCCACTGTGGACTGACACCTTTCTAAGGATTTCCCGTTGGGCACAACGTTGTTGGCTGGCGGACTCTGAGAATCATCCTGGCTAGGGTGGCCGCGTTGTACAATCTTCAACAATGATACTGCTTCTTGGCCATGTGGAGTGAGCTCCTGCGAGGGCTCTTGTTGCATTCTTATGTTTCTATCTTCTCTCTCTTCTTTTTCTCTTCCTTCTTATATTATCAATAAAAATATCTTTAACAAAAAAACAATCAATCGAGGTGATTTCCTCCTTCTATGTGTGCTTCTGAATGCAGCACACATAGAAAGAGGAACAAGCATTTACAATTCAATAGGTCTTGCATTTGTGAGAGTTAGAGCTATTGACATTGTAAATGACAATGTCTTCTACCCATGTGTTTTGGTTTGGAGTGGAGTGGAGTATGTGATGTGGAGTGGTTTATGTGTATTGGATTGGAATTTGTTAGTTAAGGATTTGTGTGTGGTGTGTAATATATTTATGTAGTGGAATTATGTGACATGGGTAATAGATAGGAGGGAGAGTTGCACAGAATAGTCAGAAAGGAAGATAGAGCGGGATAGGTATGAAGTTGTGAATGAACTCCAGAGAGAGGAGGAGGTTGTGAGAAAGAGAGAAATGAGGGGAAAGCAGGCCTCAGAAAACATAAAGAGGGAGGGCCTGTTTATGCAACAGACACCCCTAGAAGAAGTGGTTGGTTTTGAGGGAGGAAAACCTTGAAAAGGTACAGGAAAGAAACTGTGCTCGAAGACATGAAGTGACAGGAGAGAGGAGGGTAGAGTGTGTGAGAGAGTGAGGGAGAGGAGTAAGATATGGGACGAGTGGGAGAAGCACTTATAGGAGGGAGGGAGAGATGGACCAATGCATATCGCGAGGAGGTAGAGGTAGCTCCCGTTTTTAATGCACCCACCATTGCTGCATTGGGCAGGGTAGACTGTAGATTATTACAGTCTATCGTGTTTCAGACACTCTGACCCCCCGGCTTCTAAGATAAGAATGATACGTTAAGACGGGGAGCTGGGAAACTCAGAGAGAGTGTCCAAATCAAGCCATGTGTCTGGATTTCCAGTCTAGGCTGGCAAAAGTGAATTGTTGAGCCTTGATCTCTTGCCTTTGTATTCTATGTAGTAAACAGACGTTCAAAGGTTTGAACATCATATGCAGCCTGAAGCATGCGAGCCAGGTGCCTCTGTAAAATAACACCTGTGCAAAATCATAAAAGCTCATGCGCTCCTAACTCAAAAGTACTAGGATAAGGTCCATCCTCAAACAGGCTTGTGGAAAATGAGGGACACGTCCAAAATTAAGAACTTACTCGTGCCGATGGGCGGAACTTGCTAGTATCTTACTCTATAGCATTAACATTAGAGATTATACAAGGCATGCTAACCATATTACAACATTGAGATGTTACTCCCCCACTAATACTAAACGTAGAGTTTTGAAAGGCAGCATGCATTGCACCCCACCTAGAGAGAGGGAGAAATCACATCGACCATACTAGACAAGAAGATAAAATGTATATAAAAAATAAAATATTAATTATATCACAATGTTGCATCATGGCCCTCCGGATCCACCGTAGCTCTAGGGTATGAACTCTAATAAGCATATGTAGTAGCAAATGGCATAACACCACACCCATGCCATTTACTGCACTGTGCTCAGTTTGTGCTATTTTATTGAAACTATCTGTGAGGCTTTATTGTACTGAAACAGACCTACGACAATTTGAAGCAATCAGTGGCGGACGCAGACTCGAAACTACATGCAGCAACCATAGACAAAAGAAACATTTTGAAGGCCAGACACAATAACTATATATGTACATGGCCACTACTGAATGCTGACAAGCTAAAAGGCAACATGCCCCCTCTTATTTTGCACAGTTGGTAGGATGGAACAGCTGACATGTCATACGTACTTGCAACAAACAAACCATAAAGAGCAGAAAAAACAAGGCCCTTGCATCACAAAGAACCGAGTAGAAAATCATCTGCACACTGCCTGCATACATTGAACATGGGCCGTGATGTCACATAGTGGCTACTGCCACCTTTGACGACCCAAGAGGGCAGCTGCAACCACCTCAACCCACTCCCAGCCTGCACCCAGATCAGGGACAAATGTGACGCTATTCCCAAACAGTGCCTGCAGACCATACACAAAAGACAAGGCCGGTGACAACATGCCAGCCGGGCTGCAAAGGAACCAGCAGAGGGCTCCAAGATCAGGCCCTCCTGAAGGGCACAGTGACGTAACAAGAGGGGGCCCTAGCCACATGCAGCACTGAACCGTGGTGCCCCAGACAGAAGAAAGTGAACCAGCACCCGTTCCCCTACACCAGCACAAACGCTGCATAGGCTTCAAAGCCCCAGTACCTTGGTGCGAGTATGGTGCATATACAGGAGGAAGGAGGGGGTCAGTCTAATGCGCCCACTGGATGACACTGCTTATTGTGAGAGTGGGTGAGGAGAGGAGTCAAAGCAGTGGCAGTGGCTACACCAGCTCCAAGTGCCCAAGGCTCACAGGGGCTCGGATCCCGGCAGCGCTAGCGCCCAAAGTAAACTAAACAAAAGAACTTATCAACACGGCACCCAAATAAAAAAATAAAAAAAGTGCTCAGAACAGACATACATAGGCAGAAGACAAAGCCCACAAGTAATAGAGCCAATAGTCATGGGCAAGAGCAAGACTCCAAGAGAAGGGACACATATATGCGACTACCCATAGAAAAGCACGATTTCCTAAGGGCACACAAAGGAACAAATGGAAAGCAATGGCCGTGCTCTAAGCACACAGAGTAGATAAAGCATATTGAGAGACGGTGCATGCATGCTGCCTAGGCTCGACCTTAAAACCTAGGAGAAATTGAGGGGCATATTATCAAGAACGGCGTTAAAATTATTGCTAGTTTAGCGGTAGAAAACGGCAGCTAAAGCAGCGATAAAGGGCTTGATAATATGCCCTTGAGAATTCCAATAAAAGCCCATGTTCACACCAGAACATGGACTTCTATTGGAATTCTCAAGGGCAAATTATCAAGCTCATTATCGCCATTTTAGCGGCTGTTTTCTGCCGCTAAACCAGCAATAATTTTTCACACAGTTCCTGATAAAAAGCCTCAAAGTTATTTCTCCTCATTGTACTTCCCCTAAGCCTCCTTGGGAGGTGTAGGCTTTTGCCGCATTCCTAGGTTTACAAAACATTGTAAATCTGGGACTGTGTCAAATGCCATGGGTGTCACGTGGGAACACCGATCATAATGCCCGTGGCATACCACCCCATCACAGTGTGAGGCAACGCAGTGACTTGCGCTACGTTGCCTCACACCATATCTACCAGGCCATGAAAAACCATGCAGTGTGTCTTTCTGTGGCCTTGTAGAAATGGCACTGCACTGTGCACCACCGTAACGTCAATGAAAGTGACGTTCCTGTGGTACACAGGGGCTTGTAAATAAGCTCAATTAATCTTCAGCAAGAAACCTCAAAACGTTCTCTGATGCAGCAGCTGCTGTGTGGAACTAGTTATATGTTGAAATAAGAATGGCCAAATCCTTACTGATTGTGAGAAGTTGGCCTGATATATGATGTCTCTAATTCTGGGGGCACCTTGTATCAGTCCAAACAACCCTTATGGTGTCTGGTTGTAAGTCAACCTTATAGACAAGCTATCCTAATGATAGCATGGACTAAGCAGCCTTAAAGGCTTAACTTAAGAGGTCGTGTTAAGCGAGCTGTTTTACCAATCACAATCCTGTAATATCAAATGAAAGGACACCACACAAGTTATATATTATAAAAATATATGTATTTATTACTAGAATATTCCTCTGTACTCTTTATGAGTGCAGAGGCACAAGTGTTTAAACAAAAGCACAGTAAAAGATATGAAGGTTGCACAATTATGGATGAGGGCGGGTGGCCACTCAAACCATATCTTAAGAGAGTGGTATAAGAGATACCAATCGAACAGTGGTTAGTCCTAGGGCCTAGTGAATCGCTGGGAGCAGTCGGGACTAGCAATGCTGAAGTCCGGAAAAGCCCGCGGGATTCGGGTGCAGCACTTAAAGCACACACATGCACCAATGCAAAGTCAATGGTTCGTAAAAGTTATAAAGTTACAGTTTAAGAATACTTCCGCTCAACCTAGAAGGACGAAACTTAAGACACAAACACTAGAGGTGTGTACCAGTGTGGGAACACTGACGTTGCTGAGTTACCTCACCCACAGGAAGCCGGTGCACAGGTGCGAAGTAGTGTCGGGTTTTGTCACACAGGTTGCTGGTGCTTGGAGCTGAAGATGCTGTAGGCGTCGAGACGAGAAGTGTCCGGTGTGATCCAAGGGTGGATCGAGGATAAAGATGATCTGATAGCAGAGGGGACAGAGTCTGGGTCACTCAGCAGTGACCAGGGTGAAACCAGGAAGGAACCAGGCAATGTCAGGCGCTTTTGGGTCGTTGACAGGTCGCTTCTCTCCGCTGCCACTTAGACTCTGGGGCACCAAGGATGTCCAGGAGTGGATCATGCGCTGTCCCACGCAGGCTCTCGCTGTCGGCGGTGTCGGCTTCCGGATTGAAGCAAACAACCCTTGGCAAGGGCAACCCACGCAGGATTCAAAGATGGCATTACACTCGGACCAGGAGGGTCAGAGCGAGTGCTCCTTTTCAGGGGAGCGAGTGCAAGTCTGGAGCAACCAGATTCACAAGTTAGTTTTCAAGGTTCATCGGCACAAGGGCCACAAGCCAACGGGCAAATGACCAGGCCAACGCGTTGAGCCAAAAGATGCAAAAGGGCCCCATGCAGCACTCAGTGAGTGTGGAGGGATGAGCTTTGGTGCAAGAGAGGCTCAGGGCTGGGGCTTCTCAAACCCCAGTGCACAGCTTCGAGGGTCACTAGGGAACTGCACGGTCAGCGTCTTGTGGGCTTTCCAAGATGGCGGGCCCCACGCTTCAAGTCGCCTCCACGGGTCTCAGCTCTGCAGGGACTGTGGATCGGGCTGTTAGAAGGCAGGCACGCTTGGTCTTGTTGAACTCTGTTGCTCGGGTTCTGGCGGGAACTGCAACAAAGCAAACATCGAGGTGCTGGATTATTATTATTATTATTGCACTTATTGAGCGCACAGCTACCCAGAGGTTTCCCGGCGCTTGCCTTGGGAACCCGTCCTGGCTTTTCCCTGTGAGATAGCCCCTACAGGGCATCCCCAAGGTGAAAGCCAGGCATCCCGCCGCAGGGGGGCCGTTGTGGAGATTAAGCAAGCTTAATGCCCAGAGTTGCAGAGTGAGAACCCATGATTAGAGCAGGCACCGAAGCGAGAATTATCGAGTCCGTGGACATTTGAGCTCAAGACCCTGCCGCGTTGGGAATTGAACCCTGGTCCCAGGGTCTGACCTCAGCTTCCGGGTCTGCCTGCTCTACACCGTGAGCCACACTTCTCCACAAGTTGGCTGGTGCCTGTTTGCACAGGGTGGTCACTCCTTGACCACAAGGGAGATTCTTCAGTGTTCTAGGTCGAGTAGGATGTCGAAGGGTCCAGAGTTTTGTTTCATAAGTTTCAGTCAGGATAATCTGAGTGCTATGGCACTGCTCCCATTCTTATACCAATCTAGGGGGCTGGATTACCTGCTAGGTCCCTCCTATGGGTGGGACCCAGGAAGGGGGTGGTTACACCTCTTTCCTTTCGTCCTGGGTCGTGCTGGGACTGGGGCTGGTGTGCCCCAGAACCGGTTTGACCAGATTATGCAAGGGGAAGCCTTGTGCGCCCCAGGCACTGTCTGGTTTCTTTCAAACCTCCCTGCTACAATCCACTATCTCCTGTCTGGGGTGATGTGACACCTCCCCGCGACAGGAAAGCCTTTGTCCAGGACTCCTCGGCTGAGTTTCGGTCAGCAGCAGGAGGTCAGACTTGAGGCTCTTTTAAAATCAACCGCTTTTCAGTAAAGTAACATGTCTTCTCCCTCTAGAGGGGTGGAATGCTATCCCCGTCGACAGGACTGTCGAGGGGATAGTATTCCAAATCGTATGACACCTTACACGAGATGTTTTGATAAAGCCAAACCAAAGTTAACATATAACCGCAATGGATTATAATGCACTTAATAGTATATGGTATGGCATTATCCCGGAACAGCTTAGGGAGTTGTTCCGGACAGGCTCAGCTCATGCTCGAGCACCATCTCATGTTAAACCACGCACTCTGCCTCCAGGATTGATAAGGCCTCCCATAGGAGTGACTCACAGGTTTATATGTGTCCAGATATAGGTTTAGATATAGGTATGCTATATCTAAGCAAGAGGTGATTACACCAACTTGCCCCAGCTGAGGGATCAGCCAGTTGTGTCAATTTAAGAACTAGCCAGGGGTGGCAAAAGCTCTGCTGCAGCCCCTGGTAGGCCTTGGTGGCACCTATGCCCTGAGCACCTATAGTGCATGGTACAGGGGCCGACAAGGAGTCCAGTTCCAATTGGGTTATGTACCTATAGTACATGTATGTGAATTTAGAGAGAACAGCAGGCTGTGGGTCTGATTAGCAGGCCCACTGCCACATTAGGAAAATCTCTAGATTTTTCTCCCTTCCCGCCCTCAAACTCATCATGATGGCAATGGTTCTATCACGGCTGGACTACGGTAACATCCTGTACAATGGTGTTCCGGCTTATGCTCTCCGACGCCTACAGCTGGTTCAGAACCAAGCGGCCCGCCTCATTTATGGTCTCCCTAAATCCTATCATGCTACATCTGTATTGAAGAACTTGCATTGGTTGCCCATTAGGGAAAGGGCCCTCTTCAAACTGGGCTGTACTGCGTTCCAGGCCCGAGCAGGAACTGCCCCAGCCTTCATAAACTCGGCAATCTCCAGCTATACACCAGTCAGAGAGCTCCGCTCCTCCTCCCAGCCCCTTCTTTCCGTCCCTCGTTTCAGGAAGAGGAGGATGGGGGGGTGAACTTTGCGGTCCTCGGCCCTACTTTCTGGAACTCCCTCCCTCTCAATATCCGATCCACCCCACTTTACCCTGACTTCCGTAAGGCCTTAAAAACCCATCTCTTTCTGCACAGCTGTCACCCGGGTTCTAAAGTCCTCAGCGCCAAGAAACCGCTAGGTAAAAGCGTGCTTTATAAGTGTTTTTAAATTCAAATTCAAATTCAAATTAAGTCGAAAACCAGTTAGAAAAAAGCAAAAATTGGGGTGACCATAGGATAGCAGACCCTACTCTCCTACACCCCCCCTCCCCCCGAACGCAGGGACATTAAACTTAACCTTGACCAGATAAGTCTTCATGTTCTAAGTGGAAGTACCTGGAGAGACCATCTGCATTACCATGGTCAGTCCCTGGGCGGTGCTCCACTGTAAAGTCCATCCCCTGTAGGGAAATGGACCACCTGAGTAGTTTGGGGTTTTCACCCTTCATCTGATTTAGCCACAAGAGGGGCTTATGGTCTGTCTGAATTAGGAAGTGAGTTCCAAACAAGTATGGCCTCAACTTCTTCATGGCCCAAACCACAGCAAAGGCCTCCCTCTCAATAGCTGACCAACGTTTCTCCCTGGGGGTCAGCCTTCTGCTAATAAAAGCAATGGGCTGGTCATGACCATCTATATTAAGTTGTGAAAGCACAGCTTCCACCCCCAACTCAGAAGCATCTGTCTGTACAATGAACTGTTTGGAGTAGTCAGGACTCTTCAGGATAGGTGCAGAGCACATGGCCTTCTTCAGGTCATCAAATGCCTTTTGGCAGCTAACTGTCCACTGAACCTTTTTTGGCATCTTCTTGGATGTCAAGTCATTTAATGGTGTCACAATGGACCCATAGTTCTTCACAAACTTTCTGTAATACCCAGTCAGGCCCAAGAAGACTCTGACTTGTGTCTGGGTAGTTGGAGGAGCCCAGTCATGTATGGTCTGGATCTTGCTCTCCAGTGGTTGAACCTGACCCCCACCTACTAGGTGGCCCAGGTACATAACCTTGCTCTGCCCTATCTGGCACTTGGTAGCCTTGATAGTCAGGCCTGCCTTTTGCAGGGCCTCAAGAACCTTCTTCAGGTGGATCAGGTGATCCTCCCAGGTGGAGCTAAAGACAGGAATATCATCTAGATATGTTGCACAAAAGTCATCCAACCCAGCAAGGACTTGATTCACCAACCTTTGGAAGGTGGCAGGTGCATTCTTCAAACCAAAGGCAATTACCACAAACTGATAATGTCCACTAGGGGTAGAGAATGCTGTTTTGGCTTTTGACTCTTCAGCTAACCTGATCTGCCAATAGCCAGCTGTCAAATCAAATGTGCTCAGAAACTTGGCAGAAGCCAATTTATCAATGAGCTCATCTGCTCTTGGAATGGGATGTGCATCTGTCCTAGTGACAGCATTGAGACCTCCGTAGTCCACACAAAACCTCATTTCTCTCTTTCCATCTTTGGTATGGGATTTTGGCACAAGGACTACTGGGCTGGCCCATGGGCTCTCTGATGGCTCAACCACTCCAAGCTCAAGCATCTTTTGCACCTCAGCCTTTATACAATCCCTGACATGGTCAGGTTGCCTGTAGATCTTATTCTTCACAGGCAGACTGTCACCAGTGTCCACCTCATGGGTGCACCAGTTAGCTTGACTGGGTGTGAGTGAAAACATATGCCTGTGGGCCTGCAACACCTGTCTGCAGTCCACCTGTTGCTGTTCAGCGAGGCTGGCTGCCAAGGCTACTCCATCAACTGAACCATCATCAGGGTTCTGGGAAAGCAGGTCTGGGAGAGGGTCACTCTCTTTCTCCTGTTCCCCATCGGTGGCCATGAGCAGGCTCATGTCCTCCCTGTCAACAAATGCTTTCAAACGATTTACATGGAGCACCCTGTGGGGGCTCCTAGGGGTTCCAAAGTCAACCACATAGGTGACTTCTCCCTTTTTCTCAACAATAGGGTATGGTCCAGTCCATCTGTCCTGGGGTGCTGCTGGTGCCACTGGCTCCAACACCCACACCTTCTGTCCTGGCTGGAACTCAACCAGAACAGCCTTTTGGTCATGCCAAGCTTTCTGTAATTCTTGACTGGCCTCCAGGTTTTTGGATGCTCTCTCCATGTATTCAGCCATCCTGGAGCGGAGATCAAGTACATAGTCCACAACATCTAGCTTAGGCTTTTTGAGAGGTAACTCCCATCCTTCCTTCACCAAACATAGTGGACCCCTCACAGGGTGGCCAAACAAAAGTTCAAAAGGGCTGTAGCCAACCCCCTTCTGTGGGACCTCTCTGTAAGCAAAGAGCAAGCAGGGTAAAAGGGTGTCCCATTTCCGCCTAAGCATCTCTGGTAATCCTTTTATCATTCCCTTGAGGGACTTGTTGAACCTTTCAACAAGCCCATTGCACTGTGGGTGATAGGGTGTGGTAAACTTGTGGTTTACTCCACACTCCTTCCACATTGCCTTTAAGTATCCAGACATGAAGTTGGTACCTCTGTCTGAAAGAACCTCCTTTGGAAAACCCACTCTTGAGAAAACTGCAAGAAGGGCCTTTGCCACAACAGGTGCTGTTGTGGTCCTCAGGTGAATTGCCTCTGGATACCTGGTGGCATCATCCACTACCACCAGTATAAATCTGTGCCCAGATGCTGTTTGAGGATCCATGGGACCCACAATGTCTATTCCAACTCTTTCAAAGGGTACCCCCACCACAGGTAGTGGTATCAGGGGGGCCTTTGTTGTGCCACCTGGCTTACCACTGGCTTGGCAAGTAACACAGGAGCGACAAAACTCCTTGACATTTTCTGACATATGAGGCCAGTGAAAGTGAGGAACAAGCCTGTCCCAAGTCTTATTCTGGCCTGAGTGTCCTGCAAGGGGAATATCATGGGCCAAGGTAAGAAGGAAGCCCCTGAATTGCAAAGGTATGACCAACCTCCTGGTAGCACCAGGCTTGGGGTCTCTAGCCTCTGAATAAAGGAGCCCATCATCCCAATACACTCTATGGGTACCTTGAGCATTCTCTGCAGCCTCAGCAGCAGCTTGCTGTCTGAGGGGTTCAAGGGAAGGGCAGGGCCTGCCCCAGGTCTGCCCTTGAGGGTCCCCCTGTCCCCAGAAACTCAACCTGATCAGGTTCAAGCTCCTCAGAGACAGTCTCCTCTTGGACTGCAGAATCAGCTTCCTGTGAAGCCTGATCCTCAACCTGGGGCAAGTGGGAAGGCACAGCCTTAACCCTCTTGCTCTTCCTCTTGGGTTGTGGTTGATCTATAGTTTCAAGATCCACCACAGGTTCAGGTAGGCACTTCTTTGCCTGACTCCTGGTTGCAGCAAGGACATGTGCTGAAATCCCTAGCATTTCTGCACGAGTCATATACTCCACTTCTGACCAAACTGAGTTTTCCAGATCATTGCCTAACAGACAGTCTACTGGGAGGTCTGCACTCACAACAACTTTCTTTAGGCCATTTACCCCTCTCCAGGAGAAGTTCACAACAGCCACACTATGTGTAGTAGTGGTATTGCTTGCATTGGTCACTAGGTAACTCTCACCTAGTACAATCTGTCCAGGGTCCACAAAGTTAGGTGTCACCATAGTGACACTGGCACAAGTGTCCCTGTAGGCCTGAGCCAGTTTCTCATTGATCAAAGGTGTCTGCCTATGCTTGCCCAAGTTACTGGGACTCACAGTAGTGGGCATGGATATGTCCACATCATAGAGCAGAACTGCCTGAGTAGGGATTCTGACTAGGCCAGACTCCATCTCAGTACCCAGGGTTAACCCTACTGTACCCTTACGTTGTGTACTACCACTGCTGACTGTACTTATGGGTGCAGGTGCTTTAGGAGCTGCAGTGGTAGGGACTGGATTTTTCTTGGTGCATTCACTCCCCCAATGGGAAATGGACTTACAGGTATTGCACCAAGGTTTCTTTGGGCCATCATTCTTCTTCTTCTTCTTACCATTTTGGGAACCACCCTCCTTATTAGAATTTTGTGGGCCTGAAGAAGACTTCTGGTCTTTTTCTTTATCTTTCTTATCCCCACCCTTCTGGTCTGTTTTCTTCTGGTCACCACCATGGTTCTGGGGTTTCTGCTTAATCCTTGTTCTGACCCATTTGTCTGCCTTCTTTCCCAATTCTTGGGGAGAGGTCAGATCAGAGTCAATAAGGTGTTGATGCAACAGCTGGTTCTGACAGTTATTAAGGATCTGCTCTCTCATTATAAGATTGTACAATCCTGTATAGTCTGAGACATTTACTTCCCTGCAGTCAACCCTCCAGAGCCTTAGTGGCACAATCAACAAAATCAGTCCAGTCCTGAGTCTGAGCTTTTTGGGTATCTCTGAACAACAACCTGTATTGCTCAGTGGTTAGGCCAAGCCCTTCAATAAGAGCACTCTTCAGGACAGAGTAGTTTTTGGCATCCTCAGGTCTAACTGTGAGGAGCCTATCCCTCCCTTTCTCAGAAACGAGTACCATAAAATTGCAGCCCACTGTTCTTGAGGAACCTGCTGTACCATGCAGGCTCTCTCCAGAGCAGTCATCCATTTGTGGATGTCATCCCCTTCCTTGTAGGGGGGCACAATTTTTGTCAGGTTTCTATTATCATAGGCCCTGTCTTTCTCATTAGGAATATTGCTGCCACCAGTGGAATCTGATCCACACAACTTTTGTTCTCTTGCTAAAGCAAGTTTAGCTTGAGCCAAGGCTATCTCTTCCCTCTCTATTTGGAGTTGGACAGCCCTCATCCTGGCCCTATGCTCTTTCCTCTGGGGGGAAGTCATTCCCTTTGAGATTCCCTGGAGGCACTAAAAATGTGAGAGTCCCTGGAAGGTGATCTCACTCTTCTATTACCCAAGGGAATTATGTTATAGGTTCTGGGGAGGTGCTGGCCCTCTCCATTCCCATGTAGGTCCAAGTTGGTCTGGTTAAGCCTGCCAACTAGTACCTGCTTACCTCTCTGATTCTGACCTGACTCATCCTCTTCTGAGTCAGCTTCTTCCTCCTCTTCGTCCTCCTCTTCCACCTCTGGGGTGTCCTCATTCTCAGGGAGGTTTACTCCATCTCCTGCATCTAAGGGAACTGCACTCGCCTTAGCTAAGTCATCCTTGTCCAGGATGGCTATCAGGGAAGGAATGGTGGGGTTGTGACCCCTTTTTAGCCCTCTTGCAATGCATAAGGCACTCAAGTCTTTATGGCTAAGTTTGTGATAGCTAGAGGGTGCCCTGGTAAGGTCAACCACCACAGGTAGAGAGCTGGGAGCCAGACATGACTGCTAGTGAGGTGCAAGTGGTGCACTTACCGACACTAAGTGTTTTCCTACTGTACCTTGCTAGTGAGTTGTAGGCAGGGTGTGCTAAGCCCTTTGATCTACAACTACTAAGTTCAGTAGAACTTAAATATGCTAAGCTTTTGTTTATATGTACCTAAGGTACTTGATGTGATCTTTCAATTTGATAAAAAGATTGCAATGGTAAAACAACAGCATGCTCATATCCGCACCGCTGCACACCAATGTGAGAAGTTGGCCTGAAATATGATGTCTCCAATTCTGGGGGCACCTTGTATCAGTCCAAACAACCCTTATGGTGTCTGGTTGTTTTTTTTTTTTTAACTTTTTTTTATTATTGCAAGATAAGACATATAACATAATGATTCAAATATACAAATCCAATAATAATAAATTGACATAGGGTTAACTTTGATTTACATTTTAAAGTAATAAGCAAGGGTAACAGAGAGGAAAGAAAGAAGGGATATGAAGACAATTTAATGCTTATTGAGTGGCTAAAAAAGAAAAATTTAGAAAAAACACATAATCTTCTTTAGCAAGCAATCCCCACTCTTTATACTTCAAAGAATTGTTTCCAAATCCTTTCTTTTCTAACAAAGGCTTTTGGGCCTCTATGTTTAGCTAATGTGAGTCCCATAATTCTAACTTCGCTAACCAAAGCACGCCATTCTGCTACGTTTGGAGGATCCTTAGAAATCCATGTCCTGGCTATAACTAATCTTGCGCAAACAAACAGAATAGTAATAAGGTCCTTATTGAGACAATTAATTTCTTGAATATCAAGTAAAACAAAATGTGCCGAAAGTTCTGGTATTATTATCTGATTGGTTTTTAAGAAATCCGTTATTCCATTCCAATAAATAGAGAGTGCAGGACAGGAAAATAGCATATGTTCGATTCCAGCAGCATATAGATTACATTTTGTACATTTAGATTTATCTGATGTAGAATTCCCCTGCGTCCATGTGGATATTCTTTGTGGTGTATGGTAAAGCTCTGTAATTGTCCTATATGATTGCAATCGAAGATTAGAGGAGTGTACTATATCATTTAGGTGTGTTAAGGCATTTCCAATCTGTGTTGAATTTATATCCAGATTTAATCTTCGAGACCAGTTTGATGCAATTTTGGTGGTATTCTCACATTTGTCCTTAATTAAGTGTTGGTAACCCAATTTTATTAATGATTTTGTTTTATCAGAGTAAATACACTCCAAGATATCCGACTGAGTAACTTTCGTTATTTTCATTTTGTTATGAAAGAAGTCTCTCAGTTGTCTATATTTAAAGTGCATATCATTCGTTCTACCGTTTGTTATTTTCAGGTTTTCAAAGTCTAGCAACCCATTAGTTCCATACAGATCTCCTAGTGTGTTTATTTCGTGTCTGACCCAGCGATTTCCTGTCCCATCCGAAAAAATAACCGGGAGACCTGGGTTATTCCATAATCTAAGTTCGGCATTATAGAATGAACTTTTGCTAATATGCAGAATTTTGTCCCAAATTTTTATAATGTGTTTTGCAGTCTTAAATTTTACCCGCTTAAAATAGTTTGGATCGTGTACGCGAAGTAGGAATTGATTACAATCAGAGCCTAACATATATTGGTGAAAAAATAAAGCTGTCTCATTTTTTAATAAACTCCTTATTCGAAAAAAAAAGTGGCTAGAAAATAGAGATTAAAGTCCGGAAAAGCAAGTCCCCCTTTAGATATTGGCAGTGTCAAAAATTTTATAGCCCTTCGTGCTTTTTTGTACCCCCAAATAAAGCTACTACATATACCATCTAACTTTTTAAAGAAAAGTTTATTCGGTTGGAGGGGTATAGCTCTAAACAAGTAAAGTAGTTTAGGTAGTATTTTCATTTTTATCAGATTAAGTCGTCCTAGTAGACTAAGAGGGATTTTATGCCATTTTTTAAGACTTATGATAGTTTCCTTTAGAAATGCTTCATAGTTCATTTCCAAAATTTTTCCCAATTTTTCTGCTAGTTTAATTCCTAAATAGACAGCGTCTTGGCAGGTGTCATAGATATGTGCATCAGGGATATAGTTGACTATAATTTGAGTTTTACTCACATTCAGTTTATACCCGGAAATTTTACCATAATTTTGGGCTACGTTAAGGATTTCTGGCATAGCTTTATTGATATCTGTTGTGTATATTGCGATATCATCCGCAAAAGCAGTTAGTTTGAGAGCTTTGCCCCCATGGTTGACTGGGATAATATTAGCTTGATCATTTAATGCATTTAAAAAGGGTTCTAAAGAAAGAGCAAAAAGTAATGGGGAAAGTGGACAACCTTGTCTTGTACCTCTTCCTATCTTAAAGTTGGCTGAATCTTTACCTCCGTAGTTTATCATAGCCAGTGGTTCATCGTATAGTGAGCTTACCCAATCTAAGTATGACCAAGATATTCCCATTTTCTTTAGTACTTCCCACAGATATTCCCACCCCACTCGGTCAAATGCCTTTTCCGCATCTAACATAATCATACCGAGCGGGGTGTGGGTAGTTTCTGCTACATCGAAAGCTGTAATTGATGTATTTACATGTGCAGTGGTGTCTCTACCCGTTACAAAGCCATGCTGTTGTAAATTAACCATATCTGGCATGATAGGGGCTAAGCGATTGGCAAGAATTTTAGAAAAGATTTTTACATCTGAATTGAGCAAAGAGATCGGGCGGTATGATCCGCACTCTTTTTCAGGTTTTCCCTTTTTCAAGCATTAGGGGGTTTGCTCAACAATATATACTCAGGTTAAACGCAGAGAGTCGTAAAGACAACAAAAAATTGACCTCTAGTATACTAGATACGGAACTACAACTTGCCGATGCAACACGACACTCAAAAAGCAATATCGAAAAGATCAGATTAAAGTTAGCTGAATTACAAGCAGGACTAAAAAAAATTCTGAGAGAAAGATATAGTGCAAAAATACACAAGTACAAACTTGATCAATATGAAGGCGGTGACCGCATTGGTAAAATACTAGCTTTTAAAACTGCGGATAGAAAAGCCAAAACTAAAATTAAGGAAATAATAGGAGCAGATTTAAACACTTATGAACAAGCTGATCAAATATTGAATCAATTTGTTAAATTTTACCAAAAACTTTATACACCGGAAACTACACCATCTAAAATAGCAATTACACAATATCTCAATAAATACTTAACTTCACATAGGGCGCTGAATATAGAAGTACTCCAACAACTAAATTCAAAAATAACATCAGCCGAAATAAAACGCGCAATCGATAATCTACCTCTAGGGAAGGCGGTTGGAGAAGATTGTCTGCCTTTGGAAATATATAAACATTGCGCCCAAGAACTGCTACCGTTATTAGAAAACGTGATGAATTCAATTCTTAAATCCAAACAAGCACCAACATCATGGAAAATTGCTATGGTGTCTGGTTGTAAGTCAACCTTATTGACAAGCTATCCTAATGGTAGCATGGACTAAGCAGCCTTGAAGGCTTAACTTAAGAGGTCGTGTTAAGCGAGCTGTTTTACCAATCACAATCCTGTAATATCAAATGAAAGGACACCACACAAGTTATATATTATAAAAATATATGTATTTATTACTAGAATAATCCTCTGTACTCTTTATGAGTGCAGAGGCACAAGTGTTTAAACAAAAGCACAGTAAAAGATATGAAGGTTGCACAATTATGGATGAGGGCGGGTGGCCACTCAAACCATATCTTAAGAGAGTGGTATAAGAGATACCAATCGAACAGTGGTTAGGCCTAGGGCCTAGGGAATCGCTGGGAGCAGTCGGGACTAGCAATGCTGAAGTCGGGAAAAGCCCGCGGGATTCGGGTGCAGCGCTTAAAGCACACACATGCACCAATGCAAAGTCAATGGTTCGTAAAAGTTATAAAGTTATAGTTTAAGAATACTTCCGCTCAACCTAGAAGGACAAAACTTAAGACACATACACTAGAGGTGTGTACCAGTGTGGGAACACCGGCGTTGCTGAGTTACCTTACCTACAGGAAGCGGGTGCACAGGTGCGAAGTAGTGTTGGGTTTTGTCACGCAGGTTGCTGGTGCTTGGAGCTGAAGATGCTGTAGGCGGCGACACGAGAAGTGTCCGGTGTGATCCAAGGGTGCATCGAAGTTAAAGATGATCTGAAAGCAGAGGGGGGACAGAGTCTGGGTCACTCAGCAGTGACCAGGGTGGAGCCAGGAAGGAACCAGGCAATGTCGGGCGCTTTCGGGTCATTGACAGGTCGCTTCTCTCTGCTGCCACGTGGACTCTGGGGCACCGAGGATGTCCAGGAGTGGAACACGAGCTGTCCCACGCAGGCTCTTGCTGTCGGCTCTGTTGGCTTCCGGATTAAAGCAAACAACCCTTGGCAAGGGCAACCCACGCAGGATTCGAAGATGGCATTACACTCAGACCAGGAGGGTCAGAGCAAGTGCTACTTTTCGGGGGAGTGAGTGCAAGTCCAGAGCAGCTAGATTCACAAGTTAGTTTTCAAGGTTCATTGGTACAGGGGCCACAAGCCAATGGGCAAGTGACCGGGCCAACGCGTTGAGACAAAAGATGCAGAAGGGCCCCACGCAGCACTCAGTGAGTGTGGAGGGATGAGCTTCGGTGCAAGAGAGGCTCAGGGCTGGGGCTTCTCAAACCCTAATGCACAGCTTCGAGGGTCACTCGGGGGCTGCACGGTCAGCGTCTCGTGGGCTTTCCAAGATGGCAGGACCCACGCGTCAGGTCGCCTCCACGGGTCTCAGCTCTGCAGGGACTGTGGATCAGGCTATTAGACGGCAGGCACGCTTGGTCTTGTTGAACTCTGTCGCTTGAGTTCCGGCGGGAACTGCAACAAAGCAAACATCAAGGTGCTGGATGGTGCCTGTTTGCGCAGGGTGGTCACTCCTTGACCACAAGGGAGATTCTTTAGTCTTCTACGTCGAGTAGGATGTTGAAGGGTCCAGAGTTTCGTTTCATAAGTTTCAGTCAGGATAATCTGAGTGCTATGGCACTGCTCCCATTCTTATACCCAACTAGGGGGCTGGATTACCTGCTAGGTCCCTCCTATGGGTGGGACCCAGGAAGGGGGTGGTTACACCCCTTTCCCTTTTTCCAGGGTTGTGCTGGGACCAGGGCTGGTGTGCCCCAGAACCGGTTTGACCGGATTATGCAAGGGGAAGCCTTGTGCGCACCAGGCACTGTCTGGTTTCTTTCAAACCTCCCTGCTACAATCCACTATCTCCTGTCTGGGGTGGTGTGACGCCTCCCCGCGACAGGAAAGCCTTTGTCCAGGCCTCCTCAGCTGAGTTTCCGTCAGCAGCAGGAGGTCAGACTTGTGTCTGTGGCAGAAGCGTCCATTTTGTGATGCTGAGGCTCTTTTAAAATCAACCGCGTTTCACTAAAGTAACATGTCTTCTCCCTCTAGAGGGGTGGAATGCTATCCCCGTCAACAGGACTGTCGAGGGGATAGTATTCCAAATCGTATGACACCTTACACGACATGTTTTGATAAAGCCAAACCAAAGTTAACATATAACCGCGATGGATTATAATGCACTTAATAGTATATGGTATGGCATTATCCCGGAACAGCTTAGGGAGTTGTTCCCGACAGCTGCAGACAGGCTCAGCTCATGCTCGAGCACCATCTCACATTAAACCACGCACTCTGCCTCCAGGATTGATAAGGCCTTCCATAGAAGTGACTCACAGGTTTATATGTGTCCAGATATAGGTTTAGATATAGGTATACTATATCTAAGCAAGAGGTGATTACACCAACTTGCCCCAGCTGAGGGATCAGCCAGTTGTGTCAATTTAAGAACCAGCCAGGGGTGGCAAAAGCTCTGCTGCAGCCCCTGGTAGGCCTTGGTGGCACCTATGCCCTGAGCACCTATAGTGCATGGTACAGGGGCTGACAAGGAGTACAGTTTCAATTGGGTTATGTACCTATAGTACATGTATGTGAATTTAGAGAGAGAACAGCAGGCTGTGGGTCTGATTAGCAGGCCCACAGCCACATTTAGTTGAAAACCAGTGAGCAAAAAGCAAAAATGGGGGTGACCATAGGATAGCAGACCCTATTCTCCTACACTGATCTTTTAAGAAAAAAGGAGGCAGCCTTTATCTGATCTTTGTGGAACTAAAAATCGGCTTTTGGACTGGTCCCTAGGGATAAATTATGGTCCATCTTACTGGACTTGGTGATTCTCCTTTACCTCTGTTATCAGATGAAACGGCTCCACAAAAACAACTATGCCCAAGTTAGGTATGGTAAAAATGGTGAGCTTACCGACCCCATTCCAATAGACAGAGATGGTAAGACAAGGATGTGTCCTGGCCCGACACTCTTTTGCTTATTTATTAATGGTCTGGTGGAGGCTCTGAATCCTGGGAGGGACGTAGATGCCCCTAGGCTGGCGAACAACAGGGTTCCGGCCCTGATGTTCGCAGATGATGCCCTCTTACTATCCAAGTCTCCAATGGGAATATAGATGGCCTTAGATATTTTCCATATATTTTGTAAAAACTGGGATTTGGAAATCAATTCACTAAAGACAAAATGTATGGTTTTTAACGGAGGCAACACCACACGACCTAACCCTCTTTTAGATGGGAAATCACTAGAGAAAGCGTATGTGTTTGATTACTTAGGCCTAACACTCACTGACAAAATGGAGTGGACCGCATAAATCAAGAAGGCCAGCTTAAAGCTGGCACAGACAGCTGGGGGATAGCAAAGATGTCTGCGAAGTGCACACACAAAATGGTTGGTCCAGCAATGGTGGTTTACAAGGCCCAGGGTAGGGGAGCGGACTTATATGGAGCAGAAATCTGGGGCCATCGACCATGAGATCATTTATCTAAGAACGAGAACTCTGTTATTAGGCAGCTCCTAGGTCTCCCTAAAAGTACACCATTGATGCCACTCCGCATGGACCTTGGGGTTAACTCAATTGTGGAGGAAGTTGCCCTGAGGCCTCTTCTCTACTAGAGACGTATCTAGAGTACTCCAGAACTTGAGGTCTTTAGACAAGAAGTAAAGGAGGTCGTAAATCTACAGAGAGTTGACAAAATCCCATGGCTGTCCTATATTAAAAACATCTTAGCTGCTATGAAGATGGAAGACCTATGGGCTAACGCTGAAGTGACGCTGAAGTAACTTGCATGACAACTCCCAAGAAGGCCTTGTCTAAGATTTTTGGAGAATTTAGACTTCATCTGATAAAGGCCAATTCCGATACAGGCGCACTGACCCTATCTTTTTTAGAGGCAAAAGACCAATACAAGCTAGAACCTGTTCTTGATGTCATACAGACCCCCTTGCAACAAAAAAATTACCTACAATTTAGGCACGGCATACTACCACTGCACGCATTTACAAGTAAATGGGGAAATACTCTGACTCAGGGCTGTCCAGTCTGTGGAGATAATCCCGATACGGACCAACATGTTTTTGGTTTATTTGTCTGCCCTGCATACAAGAAGGCTAGATACCGATGGTTACAACAGGTGTGCCGGAATCTTGGGACAAAGTATTGCGCGGAGGCCTATAGGATCCTAAAATATGTTACTAGTCTGCCCATAGTGTATTCAGTTACTCGTTACTTATTTTCTATGTGGTGTGTACATCATCTATATTAAAAGCTGGGTCTATTGGATAATTTTTGTATTTGTTTTTACACAAACAAAATGTACCAATACTTTTTAATTATCTTTTTAAATGTTTTAAATATTATTCGTCCTGAATCAGCACATTTTTATATCTAGAACTCCTTTTTTTAAATATTTCAATGCATGCACACTTTATCTCTGGAAGAATCATATGTACAAATTGTGCTGTATTCTTTTCTTTGTGCTTTTTTGGCCACAAAGGCCGAAATAAAGAATATTTTGATTGATTTGATTGAGAACAGTTCTCTTCAAACAATAACAAATCTAACACTTCTGTTACTACCATCAGCGTGTCTTTAATTGAAGATCCTGTCTCAGTTATCTCCTCCCTCCCATCTCTCTATAGATATCACCAACAATGATTTCATTGATCATGTTCGCTGAAGTATATAAACCTCATTCAGTTGTAGCCACAGCACACTGATATCCTTGAGTACTACATGCTCTATAAGAGTATATAAATACATTTGTAAGTAAATACATACCTAAGAAAAGTATATAGAGGTGGGAATAGATAAATGCAAGAGAAAGAGGTGAGGGGGTAAATTGCAGAACTCATCGCTGAGACCATACCTTTTCAGTGTACATGAACTCTGCTACTTCTGTTTTGCTTTATTTATATTATCAGCAACAGTGCACTCATTAATGCATTGCCCAAAGCTATCCTAATTATTATTATTATGTTTCTTATATAGCGCCTGAATCGACCCCCGAAGGGGTATCTCTGCGCTTGCCTTGGGAACCCGTCCTGGCTTTTCCCTGTGAGATAGCCCCTACAGGGCATCCCCAAGGTGAAAGCCAGGCATCCCGCCGCGGGGGGGGCTGTTGTGGAGATTAAGCAAGCTTAATGCCCATAGTTGCAGAGTGTGAACCCATGATTAGGTCAGGCACCGAAGCGAGAATTATCGAGTCCATGGACATTTGATCTCAAGACCCTGCCGCGTCGGGAATTGAACCCTGGTCCCGGGTCTGACCTCTGCGCCAGGGTCCGCCTGCTCTAACCAGTGAGCCACACTTCTCCACAATACTATCAGAGTAAGGTGTAATTACATCACAGCTTATTAAAGGGATTGATGATCTTTAACAGATGCTGTTTGATGATTTCATAATTGATGTCAGCGTATACAAACACCCATGCCAATCAGGAACACCCATTTGTCCTTGGAGCACCCGAACACATGAAGCGTAGCTCCTTCTAGTTCACAGAAAAATCGTGGCCATCCTTGGACAGCATGTCACAAGACAGTCTGAGCTCTTTTTTTCACATATTTAGCATTTTGCTGCTACAGGCGTGGAAGGCAGACCCTGCTTATAAATTCTTTACTTCCAAGATAAAATAATGCTGGACTTCAGGAACTCAGTGTTTCGATTTATTTAGGCCAAAACACAGCGAAACAAATCAACATGTTTCAACCAACATAGTCATTCTCACGGCTAGTAATTATATCATTTGTTACAACCAAAATACTCTATATCTGTCCTGCTCATAATGGATCATTCTGGGCATTGTAGTTAACAATTCATTGGTTTACTCAGTTCTTCCACCTCAATCTATTATGAGGTGTTACGGGATACATTATTCTGTCCATTTACTCTAGCAATATCTTCTCATACTCATTTGGAAATTTATCTTTAGAGTATGGATTTGCCTGGAATACATCTGTTAAATGGTGGAGTGCATTGTCAGGGTGTATTGTTCCAAATATTAATCTTATCCATAAGAGTACATTCTTGAGGTTGAGATGGGATTTATTTATTTATTTATTTATTTCCAAGGTTTTATATAGTGCTACTGGACCCGGGGGTATCAGAGCGCTTTACAAGATAGGTAAACAATTACAATAAAGTAAAACAATGTGCATTAAAACATGAGTTAAATAAAATAGGGTAATAGAATGCGCTGGGTGTTTAGGGGCGATGGAGATCAATAAGGGGTGGGGGTATCGAAGTTAAGAGGGAGAAGGGAGAGAAGAAAAGGGGAGAGGCCACCGTCCTTTGTGTCCCCGGCGTGGGAGGTTGGGAGGCATTAGCGGAGGTGTTTTGGAGATCTTGGAGTCGCGGGCCGGGGTGATTTTTTACCCGGATTGCTGAGGAGAGCGCTCACCAGCTTCCCAACATGGCGGCACGACATCGGAGCAGCAGCGTTATTGCTGGCTCCCGCTGAGACAGCTGGGGGAGGACTTGCCGCCGGAGATCGCCCGACTGCCAAACAGGCAAGAAGCACTAGTGATGGTATGATCGGCACCAAGCGCCGCATCTCTGCTGCAGCCTCCACCGGTGCCTGACTCGAAAATGGTGGCCGCCGCTGCTCACATGGCGGTCTTTTCGGGAATCAACATCGGAGGCGCCGTTCTCCTGGCGGTTCCTGCGGTGAAGGACTTCATTTGGGCGCTCTGTGCCTTCTGCGTCCATAGCTCCCAAATATTGCAGCCATATGTCTGCTGCCTGCTTGCCCCCCTGCGGGCCCGCCGCCGATTCCTACACAACTACCAGGGCGGATGAACCCACACACAACTCACCGGTTGCACCGGGAGCCGTGCCAGCGCCACACGGCCAATGCGCAGGAGTGCGACCGCACCAACAGCGTCAACACGGCTTTCACCCCTCACGCACAACGCCACCACCCACATCGTGTTTAACTGGGCTCTGGTGAGAGGCCCCTCCTTCCCTTCAAACTTTGTTTTAGACTTTGCTGCCTCCCATTCTGCCTTGGCACCTGTGGTCTTTCTTCCCTGACCCCCTGGTCTCCGGATTGGAATCCTCTGCCCCAGCTCCTCATGAACGATGAGGCTGCGACTTTGCTGGGGACTGCCTTTCTCCCCCTGGACTTGCTGGCTATGTCAGGCCTCTTCCTGGACTTTCGGACTGGGACCTTTGTGCTCCTCACCATTTTCTTTTTATGACTCGCTTCTTCTTCTACCTTTCTCCTCCGCCATTTTAGCAATCTCTGACCTCCCCCTCTGTCCTTTTGACCTTTCTATTGTCTCTCATGTTGCCTCTGACACACTCCTCATTGTCTTACTCATTACTATCTGCTTCCCTCTCGCGATTGTCTCACTTTCCTGCCCTTTTCTGTCCCTCCCTTGGTGCTGTGACTGCATCCCCCTCCGACCCCACTTAATGGAACTCTTCTTTTCTGTATATAGAGATAACTCCAATAACTAGTTTATGTCGTAGACCTTTGTACTCTACTATTCCTATGTGACTCTTAGAGTATATCCATTTGTATCCCTTCCATATGTATATAGAGATAACTCTAATCACTAGTATCTGCAGTAGACCTTTGTACTATCTACCATTCCGATGTGACTCTTAGAGTATATCCATTCATATCCATTCCTTATGTATATAAAGATAACTCTAATCACTAGTATATGCAGTAGACCATTGTACTCTCTACCATTCCTATGTGACTCTTAGAGTATATCCATTCATATCCCTTCCCTATGTATATGGACATAACTATAATCACCAGTCTCTTCTTTGTGTGACTTTACATCTTGTACATTTGCAATTTTTTTCTGTGTGTATCGTTTATGTAACGCATGTAATCCTAAGTCCTTATGTTTTGCAACTGGTTCTTATGTAAAGCACTCTGACACCTTCGGGTAAAGTTCGCGCTATATAAAATCGCATTAAATCAAATAAAAAAATAAAAAAATAAAGGCAGAATGAGAGGTGGGGAAGGGGTTGAGGAGGAGGCGAGAATCAGGGAGCAAGGAGTGTAGAGAGTCAGACATCAGTGAGGTTAGGTTCCCCAATATTTGTTGTGAAGGAGTATTTTCAGTCTTTTTTTGAAGAGAGGGTAGGAAGGGTTGCATCGAAGATCTTTGGGGAGAGAGTTCCAGATCGTGGTGGCGTTCCCAGAAAAAGCGCAAGATTGGCTTTTTTTGTGCTTGAGTCTGGGAGGGATTAGGACAAGGGAGTTGGTGCTCCTCAGGGACCTGGAGCATCCAGCTTTTTGCAGTTTCTCAGCCAGGTAGGAGGGGGTGCTTAGGTGAAGGGCTTTGTGCGTGATACATGCAATCTTGTAGGTGGATCTACCTTCTATTGGGAGCCAATTGAGGTTTTTTAGGACCGGAGAGATGTGGTCGAATTTTTTACAATCGGAGATAAGTCTGGCGGCAAGGTTGAGGACAGATTTGAGCGGTGCTAGGTGGGCTTTAGGGGTGCCAGCGAGTGTGGTGTTACCATAGTCAATACAGGAAAGGACAAGCGATTGGACAACGGTTTTAAAGTCGTCTGCTGGTATGAAAGGTTTGAGTTTTTTGAGGTGGTGGAGGGTGAAGAGGGCACCCTTGGCGGCATTTTTGATGTGTGGTATGAGATTCGTGTTATGGTCAATGCTGAGTAATTTAAACAATATAAAACAATATTTAAACAATTGAAAAATGTATATTAAAAATATTAAAAATAACTTAAAAGGTTACAATCAAACATACCTTAACTAAAATATATATCACACTTATTTAAAAAGCATGTAATTAATATAAAAAATAAAATAGAAATGAAAAATTACAATATTTCTTATAAATATTATAAATGAATAAAAAAAGAACAATAATCGAAAATAACACTAGCAAAAATGTTAATATTCTAACTTCAATTTAAAAAAAGTAAGGAAAGTGTTGGACTTTGGTGGGCTGGATTTACTATTCCAACTCCAAGGTAAGAAAGAGTAAGGAAAGTGTTGGACTTAAGTCAAACCATTTCAATTCCTAATCAAGTTTTAAGAAACAGTTAAATAACTAAAAATATTAAAATATTAAAACGTGTAAAATAAAAATTCATGCATTAAAAGAAATAATTGAAAGGAAAACATACATTTTAATAATACAAAAAGAACTTAACATGTATAAAACAAATCATTCCATTAAAATAAATACATTTACCTCACTAAAACCTACAAAAAAACAACAGATTAAAAAAAATGGAGATCAAACAATAAAAACATTAAAATATTGATTAAATATAACAAATAAATGTAAAACAAATAATATAAAATAAATGTTAAAAAAACATTATTATTAAATCCATTTGTTAACGATTTAATGATTAATTAAAATTCAAAAAAATTGTAAATAACCAATTCAATTATGTGCATAATTCCCAATCCCATATTTAATTAAAATTAAAAAATAATTAAATTAAAAAAGCAAACATCTATAATTAAATAACTTCACACCCTATTTTCCTACAAAGCCAACAACCAGCGGCTAAATTATTATATTATAAATTAGAAAATAAAAAATACACAAAAATCAAAAAAATACACTTAATTAATTAATAAATTAACAATTCATCGATTGAATAATTTACACAACGAATCACCAATAAAATATGTAATTAACATAGAATATGACACATAAAAAATAATTTTAAATAAAAATCAATAATTTAAAAAATATGCCATCCTATTCCATAACAAACTCAACAACCCACCACTAAGTTATGAATTACTAATTAAATGTAATACATTTAATTACACATGAAATCTTACAAACTACACTACAAAATGGCTCTAGGTATTTCCTCCGGTTCACCTTTGGACCCTTTGCCGCACAAAATATGGAAGGAGTTGGGAGCTGAATTGCTCCCAATACTCCGCCAGAATTGTAATCAATCTCTTGTTAGTGGCTCAGTACCCACGAGCTGGAAACAGGCAATGGTGACACCCCTCCTAAAAAAGGCAACGTTGGATCCAGCTAACCCTAAAAATTACAGACCGATCTCCTTGCTACCTTATCCAGCAAAGTTTTAGAACGACTAGTTAGCAGATCCCTCTCAAAATATCTGGAAATTAACAACGTCCTAGAGGATGTGCAATTAGGGTTCCATCCTGCCCACAGAACGGAAACTGCCCTGGTGACTGTGATGGATGAACTTTGTATGCGCGCAGAAAGAGGTCAATAGGTGGTACTTATCCGGCTTGACCTGTCTGCCGCATTTGACACAGTCAACCATAACATTCTCCTGAATAGACTCAATGAGGTGGGAATAGTAGAAACGGCCTTGAGCTGGTTTCAATCCTTTCTTTCTGAAAGGAGACAGGATGTGGCCCTCCCTCCCTATCGGTCTGATTTTATTGATATCATGCATGGGGTCCTACAGGGCTCCGCAATAAGCCCGATATTATTTCATATCTATATGAAACCTTTGATTGTTGTCATAAGAGCGCATAACATTAACATCGTAAATTATGCGGCTGACACTCAACTTATTCTTTCCCTAGATGGAGAACACTCCACATCCCTTGAAGTGTTTCATGCTTGTCTACGAGATACATCACAGTGGCTGAAAGAGAACCTGCTACAATTTAATGCTGAGAAAACCGAGATCCTCTATTGCGCAGTAGGAAAGGCTTCTCCTGTACTTCCTTTGAATTTCTGGCCATTAGCTACAGCTAGCCCACTGACCCCCATTGAGCTTGTACGAAATTTGGGAATCATGTTAACAACAAGTTGACGTTCGAGTCACAGGTCAATAAAACCGTGGGGAGTTGCTTTGCTATCATTAGAGTCCTTCGGAAAATTCTGCCAGTCCTGCCAACCCAAGCTCGAGCATTGGTAGTTCAAAGTACCATCTTAAGTAGACTGGACTATTGCAATGCATTGCTGCTGGAATCCCCGAGATATCTAATAAATAGGCTTCAGAGGATCCAAACAATAGCAGCCAAAATGGCATTGGGGAGGTCAAGACTTTCATCTACCTCCTTGGCTCTATCGGAGCTGCATTGGCTCCCTATGCTGCAAAGAGTCCAGTTTAAACCCCTCTGCTTAGTTTGTAAGGCTCTGCATGGGTTTGGACCGAAATTAATGCAGAAGAACTTCACCTGGTATGTTCTTGGCAGGAGCCTTCGATCCTCCTCAGCTAGAATGTTGAAGGTGCCAAGATTATAATAAATGTAATCAGGAGGCAGAGCTTTTAGTATCTCTGCTGCTCGATTATGGAATTATCTTCCACTGGAGTTGAGATAATTGGAGGATCTTCTCCCATTCAGGAAGAGATTAAAAACGTGGCTCTTCCCTAGTGTATAGTCCGGCTATTTTGACAATAACCCGTAGCACTAGGCATGTTGTGCACACATATGTTAGCACCAGGAAGCCTGCTAGGTGATAGTGTGCTCTACAAGTGTTGAAAATAAATAAATAAAAAATTTCCAATAATGCTGGTACCTAAAATGAATGTTATGACTAATATATAGTACCTTAATCTAAAAAACTATATTTAATACAACTATAAAAAAGTAAACAACATTATATACAACAGTGTTTTAAGAAAACAATATTGGGGGCGTGGCCAAGGACGTCAAGATGGCAGTCACACTTTAAGTGTGCTCCGGACCCCCATCCGTCATCCGTCCTCAACCCACCGCCAACAGCCACCGTCCGGCACCTCTGCTGCTACCCCTGCACTTGCCTGCCTGTGCTGTGTCCTCCGGTAACGTTTGGGTCTCTGACGGAGGCCGGATACCGCCACTGCCGCCCCTGCCTCTCCGGGCCGCGCAACCATCAAGATGGCGTCCCCCTGGTGAAGGTCGCGGCAGCTCCGTGCCGCGACCGGTGCTGCCCGCCCTCGGACCCCTAGCTGCATTTGCAACCCTGACAAACTGGACGGACGGCGCTAGTGGCCAGCCCCGCCTGGCGGCTTGCGGAGTGTCCCGCGGGAGCCTGAGCTGCCTGGCCGGTCCGCGAGCCCCTGTGCATCTGGGGCCCGGCGGATTCTGAGGAGGCCTTGGGGGTGTTCCGCCCAGAATCCTGTGACTGCCGCCACTCCTGGGGCGACGCTTGGGCACCCGCCTGCAGCCCATTGGTGATCGCGATCGTCATGGACCTGCTGCAAGAGAGGGGGCCTCTCCCTGCACCTGGGCCCCCCGCCTGGCCCTGACAACCGCCTGTGGAGCTTTGACCCGCGATCCCGGTGCCGTGCATGGCGGCTGGGTCCTCCTCTGCGTCCTGGCGGCGGCGCTGGACTGGTGGGCCGCCATTGCTGACCGGCACTGCTTCATGGGGTTGGACGGCCGGGTCCGGCCGGGGGGGGCACCTGTTGGTGGTGATCCCCACCCCCTGCAGCACTGTGGCCCCTCATCGTGGTTGAGGAGACGCCCCTGGCCCCCCGGAGCTTGAGTTGAGGAGGGGGCAGGGAAGGGGTTGGTGTCCCTGGAGGTCTCACCCGTGAACTGCTTACCGGGGCTGGGAGACCGGCTGTCCCTGCATCCCCCCCGCCACGACTGTCGCCAGGACTGCCAGCTGCGCCGCCCTATCCAGGGAGGACTGGTCTGGGACCCTCTGCCTTGCGTCTCCCGGAGGCGCGGCCTGTTCGTCCCCGTGGCCCACTGTCATCCTGCGCAGGGAGGCTGCACGCCCCCGTGCCCCTCGCCCATCACTTGACCCCCCCGTTTGTCCCTGACTTGAGGCCCTCCTGAACCGCCGTCCGCTGCACCCGCCCTGGTAACGTCGCTGCCCTCCCTCTAGGGCGCGAGCGGCCGTCGGACTGGTGGGGCACCTGCCTGGACTCCGCTCTGCCCTCCCGCACCTGGACTGCGCCCAACACCCTGGGGCATTGTGGCCGAGACGCCCGCCGCAGTGTTTTTCCCCCTGGATTGAATCCTTCCACCTGGAATACTGCGGAACCCCCTACACTCTCCTTCCTGGTCCTTGACCCTCTGTGTCTCTTCCCCCCACGCTGGGAGAGGTCCCGGAGCCCGGCCGTGGGCCTCCGTCTGCGCCTGTGTCCACCCGAGAACTGGACTCCTGGGCCCACCGTAGGAACGTGCGGCAACGCCCGCTGGACTGAGCGCTTGCAACCGGAGGAGCCATGGTTAGGGGGAAAAATACGCAGCCCTCAGTCCCCTCCTCCCAACTACGTATGGACCAACTTGCCAGGACGGACCATGGCCCCGGTACCGGTCCCCTACCGCCCCCCGGGGCGGAGGGAGGAGACGTATCGACAATTCTTCAAGCAATTAGTGCGTCCCAGACATCGGTGGAGACCAAGATCGGGGAGGTACGGGTCGATGTCGCCCTAATCCGGCAGGACCTTAGAAACGCCATGGCGCGCATCACTGAAGCCGAGTCCCGCATCTCCACGGCAGAGGACGATCTGGCGACCCTCAAGACTCAAGTGGCCCGTTTTCAAACTCTAACGTCCGATCTCCATCATAGGGCGGAGGACGCGGAAAACCAGGCCCGACGGAACAACCTCCGCCTCATAGGCTTTCCGGAGGGGGTGGAGAAGGGCCCGGTAGACGATTTCTTGGAAAACTGGTTCCGCTCCTGGATGCCGGCGGAGAAACGTTCCCCCTGGTTCGCCGTAGAGCGGGCCCATCTCTCCTTGGCGCCCAAACCCCCCCCGGGAGGCCCTGCCTGACCCTTTATCCTCTGCATCTTTAATTTTCGGGACCGGGACGCCATTCTAGGTGCGGCCACAGACCTGGGCCCCCTGAGATTCCAGAACTCCATGATCATGGTCTTCCCGGACTACTCGAGGGAAGTCCAGTCCCAAAGGAAATCCTACAATGAAGTCAAACAAAAGCTTAGGGCGATGGGTCTGCGATACGGCCTCCTCTTCCCCGCACGGCTCAAGGTCCTCTTCCAGGACAAATCCTTCTACTTTGATACTCCGCAGGCCGCCTGGACTTGGCTCACAGAGGAGCGCCCCCTTCTGCCGGGGCGGATGCCCTCCCCCTCCCGAGGATCTGATGCCCCTTTCGCCCGTGAGGACCCAAGCCGCGGCGGCGCCGGACCGGGTCCCGAAGACGGGGCCGTCGATGTCAGGACGCCTCTAGCTCGCCTGGGGGGGCTGTGCGGCGACCATCTCCCCCGGACCATTGCACTCCCCCGGCGGCGGGCCCCCCACTGTGAGCCCTTGATCTCGGGTGTGGGCCTGCGCAAATCTAGAACGGACTCGGACCTGTCCGGCAGCCCAGTGATCCGAAATTCTTCACAGGAAGCAGAAGCCTGAGCCTGGATGTGTGATGTCTCACTGCCCATGGTCGCCCTGTGTGGCCGAAATGCCGGGAACACTCTCCCAGGTCTTGCCTGACGCCCAGAGGGCGAGCGGCCTGGTGGGAGTAGCACCCGGGATCTGAATTGTGTCTACTTCACGCTCTTATTCCCACCTGCTTTCCCCCTCAACTCCCTTCTCCTTCCTTCCTTCTCCCTTCTCTTCCTATGCCTCTATCCTTATTTGCCCTCCGCCTATATATCCTGCGGGGTTCTGGGTGACCATGCAGAAAACTGTCAATGTACTAGGTTGGTTAACTGATCATCTATGTTTATGGCTGTTGTTATTCATCCGACTATACAGAGGGGGGTCCTCCCTTGTTTGTCACTGGACTAGTGCCACTGCTCCCAACTAATCGTTTCAGTTTAGTTTCTGTCCTCTACTGAGGGGTCTGTTTTTTTGAGGGGTTGTATTTACGGGCAACAGATGCTTCCTGTTCTGAAGTGTAGGGTGGGGAATGTGTTGGGGGGGATCGGAAGGGGGGGCCGTTGTCTCCCCTGCGGTTGATGGTTTTAGCTGCCTACGGGCTGCTCGTCAGGTTGATATTGTGCAGCCGCTCCTCAGCTAACATGGTTGCCGCTTACGAGTGGCCTGCAGCAGCTCTTCCAAGTCTTGTTTTCAGGTGGACACACTCTGTCCGACATGCACTTTCGACACACCGAGGTTCTGGTTACCCTGGGTCCCCCTTGGGCCGTTACAGGGGCGGTCACTGGACTGCCGCCCCCCCTTCCTCCTGCCTCACCGATGCCCTGGACGATTGGGCTGTGTAAACCGGCGCTGCGCACCCTGCCCTTTAGCCCCGGCGCGATGTGCTGGATCCTATCCCCGCGGCGCACTCCCTTACTGCCCCTGCGCTACTCCACTTCCCCGCCTCTCCAATGGCACACTCTCTGAATAGGCCCCTCCACGTTCTCTCCTGGAACGTCAATGGTCTCCTCGACCGCATCAAGCGCACAGCGGTCCTCCGAGCAGCGCATCGCCTCTCGGCAGACGTACTTCTTCTCCAGGAGACCCACCTCTTGGGCACCCAATGTCACTTCCTGGCTCGCTACGGGTTCGCGATGGTCTGGCACTCTGGCTTCCAGTGCGGGTCCTGGGGGACGGCAATTCTGATTCGGAGGGGTCTCCCCTTCACCCTGACTAAAGCTTACACCGATCCGCAGGGGCGGTATGTTGCGGTCTCTGGCGTGATGGAAGGGTGCCCCCTGAATATCCTAGATGTCTATGTCCCGCCCGCCCTTCTGCCCCTGACACTGCGCTCTGTCACGCATATCCTCTCCGATTTCCCTCCCGGCCTCACAGTGGTTGGTGGTGATTTCAACGCTGTAATGCAGCCGGGACGAGACACGTCATGTCCCCCTTCGGCGGCCTGCTCCTTAACCGCGGCGGCCCCCTCGAGTTGGGCGTCCTCCCTGGGGCTGTGCGATGCTTGGCGGGTGTGGAACCCCCGTAAGGCACATTACACTCATACCTCGGCCTCCAACCACACCCACTCGGGCATAGACCTCTTCCTGCTCCCGGCCACGGACTACAACTTGATCTCCGGAGTGACTATCTTGCCAAGAGGGTTGTCGGACCACTCCCCGGTCTCCCTTCATGTGGGTTCTACCCCGGGGGGTCCGCGTGCGGTATGGCGCCTTAATGCCTGGTTCTTACAGGATCGGGCCCTAGTGGAGGAACTGGGGCAGGAGCTTGCCCATTATTTCACCACGAACGAGGGCTCCGTCTCGTCGCCGGAGACCCTATGGGAGGCCGGTAAGGCTGTGTGATCCGTGGAGTGGCGAGGGGACTGGTCCATGCCAAGCGAGCGGGTCTGTTGACCCGGCTGGCGGACTTGGAGTCCCGAGCAGCCCGGCTCGAGGCTGAACTAGCTGCGAGCGGTTGAGAGGATCCCACCCGACAGTTAGCACTGATCCGGAAGGAGATTCGCCAGGTCTCGCTCGGCTCGGCCCAGCAGCTGTGGCACTCGTCGATAGCGCAGATCTATGGCTGGGGTGATAAAAATGGTAAATTCCTTCACAACCTGGTGTCCTACCCTAAGATCCACCGCGTCATTACAGAGATCCGTGCGTCGATGGTACCCTCCGGATGACTTCGGGGGCCATTGCGAGAACCTTCGCCGAGTTTACTCACCTTTATGCAGCCCGCCCTCCGGAGGCGCTTCTGACCACCCTCCTGGATGGAGCTGGCGTACGTTTGTCCTCCCTTGCTCCGGAGGATGCAGAATCCTTGGAGCGACCCTTCTCGCAGGAGGATGTCTTGGAGGCTATCCCTCTTCTGAACCGGGGCAAAACGCCGGGCCCGGACGGATTCCCTCAGGAGTTCTATGCGGCCTTTTAGAGATACTCTGGCCCCCCAGCTGCTGCATCTCTTCCACCAGGTGATAGAAAAGGGCGCCTTTCCCCCGAGTCGGACTTGGCCACGATCGTGGTCATTCCTAAGACCCACCCGCCCTCAGTGGACTGTGCGGACTTCCGCCCTATCTCACTCATCAATACCGAAATCAAGTTCTTTGCCACAATACTGACCCAGAGGCTTAAGCCCTTCCTACAGGACCTAGTCCTCCCAGACCAATGTGGCTTTATGCCGGCCAGAGGTACCCGTCACTGTATCCGCCGTCTCCATCTGGCCTTGGCCCATCGTTCCCAGCTGTCTCCCTATCTAGCCCTCCTCTTTCTCGATTTCGAGAAAGACTTTGATACGGTGGGCTGGGAGTATCTTCAGGACGTGCTGCGGGAAATGGGTTTCGGCCCATGGTTCCGCAGTTATATTGGGGTCCTCTATGCAAATCCCAGGGCCCGAGTATTGGTCAACGGATCGCTTTTGCAGGCATTCACGATTTGTAGAGGGACGCGCCAGGGGTGTCCCCTATCTCCACTCCTATTCGCGCTAGCGATGGAGCTCATCCGGCATGATCGCCTCATTTAGGGGTGGGCCTGGAATGAGAGTCACGTAGATAAGATCGCCCTCTACGCTGACGATGTGCTCCTGTACTTGGCAGACCCGACTAACTCGGGCCCCAGATGTCTGCACCTCCTCCGGGACTTCGAGCGTGTCTCCAGCCTTAGACTTAATGCGGCCAAATCCACCCTGGTCCCATTGCACCCCTCCCGGGAATGTTTCGACTGGCAGTCGATTATCCCTCTTCATCACAACTCGGTCAAATATCTGGGGATATGGGTGACTCTCCTGCCGGAGTTGGAATGGGCACTGAACATCGCCCCCCTGGTGGCCCGCATGAAATCAGACTTGAAGAAATGGCACCCCCTTCCCCTTAATCCCCTCGGACGGAGCGCGTTGTTTAAAATGATGATTCTCCCCCATTTCCTTTATACCCTAAAAAACACCTCTATTCCACTCCCCGTGCCTGGTTTCGGGAGCTGGATGGAGCCCTGTCCCGATTCCTCTGGGGCAGGGGGCGACTGCAGATTTCCCTTGCACACAGCCGCATCCCAGCCTACGACGGAGGCCTAGGGGTGACTCATCTCTACCTCTACTATCTCGCCACCAAACTGGTAGTTATCCACGACTGGTATGCGGGCGGCTGGTCCGACCCGGCATATCGGGTGGAAATGACAGAGACGGACTTCCCTCAGATCCAGGCCCTCCTCTACGGCTGCCCGATTCCGCGAACCTTGGCCCCCATTACCAGAATGGTCTTGCTGGCCTGGCGTACTTCCCTACGCCACACGGGATGGGACCGCACACTTACCCGCCAGACGCCACTCTGGCACGGGAACTGGCTCCGAGAGGTATCGTCCCTGGACGGGTTCCGACGTTGGGATCTCATTGGGGTGTCGGTGCTAGGAGACGTATGGGTGAGGGACCATATTCGAGCCTTTACCGACCTACAGCAGAGTAACGCCCTTCCCTACGCCTAGCACTTCCGCTACCTCCAGCTGCATCACGCCCTCCATGCGCACCTCCCCACACCGGCTACCCTCCCAGAATTTAACTCATTGGAGGCCCAGGTGATGATGGGAAACCTGGGGAGTGGGGAGTGTCCCGGATCTATCGCGCCGTAATCAATAACAGCCCCGCGTCCCTTGACCACTTGTGTGCCTGATGGGAGGGGTGGGTGGGACCCCTGGAAGAAGCTGACTGGAGGGACGTCTTGATGGCCCCACCCTGACCACGTCCTCCAGGTTGCGGCTGGTGCAGGTATATTACCTGCACACGTCCTACCTCACCCCGGAGAGGCTCTTTCGAGCCCACTTGAGAGCCTCCCCTGATTGCCCTAGATGTGGAAGCTCCCCGGCCGATTTCTTTCACATGGTGTGGGCATGCCCGGGACTGGGGAGGTTTTGGAGGGGAGTGGAGAGGGAGTTGACACAAGCCCTGGGCTGGGAGGTCCCCCATGACCCACTTCGGATGCTCCTGGGGATATTTGATGGCCTAGATGGCAATAGATCGGACAAGCGCCTGCTGGGGACGGCGGTGGCCGTGGCTAAGCGGGACATCGCACGTCACTGGCTGAGAGACTCAGCTCCCACAGTGAAGGGCTGGAGGAGAGGGGTGGACTGGTGCGGGGCCCTGGAGGAGGCTCTTTGCGAATCCCGGGGTTCACCAGAACAATTCTCCAAAATTTGGGGGAAATGGTTCAATTTGCTGCCACCGTGAACATTGATACTAGCTTTGTTTTTTGTTCAATCCAAATCTATGTGCTGTCGGACTGGATTAATTTCTACCTTTTTATGAATGCTGCTGATTTTCTCCAACTATACCTATCAATTGCTGAGCTGCCGCCAATGAATTTTCCTTGTTGTTTCGAAAATGACAATAAAGATGATTATCAAAAAAAGAAAACAATATTACATACATCAACACATCAACACCATAGCCTCTATCAGGTCAGTCAGGAGACCGATCGACCAGCAGGCGGAGGTTCAGCCACCCAATTAGGAGGAGACCGCCATGCTCTTTTACATTGTGGTTTAAGCTGTGGCCCAGGAAATGGGCTGCAGCATACGCTGCAGTGTGAAAGAGAACTTGTGCACATTCACACAGTGCATGAATGTGGTGGGAGCACTCCATGTGCTCCCAGGGCCACTTTACAGTGGCCCACGGGGACGGAGCCCTGCTTAGGGCTACCAAAGTCAGTTTCCGACAGCCTTTTCATGGCGGTCAGACCGCCATGAAAATGCTGTCGGAAAGGGACATCGTAATTCTTAAGGCAGTGCCTGCACAGGCACCGCCTCCATGCGCAGGGATACAATTCTGACCGCTACCCCAACATGATTCTAGATCCTGTCGGAGGCTGCGGTCTTTCCCCGCGACCTCTGCGGTCCGACCACCTGCATCCTAATGTGGCGGTCGGACCAAAGGTCTGTCTGTCGGTGGGACCCGGTGGAAGTCCCACTGACATCGTAATAAGGCCCTACGTTTCTATACTCTGTTCTTCAACACTTTTGACTTGAAGATATTTTTGACCTAATATTCTTTCAAATCAATATGTTTAAAACAATATCTGTATCAATCGCCACATATCTATCATATGACCTCTCCTCTCCCTAATTTAAATACAATCCCAAATTTAAATACAATCCCAATGTAATTCCTTGATTCTCCCTCTTTGAATTTTTAAGCTGCAGCTCCAAAGCTGTGGATTTTTGTTCCTGTAGACATCATGAGTAAAGAGAATCTTCTGTCAAGAAAGAAATGGAAAATACTCCTGTTCAACTCATATTTGAGACATAAGAACCCTTTTCACTTTGGTGTTCTGTATCCTGTCCGGATGACAGTGGGCCCCATGCCTGACTTTGACACAGTATTGCCCAGCACAATACTGGGCAACTTTCTCAACAAGACAGAAGGGCATGACAGGATACCAATGAGCAAATAACCAGGTGAGGCTTTGGTGGTCCTCGCCTTAATAGCAGGGTTTATCAAGACAAGTGCATTAATTTAACACTCATTAACTTCACCTTTTGTGTTCAAAAGACTTTATTTAGTATAATAAAATATATAGTATTACATGAACGTGAATGGTAAAACAGCAAACCGGTTCCAACACTATATCTCATATACGAAACTTAAGTCAATAGATTTTGGGATTACCTTTATCCCTTCAAGTCATTGTTTTGTGGGTGGTGTTCCAATTAATTTAATTGACCGGAAGCTACCTACACGTCCCAGAATGCCCTGACGTAGTAAGTAAAAGCAGTGGACTGGCAAATACAGAAGCGGCCCGTGAAGGTTGGAGTGGTGGCGCAGAGGGGCCGGGTGGGGGTGGGGGATTTCGATGGATGAGGTAAAATTCCTTATTTATTTAATTTTCCCCCATCATCTTCCATCGAAATCCCTCCCCACCCGGCCCCAGTACCCTGACCTGCAACGGGCCGCGGCTGGGCAAATAAGAGTCCTTGTAACGAACTGGGAGCACATGGTAACCCAGAGTCAGGAAGGCAGGACAAGTCCAAAGTTCAGAGCGGTGGATACATTTTCAAATAAAGTGACAGTTTGGTAACCACCCATTTCCAGGACAAATTGATAGATTTGGAGGCTTTACAGGATGAATCGGGTGATGGTTTTGAATCCACAAACAAGAGCACATGAAGGGCAGTTTGTTTCCCCGTTCTACGAGCCCTGCTTGTTGTTTTTTAGGTCTCGCCTGTTGTCGATGCGCATGCGCATCGAGCAAAGCGAGACTATTGCGAGTTATCCACTCTTTATCCACACTGCAAGGAATCGTGGCGATTCCTTGCAGTGCACGATAAATTTAAGGTCAATGCGCATGCGCATTGAGCTTATGCGCATGCGCATTGACCTTAAAAGTCACGGGCGCGTGCACGTCCGTCTTTGTTTACCCCTCCGCCCCCTCCCGCCGTGTCGCATTTCTCCTCCCCCTCCCCTCTCTTCCTTTCGTCTTCCTGCCGTGTCGCACCTCTCCCCTCTCCGCCCCCTCCCCTCCCCTGCCCGCCCCCTCCCGCCGTGTCGCATTTCTCCTCCCCCTCCCCTCTCTTCCTTGCGTCTTCCGGGCCGTGTCGCACCTCGCCTGCACGTTTTCGGCAAGGAACTTTGTCAGCGCTTGTCTCTTTTTGCCCACTGAAATAACCGTGTTTTATGTTCATCAGGCTACGTATGTGAGCGGAAAGAGCTGCTGGCAAATGGCTGCTGCAACATCAATGTGCCAAGTTCGCAGTTGCACAGCTGCAAGAGCTGCCTGCCAAATGGTTGTTGCAGTGTATATGAGTACTGTGTCTCCTGCTGTCTTCAACCCAATAAGGTTTGTGGGCTCCCGGCTTTTGATTGTTTTTCCCCTTTTCAAGGAGTTAGCTTGAATTAACTTGTGAGCACCTCTGCTCTTTGCCAGCAGGTTAGGTTGGAACAACATCTGAACCGGACATTTGTCATTCAGGTAGGTTAGGACTGGTTATGGCAGACTCTTCAGTAGGTTAAGTTAAAAATGTGTGTTCTTCCGACCAGCCTCAAGAGAAAGTGAGTCTACCATAGTTCTCTTTTGTCATCTAAGGGATTACTTTAGAAACGTGTCTTGCTTTCTTTGTAACCGGCTAACTAGACCTGTGACTCTTTTATATATAAGATCTCACTGCACATAAGGAGAAAATCTCTTTTCTTTAAAATAAGGTTGGTGCAAACCCTTCTGCTGGCAATTATTAGTGTTCAGTTCTCTTCTCTTAATTGTTTTGTTTAAACAAAGTCTGATACAACACAGAGTAACTATTTCTCAATACCGACTAACGAATACTGAAAATTAATTTACGCCCGGGGAAAGTGGTGGCAGACCTCTCCGACTTACGTTTTCTCGATCTCCAGCTCCACTCAAGCTTCTGCTGCTACCTGTACTTCCCAGTAGGCCATGTCGCACCTCTCCCCTCTCCGCCCCCTCCCCTGCCCGCCCCCTCCCGCCCGTGTTTGTTTACCCTTGCCTACTCTCTCTCTCCCCTCCCCGCCCCCGTTCCGCCCCCTCCCCTTCCCGCCGTGTCGCATTTCTCCTCCCCCCTCCCCTCTCTTCCCTCCGTCTTCCTGCCATGTCGCACCTCTCCCCTCTCCGCCCCCTCCCCTGCCCGCCCCCTCCCGCCGTGTCGCATTTTTGTAGAAAGGCGCAGAGGAACCAAGCCAAAGCGCTGTTGGAAATGCAGCAAGCTTATCCGTGACCTCCTTTGGGTAGCCTCGGGCTTCGTTTACTCTACCTGTCTGGGCTGTTGTAGGCAATCCCACTGTCCTCGCTGTGGGCCGCCCCTGAAAGTTGCGCTCGTCAGTCTCTCAGAATCTCTGGGTACTGGTAGAATGTCTGCAGCATGCTTTTGGGCAGTCTCGCTGCACTTCCGGTGGGCACTTTTGTCTGGTCTGTTCTGTTGGAGCCTCACACCCTCCATGGCAGTGATGCTGGCAGTCTTATTGCCCTGAAAACGGAGGTCTCCTATGTGTTCCTGCCGCAGTCTCTCTGTCTAGTCTATGAACAGTGGCTACGAGGTGCTCTGTTGCAATCTCACTATCACCCCTCTGCCGAGCTGTCTACACACTGCCCCCAGTCTTTTAAATGGAAGGTGTTTTAAAGCCGCTCTTCATCCTTCCTTACTTGCGTCCTCTTCTTTCGTTTCTCCCCTCAGGCCCTACAATAAACGCTCCTCTCGCCCGTCTGCTCCTTTCCAGGCGCCCCCAAACCCTGACGGAAACCCCTCACAATCCTCTCTGAACCCCCCTTTATTGTGCTACTGCCTCCTTCACTCCTCCACATCACCCCATGCCCCCCCCCCCGACTCCCCTGCCCCCCATCTTCAGGTTTATTTCAATAATCCTTATTCTCCTTTCGTCTCCCCCTCGCCCCCTCATACCCCACACTGTCCGGTCAGCCGGCTGCCCTTCGTTCTCTCCCTCTCCCTTCTTCACGGCCCTCCCCAGAGTCCTCGCGCACCTGTGTTCACTCACACCTCCATTCTGTTCCCACGCACCTCTTTCCTTCAGCTATTTCTTTCCCTCGCTCTGGATTACTCACTCTCCCCATCACACCCCCAGACACCCTTTCGTTCACCTCATCTGCTTAAAGCCAAAAACTAGGACATTTCACGGAAATAGAAAAAGGACTACACCATAGTGGTCTCTCTCCTGTCACTAATGGCTGTGTTCGCATCTTGCTGTCACCGTGTCAAGTTGGTTTAATCATTTGGATGCTCCGTCCCGTCTTCGCGCCCCTCCCCCAGCACCCCGAGAGCCACTGAGCCGAGATGAAACACAATAATGGAGTCTCTCAGCTGAATGTTGTTGGATGTGGTGTAGTTAACAGCACCCAGCCGAAGCTAACTGGTTGGGTGACGTAGCTCCTGCCCCCCGTGCCCCCTCCCCACACACACACACAGAGCGAGGCTCTCCTTACAAGCCGCCCCTGCTACTAAGAGAGGGGCCTAGACCATGAGATTGTGAACTTGATTTAGTTAGTGTTCCAGGACCCTGCCTCTTTCTTTCGGGCGCCTGGAGGGATACACAATTGTGCAACCGGTAGACAGGGGGCCTCTGTCACAGCGACCTGGCCAGGGCTGGAGTGTTCGCACTAAGCACCCCATTTGTTCCGGGGTATAAGCCTGTTTTTTTAAGCATTACTCTCACTCTCTCACTCACTCTCACTCACCCTCACTCTCACTCACCCTCACTCTCACTCACCCTCACTCACCCTCACTCACCCTCACTCACCCTCACTCACCCTCACTCACCCTCACTCTCACTCACCCTCACTCTCACTCACCCTCACTCTCACTCACCCTCACTCTCACTCTCACTCACCCTCACTCACCCTCACTCACCCTCACTCACCCTCACTCTCACTCACCCTCACTCTCACTCACCCTCACTCTCACTCACCCTCACTCTCACTCACCCTCACTCTCACTCTCACTCACCCTCACTCTCACTCACCCTCACTCACCCTCACCCTCACTCACCCTCAACCCCTCACCCTCACTCACCCCCACTCACCCTCAACCCCTCACCCTCAACCCCTCACCCTCCCTCACCCTCAACCCCTCACCCTCCCTCACCCTCAACCCCTCACCCTCACTCACCCTCAACCCCTCACCCTCACTCACCCTCAACCCCTCACCCTCAACCCCTCACTCACCCTCACTCTCACTCATCCTCACTCACCCTCAACCCCTCACCCTCACTCACCCTCAACCCCTCACCTTCACTCACCCTCAACCCCTCACCCTCACTCACCCTCAACCCCTCACCCTCAATCACCCTCAACCCCTCACCCACCTTCACTCACCCTCACCCTAAACCCCTCACCCTCAACCCCTCACACTCACCCACACTCACCCACACTCACCCTCACTCACCCTCACCCTCACTCACCCCACCCCCACTCACCCTCACTCACCCTCAACCCCTCACCCTCACTCACCCTCAACCCCTCACCCTCACTCACCCTCAACCCCTCACCCTCACTCACCCTCAACCCCTCACCCTCACTCACCCTCAACCCCTCACCCTCACTCACCCTCAACCCCTCACCCTCACTCACCCTCAGCCCCTCACCCTCCCTCACCCTCAATCCCTCACCCACACTCACCCACACTCACCCCCACTCACACTCACCCACCCTCACTCACCCTCACCCACCCTCACTCACCCTCACTCACCCTCACTCACACTCACCCATCTCACTCACCCTCACACCCACCCTCACCCTCACTCACCCTCACACTCACCCTCACTCACCCTCAACCTCATGCTAAAGATTTACAAAAAAACCCATTAACAATTCTAAAAGCACTAACTCTAATGCTGCGAGACCTATTGCATTTCTAATGCTTGTTCTTTCTATGAAGCTGCCAGTCCCACCCTTGTCATTTCACAGCCTACGGTGACTTCGAAATATCACTGGAAACAAACCCACATTCAATCATCACAACGTTGCTCTTTCTATTACCAACCCGCCTGCCAAAGACAACTGATGGGCACATTCCAGTTCGGGTCTGGCCCGGAGGCTGGAAACGTGGGTGTCTTTTTGGCAACTTCAAGAGGGACCTGATGTCTTCCAGAAGGAGCCAACAGTCTGCGAAAATGAGCTTGTTGAGATGGAAAATGGAATTAAGGCAAAAAATACTTAATGAGCAATAAAATGCAGTTCCTCCGGCCCATACATCAGAGCCAGTGACAGGCAGCGCAGTCAGGCCAGTCACTCCAGCAGGTGAGTGACAGCTGATGGCTAGAAGCAGGTCACGATGAACTCTCCCTGACCCTCCGACTCTCGAGTTCACCTCTGGAGCTGGCTGCTCTGGGAAAAAAAACTCCTCCCAAAAAATGCATGGAAGCCTTTGACATGGGAGACCGGTGTTCCCGACAGGGGTTCATTCTAGGTCTGAGGGCCCCCCTGCACTGCCTGGGCATTCAGTCTACTGTTGACACACGCTCCCTTAATTGCAGTGCCACATGCAGCCAGCAGCGGGTCTTCCCTTCAGCTCAGGGGCGGCTCATCAGCACATCACACGGAGCAGCAGGGTGGAAACACAAAATATTAAACAACAACAGCAAAGCACGCCCAGGATGGGCACTTGGAAAGCCCAGCGCTTCCTGCCTTTACAGACGCTGTCACTTGAAGTACAGATTTTGTGGCGTTTGTTTCTTTGTGAGGTACCCGCCGCCGTGACTGAACCGACAGGGTGGTCTTTCATAAACAGAAATGTTGTGTAAAATGTATGTCGTTTTGAGAGGATAATGGTACCCGGAGCTTTGTTGTTAGTCTTAAGAGCCTGTTTCTTTGATGCTAGGGCGGCGGATCTTCTGTCGCCAGTGAACGGAAATTCACTGCCTGCAGACTTCAGTGTTAAAGTAGGTTATGTAAAGAAAATGGCGCCTTCCCTCTGCACAGGCTTCATTCAAAGTGCCGCCATCTGAAGCTGAGGCTCAGGCACAGGGGCCATCATAGGACTAAAAAACTAACATTGGAAAAACTATAAGGTCTGGCGTCGGCTTGAAAGTTTTGGCTGTGCCAGTGCTTGTCTTGTATTTCTATCATGGATTTTTACGAAACTTGGTTGCTGGGAAAACGGCTGGGACGACTTAAATCCGGAAAAAAACACTGGCTCAAAGCAAATATATTTTATGGGCTCGAAAATCCAATGGCACCACTTCCCCAATATATATTTCCTGTGATGGGAGGAAGAAAAATATGAATGACGTAATAAAAAAACAATGGATAAAGAGGTCCATCTGAAAGCCCCTGTAAGTATGTTATCCATAAAAGTTCAGTAACATTATAAGGCCCTGACTAACGTAAAACCCAAATAATTTTGAGAAAATCAAATGGTATTGGCTAATACCAGACCTAAGAATATTAAAAAAGGACCAGAAATAAGAGTGCCACATAGTTTGTCCTCTACTCAAAATGCAGGCTCCCCCTAGGTTTGGAGAAGAAGGCATTTGGGGGTGTTTAAACAGCACACACCATTCATACAAAACACAGTGCAAAAGCAATGGTGCTTACTTAATATGTTTTATTTTTATACGAAGTGTGTTACTGTTTAGTGGCCTTAATGAGATGAAAGGTTGTATCGGCCCTTCAGGAACTCAGACTTCGACCTGGAGGGGGCGCACACATCCCTGAGGTGGAATTTCAAATTATCTATTTTTCTACACTTCCTGGAAAGCGAGAAAGTCCAAAGAAGCCAGAGAGATAGATTTTTGTCAGTGGGTTTCTGTTAGTTAAACATATTTTCAGTTTATTTTCAAAGAGAGTTCCCACATCTCAATATCGTTGCTACATCTGCAAATCTTGGCTGTCCCCCTACTAGTTGTTGTTTAACCGGGCAGTTTTCTACAGACCGTATATATACTTGGAGTAACCTTTTTCGAATTTCCTCTCACTTTTCCTCACACTTAAAATGTCAACTTTTCCACCATCTCACCACTAAAAACTCCAACTTTGACAGCAAGTGCAGGAGTGATTGTAACTAAATATCACCTGCTTCTTTCTTTGGAAAATCGAAATAAATTCTTCCCAACAATGAGATTGTGCTGGGTTTTGTGTTTTCAGTTTCCAGAATCTTTCAGAAATATTTCGTGAATATTTGTCTTAAACAGTCTCACTCATTGTGAAGATTTGAATATCTGGCCTAATCAACAAGTGTTTTTTCGAAGATCATCACTGTCTGGTTTTAAAAGACAGATGTAGCTCTGTCATAAGTATATTAAGGACCCCTCTCTCTTACAAGGATCTCCTTCCTGACCTGGTATGTATGGTTAGCATTCAACACTGCAAAAAGTATTAATGCCTTAAAACTCCTTTCAGGGTAGTGGGAAACAGTACTCACCACTGCATCACCCACTGAAAATTGTCCATTGCCACGAACAAGACAGGAGCCCAATAAACTTAAAATAATATCCAGGAAAAATCCCCCCTCATTGCTCGCTCCGTTATGTCTTTCTTAGAGTTCTCAGAGGCATTTTATATTAGTGAAAGTTTGACACACCAGGTACATGATCATATATGTAAACTGTGTGGACATGACATGACATAAAATAGTATTAATGTAAAGATTAGTAGGTACGAATGCCAGCATATGTTATTTTTGGGTGGATAAAGTCAGATATTTTGGGGCTCGTCCAGTCCACGTAGTCTCAATCCCTATTATCTTCCGGTCATTTTGAATTCATTGACCACCCATAATTTGTTGGGACATTATTACAGGCATTCACCATGACTTTGATTAAAGGAGATCAACATTTTGTCCCAGAGACTTCCTCTTGAGTTTCATTTCCTGGTCAGTAGTTACCGGCAGGCCTCGCGATAAAAGTGATTCCGCAGCTGTGGTTTCTTCAGTGTATATATACACTTGCCACATAATCCCATTTCAGATGCATACCTTGCAGATCTCATCAACATAGTGTGCTTTTAGATCAAACGGATCAAAAGTGATTGAAATTGATGCACACGGATGCAGTGATGCACCTAGTATTTTGCAAATACGTTCTAGTCTTCATTTTTCTTCCACTGAACCAGTTGGAATAAACACACGATAATAATCTATAATGAAGAAAGTTTAGGACTCGGAACATTGTGTGCTGCCACCATAATGGGAAGTGGCAACTCTTGTCTCTGACCACGACAATCTATGTTAATTTCAAGAAGATACACAATGTTTAGAGGAAGGTGTAGCAAGTGGACAACGTTCAACTTTTCATTTATGCTGCATAAAGGAGACGTGGCTTGAACAAATTATGAGACTTTGTGCAAATCAATCCATTGCACCGTTTCATCTTGTGCATGTGTGCAAATTCCATACGTCGGGAAAGAACTGTATATTGTTGAGTACAATTTTAGCCCCATAGCATAATAATGGGAACACTTACATCCAATGCTGCTTTCTGTAATCTCGTCTAATGGAGACCCCTCACCTTACACCACACTGCTCTCTCTATGTACAGTACTTCATGTTTGAGATGCTTCTTTTTGTGGAAAACGCAATTGATGTTTTACAAATCACAAAATCTCTATGTGCCCAAGAAAGCCAATGTTTAATATAAACTCGTTTTATTGAAAAGCTCTCGGATCCCCTTGGACCCCGATTGCATTATAAAAAATAGCAAAAAAGGTTCTCTGTAAAGCTGTCCATTGATCTTCAAAGCAATATCAAACAGCGGAAATGTATTAAAAAAGAGACAAAACAAAAAAAACAGTGAACGATTGCATGCGAGTTCTGCAAAATAATTTCCATCATTTTGAAGCCTCAATGCACTTGCACAAAATGTGCTGCTGTCTAGTACAGCAACTGCGTGAGAAAAAAAAAAAGCTGACTGGATCACGCTGAGGCCTGAACATTTGACCCCTCAGATCTGCAGTAAGGCAGTGTTACGGGTTGTTGTTTTAGACGGCAGATCTTCCTCGTGCCCCTCCCTCCCCACTGACTTCTGGTATCGTCTACAGCTGAGAGGTTTCAGGAGTGGGGCGGACCAGTGTCAATCAACTGTCACAGGGGAGGGGCTGCATGGGAAGTGGCAAGATGGAGATTGATGAGCAGCCACGAGGGCAGAGGCTATAAACTAAAGTCAATGATTTAAGTTTCGGGTGTGTGGGTGGATAGCAGGGTGAAAGAGACTGGCAAAGTATCACTAGAGTCTTTGAAGGTAACAATTCATGCTGAGCCCCATTCTCACCCCTAGAAGACAAACAGCCTTTCATTGTCTGCCCCTCCCATGCTCCAAAATCCATTCCTAAGCACTGTCTCGGTGAAGATTTTTCCAAAAATTTGTAAACTCCAACAACTTCCTTAAGTTTGTAAATAGGAAAAAAAAATGTGGCTAGATGCTGTTGCACAGAAATTATCCTCAAAACGTTTTTGGAAGAGTTTTCGCCTGCAGACAGTGTTCTGCAATTTTGCCAAACTTTGCAATTTTAGCAAAGTGTGAAGTTTGTAAACTTGAAAAACGTTCTGCTTGTCCTGATCTGCTTATTAGTATAGGGACTTACAGTTGCACTTTTCCGTTTTATGCATACACTCACAAATCAAGGAACAGCTTGCAGATTTGTAGTGGCTACAAGTATAAGTAACTGAAAAAGATACTCTTAACACAGTGCCAGGTATAAGCTATGTATTACTGAAGGCAGTGTGCAATAAGCAACTTATGCTACATTGTAGCAACGTGCCCTGCATTATTTCCCCAACAGAAATCATGCAAGTTTTAAAACCACTTTCAAGGGGATCTTAAATGTTCCCTGAGCAGGGCATCACGCCCAAGGGGATGTCTGTGGGTGTAGAGATAGCCATGCTGTCTGTAATGTGGTTGCATGTCTGCCCCTCCCATGGTATTGCCATAATGTGATGATATTATCACGAATTGTTGCTGGGTTATGTACATCCTTATGAGGTGACACTGTGCAACATTAGCCTTTTGGGTGCTATTAATCATCATGGATAAAATAAGAGTCTGTGATACCATAAACTTTGAGAGCAAGAAGTAGAGACACCTGTCAACAGGCTCATTACGTCTACACATACACTCAAACACTTCAGGAAGACATTAAAAGGATCCCTGAGAAAAACTTTGTCACCTTGTAATAGCTGTTTGTTGGCAGGTGAGGGAGATGCTTACATCTGCGCCTGTTTAGCATCCATGCATGTTTTTCTGTTCTCCCATCCCATTCCTCACAGCTCAGTTTTTTCCTTCCCACATTTCCTCTCCTGTGGTGTTATGCTACCAATCAACTTTAGTGGCTCTACTTTGTGTTTGTTTCTCCAGTTGCAGAGTCTTTCTTGTCCAGTTATGGCAACCTCGTAATTCAAACAGTATTCTTGAACATAACAGTAAGTCTGGTGCCATATGAGTACTGACTAGGCTAGTATCTCCTATACTGTGACCTTCATGTTGAAGACAGAGATTTCCACTTCACAAGAAAGCTGTCATGTGTTTTCTTTTTTTCACCTCTCCCCAATGTCCAAGAATCCGTATCTTCTGTTCCTTGTGGGAAATCATAGCTCTGCCCCTTTTGGAAAGACCAGCATCGCTTCACTGCTCAATAGGAAAATTAAATGATAACGTATTGTTATTATCATTTTATTTGTCCTATTGAAGTCAGTGGCTCTCAGGGTGGGGAGGGGCTGGCCAGAGCAGGGAGAGGAGTGGGGTGCACTCCGTAAGTGCGCATGACTGCAGATTGAAGAATGGAGGAGAGGCAGAGGCCGGCCCAGGTAAGTGTTTTTTTAAATGTAATTTCAGTACTGCTCACTGGGCCCCCTGCCCCACCACTCCTGATCGGTAGCAGCTGCTTGTGGGAAAGACATCAGTAATCCAATATCAATCTTTATGCTCATGACAGCAACTCACTGTTCTGCGCCTACATTTGTCACGTATTGGAGCAAGCTAGCAGTGTAGGTTAGCCTTTAGGCACTAGCAGCAAGGAAGTGCAAGAGGAGTTACAGCAGAAAGAGCTGAGCAGCCATGCAGTACGGGAGTATCATCTCACAGACTGCCTATTCTAACATAACCCTCTATGGTTGCCCTAAGTATGTTGTGGGGCCAGATCATCCAGTACAATAGGAGCTACTAAAGAACAGTCTGCTCCCAATTTAGTTTAGCTTTTAAGAGGAACAATTGGCCACACAGCCACCCATTTAACACAGGGCTGGCCTTAGGAACCAAAAGCAGCCCTGGCAAAAAAAGCTGCCCTCGCTATGACTCTCTCTTTCCATCAACCCATTCCCTCCCTCTCATCTCTCCTCCCTCTCTGATCTCTTTCTCTCCACCTCACTCCCTTTCAATCTCCCCCATGTATTCTGCAAATAACCTTGGCAAGCTGGGTAGAGGACCAGAATCCGCTCCTTGGCTTTCAAAACCAGCCTCCAATGGCTCCAGGACGCCAGGGAAATGCTCAATGAAATAACAGCAATTTAGTCCTGATTTAAATTGGAAATGGAAAACGCTGCCTGCCAGTGCTAAATATCTTCAGTACTAGTCCGGGTCTCAGGGGTTGTGGGTGTGGAGTAGGATGCTATTCAAACAAAAAAGGTCCCCTTCTACCAGCCAAGTAGATTAAGAGTAGCAACTTGATAATGAGGTTTAAGGGAGCAAGTGTTTACCTGATCCAGTGGTCACTGAAGTGTCTTTAATCTTTCATGCTCCTCACACACGCCTACAAAGCACTCCATGATTCAGGCTCAGCATATCTCTCATTCCACCTCCGCTCCAACAAACTGGCCCGGGGTACCGTCCCACGGATCCACAAAACTAGAACCGGAGGAAGATCATTCTCTTACCTCACCACCAAGGACCTGGAACACCCTACCTCTCCACCTCAGGCAATCCCCATCGCTGACCCAATTTGGGAAGAATCTCAATCCCTGGCTCTACCGGATCCGTTTGTATGCTGTTCTGTTGCCTCATTTTTGTGGGCTTGTCTTAGGAAGAGGAAAAAGGTGGGATGACATTTTAGTAGCAACAACTAATTAATCAATTTTAAATTCTGAACTGCTTTTTTCATAAACGTTTATATGAATTTACCCGGATCACTGCAACTGTTAGACGACAGCGGACCCAAAATGAGAAGTGCTATTATTTTATTGTGGAAAACCCCGCACCTCCGCCAATATATATATATATATATTTCCAAAAGTTTGCCCTACAAGGAAGTCCGTACTCAAAATCAGGTAAGTTGCACAACAACTTTTATTCCAGATAAAGCGGGCATTTTAGTCCAAGGTTCTCCCTTTTTCCACTGCCTGACGCGTTTCAGAGAAACATTCTCCTTTTTCAAAGGCGTTGTGAAGTTCCCACTTTTTCTCCAGCCACAATTCCGCCTTCACTCTGTTGTTTTCAAGCCTCCTGTGCGCTCATGCACAGCTTTCATATATTGTACAAGGCCACCAAGTACATACAGCAAACTAGCCCTGCCCCCAAAAACACCTAACACACCTGAATGACACGCCCCCATGGCAACTTCACAAATACAACTCCCAGGACAACCCACACAACACACCTGACAGCAATACTCCATTTTGACACACCCACATAGCTGAGTATAAAACTAGCCCCTTCCTTGACCACAATCCTTTGCACTACTCCAGCACTGAAGAAACCAAACCAAATCCTGCAGCACATTGGAAAGGCAAAACACCACACATCTCACCAGCACAACAACACACACACACACACCACCTACACCACCCCCACCACCCTCACAACTGCACCTCAAAACATTAGCACATCACACACTATGGCACCACAGAAAATGGTAGATGAGATAATCGGAAAAGAACCACAAGTGTTTGGTACCCTGGTCCAACAGATACCACTAGCCACAAGAGCACAAATGTGGGCAAGGATAGTCGACAAGGTCAATGCAGTAGGGAACACCCTCGCTCCAGAAATGAAATCATGAAGCAGTGGCATGACCTGAAGAGGGTTGTGAAAGAAAAGAGGAACAAGAACTGTGAGCTGGCTCAGAGGAGTGGCGGTGGCCCTCCCATCCCACCAAAAACATTCACTGCATGGGAGGAGAAGGTACTTGACAATGAAAATGAAGAACAATTGCACTCCTGTTGCGTTGTATGGTGTGACAGTTTACTAGCAGGTGAATAGGTGCTATTTGGTACTTACTTCTGAGTAAAAGGAACAGTAAATGAATCCTGTTGCGTTATTCCAAACGTGAGTAACGTCCCTAAATGCACTCAAAAAGAAACATGATTCAATATTTTGTTACTTGTTCATATCAATAAAGTTTTATTGGAATTTTCCTTAAATTATTTCAAAGTTCCTTGACGTTATTTTCACATCAATATATTGATTTAGACATCAGTCTTCATAGCCCAATGCATTTCGGGCAACTAGCCCTTCATCGGGGGCTTCATGGACTGTCGAAAAGTAATATACAACGGTCAGCTCAAAAATACATACAATCTTTGTTCAAGCTCAATAAAGTTATACAGAACATGGACTCTGTGATGAGGACTCCCTGGATTTCGAGGATGCAGAGCTTGAAGCCGGCCCATCTGGTATGCCAGGGTGCAACAGGTCCCAAGACCCCACTGTCACCCCTACCACCAAATCAGCAACAAAAACAACAACTACGCTGACCCCTGCTGGAACGACCTGAGAGGCCTCCACCACCACCACCACCAGTGCTGACTGCAACACTCTCCCTGCCCCAAAGGATGTCCATCCCACACCACCAACTGAGGAGGGCAGGGAGAGTAGGTGGGTGCCTACAGTGGTGAGGCAACAGGTCTGTGTCAGCAGGGCAGGGGGGAGTCAAAGCCAACAGGACATTGGGACCGAAGCCATGGACAACATGACCAGAGTCCTTGGGGCCTATGAACGGGTCCAGGGACTAACGGGCCAGGCTCAGGAGGATGCCTGTGAGCTCTGCCTGCTGCTGAGGTCCATAGACACCCACATGGGCCAAATCGTGGACCTCTTGGGCCAGCTAGTGGCAGTTCTGAAGGAGAGGCCTGCAGCACAAGCAACACCTCCACCTCCCTCTGGTGGCCCGCAGGACAACAGTTCCACATCTTCCCCTCCGGCCAAGGAGACGGGGGACTCCTCAGATCCCACTGGCCCTGCAGCAGAGGCCCCTTCTGTCAAACGACCAAGGGGCTGTCCAAAGAAATTCAAGGGAGGAACCTGTGGCAAAGCACCTGCCAAACGCCAGTCTAGGAGCCAGCCATGATGGCAACCCTCTTCACCTTGCCATTGACTTTGTTGACTGTCCTTCCCCACATTTCCTTGTTAATGGCATCCATCTGTTGGACTGGGTCCTCAATGTGGTGACTACTCGATTGTCTCATCTACCATCACTGATCACTCATTGCTTCACAATTCACCTTTTTTGTAAATATTCACTCCCCTGTCACACGAACCCATTGTAAATAAACACACCTTACACACCTATGTTGTTGTGTCTGCTCTGTGTTTATCACATGATGTGCAATGTTCACTATGATTAAAATGTACCAGGAGCATGGATTGTTTGTAGGCAAGGAGAGGCTGAAGGGACCTAGGAAAACACAACAGAACAATATTCACTAGTCAGGCAGTGGCATCACAGCCATCACACAACACTTGTCATCAAGGTACTCCAATCTGCACACATTACAATGAGCAACAGTACCGACATAGACATCCTGTATCTGTGCCAAACTACCCTGTCCCAGAAGCATTGGCAGTCAGCACTGAGTCAACAGCAGTCTGCAGTCACAAAGCTCACATAGACCTTTTCACCAACAACAACAACAACAGCAGACAAAGGCCCTGTTGTACGTTGTCACTCACCTTCAAGGGAAGTAGCGGTTGATGAGCTGTTGACACAGGTCAACACCTTCCTCCTCTCCACTATCCCCGTTACTGGACATGGGTCGGTTAGCAGGCGGGGGTCTTGGCTGCTCATCCACGTCCAGGAGCAGGGGAATCTCCTTGTGCTACGCCAGGTTGTGGAGCATGCAGCATGTAACTACAATCTGAGACAACTTTTTGGGCGGGTACATCAGTGCACCTCCGTTCTTGTCCAGGCAGCGAAATTGTGAGTTCAGGAGACCAAAAGTACGATCCACCACATAGGCATCATTGTAGCGGACTTCACTTGGGGTCCTGGGATTCCGCAGTGGGATCAGCAACCAAGGCCAGTTGGGATATGCAGAGTAAACCTAGGTGTGAGATACACAGACCAACTTTGTAATATAACTGTGGCCGAGGACAGAATGTCACACACACAGCACTCTACTTGACTCTGTGTACTCATCCACAATCCATGTACGCTCCGGAAGCAGATTAGCCATCAGCTGTGGCACAATGCTGTTATGCATGATGTACGAGTCATGGGCCGAGCCAGGAAGTTTGGCACAGACATGTGAGATGATCATATCCGCCTGTCACACAACTTGCACATTGATGGAATCAAAATGTTTTCTGTTCCTGTAGATGTGTTCACATGCCTGTGGTGGAACAAGTCCAACATGTGCGCAGTCAATGGCACCAACAACACTGGGGATGTGCCCAAGGGCATAAAAATCACCCTTCACACCCACCAATTCATGCATACTGGGGAAATGGATGTATCTGTCCTTGTAAATCATCATAGCGGACAGGACATCACATCGCACCATGCTGAACATAGGTTGCAACATCCCACCTGCGCTGGGCACCGTGTACTGGAAAGATCCAGTAGCAAAAAAAGTCTAAAACCTTAGACGTTGGTGTGAAAGCCGTCGGATATGTTCTGCGAGGCCTCAGGTGGGGCTCCAACATAGCACATAGGTCTTGCAGGGTGGGTCGATCCAGAGTGAATTTCCGTATGACCTCCTCATCCTCGATGTCTGCCAGCACTGTGACAGGACAATGCACATTTGGTCTCTTCCTAGGTGAGATGAAAGGGCTCACATGTCAATGCAATCCAGCATGTGATGTGTCCGACATCTCACGTTCTGACTGACACAACCCCAACAATGACTGGCATCACTGTTAAGCTTACAGCCCAACTTACATGTAGGGACACCTTCAGCTACACCAGTCGTACACCTGTCCACTTTTCACACAGCTAGCACCTCCAAAATAAAATCTGACCATGTGAATGCCCAAAGGGATCTGGCCACATCTTGCATGATCAGCCGTGAGAGTAGTTAATACAGCATGTGTGTGAAACTGCAACACTACTGTCTCCTACCTAGCTTCTGTACCTGCCACACATTCTTGCATAAGTCGAACAGGGCACACATCAACAACACAATGAGCACAGTCTGTACGAAGACAACAAGTATGTGCATGAGCAAAAAAAAGTAGACAGTGACATATGCACAATGTGTAGTCAGACATTCATCATTGTGAGTTGCTCAGCCCTATCACACATTGACATGTGTACCCATTGAAGAGTCCATCACAACACTGTTCTGTGTACATGCCCAGAAATATCACAAGTGACATGTGAGGGAGTACATGCCAATGTTTCAAATCATATACACCAACATGGCATGTGCAGTCAGAAGTGGGGTAAATGTTACATTGGCAGTGTGTACACAATCTTATGCCATGAATCTTGTGTCTACTGTGCATTGTTGAGAACTGGCCATTGGGCCATTCACTCAGCATGATGTGTCCATAGGTGCTGTCAAAGTACTCCGCCACCCAAATCACAGTCACTAGCACCAATGTATGGCAGCCATATCGCAGTAGCGACCGCCTGGCCCCAGCGGTGTGTCACTGCCAATGCCAAAGCCACACTTGTGGTAGTGATATATATATGTGTATTGCCAAATGGCGGTTGGCATGCTTCGCCATCCAAATCACAGTAATTCATAGCAATGTATGGCAGCCATATTGCGGGAGCGAGCGCCTTGCCCCAGCAGAGTGTCACTGACAATGCTAAAGCCACACTCGTGGTAGTGATATATATATATGTGTATTGCCAAATGGCGGTTGGCATGCTCCGCCACCCAAATCACGGTCATTCATAGAAATGTATGGCAGCCATATCGCGGTAGCAACTGCCTGGCCCCAGCGGTGTGTAACTGCCAATGCCAAAGCCCTCACAGCCAATGGCCAAGGCGGTAGCCTAATGCAATTTTGAAAATCGCGGTAGGCGTGCTCCGCCATTGCGGAGCTGGTCATTGGATGCATTTGAAAAAGGCTGATCTGGAACACCAATTGCAGCAGCTTAGAATCACTGAAACTATTTCAGGGTGCTATATATGTGTGGGAGAGAGCCTCACATTTCCACTGCTTCTAGAGTCTGCTGCCTGACACCCCTCACCACCAACTGCAGCTACTCCTGTCTCCAGAGCCTGCTGTCTGACACCCCTCACCACCAATTGCTGCTACTCCTGTCTCCAGAGCCTGCTGCCTGATACCCCTCACCACCAACTGCTGCTGCTCCTGTCTCCAGAGCCTGCTGCGTGATACCCCTCACAACCAACTGCTGCTGCTCCTGCCTCCGGAGCCTGCTGCCTGACATCCCTCACCACCAACTGCTGCTGCTCCTGTCTCCAGAGCCTGCTGCCTGACAACCCTCACCACCAACTGCTGCTGCTCATGTCTCTTGGCCCCAGTGATGTTGAGGACTGAGAAGACCAGGGCCCGTCCCTTCACCACAGAGGAGCTGGAGGTCCTGGTGGATGAGGTGCTCACACAGTATGGGAGGCTATATGGTGCTCCAGATGTCATGGTAAGTGTTTCAGAGTGGAAGTGAGAGTGCAGGGAGTGCAAACATGAAGTGGACCTGCTGCAGTATGTGCCTGAGAGTGTGCGTTTGTGTCATACACTGCCTAGCATGCTGTCTCCAGGGGAATGGGGTGTGTAGCCTATTTCACGTTTCCCTGCCTGCACATCAAAATTGAAGGGACATGTATTGTTTTCTCAGCCATACAGTGATGCAGCAAGTTGGTTATGCAGGAGTCAGAACAGAAATTGCCTGTGTGAATGGATGTGTGGGTCCCTGATGTTCTTCACAGGCTCATCTGTGGCCTTACCAAGGGTTTACATCCAGAGGGTAGTGATAGAAGTATGTCTGACTCAAAATTGACATCATGTATAGGTCAGCACTATGCTCGCTCAGGACTTAAATGCCAGAGAGTGACACTCTTGGTGGTAATTCACCTACGACACAGCATATTGTTGTGCTTTTGGACAGAGCCCCTTCCATTTCCACCAGCATGTGTACTGACTCGCATGTGTGGGCACTGTTGACGCTCTGAATTTGTCCCTTCATGTGACATTTCTGATGCCCCACCTGGCCTGCACAGTCACGGCCCACTCTGACAAGGACACATCACTGAATGTACAGAGTGAAACATATGGGTTGTCTGCTAGACTATCCATCAAAGACCCATCTCAGCCCTATAGATTGCACACAACAGGCCTTGTGAGAAAGGTGTGAGATTGGAAGATCATGTCCCTAAATGTGACCTCCATGCAACAGTGAGCCATTCACAGGTCAAGGACATTGAGGGCTGCGCAGTGTTGGACACAGAGAGTCTATCTGAAACATAATTTCCAATTAAATGTATTTCTTGTCCACCCACAAACTGGATAGTAGATGTGGGTAGCCTACACATATCTCTCTGTGCTGGCATCCTGCATGTGTATGAGATGGGCAGGTACTGTGTCCACCCTCATTCCTGCATGCATTTTTGTAGTATTCTCCCATGCTAATGTACTATGTGAGCTGATGTATTGCCTCTGCTAGACATATCTGTAAAGTAGTGCTGAGTTAGTATCATGCTCCTGTACTGAGAGATAGTGGTACATAACCCTGTGTCACTTATTTTTCCCCCTCCTGTCTCCCATGCCTGTAGCTCAAAGTCCACCAGAGTAAGGCCTTGCGGAGGGCCATTGCAAGCAAGGTGCATGCTCTATGTGTCTCCAACCGACGGCGCACACACTGTCACAAGAGGTGGGATGACATCTGCCGGCTGAGCGAAAATGTGGCAGAGATGGCGCTGTGACTCCTCCCTCGGACTGGAAGGTTGGCGACAAGGAGCATGACACCACTAATGACCCACATCTTAGCTGTGACACAGCCTGAGCAGGATGCACATTTGAAGGAGCATCAGCAGCAAGCTGGGGGTGAGTATTCTGGGAAGGGTGACTTTGGTTATGAGTAGCTGCATGTGTTCCAAGCCTGGGCCAGTGCTGGGCTCTGTGATGTTGCTACTGTGATGCAATGGCTTGTAAGTGGCCTCTTTGTTGGGTGCAGCTGTCATGCATTTTCCCTACCTGTACTTTCTCATGTCATTGGAGTAATGGCCCTTGACAATGCATTCTGAGTTGTGGCCTTCTGGCATCGTCTAAATTGGGGTAGTCAGGGAAATTCAATGGAAGGGAACGGCAGTGTGCATCCTCTGAGTGTGTTTTCATCAATGTGTGCATTGCCTGACGTCAGTATTGTGAGGACTACACATCTGACACCAATGTGCAACTATAGTTGTGCCCCAAAGTACGACATGGTGGATGGCATGAGCTCATGGCCATTGTGGACTGTAATGTTGGAGTCTTTATCTGTGTTGTCCCTTTCTGCTGCTTCCAGATGTGACTGTGGCAACATGTTGGGAGGCACATCTTTTCCCCCCTCAGGGCCCTAGGTGTGCTCAGAGGGATCTGTGTGTCTGGTTACACGGAGCAACCGGCAGTTTGGGCATCACATGGGTCACGTGGGCCAAGTTTGCACGATGACACACAAAAATCAAGTTTTGAATTGAGGTTGCACGGTGTTACTGCATACAGATGTATATTTACCTAGAATGGTGTGAGGACCAAACCATGGCCAAGGAGCTGAGAAAGGGACTCCCAAGTAGTCAGGAGCCAACAGTTCAGGACAGGTCTGGGACAGGACAGGTGACCTCTTCTAAGTGCAACGCAAGCGTCACACCCTTCTCTGGTACTACTCTCTTCAATTCTTCCCCCTTCTGGATGGATAGATTGTTGTCCCTAAGCGATCTCTCCTTCTCTTCTTACTCTCCGTCTCTCCTTTCTCGATTCTTCTGTCCGGGTGCTCGAACAGCGTCTCTGACCTCCGTGGCATCCGTCGTCTTCTGCTTCGGTGTGAGTCGGTGACAGGTCGGTGAGAAGTCTGACACTCTAGCTGACTGAGCCTACCTTAGTTATACTACCCTAAGTGTATGTACCATTCCCTAATGTTTCAATATTCGTGAATCCCCTACTTCTGATTGGACAATGGGATGGGGAGAGGTCATCACACCATACTAATGTAATGTCATTTCTTAAGCTTATTGTTCTATGTTCCCTCCCCTTAATTTCACTTTCCCATGCTTTATTCACGCAGCCACATTTCATAATAATTCATCTACAATGTATACACATTTTGACTTCTTCTTCTTCCCTTCTCCGGGTCAAGACGTGGTGTTCCCAGACGCTTCTCTGGTTAAAGTGTCCTTGGCTGGGTTTCAATGTCACAGCACAGAGTTTGACATAGTCCAGTGTGCTTGCGCATAATCAGGCAAGATGGAGAATTCAGTCACCCTCCATGCCCAAATAGGAACTAATAACAAAGTCAAAGAAAAACATGTTAGAATACAAAAATAAATGAATGCACTGTATACCGCTTAATCCTAGTATAATTCCTTTAATTTATTTTAACCATTGCATTAGCAGTTTAGTAAGACGTGTGAGGTTTAGTTTAAGCATAGCATGTGCATTTAGCATGTGAGGTTCAAGCGGTCATCTTAAATAATACTGCGCAGCTCCAAAGATTTCCCACCAAAGTGCAAGACGTCATACTACGTAGATGCAGTAGACGCATGCGCAGAAGATTACCACGTTTTCGGCAGCCATATTAAGCCACTCGAATTGCTTGTTAGTAAAGCACATTGAAAAGCTTCCCCTAGATGATGTAAAATGCAGTGTAATGCAATTATTAGTATCCACGAAATATGTTGATTACATTATTTCATGTTATTTGAGAGGATTGCATCCGAGCAAGTTTTTTTACGTGCAAAACCTTGCTCCATCAGCGTCGTCCGCGACGGTGCATAACTTACTGGTAGTATATCAGGTACAGCACCGGGAAGACATGTAAAGCAGGATCCATTGCAGTCAGGACCGAGTGGAGGGGGCCCTTGAATCTGGTTTCGCACTCCGCAATGGTGCTTCCGCCATCTCTGTTTGGGCGGTTTCTCTGCTGCGGTGTGACTGGCTGTTTGGGGCATCCTGATTTGTACGGCGGTCGGGAAGCCTTTCCTCACGGCGGTGGGTCTTTATTGGCTCTCACTGCTGCGTTGGGGGGCACTTTTATGGCAGTTTACGTCGCACCGGGGTGGATGTGAAATGGGCTATGTTTGACCATTGTAATATGGCGTTCGTGAGGACCGCTGCTCGCGAGCGGAAAATTGTATTTTCCGCCAGCACCACAGTGGTGCCTCCGCCAGCCATCATAATGGGCCCCTAAGTGCCTCAAATAGATGTAATACCTGCAAAATTTGTTTAAGGTTGTTATAACACTGACAGTTGCAATTCTTATCAAGATATTCTTTTATCATATAACGTAATGACCTTTACTTTGCCTCAGAAATATGTTATCAGCGATTTATTATTCTTGGATAATATTTATAAGTTTCACTTGTCTTTCCCTGTTCCAGATTCAAGGCATTTCCCACAGTCCCTTGGACTAGGTTATTCCAATTCTTATGGATATTAATTGCAATAGATCCCTTTGGCTCGGAACCTCACTTCAGTAAAGCATCAGAATCACTATTTTTAAGTACTGCATTTCCTTTAATATCACCATTTGTTTATGTCACCGATATTGATCCAATCTTCATAGAGCTCCTACACGAGGCTTTGCTCACCCCACCCCTAACTCTGGGTAATTTTGAAAACTGAGATTGCTAGAGAAACCCTCCCAAGTAGGAGTATTCACTAACTATGTCTAGCTTATGACGACCCTAATACATTTCCTCTCACAGAATAGCATCAGTTTGTTGCTAGATGTATTTATTTTTGGAAAGGAATCCATGCAATATTCCGCAAAAGAGTCTAATGACCTTTGACGTCCAAAGGAATGAGATCAGGAAGGATGTCCTAAGTTGTTTAGAACAAACCAGGGACAGGTTCTTGTTCCAGTATTGGTGGAAACAGCAAACTTTATTTAGAGCTTGTGGTGCATCAGTTTTGTAAATTGAGAAAAGTAATGAAGCAAGAAAATATCCTTGCCTCAGCCCATTTGGAGTTTCTATTTTTATATTAAAACCCCCCTTTCTTCAAGTTGTATTTTGTTCAGGTGTCTTTGTGTAATAACAATCCTAATGGGATTCCCCAATTTCCCTCCAAAATGTATTTTTGTCCGTTATATCGAACAACTTGGTGTGGTATACATAAGCAAGAGGTAACATGACTGAGGTAACATATTTTTTTCAGAGCAATAGATGACTTACTTCAAGTAGGTAAAATCATCCTCATCATTGCCCAACCCAATATGTCAGCTAGATAAGCTATTGAGAGGACATGCAATTTACCTACACTAAGAAGGGGAACATAATCCCAAAAGAAATTGTGTAATGGATCTAGCAACAGGCGGAACGTGGAAACTCGGATTTTATTCAAATGGTCAATGTTGATATCAGTGAACTTGTGAGAGGGGACTGAATGTTCGGAATGCTATTTTTTGGGACCTAGAATATTCTATGAGTTATTCTTTGTTTAATTTCAATTGAACAAATGGAAATAAAACACTTGAAGACAATGTGTTTTTAAAAAGAAGGATGGGACACGTTGAGTCTCTGTCACACACATGGACATAAATATCAAAGATTTGTAAAAAAATAAGCCTCAGGACTACAAACATGGTGGCCTGTTGACAAGGAGTAGCAACCCTATGCAATGAACAAGATGCCTTCAAATTGAAATTATTCTGACTCATCAGTCTCCACCTTTGGTTCGTAAAGACTGGGGGGGTAGCTATTAACAGTACAGAAGTTACAGTGGAACCGGGCCCAAGATGTTTTGGAGCCCACTGTACTCAAATTACAGATGTTTTTTATTACCAACCCAGGTGATGGGGGCCATTTTCCTTGCTGGCAATAGGCCCTTGGTACCCTTGCTATGCCACTGGTAAAGATTTAGCTTTTCAAAGAGACAGACACCTAGAAACGAATCCCTTCTCCTCAGCCCAAATTGTTCTGTGTGTGGAAATGTGTGAAAAATGAGCCCGCACTACATACCTAGCACACAGAGCCTTGTCTCTTTCATCTGTGAATGTGTCACTAATTTATACTTAATCACACAGGCGCACATGGAGGGAAGTGAGACCCGAGCGGCTCACATCCCTGCTCACCAATTACTCAGCTCCCTGAACTTTTGACCCAGGTTTCTGGATGCAATCTCGGCAGCCTGCACCGAGTTGTTTTCTGAAGCCCTGTCACGCGCCCACTGCTTTTCGTCCTTTGAAAAGCGATGCTGCACGTTCGGCAGAGGTGCGGCTGTCGTCCTTGAGTGTCCCCGCGCAAGCGTAAAGCGTCGCATGGAACAGCTTTCTCGGCTCCCCCTGTGTCAGCATAAAGTCCCGCTCACAACTGTTTTCTGGGCGTCATCTGTGTTTGGTATAAGGACGTGCTCTTTGGGAAAGGGTTTGGAGTGAACGAAGCAGCCTTTTTCGTGCCTGACTCCAAATTTCAAATTATATTTCTGCATGGAGAGGAGAAGAGGCCACGTTTACAAAGGTTTTGCGTTACATTTTCAACGCAGAACCGACACAAAATCTTTTTGGGGATTTACGAACCAAGTGAAATTTGTATTTGCATTAGTTAGTAAGAAAAAGTAACACAAATCAGTGTGAAGTGCTGCTTTGTGTTACTGTGTGTCAATGGGGCGTTCCATGGGTAGTAGTACATGGGCGTTCTCATGAAACCACCCATGGTTTTTGACGCAAAACTCTATATACTAACTATAGTGGCCAGGTTTTGTGCCATAAATTAACGTCGCTTGAAAACAGCTGTTAAAAGGAGAAATGCTTTAATTTCTCCTTTCTTTCCTGACTTTGCATGTGTGTTGCATTGTACAGCAAATTAGGAAAAGTTGTATAGTCCATCTAATCATGCTATTTTGTACTGGAAGGGTACCCATCCAGTATAAAACCTATACTAGACTCATGCAAACAACTTTGTACTATGGTAGAAAGGTGTGTGCATGGTGCCCGGTAGCATAATCCTGCACCAGCGCTAGGGAGGGAAGAGGAAAGACCCATATCTCTGTAAATATGAGTGTTGAACTGCATTGGATGAGAGCTCTGTAAATCTGGGTTTCTGAATCAGCCAGCAGAAGACAGAGCACTGAGGCCAAATTCAGACAGAATTTCTTAAACCTATTCGCGCAGGTCCTACAACTTTACAGCAGCAGCAGCGGCTCCTCCGCTAAGGCAGAGGAACGTCCCCCCACTGCTCAGTGCGCAGTTTAAAAAGGAAAAATAAAATGAGAATAACACAATGTTATTATCATTTTATTTTTCCGTCATGGATCAGCTGGTTAGTGGCAAGGCGGGCTGGGCTGTCACACCGGAACAGGGGGAGGAGTCGTGGGCACTCTCTTAAGTGCGCTTGACGGTTTGGCTGGCTGTCTTGCACTTTGCATGTTCTCCACTGGCTGTATTGCACAGCCTGGGTGGTGAACATGCACAGCCTCTCAGTTCCTCACTAAGCCCCGAACCACGGTGCTCAGCCCAATCACAACAGTACTATAATGCAGCATCGTGATTGGCTAGGGGAGTCTGGGAGCCAGTGTGCTTCCTGGTTCCTGGAGTCCACCAAAGAGGATGGAGAGGCGGCGGCCAGCCTGTAGGTGTTTTTTTTATTTACCCCCCACACCCACCCACCTTCCCGCCTCCCCAACCCTTTTAAGTAGCAGCCGCCACTAGTGCAGAGTTACCACTGGCAGCCTTCAACATTTGAGTACCAGCTCCAGAGATTTGCCTGTAACCTACATGTCACTCATGCCTTAACTGTGCGTGTTATGTGAGCCATGAAAGCTTGTACTATTCAGCCTGACAGAACTGTTCTGCAGGGAATAAAATATTACACTTACGGCCTTCTTTAACATAAAGAAGCTTGCTTTGCTACTGCCATTCTGTACTTTTTATGTGAGGAAGGAAAGTTTGCAACGCTGCTGCCCTATTTGTGTGTGTACTGTGATGGGAAAAGCTTGTGTTTCTGCTGCCATAGCTGTACTGGACCTATGAAGAAGGAAAAGTTTTAACTGTTACTGCCCAAGATATTCCTGTTTTATGTAGAAGGCATGTTTACACTACTGCTGCATTCTTTTACGAAGGAGCAAAGGATGTATTAAATGCGCCTGCATAACATGCCCTATTATCAAGGGCCTGTTTCATAATATTTGATGTGAAATACTAAGACCTACAGTCCTGAAGAAAGGGCCTGACCCTGTAGACACAATATTCAAGTGCCATAACATTTCAAAAGATAAGAGAAGCAGGGTATGATGCACCACCATGCTGTTTTTAATCTTGTGGTAAGGAGACACCAGTAACAATCATTTTTTGCTCGCACACACACAAACTTAATATGTGTGGCATTTAAACAACAGGAAAACATAAATGGTGACAGAAGGGACCTAACCTTACCAAAACTAAGGAACTCATAACTAGGATAAAGTACACAAAGGGAACAATAGTGCTCTTGGATGCTTCCCAGTGGTAGTTGTGCAACTCACTCTTAAAGCACACTACACTCGGTATTTGAAAGGTCAACTCCTATGTGAGTACATTTATGTGTGGTAATTATAAAGAGTATTGGCTATTACTTTCATGAGTGTTCTACTTGTTGTATGGTTGTGTCTGTGTTAGACCAGACATATTTGAGTGTAATTTCCCCTGACATTATTGCTTTCTGACCTCCTGTTTTGATTTTGTGTTGAACTTCATTTTTTGTGCACTTTTCCACTGCTGACCAGTGCTAAAGTGCATGCGCTCTGTGTCTAAAATGTAACAACATTTGGTTTCCCCATGATTAGCATATTTGATTTACTGATAATTCCCTAGTACAGTGCATTACATGTGCCCAGGACCTGTAAATCAAATGCTATTAGTGGGCCCACAGCACTGATGGTGCCACCCACATGAGTAGCCCTTCAAACATGTCCCAAGCCTGCCAGTGCAGAGCCTGTGTGAGCAGTATTAAACTGCCATTTTGACCTAAAAAGATAACCTACTTGTCAGGCCCAAACCTTCTTTTTTTATTACATATAAGTCACCCCTAAGGTAGGCCCTAGGCCGCAGGAAGGGTAGGGTGCAGTGTATTTAAAAAAGCAATTACATTCATTTTTCACTACTGCAAGGACTATCTCTCCCATTATGTAGCATTGGAAATGCCTTGTAACATTTTACAAGTGTAACTTCAATTGGGAAAAGATAGGAAATGTATGTTTGGTGTCTCTTTACTCACAATTTAAAAACACATATTTTAGTAAAGTTTGCAAATTGCAGATCTGAAAACGAAATTGGCATTTTCTTACTTTTACCAATCTGTGCCTTCTGCCTGGCTCTGGAATAAATGTCTGGGTTGGGTCACTGGGCTTTGTGCATTCCTTCTAGACAGTCACACACAAAGGGAGCTGAGTTGTGGCACTCACATGCTGATGATCCATCACCAGGCTGATGGTTCTTCCTGAGCTAGAGTGCGAGGGAGGAATTAACACTTACACCTGAATAGGGTCTGTGCCTGGCCCCACACAAAGGGTTGCACACCCCCCTGTAGGGAGTTTGGAGCCATGGGTAGGAAAGTGCAGGGTGTTGTGCACTACAAAGACCTTCTTTGAAGTCTGCCACTTTTCTGCTTGCTTTCTGTGTTGGCTTACCTGTTGTTCCTTGCCTGTGAGTGAGGGGACTGGACTTGACTGTCTACATTCTGCATCTCTAGCTTTCTCCAAGTGCTTGTTAGGCTTGCTTCCTTATTCTGAGGTCTCTGAGATATCAAATACTTCACCTGGATCTTTCTATCAGCACCTGGACTCCTCTGCTGTGAGTCCTGCTCTGCCAAGTGGTGCCAAATCCAATCCTGGACCCTTGGAAGTGAGTGCGTGGTGCTGCAACCCAAGAAACCAATGCGACGACACCAAAAAGTCGATTGGAACTGATGCATTTCTCTGCGATATTGATGCATTGCTGCTGCCTGCACCGAAGCTGTGGTCTCCACTTGCTAACCATGCAACAACCACAACTTACCAAGAAGCCCGACTTTGAGGATGCAGTACCTCTGCATCACCACTGCGGCATGAGTCTCAGACACCGCATCACCAATGTGCGACGCACCATCCCTTGACTCTGATGCATCCCTGGTCCTGCTTGACTTTGCACCAATGCATTGCTTGTGTGCTACACGCATCACCTATGGCCCGGCTATTTGAAATCAATGCAATGGCCCAATGCACATCCTTTCTTGTCATCGACCCAACTACGTTGCCCACCTACGGTAATGAAGCATCGCCTTTGACAGCAAGCATTCCCTCCTTTGCTCAACGCAACATCCAGAGGTTCAATGAAACCAAGCAACTGTCAATGGGTCTGCTTGACTCCTGAATCTGGCTTGCGATCCATCGTGGTCGGACTGAATGTTTGGATTTGCCCCAGTCAAGCGTGACCAGATAGCTCCAGTTTGAGCTATTGCTATATAAGCCCTGCATTTTCTTTAATCTTCAGAAATTCATAACTTGATTTATGTATTTTGAATTTGTATCTTTTTGGTCTTGTTTGGCTACATTTTTTAAACCAGTGTGGAGTACTTTTGTTGTGTTTTCACTGTGTTACTGTGTGTGTGTGTGTATACACAAATACTTTACACATTGCCTATTTAGTTTAGCCTAAGTGCTCTGTGCCAAGCTACCAGAGGATAAGCACAGGTAAAATTTTAGTGTGTACTATGCATACCCTGACTGAGTTTGTGGCTCCTGCTTGGACAGGGTGAAAACTTTGCCAACCAGAAACCAAATTTCTAACATTCTGTTTACAGAGAGCACGAAACAGTCCTTTAATTCATCTCACTCCTTCCTTAGTGTGTTAGCTACCTGTGCTGTACCTGCCCTGAATGTGATGTTCCTCTTGCTACTTTACATGCCCCTAATTATTTTTGTTAATAAAGATTACTTTGTTGCTGTCCATATTTTACCTCTGTTGGGTTTTGAAGGTTAGAATAATGTTTTCCACTACAACAAAATATAAAAGGATAGGCATTGCCAATGCTTGTTTTAATGCAGGATGCAATGAAAGATGGAAGCCTAACAATATATTTGAGTAGTATTTAGCTTTGGATTTATGTGTGATACAACACATTTTTTAATGGATTAGACTTTTGTTAACATAGCTGAAACATGATTCCACGTTTTATATAACACTTTTAGCTAATTTTCAGGCTGAGGTGTTTAACACAAAATACCAGTATTAAAAGCAAAACTACAAACCCAGCATTGCAACAGGCTGATGGCTAAGGAGCCAGCAATAGCCAATTGTATCATAGTGTGCCCCTTAGCAGACTAGTAAAATGCAAAATAACATTTAGATCATGACTGCCTGCCTTTTTCAGGTCGAAGCCTGGTTTGATAATGACATCATCAGGGCATTTAGAAAATTTCCCTAGGAATGCATTCTGTCCTTGCTTACCATTGACTTTGTGATTTGCGACTCACATTTTCTTGCTTACTTTTTGCTGGCATTATTTGTCTTAGGCTGTCCAGCTTAAGTTCCTCCCTTCCTTTGAACAAACCTTATTTACCATATTCTCCCACCTGTACTAGATTCCTGTAAACAGCCTTTAAATCATGCTCTTATCTTGTCACATTTGCCGTGCATTCAAAGACAGAGTTCAAATGTCAAGCTCCCTCTTCCAGGGATCTTGGTGTTTACTTTTCTTTCTCTGACTTCAAAATGAGAGAATTTTTGTAGCCATCATGCTGGCTCATGTGGGAGTGCTTCAGGAAGGCTGTACGATGTTATTTTTTTTAGCACAGAACAAGATTTACATGTCTGTAAATGAACTGTGCAGATATTTCAGATTATATCATATTTAGAAAAGCAGAAATGAAGCACATTTTTTGGTAATTCTGAAGTGTGGTGGAAACAAATATTTTAATACTTTCAAAATAAATCAATACACTAGGTGATGACATTTCCACACATTATTGTTCGTGCACTGTATACTTTTATCAGTAAAACTGTATGTCTGTGCAAATGTAATGGTCCTCTCAATTGAAGATGTGTTGTCTGTAATGGTAGTGTGCTACCACACCATGCATACTCCATTCTATGTCACTCCACTCTAATCTGCACCAGTCCACACAGCGTCACTGCACTCTAGTCTGTACTATTCCACTCTATGCCACTTCACTCTACACCTCTACTCTATACCACTCTACTCTATGTCAATACATTCTACTCACCCCACTCTACTATGCACCACTGCGCTCTCTGCCACTGCACTCCACACCAATCCACTCTGTGCCACTCCACTCTATGCCACTCCACTTGGCAACACTGCATTCTATATGACTACACTCTACGCCAATGCACTCTACTCCATACCCTCCACTCTGCATCAGTGCACACTATGTCAAGCTACTCCAGGCCACTCTAATGTACTCAGTGCTTTACACCACTCTACTATACGCCACTGTACTCTACGGTGCACCACTCCACTCTACTCTGAAACAATCTTCTCTTCGCCACTGAACTCAGAGCCACTGCAAGCGGCGCCATTGCACTCAGCACCGCTCTACTCTGCATCACTACATTCTATTCTGCGCCACTGCACTCTGCTCTGTACCACTGCACTCCGCTAGGTTTCACTGCTCTCTACCCCACTTTTCTTAAAACCAATGCACTCTACGCCACTGCACTCTATGCCAATCAACTGAGGCACCATTGCGCTCTAGACCATCATACTCTACTCTGCAACACTTTACACCACTGCTGTCTACTCCTTTGTATTCTCTATCACTTTACTCTTTGCCACTCTGTTCTAATCTACAACACTGTACTCTTCACCACTGCTCTTTACGTCACTCTACGGCACTGCACTCCATGCCAATGCACTCTACACCACTCTACTATACACCACTGCATTCTAGGATAATCTACTCTGCAGCACTGCACTTTCTGCCACCGAACTCTATGCCACTGCACTCTACACTGTGCCATCTATGCCACTCTACTCTGCTCCACTCTACTGTGCTCAACTGACCTCAACAGAAGTCACCCTCAGCTCTTTATATGGTGCACCAAAACGAAGTACACTGTGTAGAGGATCTAGGGGGTCCCCAATTGGTTTACAGAGGCAAGTGTAGGTAATACTAATGCGCTATTTGTGGTAATGTGGGCGAGCAGTTAGGCTTATCAGAGGGCAGTGCTAAGCATTTGGTGCATTTGGGTGATTCACATAGGCAATAAATGAGACACACACTTACAGAACAAATCCAAGACCAATTTAGAAAATTAACACTTATTTTTATGCATATTTTTAAATCAAGAAATTCATTCAAAGGTAATTACGGTTTATCTTACAAATCATCAAATTTCGGAAAATAGTGTATAATTGTTGACAATTATGCACAATAGATTTCTATGGAAGGAAAAGGCAGAAATGCATAGAAAATCAGACAGACATCTCTAGGGGTTCACCTACTGGGTTGAGAGTGGTAGCAAGCCAAGTTCCAATGTTATACCAGCAGTTTGTCGGGAGAGTCCTGGATTCAGTCTGGAGCAGGGTGCTGAAAGCATTGGTACCTGATGTGCTTTCGAAGAAGGGGGGGGCACCTAGAAACAGACTGCAGAGGGGGACTTGTAGGCAAGTCCGAGAGCTCCCAAGTGGCGGTTCAGGTCTCAAGGGCCTTAGCAGCACAGGAGCACAGCCGCTTCATTGTTACCCAGGCTGGGTGTAGAGTAGGTAGGTCGGCCAGTGCACTAAGGCGGTCTTTGTGGTCAGGAGCAGACCTCTGGCAGGGATGTTTTTAGGACTACTGGGCCACTCCCATAGTGGGTCTCAGATGCTGATGTCACTTGATGAGTGCTTGTTTCCTGGGCAGTTGGAGTCTGGACTTTTAGTGGTTATTCTTTGGTGCAGAGCATCTAGTACCCCGGAGGTTTTTACAGTACGGCACTGGTTGGTCCTGGTGCCTCCACACTTGAGGGGGAGACAGATCTTACCATCCAGAGCAGAGGTACCTCTTCCTGATTGGTAGCTGCAATGGTTAGGCCAGTGAGCTGTAAGTCGGTGGACCGGACTCTGTGGTTTTCTGTGTCTGCAGATTGAAGGGGAGTAGTTCCTCTACTCCAAAGGAGTTCTTGCCACATTGCAAAGGCTAGTGGTCCTTTGGGGTTCTCAGAGACCACCCAGCTGCTGGACGAGACAGTTTACCTCGATTGTCGAGACTTAAAGTAGCAGCCAGGGGATTACACTAAAACTATGTGGCAGTGTGAGAAGTTGGCCTGATATGTAGTGTTTCCAATTCTGGAACCACTGGGTATCAGTCCAAACAAACCCCAAAGATGTCAGGTTGTAAGTCAACCTTGTAGACAAGCTATCCTAATGGTAGCATGGACTAAGCAGCCTTAAAGGCTTAACTTAAGAGGTCGTGTTAAGCGAGCTTGTTTTACCACATACAATCCTGTAATCAAATGAAAGGACACCACACAAGTATATATTGTAAAAATATATGTATTTATTTCTAAATTACTCCCCAGTACCCTTTATGAGGAAAGGGGCACAAGCGTTAAATCAAAAGCACTGTTAAACATATAAAGTTGGCACAATTATGGCTGAGGGCGGGGGGCCACTCAGACCATATACTAAAAAAATGGTATAAGTAACACTTATCGAACAATGGTTAGGCCTAGGGCCTAGGGATTCGCTGGGAGCAGTCAGGACAAGCAATGAAGAAGTCGGGAGTAGCCCACAGGAGACGGGTGCAGCACGGAAAGTGCGGCGCGCACCAATGTAATGTCAATGGTGCGTAAAAGTTAGTTAAAGTGAATTAAATGATACTTCCGCTGAACCTAGGAACACAAAACTTTAGACACAGACCCTAGAGGTGTGTACCAGTGTAAAGACACCGGCGTTGCAAAGTTACCTCACCCACAGGCCGTGGGTGCACAGGGTCGAAGTGGCGTCGGGTTCTGTCACGCAGGTTCTTGGTGCTTGGAGCTGTTGCAGCTGCAGGCGCTGTGAAGCAGAAGTGTCCGGTGCGATCCAAGGGTGGATCGAAGTAGAAAAGTACCTGAAAGCAGAGGGGACAGAGTCTGGGTCACTCAGCAGTGACCAGGGTGGAACCAGGACGGAACCAGGCAATGTCGGGCGCAATCAGGCGGTTGTCGATAGGCTTCTCTCCGCTGTCACGTGGGCTCTGGGGCATCTGCGACGTCCAGGAGCTGGTCACGATCTGTCCCACGTAGGCTCTCGCCGTCAGCACCGTCGGCTTCAAGATTGCAGCAAACAGCACTTGGCAAAAGCAATCCACGCAGAACCGGGAGATTGCTTATCACTCGAACCAGGAGGGTCAGAGTGGGTGCTCCTTTTCACAGGAGCTGGTGCAGATCTGGAGCAACCAGAAAAGCAAGTCGGATTTCAAGTTTCGTCGGCACAGGGGCCACAAGCCAGCTGGCAAGTGACCGGGCCAACGCGTCGAGCACACACAGGCAGAAGGGCCCCACGCAGCACTCGTCGAGTGTGGAGGGGTGAGCTTTGGTGCAAGTGGAGCTCGGGGCTGGGGCTTCTCAAACCCCGGTGTACAGCTTCGAGGGTCACTCGTGGGCTGCACGGTCAGCGTCTCGTGGCCTTTTCAAGATGGCGTGCCCCACGCTTCCGGTCGCCTCCACGGGTCTCAGCTCTGCAGGGACTGTGGATCGGGCAGGTAGAAGGCAGGCAAGCTTGATCTCGTCGATCTCTGTTGCTCGAGTTCCGGCGGGAACTGCAACAAAGCAAGGGTCGAGGGCTGGATGGTGCCTGTTTGCACAGGGTGGTCACTCCTTGACCACAAGGGAGATTCTTCAGTCTTCTCACGTCGTGTAGAAAGTCGAAGGGTCCAGATTTCGTTTCTTATGTTTCTTCAGGATGATCTGAAGTCCGTTGGGACTGCTCCCCCTCTTATTCGAATCTAGGGGGTTGGACATCCTGCTAGGTCCCCTCCTATGGGTGGGACCCAGGAAGGGGGTGGTTACACCCCTCTCCTTTGATCCTGGCCGCGCTGGGACAGGGGCTGGGAGGCCCCAGAACCGGTTTGGCCGGATCCTGCAAGGGGCAGCCTTGTGCTCCCCAGGCAGTGTCTGGTTTCTTTGAAACCTCCCTACTCCAATCCACTATCTCCTGTCTGGGGTGGTTTGACACCGCCCTGTGACAGGAAACTCTTTGTCCAGGCCTCCTCTGCCGGGTTTCGGTCAGCAGCAGGAGGCCAGACCCGTGTCTGTGGCAGGGGCATCCATTTTGTGGATCTGAGGCTCATTTTAAATCAACCGCGTTTCAGTAAAGTAACATGTCTTCTCCCTCTAGAAGGGTGGAATGCTACCCCCGTCGCCAGAACTGGCGAGGGGGTAGTATTCCAATTCGTATGACACCTTACACGACATGTTTTGATAAAGCCAAACCAAAGTTGCTATATAACCGCGAGGATTATAAGGCGCTTAAGAGTATATGGTATGGCATTATCCCGGATCAGCTTAGGGAGTTGTTCCCGACAGCTGCAGACAGGCTCAGCTCATGCCAGAGCTCCATCTCACATAAAACCACGCACTCTGCCTCCAGGATTGATGAGGCCTTCCATAGGAGTGGCTCACAGGTTATATATGTGTCCAGATATAGGGTTAGATATAGGTATACTATATCTAAGCAAGGGGTGATTACACCCACTTGCCCCAGCTGAGTGATCAGCCAGTTGTGTCAATTTAAGAACCAGCCAGGGGTGGCAAAAAGCTATGCTTCAGCCCCTGGTAGGCCTTGGTGGCACCTATGCCCTGAGCACCTATAGTGCATGGTACAGGGGCTGACAAGGAGTCCATTTCCAATTGTGGTATGTACCTATAGCACATGTATTATAAATTTAGAGAGAGAACAGCAGGCTGGGGGTCTGATTAGCAGGCCCACAGCCTCAGTAAGTCGAAAACCAGTGAAGCAAAAAGCAAAAATTGGGGTGACCATAGGATAGCAGACCCTACTCTCCTACATAACCCCCCCCCAAACGCAGGGACATTAAACTTAACCTTGACCAGATAAGTCTTCATGTTCTAAGTGGAAGTACCTGGAGAGACCATCTGCATTACCATGGTCAGTCCCTGGGCGGTGCTCCACTGTAAAGTCCATCCCCTGTAGGGAAATGGACCACCTGAGCAGTTTGGGATTTTCACCCTTCATCTGATTTAGCCACAAGAGGGGCTTATGGTCTGTCTGAATTAGGAAGTGAGTACCAAACAAGTATGGCCTCAACTTCTTCAGGGCCCAAACCACAGCAAAGGCCTCCCTCTCAATAGCTGACCAACGTTTCTCCCTGGGGGTCAGCCTTCTGCTAATAAAAGCAATGGGCTGGTCTTGACCATCTTGATTAAGTTGTGAAAGCACAGCTCCCACCCCCAACTCAGAAGCATCTGTCTGTACAATGAACTGTTTGGAGTAGTCAGGACTCTTCAGGATAGGTGCAGAGCACATGGCCTTCTTCAGGTCATCAAATGCCTTTTGACAGCTAACTGTCCACTGAACCTTTTTGGGCATCTTCTTGGATGTCAAGTCATTCAATGGTGTCACAATGGACCCATAGTTCTTTACAAATTTTCTGTAATACCCAGTCAGGCCCAAGAAGGCTCTGACTTGTGTCTGGGTAGTTGGAGGAGCCCAGTCCTGTATGGTCTGGATCTTGCTCTCCAGTGGTTGAACTTGACCCCCACCTACTAGGTGGCCCAAGTACACAACCTTGCTCTGCCCTATCTGGCACTTAGTAGCCTTGATAGTCAGGCCTGCCTTTTGCAGGGCCTCCAGAACCTTCTTCAGGTGGATCAGGTGATCCTCCCAGGTGGAGCTAAAGACAGCAATATCATCTAGATATGCTGCACAAAAGTCATCCAACCCAGCAAGGACTTGGTTCACCAACCTTTGGAAAGTGGCAGGTGCATTTTTCAAGCCAAAGGGCATTACCACAAACTGATAATGTCCACTAGGGGTCGAAAATGCTGTTTTGGCTTTTGACTCCTCAGCTAGTCTGATTTGCCAGTAGCCAGCTGTCAAGTCAAATGTGCTCAGAAACTTGGCAGAAGCCAATTTATCAATGAGCTCATCTGCTCTTGGAATGGGATGAGCATCTGTCCTAGTGACAGCATTGAGACCTCTGTAGTCCACACAAAACCTCATTTCTCTCTTCCCATCTTTGGTATGAGGTTTTGGCACAAGGACCACTGGGCTAGCCCATGGGCTCTCTGATGGCTCAATCACTCCAAGCTCCAACATCTTTTGCACCTCAGCCTTTATACAATCCCTGACATGGTCAGGTTGCCTGTAGATCTTATTCTTCACAGGCAGATTGTCACCAGTGTCCACCTCATGGGTGCACCAGTAGTCTGACTGGGTGTGAGTGAAAACAATTGTCTGTGGGCCTGCAACACCTGTCTGCAGTCCACCTGTTGCTGCTCAGTGAGGCTGCCTGCCAAGGCTACTCCATCAACTGAACCATCATCAGGGTTCTGGGAAAGCAGGTCTGGGAGAGGGTCACTCTCTTCCTCCTGTTCCCCATCTGTGGCCATGAGGAGACTCATGTCCTCCCTGTCAACAAATGCTTTCAATCTGTTCACATGGAGCACCCTGTGGGGGCTCCTAGGGGTACCAAAGTCAACCAAGTAGGTGACTTCTCCCTTCTTTTCAATGATAGGGTAGGGTCCAGTCCATTTGTCCTGGAGAGCTGCTGGCCCCACTGGGTCCAACACCCACACCTTCTGTCCTGGCTGGAACTCAACCATAACAGCCTTTTGGTCATGCCAGGCTTTCTGTAATTCCTGACTTGCCTCAAGGTTTTTGGATGCTCTCTCCATGTATTCAGCCATCCTGGAGCGGAGACCAAGTACATAGTCCACAATGTCTAGTTTAGGCTTTTTGAGAGGTAACTCCCATCCTTCCTTCACCAAACTCAATGGACCTCTTACAGGGTGGCCAAACAAAAGTTCAAAAGGGCTGTAGCCAACCCCCTTCTGTGGGACCTCTCTGTAAGCAAAGAGCAAGCAGGGTAAAAGGATGTCCCATTTCCGCCTAAGCTTCTCTGGTAAACCTTTTATCATTCCCTTTAGGGTCTTGTTGAACCTTTCCACAAGCCCATTGCACTGTGGATGGTAGGGTGTGGTAAACTTATAGTTTACTCCACACTCTTTCCACATTGCTTTTAAGTATCCAGACATAAAGTTAGTACCTCTGTCTGAAAGAACCTCCTTTGGAAAGCCCACTCTTGAGAAAACTGCAATGAGGGCTTTTGCCACCACAGGAGCTGTGGTGGTCCTCAGGGGAATTGCCTCTGGGTACCTGGTGGCATGATCCACTACCACCAGTATAAATCTGTGCCCAGATGCTGTTTGAGGATCCATGGGACCCACAATGTCTATTCCAACTCTTTCAAAGGGTACCCCCACCACAGGTAGTGGTATCAGGGGGGCCTTTGTTGTGCCACCTGACTTACCACTGGCTTGGCAAGTGACACAGGAGCGACAAAACTCCTTGACATTTTCTGACATGTGAGGCCAGTGAAAGTGTGGAACAAGCCTGTCCCAAGTCTTATTCTGGCCTAAGTGTCCTGCAAGGGGAATATCATGGGCCAAGGTAAGAAGGAAGCCCCTAAACTTCAAAGGTATAACCAACCTCCTGGTGGTGCCAGGCTTGGGGTCTCTAGCCTCTGAATAAAGGAGCCCTTCATCCCAATAAACCTTATGGGTACCTTGAGCATTCCCTGCAGCCTCAGCAGCAGCTTGCTGTCTGAGGGGTTCAAGTGAAGGGCAATCTAATTGGGCCTGCCCCAGGTCTGCCCTTGAGGGTCCCCCTGTCCCCAGAAACTCAACCTGTTCAGGTTCAAGCTCATCTGAGACAGTCTCCTCTTGGACTGCAGAATCAGTTTCCTGTGAAACTTGACCCTCAACCTGGGGCAAGTGGGAAGGCACAGCCTTAACCCTCTTGCTCCTCCTCTTGGGTTGTGGTTGGTCTATTGTTTCCAGATCCACCACTGGTTCAGGAAGGCACTTCTTAGCCTGAGACCTTGTCACTGCAAGGACATGAGCTGAAATCCCTAGCATTTCTGCATGAGTCCTGTACTCCACTTCTGACCAAACTGAGCTTTCAAGATCATTGCCTAACAGACAGTCTACTGGGAGGTCTGCACTCACAACAACTTTCTTTAGGCCATCTACCCCTCCCCAGGAGAAGTTCACAACAGCCACACTATGGGAAGTAGTGGAGTTGCTTGCATTGGTCACTAGGTAACTTTCACCTAGTACAATCTGTCCAGGGTCCACAAAGCCAGGTGTCACCATTGTGACACTGGCACAAGTGTCCCTGTAGGCCTGAGCCAGTTTCTCATTAATTAAGGGAGTCTGCCTATATTTGCCCAGGTTACTGGGGCTTACTGCAGTGGGCAAAGATAAGTCCACATCATATAGGAGAACTGCCTGTGTGGGGATTCTGACTAGGCCAGATTCCACCTCAGTACCCAGGGTCAACCCTACTAAACCCTTTGGCTGTGTACCACCACTGCTGACTGTACTAGGGGGTGCAGTTGCTTTAGGAGCTGCAGTGGTGGGGACTGGATTTTTCTTAGTGCATTCACTGCCCCAGTGTGAAACTGATTTGCAGGTATTACACCAAGGTTTCTTTGGGCCATCATTCTTCTTTTTCTTGTTTCCATTTTGGGAACCCCCCTCCTTATTGCTAGTTTGGGGGCCTGAAGACTTCTGGTCCTTTTCTTTATCTTTCTGATTCCCACCCTTCTGGTCTGTTTTCTTCTGGTCACCTTGGTTCTGGTTTTTCTGCTTAATCCTTGTTCTGACCCATTTGTCTGCCTTCTTTCCCAATTCTTGGGGAGAGGTCAAATCAGAGTCAACAAGGTATTGATGCAACAGCTGGTTCTGACAGTTATTAAGGATCTGTTCTCTCATCATAAGATTGTACAATCCTGTATAGTCTGAAACTTTACTTCCCTGCAGCCAACCCTCCAGAGCCTTAGTGGCACAATCTACAAAATCAGTCCAGTCCTGAGTCTGTGCTTTTTGGGTGTCTCTGAACAACAACCTGTATTGCTCAGTGGTTAGGCCAAACCCTTCAATAAGAGCACTCTTCAGAACAGAGTAGTTTTTGGCATCCTCAGGTCTAACAGTGAGGAGCCTGTCCCTCCCTTTCTCAGAAAAGGAGTACCATAAAATTGCTGCCCACTGATCCTCAGGGACCTGCTGTACCATGCAGGCCCTCTCAAGAGCAGTCATCCATTTGTGGATATCATCCCCTTCCTTGTAGGGGGGCACAATTTTTGTCAGGTTTCTATTGTCATAGGCCCTGTCTTTTTCTTTAGGAACTTTGCTGCCACCAGTGGCATCTAAGCCACACAATTTTCTCTCTCTTGCTAAAGCAAGTTTAGCTTGAGCCAAGGCTACCTCTTCCCTTTCTATTTGGAGTTGGACAGCCCTCATCCTGGCCCTATGCTCTTTTCTCTGGGAGGAAGTCATTCCTCTTTGAGATTCTCTTGAGGCACTAGAAAGGTGAGAGTCCCCTGATAGAGATCTCTCCCTCCTATTACCTGGGAGAATTTGGTTATGAGATCTGGGGTGGTGCTGGCCCCCCCCATTCCCATGTAGGTCCAAGTTGGCCTGGTTAAGGCTGGCAACCTGTACCTGGTTTCCCCTCTGATCCTGATCTTCAGGCTCTTCTAAATCAGAGCCTTCCTCTTCCTCTTCTTCCTCCACTACATCATCATCTGGAAGATCCTCATTCTCAGGGGAGTTTATCCCTTCACCTGCACCTAAGGGAGCCTGACTCACCTTATCTAGATCATCCTTTTCTAGGAGAGCTATTAGGGAAGGAATGGTAGGGCCTCTGCCCTTTTTTAGCCCCCTGGCTGTGCACAAGGCACTCAGGTCTTTGTGGCTAAGGTTGTCATATCTGGATGTTGTCCCTATAGGATCAACTTCTACAGGAGCAGAGCCTGAGGCTCTATCTGCATCAGACATGACTGCTAGTGAGGTGTAAGTGGTGCACTTACCTACACTAAGTGTTTTCCTACTGTACCTTGCTAGTGAGTTGTAGTCAGGGTGTGCTAATCCCTTTAATCTACAACTACTAAGTTCAGTAGAACTTAATATGCTAAGCTTTTGATTTATATGTACCTAGAGGTACTTGATGTGATCTTTCAATTTGATAAAGATTGCAATGGTAAAACAAACAGCAAGCTCAAATCCCACCGCTGCCACCAATGTGAGAAGTTGGCCTGATATGTAGTGTTTCCAATTCTGGAACCACTGGGTATCAGTCCAAACAAACCCCAAAGATGTCAGGTTGTAAGTCAACCTTGTAGACAAGCTATCCTAATGGTAGCATGGACTAAGCAGCCTTAAAGGCTTAACTTAAGAGGTCGTGTTAAGCGAGCTTGTTTTACCACATACAATCCTGTAATCAAATGAAAGGACACCACACAAGTATATATTGTAAAAATATATGTATTTATTTCTAAATTACTCCCCAGTACCCTTTATGAGGAAAGGGGCACAAGCGTTAAATCAAAAGCACTGTTAAACATATAAAGTTGGCACAATTATGGCTGAGGGCGGGGGGCCACTCAGACCATATACTAAAAAAATGGTATAAGTAACACTTATCGAACAATGGTTAGGCCTAGGGCCTAGGGATTCGCTGGGAGCAGTCAGGACAAGCAATGAAGAAGTCGGGAGTAGCCCACAGGAGACGGGTGCAGCACGGAAAGTGCGGCGCGCACCAATGTAATGTCAATGGTGCGTAAAAGTTAGTTAAAGTGAATTAAATGATACTTCCGCTGAACCTAGGAACACAAAACTTTAGACACAGACCCTAGAGGTGTGTACCAGTGTAAAGACACCGGCGTTGCAAAGTTACCTCACCCACAGGCCGTGGGTGCACAGGGTCGAAGTGGCGTCGGGTTCTGTCACGCAGGTTCTTGGTGCTTGGAGCTGTTGCAGCTGCAGGCGCTGTGAAGCAGAAGTGTCCGGTGCGATCCAAGGGTGGATCGAAGTAGAAAAGTACCTGAAAGCAGAGGGGACAGAGTCTGGGTCACTCAGCAGTGACCAGGGTGGAACCAGGACGGAACCAGGCAATGTCGGGCGCAATCAGGCGGTTGTCGATAGGCTTCTCTCCGCTGTCACGTGGGCTCTGGGGCATCTGCGACGTCCAGGAGCTGGTCACGATCTGTCCCACGTAGGCTCTCGCCGTCAGCACCGTCGGCTTCAAGATTGCAGCAAACAGCACTTGGCAAAAGCAATCCACGCAGAACCGGGAGATTGCTTATCACTCGAACCAGGAGGGTCAGAGTGGGTGCTCCTTTTCACAGGAGCTGGTGCAGATCTGGAGCAACCAGAAAAGCAAGTCGGATTTCAAGTTTCGTCGGCACAGGGGCCACAAGCCAGCTGGCAAGTGACCGGGCCAACGCGTCGAGCACACACAGGCAGAAGGGCCCCACGCAGCACTCGTCAAGTGTGGAGGGGTGAGCTTTGGTGCAAGTGGAGCTCGGGGCTGGGGCTTCTCAAACCCCGGTGTACAGCTTCGAGGGTCACTCGTGGGCTGCACGGTCAGCGTCTCGTGGCCTTTTCAAGATGGCGTGCCCCACGCTTCCGGTCGCCTCCACGGGTCTCAGCTCTGCAGGGACTGTGGATCGGGCAGGTAGAAGGCAGGCAAGCTTGATCTCGTCGATCTCTGTCGCTCGAGTTCCGGCGGGAACTGCAACAAAGCAAGGGTCGAGGGCTGGATGGTGCCTGTTTGCACAGGGTGGTCACTCCTTGACCACAAGGGAGATTCTTCAGTCTTCTCACGTCGTGTAGAAAGTCGAAGGGTCCAGATTTCGTTTCTTATGTTTCTTCAGGATGATCTGAAGTCCGTTGGGACTGCTCCCCCTCTTATTCGAATCTAGGGGGTTGGACATCCTGCTAGGTCCCCTCCTATGGGTGGGACCCAGGAAGGGGGTGGTTACACCCCTCTCCTTTGATCCTGGCCGCGCTGGGACAGGGGCTGGGAGGCCCCAGAACCGGTTTGGCCGGATCCTGCAAGGGGCAGCCTTGTGCTCCCCAGGCAGTGTCTGGTTTCTTTGAAACCTCCCTACTCCAATCCACTATCTCCTGTCTGGGGTGGTTTGACACCGCCCTGTGACAGGAAACTCTTTGTCCAGGCCTCCTCTGCCGGGTTTCGGTCAGCAGCAGGAGGCCAGACCCGTGTCTGTGGCAGGGGCATCCATTTTGTGGATCTGAGGCTCATTTTAAATCAACCGCGTTTCAGTAAAGTAACATGTCTTCTCCCTCTAGAAGGGTGGAATGCTACCCCCGTCGCCAGAACTGGCGAGGGGGTAGTATTCCAATTCGTATGACACCTTACACGACATGTTTTGATAAAGCCAAACCAAAGTTGCTATATAACCGCGAGGAGTATAAGGCGCTTAAGAGTATATGGTATGGCATTATCCCGGATCAGCTTAGGGAGTTGTTCCCGACAGCTGCAGACAGGCTCAGCTCATGCCAGAGCTCCATCTCACATAAAACCACGCACTCTGCCTCCAGGATTGATGAGGCCTTCCATAGGAGTGGCTCACAGGTTATATATGTGTCCAGATATAGGGTTAGATATAGGTATACTATATCTAAGCAAGGGGTGATTACACCCACTTGCCCCAGCTGAGTGATCAGCCAGTTGTGTCAATTTAAGAACCAGCCAGGGGTGGCAAAAAGCTATGCTTCAGCCCCTGGTAGGCCTTGGTGGCACCTATGCCCTGAGCACCTATAGTGCATGGTACAGGGGCTGACAAGGAGTCCATTTCCAATTGTGGTATGTACCTATAGCACATGTATTATAAATTTAGAGAGAGAACAGCAGGCTGGGGGTCTGATTAGCAGGCCCACAGCCTCAGTAAGTCGAAAACCAGTGAAGCAAAAAGCAAAAATTGGGGTGACCATAGGATAGCAGACCCTACTCTCCTACAGGCAGGGTCTCAGTTCTTGGGTTCAACAGCTCTTTGTCCTTTTATTTTTTAGGTCAGTCGAATCTGGATCGAGGGGTGTCACCTAAATACTCAATTTAGGGGTGTTAAGGGGAGTACCAGGTAGTAGCCATTAAGCTACTTATCTTAGGGTGACTGCACCCTCTACATGACCACTTCCTGTGGGAAGTTGGCATAACCCTGACTATGATAGACTAAGTCTCTCTAACACATGGCGGAGGATTTGTAAAAGTGGGGTCCACATCAGCTGCCGCACCTTTGGGGAAGTGCTGGCTATGTGTGGGCCCACCTCCTAGTCTAACAAATTTTTTCAACTGTCCTCCCACCCAAAAAGTGAGGTCAGGAAAAGGGGGTTGGCATATTCCACTATCTGCAGTGGCCTGGGTCGCATTTCAAAGGTGGTATGGCCTTTAAAGCTTCCCGACCTGGAAGGCAGATCCTGCTTGGATGAGCTGTGAACACCTCCGCCCAAAGCAGGCTTTGTCCCTGGTCACTGAGAACCAAAGCTATCACCCCAGGAGGCAAGAAACATGTCTAGTGATGGCAGGCTGGCTAAGACCAGTCGGCAACCACACTTGTAGTCGGTAGGTTGATAGGGCCACCAAAGGTGCCCTCTGGTTGCATTTGTTAATAAGTCCAACACTGGCATCAGTGCAAGTTTACTGAGACAATCTATTTGGTACCAAACATTTTGGGGTACAGTGAAGCCATTAAGGAGCTGGGTAATTTGTAATGATAAGGTCGGAACTGCAGTCTGAAATGGCAGTTTGCATGATCTTGGGGAGGGTTCCTGAGGGTGGCACAATTTGTATTGCAGTCCTACTGGACCCTCTTCAGTTAAGATACCAGGCAAAAAGTTTCCTACAACTCTACACTACTGCACATTATGCCAAGGGACTAAACACCACTTTACTAAAAATAATGCACTCTACGCCACTACACTCAATGCCAACTACTCCTCACCACTGCACTCTATGCCACTATACTCTACTCTGCAACATTCTATACCACTGCACTCTACACCACTGTGACCTACGCCACTGCATGCAAATCCACTCTATTCCACTCTGCACCACTCTACTCTACACCACTGCTCTCTGCACCACTCTACTCTGCAGCACTCTAGTCTGCAAGGCTGCACTCTCCGCAACTGAACTCAATGCCATTCTACACTGCACCACTGCACTCTGCATCACTGCACACTACCCCATTGCACACAATTCCACTCTACGCCATTGTGCTCTATGTCACTGCACTCTACACCACTGTATTCTACTCTGCACCACTGTACTCTATGCCACTGATGTCTGCTCCACTCTACTCTACGCCACTGCACTCTACGTCACTCTACTCTGCAAGACTGCACTCTCAGCCTTTTAACTCAATGCCAACTCTACTCTGCACCATTACACTCTATGCCACTGTATGCTAGGCCACTTTACACAAATGTGCTCTACATCACTCCACTCTACTCTATTCTCTTTGCACTTCTGTACACGTTGCCACTGCTCTCTGCACCATTCTACTCTGCATGACTCTATTCCGCACTATGCTACTATATGTCACTGCACTTTATGACACTGTGTCACTCAACTCTACGCCACTTTACTGCACTCTATGCCAATGCACTACACTCTGCATCACTCCACGGCAGTCTAAACTATTGTGCATCACCTCACTCCACGCCACTGCACTCTGCTCTACAGCTCTGCATTCTACCCTGTTCCGCTCCACAGTACCCTGAATCACTACACTCTACACCACTTCACTCTACTCTGAAAAAGTCTTCTCTACACCTCAGCACACTATGCCACTGCACTCTACACTAAGCTACTCTACTCCAAGCCACTTTATTCTATATCACTGCACTCCATGCCAATACACCCTTCACCAATTTACTCAAAACCAATACACTCTATGCCAAACTACTCTGCACAACTCTACTTTACGCCACTTCACTCTATGCCGCACTACTCCACTCTATGATTAACCCTGGGTGTAGTGGGCATAGCGGGACTACGCGTAGGTCCACGGAGTTGCAAACAAACCCTGCTCCGCTCCACTCCACCAACCGCCTCCACTCCCCTTATTACCCAATTAATTCTACATCAATTAAAAGTCAATTAAAAACCACTTACTTGTACTAAGGTGTCCCCGGGCTGCACTCCTCCTCTTTCTCGTCGTCTGGGTAATCCTTTGGAAAACTGTGCATGTGTGCTTCGCTTTTGCTAGAGCTTTTGGCTTTGGTAATATGTTTTAGCCATGTTGTACCCTAGTGTGGCTGCTGTTCAGCATGGCTAAAAGTTAGTAGCATAGAGGAGAGTGGAGTGGAATGTGGTAGAGTGGAGTGGTGTAGAGTGTCGTGGAGTGGCGTATACCCAAGTACACCCACAACACATAGTGGAGTGGAGGGTTGTGGAGTCGCATAGAGTGGAGTGTCCTGGAGTAGAGTGGTATAGTGTGGAGTATTGTATTGTATAGAAATTGCATTTATATAGAGCTTACCACCCCTGACAAGGCGTCAAAGCACTTTTTTAGTGAGTAGCACACTACTCCGGAACCCATAGAGGTTTAGTGGTGAATTAGTATAGTGAAACATGAAATTTGAGAAGTGGATATGTTAGTCTGTTATTTTGATTGAAAAAGATAGCGGAGGGATAGAAGAGGGAAAAAGGTTTGCATTTATATAGCGCTAATTTCCCCTGATTGGGTGTTGAAGCTCTTTTTTGGCAAGTAGCATGCTACTCTGCTACCCATCAAGGACTAGTAGTGAAATATGAAATTAATTTGAGTGGTGGATATATGTCAATTATTTGGATTGAGAAGGATAGCGGAGGGATAGAAGAGGGAAAAAGGTTTGCATTTATACAGCGCTTGCTACTCCTGATGAGGTGTTGAAAAGCTTTTTCAGTGAGTAGCACGCTACTCTGGAACCCATAAAGGATTAAGTGGTGAATTAGTATAGTGAAATATGAAAGTAATTTGAGTGGTGGATGTGTTAGTCAGCTATTTGGATTGAGAAGGATAGCAAAGGGATGGAAGAGGTAAAAAGGTTTGCATTTATAAAGAGCTTGCTACCCCTCATGAGGTGTTGAAGCGCTTTTTCAGTGAGTAGCACGCTACTCTGGAACCCATAAAGGATTAAGTGGTGAATTAGTATAGTGAAATATGAAATTCATTTGAGTGGTGGACATGTTAGTCTGTTATTTGGATTGAAAAGGATATTGGAGGGATAGAAGAGGGAAGGATTTAGAAAACAATCTTTTTTTTGTTTGGTTTGGAGCTCATAGCTGTAGGAGGAGGCTTGGGATGAGTAAAAGGGAGGTGGAGCGGAAGAGTCAGAAAGAAGGGTATAGAAAGTGAGGAAAAGTGTTCTTCTGATCGGCATAATTTGTAACGCGACTCCATTGCTTTTTCATTGCCATCTCGTGTCAAACACTTCCACACGACCCACCTGGTCGTTTCTGCTGATGCCTGAGGAAAATCGAGCTAACATGACAACAGCCATCTTGCAGCCTGCATTTATGCCCAGGAACTGTCGCACACCCAACCCCCTTGTTCTTGCAGTTCAACAGAAAGCCATGAGACACTCACACCCTATGTAAACGATTTGTTTTCCATCTCCTGCTCCCAGCCTGGTAAACATCCTTGGCACAGTGATCAGGTTATCTGGACAATGGTCTGACTGCTGGGCCTCGATCAGGGTGATTAAACAATGACCTGAAAGACCGGGCTTTAATCAAGGTCATTAAACAATGACCTTAAAGACTGAGCCTTGATCAAGCCGAGTGAACAATGATTTGTGTACCAAGCCTTGACCAGGTCACCATCTACAAACGTTGTCTGGATCTGGTTATCAACTGCAAACACTGCCCTGATTGAACAATGAACTAAAAGCCAAAAGACTGAGATGAAAAAGTATAACAGGCTTGTAAGCTGCGGAGTAAAGCAGCAGCCTCCTCTGTCTTATTTCCAACGAGCTTTTTAACAAATGTTCCATATCATGGGCTATTTGAAAAAATCTGGGTTCCTCCTGCAGATGAAGGCTCCTGTGTCTCCTTTTACTAAGTATGGAGGGTATGGAAGACTTGGGCGGTTCCCCTGCCGCCGAGACCCAGTAAGTGGGTTATTCCAGTTCTTCAAATGACGCCTGAACAGGGACTCCACGAGCACGAAGGTCAGGTCCGGTGGACAGGGTTGGATTGGGATTAGAAATCGGGCCGGCACGCTATAAAAAAGTGGCCCACATTTGCATATTGCCTTAGCAAAACAATGCTTCTGCAAAGTTTTATAAAAAAAAGAGGGGGGGGGTAAAAAAATGCACAGATTAGTTTACACTGGTGAAACACACCAGAATACAAGTGAGGCCAGTTTTGCTCCGGCCACCTGCCCCTGCTCAATATGCATATGTTAATGGGCCGGCCCCAGCAGAGAGAAAGGGAGTGACACCTTTGCCCTTTGATAAAAGGGAGGTAATTGAGGCCCATCTGTCTCCAGAAAAACAACTCAGGCACCCACTGGCAGCATCCGAGCAATGTAGAAACCGGCAAATCGCCCCAGACTGCTCAAAAAAGCAGCCCACAGCTGCAACTGGACACCGGCCCCTCAGGCATTGCCTGAATGCCCGCGTTACCAATCCGACGCTGCCGGTGGATGGGAGGAGGTGCACGGAGAGACTCCGATGGAGGTACCCTACCCGAGGGATTCTTGCAATCCAGTAAGCCGAACGACTCGCCCGCTGTTCCTCCCCACCCGGTCTGGGCCACATGACCGCGTTCTCGCTGGAGTCCCCTAGCAAATAATTTCTGGAGCAGGTCACAGCCCTACGTCTGCACAGAGAACTACCCCTGTAAGGTAAGGGTGGACTGATCATCCACCAAGTCTGTATAATTCTGTTATTGACTTTCACAAAAGCCAAGCTGTTATTGACTTTTGCCAAAGCCAAGCAAGTGAGGTGAGTTTTTAAAACCCGCTGGGGTCTGTTCTGTATGATTCTGCTGTTATTGACTTTTGCAAAAGCCAAGCAAGCGAGGTGAGTTTTAAAACCCGCCGGTGTCTGTTATGTTTTCAAGCATGCCAGTCAGTAGTAAGTTCAAGAGATTATGTTGTATGTGTACGCAGGACTCCCAGCTGGAGGCGGCTTGTCCGCTTCCTCCAGAAGGGACCCCATGCCATACTATGTATGTTAAACATGGCCCTTCTGCCATAATGTTTTCCTCATTCTTGGTAAAATATACGAAACAAAGTAACGCGGAATTAGAGTGGCCACTTTATGGCTTCTTTAATTCCCAAGTTCTCGCCAACCTAGAGGAACAATTAATGAAAAGAAAAACGCGCCCCTCTATGTTTGAATCTGTCCGATTTTGGAGGAAAGAGATAGAGCAGAGAGCTAGAAAGCAGAAGGCTCAAGAAAGAAAACAAGAACGTATGTCAGTGGCCGACCACGCCAGAGAAAATTTACAAAATCAAATGACAAAAATCAGTAGAAATAGTCAATAGGGAGCATGGGGCCCGGGTACAAAAATGTTATCCAGCTCGTGAGGAGAAAGGAAAGGGCCATATGGAAGGGGGAGAAGAAGGTGATTCCTTGCTTGATACCATGCTAGAAAGCCCTCCTGCATATGCCCCAATGTACACTGCCGCCTCACACCCGCATGTCCCCCGCCGCAGCCCACTCCTGTCCCCATTGCCCCTCTTACTGTTCTCCCTGTCACACCATCCCTCCCGATTTTTCCTAACCCTGTCCTCGCTGCGGGAATGACAACAAGTCTTCATCCGCCCAACCCCTGCGGCTTTACCCCTACACGCCCTTTTCCTGCTTCCCCATGGTCTACAGTTAAGCAGTATTTATATAAATTGTTGAATTCCCGCCAACTGGCCTCCTTGCGCTCTGCAGTCAGCTTCTCGTCCCTTCGAGAAAATGACCTACAGAGGCAACAGTGTGAATGTTGGATAAATAACGGGAATATTTATGCCTTTACAGAAATATGGTCCACCTTTTCCCAGTGGACAATTATGGAACAGACCACCTGGGCTGAATACATGTGTACCCTGGTCATGCAAAGATTTGAGAATGCGCTTATGCAGATACCCACCGGATTAATGGACCTTAGGTCGCAAATAAAAAGAGGCGATGTTTAGGGAGAGGGGATGTTTGGCACTATGTCTGCTTTAATGGCTTACCGTGATATGACCGCTTTTCCCAAACACCCCTCTAGAAACAGCTATGCCAATGAGAGAGGCGGCCCCTGTCTTTGTTAACGCACTTACTGATGCCCAAAATAATGGCAGAGGGGCTGTTGAGGCACACAAGCGCAGGCTTTAAGTTCATGTTCCTTGGAAAAGGTCAGAAGTAATGCAGTTAAAAGGACAATTACCAGATCCCCGGAAGAATCCGGCTGCCTTTTATAGAGAATTAGGTCAGATTATATCTGCAGGTACTCTCGATCTTGAGAATATAGATTTACTTTTTGGTACAGTTGTCCCCACTGAAATTTGGGACAAAATTCGACATTCTGACCATGAAGTAGCGTTGGGAGGTAAATGGGCTGACCTAGAGGCTATGGAAGAAGCAAGGGAAGGAGGGACTAAACCAGAAGCTGCCATCCTGACTTTGCCCGGTAAAATAATAACGTTTATGAAAACACTTTTGCCAGAAACTGTCATTAACTGGGAAAAAATAAATACCTGTAGGCAGCGAAAAGATGAGAATGTGGTTGACTTCTTTACCCGTTTTGAGACAGGATACAAGGGACATAGTGGTTTGGATCCCTGGATCCCAGGACCCCAGGTTCTGGCACAGTATTTGTCGATAAGTTTGTCAGCAACTTGCTTCCTGAGATCTCCGCCAGGCTTAAGAAAGTTGAAAGTACTTGGTCTGCCCAAACTATGACTGGTATCTTGGTTATGGCACAATATCACAAGAATAGAGAGAATGAAGATAGAGACAAGGAAAGTAAGAAGGCTAGGGATCTTAAGACTAAGGCACTTCTGCAACAGGCTTACCCTCCCTGAGGTCCCGATGCCCGCGGGAATTTCAGATCTCAACCCCAACCCCCTCCGAGGGCTCGCCAGTCTACCCCTCCAGCCCTCAACGTACGGGAGCCCTCCAAATAGATCAGTGTGCTTTTTGTAAGGGGTACGGCCATTGGATAGACGAGTGTCCTGTGTTAGCTGAAAACATCCGATCAGGGAAGACTCAGCCTCGTGCTCCCAGGGAGGGGAGGCCGACTAGGGACCATGGCCCGCCCCATCCACAGGATATCCATCAGCACCCGGCCTATAGGATTGATGGGTACGAAGCAACACGCACTTATTACAATGATGATTATGATGAAGTTGATGAGACAGGGTCCTACAAAGCATAGGACAGCCAGGAAAGGGCTATTACCAGAGTGCAAATTCCAGTGGATCAAAGGGGCCCGTATGTTCAAATGTCAGTTGTGGGGAACAATCAGAATTTTCTTCTGGATACTGGGGCCACCAGGTCTTCTTTTGCACGTCTGTCAGTCCCGGAGGCACCCCTTTCTAGCAATATGAATGTCTCCGTGGGTTTTGCAGGAACACCTGTGACCAGCCCTGTCTCTGAACCCCTTCCTCTCGATATTGGCCATGCACATGTTTATGCTCCCTTGGTCCTTACTACAGGTTGAAGTTAAAATTTGTTTGGCATGGATTCACTGAAAGCTCTGTATGCGACCATATCATGTAGTCCCCAAATTGTATCCCTAACAATTTCCCCCACCGCAGTTTCCTACATGTATCTGTCCGGTCCCCTCCCACCAGAGTTGCAGTCTTTGGGCCCGATTCACAGAATGAACTTAAGACTCAATCCTAAACTTACTACTGTTTTGGTATTCACAGATTGCACTTACTACTTTTGGTATTCACAGAATGAACTTACTACTTTTGGCATTCACAGAATGCACTTACTACTTTTGGTATTCACAGAATGAACTTACTCATTTCGGTATTCACAGAAGTCAGGACTCCTAACTTTAGGACTCCTAAATGCCTTCGGTGAATACCGAAAGTCTTAAAATTAGGATTTTTCTCAATTTAGTAGTAGTAAAGTTAGGACTACTAACTTTAGGACGCCTAAATGCCTTCTGTGAATACCGAAAGTCTTAAAATTAGGATTTTTCTCAATTTAGTAGTAGTAAAGTTAGTAGTCCTAACTTTCCTACTACTAAATTGAGAAAAATCCTAATTTTAGGACTTTCGGTATTCGCAGAAGGCATTTAGAAGTCCTAAAGTTAGGAGTCCTAACTTTACTACTACTAAATGGAGAAAAATCCTAATTTTAAGACTTTCGGTGTTCACAGAAGGCATTTAGGAGTCCTAAAGTTAGTAGTCCTAACTTTACTACTACTAAATTAAGAAAATCGTAATTTTAGGACTTTCGGTATTCACAGAAGGCATTTAGGCGTCCTAAAGTTAGTAGTCCTAACTTTACTACTACTAAATTGAGAAAAAACCTAATTTTAGGACTTTCGGTATTCACAGAAGGCATTTAGGAGTCCTAAAGTTAGGAGTCCTAACTTCTGTGAATACCGAAATGAGTAAGTTCATTCTGTGAATACCAAAAGTAGTAAGTCCATTCTGTGAATGCCAAAAGTAGTAAGTTCATTCTGTGAATACCAAAAGTAGTAAGTGCAATCTGTGAATACCAAAACAGTAGCAAGTTTAGGATTGAGTCTTAAGTTCATTCTGTGAATCGGGCCCTTTACCTTCGACCCTTTGGGCATCATCAGACACTGATGTAGGGTGTCTCAACATATCCCCTCATGTTGTACGCATCCAGCCAGGTGCACTTCTCCCCCGCCTCCGGCAGTATCGACTGCCCGCGGAAGGAGAAAAGACCCTTTTAACAATAATATCTGAATTAATGGACAAGGGCGTAGTGGAGGAGACACGTGGCAATATCTGTAACAGTCCCATTATTCCCGTTCTTAAAAAGACCAATGGAGATGCTCTCTCCCCTAAAATATACAGATTTGTGATTGACCTGAGAGCCCTTAACAAAATAACAATCTCCCAATATCCTGTTGTCCCCGACATTACAGCCCTCTTAACGATGGTCCCTTCTGATGCAACTCACTTTTCTGTCATGGACCTGAAGAATGCTTTTTTAAGCATTCCTATACATCCTGACAGCAGACATTTTTTGTTTTCTCCCTTGGTGGGCGGAGCTTTAGATTCTGCCGCGCCCCTCAAGGTTTCACCGAGAGCCCCAGTATCTATAGTCAAGCCGTAAAAAGTCAACCAGATTCCTTGAAACTCCCTGATAATTCCACACTATTACAATATGTAGATGACCTCCTCATTGCTGCAAATTCTGCCCCAGCATGTGAAGAAGATACTCTCTGTTTGTTACGCCACCTTACCCTCCATAATCACAAAGTCTCTTTGAAAAAGCTTCAGTTTTGTCAAGAGAAGGTGACCTATTTAGGTCATCTCCTCTCGAAGGAGTTAAGGCAGCTCACCGCTTATCGTGTAGCCATTATCAATGCTATGACGGCCCCACGAACACAAAAGCAGGTGCGAGCCTTCATAGGCCTAACCTCATACTGTACACAGTGGATTTCCAATTTTTCGGCCATGGTCAAACCTCTTCTTGCCCTCACCACTAAAGACATATCAGACAGTTCCTTTCCATGGACTGGAGAGCATGCCCAGGCCTTCCAAGATTTAAAAAAGGCTCTGTGTACTGCTCCAGTCCTCGGTACTCCTGATTATAACAAACATTTTTTTCTTTTTGTACATGAGACAGACGGCTGTGCATGCGCTGTCTTGACCCAGATATTTGGAAGTCACCATCGGCCATGTGCCTATTTTTCAGCCACCTTAGATCCTGTTGCAAGGGCTCTCCCAGGATGCCTATGGGCGACTGCTGCGGCCGCCCTCATGGTCCGTCTGAGTGCGGGGATCGTCATGAACTCCCCCCTGACTCTGATGATCCCTCATTCTGTAGATACCCTCCTTAATAACACCAAGACACAGTACCTCACTAGCGCACGACTCACAGGATATGAACTGACACTCTTTGCCAGCCACATTAACATCAAAAGATGCACTGTACTAAACCCCGCCACATTACTCCCACTGGATACTCAGGATGCCCGCTTAGACCCACATGACTGCATATTAAGGACAGAGGAGGAGACGAAGGGACGGGTTGACTTACAGGACACCCCGATAGCAGAACCAGAAGGTACACTGAATGTGGATGGATCATGTCTCAAAGGGCCAGATGGTAACACCTCAGCCGCCTACGCCCTCACGACATTAGGGCGAGTAGTAGAAACAGCTCAGATTCCGCAGTGCTCTGCTCAAGCAGCAGAATTAGTGGCCCTCACTAGAGCTTATGAGTTGAGCAAAGGGATGACGGTAAATATTTATACTGACAGCCAATACTCCTTCAGGGTTGTCCACAACTTCGGGAGGTTATGGAAAGAAAGGAATTTCCTTACTTCCCATGGGACCAAGATTCAACATGGCCCCCTAATTCACCGATTGTTAGACTCCCTGACACTCCCCAGAAAGGTGGCCATTATAAAATGTAAGGCCCATAAGAAAGTGACAGATGATGTTGGGAAAGGCAATGCCCTGGCTGACCAGACGGCCAGACAAACAGCTCTTAGGAAAAGGGAAGGAATGTATGTAGGAGGTCCCGCTAGGTGGGTGGCAGATGAGGGCATGGTTGAAAACACAGTACAGAGTGTGATTGATATTCAGTCCCATACTACTCCTGAGGAACTAAAGGTGTGGAAGGAGCAATTAGCAAAGTAGGGAATTGATGGTTGTTGAGTCCATACGACTATGGAAAGACAATGGATGTTACCTGACAGTCACGTGCTACCAGTAGTTACGATGGCCCATGGTCCTGCTCACATCAGTGCAAGAGGGATATGTAAACTGTTGGAACCTACATAGTACAACTCTAAGATACCAGCATATGCTGACAAGCAGGTTAACACATGCATGATTTGCCTAATGTATAACCCAGGAAAAGGCACAGTTACTCCTAAGGGAGGATTCTCTCCACCTACCTTCCCTTTTGAAGTCCTCCAAATGGATTACATCCAGATGGACCGATGTAACAATTTGAAATATGTCCTAGTGGTGGTCTGTACCTTCAGCCGATGGGTGGAGGCCTACCCCGTCAAAGACTGTACCGCTATCACTACCGCCAAAGTGCTATTAAAAGAGTACCTCCCACAATGCGGTTTGCCCCGCTTGGTCTGGAGTGACAATGGGACCCACTTTATGGCCCAAATTATGGAATATGTCTGTACAGCATTGAGTATAAAACATAAATTTCATTCAGCTAACCACCCCCAGTCAGCAGGTCGAGTGGAGGTGTACAATGGCATCCTAAAAACTAAAATGGCCAAAATAGTAGCCGAGACAGGTGCCACTTGGGTTGATGCTCTGCCCTTAGCCCTACTGTCTACAAGAACAACAGCCCACACCAGAATAGGGTTATCCCCCCATGAAATTGTGTTCGGGAGGCCTGCCAATGTATGGGGTGTCCCGCGGCCTAAGAAACTGTCTGACGTTGAATACCCTGTATTAACTGAATATCTGTACAGTATGACTAATACCTTTCGTACTCTTTATCACCAGGTGCATGAGGCCATACCTGACAAAAGTGAGGGCCCAGGACACGTCATCCAACCTGGGGATTGGGTCTTGGTGAAAATTTTTCAACGGACTAAGAGCCTCGAGTCCCGCTGGACACAGCCCCGTCAGGTGTTACTGGCCACCCGCACCGCAGTTAAAGTAGAAGGTCGAAGAATTGGGTGCATTCGTCGCACTGCAGGCATCTGCCTCTGCCCCTCCCCTATGATCAGTGGGTGAGGGAAGGACAAGGAGACTCAGAAACAGAAACAGTCCCGACGTTTGTCCCATTCAGTGATGCCAGACTGCATTCTACATCCACGGAAGCAGAGAGTGACAGCATACTGAAAGGAAGGGTGAAACCCTCCCTTAACTCTGCTCAACATCAAGAACAATTGTTTCCCGACCATGATGTCCCTACTTCTGACCGATACAACTTGCGCCCCCCAAGGGAAGGCTTGCCTTTGACTTCGCCAAGTACCTATAGGCTGTAGGGCTGTGATCTTCCCCGGCTGAAAGTAGTGCTGGTGTGTCAGACTAGGGTAGGCCATAGGGCCCTTGGCACCTGCGCCCAGTGAAGCAACCACCAATCACAGACAGCCACTAGAGGTCCCTGGCTTAGCACAAGGGCAGCCGGCCAAAACACTAAAATCCAGAAACAAGATGTCAGTCTCCAACATAGTAAATGCTTCATGGCCACCGTGGTGACGTTGTTTGTCTCCCTCATCCTGTCTATCCTTGGTTGGCTGTTGCTAATCTACCATCCTGTTACCTCACCAACTCCTACCCCGACTCCTGCAGAACACCAGTATTCCACCCTACCAGCCCACAAATTACCTCGCCATGCAGAATTCTTCAACAACACCTTCATCCAAATGTTGCATCATCACCAGCTGATCATGAACACTTCCAACTGCTGGGTTTGTGGACTGATGCCGCATTCTATGATACACCCTGTACCATTCTTTCCCTACCCCTTTTCCATCTCTGGGTCTTGTCTTGCATGGTGGATATTGATACAGGAGGCATACACTGTCAATGGTACTGCCAATTCTGCCCTTGGAACATTTCGAGATGACTTCTGGTGGAACAGGTGTGGCCAAGTCAATGGTCCTTTTTGCCCGACCAGCTCATCCACAACGCTACTATCACCACTCGGTGAGATGGTAGTATTCAACTCAACTAATCGACAAATATTTTCCAGATTCTGTACAATAATGATACTGCCTGATGAACGAGACACTGTGAATGTCATAAATGTGCAAGGCCATGTCTGCATTTATGGCCTAGGGACTAAGAAAGTTGGTACCAGTACGTGTGATATCACAAAAGCTTTAAACTCCACCTCTCCTCCGAAGCTGGTGGCATTCTCCAACACCTTTTTCATCTGTGACACTGCCGCCTACACTTGGCTCCCCCGTAACTGGTCTGGTACCTGCTATCTGGCCTTCCTCCTTCCACCAACGTATTCTACCCATGGAGGTTATCACCTGTCAATGAAGGGCGCTCTGCGCCGCATACGTAGGGGCGTCATATCAGCCGAGGATACAGCAGGCCAGGAAACCGGGGACTTCTTTAAAGGTTTCCTTCCTTTCTGGGGCCCCATGGCCAATAGTCAGGCTGTACGAGGACTGACCAGGGTCCTTGAAGCCACCATCACAGTAACAGCTGGTGCCCTCTCCAACATCACTGCAGAGCTGCAGGCGGACCGCCTCATAACGCTCCAGAACAGAATGGTCCTAGATGTCATCCTTGCTGATCGTGGTGGTGTGTGTAAATTGATCGGCTCCAGCTGCTGCGTGTACATCCCAAACAATTCACCTACAGTGTACGATGCCATCCAACATCTGCATCGCCTTTCTTCCGAAATTCATCTGGATGAAGACAACTGGTCCCTCACAGGCTGGATCTGAGGCCTCCTTTCCCAGTGGGGGTGGAGGATCCTCATCTTCCTTGCCTTGGGAGTAACTGTCCTGGTCTCCTGCTGTTTGTGCTTTCAGTGTCTGCCAGTGCTCTGTACAATGTGTGTCAAGACCATCAAGCCTCCACCCTCTAACATTCACAACACCAATATGATGATGATGCTCCAACAAGCAAACAATGGCCTTATGAACATTGACATTTCTTAAAGTATTTGCCACTCAATAGCAAAAGGAGGGTCTAAGGAAAAGTGTTCTTCTGATCTGCATCATTTGTACCGAGACTCCATTGCTTTTTCATTGCCATCTCGTGTCAAACACTTCCACACGACCCACCTGGTCGTTTCTGCTGAGGCCTGAGGAAAATCTAGCTAACACGACAACAGCCATCTTGCAGCCTGCATTTCTGCCCAGGAACTTTAGCACACCCAACTCCCCCTGTTCTTGCATTTCAACAGAAAGCCATGAGACACTCACACCCTGTGTAAATGATTTGTTTTCCATCTCCTGCTCCCAGCCTGGTAAACATCCTTGACAACGTGATCAGGTTATCTGGACAATGGTCTGACTGCTGGGCCTTGATCAGGGTGATTAAACAATCACCTGAAAAACCGGGCTTTGATCAAGGTGATTAAACAATGACCTGAAAGACTGAGCCTTGATCAAGCCGAGTGAACAATGATTTGTGTACCAAGCCTTGACCAGGTCACCATCTACAAACGTCATCTGGATCTGGTTATCAACTGCAAACACTGCCCTGATTGAACAATGAAATAACAGCCAAAAGACTGAGATGAAAAAGTATAAAAGGCTTGTAAGCTGCGGAGTAAAGCAGCAGCCTCCTCTGTCTTGTTTCCAACGAGCTTGGGACTCTGTTCCATAGCCCGGCCTATTTGAATAAATCTGGGTTCCTCCTGCAGACGAAGGCTCCTGTGTCTCCTTTTACTAAGTATGGAAGGTATGGAAGACTTGGGCGGTTCCCCAGCCACCGAGACCCAGTAAGTGGGTTATTCCGGTTCTTCAAAAGGCTTGTTTTGGCAGATCAGAATAGTAAAAGAGGTATGAGATGATGCAAGGAGAGGTAGAGTAGGGAAGAGTTAGAATAGAGTGGAGTAGAATGAAGTGGTGTAGAGTTGAGTGGTGCAGAGTAGAGCGGAGGGGCATAAAGTGTCGTAGAGTGGGGTGGCATGAAGTGGAGTAGAGTGGCATTTAGTGGAGTAACGTAGAGTGGAGTAGAGTTGAGTGTTGTGGAGGGAAGTAGACTGGAGTACAGTGGCATAGAGTAGAGTAGAGTGCAGTAGGGTGGCATAGAGTGGTGAAGAGTGGGGTGGAGTAGGGTGGTGTAAAGTGTTGTAGAGTGGAGCAGAGTGGAGGGCTGTAGAGTGGAGGATCGAAGAGTGGAGTGTCGTGGATTGGAGTGGTGGAGAGTGGAGTGGGATAGAGTTAAATGGGATAGAGTGGAGTGGGTTAGATTGGAGTGTTATAGAGTGAAGAGTAGTGGAGTGACATGGAGTAGAGTGAAGTAGAGTAGAGTGGTGTAGTATAGAGTGGAGAAAAATGTCATAGAGTGAAATAAAGAGTTGTAGAGTGTAGTAGGGTAAAGTGGTATGCAGTGGAGTGGCATAGAGTAGAGAGTCATAGAGTGGCATGGAGTGTCACAGAGTGTCACAAAGTAGAATGGCTTAGAGTACAGTGTCATAGAATGGAGTGTTGTTGAGTGGAATGGGTTAGAGAGGAGTGTTGTGGAGTGTCATGGAGTGGTGTAGATTGGAGTGGCATAGTGAGGCATAGAGTACCATGGAGTAGCGTAGAGTGGAGTAGAGTGTAGTAGAGCAGAGTGGCTTAGAGTGGAGTAAAATTTAGTGTTGTAGAGTGGCATGTCATAGACTGGAGTGTCGTATACTGAAGTTGGATAGTGTGGAGTGTCGCGGAGTGTTGCGGAGTGTCATGGAGTGTCATAGAGAGAAGTAGGGAGGAGTGTCATAGAGTGGAGTGTCAGTCGTGGAGTATAGTTGAGTGTCATGGAGTATAGTAGAATGAATTAGATGGTGTAGAATGGCATAGTGTATAGTAGAATTTTGTGGATTGGTATGGAGTAGTGAGAGTGGAGTGGAGGGGCATAGAGAGTCATACAGTTGGCGTGACACAGAGTGCAGTAGAGCAGCGTAGAGTGTCATACAGTGGTGTGTCATAAAATGGAGTGTTGTAGAGTGGAGTGTCACTGAGTGAGTGGAGTAGACTGGCGTTGAGTGGCTTAGAGTAGGGTGGCATAGAGTGAAGTAAAGTGGGGTAAGGTGGAGTTGTGTGGCATAGAGTGGAGTAGAGTAGAGTGGAGTTAAGTAGAGTAGAATGGTCTAGTGTGGCCTAAAGTTGCATGGAGGATCGTAGATCGTAGAATCATGGAGTGGAGTGTTGTAGAGTGGTGGGGCATAGAGTGCAGGGGCATAGTGTGGAGGGACTTGGAGTGTCATTGAATAGAGTGGTGTAGAGTGGATTAGAGTGGAGTAGAGTGTGGTAGAGTGGACCGAAGTGGCTTACAGTGGAGTGGTGTAGAGTGGAGTGTCATGGAGTGGGATAGAGTGTAGTGGGATAGAGTGGAGTGTCATTCAGTGTTGTAGATTGGAGTGTTGCAGAGTTAAGTGTCATGGAGGGAAGTAGAGTGAGGGGCGTGGCTTGGACGCCGATGGCGATGGTCGCCTGAGAGCTCGGCTCCGGGACTGAGCCCGCATTGATCCTGCAGATCGGAGTCCATGGGGCACCCTAGTCCCCGCAAACTGATGATCGGAGTGATTGGGACCCACTGGGACACCCGGTGAAACTTGGAAACCGGTTGATCCGACGGAAATCCGAAGTTTGGGGACCTGCGGAGTGCGACCCAAGATGGCGCCCAGACCTTCTCGACTCCTTGGCCGGGACCCTTAATCCGGAGGAGCATCGTTGGGCACGGCGCACCCTCCGCCTCCTATCTCCCCATGCGGTGATGGTCTGGGTGTTGCTTTACTCGGATCCTGAGCACGGTGACCGATCCCGGACGATCTGAGGCCCGGACTATCGTTGACTTTGGAACGCGGACGTCTGGTGACCCTGTGTGTGGAACCGACCCCCTGTGCCGCACCCGGCTGCACCCCACCGAATGATTGAACTCCATGGGCAGCACGGCGCCTTGGCGCCATAAAGTCTCCGGCGGTGTTGGTGACTCTCGTTCTAGATCCTCATCGGCTAAGCGGGCCTACCCGACCTGGCGCCGATTGTCCCCGCCTCCTTCTCAGTGCCCACCGACGACACGGTGGTGGTGCGGCCCGGGGTTGCGGAAGACCGACAGGCCCTGGAGACGGAGATCGGCGACCCTCGGCTCCACGACGATCTGCCGAGAGGGACATAGTCGACGCCCACACTCAGAGGTGCCTCTGACTGACTTTTCACCGAGGGACTCCAGCGCCATGGGAAAACCGAGAGGACCCAAAGGGACCACTCCAGCCGCCTCGGATTCAGAGGCGCCGGATAAGGATGATCGTGGTGACCCAGAGAGCTCTGGTGGCCCTCACTTGCAACAACAATTAGACCGGGTCCTGGAGGCGATAGCAACCACGCGCTCGGCCCTCCAGCAGGACATCGCCCAGGTTGCGACGAGCCTGGGCCTCCTTAGAGCGGACCATGGTAAGCTATCGGACAGAGTCAAGGAGGTGGAGGGCTCGGTGAAGACCTTAGAGCCCGCGCAGAAGACCCTGGCCGCGACGATGAAGGACGCCCTATCCCGGATTGAGGCCCTGGAGCGGCGAGCGGAGGATGCGGAGGGACGTAATAGGCGAAACAACATTCGAGTGGTGGGCCTGCCGGAAAAGATTGAAGATGGCGATATGGTGGCCTACTTGGAAGCCTGGCTCCGAGACACGGTGGCTCCGGAAGGCCTGTCCTCCTTCTACACCCTGGAGCGAGCACACAGGGTGCCAGCGAGACCGCCGCAGCAGGGCCGCGCCCCACGGCCGGTGGTGGCACGTTTGCTGCACTTTAGGGACAGAGACCTCATCCTAAATGCCGCCAGACATAATGGCCCTTACAAGGTGGAGAATAGCCAGGTGAACATTTTTCCGGACTACACGTATGAGACCCAGCGCAGACGATCCTCTTTCCTGGCGATCAAGCGCGAGCTCCGGAGCGAGGGCATCCAGTACTCGCTCCTGTTCCCCGCAAGGCTCCGCATAATCGTTGATGACAAGACTCAGTTCTTCGATTCCCCGGAGGAAGTCTGCAACTGGCTCGAACTCTATAGGGCTGGTAAAGATGGTTTCAGCTCGTCATCTCAGCTGGCAACAGAACTTGGACAGCGCCGGCGGTCCAAAAGGCTTCGGAGTCGCCGCGGCCAGACGGGCAGACCTTCGACTGTGGAGACATCGGCGGAACGGAAGGGAGTGCTGGAGATGTTGTCTACGATGTCTGGTTCGCGTGAAGGCCCCATTCTTGAGGAAACGGACCCTGAGGACGAGGGGGCGCCAACAGACTCGGAGGAATCGGTGACCGACAGTGTCCACTTGCCGGTGGTCACTCCTAACTCGGTTGAGGACCTTTTGGATGGACAGGGATGATGGGGTGAGCTACTTCCATTTGGGTGGGGGTCCGCAGCGGGGGTGGCGGGGATTGGCGATTGTCCATGAACTCCGGTGTTAAATGGGGAGGGGTGCCCTGCTAGTGACATGGCTTTTGTTTTGGGCTCACCATAGTCTCGGTAGCCCGAGAGTCGAGGGCCTATTACCGGCGCCCAGCCCGCACCTAGCCCTTAAGGCCTTCCTGCGGTGGCGACCGCAGGATTAGTCGGGGATTGTGGGTTTGTTACGGGTATGGTTTGGATGGGAACTAGATGGTACTATTTGGGTCCTGTTCTGGGGAGGGTGGGCAGAGGTTTGTTCCGAATGGGGGTTGTTGTTTTTTTGGTTGGGGATAATGGCCGCCATCAGTGTTGGGTTGATTGTTGCTCTTTCTTTGTTGGGACCGGGGTGGAGAAACCCGGAACGGATGATACGGGACAATGGCTGATGTTGCTAATGTGAAATGCATAACTTGGAACGTACGAGGGCTTCACACTATGTCTAGACGCCACAAAGTCCACGCTTATTTAGTGCGTAGAGGGGTACAAATGGCGCTGCTGCAGGAGACTCATCTTAACAAGGCGGAAGGGGCGGCGCTACAGCGTAGATGGAGGGGGCAGGTCTTCTATACCTCGTACTCAGCATATGCCAGGGGGGCGCTGATTTGGATCAGGGCTGGAGTTCCATTCCAGGTTACGAAATCCGTAGTAGACCCAGAGGGACGCTACGTAGCCATCTCAGGCACACTGGGGGGAAGGGACCTGAACATTTGCTGTGTTTATGCGCCTAATGTGGACCAGCTTGCTTTCCTTTCCAGGTTATCGGGCTCGTTGGCCCACTTCTTCTCTGGGCCCCTCCTGCTCTGAGGGGATTTCAATTCAATAGCGGACGTGGAGGCCGACCGCTCGCACCCCCCCCTCCCTGATTCTCCGGTTCACCGTGTGGCTAAAGGTAGACCGGAATGGCAGACGCACTGGGTGCTCACGGACATCTGGAGGGCACAACACCCCGGTACTAGGGACTACTCCTACTTTTCGGGCCTGCACGAGTTGCACGTCCGACTGGACGGGTTTCTGGGCTCGGTAGAGTTGACTTCAGCGGCGGTCCGATCTGAATATTTGACCAGGACCATCTCAGACCATAACCCACTCCTGCTGGACCTTCGCTGGTTTCCCGGGGTTCCCGCTGTGCCCACCTGGAAAATGCGCCCGGAGATCTTGGAGGACATAGTTTTTAAGGCGGACCTAGAGGATAAAATCTCAGAATATTTTTCGTCCAATGGGGGTACTGCGGGTTCAAGGGCGCTTGAATGGGACGCCTTTAAGGTGGTGGTCAGGGGCTACTGCATTTCTAAAAAGGTGGGCATGCGACGCATCATCCTTGATGATTTGGCTGCGGCGGATCGGAAGCTCCGTGAGTTGGAACTCCGCCGCCCCGGGCGTCCTGAACTCCAGGAGCGCACGGCGGCGGCGAAAGAGGCGGTGGCGGCGGAGGTCGAGCGATTGCGCTGCTTTGACTATAAGGCCTATACAGCCAGGTCGCTCGCGGAAGGGGACAGATCGGGTGCATTGCTGGCGTGGTTAGCTAATCCCACACGCCAAACTTCCCTGACGACGTCCATGCGCACGGCGGAGGGTGCCGAAGTGCACACTCAGCCTGAGATCCTGAATTGCTACCTGCACTACTATGAACACTTGTACCGCAGTTGCTCGGCCAGGGACCCCTCCCTGATTGAGGACTACCTGCGACCCCTAGAGATCCCAGCGATAGAGCCGGACGTAGCGAAAGCTCTGGGCTCCGACATCGAACTGGGTGAAATCCGCAGCGCCATTAAAAGGATGGCGAGGAATAAGACCCCGGGCCTAGATGGCCTTCCGATTGAATTTTATTCTGCCTATGTTGACCTCCTGGCGCCGAGGCTACTGATAGTTTACAGAGAGGCGAAGCGGCTGGGTCGGCTCCCCGGCTCGATGTGTGAGGCCTTGGTGGTTCCCCTTCTCAAACCGGGCAGGGACTCGTCCGACCCGGCGTCCTACCGTCCCCTATCCATGTTGACGGTCGATTATAAGATACTGAGCAGCATATTGGCATCGCGACTGCTCGGTCACATGCGCTCTCTGGTTCACGAGGACCAGGCCGGATTCATTCCCAACCGGAACACGACCATGAACATCCGCAGGTTGTTCCGTTTGCTGGGAGAACCGCTCGTGGACGCCCCGTGCCCGGTGGTCCTGTCGGTGGATCTGGAGAAGGCCTTTGACAGCTTGGAGTGGGACTACCTGCGCAGTGTGTTACTGCGGTTTGGCCTAGGCGAGGGCTTCGTCAGATGGACTACGGTACTTTATGCCTCGGCATCGGCCAGAGTACGGGCAGGCCCGTTGATTTCCTCGCAATACCCGGTGAGGAGAGGCACGAGGCAGGGTTGTTCACTGTCCCCGCTCCTCTTCGCGCTAGCGGTGGAGCCACTTGCGCTGCTGCTCCGATCGGGGGCCCACTTTAACGGATTGCGAACACCATCGGGCCCACATTATGTCTCGCTGTATGCGGATGACCTGTTGCTCTTTCTTGAGGACCCGATTGATGCCCTGAATGGGGCTGCATCGGCGCTCACGGCGTTTGGGGAGGTCTCGGGCCTTCGGGTGAATTGGGCCAAGACTTGTCTGTTCCCGGTTCGCAGGGGCACTTCCGGCCCCGATATCAGTAGGGAGATTAGATGGGAACCTGACTGTTTTAAGTACCTGGGGGTGTACATTTACCACGACCCGGCTGACCTCCTGGATGGGAATATAGCTCGCAGCACTCGCGCACTGCGGGGTAGCATGGATTTCTGGGCTACCCTGCCGCTTTCAGTGGCGGGGCGGATCGCTCTGCTGAAAATGGTGGCGCTCCCTCGGCTGCTGTACTATTTCCGTGCGCTGCCGGTTTGGATCCCGCCGGCCACCTTTCGCTTGCTACGGTCAATGGTGGTGGGATTTCTCTGGGGCTCGGGCCCCCGGAGAGTGGCCCTCAAGACCCTGATACGGCCGAAAGCGGAGGGCGGTCTTGCGGTGCCGGACTTCGAGAAGTATTACTTGGCAGCGCAGCTACAGACCTTCACTCAGGAGGTCGCCAGGGAGTTCCGAGGCCCAGAGACCGGAAGGGGTACAGGGATGGCTAGGCATGTTATCTCCTTCATCGCGCTGCGTCAACGTCTGGCCTTACAAGACCTGACGCTTGAGGAAAGGACTGTTCGACTATGCTGGAACCGCGCCCAAGCCCGGGGACGGTTGCGGCTGCCGTACGCACCCGAAATTCCTTTAGGTATGTTGACGGCCCTGCCTCACGGCGGTGATTGGTCACACCTAGCGGACTGGGAAGAGGCGGGTCTGCAGCTGGTAGGTGACCTTTATGAAGGTGGGGCGCTACTGCCCTTTCAGGAGCTCATTGACCGCTTTGATGTTCCTCGTGGTGACTTTCTTTTACACACTGCCCTGGTCCGAGCGATCCAAACGCACTGGAAGAACGGATTGGAGGAACCTCCTACATCCCCAGTGTGCCAGTATGTCATGATGTCCGCGGGTACGGTCAAAGCGGTCACGTGCCTGTATAACCGACTAGTCAACGAGGGATTAGCCCCCCTCACCACCTTGAGAACCCGCTGGGAGGCGGACATAGGGAAGGAGATACCAGAGACGACCTGGTCACAACTCATGAGGCGGGCCTGGAAGGGCATGCGCCACGCCCGCTTTCAATTGGTCCACTTCTATGTGCTCCACAGAGCATATTTGACCCCGGCGAAGATCCAACAATACTTTGCCACGGACTCTGCGGATTGCCCCAGGTGCCTTGCGCCTGGGGCAGACCTCCTCCACATGTTGTGGTCCTGCCCGGGATTGTCCTCCTATTGGCTGGGGGTGGGGGACACACTGACGAGGGTGACGGGGAGGTCCTTCTCGGTTGATGCAGCGGTGGGACTCCTGCACTGGTTTCCACATACCCCCAAAAATAAAATGTCTAGTAAATTCATCGATTTAGGGCTTCTCCTTGCTAAGCGGGAGGTGACCAGGAACTGGAAGGCAAGGGTTGGTCCAACATGGGTCCGGTGGCACAGCAAACTTTTGAAATGGGCGGCAGGGGAAAGCACGCTGCGATACCAGTTAGCTAGTAGGCATCACAACGAGAAGGCGCAGGAGGCAGCGCTAGAATGGGAGACATTAGTGCAGGCCCTCAGGGATTATTGCGCTTCCAGCGACTCTGAAAGTGAGGATGCAGCTCGCCCCAAGTCCCGATAGACGGTTGTACGTTATACGTCCGTAGCGCTCCCGGGAGATTCTCCCATGATCCCTTCTACATTGCTTACCATACACTGATGGCGGGGGTTGGGGAGGGTTCTGTTTAGTTTTTAGAATTTTGGGGGGGGTTTTCTTTTGCTTCTTTTCTGTAGGATGGTTTGGAAAGCAGATGACGGACTGTGGATCATCCGGACCGGCCTTGTTCTCCTATCGGGCCCACACTGGTACTCGCCGCCCGACCCTCGGGTTGTGGGCTGAATGGCTGTGTAACGGAATGGCTTACTGAGAGGGGATGGGATGTGTTCTATTGTTTTCGATTGAACTTATAATGCTGGTCCAATTTGTAATTTTTTACAGATTCCTGCAATAAAAATATATTTAAAAAAAAAAAAAAAAAAAAATGGAGGGAAGTAGAGTAGAGTGTTGAAGAGTAGAATAAGGTGCCATAGAGTGAAGTAGATTGGCATAGATTTGTGAAGATTGGAGTAGAGCGGAGTGGCGTAGTATGTCGTGGAGTATCATTGAGTGGGGTAGAGTGAAGCAGAGTATCATAGAGTGGTGTTGAGTGGCGTAGAGATGAGCCAAGTGTCATAGAGTGGAATGAAATAGAATATAGTAGAGTAGAGAGGCACAGAGTGAAGTAGAGTGGCGTAGAGTGGCATGGAGTGGAGTGGTGTAGAGTGTTGTGGAGTATCATGAGGTGGAGTGGCGTAAAGTTTCGTAGAGTGGCAGGGTAAAGAGTGGAAGGGCATAGAGTAGCGGGCATAGATTGGAGGGGCATAGAGTAGAGGGGAGTAGAGTTGAGTGGAGTAAAGTGTTGTCGAGTAGAGTGGCGTAGACTGGTGTAGAGAGTCATAGAGTGGAGTATCATAGAATGTCATAGAGTGGAGCGCCGTAGAGGGGATTGACATGGAGTGGAGTGGAGCAGAGTGTTGTGGAATGGTGTAGAGTGAAATTTAGTGGTGTAGAATGGTGTGGAGCGTTGTACAGTGGAGTGTCATAGAGTGCAGTGTCGTAGAGTGGAGGGTCAAAGATTGGAGAGTCATAGAGTGTAAGGTTGTAGAGTGGAGGAGCCAAGAGTGGAGGGGCATAGAGTGAAGTTAAGTGTTGTAGAGTGGAGGGACGTAGAATGTCATAGATTGAACTAGAGTGTCGTAGACTAGAGTATCATAGAGTGTTGTAGAGCAGAGGAGCATAGAGTGGAAGGGCATTGCGTGGTGGGGCATAGAGTGTAGTAAAGTGTTGCAGAGAAGAGTGGAGTGGCATGCAGTGTGGTAAAGTCTCATGGACTGGAGTGGCACAGAGGGGAGTAAAGTCGCTTAGAGTGGCATGGCTTATCTTAGAGTGGAGTTTTTTTAGATTGGAGTGGTATAGATTGGAGTGTCATAGAGTGGAGTATCATAGAGTGGAGTGTCAAAGAGTGGAGTGGCATATGGTAGAGTAGAGTCATAGAAAGGTGTGGGGTAGAGTGCAGTGGCATAAAGTGGAGTAGAGTGACCCAGAGTTAAGAAGCACACAGTGGCATACATTGGTGTAGAGTGTTGTAGAGTGGAGTGATGTGGAGTGGCATAGAATAGAATAGAATAGAATAGAATAGAGTGTTGTAGAGCTGAGTGGCATAGAGTGTTAAAACGTGTCATTGAGTGGAGTGGCATAGAGTGGAAGGGCAATGAGTGGAGGGACGTAGGTGTAGGGGGCATATATTGGAGGGGCATAGAGTAAAGGGGCATAGGTGTGAGTGGAATAAAGTGTTGCAGATTGAGAGGCATAGCCTGGAGTAGAGTGTGATAGAGTGGGCTGTCTTAGAGTGTCATAGAGTGGAGTGTCATAGAGTGGGGTTCCAAAGAGTGTATTAGCGTAGAGTGGAGTGTCATAGAGTGTCATGGAGTAGTGTAGAGTGATTTGGAGTGTCATAGACTGGTGTGGAGTGTCGTGTGGAGTGGAGCATCGTAGATTGGTGAGGAATAGAAGGGAGATTCATAGAGTGGAGGGGCATAGAGTAGAGTACAGTATCATAGATTTGAGTGTCGGTGTAGAGTGGAGGGGGTAGAGTGGAAAAGAGTGTCATAGAGTGGAGGGGTGTAGAGCTGAGGGACATAGGGTGAATGTATGAGTGTAGAGTGGAGTAAAGTGACACAGAGTAGAGTGGAGTGGTGTAGAGTGGAATAGAGTAACATATTGAAGAGTGGATTGCCGTAGAGTGAAATGTCATATATTGGAGTGTCATAGAGTGGAGAAATGTACAGGAGAGTAGAGTCATAGAGTAAGTGGTGCAGAGTGCAGTGGTGTGAAGTGGAGCAGAGTGGCCTAGAGGCAGGTGGCATACTGCGACGTACAGTGGTGGAAAGTGTTGTAGAGTGGAGTGGCATAGAGTAGAGTACAGTATCATAGATTTGAGTGTTATAAGTGGAGTGGAGTAGAGTGTAATAGAGTACAGAGGCGTAGTGTGGATGGTGTAGAGTTGAGGGGGCATAGAGTGGATTAGAGTGGAGTAGAGCGGAGTGGCCTAGAGCAGAGTGTCATAAAGTGCCATAGAGTGGAGTGGCGTAGCATGGAATGGTGTATAGTGAAGTAAAGTGGCATGGTGTATATTAGAGTGGAGGGGTGTAGAGTGGAGTGTCGTAAAGGTGAGTGTCATGGAGTAATGCAGAGTGGATTAGAGTGTAGTGTACTGGAGTATAAAAGCAGCGTAGAGTGGAGTAAAATGTCATAGAGAGGGGTAACTTGTAATAGAGTAAAGTAGCATAGAGTGGCGTAGTGTGGCATAGAGTGGAGTAGATTTGAGTAGCATGGAATGACGTAGAGTGTCATAGAGTGCCACAGAGAAGCGTGGAGTCGCATAGAGAATCGTAGAATGCCACTGAGTTGCATAGAGTGGTCTACAGTGAAGTGGGGTGTCTTAGAGTGGAGTATTATAGAGTGGAATGGGACAGAGGAGTGAGGTAGAGTGGACCGGTGTGGCGTGGCATGGAGAGGTGTTGAGTGGAGTAAAATGTGATAGGGTGGAGTGGAGTAGAGTTGAGTGGCCCAGAGTGGGGCAGAGTGGCATATAGTGTTGTAGAGTGGAGAGGCGTAGAGTGTTATAAAGTGTCATTGAGTTGAATGACGTTGAGTGAAAGGGCAATGAGTGGAGGGGCGTAGGTGTAGCGGGCATAGATTGGAGGAGTGTAGATTAGAAGGGCATGGGGTGAGTGGAGTAAAGTGTTGTAGATGGAGAGGCATAGCTTGGAGTAGAGTGTCATAGAGTGGAGTACCATAGAGTATCATAGAGTGGAGTGTCATAGAGTGGGGTTCCATAGAGTAGATTAGCATTGAGTGAAGTGTCATAGAGTGTTATGGAGTAGTGAGAGTGATTTGGAGTATCGTAGAGTGGTGTGGAGTGGAGCGTCGTAGATTGGTGAGGAATAGAGTGGAGGGTCATAGAGTGGAAAGGCGTAGAGTAGCGTACAGTATCACAGATTTGAGTGTCGTAAAGTGGAGTGGAGTGGAGGGTAAAAGAGTACAGAGGCATAGTGTGGATGGTGTAGAGTGGAGGGGTAGAATGGAGTAAAGCAGAGTGGCTTAGAGCAGAGTGCCATAAAGTGCCATAGAGTGGAGTGGCGTAGCGTGGAATGGCGTATAGTGAAGTAAAGTAGCATGGTGTATATTAGAGTGGAGAATCGTAGAATGCCATTGAGTTGCATAGAGTAGAGTGGAGTGAAGTGGGGTGTTGTAGAGTGGAGTGTTATAGAGTGGAATGGGATAGAGAGGAGTGAGGTAGAGTGGAGTGGTGTGGTGTTTCATGGAGAGGTGTTGGGTGGAGTAAAGTGTGATACCATGGGGTGGAGTAGAGTAGAGTGGCCCAGAGTGGAGTAGAGTGGCATAGAGTGTTGAGGAGGGGAGAGGCGAAGAGTGGAGGGGTGGTGAGTGTTGGGGTATCGATTGGTGGTCCATAGAGTAGAGGGGAGTAAAGTTTTGTAGAGTGGAGGGGTGTACACAAGAGGAGAGTGGAGTATCATAGAATGGAGTAGAGTGGAGTGTCATAGTGTGGATTGGCGTAGAGTGGAGTGGCATAGAGTGTCGTGCAGTGGCCTAGGGTGGTGTGGAGTGCCATAGAGTGGTGTGGAGTGGAGTGTCCTAATGTGGAATGGCGTGGAATTTAGTGGCATAGAGTAGTGTAGAGTGTTCAAGAGTGGCATAGAATGGAGTGTTGTGGCGTGTCATAGAGTAGAGGGGCATAGAGTGGAGGGGCACAGAGTGGAGTAGAGGGTGGTAGAGCAGTGTGATGTGGTGTAGAGTGGAATAAAGTGTTATAGAGTAAAGTAGAATGAAATGGCACACAGTAGAGTAAAGTGACGTGGAGTGTAATAGAGTGGAGTGTCATAGAGTGCCATAGAGTGGCATAGAGTGAAGTGTCAGTGTGGCATGGAGTGGCATAGAGTGTCTTAGAGTGGAGTGGTTTAGAGTCTCGTAAAGTGGAGTGGTGAAGAGTGGAGTAGAGTGGAGTGGCATAGAGTGGAGAACAGTGTCATGGAGTGGAGTAACATAGAGTGGGATAGAGTGGAGTATTGTAGAGTGAAGTGGAGTGAGGTACAGTGGGGTAAAGGGTCAGAGTGTTTTACAGTGGAGTGTAGTAGAGTGGTGTATAGGGCGGTAGAGTGACGTGGAGTGTTGTAGAGTGGTGTGGAGTGTTGTAGAGTGGTGTGGAGTGTCGTACGGTGAAGGTTTATAGATTGGAGGGTGATAGAGTGGAGGGGTGTAAAGTTGATAAATGTAGAGTGGAGGACTGTAGAGTGTCATAGTGCTGAATAGAGCGCTGCGAAGTGGAGTCCCATAGACCGTCATAGAGCAGAAGGACATAGAGTGGAGAAGCATGGAGTGGAGTAAAATGTTGGAGAGTGGAGTATTGTAGAGTGGAGTGGCACAGAGTAAAGTGGCATACAGTAGAGTAGTCATAAATTGGCGTGGCATAGATAGCAGTGGCGTAGAGTAGAGTAGAGTGGCCTAGAGTTAAGTGGCAAAAAGTGGTTTATAGTAGTTAAGAGTGTTGTAGAGAGGAGAAGCACAGAGTGGAATAGAGTGAAGTAGAGGTTTGTGGAGTGGAGCAGAGTGGAATGACAGAGAGGGGAGGGACTTAGAGTGCAGTAGAGTGTAGCAGAGCAGAGGTGCATAGCATAGAGCGGAGTGAAGTGTCATAGAGTGCATTGGCTTAGCGTGAAGGGGCGAAGAGTGGAGTAAAGTGGCGTGGAGTGTATTAGACTGGAGTGGCATAGTTGGCTTAGAGTATCTAGTATGTTATTTTCAATGCCAACAGCTCCAACTTTAACAAATGCCGACCTATTGCATTGCAAATGCTTGTTTTTTTTTGCACCCATGACATTACACAGGTAACTAGCCAAAAAATGAATTATTCTATTGTTTCTCCAAAACCTTTCTCCTTTGTTTTCTACGTTACCTTCAGAATCAATCTGACAGCCAGGATCAGTGAGCTGTAGTTTTAAGGTTTGCAACAAAAGCAACTCACAAGAATGGGTCATGTAGCTTTGTGAGTTGACATGTCGAAAGACCATGGACAAACTATTTGGGTTGCCAATGCTTCTGTGGCACCCGCTCCAGGGAGATGACACCAACTAAGGCTCAGTTGGGACCTCTTACCTTGTCACTCATAGGGAGCCAGTTAGTCATGCTGGATGGGATTACCAGGCCACAAAGACTGCCGGATTGTTGCATTTACCAAGATGAATTTCGGAGGACCGCGGCCTTTCAGACTGCTTTGCAGCATGAGCGCTTCATTTCCGAATTCCTATCTGCAGCATGATCCATATTGCACTATTTTGCATTAATCCCTTTGGTGCCAGCCTGTCTATACTTCCATTTCTATCCTCTTAGGTCTGCCAGGCGCCTATCTCTAGGTTTAAGGCTCAAGTTACTCACCATAACCAGGCGTGGGCGACGTTCTTTTACTTAATCTGAAACACCAGGGACTTCAAGCCTTACAATGTTACAGAGCCACCCAGGATATCACCACCTTCTGAAAGGACCTCGTCTGAGGGCCAACAGAACTAGACTAATGGGTTGGAGTGGATTGCAGTGTGGGGCTGAGTTCATTGGGCATCATTGAGACACTCTACTTCACTGGTATGCTCACTTTATTATGTCTTTCATTAGATCCAGGGAATAAAGTGGTGCCTATACATAACAATTCATAGGCCCGGATTTATTAACACTTTGTACCCGAAAGTGTTGTGGCAGTATTTAATTTCTAACACAAATCAGGGTTTTCCTTGGAATATTGGCCAGAGTAGCACCTTGTAGTGTTTAGTGCTACTTTGCTCTACTTACGTCAAGGGGACATTCCATGGGTGATACATCGGTGTTCCTATGCAACCACCCATGGGTTTAGATTAAAATCGCTATCTACTAACAATTGTATACTGGGTGTTGTGCCAAAGCTGTAAGCCTCATTGAGGAATGAGTAACAATGGTGTAATGTTTTAATTTTTCCATTCTTCTCAAACTTTTCATGTTTTCTGCATTGCACAGCACACATACATAGTGGGGGGAGTATTAAAGCATAGTTTTTTGTATTGGAGAGCTTTGCTTCTATTACAAAAACGTATGCTTGACAGAAAGTGCCCCAGTGCTGGGGCAAAGAAAAACAGTTCTATATCTTAGTACACATGAAACTGTTGTTCACTCTCCCTTTGATTTTTTTTTAAACTCTTTTTATTGGCATTTTATCATTATGCAGGATTCGTACAGCTGAACAGTTTAGTGAGAAATGTTCAATTCAGATTCTGCATACTGTGCATATCATAGATTTTATAACAGTAAGAATGGACAAACATGAGACCACTTTAAAGGCTCTGTTTCTGAAATTGGCATGCTGTTGAGCTCCATTCGTCTTTAAGTCATAAACTGTATGCTGCTTTGTCCCTTTTGTGTTGACCTGTTGAGTTGGTGATATAGACGACCACGACTTGTGCCTAAAGACTGTATGGATGTATGAAAGGGACACCTTATCGTTTTGTACACCTTATATACAATTATTTACAATTCGCGATTATTTACAACACAAACACATACACATAACTAGTTGTATTATACAAAGTGAATTGATCTGATATATATACACTCAAATATTCATACTACGAAGAAAAAATCATCCGTAATTCCATAAAGACCAGAGTCAAAAGTATAAACTTGATGACAATCATAAATCAATGAACTACAGTTGAATGTAGGCAGTTCAAAAAAGGAAAAATAGACTTCAAATTAATTCATTCAGTCCATTCAACCAATAAATGGCTAATCTTTTTACGCCTCTTTTTACGCCAACGCGTTTCGAATCCGGTATGTCAACTCTACGGATTCTCATCAGGGCTCTGTCTTAATACGGGATATCTGCAAGTGTATAAAATAAAACTTGTTTTAGCTACATTTCTGACAGTTGTTTAGCTTCCAACTGCATTTAACTCGGATTCCTCATATTACCTGTTGAACCAGCAGCCGCCGGTCAAGGGTAGGGTATTAGTTCTGACTGAGTTTCTTTTCTTTTCGGGATCTAAAAACAAACACAGGTATCATGACCTGTTCTTGCTCACTTTCTAAGACCAGAATGGGGCACATATGTTATCAACATACCTTACTGGATCATGCTCGTGATCCTACGTTTCCACCAAATGGGAGTTAATTTTCAGTCTTGTATTACAGCCTGAAAATAATGAGAATAACGTTTTACGCGCTTTTTATGCACAGACGGAGAGAGTATGGCACTTGTTGCTCTACTCGGCATACCTGATCTGAGGGATTCCTCGCTTGGGCTGTTCGTGTTCTAATCGGTTGCAGCGGTAAACGCTTTCTAACAATGTGGGCACCGCTTTCCTCAGTCCTTATTATTTGCGCTCGCTTTCCCTAGAGGAAATAACAGCGTTTTATTAGGTTTCTGGGGCTACTGCAATATTGGTGGCAAATCAAACCCATGTTAGCTCTAGACTTACTTGAACAAGCTGTGACTCGGCATCTAGCTCTCATTCACTTAGTTTGGCAGCCATGTTGTAACATGGTTTTGGACCTACTTATAGCTACTTGCTTGGCGGCCATCTTAGAGTGGGGTCGCTAGAGAAAGTTCTCATTCACTTAGTTTGGCAGCCATGTTGTAACATGGTTTTGGACCTACTTATAGCTACTTGCTTGGCGGCCATCTTAGAGTGGGGTCGCTAGAGAAGGCTATCATTTAGATGTGAAAAAAGGTGAATTTAAACCACATATGAAAACATACGCGCAATTACCATCGACCCTTTCTTTTGGAGGCACTATACTAGATAAAGCTCACACTCTAGATATTTCAGAAAGCGAGTTGAGCCCACTGACTGCGCTATTAAACTTAAGTATAAGGTAGGCCTCTTTTTTTAGTAGAAGTTTATCATGGTCAATGGGTCTAGACTGTTGCAGAACATATAGAATTGACCACTTTAAGTCATTCTCAGTGTGTTTATTTTCAATGCAATGCTCCACCATAGGTGCTGTAAGCACTTTATTCTTGATTCTAGACTTATGTTGCGTTATGCGCATATTCACTTGTTGTGTTGTCTTGCCTATGTAAATCTTATTACATGGGCAGATGACTACATACACAACATTTCGTGTTTTACAATTTGAGAAACTTAAGTGTTTCCACTTAATATTCCCATGTTGGAATTCCTTCCCTTCCACAGTAGTCCCACAGGCCACGCATGTCCCACATTTATGATGTCCCTCAATGGGTTTCATTCCCCATTGAGACAATAGGTCACTCTTAGGTTTGGGTAATGCTATCTCGGCTCGGACAAGATGTTGTCCGATGCTCCTGTTCTTACGATACGCGAAAAGAGGACGGGGAAATGGACAGTCCAGGTTTTCTAGTAAGTGCCAATTTTTTAACACGGTTTGTCTGAATTTGTTTGTGTCAGGCCCAAATGTGGTGACACAGACCATCCGGTCTAGTTCAGCCTTTGATTTTGTTTGTAGCAAACATTCGCGTGGTGTACATCGTGCCCGCTTGAATTAGTTTTTTAACAGTTTTTTAGGATAACCACGGCTTTCCATTTCGTGACAGAATGTGTCAGCGTGTCTTTCATACTCTGACAACTCCGTGCAGTTTCTCCTGATACGGAGCAGTTGGCCATAGGGCAAGTTAGCCTTCAAGTTCCTGGGGTGGTCACTTTGGTGGTGCAGTATTGTGTTTTTATCAGTCTGCTTCTAGTACAAAGAGGAGACCAACTTCCCGTTTGAATATGTGATTTCCACATCCAGGAACGTCATTCTTTTGTCACTGATCTCAATAGAAAATTTAATGTCTGGATGTTTGGAATTAAGCCATCCATGAAATTTCATCAACTCCGTGTGGCTCCCCTGCCACAGGAGCCACACGTCGTCGATATATCGTAGCCATTGCTTAATGTGACTGCAATATGGGTTATCCTTTTCAAATAAATTTCTTCTCATATTCTGCCATATACAATATGGCCATCTCAGGAGCATAGGGGCATCCCATAGCAGTCCCTTTGGTCTGCATAAAGAACTGCTCATTGAATCGGAAGTAATTTTTGCGCAACGCTATTTCTGCCAATTTGAGAATAAAGCTGATAGGGACTCGATGTGGTCTTGCACGAGCTTCTAAATAAAGCTCAATTACTTCCAATGCCTCTCCCTGGGGTATTTGAGTATAAAGGGACGTGACGTCCATTGTCACAAGCAATTGTGATGCAGGATTAAAATCAGTCCCTTCTACTTTGACGAGGAAATCCATTGTGTCTCTGAGATATGATTTAACAGAGCTAACAAAGGGCTTCAAGAAAAAATCAACATATTTCGCAAGTGGTTCCAGGCAGGAATCGCACCCAGAAACAATGGGTCGTCCTGGCGGCTCATTTAGACTTTTATGGATCTTGGGGAGGAAGTACAGGATTGGAGTCCTGGGATATTTTTTGATTAAAAATTCACCTTCCCTCACACCAACATAATGTTTGCTACAAACAAAATCAAAGGCTGAACTAGACCGGATGGTCTGTGTCACCACATTTGGGCCTGACACAAACAAATTCAGACAAACCGTGTTAAAAAATTGGCACTTACTAGAAAACCTGGACTGTCCATTTCCCCGTCCTCTTTTCGCGTATCGTAAGAACAGGAGCATCGGACAACATCTTGTCCGAGCCGAGATAGCATTACCCAAACCTAAGAGTGACCTATTGTCTCAATGGGGAATGAAACCCATTGAGGGACATCATAAATGTGGGACATGCGTGGCCTGTGGGACTACTGTGGAAGGGAAGGAATTCCAACATGGGAATATTAAGTGGAAACACTTAAGTTTCTCAAATTGTAAAACACGATATGTTGTGTATGTAGTCATCTGCCCATGTAATAAGATTTACATAGGCAAGACAACACAACAAGTGAATATGCGCATAACGCAACATAAGTCTAGAATCAAGAATAAAGTGCTTACAGCACCTATGGTGGAGCATTGCATTGAAAATAAACACACTGAGAATGACTTAAAGTGGTCAATTCTATATGTTCAGCAACAGTCTAGACCCATTGACCATGATAAACTTCTACTAAAAAAAGAGGCCTACCTTATACTTAAGTTTAATAGCGCAGTCAGCGGGCTCAACTCGCTTTCTGAAATATCTAGAGTGTGAGCTTCATCTAGTATAGTGCCTCCAAAAGAAAGGGTCGATGGTAATTGCGCGTATGTTTTCATATGTGGTTTAAATTCACCTTTTTTCACATCTAAATGATAGCCTTCTCTAGCGACCCCACTCTAAGATGGCCGCCAAGCAAGTAGCTATAAGTAGGTCCAAAACCATGTTACAACATGGCTGCCAAACTAAGTGAATGAGAGCTAGATGCCGAGTACCAGCTTGTTCAAGTAAGTCTAGAGCTAACATGGGTTTGATTTGCCACCAATATTGCAGTAGCCCCAGAAACCTAATAAAACGCTGTTATTTCCTCTAGGGAAAGTGAGCGCAAATAATAAGGACTGAGGAAAGCGGTGCCCACATGGTTAGAAAGCGTTTACCGCTGCAACCGATTAGAACACGAACAGCCCAAGCGAGGAATCCCTCAGAGCAGGTATGCCGAGTAGAGCAACGAGTGCCATACTCTCTCCGTCTGTGCATAAAAAGCGCGTAAAACGTTATTCTCATTATTTTCAGGCTGTAATACAAGACTGAAAATTAACTCCCATTTGGTGGAAACGTAGGATCACGAGCATGATCCAGTAAGGTATGTTGATAACATATGTGCCCCATTCTGGTCTTAGAAAGTGAGCAAGAACAGGTCATGATACCTGTGTTTGTTTTTAGATCCCGAAAAGAAAAGAAACTCAGTCAGAACTAATACCCTACCCTTGACCGGCGGCTGCTGGTTCAACAGGTAATATGAGGAATCCGAGTTAAATGCAGTTGGAAGCTAAACAACTGTCAGAAATGTAGCTAAAACAAGTTTTATTTTATACACTTGCAGATATCCCGTATTAAGACAGAGCCCTGATGAGAATCCGTAGAGTTGACATACCGGATTCGAAACGCGTTGGCGTAAAAAGAGGCGTAAAAAGATTAGCCATTTATTGGTTGAATGGACTGAATGAATTAATTTGAAGTCTATTTTTCCTTTTTTGAACTGCCTACATTCAACTGTAGTTCATTGATTTATGATTGTCATCAAGTTTATACTTTTGACTCTGGTCTTTATGGAATTACGGATGATTTTTTCTTCGTAGTATGAATATTTGAGTGTATATATATCAGAGCAATTCACTTTGTATAATACAACTAGTTATGTGTATGTGTTTGTGTTGTAAATAATCGCGAATTGTAAATAATTGTATATAAGGTGTACAAAACAATAAGGTGTCCCTTTCATACATCAATAATTTAAAAAAAGACAAAAAACAAATAAATAATAAAAGGGTTTGAGTGATATACCCGTACGAACCAGGAAGTCTCTTATGGTTTGTTCCCTCAAAAATAGAGGATTTAAGTAAGTGTGTGGCTGGCAATCTGTGTACTTAGTTATATTAATGGTCCAGCTAGCCCCACGTCCCAGGACCTGACTCCCCCATTCTTCAAACTTAAAGACTGTATGGAACATAACTCAACAATAAGGGTAACTAGAACTGGGATTCACTGCTTGGGAAATGACTCGCTATAGTGAGGGCTGGGAGGCCAAGAAGCTGGTGTCAGTTTTAACTCTTGTAGTGCGGGGCATGGAGCTAGGGTGCCCATGCGTGTTGTGGAAGATACTGGTCACTTTCAGATTATGAGCTATCCTCGGTCAGTCGTCACTGCGAAGGGGCGGCACGCAGTGGTTCATTTTCCCTTTGTTGCAATGCAACGCAGCAACTTTGGTTGCTATGCTGCATTGTGGCACATTTTAGGAAACTTACCATATAATGTTTATCAGGTATAGATGTAAAGTGGTGTGGTGCCTTGCACCAACATCCTGGGACATACTATTTGTCACTTCTTTCTTTTCATTTATCTGCACTCAGGTCGTCTGTCCCTCATGGGGCCCATCACCATTTGGGGGTTGAAAGCTAGGGGCCTCATTTATAAAAAAAATGACGCATCGCTGCGTGAAAGCAGCGATGCGTCACTTCTCAGTGCGCACTCCTGGTGACATTCCTGATGCGTCATATTTAATATATGACGCATCATGTCGCAAGGAGTTACAGATACGTCAGTATTTCTGACGTATCTGTAAGCGCCAAAGTGACGCATTGCTGGAGTGTGTCTCAAAAGTGACGCAACTCCAGCAATGCGTCCTTTCACATGGGGCAAGCCCCATGTGAAAGGGCCTGCGTCAGTCTTACGCCTGCTGTGAGGCAGGCGCAAGATTTTGACGCAACGGCGTCCTGAAAGTGACGCAGTGAAATCTCATAGATTTCACTGCGTCACTTCTACGACCCTTCCTTGCGTCAATACGCCCCCTTGCATATATTATACCTGGCACAGGTATAATGTGGCGCAGGGGTTTACAAAGTGACGCATCTACCTAGATGCGTCACTTTGTAAATATGGCGCAACAAGGCGCATTTTTTACGCCACTGGTGCGTCACAAAAAGTGACGCACCGGCGGCGTAAAAGTGACGCACAGCCTCATAAATGAGGCCCTATATATCTTGCTATTCTTTCTGCTAGCAAACGCAGGACCAAATACCCTGCTGCAATGATCTCCTGGATCTAGGAAGCAGACAGTGATCAGCAACTTTTTACTACCACAGTGCTTACCACTCAGCTGCATGAGGTAGAGCAGTGACTTCCTGCACATAATCATCTGTAACAGTCTTAAATTTATTTACAAAGGGAACACCCCTCTGGGTGGCAAGTGTGCTGTAAGTGAGCACAAGGTATCATTTGGAATCTTTGTATGACCTCTCAGTGGTGAGGAGTTTGCCTCTGAAGTGCAGATCTCTGTCTTTTCTGAAGCAAGTCCCAGCTGTGTGGTGTCAGATGGCATTGGACTGACAATCGCAGGTATTCCCACTGAAAGAGCAATAGCAGTTTGTTCAGGGTCCTGACTTTACTTCACCTCTCAATCTGGTAGAGATTGAACTGCTCAGGTAGCAGACCTATCACATGTTGTGTTTCATTTTGGAGGCAAACTCTGAAGAGTCATTTTCAGAGATGATTTACTTTTTTGGAGTCTATTGCTTCTTGAGATGGTTTCGACCATAGCTTCTAGCCGCTGTTCTTCATCATTGTTGCTGGGGGTGTGTTTTGGGGGATTCAATCAATTGCCCCTCACACAAGAGATCATTGGAGGGATACATCTTGAAATTTCTGAATACATTCTACTTTGAGGTTTGTGAACCAGGATAATATGCAACTTACTACATTGGAGTAGCGAGAATTATAATTTCCTCTATCTTGTTCTTTAACCTATAGGTGAAGCTCTTGTTAAGTACTCCGGAGTTCATTGTGCTCTTAACAGGCAGTCAACAACTGAGCTCTGTGGTGTCAGAAGCAATGCGTGCTTTGGCCCAGCCACAGCCAGCCCGTCTTATTATGGGTTCCCAGGCCAATCTGTGGGGATTGTCGATCAAAACTGCTTCCACAAATGTTGCAGAGCAGTTTGGTGGAAAACTGATTATGCTAGCAAATTACTTTCTAAAGACAAATGACCAACCACCAAAATTAAGCTTTCTTCTCGGAAATTTGTAATGCAATAAATGGGGCATATGTAAAAGGAAATGGCGCAGGGCTGCGGCCAATTTTGCAGCGCTGCGTCATTTCCAAAACACAGGGATGCGCTGTATTTACAAGAATAATGCACACCCCTGTGTTTTCCCTAGAGCTGGTGCTTAAAATAGCTGCATAGTGCCAACACAGACACCCTTGCACCACAGTGCAAGGGTACCTGAGTTGCAGAGATGATTGTTAATGTGTAGGACGGTGTCCCTTCCTGCACATAAAAAAATCAATAATGGCGATTTGCTCTTTACACATAGAAAAAGCAAAAACGAGGACAAATAAAATAATTTCTCCTTGTTGCACCAATCTTACGCCTGCTTTTGCATTGCGTTAGTTTTTGGCGCTGCCTCAGATTTACAGATCCTTGTAAATCAGGGGCAGCGTCAAAAACAAATGGGTGTTGTGGTGGAACGCCCACAGCAACACCCATTACAAGGACCTTTCATGCAGATACCTGCGTGAAAGGGTACCATAATTACAAAGCGGTGTTAAGTCTTGTAAAGTGGCTTAACACCGCTTTGTAAATATGGTGCAGGGCACTGCACCATCGGAATGTCAAAAAAGGGACTTTTCGGTGGCTCAATTCCCTTGTACTTATGTCTCAATATCTCTGACATGCTGAAACACTTTTCACAGTGCTTGGGAATCAATCTTTGTTTTTTCTTCCCCAGAACCACCATTCTTTACGTGCTCTGCTTTGCTGTCCCAGACAAGTCAAAGAAAAAAACACAGCTAACATAGTGTCAAAAGGCCTGCTAAATTTTGGCTGTGTTCTACTAAGGAGGGCTGTCCAACACCGCGTCAGCTGGTGGTTGTGTGGCTCACAGGGAGTTTCCGACTGTGGCTCAGCAGTCTGAAACACATGGCTTATTCTTCTAAATGAAGCAGGAGACCCAAGCAACTGGAGGACCTGGCATCCGAGAATTTTTGGCAGATACCCTGTTAGCACAAACCACTGAGAAAGGTCCTCAGTACCTAGAAGAATGCATCATGTTTTGACAGGCACACTGGTTGTCTCAGACCTTGTTCTGTTCAAGGTCCCCAGCTTTAGTGTTGCAGTTATTCTTCAGATCTTCCATGTAATGTAGATACATTGTGATACTGAAATAATAGATCACAAAAATAGCTAACAAGGCATTAGCAGTACTTGGTGTATCTATCTGGTCTAAAAAGGCACCCTTGCGTGTAATTGGGACATAGCAAAAGGGCTAAGGCAAGTCATTAAAATAGAAAATAGTCTTCAATGCTCAAAGAAGGTTTGAATGAGCACACACAAAATCTGAAAGTTTTTAAATAACAAACCAAAATAAGATCACTAATTTTCATCCAACTTACCTGAAGTAGCCTGTTCACTGAGGCTTGTGAGAATCAGACACATGCAGTACAGAATAATTCTGCGGTATTTAAAGGGACGAAACAAGGGTTGTCATGGACTTTTGGCAAACACACTAGAGTTTGGACCTACACAAACCTGAGGATTTTGCAAAAAGTGTTGTGGGGCAGTCCCAAATTAATTGGAGGATGTTCTGAACATTTATCCTCAGTCTAGAGAGAAAAGTTGAACCAAAAAAATATGTCTTGAGGAAAGGATAGGGTCAAGTCCCTGACAGATTGGGGGGCCATATTCATCAAACTTTCACGCAGCATAATACAGCAATCCACATTGCTGCACTGTGCTGCACTGTGTGAAAGGAAGAAAAAGGCCGGGAATGTGCCGTATTCACCATTATACAGTGCATTCCTGTGCTTTCCTTGTGCTGGTGCACTCTTGGCTTTCTTGTACCAATGCAGGAACCCTTGTGTCATGTTGCAAGGGTGCCTGCATTACTGTCAGGATTGTTTATGTGCAGGAAGGAACACCTTCCTGCACAAAAATAACCCCCAGAGGCATTTTCCTCTTTCTATGTGCGGAATTTAGCACAAGTAGAAAGAGGAAAAAACAAAGAGAAATAAATATCTTTCTCCTTGTCACTCCTCCCCTTGGGTGGTGTGGCATTTTGACACATTCACAGGTCTACCACTAATGATAAATCTGGGAATGCGCCAAAATCCATGGGTGGATGCTTGGAAAAACCCTTGGGTATGTGTAAGCTCTTTTCAGAGGACACTGGAGAAAGGCTGCCACCATTTTGGCTGCAGTCAGCCACCCAGGCCTTTATGTCCAGCTCCCTCAGGCTCAACTCCTGAGCCAATTTTTCTCCTCCAATTTAAGCTTAGCAAGCTCCAATGTTAATTTCTTTCTCCTCTCTGCAGCCCTACTGCTCCTCTGGGGACAGGCCTCTGGATGATACACTGCTACCTGTCCTGGTGGAAATCAATACTTCTGGCAGGATGCTGGCCCACTGTTCCACAGGCAGTCCCAGATTTTTCGGTGAATCCTAGTGCAGCTCATCCTCATCATCCAATTTCTTGTCCTCCTCTGGGGTTACAGGTACTGCATCACAAGCTTCTGCTCGGGCCTTTAGCACCGTTTGCAGCTCCACCTTCCTGTTGAAGCTCTTTTTAGAAAGCTCAGTCCCATTACAGAAATACTTGAGCTGGACCACAGTTTAACTCTCAAGTTTGGCCAGCTCAAAATTAAACATGCTAATCATGGAGAATTGAAAAAGTTTCAAATTGGTCTTTGATATTGATAGTAGTGTACACCAAACACTGTAAGTCCTATCTCACTGCTGCCACAAATGTTAGAAATTGGGTTTCTGGTTGGCAGACATATGCACCCTGTCCAAGCAGGAAACACAATCCCAGACAGGGTAAGTCAGTAACACACTTTAAATTACCCTGTGCACACCCTCTGTTATCTTGGCACAGAGCAGTCAGGCTTATCTTAATGTGTAAAGTTTTTGTGCAACACTTCAAACAGTAACACAGTGAAAACACCACAATAAGACTCACACCAGTTTAAAAACATACAGAATAATTTTATAAATAAAACAAGACCAAAACAACAAAAGTCTAATAAGTAGAAGTTAAGATATGAATTTTTAAAAATTAAATGTAAGAATAATCCTTAGATGCAATAAGAGCATAAAGAGTTAATTGGTTGCGTTAGACTGGGACAAAGTCAAGAGTTCAGGCCAACCGCAATGGAGCATGGTCTGATATAGGATCTACGCAGGGCCCGCTGAGCAAAAGTATCTTAATCCTGGTCACCAGGTAGATGTATGGGTGATCACCACGCAGTTGGGGTGATACGCCAGGTTTCTCCTCGCAATGGTGGTGATGCGTCGGTTCTGTGAGCGATTTGCCGGTTCTGAGGTGAGGAAGTTAATTTCTGCAAAGCAATGGGTTTCCCCACGTTGTAGAGGATATACGTCGATCTTCGCCATGCCGTAGCATTGATGCATCAGGTCTGATGCAGCGGTTCTGGAGGTGATGCACCAGTTCTGAGTGCAATGTTTTGTGCTGGTTCCCAGAATGGTGGGGATGTGTCAGTTCCGATAAGAGCAACAATGTCAATGCATGGGTTCTGGCAGATGCAGCACTTTATATTCACTTCCAAAGGCCCAGGTCTGGATTGCCACCTCTTCGTAAGGCAGTACTCACAGCAGATGAAGTCCAAGGGCAGTTTAAATTCTGAAGAGAGAAGTCTTTGATATACCGGAGACTTCAGAAAAATGCAGGCAGGCGAACAAGCCTTTGCAGATACTTATGTTCTGGGATGTAGAGGTGCAGGTCCAGTCCTTCTCACTCCCAGGCATAAGAGCAGCAAGCCGACATAACTAAGCAGTTCAGCAAAGTAGCAGTCTCCCCAGCCGCACAGCAGTCCTTCTTCCTGGTAGAATGTCCTCAGTTCCAGAAGTGTTCTGATTTGGGGGTTTCAGAGGTCCAGTATGTATACCCAGTTAGGCCTTTGCCGTGGGGGAGACTTCAAAGAGATGCTTTGCAGTCCACTGTCACTTTCTTTCCTGCCCTGGCTTCAGACTCACCACAGGGTGGAATACAACCCTTTATGTGGGGACAGAATACATTCCTTTCAGGTGTGTCAGCTCCCCCCGCTCAACCTGTTCAGGATGACCCATCAGCATGCAGATGGCCACTCAGCCACACCTACGCTTCCTTTATGTGTGGCTGGCAAGAGAGAATGTAGGAAACCAGCTGTCACCCACCTTAGACGTGTACTCCAGAGACAGGCAGAAGGCACCAAATGGATGCAGTAAGAAAATGACAACTTTTTAAAGTGGCAATTTCAGAATTGCAATTTAAAAAACAACCTCACCATAAGTTGTGTTTTTAATTGTGATTCCAGAGACACCAACTTTGAGGGTCCCATCTATATCTATTTCCTATTGGAAATTGCACTTATCAACTGTAATAAGATAATCCCAATGTTAACCTATGTGAGAGACAGGCCTTGCAGTAGTGAAAAATTAATTTAAGAGACGTTCACTACCAGGACAAGTAAAACTTAAAAGTACATATCCTCATTTTTAAGTTTACTGCCCCTGACTTTGGACTGTCCATGGCCTACCTTGGGGGTGACTTCTATGTATTAAAAATGAAGATTTTAGCCTGGCAAAAGGGTTAACTTGCCATGGTGACATGGAAGTTGAGAACTGCCCACAAAGGTCTGCAGTGGCGGGCCTAAGAGATGTTTAAAAAACTACTTACGTGGGTGGCCCAATCAGTGCTGCAGGCTCACTAGTAGCATTTAATTTACAGGCTTAGTGTACATGTAGTGCACTTTACTAGGGACTTATAAGTAAATGAAAAATGCCAATTGTGGAGAAGTCAATGTTGCCATATTTAAAGTAGAAAGCACATGCACTTTAGCACTGGTTAGCAGCGTGAAAGTGTCCAGAGTCCTAAAGCCAATAAAAGCAAGGTCAGAAAGAGGAGGAGGAAGGCAAAAAATGTGAGGTGACCCTGCATAAAATGCCATTTCCAACAGCTGCATACTGAAATAATGATAAACAGATGCCCACAATTCAGGATCTTTCTTGTCAATACAGTTTCAGATTCCACCAGGACCTGCTGCACAGCCATTGTTAAGATATTTATTGGATCTGAATCAGAAATATTGTTCCTGGAAGTGGCGACCAGAGACAAAATATAATTTGTGTGGCCACAAAAACTGATGGAGGCCCTAACATCATCTCAGAAAGTTGATTACGATTCTGGTCTATCGTTTGCCTTTTAAATTGATACAATTAGCAATAAATTTCAATTGATGGTGCAAAATTACGATATACCCAAATAATAAAAGTGAACATGCCAAGATTATCAATGGAAGATTGGCCCTCAGTGCATCCATGATCTTCTATATTGTAAAGTAAACTTGATCTCCCAGATTCCAGTTCCAGGAATACAGAGAAAAAAACATCTGTGTAGAGGGATCACTATTCTGGAACAATCTCAAGTCTCATCAGAGCAGCCTTCGCAGCCTGCTATCCTTTAATAGAGACGTGAAAACTGCCCTTTTTAAAGAGACCTTTATACATCATCGGACTAGGTCCAGCACAACCAAAATAATAAGGATTGGGCCCCAAACTCTGCAACCTCAGGAACGACCTAATCACCAACAAGCTAGACCAAGGGAAAGCTACTGTACACCAAGCATAACCTGCAAACCTTTTCTGAGACCAGGGGCCATATGTAGGTAAATGGCATTTACAGATTCGTAAATACCGCATTTTACCGATTCAGTATTTACAAATCGGTAAATGCTATGTAGGTATTTTTACCGAAATACTTACCGAATCGGTAACATTCGGTAATTACCGAATCTGTATTTATCGATTCGGTAATTGCCATTGATTCCTATGGGCCTTGAGGCCCATAGGAACCAATGACAATTACCGAATCGGTAAATACCGATTCGGTGAAATTACCGACTTTACAAGGGGGACAGGGTGTCACTTTGACACCCTGTTGCACCCCGGATTCAGGCTTGTGTGCCATGTGACACTCATACATGCCCTTAGGGCATGTATGTGTGCCACATGGCACAGGTGTACATGCACAGATGTGCATGTACACAGGAATTCGTTATTTACCATCAAATAGAACTTGATGGTAAATAACGAATTATTTAGGGCCTGTGGCACTGTTTTCAGTGCCACCTACATCCCATATTACCGAATCTGTAAATTTACCGATTCGGTAATTTACAGAATCGGTAAAATTACCGATTCGGTAAATTTACAGATTCGGAAATATTTTGGCCCCCTACATCTGAAACTCCAAATACCGGTCGGTAACGGCCGAAACAGATCTTTTAGGTCTCGCTTAGACAGCGCGTTCGATACATTTTATTTACTGTTAGTGGGCTTGGAGCCCTACTATTACTTACCACTGGTGGGCTTCAAGGCCATTCGCAACATCTTGCTTCCTGCTGGTCAGTTCTGCAGTCGGCACCTCCCTCTTCTTGCATGTGACCCTTCTCTAGAGCATGGCCCAAATACTTGTGTCCCTAATATGCTCATGCTTTTGGGACCTATTTTTCCTTTTTCTTGATCCTCTCTATAGAGTACATCTTTCCCAGCTAAGTTTGTAGCTTGCTTGTTGTTTTAGGCTGTCCAGCTTGACTTCATATGTCCTGTGAGTACTCGTTATCTGTAAACAGGCCTTTACATTTTGTTCTTATCTTGTCTGATTTGCTCTGTATTCAAAGACATAGGTCAAATGTCAGGCTTGTATTCCGAGAGAACTTGGTGTTTAATTTTCTTTCAGTAACTTCAAAGTGAGAGAATTTATGTGACAATCCATCCTGCTGAGTACCCATGCGGGAGGGCAGGCTGTAGGACGTTATGAATTCTAGCTCACAACCAAAACAAATTGTGCTAATCTTTCAAAATACATCAGAATGAGAACAGTAGAAATTAAGCAAATTATTTTCTAATTCTGAAGTGTTGTGGAAACAAATATTTTAATATGATCAAAACATTTCAATACACTTGATGATGACATTTCCACACATTATCATTTGTGTGCAGTAAAACTGCAAGCCTTTGCAAATGTAAAGGCCATTTTCATTTGGAAATGTGTTGTCTGTAATGGCAGTGCGCTATCACACTTTGCATAGTTCACACTACACCATTCCACTTTACACTACTCATCTCTACAACACTCTATACCACTCCACTCTACAACACTCTGCTCCACTCTATGCCTTTCTACTCTATGCCATACCACTCACAACACTTCACTATATGACACTCTATGACATGGCTTGCCACTCCACTCCACACCCCTCCACTCTGCGCCCCTCCACTCCATTCTAGCCCACTCCATTCTACCCCACTCAACTCAAATCTACTCCAGCCAAATCTATCCCACTCCAATATACCCCACTCCATTTCACTCTACCATACTTGAATCCACCCAATGCACTCCACTCTAATGTACCCCACTCCACCCTAATCTACCCTCACACAACTCCACTCCAATCTACCCCTCTCTCTACTCCACTCCAATGTACTCTTCTCCACTCTACCCCAATCTCCCCCACTCCACTCTGCCTATTCCAATCCACCCAATCTACCCCACACCACTCTACTGTACTCCAATCCACTCTATTTACCCCACTCTACTCCACTCCAATCTATCCCACTCTACTCTACCCCAAGCCACCACGCTCCACTCTACCCCAATTTACCCCACTCCACTTCACTTAAATCTATCCCACTCCAATCTACCACATTCCACTCCAATCTAACCCACTCCACCCCAATCTACCCCACTCCATTTTAGCCAACTCTATTCTACTACAATCTGCTTCACTTCAATCTACTCTACTCCACTCTACCCCACTCCACTTCATTCCACTCCACTTCATTCCATCCTACCCTACTACATTCCACTCCATTCCAATCCATCCCTCTTCAAACTACCACACTCCAATCTACCCCAGTCTACTCCACTCTACCCCAATCTACCCCACTCATTCCAATCTACCCTACTCTAATTTCACTCAATCTACCCCACTCCAAGTACCCTGCTTCACTCCTATCTACCCCACTCCACTTTAACCTACCCCATTCCATTCCAATCTACCCTACTCTAATTCACCAAATCTACCCTACTCCACTCCAATGTGCCCCACTCCACCCCATCGCACTCCACTACAGTCTATCCCAATTCACCCCACCCCACTCCACTCTTTTCCAATCTACCCCAATATACCTCATGTTGGACTTGGCCCTTTCCCCCAAATTTTTCGCTTTTTGCCCCCCTAATTTGAATGTCTCCCCCATGGTATTAAACATATAAGGACCATGTGTGGTAAGAGTTGCCCTGTTGTAAAATTAAACGTTGTTAAATGGTGTGCAGAAAATATTCCCCCATGTTAAAAATGCACCTGACTGAAATGTACTGTGTTTTTAAAATGGATGCCATGGCCCTGGGTTTTGCCACCTGACTGCGTTAGGTCAGCGGTCTAGTTATTATTACCCAGTCACCCCTAGCTTTTGGAGGGAAGCCTGGCACCCAGGGTGCTCAACCCCTCCCCTTGAGCCAGTGTGAACCAGTTTTCCCCAACATTCCGGAAGGTTCTGGCACTGTGAGGGAGGAGGGTATAAGTAGGGGTAAGTGCCTCCAGAGAGTGAGACAGAGCTGGGACAGGGACGTGAGGGGACCTGCTGCAAGGAGTCACCGCCACATGGGCCTGTGAGCTGGGCCCTGCATCCATTCCACCCCCTCCACTGTCCCCCAGGGCCCCTGGCAAAAGGAGAGCCCCCCTAGGTCCCTGACGCTGTGGGACCTTGAACTACGCCAGCGCTGAGGGAAAGAGGTGCCCAGAAGAGGAGGAATGCTGTGGGCTTGAACCCCCCAGGAGGTGAGGAGTGTGCCCCTGGGGCTGGCTGTGGAACTGTTCGCCCCCCCCCCTCCGTGAGGTGCGCCTGTCAGACGCTGTTTGGGTAGGTTGGTGCCCCCAGGAAGCTGTGGCCCCTTTGGAAGTGCTGCTGCTGCATTGCCCTTAAGCGCTGGACTGGGAGGAGCTGCGTGTCCCTAGAAGCCCTGGACTGCCTACCCAGCGCTGTGGGAAGAAAAGCGCTGTGTTCTGAGGGCCTGCTGTGCTCCCCCTAGGAAGCGCTATAATTTGGAAGCGCTATTCTGCCCCAGAGCTGCTGTGTGGGCGCAAGGAGCAAATGACTGAATAGCGCCGCAGGAGCCCACCCTGCGTTTTGGCGTGCTTTTGGTGATTGATAATTAATTAATTAAAAGGGAGCCTACCCCTTATCGCCGCCGGAAATCACCGCCGCAGCCCGGCGCGACTGTGGAGGGGCCCCCGCCGCTGTGACTAACGTCGCGGCGACCCCCGGTACCAGGAGGGGGCCGCCGATGAGGAGGTGAAGCCAGGAAGTGCCCGCATCACGTGACGGGGGCGCCCGGCCGCGTCACTGGCCGCGCCCCCGCCCTCCGAGCATCACTGGAGACCTGTGGGCATAGCCTCGGGCCGGCCGCGCTGTGATTGGCGGCCGGCACCACACCCCCAAGAGCCGCGCAGCGATTGGCTGCCGGCCGGGCAGCAGGAGGAGGCCTGCGGCCGCCTTGAGGAAGCCGGCCGGAGGTGACCAGTGGCTGCGGGGCTCCCGTGAGGAAGAGGGAGTCCCGAGTTCGCCCCGCGAGTAAGGGAGCCATCCCATCTGTAGCCCTGAGGGCGTGCGGACCGTGGAAGGGTCGGACCCCCCTCGCCTGGAGCCGAAGAAGCCTGCAGTCATGCGGAGGCCGCTTTTGAAACCCCGGGCCCCAGTGAGGAAGAAGGGCCCGGGCAGCTGGCAGAAGTTTATGCGGGGCCTCCAGAGGTCGGGAGAGCCCTGCCCCGGGACATCCGGAGCTGCGTAGGAGGAGCCCCCGCACCCGCAGGAGTCCCGGTGAGTGGGGCTGTGTGTAGTGGAGTTGGGGGGTGTGTCGGGGCATAAATCGGTGCCCGCCCCTGGGACAACCCTGAATTTACAGGTGCCCCATCTGGCAGCGGGCACCTGCACCTGAAGAGGTCTGGAGTCGGGGCACAGGGTCGGTGCCCGCCCCCTTCTCTGGAGAGACTGTTGTTGGGCCCTGTTGGCCCTAACTCACCAGAGAGAGAGTCCTAGAACTGGGCAAGGACCTCAGTTAGGCCCCGGGACCGATACAGGGACGATTTAACCCCTGGTTAGGGAAATGCTGAGACTGATGGGGAACTGTTGTACCTACAGGGGAGTGGGTCACTGAAATCCCTTATGTTTGCCCACTAGGTTGTGTAGGCCAGGAGTCCCTCTACTGAAGTGCCAGGCCAGATAAAGAAGTTGTGCCTATTTAAATGCCACCCCCCCTGTGAATGCTAAAGAACTGCCTGATGCTTTTGTTGCAGGTTGTGGGCTAAGGAGGCATATGCCCCAGGTGCTCCTGTTGAGGCCTCTTGTGGATACCTAGGCCTCCCCCAAGAAATATTGCTTAACTTTGTGATGCCAAGGTTATAATTCCCCACGGTATTGCCTCTTTTGAAGTGGTGTAGAGGGGACTGTCACTGGAAATGTTGTGACCTGAGCCTACGGTCACTATTGATGTTACCGCAGCCAAGGTATACTGATGTTTACCCCTGAAGGTGGATTGTATGCTTTTGTGCCCTTTTATTGCAGGTGTGCCCCTATGCTGGCCTGATGAGTTATTCCAGGCCCCTGTTTATGCCCCTTGTTAATGAGCCTGCCATACTGATTTCTTACAGGTGCTCCTGTCTAGTATGTACTGTGATGCTCTGTTGTTCTTCCCTTACAGGGGTGGGGATTGGCGTTATAACGCATGAGATGTATGTGCGCTAATGTGGGATTTTGAAATTACAGCCACCCCCTAAGGAAGAGAGCCTGAGTTGGCCCCGCCAGATTGGCCCCAGGTCTACTAATAACTTAATCACATTCTTCTTTATTTCAGCTATGGACTTATGGACTCAACCCTTTCGTCCCATGTAAATAATCCCCCCTGATGTACTTGGCTCTGGCGCCAGTTGGCGCCTTGTTGTGATTACCAGTGTATTTTTCCTTTTTACCTTGCAGGTTGGAGATATCACTAAACGTATTCTTTTTCCAACCAAAGGTGGTGTTGTGACTCTTTTGTTTTGTGCCTGGTGTGTCGTCTGTGGATACTGCGTGAGTGCTTCACATGTCCTCCGTAGTTTAGCCTGGCCACTCTGCTTCATGCTACCCCCTTGGAGATTTGGGTAACCCCATTTCTTACATTGGTGGCAAGCGGTGGGATAGGACTTGTGTTTGCGCAGTACCACAGCGGCCACGGGTTACACTGCAAATAGAGCTTGGATGTAATCACAGCCTTTTTGTGGGGATTATTGTTGTTTGGCTGAATATTGTTTTTTTTTTATTGCTTCCTCCTGAAGAGTGTTCTGAATTGTCCCCTTGTTCCACTGGGAGGGTGTGTCCCGGGTGTACCTCGCCACGATGGGGTTGGTTTACCAGGAAGTGGAACTGATGGAGTACACCGAGCAGGAAGTGGTAGATTTTCTCAAGGAGAGAGGGATACCCCCAGTTGGAAACATTAGGAGAAAGTTGTTTCTCTATGAGGCCCTCAAGAGGGGAGAGCCCTTAGAGATTGGTGGGGACTTGTCTGGCTACCCTCCCGATTTTTTGAAGGGTCAGTGGGTTAGAGGCCAGAGAGAGGGCTCCCCATCCAGAACCCTGGGAGGTAATTACTCCGATGAGGAGGAGGAAGAGTTTGAGAGGGCGGAGATGCCAGGAGCTGATGAGGACACCGTAGATAGGGAGTCCCGCACTGGGTCCAGCCCCGGGGGCACTGCCCCATCCCTTTCCCTGTCCCCAGAAGAGTGGGTAGATAGGAGGGAAGAAAGGGAGCATCAGCTGGCGCTGGCAAAGCTCAGGCATGCCGAGGGCTTAGCGCAGCTGAGGGTAGAAGAGCAGCGACTAGAGACTGAAAAAGTCCTAGCGCAGGAGAGGATGGCGGAGGCGGAGAGGGCCTTCGCCAGAGAGGGATCAGCTCAGGTGGGTAGGTTGTCCCCTGAGAGTGGTTTTAGGAGTCTGGATTCACCGAGGAGGGTGGGATCCAGTGGTGGCAGCGAGTGTAGGTCCAGTGCAAGGAGTCCCACTCCCAAAGCCCAGGAGACGGTGCCTGATTCCCAGGAAGAGGGGGACGGGTTAGTGTTTAGGGGCAGGGGAAAGCTGTCCCACCAGTCCTGGGGAGAGTTTGAGGAGGGGTGTTGGACCGCACTGGAGGATTGGTTGGTGGAGAGAGCAGTGGAGGATTGGGAAGGGCTGTGCCATGCCGTTATCCGGGAGCACATGCTGAGAACTTGTTTCCCAAGTCTGCGTCACCATCTGGTGCAGTGTGGGTTCTCAGACCCCAGGGAACTTGCACGGGAGGCAGACCTCTGGGTAAGTGCCAGAGTGTCTGAGAAGGCTGAGGGGAGTGATCCTGAAGGGAGTGGTGCAGGGATCTTCCGACACAGCAAGGCGGGAGAGGTGAGGAGTGACCCAGCTAGATCCCAGGAAAGTGAGGGGGTTGTAGGGCCTCACATCCCATCTACAGGAGGGAGTGAGACGAGGAGGTGTCCCGAGGTGCCCCAACCGCAGTCACAGGGCCTGGAGAGTTCTTTAAGGGGACCCCAGGTTGGGAGGCTAGGCTGTCCCGATGTGTCATCCAGAGGAAGGGATCCCCTCATGTCAGGAGGACCCGGAGCATCAATAATCGGAGCTCCAGTGGTTCGGGGGTCTGACCAGTCTCAGGGTTTAGATCCTGGACTGGGGGTTCAGGTTCAGGAGTTGCCTGGCCTGGAGGGTGGGGTACCTGTAATCCAGGCCCCCACCGGTTTGACTCCCAGGGGTACTTCTCCGGGTAGGAGGGTGCGGAACTCTGGGAGGGGGTGCGGAGGGAGGAAAGCCTCTCTGTCACCGGCTCAGCCACAGGGCGCAGATCCCGGATTGGGTGGCCAGGTTGAGGATTTGCCGGACCTGGCGGGTGGGACATCTGTGTTCAGAGTCCCCCCAAGTTTGACTCTCAGGGGTACTTCTCCGGGTAGGAGGGTGCGGAACTCTGGGAGGGGGTGCAGGGGGAGGGAGGACTCGCCCCTGTCACTGGGTCAACCTGAGGGTTTCGGCTCCAGGTTGGGGAGAGAGTGTTGTGAGGGTGTCCCGCGTAGGAGATGGCGGAACCCTAGGAGGAGAGGTAGGGGGAGGAGAGCCTTACCCCTAGTGACTGGTCAGCTTGAGGACTTGGACCCCAGGCGGGTGGACCAGTGGCAATTTGGAAGGAGGAGAGTGGTTCAAGGGTACTACCAGCCCGAGGCTAGAGCCTCCCACTCTATGAAGGAACAAGGGCCAGAGACTTATGGATGACCTAGAGGCCCGTCCTGGCCACACCCCCCTAGAGAACACCAGTGGGGTGGTTTGATTGTTGAAGGGAGGGATGCAAGAGTGAACCATCGGGTTCCAGAGTGGAGGAGAGACTGCAGGTGCTCCTGTAGTTGCGGGCCTGCGTCCACCTTTTTCCGCCCCAAGCAGGGAAGTCCATCAAGGAAATGATTGGCCTACCCTGGCTTTTGGCTGGGGGGGAGTTGTGTTGGACTTGGCTCTTTCCCCCAAATTTTTCGCTTTTTGCCCCCTAATTTGAATGTCTCCCCCATGGTATTAAACATATAAGGACCATGTGTGGTAAGAGTTGCCCTGTTGTAAAATTAAATGTTGTTAAATGGTGTGCAGAAAATATTCCCCCATGTTAAAAATGCACCTGACTGAAATGTACTGTGTTTTTAAAATGGATGCCATGGCCCTGGGTTTTGCCACCTGACTGCGTTAGGTCGGCGGTCTAGTTATTATTACCCAGCCACCCCTAGCTTTTGGAGGGAAGCCTGGCACCCAGGGTGCTCAACCCCTCCCCTTGAGCCAGTGTGAACCAGTTTTCCCCAACATTCCGGAAGGTTCTGGCACTGTGAGGGAGGAGGGTATAAGTAGGGGGAAGTGCCACCAGAGAGTGAGACAGAGCTGGGACAGGGACGTGAGGGGACCTGCTGCAAGGAGTCACCGCCACATGGGCCTGTGAGCTGGGCCCTGCATCCATTCCACCCCCTCCACTGTCCCCCAGGGCCCCTGACAAAAGGAGAGCCCCCCTAGGTCCCTGACGCTGTGGGACCTTGAACTACGCCAGCGCTGAGGGAAAGAGGTGCCCAGAAGAGGAGGAATGCTGTGGGCTTGAACCCCCCAGGAGGTGAGGAGTGTGCCCCTGGGGCTGGCTGTGGAACTGTTCGCCCCCCCCCCCCTCCGTGAGGTGCGCCTGTCAGATGCTGTTTGGGGAGGTTGGTGCCCCCAGGAAGCTGTGGCCCCTTTGGAAGTGCTGCTGCTGCATTGCCCTTAAGCGCTGGACTGGGAGGAGCTGCGTGTCCCTAGAAGCCCTGGACTGCCTACCCAGCGCTGTGGGAAGAAAAGTGCTGTGTTCTGAGGGCCTGCTATGCTCCCCCTAGGAAGCGCTATAATTTGGAAGCGCTATTCTGCCCCAGAACTGCTGTGTGGGCGCAAGGAGCAAATGACTGAATAGCGCCGCAGGAGCCCACCCTGCGTTTTGGCGCGCTTTTGGTGATTGATAATTAATTAATTAAAAGGGAGCCTACCCCTTATCGCCGCCGGAAATCACAGCCGCAGCCCGGCGCGACTGTGGAGGGCCCCCCGCCGCTGTGACTAACGTCGCGGCGACCCCCGGTACCAGGAGGGGGCCGCCGATGAGGAGGTGAAGCCAGGAAGTGCCCGCATCACGTGACGGGGGCGCCCGGCCGCGTCACTGGCCGCGCCCCCGCCCTCCGTGCATCACTGGAGACCTGTGGGCATAGCCTCGGGCCGGCCGCGCTGTGATTGGCGGCCGGCACCACACCCTCAAGAGCCGTGCAGCGATTGGCTGCCGGCCGGGCAGCAGGAGGAGGCCTGCGGCCGCCTTGAGGAAGCCGGCCGGAGGTGACCAGTGGCTGCGGGGCTCCCGTGAGGAAGAGGGAGTCCCGAGTTCGCCCCGCGAGTAAGGGAGCCATCCCATCTGTAGCCCTGAGGGCGTGCGGACCGTGGAAGGGTCGGACCCCCCCCGCCTGAAGCCGAAGAAGCCTGCAGTCGTGCGGAGGCCGCTTTTGAAACCCCGGGCCCCAGTGAGGAAGAAGGGCCCGGGCAGCTGGCAGAAGTTGTTGCGGGGCCTCCAGAGGTCGGGAGAGCCCTGCCCCAGAACATCCGGAGCTGCGTAGGAGGAGCCCCCGCACCCGCAGGAGTCCCGGTGAGTGGGGCTGTGTGTAGTGGAGTTGGGGGGTGTGTCGGGGCATAAATCGGTGCCCGCCCCTGGGACAACCCTGAATTTACAGGTGCCCCATCTGGCAGCGGGCACCTGCACCTGAAGAGGTCTGGAGTCGGGGCACAGGGTCGGTGCCCGCCCCCTTCTCTGGGGAGACTGTTGTTGGGCCCTGTTGGCCCTAACTCACCAGAGAGAGAGTCCTAGAACTGGGCAAGGACCTCAGTTAGGCCCCGGGACCGATACAGGGACGAATTAACCCCTGGTTAGGGAAATGCTGAGACTGATGGGGAACTGTTGTACCTACAGGGGAGTGGGTCACTGAAATCCCTTATGTTTGCCCACTAGGTTGTGTAGGCCAGGAGTCCCTCTACTGAAGTGCCAGGCCAGATAAAGAAGTTGTGCCTATTTAAATGCCCCCCCCCCTGTGAATGCTAAAGAACTGCCTGATGCTTTTGTTGCAGGTTGTGGGCTAAGGAGGCATATGCCCCGGGTGCTCCTGTTGAGGCCTCTTGTGGATACCTAGGCCTCCCCCAAGAAATATTGCTTAACTTTGTGATGCCAAGGTTATAATTCCCCACGGTATTGCCTCTTTTGTAGTGGTGTAGAGGGGACTGTCACTGGAAATGTTGTGACCTGAGCCTACGGTCACTATTGATGTTACCGCAGCCAAGGTATACTGATGTTTACCCCTGAAGGTGGATTGTATGCTTTTGTGCCCTTTTATTGCAGGTGTGCCCCTATGCTGGCCTGATGAGTTATTCCAGGCCCCTGTTTATGCCCCTTGTTAATGAGCCTGCCGTACTGATTTCTTACAGGTGCTCCTGTCTAGTATGTGCTGTGATGCTCTGTTGTTCTTCCCTTACAGGGGTGGGGATTGGCGTTATAACGCATGAGATGTATGTGCGCTAATGTGGGATTTTGAAATTACAGCCACCCCCTAAGGAAGAGAGCCTGAGTTGGCCCCGCCAGATTGGCCCCAGGTCTACTAATAACTTAATCACATTCTTCTTTATTTCAGCTATGGACTTATGGACTCAACCCTTTCGTCCCATGTAAATAATCCCCCCTGATGTACTTGGCTCTGGCGCCAGTTGGCGCCTTGTTGTGATTACCAGTGTATTTTTCCTTTTTACCTTGCAGGTTGGAGATATCACTAAACTTATTCTTTTTCCAACCAAAGGTGGTGTTGTGACTCTTTTGTAGTGTGCCTGGTGTGTCGTCTGTGGATACTGCGTGAGTGCTTCACATGTCCTCCGTAGTTTAACCTGGCCGCTCTACTTCATGCTACCCCCTTGGAGATTTGGGTAACCCCATTTCTTACACCTCACTCCTGATGTATGACAGAACTACACATAGAATTACCACGCATGCCTTTTCAACGTGTCCACTACCACCCAAATGCCTTTGCCACGCATGCCTTTACTACACAAATCTTTACAGCGCATATGCCTTTACCATACATGCCTTTACAATGCCTTATATATTCTTATCTTGTTATAAATGCATGTGTAGTAAGGCATATATGTGCTAAAGGAATGCATGGTAAAGGCATGCATGGCAAAGGCAATTGCATGGTAAAGGCATTTGCGTGGTAATGGATGCATGGTAAAGGTACTGAGCGGTTCAGACCGTGTGATAAATGATGTTTTCCCCTCACTCCACTCTACCCTGATCTACTGCACTCCTATCTACAGAAATCCACCCAAATCTACCCCAGTCCAATCTACCCCACTCCACACCAATTTACTCCACTCCACTACAATCTACCATATCCCACTACAATCTACCCCACTCCACTACAATCTATCAAAATTTTGCCCACTCAATCTACCCCACTCTACACCACTACAATTTACCCTAGTCTACCCCACTCCAGTCTACCTCATTCTACCCCAATATATAGCCCATGAAAATCCACCCCACTCCACTCTAAACCATTCTATCCCACTCTACTGTAAACCAGTCTACCCCACTCCATGTTACCTCAATCCACCCTACTCCATGCTACTCTAAACCAGCCTATCTCTCTCCACGCTAGTCTAATTTACCCCATTCTACCCTACCCCAATCTACCCCACTCCAATCTACCCCACCCCACAACACGCCACCAACACTTAGCAATGTGAACAGCTGCCACACTGGAGTACAACATGGCTAACTCCATAAACTGGCTGTTACAACGTCTCGTACCAGACACAAGCCGCGACAGCCATACTCTCAAGAATTGCAATAATTCAAACAATTTGCTCCATTTCATCCTTTGTATTCCATTTTATTCTAGTATTCAAGATGGTTACCAAGGTTTACGCAGAGGCTGCGTGATACTACACTTCAACTGCTGCAGAAATGCCCACCCAGGCCTTAGTTTGCAGCCCGTCAGAATACACATTATTCCTGAGTGTCCACCCAATGCATTTCGGGCTACGAAAGCCCTTCGTCAGGGGTCTGTAATGTAAAGGAGGCACATCAATAACCACAGTCAATTACCCAAGACAAAGAAAAACATTCTATAAACTTAACATACGAACCATGAGGTTTGTACCCTAATGATGGGCTGCAAACGAAGGCCTGGATGGGCATTTCTGCAGCAGTTAAAGTGTGGAATCACGCAGCCTCTGCAGAAAACTTGGTAACCATGTTGAATGTTGGAATAAAATGGAATACAAAGGATGAATTGGAGCAAATTGTTTGAATTATTGCAATTCTTGCGAAAATGGCTGTCGCAGCTTGTGTCTGGTACGAGACATTGTACCAGCCAGTTTATGGCGTTCTACAACCGTGCCAAAGGGACGGAGCATGGCAACAAGTCAATACTCCAGCATTTTACAATTGTGTTAAAATATCTGATGAACGCGAACTACAGAATGAAGTGCATTTTATCAACTATCATGACAGCATGTACAACATGGCTAAAACACATTGCCAATGCCAGCTGTCGCATAGGCGAGCCCTAGCGGCTTTGCCAATACCGATTTCACTACTCATTAAACAAGTGCTGTGGTACAGCCTGGGGGCTACATCTTGGCACGTCTCAAAATATATACATAAATTCAGTATTTTGATTTGGTCAGACTACAATAAGCAGGTGTGATCACCTACCTGCCGCCACCGCCGAGAGTCACATCCTGGGACCCGTCTTCACTTACCTGCCAGCCGCCACCGCCGAGAGTCATTCCAGGCTCATTTAACGCGCCAGAGCTGACGCCCAAGCCGCCACCGCCGAGAGTCATATCTGGGCATTGGAAACCGCGCCGCCGCTCCGGGGGGACTTCAACTCCCGGCAGGCCTCGCGGCGGCGCGCGGAAGTGACGCGAGACGCGCCAGCAGAGCGCTGAGAGGCGAATAAAGGGGGAAGGAGACCGGCAGAGCAAGGGAGATCACTTACCTGCCGCCACCGCCGAGAGTCACATCCTGGGACCCGTCTTCACTTACCTGCCAGCCGCCACCGCCGAGAGTCATTCCAGGCTCATTTAACGCGCCAGAGCAGACGCCCAAGCCGCCACCGCCGAGAGTCATATCTGGGCATTGGAAACCGCGCCGCCGCTCCGGGGGGACTTCAACTCCCGGCAGGCCTCGCGGCGGCGCGCGGAAGTGACGCGAGACGCGCCAGCAGAGCGCTGAGAGGCGAATAAAGGGGGAAGGAGACCCGCGTCGCGGGACGCGAGCGGGACGCCCAGGCGAAGCCCGGGCAAAGGGCGGGCCGTCTGAGGCCGTCCGAGGTCGGCCAAGGTTGGGTTGGGCCAGGGACTCTGCCCAATCTTCTACAGGCCTGCAGACGATCATAGTTCTTCTGATCCATCGACCTTCAGGTAAACATTCACCCCTTATTTTGCTTCTGAGTCTTGTTCTAGCGCCAAAGCCATCTGCATACATGCCTGGTAGAAAGTTAACACCAGCCACTAATACTATGGAGAACTACCTAGTCCAGGTAGTGGCGAAAATTAATAGTGATAGAAGGTCTTCTTTGGGCTTGGATTCATCTACACAATCTCCATTAGTAGACAAAGAGACAGAGGACTCCTTTGATCTGTTAAATAGTAGCCTCTCTGTAGTGGCACATGCTTCCGCTCAGGACACTGTTACCATCCAGCCCAGTGGCATAGTAGCCAGTACTGAAGATAACAGTGATAACGAAGTAGTGACTGTGAGCCCTACGACCTGTGAACCCATCATCTCTTCTACTGTCCCTATTCCGGCACCGAGGGTTACAGGGGCCAAAAGAAAAGCTATACAAAAACGGGTGGGATTAAGGTCAGCTAAAAATAAAATTGCAACACCACCAAGGAAAATTTCTGATGAGGAGGAGGATGATCTGCCTGGGGAAACCTATGTGACCTTCTCTAATGTTCAATTCCAGAAATTTTGCAGTTTGATAGACACAAAAATCAAAGGGATAGTTAAACCTTTGATAAGCAAAATTGATAAACTAGCCGCTGAGGTAACCAAACTGGAAGGTCTTCTTGGAAAAACTCTGGGTGAAGTGGGGAAACTCCCAGAAGTCATTACGTCCAGTATTCAACCTTTGGTTAATGACATTCAATTGATTAAATCCAACGGACTGATTCCTACTGTTGCCCCAAACCCCACAGTGGCTCCACTGATAAACCCACCGGATAATACCTTTGGTGCTGTACCCTCTGCCCATCTTAATGGTGAACCTAATACCTCGAAAGGGTCATTTGAGCTGGTGGTGGAAGCGTCGCCACTAGTTCTTGTACTAGCAAATGTGCCCCCTCTGGCTCCTGGTGAAGTTGAAACAACATCATCACTTCTAAATAAATCTTTATCTTGGCTAACTAATAACATGGCCATATCTCCGTGGGGCAAACAGCAATTAGCTGAAGAACTGGTAAATGCAAGAAGAGTGGAGTGGATTGGGAACAGGGAAAAAAAGTTCAAGGGTGATTGCGTTGTGCTCAATCTCTCTGACCCTGAGGTTCTACCAAACATCTTGCCTAACATTTTTCCTCCACAGAGACGATCTACATCTATTGTTCCATTGACTCTAGACTTCTTTTACCCCCGGAAAGGCAGAGGCCCCAATCCAAGCACCTTAAGAACAAAATGGAACGTCGTAACCAAAAGGGGCAGTAAGAATTTTGGTTCTGTAGAGTGGGGTCTGGGACTGGAAAACAGATTTTCTGCTCTCTCCAATTTAGATGCTTGTGATTGACAAATAACTAATTATATGCCTCTGCTGCAAAATTCTTCAGCCGCTTGCACAATAGGGGGGCATAGTTGAGCTATAGGCACACCAAATGAGTCACGTAATCCTGATGCTTCAGTAGGACCAACTTATCCAATTGTAAATGACAATGTTAATGTTGATGCAAATTTGAATGGGTTTGATCACAGTTCTGAAATATGTGCGGAGTATGCCTCCGGGAACTTACTCTCTTGGAATGTGGCGGGGCTCAGTTCCAAAATGGACTGTGGAGAATGGCTTGTATTTGTTAGCAAGTATGATGTTTGCATTTTTCAAGAAACATGGGCCTGTGATCCTGTTTTTGCCTTGGGGTATTTGAATTATTATGTACCGGCCATTAAAGGTCCCAAAGGGAGACCGATGGGAGGACTCACTATATGGGTCCGTCAGTCCCTGAAGATCTTAGTAAAAAATCTGGAGCTTAATCATAAAGATATTCAGCTCATTAGACTTACAAGGGACTCATCCACCTCTATTGATATTTATAATTTATATGCTAGAGGAGGAAGTGCTGGTAAATCAGTGGTCCTATCGTCTCTGTATAATTACCTAGATATCCATTCTTCTGGGAACAACATTATATTGGCAGGAGACCTAAACCGTACTTTTGAACCCCTCGATACTGGTGAGGCTTTTTTAGGTGCGGAGGAAGATAAGATCTGGGAAATCCCTGCACTTGACCTAACCCCAATAACTCGCTGGACCGAGGATATTTTAGGTTTGAATGCTATGTGCCTTGAACATGGGTTAAGGGCTTTGAATGGTCGTACTAAGTCAGACAGAGTATCAGCCATGACTTTTAATAATGGAAGATCCAAGAGCCGTATTGACTATGTTATATGCAGTGTGTCCCTATGGTCATCTATAATTGATATGGAGGTCAAGGAAAGGCTCGAGAGTGACCACAACCCTCTTTGTGTTCTCCATAAATGGTGGCTGTCTGATGTTACTGCTCCTAGTGCTTCTGTTGATCCCTTACCCCCGCTGATTGTGCCTACAAATGACTTACGCAGGCTGAGGTGGACTAGTGTTAAAACAGACCAGCTGGTTCTGGAAAAAATAAGTATGGCAACTGACAAGGCTATCATGGCCCTTGAGGGTGAAGCTGGGCTTTCTCCTAGCAAAAACACTGTCACCAAGGTCCATGAAGTTCTTTTTAATGAAATCAAAAGCCATTTCCTGAAACCGGTAAATAAAAAGAAGATCTGTGCCTATAGACCTGCACGATGGTACAATCATGAATGTAGGCTGGCAAGAACCTCCTTGGGTGATGCTATTAAAAACAAAAATCTAGAGGCTATTAGATCTGCCAGAAAGCAATACAAACAGTGCATAGCAAAAGCAAAAAAAGATTGGGATGAGGCACACTGGAATAACTTGAAAAATGCAAGCGATCGAAAGGACTCCAGGCTATTTTGGCATATAGTCAAATGGGGACATGACAGGTTAGAAGAGGCTAGCACTAATAATGTCCCTCAGGACACATGGGTTAAGTTTTTTAGCGAACAGTATGTCTCTAGAGATCAGGCAGTGGATAGAAGATGTCTGCATTTTTTACCAACTGAGGACGACATCTTTACCAAGAACGAAATAGTTACTGCCCTTAATACTGTTCGAAGCGGACGGGCCCCTGGTATCGACGGGGTTCCGGCAGATGTTTTTTTGAATGACACTGATAGATGGTGTAAATATATTCATTTGTTAATAAATTTGATCACCAGAGGGGTAGATATCCCAGCAACCTGGCGGGGTGCTGTAATCATCCCTATATATAAGAAAGGAGATCGAGCACTGCCCGGTAATTATCGCCCCATTAGTTTGATAGACACCATTCAGAAAATAGTGGGGCGAGTAATTGTTAATAGGATGCTCGATTGGGCTGATGAATGTAACATTTTATCCCCCTTCCAGGCTGGATTTCGCAGGGCAACCAGTACTGTGGATCAAGTCTTCCGTTTCCAACTGATACAGTGGAAGACCGTGGTGCTAGGCGGAGGTAGCCTGTATGCAGCATTTGTTGATTTGCGGGCTGCCTTCGACCTGGTACCTAGGGCAAAACTGTGGGAAGTGCTTGAGACACTAGGGGTCCCTGGGGATCTGTTGATTTTAATTATGCGACTGCATGAGGGCAACTATGCCAAAATACGATGGGGAGGATACGGGAATGACACTGCCGAATTTCCTGTTGAGCGCGGGGTTCGGCAGGGATGTTCAATGGCCCCTACTTTGTTTACCCTTTTTATTAATGGTATTGTTTCCCGCATGCAATCTCGGGCTGTGGACGCCCCTTCTCTTGCTGGTGAGAAAGTCCCTATTTTAATGTTCGCCGATGACACCTTAATTTTATCAAAAACCCCTAGTGGTTTACAAAAAGCATTGGTAATATTTGACGAGTTCTGTGCTGATCACGGACTTGAGGTGAATGCGTCCAAGACAAAACTCATGGCTTTTAACCCACATAGAAATTTTAAATCAAAAATTACCATGAGTGGTCGCATCCTGGAAGTTGTAAAATCCTTCACTTATTTGGGGATCTTGATCTCCAATGACAATAAGTGGCAGCAACATCTCAATATTGCCACATTAAGGCACAAGCAGCTAGCCGGCACTATAATCAAGGAGCACAGGAAGTCACTGACAAAACCCATCAAACCACCCTTGATAATATATGAGGCAAAAGCAATTGGGTCTGCTTTGTATGGTGCGGAGTTATGGGGGTACGAAAACCTCCATGAACTCCAATTATCTGAAAACAAATTTTTGAGGTCGTTGACAGGTACCCCACAGAGCAGTCCGCTATTGCCCCTGCGTTACGAGTTAGGTAGAAGAGAAATTACGGAAAAGGCTAAACTACGTCCGATACTATTCTGGCGTAGACTTTGGACTACGCCAGAGCTCTCCCACTACGCGGAAGGGTTCATAGATGTTATCAAAGCTGACCATTATAATAAAATCAGATGGTTCAAAACATTAAAGATTGCATTGTCCAACCTAGGACTATATGCTTTATGGACCGATCCTGCTGGGGCTTTATTTCCCTCTAAATCTGTTTTAAAAGACATTTTTTGGGAATACGTTGCCAATAGGAGTATGCTCAATACTAATAGTGGGACCATGGCCACTAGTTACCTAGAAGTTAAAATGTACCCCATTTATGAAAAGTATTGGGATTACATAACGAACCCCTTGGACAGGAAATTGCTATTCCAATTGAGGGTAGGCTCGCTCCCCCTTTGTAATTTAACAACTAAATGGAAATCTGGGGGGGTAGTATTTTGTCCAGCCTGTGGGGTAGGAAAAGAAACTCTAGGCCACTTTTTGTTTTGTTGCCCAGTATATCTTGCCCCAAGGCGAGCCTGGTTGGCTCCTATGTGTAGGAATTTAGGCACAAAAAGTAGCATGGTGGCACTGCGTATTGTAAAATCCACTACTGAAGAATGGATCAATATTGCAATTGCAAAGTACTTGGGGTGGGCGTGGGTTTTAAGGCAGAGACTGTTGGTAAGTTAACTACTCGCCATCAAGTTGATCAGAGACTGCTAGACAGTTGTCTATTCTCTGTAACTGCTTAGTAATAGCCAGAGACTGCTAAACTACTGTTTATTCTCTGTAAATTTTTTAGCTGACCAGAGACTGCTAGACTTTTGTCTATTCTCTGTTTTTGCTTACTTAATGTGTCATCGGCTTGAACTTTGAACTTTCAATGGAATGAATTCTTGAGGATTTTTATATTGCTATTATGAATATCATCCCTCTGGTATTTTTTAACAGTAATGATTTTTGCATCTGTATATATGATGTGTCATTGTTTTTAATTGCCTAAACTGTGTAATAGTTTTTAATTGCTTAAATTGTGTAATGTGCTTTGTCTGATTGACTATGTAAATTTAATTGGTTTTTATTATATGTTTGTATGTCTTGCTTTTATGAGTAATACTCGAATAAAGCACTTTTTGAATTGAATTGGTATAAGCAGGTGTCCAAGTTTCACTAGTTCTGTTTCATAACTGTCAAGTGCCAGGGTCAGAAGAGTGATGTATATATCGCCGAGAACATCCTGTTAGTTTAACAGTTCCAAGTTCAACAGGGCTAAGCATGCTGGGTCTTGGAGGCTCAACCATAAATTGGAGATGTGGAATTACAAGTCAAAGAATGTTTTTTGCTGTTTGCAAAAAAAAAACAGGTGTGGCTACATGACACAGGATCATTTCACAGCTACGCCTGTAGCATAATTTCACTCCATTTTATTATTCTATTTTAAAAGTTTTGGAACTGCCATTGTACCCTACTGAAAAGATATATGTACTTTAAAATCGAACCGAGCAGAACTGAGCCCCTGACCCCAATTTTATCCTGGCAAACATATTGTCACGTTTCAAATATTTCTCACAGCTGTTCCCAGAGCAATTAGACACATTTATGACTTAAAACAAGTACACAGTTTAATCATTTCACATAGCAGTCATGCTAATTCTGCACAATTGAAGGGGTTACGACATTTCCCTCAGACTATCAAAGGCTTCCCATGCAGCGTTCAAAGTCTTTCTGTGACAACTAAACGAAAAAAAAATCTGAATTAAAGAGAGAACACAGGACATAAACGAAAGAAAAATCTGAATTAAAGAGAACACAGAACATTGTGCAGTTGGGGATTGACTGTCCTTTCACGCCGGCTCCTCGCCCCCACCAACGCCAAAAGGAAGGGGAGGCCGTTTTCAAAGTCACGAGAGTTGCTGAGTTAAATTACAGAGACCCGGGTCAGATGATTAACAACCCTCATGCATTTTAAGACGCTCGGTCATTACTCATTCTGATCCCGGGGCTGTTCGGTTACATATCCCGGCACAATCCGGCCGTTTTTTCCATTCACTGAAACACACACTCTGACTGAAAGCAAACTTTCGCTCCCTAAGGCCTGGCACGCCTCAGGTCCCCCACCATATTTAATCAACGCGAAGCTAAACACTTGCAATCTGTGATGGCTCATTTGAAAAGGCAGCTCTGGGCCCTTCGCCTTTGTGCCAGATATAATAACTTTGCTTCTCTCTTTGCTGAGGCCCATTTTATAATTTTGCTATTTTTCAATGTCAAGCCCATCTTTTGAAGAATTTTTATTGGATTTCCTGTTTGACTCGGCAAAGCTTTTTTTTGTCTCCCTCGCTCATTTTTTTGGCAGACATATCAAGGAGAATGGGAAGGGGGGGGGGACTCAATCACGCTCTCTGGATTTGGATTCTGTTATTTAGTGAAGGCCTTTGTCTGGTTATTTTCCCTCAACACATTAGTGAGAAACAGGCTCGGGGCCTGCGGTCCTCCTACCTCTAGCAAACAGCATCATCTTGTACTCGTTTACGTGTGTCAGGAAGGAACACATCCTGGACAAAATGGAGGCCGCTTTCGGCTAAGACTCAACGATTATTCCTCGACGCAGCCATATTCAGTCATATTTTACAATTGTATCCAATGTGCAGGGTTAGTGCCCAGTCCTACAGTGTATGAGAAGCCGAAAAACCCTAATATCTCACTGGCAGAGCTCTATAGACAGGGGGCCTAATTTATGAGGCCTTCAAGGCTTTTATACCGCTGTTGCAACACTTTTTGGGATGCACCGGCGCCGTAAAAATGTGCAATGTTGCGATCTATTTACAAAGTGGCGCATCTAAGCATATGCGTCACTTTGTAAAGCCCTGTGCTACATTATACTTGCGTGAGGTATAATGAATGCAGGGTGGGTGTTCCCCCGTAAAAAGCCTCATAGAAGTAAGTAAGCAAGTAAGTAAGTAAGTGAAAGCTTATACAGCAGATGAATGCCGAGGCGTCTTGGCACTAGAGCAGGAAATGGGCTAGCAAAGGAGGTGTGCTTTAATTCTGCCGGGTGAAGAGCCAAGTCTTCAGCAGTTTCCTGAACAGAGGTCTAGAGGATTGTAGTCTAATGTCTTCCATTAATTAATTCCATAACTTAGACGTGCGACATGTCGAGCTTTTACCTCCCCATCTAGCCCTTTGTATTTTCGGTATCTGGACTACACCTTTGTTGGCCGATAGAAGCTTGCGCTGCAAGAAATGGATGGTATATTGGTGTGTTTAACAGCAGTCTAGCTGCAGCATTTTGGAGGGAATGTAGTTTGGACAGTTGGCACTTGTTTATGCCCAGGAATAGGGCGTTACAGTAATCGATTCGTGAGAGGATCAAAGTAATTACATCTGCTTTCCTGAGGTCTGGGGGAATAAAAGGGAACATTTTTACGTAGCATTTTTAGTTGGAAAAGGGAGAACGATGTTCACTGATTAATCTGTCCTTCGAAACAAAGCTGGTCATCCAGTGAAATTCCCAAGTTCCTGACCTTTCCAGTGGGCACTGGGTATTCACTTGCCTCTGCCGGCCACCACTTTTGATTCCAGGTGGTGACCCGTCCCAAACTCCATCACCTCAATTTTTCCCATGTTTGATTTAACCCTTTCGATGCTGATGACGAGCTCAGCTAGTCATCACCCACAGGTGTCGTGTGCTGATGACGAGCTGAGCTCGTCATGGTGCCAGCAAAATGGCAATTTGCAGCACAGCGCAAAAATCACCGCAGCAGCGATGCGGTTAAGATGGTTCTGGTGCATCCAACCCATAATATGTTGCAGAAAGGCATGAAATTTCCCTGCAATGGTATCCACACTTGAAGCGAAGGAGATGAATAGTAGGGTATCATTTGCGAACTACACCAATGAGGAACCGTGTCCCCTAGTCAACTCAGCTAGGGATGTCACATAAACATTGAATAACATTGGGGACAGGGCTGACCCCTGGGGAACTCCACACGGGAGGGAAAATCTCTCTCAGCATACCCTCTGCTCCCTTGCCCTGAGGAACGAGGCGAAAAGGCTTAGAGCCTCCTCCTTGATTCCTATTGCCATCAGCCTTTGAATCAATACCTGATGGTTCACGGTATCAAATGTGGTCAAAAGGTCAAGTAAATTTAGAATGGCCCTTCCACCACCATTGAGCTGTCTACATAATTCCTCAGTGGCTATAATAAGGGCTGATTCCGTGGAGTGCTGTTGTCTAAAACCATGTTGGGAGTGGTCTAGGATGTTGTACAGCTCCAGGTATCCATAGGCATGATATAGGCTGATCAGTTTTCAACCACGTAGGTGTCCAAGGATGGTTTCTTTAAAATCAGTCTAATACACGCCTTCTTCCAGAAGGTAGGGAAGGTTCCTGCTCTCATGATGTTATTCAGAAGTGGAGCAAGTTCCTTGCTGATTTTATCTGAAACCATATGTATTATTGCCGGAGGGCAGGGGTCTGTCGGAGACCCGGATTTTGCTGCTAATAGCAGATCATTTATTTTATCCGCTGTTAGAGGAGTAAAGCTACTCAATTGACTTTCCATAGTCAGCGTGTTTGGGTCAGCTGGCCCAAGTTACCTGGAATTACTGAAGTTGGGAAGTTTCCCTGCCAGTTCATCATAGATCAATGTAAGAAGCTTGCCATTGTGTCACAAATAATTTGGACCGGTACAAACTGATTTCCTTGGTTTAGTTTGGATAGAGCCATGACTGTCTTAAAAAGCTCCCTGGGGAATATTTAGCCCCCTCAATTTTGCTAGTGAAGTACTCCTTTTTTGCGTTTATGATAGCTTTCTTGTACTCCCCTAAGGTGCAGTAATCTATCAGATTTCACTGAGCCACTTCTAGGACGCCAATGCGTCAAAACCTTATGCCTGCAGCAGGTGTAAGACCGACACAGGCCCTTTTACTCAGGGCTTGCCCCATGTGAAAGGACACATTGCTGGAGTTGCGTCTGTTTTCAGAAACATCTCAGCAATGCGTCCCTTTTGCGCCTACAGATACATCAGTATCTATAACTCTTTGCGACATGGAGCGCCGTACATTAAATACGGCTCATCCATCCTGTCACAAAGAGGGTGCTGTGAAAACTGTTGCATCGCTGTTTTCACACAGTGAGGCAACAGTTTTCATAAATAAGCCCCTTGGTCCATAGATGATTAGTTCATTTTGTTCAGGTTTTTTTCTTTGCACTATGAGACTTGTTGCCCTGTATATACTGCTATAAATTCAGTACTACAAGTGACAGAATGCAAAGCAAAAACTTCGAATGAATGAGATAACCATGCATGGACTTGGAAAACCTAAGAGCTCTGCATTACACATATGTCGTGTGAAGTTGTCCCTACTTCTTAGGCCATTGTAAGTCTGGAAATGGCCTGTGGACTATTTGTGAGTGTTGTGTAGGTATTTTGGGAGGACATTGTATATAAAGGGTATACAGAAAAAATATTGAGTACAAAATATCGAATTACACAAATATCAACTTCAAAATATAGAATGGATAGACTATAGTCATCAAAAATATCGTTTTTAAGGTAAGTAATGTAATATCGATTTTAATAAATATAGAAAGTCAAAATATCCAAGTATATAATATAGGTTATTAAAATTATCGAATTTTTAATAATATCGAATTTTTTAAAGTGTTTTGTATGTTAGTATATGTGTGCAAAGTGTATTTTTTTGTAATTTATTTTAAGTAATTAATTTTATGTTACTTAATTTTTGCGTAATTTAATTCTGTAGAGGGTTGTGGGTTTATAGGGGAATAGGGTGGGAAGTAATTTAATTATAATTAATTAAATATGTTAATTTATTTATTGGTTTTCATTTTGAATAAATTGTTTATTAATTTTTAAATGGTAATTAATTAATTCTTAATTGGTAATTAATTTTGTATTAATTGATTAATTGATAATTATATTAATTTTATTATTTATTTCTGTAGCGGGTTGTGGGTTTATAGGGGAATAGGGTGGAAAGTAATGTAATTTTAGTTAATTAAATATTTTAATTTGTATATTGGTATTTATTTTGAAAACATTTTTAAGTAATTTTTAATTGGTAATTAATTAATTATTAATTAGTAAATAATTTTTATTAATTGATTAATTGATAATTAAGTGAATTTAATTAATTTATTTTCTGTAGCGGGTTGTGGGTTTACATATGGGAATAGGGTGGGAAGTTATTTAATTGTAATTAATTAACAGTTTTTATTTATTTAATGGTATTTATTTTGAATTAATTGGTAATTACATTTTATTTTTTAATTAATTAATTGTAAATTGGTAATTAATTTGTATTAATAGTTAATTAATTTTAATAATTAATATTTTAAATTGATTCATTATAAAATTGGAATATATTGGTATTTACTTTTAATGAATTTTTTATTGGTATTGATATTTAATTTATATTTATTAATATATTAAATATTTACTTTCTCTACTGTTAATCTCACTAGAGTGGAAATAGCAAATTTTTACCCCTACGCTATCCAACGCTCTCCCTACTGTTGCACTCTCTGGAGTTGGAATAGTAAATTTTACCCCTACGCTATCCAACGCTTTCCCTACTGTTGCACTCACTGGAGTGGGAATAGTAATTTTTACCCATACGCTATTCAACGCTTTCCCTACTGTTGCACTCACTGGAGTGGGAATAGTATTTTTTACCCCTATGCTATCCAACGCTTTCCCTACTGTTGAACTCACTGGAGTGGGAATAGTAATTTTTACCCCTACGCTATCCAACGCTTTCCCTACTGTTGCACTCTCTGGAGTGGGAATAGTAATTTTTTACCCCTACTCTATCCAACGCTTTCCCCACTGTTGCACTCACTGGAGTGGGAATAGTAATTGCTACCCCTACGCTATTGTAGCGCCTCGGGTTCGCCCTTGCTGATTGGGGTAGGCGTGTGTGTGGTCACATTCCCCTCGAATAGACTTACAGACACCGGTAATTTGGGTAACGCAGGTTTTATTGACTTAAAGGTTTTTTTTCGGTGTATGGTTTTCCTGTAGTAGGGCAGGGGGCATTCCGAATCCTCGGACAGTCTTTGCTGGCGTTTCTCTATCGCTTTCCGACGCTCGTCCCGGTGTCTTCTGGGACTGGTGGTCCGTACCTCTTCCTCCACGGTGTCATGGCGTCTCGTCCGTGCAGGGAAGAAAGAAAATTCCGTTTTAGATATCTGTCCTGCCCAACAGCACAGGGGAGGGAGTGAGGGAATACACGTGCACAAGAAGTCGACTAGGGTCCACAGTGCTGGGGTAGTGAGGGAGGGGTAGTGCACGGGATGCAAACTAGGAGCTTTTATGGGGGTTTAACCCACTTCAAACCCGCCCAGCCCGAAAGCCTTGATCGTACCTCTGGTAGCCACACTTCCCTCGATGAAGTGTGGCTGGGCGAAGCGCCTTCCTGTTGGCCTCCTGGCTTGTTGGATTCTGCTCCTCTGGACTTCCCCAATTCAGCGCTCCTCTCTCCGTCCTCGTCTCTGACTGGAGCCTCAGTCCTCCGATGTTCTCTCTCCTCCAGTCTCCTCTCCGCCTCCGTCCTCCGATGTTCTCTCTCCTCCGGTCTCCTCTCCGCCTCCGTCCTCCGATGTTCTCTCTCCTCCGGTCTCCTCTCCGCCTCCGTCCTCCGATGTTCTCTCTCCTCCGGTCTCCTCTCCACCTCCGTCCTCCGATGTTCTCTCTCCTCCGGTCTCCTCTCCGCCTCCGTTCTCCGATGTTCTCTCTCCTCCGGTCTCTCCTCCGCCTCCGTCCTCAAACTCCGCTCTCCTCCGCAATCGTCCTCCTCTTCACTTCGCCCGCCGTCTCTCTCACCTCCGTCGCCTCTGAGTGTAAAACACACCTGTGAGGATTCCTGGGCGGCCTTTACCTGTGCCGAGGGGGTGTGGCCTGTGACGTTGTCCCGTTCCAACTCCACCCAATTAAAGAAGCAGGGCTCGTCACTCTCTTCCGGTTCTGTGTCGTCCAGGACTTCTGTGTCTCTCCAGGCCCCTGTGTGCTGGTTAAAGAGAGGTGAGACAGGTAAGCCTGGCGGACCCGAGTCCTCCCCGTTACACCTATCCAACGCTTTCCCTACTGTTGCACCCTCTGGAGTGGGAGTAGTAATTTGTACCCCTACGCTATCCAATGCTTTCCCTACTGTTGCACTGTATGGAGTGGGAAGAGTAATTTTTACCCCTACGCTATCCAGCGCTTTCCCTACTGTTGCACTCTCTGGAGTGGGAATAGTCATTTTTACCCCTACGCTATCCAACGATTTCCCTACTGTTCCACTCTCTGGAGTTGGAATAGTAATTTTTACCCCTACGCTATCCAGTGTTTACCCTACTGTTGCAGTTGCTGGAGTGGTAATAGTAAATTTTAACCTCTTGTTATGCTTCAGTAAAAATATTGTATATTTTTAATTAATATTATGTTAATATATATATATATATATATAGATATGTGTGTAAAAAAATCAAGTTGCATTTTTTTAACCCAAATTCATTTTTTAATAATGTTTAAGTTATTTAAGTATTTTTAAGTATGTTTTAATTAATTATAGTTATTATTTAATTAATTTAAAATTATTTTTAAGTTATTTTAATAAATTCGATATTTTTATTAAGTATATATATATTCAATATTTTTTATTCGATATTTTTGTACTTACCTGTTTGTAGATAGGATTTCGATATTTTGTCTTTCTATATTTTTACTTCGATAATTTTTTTGTCTATATTTTTGGATTCAATATTTTTTCAGTGATCCCCATTAAGTGTGCTCGTCTAACTAGATAAATGGAAGAAAAACAAGTCTTCAACATCCAGAATGCATTTGATTTTCATACTAAAGGCTACGGCTGGGAACTGTACCCCTGATGATATGAAGTGAGGTGGCCATCCTAGTTGCATTTGACTAGTACATCTTAGAATTGATCAGTGTGCCAACTACAGAGGCCTAGAGAGAAGAAATGGAATGAGCTTCTCAATTGCCTCATCTTGTAGAAGCCAGTTGTTGTATATAATTCGCAGATTAGACCCACTTTCGAAAAGTATGAGCAGACTCCAACACAACTCCCAGGACATCTATGTTAATGATTAAACCAAGTCAGTGTTGAGAATGCATCAGTCAACATAAAAGTAAATAAAATCTTGTTAAAATCAGAATGCGGCATTCAGGTGCAGAAGCTGCGTGTAGCAGTTGTGTCAGTAGCGCCTCATAAGCAAATCTTTCTGCACCTGTCTATGTCTGGAACACGGCAAATGGAATAAAATGCAGCATGAGATAGTCTACACTAAAAGGTAAGCCTTTTCATAAACATAAGCAGACATTTAGAATTGTTCTTTCCCATGGCCTTTTAAATTTCGAGGAAGCCTGCTCTGATTTGGTATCTTTTTTTTTAACCTATTTCTAGCTAAACTTGATCAAAGACCCATGAATTTCTAAAGGCTACTCCAATTCTACAATTGCTGTGTATGTCAAATGTTCTATATGGAATTCTTAAATGCTCCACCATACAAAAGCTGTCATTACCTCTATATTCTTACTATTCAATAAAATTAATACAATTTTAACATCACATGTCTTACTGAAACATGGGGGCAATCCTTTATTTTATGACCTTACATCTCCTGGCTATATTATGTTGTCAACCTTTTATTAAGAAAACTGCAGGCGGGGGGGGGGGGTGTTCTTTCTTTTTTTAAGGACTCTTTTAAATGTGCTCAGTTATATTCCAATATGTACCCTGCTCTTGAAACACTGTTTGTTTGTCCACTGATCTCACCCACCCATAATGGAACTTATTTCTGTGTTGTTGTCTTTTTCAGAGTAGTTATTCTGAAGCCTAGAGTCTATTATCCTCTAGTTTAGCCCATCTGGTGTCTCTTAAATTTTAAACAGTGATTATGGGTGGTTTTAGTTTACTTTTTGATTCCCATCAAACACTAACCAAGTACATTTCAGTGATTGTTTTGCTGTTTATAATCTTTAAGCAGCTGAGTTCCCACTCACATAGGGGACCACAGTCTTAATACTTTCTGCTCTAGTAGTCATCTGTGGGGAACATTGGCTCTGTTTGTGGGCCTTTGGTCGGAATACTTTGTTATTTATTTCAGTTGGTCGTATAGTAGGACATCTAAGCCAACAAATGTGCAGCCTTTCGTTAAAGAACAGCACCAGTGGGGAAGTCTTTCAATTGATGATTTAGCATCCCAGATTCAAGTACAGTCTTTTCCCTTCTCTGCAAACCCAAATAATATCTATGTTGCCTACAATGGCCAAATTTTACTGGCTTTATGTAGTGATGCACCAGTTCAGACCAGGGGCAATAAAAGGTCTATGCCAACTGGAATCATGATGATTCCTCCATAGCCAAACCTAGCTGGCAATAATATAACATCCACGATAGAAGCGAAATAACTAGTGCTAAATGTGCTTATTTTGCTGACAAAAGCTTTTCTGCACCAAAAAGTACTGCATCAGAAAATACATAGAGAACGTATTTATCTTCTGGCTCCGAACTACTCTCACAATTCGGTAAAACAGAGCAATCAATCCTTGAACTACTTTGAGATCAAAACATACAACTTAAATTCCCAATTGAATTATTACAAAGTTCCTGGCTACATAGTTAGAGATATTAACTGTTTATTAATTAAACACAACAACCTTGTCTCAGCATATTTTATGGAATGACTTTTCGTGAATACGTTGCCTATTGTTCTTTCCTAGCTGTAGGTGACAGAAGTTTTTGTCCATCATGCTATCTAAGAGTTTTTTTCTCAAATTTGAGACCATCACAGTGTTTCTGAAAATATGAAATACTTTCTGACTTTTGCGAGAATGCGGTTATGAAAGTAATTAAAGGATCTTGCTTTCTTTCAACTTGTTTGAGCACGTCTTTACTGATTTTTCTAGCTTTGTACAAAGTCATGTTTAAGTTCTTGTCATCATACTCCTTTTTAAAATTTGTTTATAATGGCACTTCTGATCTCATGCTCACTTTTACTACAGTATCTCTTTGCTCTGGGGAGCTCCACACATGGAATATGCCTCTTAATAGAGTTTGGGTTGACTTGATCTTGCGTACAGCAAGCTATCAGCTGTAGTTTCTTTCCTGTGAATACTCATTTAAACATTATTCTTCTCAAAATAAGCCTCTACATCTAGAAAGGAGATGTTGTGCTGAATAATGTTAACACCATTTTTAATGAATTCCTATTTGGTCTCTGTGCCCTTCCATACCTCCCAAAAATATTTTATATATCTGATCCATAGAATAACATTTTTAAACTGGTCTTTGAGGTGTCGCCCCAGGCTCACTCCTTCTCATTTAAATCCACAAAAGGTTTATACAGGCGGAAGCAATCCTTGAGTCCACAGCAGTTCCACAGATCTGCTGGTAGAGTTAATTCTGATAAAAAAGGTTACATCTTTACACTAGGAACTAATTGACCATGTGTCTATAAAGAATTGGTAGCTTTCAGTTCTAAATCATGTTGTATACATATATGTATGCTATTAACACATGGTATTACTAGTAAATATGATAGATCTCAAAGGATATTTTTTATTTGGTTCAGGAAGTCTTTAGTATCTAATAGATAAGATGAGAGAGTTGAAATCAGTGGGGCAAGAAAACTATTAACATGTGCAAACCCCTTTTCCATTACTGAACCAATTCTAGAGGTAATAGGTCTGCAATTCAGGAATCTTCTTTTTGTGTATTTATAGTAAAAATGTATTCCAGGAGCTTTAGGAAATTTGACTGAGCTATTTATATTCATCTTCTGACAATATATATATTTTTTTCCAGTATAAGATAAGTTGTAACTTGTGATGTGCTTTTGTTAATTTAGTCATTTTTATGTTTTGTATCTGTTTTGATTGCAAAGTTGTTTCAAAGTTTTCAAATGGTAATCTTCAAAATTCATTACAACAATGTTCTCCTCATTGTCCGTTTTTTTGATAATTATAGATTTATAATCACTCAAATTGTATAGTGATTGTATTTCTGATTTATTTGAATTAGAAACTTACTTGGACTTATGTAAATAATTAATATCCTCTAGCACCAGCTTGTGAAATACATCTAAGACATTGTCCTGTGTTAACTGTGGAATATATGTAGATGTTGGTTTAAAGTCATGTTCAGATGGTTAAAATGTATCAATTGTCCTCCTATGTGCAATTTCTTCAATGCCTTCATCAATGCCATTTTCTTGACTTAAGGTGGTCTGTGTGTCTTGTACATCCTTAGTGATAGCTTTTAAAAGATGGTTGCTGGGGGGTGTTGCCAACCAGGATGGCCAAGTGGATGTGATCCACATGAGCTTGGCTGCAAAAGTATGCAAACTTGAGGTGCATGAGCAATTTTAGCCCCACCTGGACAGTGGATCCCATCTCTGTGTGTGGAGCACAAGGGACACTGAGAGAGAAGACGTTTTGGACTCCCGATGCGATTAATGGCAGCAGATTGAGAGGGCAGCGGCGAGCGTGTGGAGGAGAAGCGGAGGCCTTTCACATGTTAGCCTGCTACTGAGAGTCAGGGTCCACTGCTGTGCCAGGGCTCAATCCACGGACGGGGTGCCCCATCACGAGCCCGGAACCCCGAGCTGAGCAGAGACTGGAGGAGGATTACAGCCCATATACAGAGCCCCAAGGTGCGATGTTCGTGTCCTGCCCGTAGAACCCGGCAGTAGACTTGCAGAGCGGCAGCGGGTGCTACATGCGGCGGCGTCTATTGCTGTGGCCAGACACACAGACTTTATTATTTTGGGGATACTCTTGTATTCCAGGGGCCCCAGTAGCTTCAAAAAGAAAAAAAGAGGAAAAAAAGGATTACCTCAGTTTTCAGGAGGAACATTGTTGTGTGCCTGACCTTAAGATGGCGGCGCTGGGACTAGGGAAAAAATCACACTGGTGAGACATAATCTCTAGCTGCAGCCTCCCACGAGATGAACATATAAAGAGATTGATGAACCCCGGCCTTCTCACTAAGTAAGTACTACCAAGCGTGGATGTCCCAGGAGGCTGCTGATTCCTCCCAGCCTGACCTTAAGATGAGGGTCTCCCTCTCCTATAAATACTGATGACAGAGTCACCAATGGGCACCTGAATGGCGGATGAGCTTGGGGAGCAGTTGCATGAACTAACTCTTTATACACGCCACAAAGCATCCTAAGTAGCTTGTAATTTATGACGCCCTCTAAAAGCTGAACTGGAAGGAGGGCAACTTACTCTATTGAACTGTGACACTGCAAGAACAGTTAAGTGAAGAGGAAGTGACTTGCTGCGTATGGCGGAAAGCACACTGCTTACTGATCATGCGTGCTAAAACTCACCCTAAATATCATTCAAAGCAAACCAGAGGTATTGTGAATAGCACCCACTATTAAACCTATGAGCAGAAATGGGGTTACCATAAAATGGGCTGGCGTGAACAAACCTAAAATGTTTGAAACCTTCTTCACAGAACAATGGGAATCCTTTGTTACATGCACAGAAGGGGGGGGTTATGAAACGTTGATGGAGGCCTTTTACAAAATAACTTCAGCAATTGCTAAAAATCTACATATGCTTGTTAAAGACATGGGGACGAGAGGAACAGACCTAGGGTGGTTCAACCCTCACTGCACCGGAGTAAACTAGGCCCTAAGGAAGGCTTCGCAAGAAACCGTGAGAAATAGGGAAAGAATCAAGGAGTTACAAATAAACTATAGGACGGTGCTAGCTAGAAGAAAAAAAGAACTTCAGGAGCAGGCCTGGGTACATCTAGAATGGGCAGCAGAAATCTGCGACAGTAACCTGTTTTGAAAAAACCATAAACTCTCTTTTCCCGAAAGAAAATTCCTTAACAACTATGGAGGTTTCAGTCCCAACAGATGCCTGAATTACACATTTCTGTGGCATTTTTAATCCAAGTAAGGTTGCTGTTGATGTGTCTCTTGGTCGCCCAAGCACAATCAAGTTTGGGCCCTTGAAGTCAATTACTATGACGGAAGTTAGTGTAGCCTTAAAAAATAGTGCCCTTGAAGAGCCCCGGGCCTGATGGGGTCCCGGTGGATGCCTTCAAATGAAATGCATTTCTGTAGGTCCAGATTCTAACACAGTTTTTTAATGCAGCAACCAACATCCGCACCCCGAAATCCTGGAGTGATATTGTGATTGTTCCAATCTTTATAAAATGGGACAGAGGTGATGCTAGCACCCAATATCGCCTTTGGAGTCCTCTGTGAAAACCATGGGTATGGTGATCTTAGCTAGGCTGGAATCCTGGGCCCAGGAAAAATGCATATCGACAGATTTGCAATATGGGTTTAGGAAAGAAATAGGCACAGTGGAACAGGGAATACATCTGCACCATATCATCAGCAAATATACATTGGCCCAGGAGAGGCATCACCTGTGTTTAGCAGATTTGTCTAGTGCCTTTGATCTTGTGAATCACAAAAAACTTTGGCAGGTGTCAATTGATATGGGCGCCCCAAACAACATAGTCGGCCACCTCGCTAAGTTGTACGCAACCATAACTTTTTGATGACATTTCGGAAAGTATGGGAAAATTCATGGTGACCTGGGGCATCAGGCTCCCACCTCTTTTACTCTCATTGTATATAAGTGAGGTGAATGCCCTCCTGTAGAGTATGAAAGCAGATGTCCATAGGTTGGGTACCCGAGTTACCTTGCTTTTACTTTACGCAGAAGATGCAGTGCATTTATCCAGGACGGCAAATGGTCTCCAGCAATTGATAAATAAGTTTGTTGCTTTTTTGAAGAGTCGAGACCTAAAATTCATTCTAACAAAGACCTACACTATGGTCTGTGGGAATAGATTAAAAAAAGGGAAAAACATTTTTGTGCAGGGTCAAATACTAGAAGAAGTAAATACCTTTAGTTACATAGGCATAGTGTTTTCACGGAAAGATGATTGGTCATCCCATCTGGAAATGGAAAACATTTAAATTTATGAGGGCCACTGTTGCTGTACTCAGTTTTGCTAAAAACAAAGGCAGCAAACCTCGAAGAGAAATCACAAAATTATATAAAAGCAAATGCCTGCCAGTTGCCCTATATGGTCCCCAGTTTGGGACAGGGAAGAGCGTTACCTAGTAAATGTAAATGTAAATGTATTTGAGCTTATATAGCGCACAGCTACCCACAAAGGGTTTCCCGGCGCTTGCTTAGGGAACCCGTCCTGGTATTCCCCTGTGAGATAACCCCGGCAGGGTATCCACAAGGTGAAAGCCAGGCATCCCGCCGCGAGGGGCCGTTGTGGAGATTAAGCAAGCTATTGCCCAGAGTCACAGAGTGTGAACCCGTGAGTTGAGAAGGCACCGGAACGAGAATTATCGAGTCCATGGAATTTTTGAGCCCAAGACCCGCCGAGGCGGGGAATTGAACCCTGGTCCAGGGCCGATCTCAGCTTCCGGGTCTGCCGCCTCTAACCCCTGAGCCACACTTCTCCACATCTGCACATTGAAGAAGTTTGTATTAGGAACTCAGACGTCTTGCGATTGACTTCCGCTGTGTCCTATTGCTTGTACTTCAGATCTCTGAATTTATGTAGAACTTCCTTCATTCCCTTTAATTAAATGTCCTTTCACTTGATAGGAAGAGATCTATTAGTAAAAAAGGAAACAGTGATGACAGCGTAACATTTATCTTGTTCTTTTGCTCTACAATCTTTGCACTGAATGCTCTGGATTTTAAATATAAATATCTGTTATGTTGCTTATTGTGCTACATAACAGTTTTTATCTTCTTTAATGTATGTGGAAATATTATGCAGTTTTTGTATCTTACTCTGCTTTTATGGATTTGTATATAAATCCCAATAAAAATTCTTGACTTCACTGTTTTAAGGACAGAGGCAGGAGGTTCCAAAAGATGTTAAATAATTGTAGGTGACAATTTTGAGCCTGGGTGCCCCTGGGTGAAGATTAGCTTCTTTGGAGATGGATTTGTCACTTTTATTGCACTGAATATGACTTTCTAGTAATGAGGAGAACCATTTGGGGAGTCGACCATCCTATCCTTGAGAACAATGAAAAAGAGTTTGTGATTCACCGTGGAGAAGGTCACTAATTGGTCATGGAGGATGAGGAGGCAAGAGTTCAAGAATCTCCTTCATCTAATATGTGAAAAGCTTTATACATTATTTTAAGGGCTGCGGTTTCCATACAGCGTCTTGTTTCAAAGACGGACTGTAAATCAACCAACAGTTTATTATCTACTAGGAAAAGGTTAAGTTGATTTGCAACACATCTTTCTATTACTTGACCAGCAACAATAAATTGGATACTGTTTTTCCTCACCAGGCAGAATCACCTCCTCCAGTGAGATTCAGCCTTCCATCTAATACAAGGTCAGTTCCTCTAACTTACTCTGCTTATCCATCTGTGTTCCGGCTCTGGACCTCTAGCTTATACTGTAAATAGCTCAGGTTTGTAGACTTTGAACCCTGAGATCTCTGCCTGAGGTGGAGTCTCCTTCACCACCCAGCTCAACAGATGGTTTCATACAGTATCTAAGAAACCCCTCTCCTCCTGAAATGATTCCCCATCCTGGCTAATGTGCACCCTTGCATTTTGATGACAGTGCCATGCTACAAAATCTGTACATCCAAATTAAGGGGAAAGCATGGCTATGTTTACCTTGGCATACATTGTAGAGGACTACACTTTTGAGGAATCTTATGCTGCTGCACTAAGGGAAAATACTCTAGTGGCAGCTTCCGAATGAGATACATATCTACCTTCTACTCCCAGATCTTAGTTAAACCACTGATATGCGTGAAGGCAAGGTCTACCCAGCATTGGACCTGGAGAACTCTTGCTTATCAGAGTGACAGAGAGGTGATGGGACTGAGGGTTGTTCCTTGTTAATACTCTCCATATTCCCCACATTTGTACCCATAGCCTCACACACTTATGTAAATGAAACAACAAGGTTTGGAATTTACTGCCACTTTGCCATAAATATGAGTCAACCTAAGGCCTTCTGCTAATGAAGTGTTCACGGAGTCTAGCCTATAAGATCACTGCCTATAAAAAATATACAGGGAGTCTATGCCTTTCAAATTTCCAGCACAAATATGCTAACCAAGCCCTTGGCTTCTGATCTTTGTATCTCCAGAAACAGACTACTTAGTAGTTCTGACCATTGCCTTTAAGCTCACCCTCCAGGATTGTGCCTGTCTGACAAGAATTTGAGACAATAACTGCCCACACAGTTCTAACCAGCACACCAGGAATCCTTCTCTTGGCAATATTTGGTCAGTCCAAGACACGGGAGGCTTTGCCTTTTGTTTTTCTTTGAATACTGACTGTTCCTATTTTTGTTTGCTCAATCCATCTTGAGACCCACTCTAATACTCTACAATATATGAATAGCAATTGCTCCACATTTCCTTCATTCACCTCCAAGCCATATAGATTGAATTATTCATTATTCTTATACTTTTGCTGCAAAGGGTCCCTTTTAAAACACTGCACAATTTAATCATGACAGCTAGGGATGCTTTACTCTGTTCATTCTCATAGTTGGATGTGACCAATTCCCTGTAGTTTTGGTATTACTCATAATATGCCACACTTGCATTCCCCAGTACAATTCATTGCTACCAAGTTCATCTTTCTGGGGCCATGCACTAACTGTAGAGCCATCTCAAGATGGTATTTGGCTACCTTAAGACTGGATATGTAGCTGGGCTTTTATTTCCAGTCAAGCTTAGGGCAAAAAATGGACACGGATAAAAATATGAACACGTCCTTAATGCTCCTTAGTACTATTCTCTCTTCCCAACTGAGACAGCAGGAAGTCGAATCCCTATGGATAACAGAGTTCCACTGCCTCACCTGAAACTTGAAGGGGTTTTAGAAAATGTCACTTCACAGAAAACAATCTTGTAAAAGCCTGAATTAAGCACATAACCAGACATAAACTAAACGTAACCAGACAGGGTAAAATAAATACAGGAGAATTGTTTGTCTCAACTGAAATGTTACCGAGCTATTGCCTTAAACCCTACATAATTTTGAACTGCATCACATTAATGCAACATAAATACCTCAAAATAAACTCAGTATAGTAACTTAACTTTAAGTGTTTCTCTCTAACTTCTTCCAGTAATCATTATTTCACAGGTTTGATTAGTTGCACGCACTGCTCTCCCACCAATTGGCCCAATCTGTATTTACAATAAGCAGCTTCTATGATGCTTCACTGTACAGAAGAGTTTGCAGGCACCCTTTAAACAACCAAATATCCAGGATAGCAAACCCACAAACATGCTGCAGGCTACAAAGAGACTGACACATACTAGGACTGATAATATGTAAAACAAATATGCAAACTCTTTGACTATCGTTATGAAAGATCAGCATACAGACTCAGTGTCTAATTTATTGATGCTGTATTTTGTGAGAACATATCTAAAAAAAAAAGTTTAACGACAGCAGAAATCAAAATGAGCAGCAATCCATGGAGGTAAGACTGTGGTAAACGAAAAAGCAAAACACACAAAAAAGGCAATGCAGGAACGTACTTTGATAGGGCCACAAAAACATTGATAACAAGAAAATACTCATTAAGGCATGACCTGCTGGCCTGGGTAGAACAAGACTACTAATTCTAGAAATCATGGTCACTATTTCTGAACCACTAGTAAAACATCTAAGTCGTCAGCATAATGATAACTGCATGCCCGTCTTTCTCACATTGATGCAGACAATGACAAATTTAACAATGATTAAAACGGTCATGAATATGAAAGTGACAGGCTTTAAGTGGGTTGACAAGTCGATGATCACTTTGAAGAGGGCTTCCATAAATAACGGATTTGAAGAAGACAAAGCTTAAAGATGATGAATTTGCTGAAAATGGTCTGTAAACGCATTGACTAATGCAGGATGTTTTTTAAGACACCTTTCTAGCAATGATAAATTTAAAATTGACAACTTCTCGCACATTGTTCTTCAAAATGATGGACTTGCAGTGGTCTTGTTGACGACAAACATATTGATCATTGCCTTGAAAGTGACATTGTATTTGGCAGCCAGGAAGAAGGTGAACTTGAAGATGATGCATCTGTAGACAATGACCGTGAAGCAGACACGTCTAAGGATTAGAGGATGGATCTGAAGGCAATAGTATGAAGAGGTCATCAATCACTATTGCGCGTCCTCTGGAGTTTAACTGGAAACGCTGATGTGGTTTTGCTATGATTATAAACTGTCAAGCACTTTACAATTTGAGAACATGAGGAGGTATGTTCTTAATTGAACTATTCTTTTAATTTGTGGTTCCCCTATAGCTCACTTATCTCTAGAATTAGAACAGTATTCTCTACAAACAGATATCTCTTTTGCCATTTAAGATGTTACAAGAAAGTACAAAGAAAAAGCCTCTGAAACATAGTGTGTTTTGTGCTTATTTTTGAATTTTCTATCATTTCTACTTGTTCTTACCTTTCTGGTCAAAACTGCATAATGTGAAATGAAAAGGTGAAAATACACTGAGAGAGTATGTAAGGCTCTCGCCGCATCACTACAGTACAAAATGGAATGTTTCAAGGGTATGTATTGTGAACTATCTACCAAAGATGGAAACACAATTAACATTGGTAAAGCCAATCCGAAGCATAGTTACATGAGCATGAAAAGTGGTCACAAAAGTTGTGACTAGGTCTTTACCTAATGCAACATTTTGCCTGAGAGTCCTGATATTGAATTACGTTTCTTTTATATACCCACCATTATTTATGTGTATCACTTTGACAATTACATAAAGGAGCTTTCTTTGTGTGGTTCAAAAGTTCATTGCAAGCATTAATATATAACAAGGAAATATTAGGAGAGGGGAGGTGGCCTTATCTTCCACCACGAGCTTAAGGATGCGTGATGGATGGATGTTAGAATCGGGGCATTAAGTGGGGTGAAAAAACTGGGGGGGGTCTCTCAAACATGCGTTGCCTATGTAATTAAGGGCATGGCTTAAAACATCTAAGCTAAAAACCTGTGCTTAGCACAGTGTGCCGCCTGACTGGTATTTGGCTGTTTCTGTCATTGCATTCAGATATATAATACAGCAAATAACATTATACCTACAACAAGCCAGGACTGTTGGCTTTGTCAATGGTTGTTAGTTGCATAAGATAAATAAGCTATGATTATGTTTTCATTGTATATAATATTGAAAATGTGTCAGTGCTGAAATGATGAGACTGTGAAAGAACTAAATTGAGTCTCTATAGTTACATCAAAGGATTTGAGCAGTGGTACTGCTGCAGAGTTAAAAAAAAATTCCCTGAAGTTGAGGGCAAAAATGGAGAGCCTGATAGGACCCGACCTACTTAAAGCCCTGGTTAAGAGGTGGAAGGGGCCTCTCCACCTATTCTGGGAACCTGGTGTATCATGTAGATACATTCCATAGTGGAAATGGGTTTGCACCATTTCTACTTTTCTGTGGCTGTACATGGTATTCACCTTCCGTTTGAGCAGTTAATGTCAAAGTGGTCATGAAATCCCTGGTTCTCATCAGGGTATCGTGCACAAAGATCTCTTCATACTACTGAGATTAACATTGCCAGGCTCCATGGATCTGTGAAAAAATACAGCTTGGCACAAGGCCTTATTTGGGGGGGTACCTACCTCCAATGTAGCATACTGGTTTCCTATGATGGGTCTGGAGACAAGGGGAAAGGGAGTGTCCTTTGATGCAGAGAAGTGGTTCAGGGGGAAAGATGGTACAAGGGGCAGAGAAATTGGGGTCAGAAAAGGGAACAGGGCAGGCATAATCATTCAGAGCCCTAGTGAGGAGAAGCTAAAGAGATCGGTTATCATGTGAGCTGGTAAAGTTCAGCACTTACTGTGCAGTAGCCATGACAGAAAGCTCTGGGAGGAGGGCACAGTTAACGGAGGAAAGATTCAGCCACAATGATTACTTGGCACAGTGCTGCCCCACACCTATGATAGCAGGCTAAGGACATCTGTTGGAGTACCTGTCATGAGAAAGAGGACTCTTCTAGGGGACCGTAGTGTGGTGGCACACTTTGTGCCTACTGCAAAGTGGGAAATAGATGAGTATTGAAATCTTTACCTTAGTAAGGCAGAATGCATGGTAGATGGTAGCCTTCTGAACATCATTGTGAGAAGATGGTTCATTGAGAAGCCAACATTTCGACAGGAAAGGGTAAAGCATTTTGCAAAGAGGGAGAAGATAGCAAGAAGGAAGGCGAGGAAGAGGAGATAAATCTATAGATTGTGAGGACTTGGTTGCATGTAGGAAACTAAGCAGATGGCAGACTGCTGATGACTATTGGTGAACAAGCAAGCTGTCAAGGTCTCGACAGTGCAACAGCTTGTTGACAGACGAGGAGGATATCAGTTGGTGGGCTCTTTGCAATGACTTCCAGAAGGAAATAATGGGCAGAGGTACTCAACTGCAGTAGTGGGCGGTACAGGGTGCATTCCAGCACTTTTGGGGACATTCGTTGCCTGGCCTATGTCAGCTTTCTCTCTAGAATTGCGATAATACGCAAAGTCTCTATGCCATCGACTGCAGGTTTCTATTCCTCATCAAAGTAGAATTTGAGAGACATAGCAGATTGTAAATAGTTTCCATAGATCCACTAACTGTCATGAGACTTTGCAAACTATATTACTTTTGAAACTTGATTTTCAGCAAGTCAACATCAGGTTTCTTAAGTCTCATGACAGGGAGGAACCTTTTTCTATTGGGTCTATTTTTATGAAGGAAATAGACTCTAGAATGCATCCAATTCTCTCAGTGGGTCTGTGGGACTAAGTCATTGTTTTTTATCTCTCTCATTTTCTACTTTGATGGCCAACAGAAACCTTCTGGGAGAGGCATAGAGACTTCGAGTATTGACGCAATGCTGGAGAGAAAGCTGATATAGTATGCTAAGCCCCAACAGTGTAGGGATGTACCATGGTCACGTAGGTGGAAAAGCCTGATCTAAATTGGTAGGGAAGTTTATCAGAAGTGAGGACCAATCAAGAAGAAGTCAAAGAATAAAAGTGAGTTAGTAGTTTTACGTCAACATGGCCAATAACCATAGCAGGACAATTGGGAGGTAGAAACTTGGAAACCTATGAAATTGCAGGTCAGTCAACCGGTTTCTAGGTACTGGGATTGCAGGAGCATCATGTAAAAATGTCTGAGTCTGGCTCCCTCCAACTAGATGTTCACAATATTATCTGCTAACGGGTGCCCTTACTTCGCCGCAGTGCTCATGCCATGGTGTAGCAGTGCAATTTCACCAAATTGCCGCAAATGGAACAAAGAGGGTCATGAATTCCGTAATGTGTTTGCAACAATTTCAAAAATCACCCAGGGCCATATGTACTAAACCCTTTTGTGGTCGCAACCTCGTGATTTTCAAAATCGCTGGGTTTGTGACCACAAAAGGGATCTTCTTAATAAACCAAAGCCCTTTAACCATTTGGAAAATTCTTTCTGACTCTAATAGAGCGTTCCAAATTGAAAATCCGAGTGGTGGTGAAAGCTTTTCCGCCTTCTATTTCTGATTCTTAAAGGAATTAATCACTGGACTGTGACCATTGATTAGTGAATTCCCCCTGAGGAAGGGTGGGTGGTGTGTGATTTTCAGAAAGGCATTGCTTCATTTGTGTTGCGGTGGCAGGTGGTGGGTACCGGCACTCATTTTTGGAGTCCAGAACACACTTACATTATCAGATTTTAATGCGAGAGAAAAAAGCAGTAAATGGAGAAAGAATGGTGTCCAATAGATAGGAAAAGCATTTTAAAGGGAGAAAGCAGCAATGAAAGAGACCATGTGAGACAAAAAGGCAGAAAGTGTAGGGTGGAGGAAGAAAGAGGCATGAGGTGGAATAAAAACAAGGCTGTCTTGACGGGTTCTTAAGAATACATTGGGCCACTGCACTATTTACTTTAATTAAGCATATCCGCATAGTCACTATATTTGTCCTGATTGGAAATATAATTCATGAGCTCACAGTTCTGACTTGAGAAATTCGCTGTGTCAGGAAGTTACGTTGGTACATCAGGCTCTTACCTACGAAACAAAATAACTCATCCAGGCTTTCAGTGACAGCCTGACTGTTCAAGATGGTTCAAGGCCCTTTTTACATACCACTATTTGTTTTATTGTCATAACTTTGAACTAATCCGTTCTGCAGTCAAGAGCCAAGGGAAAGCCCGGGGGCAGGGGAGATTGTATCCTATTCCTTAATCTGACGTCTATGTGGGTGGAGGGGAAGGCTTCGATCAGACTCAATTAATGCCCTGGTGAGCCGCTGGCCTTCGACAAGGACTCTGAACGTGCCTTTAAAGAAGCATGCGGACACTGGTCAGGAAATGCTTGCCCCAGCCGGCATCATTTTTTAAACATTTACGAACAAACTTCTTTTCAACCTACATGAACTTGGTAAAATAACACGTTCTCTTTTCTATACATAACAAGAACTAAAAAAACAATTTAAAACGTTTATGTATCATTTGCCATGAATTTCCGTTGTTTTAACTCTAAAAATGACATTTGATGTAATTCTACTGTAATGCATTATGTCATAACCGTCATTTTAAATTATCCAGAGTTTGCAACGGAAAAGGGTTTCCATATTGTGTATAAACTTTGAAAAGGCAGGGATCATATGTCTAAAATTAGAGTACATGGACCTCCCGACCTCTCCGCTATCAGATGACAAGCAATACCCAACGCTGGGCTCCAGACAGATGCGTCATGTGTTTCGCCCTTTCGGTGCAACAAACACTTGTACTGTTGTATGGATCTGAAGTCCAGTTATCCTATCCCCTTATGACAGAGTCCGACTTTTATCTTAGACGGTATAACAACTTGCATCTCTGAAAGCAGCCACCCTCTCCTCTGAACGCAGGGTGCACCACTGACAAAACTTGTCCTTTGTTAGGTCAGGCCTACTACACAGTGCATGCACTATCTGTTGTGAGGTATATTGTGGCTTGCCATGAACAAAGAGGGACTGGGAGCCCCCATTGCTTCCTATTGATTGACTTTCTTTGCAATTCTCATTTATTTACCTGCTTCTTATTCGTGTCCCAGCTTTTCAACCTTGTGTTTGTCTCTCTCATGGCGGATTAACTCTTTACCATGTGTGTTGTTTGTCTGTGCTCGATTTTAGGGTTTTACTTTTTTCTTTTAGTGTAAGCAGTCACAGAGAATGCATGTGTTTTTTGAGCCGTCTCTCTTGTGAATTTTTCTTCCCCTCATTCTGTTGCCTCTTCCTGTGTGCTTCCCTCCGCCCCCTGCTTGGTGTGCTTGACCATGTGCTTTTCCATGTTGCATTCGGCGCCCTGCCCTCCACTGTATTGCTTCCATGTTTCACTGCCCTCCCTGTGTTTCATCTGCCTCTCCCGCCATCCACTTGTTGCTTCTGTGTCTCCCCACACTCCATCATGTTGCTTTCATGCCCCCAGTCCACCCCTGTATTGCTTCCATGTCCCTTGCCCAGTGGCGACCGAAGGGGGGTTAAAGGGGTGGCGGGGATAACATTTGTTTTTAAAAAAAATAAAAGCTTACTTGCCTGAGTAGGGTCGCCACCTCTCCTCCATCCTCCCTCTCTTCCTGGCTCCTGGCAGCACATAGGCTCCCAGACTTCCCTAAGCCAATCACATCGCTGCTGTCACCAGCATGGCAGCAGTGTTGTGATTGGTCTGAGCGGCCTGGTTTGGCCTGGTTCTGCATTTTGACAGGGAGTAGGAGCCCGTAAATGTTCTCCACCCAGCTGTGCAATACAGCCAGGTGGTGAAATACTAAGTCCACATGTCTGTTTGGCTGGCCAAACTGTCATGCTCACTTAAGTGCACCAACCTCTTCCCCCCATGCTCGTCACATTGCCCAGCTCAGCCCAACCCCACCCTAACCTGGCTCGTATTAAAAATAAAATGATAATAACATAACATAATTCGTTTTTTGTTTTATTTTAACCATGCTGTACAGCATTAAGGATGTTGTGCAACATGTCTAAAAAAAACATAGGCAAAGCTAACAGGTCACAAAGGAGATCCCTATTGGCTTTGCCAATGCTTGCCTAAAAAGAGACTCACAACTCGGCAAGCACGGAAGCCATGGTGTGAGACTAAGATCTCAGTAAGACAGCAAAAAAATCCGAAAGAACAATGGGGCATATTACCAACAGTTAGCGATATTTATCGCTAACTGAGCTTAGCAATAGTTTTTTTTATTCCGCGCTTCGCCCAATATTATCGCTGAGATAACGTCCTATTACCAACGTTTATCTCAAAAGCGATAATATTGCAGGCGTTAGCGTGAATATCGCTGGAAAACCAGCGGTGTTCACGCATTAGCGTGAAAATGCTGTTAGCCATGTTATCCACCTCCCATTGGATAACATGGCTAAGTACTGGTATTTGCAGGCGTTAGCGTTTGGCAATATTCGCGCTTACCATGAATATTTCCACCGCTTCGCCTTTCTTGGTAATAGGCGATAGCGATGTTAGCGACTGCTGTCAGTCGCTAACGGGTTGGGTACGCCCACTTTGTATGTCATTAGCGATAAATATCGCTGACATGCAAAGCGGGCCCCAAACCGCTCGCTATCGCCTACAAGCTGTCGCTACGACAGCTTGGTAATAGGGCGATGGAATTATCATCGCTTAGCGGCCGAAAACGGCCGCTAAAGCGGCGATAATTCAATATCGCCACCTTTGGTAATATGCCCCCCTGTTTTCTAAATAAGAAGTGGTGCGAGTCCAGTTTTGGGGGTCTCCCCCAAAATTGGTGCCATTGGTGGCAGTCTCCGTTTGTCTTTAGACGGTTGATGCTGAAAGGAATGTCATTTAAGTGTCAGTTGAGGATGGAGCTCTTTTAAGGTTCTGTGTCCTGAGGAGAACCCTTCAAGAAATGTATTGGGGTTCGAAACGCGTCTGCAGTTCTTTTCGTTGGCCAAATAAGTATTCAAGGTTATGTGCTACTTTGGCTCACAACCAAGGTCTTTTTGGGTAAATGATTAGAGTGAACCTCGTAGGGCCACTATTTTGCCGCTGCCTCTGAGAGGATTCAAAAACGTTATCTAGAAAGATAGTAGTCAGGGGTATCAGGTTATTATTGAGGTTGAAAACTGTACAGAACCCAAGCTATTAATGTTTGGTATGTCATTTTTAGGTCTCGTTCGAGACCTATTGCTGCCAAGTTGCTTGTCAACGGACACAGACAGGGTCACGAGCGGCGATTCAGGTCCGTGACCGCGCAGATTCTGGTCCGTGCACGTGCACCAGCCGCCACCATATGCACTAGCCGCGCACAGACGCACCAGCAGGCACCAGCCGGCACCAGCCGCGCGCACACGCACCAGCTCATACACGCACCAGCTCACACACGCACCAGCCGCCCCCAGCCACGCACACACGCACCAGCTGCCCACACACGCACCAGCCGCCATGGCCGCGCACACCCGCACCAGCCGCCCGAGCCTGTGCACGAGCCCCCAAGGCACCAAGTCTCACTCACCGGGTGTCATCTCCTCCGCCTCTATTGACGTGGCACACACGGGGCTTCCTTCACTGATGGGAGCCCCGCAATTGTATCCACAGCCTCAGTCACCACTTTTCTGCTGCCACCGCCGGGCTCCCCCTCCGGCATGGGAGCCCGGCGTCACCACTTCCATCTCGGCGAGTCACTTCGTGCACGAGCTTATGGCGGAAGTACCGCCCCACAGCAAGCATGACGCTGCCGGACTTCCGGATTTCGCGCCAGTCGGGCCGGTGGCTTGCCAGGAACTCAAGCGATTTCCAGGTACTTGTTTCATACCATTTTACGCCCTGTGCCGTCCCATATCAACCCGTAAGTCAGTGTCAAGGACCAAAGCTGGGCCCCCGAAACTTAAACAGAACGCAGCTTTCTCCCGCCACCCTCCGCTGGACCTCGAGCGTTGGTTTGTCACTTGTGAAAATAACCCTCCCTGTTCACAACCGACCACAATTGTATGTACAGCGGCACTGCCACAACTAGCTAACACTCTCGGATCAACTTTACTGCCCGACTAACGTCTCTAAGTTATCTTAGGTGATCGCTAAAGTGAGACTACTTCTAAGTTCCGGCCACCAGCCAACTGGCAGCGAACTGCTTGGTGTTTACATCCCGGAAGCACGTGTGGACTCCACAGCCAACGAACTCTTTTGAGTTCTGTGTAGCGCAGCACGATTAGCTATGATGCAAAGAACTCCTAAAATATGTTCTTCATTGGCATTGGCTTGGCTATCCTGCGACCCGGAAGTACTGAACTTACTGGCAAATGTCATCCGTTTAGAGAATAATAATAATATACAATAGACATTAGGTGGAATTTACGTTCCGTGCGTGGAAATAATGGACTGCACGCCACCTTAGGCAGACTTTTATTTAAAGGAGTGATAACCGGCTCTATAATAATTTTGTGCGGACCTTCCGATGGCAGAGGCTGTGAGATACAAGGGTTCAATGGGAAAAAGCAAAGATCCTTCAGGACTTCTGATCTCTGTAATCAGGTGAGGCATAGCTGACAAGTTTTGAGATTACTTATGTGCGACATTTTCGATGGTTTCAATGTGTATATGAGTGACATTCTAATGTAAAATGTGTGGCTCTGCATAGCTGCCAAGTTTTCAGATTGCTTATGTGTGAGGTCTCCATGATTTCTGTGTACTTATACATAGAGTGACACTTTCTCGCGCCATTTAAGAAATGAGAAGCTCTAAGAAGATCCTGAAACTGTTGCAAAACCTGAACGGAAAGTCACTAACCTACAGTCCTCAGGCGTGGCTTAAATGTGACAGGATTTGTTTCAGGGGCTCAGTAGCCCAGCCCAACGGTGCACGGCACAGAAGCCAGCACCTCAGCACTACAAGCCAACAGCACACTTGCGTTTGTGAAATGCAACCAGTCAGCATGGAACTAGTGGTTATGGGGACACTTTAAATGCATGAACAGAGCATTTCAGTGTGGTGATGCACACATCAGCACTAAATTGCATTGATGTGCTGGACTTGGTAGGGCTGTGGAGAAATGCCTGGCGCAATACATAGCAGTCACGTTTCCCAAGCCTATGCATGATGTGCTGTTCCACTCCAAGTGTTTTCCTTTGAATTCTGTGACTTGCAGTCCTGTTTTATAATGGAATAAACAAGACTACAAGTCCCAGAATTCAAAGAAAACAACCTGGACTAGAGCTGTACATTAGGCACAGGAAACTTGACATGGCTGGGAATAAAAGGCCTGACCAGACCTGACTAATTCACTAGTAAACCCTACAGACCACATACTGTAAAACTGTATAAAAACATAAACACAAAAAGGCTGCAAAAAATAATATTAAACTGTAAATTAAATACAGGTGAAACTAAAAGTGTAACACAGCTAGATAACGATAGTGGCAGCAGTGAGACCAAAGACTAAATAAAACATAGTCATGTATTCTGACTGTTAATAAACTACTGGAGTGAGCATTCCACAAGTGCGGCTTTCACCTACCTGCGAATTACAGGACAACTGGGTGACACGAGGGCCACCACAATTTCAAATGTGTCCCTTAAGTATGATGTATGCTAAGAGTGACTTAAGCAGGGCTATCGATTAACATGTCCACCTGTTGAGTCCCTACATTTCTGGCCCTACACCGTGTCACTTAGCTCATGCGGGGTAAAAGAGCACATGGAAAAAGAGCAATCATGGTGTTGTTGCTACTGGAGTTCAGAGTGGAACATAACTGTCGTACCTGCTTTCACACCTAATCACCTACAGCTGCTAGAGTTCGAAGTTGAATATAACCTCCTTTGATACATACGTTGCCTTTAGTACACAGCTGCTACAGAGGTTCAGAGTTAAGCAAAACTGTTGTGTCTGCTTTCACATGTTGCCATTAGTAAGCACCTACAGGAGCATTTCATTTTAGTGTACTCAGAAAAGTAAACTATATGATTGGAGGGTGCAGCAATCAAAACCAAAAGCACTGCCCGCCGCCACAGTGTCTAAGGTGCCAATAAACACACTGTGTGATCAATAGTGGTGTAACGCCTTATTGAAAAACAATAGGCAGGGTGCACCCCTGATCCACGGAAGGCCATTGGGGTCCTCCTCTGAATAATGAGTGTGTTTGTTTATGAAACCACACGCTGACAGGCGACGTGGTAGGATGTTTGTGGTTGTTGCTCGGCTTGGCTTGATTTTAGCCACAACCGTGCAGTGTAAATTTTTATTCAGAGAGAGTTTCAATGTCTTTGTCCAATTCTAAATAATTAAATGCCCCCAGTGTATTTCTTGCACATGCTCTCAGGCAGCACAGCTAGCGCACTCACACTGCCTGCAGCACACTGGCTGCAATGTAGCTCCTTGTTTATAAAAGGCGTTGCCATTTACAGTGCCAATGGCTCGAAGACTCGCGAATGCGAGACCTATTGCATTGTAAATGCTTGTTGTCTCTTGTGTTGGTAATGTATTGTGTCATGTGATTTGAACGTCATTGTTTACTATAATTTTTTGTGATTTTAGTGTATGGTTAAGTATCTCAAAGGTTTTCTATGTATCAAAACAAAAAATGTATAAGTATTTGCATCTAAACAAAACAAAAAATATAAATTAAATTAGTAAATTACAATGTTGTAGATCATAGCAATTGGTCTATGTGATCTCTGAAAGAAATTCGAATGAATGGTGATCAGTATTGGCATTTATTGTGGTGTTTATTAGTATGTGGCCCAGCCTTACTGATTAAGGGCCAAACCCTTTTGTGGCTAGTAGTATCTAAAAAGAGAGGCACGGGTATACAAAAATTCACCTAGCTCAGCATAGTGCTGCACTGTGTGGAAATGTGTAGCTCTGGGCTATGCACACATGGAAAAAGAGTGCAGCACCATACTGAGGAGATTTGCTAAAAAATTATGTCATTGGCCACACTTAAACAACAGGTTTGCGTGATCTAACGGTTGCACTCTGGTACAAAGATGAGCCAGCACCCCCTAGGGTGAGATTTGTACTTGAGGTACTCTCTTCTGTACAAATCTTAGGAGGAAAGCCAACAGTCCCAAGGTATACTGCATGAAACGTTTCATTTCTCGCAATTGCTCATCTTGTGTAAATGAATAACACATGATATTCTGATTTTCCCTGCTTTATGCAAGGTTTCCATTGGTGCTAGGATTAACGTAAAGCCACGCAATTAAATTTTAGTAGATATGGTTTTGTGTGACAACCGTGACTCCATGCTTTTTTACATTGTACTTGCGTCAAAATATATTTTGTGCCAGAAAGTCATTCAAAATTGCCATTTGTGGCTTACTATTTTGCATGAATACCACCTAGTTTAGTGTGAGCGTCGAGCTAAATAATGCAAATGTATGCATTTGTTTCAAGAAAGAGATGGGCAAATGGGACATTGAGGTTACTGTATCTCTAAAGTTCGTTCTCTACTACTTTCTAGAATGTGGCTTCTGGGAGAGATGATCATTTCTATAAAAGAATATGAATCTATATCCATTCTTTGGCAGGTTGTAACACCAAAGAGTTTCTTGTCTTTTTAATCCAAGGGATTAACTTGAAAGATTAAGGTCTGCAACACTAGACGGGTACTGAGACAAATTCTTACCTTCTAGTACAGCACTGGTCGACAGCGGAGACCATAGTTCAATAGAGATCCAGTTGTCAGCATGATGGCTCAGTGAGCTGATCTGTGAAAGCTGATGCCTGCAGTAACATACACATCATTTTCACAGCAATCCTGAATCCTATTTCCATTCTTCCGAATTCGGTCAATTAAGCGCCTTCAAATTAGGTGCTTGTAACACACATTACTAAGGGTGATTAGAAATTGAAACAGTGTGGACTGCTACATAAAATAAGTTATTACTATTAAATATGAAATACTTTTATGGATGCCTTTTTTGGTTCAGTTTGTGTGCCACCCACACAATCAAGTAGGTAGATTATTTTATATGTACAGGATGCAATCCGTGAATTAATCTCAAACACTGTTAATTACTTTGTACCTTGTTAAAGTCCATTGTTTTTTATGCTTAATACATGCTTAATACATACTCTATTCATTTTAAAATCAGTTTTGGCCTCACCCAAAAAGAGGCTTAGCTTGAACTGCTAGGCCACATCTGTCTGTATGGGAAGACACACAAACTAGACATGTTTTCCTCAGTACTTTGACCCTCTCACACAGTGAAGCAGAGAACCCATGTCTGGCCCCACTAGTCCATATAAGGTGGCTCACTGACTCATCAGTAATGATCAACCTGAGTACTATGGCCAAAAGGGAGCTAAATGCACTTCACAATTCTGAAATTGGCCTGTTTTGACTGTTTTCTTAATCAATCAAACAGTCTTTATTCGATAATTTTTCAATCATAAAAGACACAATACATCATAAAAATGTCATTAAAAAGGTAACACCGTAAAAACATACACACTTACCAAATTTAAAAGATAGATTATCGAAAGACCCTAAGAATGTTTCATAAAATAACTTTAAGAACATTTCCAAATAGAATATTTCATCAGAAAGCTACGAGAGAGGAACCGCTGTCCAATCTTATTTTAATGTAATAGTTCCTGGAGGGGGGAGATTTTTCTTTCGCAGTGCCCATGCCCAGCTAAGAAATTTCGCAATGGCTATAACAATGTCGGTTCGAGTATTTGTTACCAAGATACGCAATGCTTCCGTACCCCATCTCGTAACTAGGTTGGAGCAAAGCTGCTTGAGCCACTTGCGACAGGGACTACTGTAGGCCGGACACACAAACAATACATGACTAATCAACTCTTCCTGTGATAAACACATGGGAACACGGTGTCCCAGGAGTACGCGGTCTTGCTGCACTCACACACGCCAGATTCTTGGCACTTTGGCTTCCCACAGGGTGAGTCTTTACCCGACTCCAGAGATCAGACATCACATGATACGAGTGAAAACACAGACTGGGGTTGGAGGGTCTAAGGGAGTTTAAAGACCAGCCCAGGTTAACATCCCCTTGTACAACATTTAACTACAGAAAAACCTGGGGGTCTAGAGTCACATGATATGACCCTAGAACCGAAATACTGTGCATTAGGAGTGTGCATTTTGTTACCTACTATTCGAAGATTATGTCACCCAACAACTCCTTGCTAAGCGCGGCTCATTACTACAATATAGGGTCAGTGTGGAAGTCACTTCCAAGCTCATTCTTTGCCACGGTCACAGGCCCGGCTGGGTCGGAATTATCAACAGCTAAGCGACCTCCTATTTTTGATACAGCCACATATAGCCCTGAGGATTCGCAATAGCGATGAAACACGTGTCGGCTGGCTGTTTTTCACAATAAAGGACTCCATCGGACTACTCCCCCACTGGAGATTCCTACGAATTTTCTGTTGCTTTGTTTTCTTAAATTGTCACACATTGTGTTATATAATATTTGTGAGTGCATAGGGTGCCCCCATTGTTTCTTAAGGTTGGTAGCTCCCTCTACTAACTGTTGAGTGGTTTTAAGGGTTCTCCACTCACCCAGTTGCACCACCTATACACAGCACGCGTAATACCAGTGCGTCCACCTTTGGCTTTGCACCCTTTGCATCTCTGACATCAAAAGCCTTTCTGAATTTTCTATAAACACATGGGACAGTTAGTGTCTGGAGCATTTTTCCAGTTTGCCATAAATTATCTTCGCGGAAGGGTGCCCACTCTGAATTGGTGATATAATTTCCTGTCGCCAGGTTTAGTTATCAGATTCCAATAGGCCTCTGCTTCTACTACAAGCTTATGTTCCATAAAGATACCTGTGAGCGTGTTACCTTCCACCACCGACAGGGTCTGCTTAGTGATCATATGCCAATAAAGAGGTTTGTAATCATTTTTACTGATAAATGAATTCCCTATCGGGTCATCCCACAGATGTCTTAGCCCCATGTCATGCAAATTACACTTAAGCTTCTGGAGCCATTTAATTTTTGAAGACAAATCAGCATTCCTAATGTACATTAGTGCCTGTGCATAAGTTACCAATTCTGGTGAGGTCCATAGCCTCCTCCAGTAAGCTAGGGTCTGAATCCCGCCACCTCATCAAAAGAAGTACAGCCTAAATCTAATAGCAGAGGCTTGATAGGGGTGGATTGTGGGAGGGCAGTCAATGATCTCAGAAACTTATTTTGTGCCCTAACTAGGGGTGATAAATGTTTGAACCTCCAGAGTTCGGCACCATATATTATAAAAGCTCTGATTTTCCCATTATAAATTGATATAGCTGTCCCCACTGGTTTAGTAGTTGAAAGTCTGTGTTCTTTTAATAGAGCACCCGCTAACTTGTTATGCCTTAAAACTAAAACGTCCAACTGTGGTGACCTGTTCATCCTCCTACCCATAGTCACACCTAAGTATGTAAAGGTATCAGTTTGTTCCAAAGGTGGTTTGTTCAATACTACTCTACCTTTAACAGATTTATATTTATGCAACACCATGAACTTTGTTTTGTCAACATTTACTATTAGGTCGTGGTCGTTGCAAAAAATCATTAAATCTGTCTAGAGCACGTTGCAGACCCGATTGAGTTTTAGATAAGATTAAAGTATTGTCTGCAAACATTAATATAGGTGCCCTTGAACCGGCTAGAGATGGTGCATCGGTTGGAAAATTAGTGTAATAACTGACTACCTTGTTTATGAACAGGGAGAATAGGGTAGGGGCAAGGACACACCTTTGCCGCACTCCCTTGTTAACTGGGAAACGATCAGTTAGTTCGCCCTGCTGTCCCCACCTTACCTGGGCGTAATTCGCCTCATGCAGTTTGATAATAAAACCTAAGATTTCAGGAGGCATCCCAGCCTCCTTTAATGAGGCCCATAACTTATGACGTGGCACTAGGTCAAAAGTTGATTTTAAATCAACAAAGGCTGCATAGAGAGTCCCCCTACAAGAATCACTGTATTCCAATATATCATCATAAATCGAAACACTTGATTTATAGTGCTGACATGGGGTCTGAAGCCCGCCCGCTATTACTCATTCATTAACTCTGCCTAGCACAAGTCTGGCCACAATGTTCTGTAGGGTATCAATTAGGCTTATCGGCCTGTAATTACTTGGGCTAGCACAATCTCCCTTTTTGTATATGGGGATGATTTCAGCCCCACACCATGTATCTGGAATTGACGCACCTCTGCCAATGGCATTTATGATAATAAAAATATATTCAGTCCAGTTCTTCCTGTCCAATTTATAAATATTGGCCGGGATACAATCCGAGCCGGGAGCCCTCCCTGCTGGGACACCCTCCAGGACACGTTCTATCTACTTTTTGCTGAATGTGAGGACAACCTCGCTGATAACCTCAGGGTAAGCTATTACATTACTGTTTGGAGAGGCAAATTGGGCTTGATAGTGCTCCACCCAAAGTTCTGGAGGTACATTGTTTGCTGGTGTAATGCCAGTCATACCACTGCCCCACTTTACTATCTGCCAAAACTTGGTCCAGTTCTTCCCCTTACTTGTATTGGATAGGCTCACCCATCTATCCTCATCAAAGGTCTTCTTTGCCTGCATTTGAGCCTTTTTGTAATTTGCCCTTGCAATTTTGACCTCATACGATTCTCCTATTTTGATTTTGTTCGAGAGATGCTTGAACGCAGCTCCACATGCCTCATCATACCATTTGGCTGATTTTTTCTTTATGGTGTGCCTAAGAGGTCTTCTACTTTTTGTGAACAAGGACTTTAGTTTAGCAAATAACTCCTCATGAACCTTCATGAGGTCTAAGGGAGGGTTATCCTGGATATCTCTAGAACCAAGCCGTAATAAGGTTTCTTCAATTGTCGACTTAATCTGCTTTAGAGCACCCTCATCTGCAGAGACTACGGCCCATTTCAGCCAACAGTAATCTTGGGTCACGATTACATCTCCTATATCAGTTTCCAATGCAGCTTTAGGGTGATCCATACCCTTCCCAGCTAAGGTTAATAAGAGCTGGCCGTGGTCACTTTCCGGTCTGTGGTAAACCCGCATATCCACAAATCTGGGCCACAGCTCCAAACTGAGTAGCATGTAATCAATTCTACTACCCCTAGTCCCATTAGAAAAGGTATTAATACCTTCTGTATCCGAGGGAGATCTCCCGTTAGCAGCCCTTAACCCCCTCCCCAGGAATAAACTTTTTTGCTGCAGCGCTGCCTCAGTCCATTTATTGATAGGTGGGAGCGATAGAGACGGTATCCCCCAATTCTGATCTTCTTCCATACTAAGGCTATGGTCATCTGGGCCTAAAGGCTCAAATGTGCAGTTTAAGTCACCTGCAATAACCAAGACATTTAAACTAACCAGATCACCTATGAAATTGTCCGGGAGGGCAATGTTTGGAGAGGCTTTCCCACCCGCAATCCCTTTCGCATACACATTGAGTAATATAAAATCTGTCTCTCCCTCTGAGCGGATCTTAATAGCAAAAATGTCTGGGCTATCTATTGATAGTTCCTCTATTTGGATCAATGACTGTTGCTTAACCCAAGTTAACAATCCCCCGCTAGGTCTCCTCCTGGGATTTGCAATTGCTGCTTTACCAAAAGCCAAGTATCCTGGATGGTAGATCATATCTACCGACCAAATTTCTTGGAAGGGAATAACGTCATGGCCCTCAATAAAACTTGACCATTTGGGAGACAGTGTCTTAGCCAGCCAGCAATGTTCCAAGATACCAGGGAGATCTGTGTTGGTTGTGTACCCTGGGAGTTTGTGATAGTTGATGGGAGCCCAGTGTGATCCTGACCCTTATCCTCCATTAGGTGCAAGTCCTTTTTAGGGCAATGGAGTGAGATTGCACAGCTATCAGAGTGCCCTACCAGATTCAATGTACGTGAGGGTAGTCGGTCACATTGGTCTAAATCAGATAAAGGGGCAAACCTATTAGACAGAGGGACCTCTTTTATACTTTGTACTCGTCCAAGGGTAGCCCATTTTTTCCTATCCATCCCTTGACATTCCAGCACATTGGGGAAACGGGGACCCAGTTTATAAAAGTACCCTAATGGTAAAATGCACACTCTATCGGTATGTCCTCCCAACATCCCTCCCAGATTCTCCAGCAGAAACCTTGTTATGTGTACATTGTTAAAATTAACGACTACACAATCACCATTCCATTCTTTCCTAGAGGGCACTATCCACGGTATTTGTCTAGCCATAATCATATGCTGATCAACACCTTCCTCCCATATCCCAATATCTTTGAGACAAGTGCTGAACCAATTCAGCGCTTTAAATAATAATTGTTCAGTGGTTTCAATCTGTGCTGCCTGTAAAGGTGGAACGTTCATCCAACACAACCGCTAAGGATGCAGCTGCCGGAGGAAGGTTGAAAACAGTAAGGTTCGATTTCAGAACATTATATTGCAGAACCCTGTTTCCCTGTGTACCTATAGCTGTACTAACGTGTCTGTCCAAGGAAAAGTTTTTACTGTTAATGGTTTTAGTTGAAGCTGTTATTGCTAGCACTTTACCATGGCCCAGAGTACTCATAATCGATTGAGAAAATTCTCCTGATAAGTTCCCTGAGTGGGCGTCGTTCTCATGCTGAGGAATTATTTCCTTGTGTAGTGCAAAGACTGCGGCTGGAGGCGCCCTAGGGACTGGATGTTTCATTGCTTCTAAACATGGAGGCTTTGAGTTGGCTGTAGCCGAGACTGGGAACTTATTCCCCGTGTTACGAGAAGTGTTCATAGCTACAGATTTCGATTGGGCAAGAAGGGCCTCTTGGGCAGAGAAACCTGTCTTAACCTGAGATTCAGTGTTTATTAGGCGTTCCTCAATTCAACTCAATCTATAGGTGATTAGGTTTAGTAAGGTTACTAATAGATTTTCCAGTCTTCTCCACATTTCCTCACTTGAGTTGGAGCCGAGGCCACCCATAGAATCAAAGTTAAAGTCCAGGCGGGCAGTGTCAGTGCTATCTTGTACCTTGCACTCATCAACTCGAAATCGGCTTCCATTTTTATTAATCCTTGACGCTTTAGCGGTCACTGGCCTCTTTGGCCCACCTCCCCTTTTCCTTTTGGCTGCTGGATCGGGGGTCGATTGTTTTCTCAGTTAGAGGATCATAGCAGTTTAAGATGAACATCTTCTTTTGGAGCACGGCCAAGGCTGATTTGCATATGATTGTCCCCGCTTCCAGTAATACCAGTGAGAAGCTGCAAGGAGGTGGCTGGAATACTTACCAGTGACTCAGATTAATTCAAGCACCTGTATTTATCCTGTTCAGTCTGAGAAGGAAACTCCAGGAGAAAGGTCAAACCCACTGGAGAAGTAGTGTGGAGAACAAATTTCCTTGTAATGTAAGGTGTATTTGTAGAGCACTGCTTGTCACTTGTGAGGGTATCCAGGCTCTGTATTGAGAGCGACAACCTGAAAACTGAAGTTTGCACCAAAGCCCAACAATGTAAAGGGCAGGAGACAAGAGGGCGGTATTGTAGAACAAGATACAAGAGAACAACCTTAGGACATGTGTTGAAGAGGCAGTGTATTAAGCATATTATCTCCTTATATAGTCTCTGTTCAGAACTCCTGATAATCAGGAATGAGCTTTAACAATAAAAGAACCCCAGCAGGGAACAACAGTAATTGGGCAGCATGGATGACAACCACCATTACCGTGAACATACACGAGGGATGAAGTGATAAACATCTACATTGTAATGAACATCATACACATCTTTGTCGCCAAGTCGGTGAGACTCGTAAAGCCCATCCTGGATGCACTTGAAGGGATGGACAATAAATTGGAACATTGGCTATAGACAGTTATCCACCTCTCTGCCATACATGTGCATGAGTAAACATGATCCTAAATTTGAATGGGCAAGCCATAGGGTACGTCTGAGGATGAACCCGAGGAGGAGCAGTTGACCCAGGTTCGTGAAATATGACAGGAAGTTGTTGAAATTTTGGGATATTGTCTTTTTTTGGTGCTTACAAAGATCTATGGTTAGTTAAGGAATGGTCTAAAGCTATATATGTGCGTGTGTGTATGTGTGTGTGTGTGAGAGGCCATTTATGTCCACACTCTCGGTAAGGCTGGGCAAACTGTGAGACAGAGAGCAAGTGGGACATGGCAATACTAAGAGAAATTGAGAGAGGCAGAGAGACGTTTCTACATAAATAGCATGAAGGAAAAGCATGGCTAGTCAAGATAGTTTTATATGTGTCATTGAGCCTGGTGCAGTTTTCTTCTGCTTACTCGTGACCTTTCGTTTGCTCTTCTTATGTGAGAGGAGTTGCTGGAAGTATTCAGGGATATTGTGATCAATGCAACTTTTTGAAGTATCCGATTACTTTCACCCTCTGTACTGTTGTTGATTAAATTAGTGTTCCATTTTTTTGGTAAGCATTGTGATGCTGAAGCCATGACAGCTAAGTTTCCAGAACCTTTTCAAAAAGCTCACATTGTGGGTCACTTTTTAAAAACTATTTTTAGTCAAGGTTTCCAATTTAGGAATCGCATACAGAAACGCAATAATGACAAAGGAATACCCTGTCCACCCTCCCCTCCCAACCCCTCTCCTCCAAGACACCAGCCAATTTGTTCAAAACAAAAGCCATTCAGTTCCAAGATGCCTTACACAGTCTCCTTTAGTCCTCCTCCAGGCACGGGGGATTCAAACCGATTCTCTGAGGTCTCCAGACGTTACCACTACCTCACCATCAGACCTCATCCCTGCAATGTGAGGCAGTTCAAGAGTTACAGGGGTAGACCACTTATCCATTTGTGAGTCACTCTTGGTGGTCAACATGCCTTAAATATGGTCACCCTCTATAGGTTAGACTCATACAGTTTTTGCTTATGAGACTATGTTATTTTATGTCATGTTATATGGTCTTGATGTAGCGCATTACTCATCCCCATAGGGATATCTCAGCGCTGGGAAAAGCATGTAGGTGTTCAAAGGCAGCATTAAAACAACCAAGTTTTCAGGTATTTTTTTAAGCCAGGCAGGCTGGTGCATGCATGGATATTAATGAAGCTTGTTCCAATGATGTGGTCGAAGATAAGAAAAGGCTCTACCACCATATTTGGCTATGCCGATATGCCGAGGACATAGAAGCAATTGATTGCTGGATCTTAAGTTCCTGTTTGGAAGGTACCGAGTAAGTTTGTCCTGAAGGTATCTTGAGCCGGAGCCTTCCAGAGCTTTGTAGGTCAGGCAGAGCAGCTTAACTAATGCTCTCTTGCAAATAGGGAGTCTGTATAGAGCTCTAAGCGTAGTGGCTGACAGTATCCTTGGAAGCAGGTTGTTTACCATACAGGGTCAGCGGTGTTTTGGACAACCTGCAATTCGTTAGAAGCAAGGATTAGGACATTGCCATAATCCAGATGGCTGATTTTTAATGCCTGGATGAGTGTCTACCGGGAGCTCAAAGGAGGCCACCAAAATATTTTCTTGAGTAGGCGCATAGTGCCAAAGCAAGTACTGCAGACAGAGTTAATCTAGTCTCTCATAGACAATTTATCATCTAAGAATATGCCCTCCTGGCCTTACAACTGGGCAAAATTGGCGGGACAAAGTTTCGCCATCCACCAATCTTCTGCCCAGTAGAGCTGGGCTTTTCCAAACAACAGAATCACTTTTTTTCCTCCATTGAGTTGGAGACAATTGAGGGACATCCAGATAGCAATTTTTCTCATGAATGCGATGAATAACTGTTCAACATTATCAGTGCTGTTCCGAAATGATGTGACCAACTGAGTGTCATCTGCATTGGAAAAAGTTTCGAACCCCCAGGATTCAACTAATCGGGCTAGAAGTGCTACATAGATGATAAAGAGCATAGGGCTCAAGGAAGACTCCCTGAGGAACCCCCTTGTCCAAGATGATGGTGGTAGAATGGAACGTGTCCTAAGAGTCTGTTTGAATTCTGTCTTCACGGAAATCAGACAGCCAGTCAAGGGCGACTTCCTGGATGCCTCTCTCATAGAGACACTGGTCCAAGATGGAATAGGAAATGGTGTTGAACACCGCTGATAGGTCAAGTAAGACCAGCATGGTGGGGTTGCCTGCGTCCAAGGATAACCTGAGTGCTGTCTCTGTGCTATGGGAAGGTCTGAAGCCCGACTGAGAAATGTCCCACAGACTATTGCTCTCCAAATAAGAGGAGAGCTGCTTGTTGACGTGGGTCTCCAAGACTTTGACCAACAGGAGAAAGAGAAATATGGGACGGTAGTTAGCAGAATCATTTCTGTCTAAATTAGGTTTTTTCAGTATAGATGTTACATGAGCTGCTTTCCAGAGTCTTGGGACAGGCTTGGGTCAGGGACTGGTTACACAATGCTGTAATCACTGGCGCAAGAAGAGGGGAAAGAGGTGCCATGATCTGAGGAGGAAAAAGATCAGAAGGGGAGCCAAATTTGGCTTTCGCTAGTAGTTGGATTATCTGAGTTAGAGAAATAAGCTCAAATCTTTCAAGTACCACTGAAGCAGAGTATTGTGGTAGGTCAATGGTGCAAGGGGGTAGTCTTGGAATGAAAACTACAGTAGATGTTATCAAATGTGGTTTGAAAATGGCTGGACAATGTGCTACAGAGGATCTGGGAGGCAGGAATGGCAGTACGATGACTGATGAGCTTTGAATCCCCTGCTTGTATGGAGGCTTTTGGGCTTGGTGTTAGTCTGATTGGGTATAGTTTCACCTCTGCTGCCACAACATGTAGTTGTGTATAGTTTAACACTGGGATCATAAGGAATCTTTGTGTGGACCACAAAGATGAGATTGTCTGGTGCTGTACCGATTGATCTAGGAGGTCCTGAGCCTCCACACAGATGTGTGAGCTGCATCGGTGATAGTGCAACAGATTTATGCCAGCAAGACTAACCTAAGCAGGACACTGGACATCGGTATTGAGGTTCTGTGAATTCTGAACCCGTTTCATAAAGGTCATGGTATCGTTACGAATTTGGTAGTAGCGAACCGTAAATGGCGAGTGCGGCAAGTACGAGTGTTTTCGTCATGTTCGATCGATGGATTCACTACGTATTTAGGGATTTCGTTCTGAACCCTCGGGTTCCATTTTGTGTACGGCAGCCATTTTGTGGTTACCCTCACATAGGCCGATGACTACGGCCGAACGAGTCTTTGGTACATGTACACCTTTAGCTGACTTCTAGATGACCTGAGCGAACTGACCCGGTTGCCTGAAGCTAACCTTGCTAAGCCAGTTCCTTGTCCGGTAGCTGGTCGAGATAGAGATCAAAGAGCAGGACATTGTTGAGTTTATTGTACACGAACACACCCCTTTATCTTGCTTTACATCTGTTCCTGTTCCTTCTTTTATGGTCTGTTTATGGTTTGGGTTGTGGTCTTTTATTATGGGTTTGTCCGGCCTGTCCGAGCAAGAATGTTGGGCTTTCCCGTGTAATTGATGGTGGGCTGGACAACTGAAAAGTGGGTTTGCCGTCATGCGATACCTTTTGCAATGCTACCTATGATTGGACAATTCGTTTATAATGGGTGTTTGTCAGGAATGTGATTTTTAGCATAAAAGACGATGTCTCGCAATACGAAAATTGAGCAGTCTCTAGCGAACCTACTTGTGTCGTACTTCGTAGACTTCTGTTCCTGGTTGCAGCCAATAAATTTGATCTTTGACGTTACCGAGAAGTATCCCATGTCTCTGTATTCTAAGACAGGAGAACCCGAAGACTTTGGGCATGCCCCTGGCACCGCTGGGTTCTAAAACCCGGTTCTTCAGTATGTGTGCTCACTAGGTGGTGCCCTTGGGGGACATTCATAGGAGCCATGTATGTGTGCATCTGGTGTCCCAGTTGGTAGCGCTCTTCAATGGCATTGTCTAGAAAATAAGAACTACACATATCAAATGTCAGTTGAGGGGTGAACCCATCCCAGGCTCCCACATTTATTTGGCCATTATGAATGCACATTCAGATGATTTGTGGGTACAGAACACATTTCTCATATGTACCCTTAAAACTGTTGCTCGCAGAAATTTTCCTTTCATACGCTTATTATTTAGGAGACTTTTTTGGTTATTGGCAGTTTTGGTTACCCAGGAAAATTATCGTTTCCAATGAGGCTTAGTAATGCACTGAAGGAAAGAAACATTACACATTTTTCTATGAAATACATACAGACATGCATGAAGGTTTGATGTTTGTCTTTTTGTAGTGACAAAATGTTCCTGGTGTTCGTCCAGATGTCCTGAAACATTAATACTTTCTGGGAATGAATTTTGAGAAACATGGTTCCTGATAACTATGACCCCACTATGACCCTCATTATGGCCCATAATTAGTGACACATACAATAACTCATGAGTTTTGCTTTTTTTTATTGCACCTGGCACATACTGTGAACAACAACAAAAATCCACCCTCTATTAAATTTCAGCAGGTTAAACTTGTTAGAATTTAAAAGAAAAAAAGAGGCTGGTATTTATTAGGACACGCAAATCTTGTTGTAGTGAGAAATAATGCCTCATGGTGTGCCCATTTCATTGGTGAAACACTTAATATGCATTAATAATTGCATCTGATAAATTCTGAAACATTGGAGTTTCCTTGGGATACTTTTCCCTTTGTGAATTGTGTCAGGAGATGAGGGAATAGACAGTAGTCCAATGGACCAATGACTGCACCCTCTGAAGTTTTCCCAAACATTTTTTTTAAAGCGCCACTGGTTTCTTTAAGAAACATGGTCTGCTTTAAAAAAAGCAAGTTTTGGCATTAGCAATATGTCTGGCCATGGCATGCTTGCAATTTATTTATTTTACTAGCATATGTTATACACAAACAATTGCAAATATATTAAATATATATCAAAATAAAGGGGTGTTCTAGAAGTGTGGGCACACCTGCCATGACTCTGGAATGCACTCCTTTTTAGGTGGCTGTGCACATGTGATCAGTCCAACTGCCGTCACTCACACTACAAGGCCGCCTGTGGGCTGAACCACTGCCTCATGTTGCAGGCTGTAGTGGGCAGAAGCAAAGGGGCTTGTTTATGAACCCTAATCTGGACTCTACTGAGAATAAACAACGACATAAACATCTTCTGAAAGAGTATAAAATGGCTATTATTGAGGAAAAAAGTCCCATTTCCTCAATTTGACCAACTCTTTGAGTTCCCCTAGGGAGCTCTTTAAGATCATTGACTTCCTCTCCCTCTCGGCCCCTCAGAAGGTGGACTCCATAGTGGAATCCCATGAGCTTTGCAATAAGATTTCAACTTTCTTCCATATGAAAATTGTCGATATACACAGCTCCTTGGATATCCTCAATCAGGGACTTAACCTGGGGTCAGACTCCTCCCTCCCCCCTTCACCAACTATTGTAGCACTGACCTCTGCTGAGCTCAGGCCCAGCCTTCTCACCTTTCCTCTTCGCCTTGTCGACAAGAGTAAATCGGGTTCTCCTTTGGACCCTTGTCCTTTGAAAATCTTGAAGAGCTGTAGGGAGGTGATTTTGCCCCCTCTTCTAGAGGTGCTCAACCTTGCCATTATGGTGGGGGTTTTTCCCCTTCCTTGGAAATTGGCGGTGGTCAAGCCTCTCTTGAAGAAAGCCTCACTTTACCCTGGGGTTTTGAAAAACTTCTGACCCATTTCCTTGCTTCCTGCCCCTGCTAAAATACTTGAAGTCCACCTTAATCAACATCTTACCACCTTTCTGGACGACTTGAATCTCTTGGATATCTCACAGCACGGTTTTCGGAGAGCCCACAGTACTGAATCAGCTTTGACTGTGGTGATTAACAACATCAGTCCGAAGGTAGACGTTGGTATTACTTGATCTGACAGCGGCCTTCGACACCCTGTCCCCCTCTATCCTGGTTTCTAGACTGGGGGAGATGGGTGTTGGGGGCCCTGCCCTCATACTCCTAGCTTCTTTTCTCCATCAAAGGGAGCAGAGAGTTAAACTGGGTGATTTCCTGTCTCCTTCCACTCCTGTGCATTGTGGGGTCCCCCAAGGATCTTCCTTAAGTCCCACCCTTTTCAATATCTATGTGGCCCCACTTGCCAGGGTGGTGAGATCCTTTGGATTTGAGGTGTTGTCCTATGTTGACGACACCCAAATCATGGTCTCGCTTACCCAGTCGGTGAAAGACTCTACCCTCAATTTCAAAACCTGTATGGATGCAGTTTCCCGATGGATGGTGCAAAACTTCTTAAAACTTAATGGAGAAAAGGCTGAGGTCTTGATCTTTGGGGCTGGCCATGATATTTGGTCTAAAGATTGGTGGCCGGACTCCCTTGGGGATTGCCTTCTTCCATCCCATTCGGTCAGGAACCTTGAGGTCCTGATTGACACTTCCCTTTCATTTGACCTCCAGGTCAGTAGGACCGTGTCAACATGCTGTGGGAACATTAGGATCCTTAGAAAGATAGGTTCCTATCTTTCCTTCGATGCAAGGAAGCGGGCGACGGTAGCGTTAGTATCATCGAGATTGGACTACTGTAACGCACTGTACATGGGCATGAAGAAGAGCTCTGTCCATCGATTACAGATGGTCTGGAATGCGGCAACCAGGTTGGTGCTCAATCTTCCCAGGCTCTCCTCAGCTTCCCTGGCTAGAAAAAACCTTCACTGGTTGCCCATTCAGGCGAGGATTTCTTTTAAGCTCCTCTGTCTAGCCCATGGGGCCATCTATGGCTCTTGGTCAGAGGGTATTAGGTCCCTTCTTGTTCCCTACCTCCCAACTAGAGCTCTTTGGTCCTCCACTAAAAATCTCCTCCGAGTGCCTAGATTTGCCAAGGCCAGATGGGGAGGGAAGGCTTTTTCCTCTCTGGCTCCTAAGCTTTGGAACTCCCTTCCACTCGATCTGGTGGGACAACCATCTCTGGCTTTATTTCGCAAGGATTTAAAAACTTGGCTGTTCCGTGAGGTTTACTTTTAAGCCATGGATCCGGTTACTTCGAGACTTGCTGTTTTAATTTTGCTTTGCCTGGCGCCTTGATGCCCTTGGGCTAAGTTGCGCATTATAAACTTCGTTTCATTCATTCATTCATTCTTTGCGCCGCCATTGTGTCACTTTTTTGTGATGCTGCGGCGGCGTATAAAATGCTCCACGTTGCGCCATATTTACAAAGTGACGCATCTAAGCAGAGGCGCCACTTTTTAAAGCCCTGGGCTACATTATAACTGCATCAGTTATAATGTATGCAGGGTGGCTTCTCCCACAAATAAAGGGTCGTAGAAGTGGCGCAGTGAAATCTATGAGATTTCATTACGCCACTTTTAGGACGGAACTGTGTCAAAATCTGACGCCTGCCTCACAGCAGGCGTAAGTCTGACGCAGGCACCTTTAACATGGGACTTGCCCATGTGTAATGACCCATTGCTGGAGTAGTGTCACTTTACCAACACACTCTAGCAATGTGTTATTACTGCACCTACAGATATGTCAGGAATGCTGATGTATCAGTATATGCTTGCGACATGGAGTGCCGTACAGTAAATACGGCACATCCAGGCGGGCGCACTGAAAAGTGTTGCATCGTTGTTTTCACGCAGCGATGCAACACTTTTCATAAATGAGACCCAAAGTGTGCATAAAACCTAAACAGACCAATGGGCGAAGACAGTTGACTGCAAACCTCTTTATTTATGTATTTATGTATGTATGTAAGTGTGTGTATTTTTATTAATAATGTATATCTGGTACACACAAAGCTAACAAGAATGCTGTCTGTTGATCAGACCTAAAAATGTTTTTAATTTTGGACTGTAAACACAGAGATGGTGGTCTGCCGTTCCTTGCAGGCCACCATCCCTGTGGTTGTAGGCAATCATATGGGACCCAAATAATGAACTGCATAATTAATATTTCAAATATTGACTTGCCAAATTAATATGTATTAGGCAGGTCGTTCTGACTCCACCTGTGACTGGAGATTTTGCAAAGCTAGATAGGTTGCATTGCAAAACCAGAAACAGGTTACAAAAAGTTGGTGCACAATTTGTGACCACTTTTGTATCCTGTTTCTTGGCACATTTTGCCTATCGTGGGTCCTTATCGTTTGGTCATTTGTAGGGCTCCCGGTTTTATAGTGTTTCTTTTTTTGACATTTCCATCAGTATTTAACCATATTTATTTTTTGCTCATATTGTTTGTATTTATTCATTTTTATTTTATACTTATTGCAATAAATGAATCTGCAATGGTTTATTTAAGCGACACGTTTGCTCATGTTTGAATGTCCAATAAATGTTAGCTATTTACAGTACAATACAGTCACCTGAAATCATTTGCAATGTAGAACAGCTTAAACAGCTGTACTGCCACAGTGATTTAAGTTTCAATAGGAAATAGTTTTTCGTTTTTTTAACTCCCCTACCTTTCATCCTCCACAGCTATTGACCTAACATGCACGATTGACACTCGTTAGAATCGTCCAAAAGAAAACATATTTTCAGTATTTTTCCGTATTTACGAAAAAAAACAGACTGGAAAATACCTTGTTTTCTGTCTGTATTTATCTGTAAAAATCTGTAAAAAATAGAAAATTGGGAGCTTAAGTGATATGCCAAGTAGAAAAATCCATGAAGACTATGTGGATACTTTCTAACAGCTACACGATAAAACACTGTCTTCAGACTGGACGCTAAACCGTGTTCTATAAATTATCATCCAGCAACAGAAGAATGTAATGTAGACTACCGCCACACTCCAGTCCAGCTGACAATAATAGTTTATTAAACAAATGCTGGAGCTGTCAATCAGGCATGCTGACAAAAAATCTTTTGGACATGAGGATATATTTTTACGTGTCCTTCTGTGTGATTTAGGGTACATGTGGGCCTTTGAAGAGAATATCAACCATAATTTCTTCGTCCTCTCTTTAGATCATGCTGCGCAGCTTGGCACAGCCGGGCGCAAATTCCCCATGTAATCCCACAAAGGTTGGAGGAATGCCTCATCACATTTATTTTCCATGCTTTAAGAGACCAAGCTTATGGCTAATAAATAAGCATTGCCTGTGATTTACTTGAAATGCTGTCTTGATTTAAGGTCACTGGAGGACAAGAGGGTGGGAAGAAGGAATATGTAACCCCTGGGATGTGTGTGGGGGGGTCAGTCTGGCAAGCTCAGCCAGATGTGCTGCTTCTGCATAGGAGAGGCAAACAACGGCAAGTCAGTGGGCCCAAAAGAGTCACCGTAGAGCTGGCTCCTTCTCTTTTCATAGAACACTACCTAGTTGAGAATTCGCCCCAGAATTTATGGTGGCCGGAAGCAGCTCTTCGGCAGTTTTCCGAACGGCCATTTTAGTCCTTGTTTTGCACAACGTCCCCCTTTCCTTGATGAATACCACACTTAGAGAAATGCCTCCCACTAGACTGGAAAGCCGTAGAGTTAAAATGAAGTAATTTATCAGTAAAGTGCTGAAATCAGGACGGTAATGGAACCTGCAGGAGCGAAATCGGTACAGAAGGAAAAAAAGCAGAACCTCTCGCCATCTCAGGTCAAACAAAGCATTTTGGGTAAAGTGAGAGGGCTAGTAGGGTGTGTGAGGCATTGAAAATGCACCCTAAGTTTTTTATTCTCTGATTTGCAGGGCCTGTGAGAATAGTATCATAAAACATCTTCCCTATTTATCCCCCTATTGTGAGTGCCCGGTTTCGATGTGATATTTATCGTACCCATTAAATAACGATACCCGGGGAACGTTATTTATCTAATGCAATAACTAAAAGCAATTATGAGTTTCCCTGTTAAAATGGGGAATGTCATTCACATTTTCGCGCGGTCTACATGTGCTGGTATTTACCAGTCGGTTTCGCCCGTAAATGTCGTCAGGTTTGACCTGGCAAATTTTAATGGGGTTAAAATCCAACTGTCGGGTTTAATTAAGTAGCTCATGATTTAATTAAGTAGCTCATGATTGTGACTCGTAATCCAGGCCTTTTCTAGTTATAAAATCATACTCCAACCAACTACAGGGCTTTCTTTTACCAGGTTATTCTCATTCGTTGGTAGACTCGTTCCTGTTCTTTCTGAAGAACTATATAAATGATATAGTTACAGCAATCGCGTATCCCTCAAGTAATATACATAAATGAATACATTGTTTGCTTAAAGAGATGAACAGAATTAAGAAGACAACTATTTCCTTGAAAAGCCGCAACAGGAATCATCATAGACGTTTTTGAAATGTAGTTCAGTTTTCAATTATTATTTGCATGCATTTGAAAGTACTAGTTCATAGCAGAGAGAACTGAAGTTGGTTATTTATTTATTTATTTCCGGTGTGTTGGATAGGGCCAACATGACAGTTTCCATGCTTCCAAACGCTTAGTCACACACCTACTAAAGAGATGACATTCTAAGTTTATATGGAGAGATGGATTGGTGAGAGACGGTCAACTCCAACAGTGTGACCATAAATCTGATAATCTCAGGTTGCAACTGCAAAACAGGAAATCAGAATTGGCATGTGTAAAAGAATGGCCCTTAGGAGAGACATCTCACACTACATCACCTGATCACGCCATCCATTTTGTATTGTATTTTATTGTAAAATTAATACAGGTTTTCTTAACCACGACGAGGGCGCAAATCACATTGATTCACATCCACAGCTGAGGTGCATAGTTAGAAGGGTATTAGTTGTTGATAGCCCTATAGGCGTGGTGCAGGGATAGGTCAATATGGTTTATGTGATAAATACCCTAAATGTGTGCAGTATTAAATTAATCTTCGGACACTTACATCTCTTGTCTCATTAGGAACTAAGGGCCCGATGTAGGTCGGTCGGTAACGGCCGTAAATCGGTATTTTCGGCCGTTACCGATCGGTAAATAGGCGAATGGTATGTAGGGGGCATTATTTTACCGAATCGGTAAAATTACCGATTCGGTAATTTTACCGATTCGGTAAAATAAGTAATCGGTAAATTTACCGATTCGGAGCCACCCATATGTAGCTGGGACTCTTCGGAGTCACAGGAGCCTTAACAAATCGGTAGTTTACCATCAAATCCAATTTGATGGTAAAATACCGATTCCGGTGTGCATGCACATGTGTGCATGCACACCTATGCCATGTGACAGGCAGACCTGCCCTTCGGGCAGGTATATCTGCCACATGGCACCCGTGCCTGTTTTGGGGGTGCCAGAGGGTGTCAAAGTGACACCCCCTGCACCCTTGTGTGAATCGGTATTTACCGATTCGGTAAATACCGAATCAGTAATGCCCATTCATTCCTATGGGCTTCAAAGCCCATAGGAATGAATGGGCATTACCGATTCGGTATTTACCAAATCGGTAAATACTGAATTCATCCGATTCGGTATTCCAGCACATCTGGAATACCTACATGTCGGACCCATAGATTTACCGATTTTAAATTACCGAATCGGTAAAATTCGGTAATTTAAAATCGGTACATCTTTCCTATCTACATCTAGCCCTAAGAACGTAGAAGGATGGGAAGCAAACAAACATAGGGTTATCTGAAATTGAAATACACGAAGTCACAGCGAAACAAGAATCCCTGAGAAACAGACCCCGACCTTGTGAAAAGAAAACAGAAGGTGAAGGGTCATTTCACTATGACTGCAGGCATTACTCTAGCTTCATGCCAACACATACAATTTAAAGTCCAATACACCATTCTCAACGATTTCTGTAGAAAGGTCCTTAGCTACCTTCAAAAAGTGACACCCCCTAACCATACTGCCCAAAACATCAGATAAAGATATGTTATGTTATGTTATGTTATTAAAATTTGTAGAGCGCACGTATACCCGTAGGTGTCTTGGCGCTATGGACGGGCAAGGAAGTCTATATATTTTCTGATCCACCAAATTAAAGTGAGATTGAGAAACAGTGAGAAAAACTCTGAAAGTATGAGGTCCTCTTCTAGGAAGCACCCAAAATAAATCATTAGTTAGGGGACCAACTCAGGAAATACCTAAATAACATAGTGTACTGAAAACTTTCAGCCGGCAGCACTGGTTACACACACTACTCACCTCTCATCTGAAAGACAGGGCCCTAGCAAGAGCTTGGTGAAGTGAGCAGTCAACTGAAATCCACACCTCTTGGTATACTCCAGTCTAGTCCCGCTAAATTACACAATACAGTGGAAACACTCAGAAGGGACCAGGGGTCTGCTGCTCCTCACCTACACCTGACATTTAGCAAATTGATCAATGTATCATTCCGTTGAATCAATGGGCTAAACGTGCTTTCGGGGCGTGGCCAAGATGGCGGATGGGTGAGATGCGTTTTCGTCTCTCTCCGCTGCCCAGCGGCATATAAAAATTGGAAGTTTCGCCACAGCAGGCCTTCTCCTTGAGATAATTGAGCCAGGGTTTCGCATTCTTACTGGGCGCCCCTGGACCCCCTAGGCCTGAGATTTAAAGCTGCAGGTGTATCGCCGCATGCTGCAGCCCCTGGCTTGCCTCGGTTGTGATCCTCCCACCAGCGAGCGGGGTCGGATTTACCACCCCTCCACCATGGCTTCAGGGAAGAATAAAAGGGACAGGACGGTTAAAGACATGCTTCAATGACCATCGAAGGCACATGCAGGAAATTCGGCCCCAGCAGTGAGCTGTGAGGACCCATCCGATGCTGCTCAGGCAGAAGCTCCGGTCACCCAATCGTACATGCAAGCGCTCTTTGCATCACTCCATGATGACCTCCAATCTTTTAAAAAAGAGCTGGCCTGGAAAGGACGTGGAGGCCCTGGGAGACAGAGTCTCCACCTTGGAGGATCATGAGCAAGGCCATGAAGAAAACCAGCAGCTACAACAGGAGATCCTGTGCCTCCAGGATCAGCATCTAGACCTCCAGGCCCACGCTAAAGACCTAGAGAATAGGTCCCGGTGCAACAACATTCGCATCCAGGGCATTGTTTTGGGGGCAGATGGATCAGACATTGTCGCCTTCATATCTGAGCTGTTTAGAGCTATCCAGGGTGCTGGCCGCAAGGTAGTGATCAAGAAAAAACACACACACAGAGTCAGACCCCGGAGGGGCCTGGCCCGACCTCCCCAGATATCCTGACTTGCGTCCTCGATTTTACTCGCAAGGAGGAGATCTTAAGGACTGCCAGGGACAAAGATGCCATCCAGTTTCAATTCTATTCTCCCCTCCTGTATCAGGATTTGGCAGTGTCATCCCTCCAGAAGCATAAGGCCTTCTGGCCGGTGACCTCCCTCCTTAGAGAGCTGGGGGTGTCCTACTCCTGGGGACATCCCTATCGAATTGTTTTCCGCTTGGAGGGGAAGCTCCACCAGCTCTGTTTACTGAACGCGTCACGCCGTCTACTCAACCTGAAGGACTCCTCCTCAGAGCACCCGGACGGCGGGAGTGGTGCAGTGAGGAAAGGAGACCTCATGGTCCAGGGGTCCACGATGCCCTCCACATGGACTGCGACCAGACCTTGACACCATCGCTAGGGAGAGACGGCCAGTCCTGGTCACAGTGGCAGGAGATTCAGAGGGCCGACAACCAAATGATTTGAAATGCTCCTACTACTTACATTTGTTCTCTATGAACGTCCATTCTCTTCCTCCTTGGGGGCACGGTGGGGAGCGGGGAGGGGGTAGGGGGCCAGGAAGATTCCTCCCTACCTTTGGTATCCGATGGAGAAACCCTTCCTGGACAATTTTCTTCTTTTGAACAATATGAGTTATTTTGCGGGGGCTTTAGCTTGAACCTCTGACTGCTTTGGACAAAAAAGTTACTTGCCCCAACTGCTGGACAAAAAATGTTGCTTCTCTTAACTCTTGATATTACAACCCGTGTCTAGGTAGAGCACTCTATCATTGAAAAGGAACCATCCTCCTTATTTCTTGACTCCAACCCTGCAGTTCTTAATTTGACATCTAAACTCCGATCTGACTTTAAATACCTCTCGTTTACGGCATGCTCTACAGTTTGTTTTGGATGCAGGGATACCCACAGTGCATTGAAGTAGGTGGTTTAGGGTGCTAAAACACTGAGCTAGCAATACGTTGGTGACATTGACATGGGGGAACAATCAACAGCAGCAGGCCCTACCTGATCACGGCGCTGGGCAGCGGGACACCATACCGCCACTCAGCCGCTTCCACCTTACGGCCGGGGTTTCAGGGGCTTGAGGAGAACTACAGCCCCCAGCACGCTTGGCGGCGTCCACGCCCACTTCCCAGCAGTTTCGCGCCCAGAGGCGCTTAAGCACAGGAGGCTCCCTCGGTGGAGCGGGGGAACAATTAACGGCAGCAGGCCCTACCTGATCATGGCGCTGGGCAGCGGGACACCATACTGCCACTCAGCTGCTTCCACCTCACGGCAGGGGCTTCAGGGGCTTGAGGAGAACTACAGCCCCCAGCACGCTTGGCGGTGTCCACGCCCACTTCCCGGCAGTTTTGCGCCCAGAGGCGCTTAAGCACAGGAGGCTCCCTCGGTGGAGCGGGTGAACAATTAACGGCAGTAGGCCCTACCTGATCATGGCGCTGGGCAGCGGGACACCATACCGCCACTCAGCCGCTTCCACCTCACGGCCGGGGCTTCAGGGGCTTGAGGAGAACTACAGCCCCCAACACGCTTGGTGGCGTCCACGCCCACTTCCCGGCAGTTTCGCGCCTGGAGGCGCTTAAGCACAGGAGGCTCCCTCGGTGGAGCAGGGAAACAATTAACGGCAGCAGGCCCTACCTGATCACGGCGCTGGGCAGCGGGACACCATACCGCCACTCAGCCGCTTCCACCTCACGGCCGGGGCTTGAGGAGAACTACAGCCCCCAGCACGCTTGGCGGCGTCCACGCCCACTTCCCGGCAGTTTCGCGCCCGGAGGCACTTAAGCACAGGAGGATCCCTCGGTGGAGCGGGGAAACAATTAACGGCAGCAGGCCCTACCTGATCACGGTGCTGGGCAGCGGGACACCATACCGCCACTGAGCCGCTTCCACCTCAAGGCCGGGGCTTGAGGAGAACTACAGCCCCCAGCACGCTTGGCTGCGTCCACGCCCACTTCCCGGAGGAGCTTAAGCACAGGAGGCTCCCTCCGCATCGTGGACGCGCGCGGGCGGCGCCGGGCTGAGCCCGGGCAGAGGGCGGGCCATCTGTGGCCATCAGAGGCCAGAGGAGGCCGGGCTGGGCCACCCCCCTAATTCACAGTCATGGCTAAGCGCAAACTTTTGGGTAAAGAGGGACAGGGGTCAAAAAATGCTAAAGTTCCTCGTAAAGCTGATACTATTATTTCCTACCTAACGTCAGCAGTAGGTGCTATAAATCAAAAAATCGCTAATGCAGAAAAAGAGCTTGAACTGGAAAGGGCGACTGACTCAATTACCCCAGGTTCACCACTTGTATCCAAAGAGGTTTTGTGTGAGCGTATACACGTTGAGGCGCCAAACATTCAGGATTCTGCGCTGCACACCTCCCTGTTAGGATCTGTAGAGGGTCCTAGCCCTAGCGAACCTCTAACTTTGGACAAATCAAAGTCCAAAAAATGCACTCGCAAAGTTAATCATTTGCATCACCATCAGGACCAGGTCATCCTTTCAAATCTGGGGGATAAGATGGAGGAACTATTCAACGCACGAATAGAGCCTCTGTTGGTGGGTATTGGCCACCGCGACTTCCTTAGGCCTGGTCACCCCCTCCTGTCCCCGCTGACACCGACCACCGCAGAAGAGCCTCAGCCACCCGAGAACCGGCCACCAGAGCGCCCCAGCCACCCGAGAACCGGCCGCCAGAGCGCCCCAGCCAACTCAGAGCCGGCCGCTCGCTCCGATTTTCCCGCCGCTGCCTCCCTGTGGCCCCGCCCCCCGCCGCCCATTTGCCGAGACCCAGCCGACCCGCCCTCCCGGCTCCCTACTTAAGGGGACTGCGGACAGCCCTCGCCAGTGACCACCGCGCCTTCCTTAGGCCTGCTCACCCCCTCCTGTCCCCGCTGACACCGACCACCACAGAAGAGCCTCAGCCACCCGAGAACCGGCCGCCAGAGTGCCCCAGCCACCCGAGAACCGGCCGCCAGAGCGCCCCAGCCACCTCAGAGCCAGCCGCTCTCTCTGATTTTCCCGCCGCTGCCTCCCTGCGGCCCCGCCCCCCGCCGCCCATTCGCCGAGACCCAGCCGACCCACCCTCCCGGCTCCCTACTTATGGGGACCGCGGACAGCCCTCGCCAGTGACCACCGCGCCTTCCTTAGGCCTGGTCACCCCCTCCTGTCCCCGCTGACACCGACCACCGCAGAAGAGCCTCAGCCACCCGAGAACCGGACGCCAGAGCGCCCCAGCCACCCGAGAACCGGCCGCCAGAGCGCCCCAGCCACCTCGGAGCCGGCCGCTCGCTCCGATTTTCCCGCCGCTGCCTCCCTGCGGCTTCGCCCCCCCGCCGCCCATTCGCCGAGACCCAGCCGACCCGCCCTACCGGCTCCCTACTTAAGGGGACCGCGGACAGCCCTCGCCAGTGACCACCGCGCCTTCCTTAGGCCTGGTCACCCCCTCCTGTCCCCGCTGACACCGACCACCGCAGAAGAGCCTCAGCCACCCGAGAACCAGCCGCCAGAGTGCCCCAGCCACCCGAGAACCGGCCGCCAGAGCGCCCCAGCCACCTCAGAGCCGGCCGCTCGCTCCGATATTCCAGCCGCTGCCTCCCTCCGGCCCCGCCCCCCATTCGCCGAGACCCAGCCGACCCACCCTCCCGGCTCCCTACTTATGACGCCCACTCCCACGCGCGGCATTGATGCGCAGCGTTGATGCGCAGCGGGTGCGCCGATTGTGCGCCGAAGGCGCGCCAAAGGTAAACCCGTCTGCGCCCGTCCGTGCCTGGACTGCGCCCAGCGCCAGGACCCCTGGTCCCCACCGCCGATGCAAGACTTCACGACAGACCTACGACGCCGCCACTCTCAACGCACTCAATGCTGGCCGGAACCCTGCCTGCTACCGAGCCACCCTGAGACGCACCAACGGACCCTTCACCTGCAAAGCCTGCCGCTTCACCTGCTACCGGACCTGCACCGCCCCTCCGACTCCAACACTAACAGCAACCACCTGAAGTGCATCCTGCTGAACACCCGCTCCGTCCACAGGCACGCCGTGGAACTCTGGGACCTGCTCGATGCGTCAGCACCGGACGTCGCCTTCCTCACCAAAACCTGGATGAACGCCTCCTCAGCACCCGACATCGCCACAGCCATCCCGGACGGATACAAGATCACCCGGAAGGACCGCGTCAACCAGACGGGAGGAGGCATCACCATCGTACACAAGAACACCATCCGCATCTCGACTAACTCCGACAAAACCTTCTCCGCCGCCGAGCACCTGCACTTCCAGATACACACAGACCCCAAGACCACCCTCCAAGGCACCCTCCTCTACAGACCACCTGGACCACGCACACAGTTCAGCGAAGACATCGCAGACTTCATCAGCCCGCAAGCCCTTACCTCCGCCGACTACATCCTCCTAGGGGACCTCAACTTCCACCTGGAGAACAACAACAACAGAAACACCACCACCCTGCTGGACAACCTCGCCAAACTCGGACTCAAGCAACTGGTGAACACCCCCACCCACTACGCCGGACACACGCTTGACCCCGTCTTCTCATCCAGCAAGCACGTCTCCTTCAGCCACGCCACCGGACTCCACTGAACAGATCACAGCTGCGTCCACTTCAGCTTCAGTAGAACTACGACCCACCACCAACCGCAACGGGTCCCCACGCCGCAGCTGGAGCAAGATCACCGCCGAGCAGCTCACCGCCTCCCTCAGCCAGAACACTCCCACCAGCACAACGGACCCCAACGAAGCAGCCAACAACCTCACCAAGTGGCTGACCACCTGCGCCGATGACCTCGCACCACTAAAGAACCCTCCCAGCAGACCCGGCAGCAAGAAAACCCCCTGGTTCACCAACGAACTCAAGGAATCCAAGAAGAACTGCCGCACACTCGAGAAAGCCTGGCGGCTCGACCACACCACAGACAACTGGACCGCCCTCAAGCACGCCACCCGCAAACACCATCAGCTGATCCGCGCCACCAAGAAGACTGCACTCAAAGAACGACTGGACAACAACGCCCACGACAGCAAGGAACTCTTCACCATTGTCAAAGAGTTCTCCAACCCCAGCGCCGGAACCAACAACATCACTCCCTCGCAAGACCTCTGCGACTCACTCGCCTCGTTCTTCCACCGCAAGATCGCCGACATACACAACAGCTTCGACTCACAGACCATGCACCCTACCACCGAACCAACACCCGCCACCACCACCCTCTGCAACTGGACCCCGATCAGCACCGAAGACACCACCCGCACGATGAACTCCATCCACACCGGATCACCAACCGACCCGTGCCCACACCACGTCTTCAACAAAGCCGTCGCCACCATCGCACCCCATCTCCGAGACACCATCAACTCCTCCTTCCACACCGCCACCTTCCCGGAGAGCTGGAAGCAGGCCGAGCTGACCGCCCTCCTGAAGAACCCAACGGCAAACTCCACCGACCTCAAGAACTACCGTCCCATCTCGCTCCTCCCTTTTCCGGCCAAAGTCATCGAGAAGACCGTCAACAAACAGTTTGCCGCCTTCCTCGAGACGAACGGATCCCTCGACCACTCGCAGTCCGGATTTCGGGCCAACCACAGCACCGAGACCGCCCTGATTGCAGCCACCGACGACATCAGAACCCTGATCGACAACGGGGAAACAGCGGCCCTCATCCTCCTGGACCTCTCTGCAGCGTTCGACACGGTCTGCCACCAAACCCTAGTGAAGCGCCTCAGCAACATCGGAATCTGAGAGAAAGCGCTGGAATGGATCATCTTGTTCCTCACCGGAAGAACCCAGAGAGTCCGCCTCCCTCCGTTCAGATCGGAGGCCACTGAAGTCATCTGCAGTGTACCACAAGGATCTTCTCTCAGCCCGACCCTCTTCAACGTCTACATGAGCCCCCTCGCAGCCATCGCACGCCAACACAACCTCAACATCATCTCCTACACCGACGACACCCAGCTGATCCTCTCCCTCACCAACGATCCCACCACCGCCAGAGCCAACCTACACGAAGGAATGAAAGACGTCGCCGACTGGATGAGGAACAGCCGCCTTAAACTGAACTCAGACAAAACTGAAGTCCTCATCCTGGGATCATCACCCTCCGCCTGGGACGACTCCTGGTGGCCCCCGGCCCTGGGCACCTCTCCCAAACCAACGGACCACGCACGCAACCTGGGCTTCATCCTGGACTCCTCCCTGTCAATGACCAGACAAGTCAACGCCGTTTCTTCCTCGTGCTTCAACACCCTGCACATGCTCCGCAAGATCTTCAGATGGATCCCGACTGAAACCAGGAAGACCGTCACCCAGGCACTCGTCACCAGCTGACTGGACTACGGGAACGCCCTCTACGCCGGAACCACAGCCAAAATCCAGAGAAGACTCCAACGCATCCAGAACGCCTCCGCACGACTCATCCTGGAGATCCCCCGACACAGCCACATCACCGGACACCTGAGGGAACTGCACTGGCTCCCCGTCAGCAAGAGAATCACGTTCAGACTCCTCACCCACACACACAAGGCTCTCCACGACCTGGGCCCCAAGTACCTCAACGACCGCATGACCTTCTACACGCCCACGCGCCAGCTACGATCAACCAGCCACGCACTCGCCACCGTACCACGCATCCACAGAGCCACCGCCGGAGGAAGATCCTTCTCCTACCTGGCAGCCAAGACTTGGAACTCCCTCCCCATTCACCTTTGGCGAACCCAAGACCATCTTTCCTTCAGGAAGCAACTCAAGACCTGGCTGTTCGAGCAGTAACATACCCCTTTCCCCCAGCGCCTTGAGACCCTCCCGGGTGAGTAGCGCGCTATATAAATGCTGCGATTGATTGATTGATTGATTGGCAAAGACATTATTGACTGTATGAACACATGCGTAGCTGGTCTACTTAAGAGGTGTGAAAGAATTGACACTTTTATAAAAGAATATCGCACACTAGAGCGTCCCTCGGCAATTGACCAGAAGACTATGGAGAATCAAGACATAGAACCTATGGTTTGCTCTGGTTTACGAATAACAAAACGTTACCACGGGTGCGTGTGTTATGAAATCCTTCGGCACAATCGCCCTCGCGCTACTGGCGTGCAAAACCCGGGTTACGTTTGGTTATTCGGGAAATCTTATATATTGGATATATACGGACTCGAGCGAAACTTTTGAGCCACAAGATTGGATATTGGCATTCCAGATTGAGGATTTGAGAAAACCGGTGGCGACTGATTTAGTGATTTTACTACATAAGTGTTGGCTGGCTGTATATAAATTGACCTATCTGATGACCAAATAAAAGGAGAGACACACGAACCTCCAATGAAAACGACGCTGGACAAGAATTTCTTTTTGTGCTAATTCAAATTTATTGTCACATTGATGTTGGGATTCCTTTTGAGTGCGCAGGATTTTGTACTTATGTTGTAAGGGTGTATTTGTTGCGCTCTAATTGAGTGGTTTTTTAAGGGTCTTCCCTCCCTGCCTGCACCATTACTCTTGAGAAATACGGATTACGTTTACTTTGCTTGAGCGCCTATAGAACCCGAACACTTAAAACCCTCTTCTCTGATATCACCTGTAGAATCCTCAGTTGGAACATCGCAGGTAGCAGACAGAAAAACCAAGACGAGAACTGGGTGGGTTTTGTTACACCCTACGGTATAATAGCCCTCCAAGAAACCTGGGACACAGCAAATAGCCTCTCTTTGGATGGGTACGTCCATTTTAGCATTCCCGCCGAACCCAGTTTGGCAGGGAGGGCGAAAGGTGGACTAGCCCTACTAATTTCTTTGAATATGAAAGGCACTTTAAATCAGTTAGAGTTATGTTCTCAACACTGCCTAGTAGTAGAACTTCTGGTCGTGAATTCCCCCACTGTTTTGCTTATCAATTTCTATAACTCGCCAGATACTGTCAGTCCAAATCACCACTTAGAATTTCTTGGGGAATTTTTAGACACGTACAGAGCTTCACACCATAATTTTGAGGTCATCCTTATGGGCGACTTCAATACACATCCACGCAGATTGGAGTGCATTATGGAAAACAATGGGGGGCCCCCTCTCATGCCCCACTCACTTTGAACACACAAAACACGGGGAGGCTCTAGAGAGCCTCCTGGCCTCCTTTAATCTGTATGAATCAGGCTGCGGTGTAGACGGGCCTAGACCCCCTACGTTTAAAGGAAAAGACACAGGCTCAGTTATTGATTATATATTTTTATCTTCTATTGTTTTGTCTATGGTTTTAACCTATAGGGTAGAAGACTCTATTTTTAGTGACCATAACCCCATGACATTAGAGATTGATCCTGGGGGGTTATTGAATTTTAAGGACACTCAGGCCACATGTGCTACGGATCTGATACCTAGAGACCAAGGCAGAAGGCTGAAATGGCTTAAGGTGACCCCGGTCACCTTTTTACAAGATGTTTTGGCTAAGGTTGAAGTGGAGGTTGGTATCTGCCTAGATCATGTTGGCTCTAATATCAGGATAATTAATGCTTTTAACACAATATGCAAACAAGTGAACACAGACCTAACGGTTAAAACCAAACCAGGGGGGCTAAGTGGAAAAGATGGTTTGAGTCAAGCTGTACCAAGGCACACTCGGCTCTCCTAAAAGCACTCAAGGAAACACCTAGAAATAGAGCACACATAGTATCCCTCAGGAAGCGATATAATTAGGCCATCCAGGCTCGCAAAACCCAGATTAAGGAACAGACCTGGAGTGATTTGCCATCTGATGAAGTTCTGCGGGATGGCTCTAAATTTTGCTCGGTCATTAATCAGCCCTATTTCTCGGGGGTGGAAAATCAGGGTGTGGATTGTATCATTCCAGATGAGCAGTGGATCTCCCACTTTGGAAGCATTTATAGCCAGCCAAACCCTGGACCCACACAAGAGTCCTTATCTCTAGATCATGCTGGGTCAGTTTCGGCCTTTGGGGTGGAAGACGTAGAAAAAGCTATAAATGATACACTTAAAAATAAGGCCCCAGGCCCGGACAGGGTTCCGGCGGACCTATACAAGTGTGCACCGAAATTTTGAGCCAAGATATTGACCAACGTTATCAATGCCTCAAGAGAAAACAATTTTCCTGAGTCCTGGGCAAGGTCCATTATAATTCCAATCTTTAAAAAAGTCCAAAGGGGTGATCCTGCCTGCTATAGGCCCATTTCCCTAATAGACTTTGCCGTTAAAATCTTGGGCAGAGTCATTTTAGGTAGACTAACATCATGGCTAGAAGGCAGAGGAACCTTGTCTAACGCCCAGTATGGCTTTAGGGCTAAAAGGAGCACACTGGATCAATGCCTAAACCTCCTACTGCTCATCAGCAAATACACAATTGTGAAGGAGGGGTCCTTGTACATGGCATTTATGGACCTCTCCTCAGCGTTCGATTTGGTCAACAGGTCGAGGCTGTGGAGGGTCCTCTTGGACATAGGCATCGACCCCCCGCTGGTAGGTTTTTTAACTGACCTTCACTGTGGACTACAGGATTCCTTTAGAGTCACTCGAGAGGGAAGGTATACCAGCTACTTTAACTCGGAGCGGGGGGGTGCGACAAGGGTGTATCCTCGCCCCCCTCCTCTTCACATTATATATAAATGCCCTCGAGCCAGCCCTGGCCGCATCAACCGTGGACGTCCCGCGTGCAGGGGAGACCAAAATTCCGGTCCTCTTGTACGCGGATGACGCCGTTTTGTTGGCACGCACAGGTGTGGCCCTCACCAGACTATTGGCCTCTTTTGGAGACTTCATGACTTCACTAGACCTGAAAATCAACACCCAAAAATCTCAGGTCATGATTGTTGGACCGACCAGCAGGAAAAAGAAATCAATTACATTTTCTTGCACAGGCAAAGAAGTAAAGAGGGTTCCAATCTTCACCTATCTGGGGGTCGTCTTTGACGACAGAGGAACTTGGGGTCCTCAACACAAGTCAAAAAGTAACGTAGTAGCAAGATCGGCTGCAGCCCTGTTGAGTTTTGCCAAGAGGATGGGGGCGCGACCAATAGAGGCTATTCTCAAGGTATATAAAGCCAAATGTTTGGCTATAGCCACCTATGGTTCTGCCATGTGGGGTTACACAAAACCTGATTACATCCAGAAGGTGGAGAACAAATTTCTTAGATCCCTGCTTTCTGTTCCCCAGTCCACCCCCACCTTTACAATACACTCAGAGCTAGGCATGGGGTTTGTAACAGACTTAATAAAATCTGCACCTGTAAATTGCTGGTTAAAAACTTGGCTTAACCATGAAATCTCCTTAAATCATTTGATTCTCAAAGATTGCCTTGCCCTGGACAGAGTTCACAGAATCCCATTATTATTATTATGTTTCTTATATAGCGCAGAATCGACCCCCGAAGGGGTATCTCCGCGCTTGCCTTGGGAACCCATCCTGGCTTTTTCCCTGTGAGATAGCCCCTACAGGGAATCCCCAAGGTGAAAGCCAGGCATCCCGCCGCAGGGGGGGCCGTTGTGGAGATTAAGCAAGCTTAATGCCCAGAGTTGCAGAGTGTGAACCCATGATTAGGTCAGGCACCGAAGCAAGAATTATCGAGTCCATGGACATTTAAGCTCAAGACCCTGCCACGTCGGGAATCGAACCCTGGTCCCGAGTCTGACCTCTGCTTCAGGGTCTGCCTGCTCTAACCAGTGAGCCACACTTCTCCATGGTTGGTTTATGTTAAAACAATGCTCATGAATGTGGGGCGCATTGAGCTTTTTCATTTTCCTGAACGGATCAAAAAAGAGGATCTCATGGAGATAAAATCCACAGTGGTAAACTTGTTCACGGCAGAGAGGGAGGAGATAGAGATGAGAAAACCGCTTGTCAGAAGGAACTACGTACTTATATCTGTTCCAGGTCCAGAACCTTATCTTGTTTTTGTAACTAGACCGTTTCATTGCTTTCTCCTAACCAGATTTCATTTAAATCTGATACATTTTATGTTGGGTATTTATCCTACTTGGGATACGCCATCAAACGCTAATCCGTGCGATTGCGACCAGTTCTCTGCACAGGACACTCTCCATTTTATTACGTTTTGTGAACATTATGCCCAGATTAGGAAAAAATATTTGTTACCCATTTTGCGGGAGGCAGGCTTTTTACAGGTCAGGCCAGCGCTCCTGTTTTTACAACTTTTACCTAGTGCACGTGTTACATTTCACGTAGCAAGCTATTTAGTGGCAGGTGTTCGCATTATTAAGAAGCGTTCTAATTTACGGCTCAGACCAATTACAATTGAATTATTTTAATAGAGCTGGTGCCTTTTAATACTCTGAAGTTGACTGTCAAATGGAAATCTTTTAAATGAAAAGATATATATATATTTTAAATTGTTTTAGTGAACACATGAGATATGTTCATTTTAAACTTGATACGCTTATATTTTTACTTGTAATGGATTGTAATTATTGTATTGTATTGATTGTTACTATTTGTATTTTGTATCTTGTGTCTTTTTCTGATTTTTATTAATCGAATAAAAGTGATTGACTGACTGACTGAGCCTTTTGTTATGGGGATTTTTTGGACCTGGTGACAAGACGTGCACTCACATCTCACTTCACATATGACCTAATAGCCCATGCCCTCGGAACAGACAGAGATGGACTAGTGCAGCTCAGGGATTCATGGACCACTACCATTTACTTGAAGCTCTCATGACTGTTCACTTAGTGATTCTCGTACTCAACGTTAAGGGCCTTAACCATGCGCTGAATCGGAGCTCTATCCTTTCCTATCTAGAAAAATCTGGGGCACATATCTGCCTGTTGCAGGAAATGCATCTTCTACCCAAAGACCAACATAGACTCCGCTCAAAGCATTCCCCCACCAGTTTGTCTTGTCTCCCGAGTCCCCCATCTAAAACGGCTTGTGTTGCGATCTTGGCATCCAAGACATTTCCTGGGAAGGTGGGGCTCAAACAGGCGGACATTAAAGGCAGGCTCCCAGCATACTCTCTGCTCGTAGGGTCTAGTAGCATCACAATGGGCACCATATACTCACCCAATGAAGGACAGAAACTCTTTCTTTGCAAGCAGTGACTGAGATCATGGGCACACTTGATAGGCTGGTGCTGTGGGTGGGGACCTAAATCTGGTATTCAATACAGACCTGGACAGATCGGCACAATGCCACAGACAGAGAGGGACCCTCTCGACAGCGGGAAAGACTTGGCTGAGTGACATGGGCTTAGTAGACCTTTGGAGGACCTCACACCCGACTCCCGAGATTTCACCTTCTACTCCCATGCCCCCAAAACCTTTTCTAGACTCAACTATTTTTTGGGTACCCTGGAAGTGGCCTTGGCGGTCCAATCATCAGAGATTGAGCCCCGCTCGCTATCTGATCACACTGCTGTGACAGTGACCCTTGCCGTGCCGAGGTCTAACCCATGCCCCAGAACCTGGCAACTTAGAGACACCTTGCTCTATCATCCTGAGTTCATAACCCAGATTAATAAACCGATCCAGGACTATCTGGCGATCAACGATACCCCTAAGATCTCGATTGCCACACAGTTGGATACCTTAAAAGCTTTAGTCAGAGGAGAATTTATAGCTATAACTGTAGCAGACAATAGAATCAGATTTTGTATTTATTTATTTAGAGAGTTTTATATAGCGCTGGCAGGACCAGTGGGTATCAGAGCGCTTTACAACATGTACACTGGTAATAAGAAAAAACAGACAGACAGTACAAAACGGACAGCTGTTTGGAAGGCAGGTAAACAAGTTGAGAGTTACTACAAGTGGCAGAGCTAGAGCAGATACATAAGAGAACAGTGGCCCCTAGGATCTGGAGACAGCTTGAGGCGGACAGAGCTCAGCGAGCAGGGTTGGATATTGACAGGGCCAAATACACCGGCCTTAGGCTCCAGCATAGGTTTTACATGGGGGGCAACTAGTCTGGTCACCTCCTGGTAAACCATCTTTGGTGCCAAAGGCAGGTGACAGGAGTTCAAAAGGTCCTGGACAAGAAGGGACATGAATGGACAGAAGATGCACACATCGTACACTCCTTACGGGAATATTATCAGATCCTTTACACACCAAAAGACCTCCCACAGGACACAATACCTGCATATCTTAAGGGGGCCACTACTGCCTCTCTGATGCCCACGCAGGCAGCAGAGTTGGAACATCTGATCTGGATAGAAGAAGTAATCCCTAGCATATTCCGCCTGAAGCTATCTAAGTTCCCAGGACCAGAAGAATTTCCGGCCTCCTTTTATAATACATTCTGCCACAGTCTTGCCCCTATTCGTAATAGGCTCTTCAATATGATTGGGGATGCAGGGTCGCTCCCTCCTTCAATGCTCCAAGCGGCAACAGTAGTAATTCCCAATCCTGGGAAGGACAGGACCCACTGTTCCTCCTATCATCCCATCTCCCTCTTGAACACAGACCTTAAGCTCTTTACAGGTTTTCTTGCCGCTCAGCTTACTCCCCTCCTTCCGTGCCTCATACATCCCGATCAGGCTGAATTCATACCCCAACGGCAGTGCAGTGACAATACAAGATGGATCCTGCACATAATTGATAAAGCCCAGAGATATACTCAAGAAAGAATGTCTTTGGCAGCCAATGCTGAGAAAGCATTCAACAGGGTACATTAGCCCTATTTGGAGGCAACCATGACCAACTTTGGCATAGAGAATCGCTTTCAAAAGTGGATACTTAGTAGCTACCCTCAACCAACAGCCATAGTTTGCATCAAAAGTTGCTCCCCTGTCCCTATCCATATAACCAGAGGGACCAGGCAAGGGTGCCCATTGTCGCTCCTGCTGTTAGCCTTGTATATTTAACCCATGGCCCAAAAAGTAAAGGTCCAAATCACAGATAAAAGGAGTCCAATTTGGTAGGGAATTGCACACCATCAGCCTTTATGCGGACAATGTCATAGCTTCCATGGAGGAGCCTTCCACTTCACTGCCTGCTTTCTTAGCTGAGCTGGAGGCATTTGGCCGGTCATCAGGCTTATAGATAAATAACCAAAATTTGCAAGCCCTCAATCTCACCCTCCAGCCACAGATGTTAGACATTTTGCATCAGGCCCTGCCCATACAGTGGGCTCCGGTATCTATCCCACATCTAGGCCTTGAGATAACCTCTACCATCCCAGACACCATTGCGCTCAACTATAAACAATTAACACACCAGATTAAATTCGAACTGCATCAGTGGCGGTCCTACTCCCTGTCTTGGCTAGGACAAATATTGGCAATTAAAATGGCACTCCTCCCCAAGATCCTGTTTCTCTTTCAGGTACTCCCGGCCTCACCCCCGCCAGGGACACTGCTCTCTCTCCAACAAGAAATGAATAGACTTGTGTGGGCAGATAAGCGCCCTCGTATTTGTAGAGACCTCAGCTTCCATCCCCGAAAGATCGCGGAATTGGAATAACCGACTTTCGCTGCTATGACCAGGCCACCCAATTGAGGTTCTTAGTGGAATTGGCACGTGCAGAATCTGAAAAGAGCACGCTGTTTATGGACCGGGCTCTGGCATGGCAGGCATACAAGCACGGCCCAGATCACTATACCTTTCGGCTATTACCAAGGCATCAATGGCAGTTTATGACAGCCTAATGGCACAAAGGGGTCTCACAACCTTTCCCTCCTCACTTACCCCCATTGTCAAGAACTCAGATTTTCAACTGGGCTCCCAGGATCCCTCATTCCAGGTATGGATACATGCAGGATGCAGGTCGGTGTGTCACCTGTTCGACCCGGAGGGTCCACTCCACTTTGAGACCCTCCGTGCAGAATTTGCGCTTCCTGAAATGGAGTGTTGGCATTACATTCAGATCCGACACTGGGCGTTGCACCCCACTGTTCCCCCTGGCGCAGAGCAGCAACTTACTCCCTTCGAACGCTGGCTCTTGTTGATTACATCTGACAAGCGCCTGGTCTCAGACCTATACTGCCTAATCAACTCACCTATGAAGGTCCCCAAATCCCGGAGCCAAACACGATGGAAATCGAAAATAGGCAGGGAGCTTACGGCAAAAGAATGGGGTGATATTTGCTACATGGAGTGACACACTGCGCATAACGTGGCCAGTATCGAGACAGCCATAAAGATCATCACATACTGGTACTTGTCCCCTCACCGGATTCACAAATATAATCAGTTTAAATCTCCAGAGTGCTGGTGCTACTGTGGATCCGCAGGTACGCTCCTTCACATTTTGTGGGAATATCCAAAACTTAGGTCCTACTGGTCACAGCTGCTCATGGATATTCGCACTCACTTGGACACAGAGCTCCCTAGATTCCCTGCTTACTTGATTTTAGGTTTCCCGAACCCTATCACCTTCCCACTAAAGTCCCTACATGGTAAACAAATCAGCGTGGCCTTGTGTGTGGCCTTACAAAATATTCTCTTCCACTGGGGTACAGAGCATGTTCCGACGCACCAAGGCTTGCTGCACCATTTGTGGTATACACTGGGGATTGAGCGCATCAATCTCTCTCTGTCTAAACCGGGATCGGCCTTTCCTAATCTATGGGCACCATTCCTGACTTAATTGACATCAGAATTTCGGGAACTTACTTGCCTTAAATACCTTCGCCTGCTGCACCTTCCTGAGGCCGCACGGTCTCCGACTGAAAACCACCATGGGCACCACACCTAAAAGGAGCATCCCAGCTCTCACTATTACTTCTCTTCTTTACTCTTTTGGTTACCAGGTCAGGGGGTGGGGGTGTTGAGGATTGTTATGCCACACTGCATGTTGTCCGGCATAGACGGGGGTCCCGAAACGCTGATACAGATGCGCCTTGTTTGTTTCTGCTATGTTTGAAAACCCAATAAAGAAACTTAAACTATAAACTTGCTCTCAGGTAGCGAAATAGATATATTTCAATCGCTGTACAACAACATGAAATAAATAATACATTCAATGGAAATGCCTAGCAAAAGGAGATGAAAATGTCAGTTCAAGCCCCTATGTCAACCAACGTTCATTTAAAAAACACCAGTGCCCATATTATATATAAGATGCACTGTCCCCATCTGTGCCAATGCACATCTTTAACTGGTTACCTTTGTCACAGAGCGAGTCAGTGAGCCTTATCACAAAGAATGCGCTATCTTCAGTACAGCCATGAAATCACACATGCCCAGGGGCAGCAGATCAGTGAAAGGCTGATTGCTTTTTGAAATAGCTAGCTGTCTTTCACTTTGCAGGTAGCAACTCGGCCTTCATTTACAAGCATGGGCAAAGCTAATAGGTCTCGCCTATGCAGAGCTATTGGCTTTGCCAATATGCTTTAGCAATGTTGTACACCAGAGTGGCTGCTGTTCAGCATTGCTAAAAATGAATAGGATAGAGGGTAACGGTGAGTGGTGTGAAGTGTAGTGTCATAATGTAGAGTAGAGTGTTAATGAGTGGCATAGAGTGGTGTGGAGTATCATATAATAGAGTTGAGTGGCTTGTAGAGGAGTGACATGGAGTGTCATGGAGTAGCATACAGTGTTGTGGAGTGTCATGGACTGGAAGGGCGTAGAGGTGAGTGACGTAGAGATGCATGGCTTCTTCATCATTGAATTCACTGAACTTGCAGTGCTTTATGAGGGATCAAGTCTCTCAACAAACTCATCCAAAATCTCAATACGTTGCTGTCTTGCTTGATTAAAAATGTACCTTTCATAGTCGACATTAGGCATTGGATTGAACTTGGCTTCAAACTTCTTCTTGATTTGACGGTATGATACTTCATCAGCTTGTGATATCTTCCTTATAACTATTTACTCCGTCACCTGCAAGGTTCTTTAAGTATTTGACAATCTTTTTTGTCATGCTTCTTCTACAGCATCTACAAAGCCATCGAACATTTTGATTTTTGATCCAGGCAGTCCATCCTTAACCAATATTCTGCTTTTTGGTGGTAACAAATGTAGGTGGTGGTTTCAGGAAGACGGCTGCACTGTATTTGACGCTTTTCTCGTTGTTCTAGTGTGTGTTATTTAGACAGCATTTGTCTTTCAGCGTCCCTTGGCCTAGTGGCAGTTCTGCCAGTATAAGCCTGCTCACTAATACTCGGGTCGTTGCGCCCGAGCTGAGGTTGGCGGGTGCCATTTTCCAACTTCTAATGGTTTTGTTTCTGGCACTATCTCTTCACCACTCTCGACTTTGTAAATTATACTTGGCTTTTACTGTCTTTAGCCTTTCTCTGTGCTTGGTCTTCAGCATTGTCCTGCACCTGGATGTTGCTGCCTTTAGTGCTTCTTTGTACCTGGCTGTAACTGTCTTTGGTGTTTCTGCTTTGTATTGATGCTGGCTCTGTGTTATGCTGTGATGCAGTAACTCTTCTTTCAGTCTGATAAGTAGATTTGTGGTAAGCCTACTGACTGTGCTCCTCCGTAGGGCCTTCACCTTCTTCGAGGGCCTCTCAAAGGCCAGAGTTGCGCTTTGACTCCACATACGCCAAATGTAGACCACTTCTTGGAATGCACGTGGCACACACAAGCAGTTTGCTGGACTACGGCATACTATGAGGGAGAGCTGTCTGGTATCCTTGGGGGCCCATATCCTACCCTTGTCGCCAGTTGTAGAGTCCTCCCCAGCTCTGGAGCATGTAACAGACCAGGGCACACACGGAGCTCAGGTTTGCACGTCTTTACTCTTCAGCATGCAACCATTAACTGAACGCACTGTGTCACAAACTTTATTAACCACATCCAGTCGCACCCACCAGATTACAAAATACTTGTAAGGTGTCTGCCGGGGACCACTAGAGGCCTCATACACACAAACACAGGAAACAACATTGTAGCCTGCAGTGGCATAGAGTAGATTGTTTCAGGGTAGAGTGAAGTGGGGTAGAGTGTAGTGATACAGAGTAGAGTGTCATAGAGTGTAGTGGTGCAGAGTAGATTAGAGTGGATTGGCGTAGAGTACAGTGGCATAAGAGTGAAGTGATGCAGAGTAGAGTGTTGTGGAGTGCATTGGCATAGATTGCTGTAGAGTGGCATAGTGTAGTGTAGAGTGAAGTGGCATAGAGTGCAGTGGTGTAGACTACAGTCATGCAGAGTAAGGTGTCGTATAGTTTCAGTTTGTAGAGTGCAGTGGGGTAGAATGGTGAAGAGAGCAGAGTGATGCAGTGGCACAGTGTGTAGTGGCATGGAGTACAGCAGAGTGTCATGGAGTGCAGTGGCATAGATTGCTGTAGAGTGGCATAGTGTAGTGTAGAGTGAAGTGGCATAGAGTGCAGTGGTGTAGACTACAGTCATGCAGAGTAAGGTGTCGTATAGTTTCAGTTTGTAGAGTGCAGTGGGGTAGAATGGTGAAGAGAGCAGTGTTGCAGTGTAGAATATAGTGGTGTAGATAGTGTGCAGTGATGTAGATCGCAACTGTGTAGAGTGACAAGGCATGCAGTAGTGTAGAGGGCAATGGCATAGAGTAGAATGTTGTACAATATAGTTGCATATAGTACAGTGGTGCAAAGTAGTTGGCTTAAGTACAGCGGCACAGGGTGCATTGGTTTTGGGTAAAGTGGTGTAGAGTGAATTGGCATAGAGTGCAGTGGTTAAGAGTAGAATGGCGTGGCGTAGAAATTAGTGGCATGGAGTGGTGCAGCATAGATTGCAGTGGCGTAGAGTGGAGTGGCACAGAGTGGTGTAGAGTGCAGCAGAATAGAATGCTGTGGTGTAGCGTAGACTGTTTCATAGTAGAGTAAAGTGGAGTGGAGTGGTGCAGGGTAGAGCATAGTGGTCCATGGTAGAGTGCAGCAGCATAGAGTAGTGGCACAGACCGCATTGGCATTGAGTAGAGTGGCATAGAGTAGAGTGGTGCAGGGTCGATTACAGTGGCTTAGAGGAGAGTGGCGCAGAGTAAGTAGAGTGGCATAAAGTGCAGTGGCATAAAGTGCAGTCGCATAAAGTAGATTGTTTTAGAGTAGAGTGAAGAGGCATAGAGTGGAGTGGTGCAGGGTGGAGTGGAGTGGAATAGAGTAAAGGCATAGAGTGCAGTGTTGCAAAGTGGAGCGGTGTGGTGTAGAGTGAAGTGGTGAAGAATGCAGGGGTGCATAGTAGAATGGGGTGGAGCACACTGGCATAGAGTAGAGTGATGTAGAGTAGAGAGATATAGAGTGAAGTGGTGAAGAATGCAGTGTCAGAGTGCAGTGGTGCACAGTAGATTAGAAGGGCGTAGAGTTCATTGGTGTAGAGTGCAGCAGAGCTGCGTAGAGTGGTGCAGGGTATAGTGTAGTGGCATAGAGTGAAATTGCTCAGATTAGAGTGCCACAGAGTAAAGTGGCGTAGAGTTCAGTGGCAGAGAGTGCAGTGCTGCAGAGTCAAGTGTCGTAGAGTGCAATAGAGTGGTGTAGAGTTCAGTAGAGTGGCATAGAGTTCAGTGGCATAGAGAGCAGTGGTGTAGTGTGCATTCATGCAGAGTATAGTGTTGTAGAGTGCACTGGCATAGAGTGGTGTGTTGCAGAGTAGAATAGAGTGGGGTAGAGTGCAGTGATGTAGAATGCAATGGTGTAGAGCGAAGTAGCATGCAGTTAGATAAAGTGCAGTGGCATAGAGTAGAATGTTGTAGACTATAGGGGTGTAAGTGCAGTGGTGTAAAGTAGTTGGTATAAGTACAGTGGCGTAGAGTGCACAGGTTTTGAGTAAAATGGCATAGAGTGAATTGGCGTAGAGTGCAGTAGTTTAGAGTAGAGTGGTGTAGCACAGAGTGCAGTGGCATAGATTGGTGCAGCATAGACTGGAGTGGCACAGAGTGGCATAGAGTGCAGTCGCACAGAGTGCAGTCCCGTAGAGTAGAGGAAAGTGGAGTAGTGTGGTGCAGGCAGAGTACAGTGGTGTAAGGTAAAGTGCAGTGGCATAGAGTAGTGACACAGAGTGCAGTGGCATACAGTAGAGTGGTGCTGCTTTGATTACAGTGGTGTGGAAAGGAGTGGCACAAGTTAGAACGGAGTGGCATAAAGTGCAGGGGCACAGAGTGCAGAGGCATAGAGTAGATCGCTTCAGAGCAGAGAGAAGTGACATAGAGTGGAGTGGTGCAGGGTAGGGTAGAGTGGTACAGAGTAGTGGTGTAGAGTGCATTGGAATACAGTGCAATTTTGCAGAGTGGAGTAGCATGAAGTGGTGAGTGCAATGGCGAAGAGTGCAGTGGTGCATAGTAGAGTGCGGTGGATCACTAAAACAATATCGACGGACCGAATATCAAGTAGAAAAATTATCAACGTAATTATATCGAGTACAAAAATATCGACTCCCAATACTTAAACATAAAACTACTAAAATATCGACTCAAAAATATTGCAACAAAAAACCATCGAAAAAACAACATTATCGACCCTAAAAAATATCGCAACTAAAATATATCGACTTTTAATACACATAAAGACATAATCAAAAATATTAAAAATAAAAATATAGACCACTAAAATATTGTTAAATCAAATTAGCGACTGCACTATACATAATAAATATACAAATATATTTGTAAAAAAACACTTTAATCGTAACATAAATCAGCATACTTATATAAAATATAACATACTACAATTAAACAATAAATAAACAGCAACATTTATAACATATAAAACATTTTTATAATACATTAAGTTCACATGATATAATCATATAAAACATTATACAGCTCACATTACAAAACAATATTAAATAAAAAAAATGAAATATAAATGCACCACAATATAAACCCATTACCTACCATCTACAAAACGAATCACTGAACTACCAAAAAAATTCCAAATATCTCAAAAAACCAATAAAAAACACCAAACAATTAAATCGACCAATCAAATCAACCTACACATAATTCAAACACTATATAAAGAAAGAAAACACACAATTAAATACCACTTGGTGCTACAAAACTTGAAGAAGCGGAAACTCTGCCAAATTTTCACCAGAACAGAAAACTGCTACCATCAAACTAAGGATAAAGAAAACTAAAGTAAGTACCTGACATTAACTACTAGGCTTAGCACTACAAACTACAAATAATAAATTAAACAATAAACTAATCTTTTTCTTTCATTTTTACAATTTATTGCAGATATACCACAATTAAAGAAAAAAAGGCCAACATTTACAAACCTTTCAACTCTAAAGACAAAGTATACAAACTAAACTAACAGAGACAACTTTTAAAACGAAACTTAGAAAGAAAACGTCCAAGTGAAAAGGAATCCAATACTTGTAAACAAAACATATACAATAAATTATTTTTCTTTTACCAACAGAGCCATCAACAAAAGAAACAGAGAAGAAAACCATCAAAACACAGAGCACAGCCCTCCAAACAACTGAAAAACTGGTAAATATACTGTGAAAATGTGATAAATGTAATGATAAACGTAAAACAAATCTAAATTTCTCTATTTAACATTTATTTACTGTAGAAAGAAACCAGAGCAATGATAGAAGAAGCTATATTTGTAACTTCACAGAAAGGCAAAATGCTTCTTTGTTATATGGGCTAGACATATACCCAAGAAAAACAACACCAATCGAAAGTGTTTTGGAAATGCAGCAAATATTACAGTGATAAATGTTATGGTTGTGCTATAACTCAGGTAACAACTGTAACTAACACAACAGAACATAAACACCCTCCCAACGTTACAGAAATAGAAATTAGACAAATGCTTGACTCACTAAAAGAAGCAAGCACTAACACAGACCGCCCATCTACAACTATTCTTAAAGACCATCTAAGAACTCTCCCCCAACATGCATCAAGTCAAGTCCCGTCTATAGATTCTCTAAAAAGGACAATAGCTAGGCAAAAAATAATAACTACAGCTACACCACCTGCCCCAAAAAAATTTGAGGAAGTCCAAATACCCCCTGAACTAACAATAACCCATAATAACAAACCTTTCATCATATATGACAATGCATGTAAAGAAAAAAGAATTATAATGTTTGATAAAGCTGACAATATGGTGAAATTACACCAATGCGAAACATGGATGATGGACGGCACATTCTTAGTATGCCCAAAGCCATTCTACCAATTATACACCATCCATGGACACTATCAAAACTGCAATATCCCCTTCATATATGCCCTACTAACCAATAAACAGCAAACAACCTATACTAAGGTACTAAATAAAATAAAAGACCTAACGAATAATTACTTCCCCCAAAACATTATCATTGACTTTGAGAAAGCAATGAGAAATACAATTCTAAAAACCTACCCTCATACAGCAATCCAAGGTTGCTACTGCCACTTTTACAAATGTATATGGAAACATATACAAAAATCTGCCCTAAGCACCCAATACTGCACTGACAGTACTTTTGCCTACCAGGTAAAAAAAATGATTGCACTGGCCTACGTTCCAGTTACAGACGTAGCGGAACATTACAACTTATTAAAAGATAGCCCCTATCATAAAAAAATGAAACTAAACGAAGCCCTCTCTTGGATTATTTCGAAGATACATGGGTAGGGAGACTACACAGATCTGGACACAGAAGGCAACCAAAATTCCAAATCCCCTGGTGGAACGTCTACCTAAGTACATTAAATAAACAAGCTAAAAGCAGCAACGCTGTCGAAGGATGGCACAATGCTTTCCAAGCAGGCACAGGCAGAGGTTCCCTAACCCTATATAAACTCCTTCAAGGATTACAAAAGGAGCAAAGCTACCAAGAACTCCGAATGGAGAAATCTATAACTCAAATAGGCTCGAAACTAACTAAAGAAACAAAAAATGTACAACACCTTACAAAGCCAAGTAACCCTATACCCAACTACCAGAGACCTACCATACCTATCTACCATAGCTAAAACAATTCTTTAAACCTAAGTTACATACCTACAATATTCAAATAGTAAACATAAAATATAGATATTAAACACATGTTAGAAACTGTAACAAAATTATTGAAATATATTTAATATATTTATTTAAATGTATCTAAATAATTTCCTTACAATTTCTAACATATACGATAAAATTACATAAAAAATAACATAACAATCCCACCCAATAAAAAAAATGAAAAATACTTACTCACTTTGTTGCTGAAGAGAAACCTTTGTAACCAAATAAGTCATTCCTTTGAAGTAATCCACCCAAACAATCCAAACAAGATCATCCAAAAATAACACGAAATCAAAAAAATTCTGCTCCAACACAATCCACTCGGAAACCCTTAAAAAAAAACAAAAATGGTTCACAAAAACAGAAAAAATGCTCCATGGAAATGTAATATAAATAAAATTAAAAAAACAGATCCATAACGATTCTTCACCATAATGGATGCAACGATAAGCCATTAAAGACCCGAAAATAATGTAAAAGATAAAAAACGCTCCAGGAAAAACCGAAATTGTCAGAAAGTGTGTCTCTAATATATTAAAAAATAATAGAGACCCTTCTTACGAAAAAAAAATGCAATCTTCTCCCAAAAACGACATCCACATAAAGTACCTGTAAAATAGAAAAAATACATACCCACCCGCAAACAATACACCCCAACATACAATATAAAACATTATTAAACACAATATAAAACATTACGTTACATTTCTAACCCTATTCCTACCTCATCAACATACTAACCCAAAACTAGTAAACCGGAACCCAAACGATAACCGTAACTACCGCCTAAAACACACACATCCTACAACTACCAAACAATAGAAAACTTACACACACTCCACAAACACTGAAACTAAACATATAACTTATATAAAGTACTTAAAATTAAACTTACCCTTCCACATGCAAAGCAGGCTCCAACCGCAAGCTCTTCCAAATCGAAATAACCCAAAATAACATGGCGCGGTTATAAAATAAGCCCAAACAAACAAATAGTCCCATTTATATTAACATTAAATAACATTGTAAAATTATTTTACACATGTCACACTATACATTATGTAACTATTGTATTTTTTTCAATTGAACAAAAATGTTACATTGTTATAAAAATGATTCCAGTGTACTATATGTTATTTTCAATGACTTTACATTAAATAAACAAACATTTATCTTATTAAAAATTACTTACATGACTGTATGAATATACAATACTGTTATTAATATTACTATTATTTACTGTTTGTATCAAGCAATATTTTACCTAAAAACATTAGCAATGTATCTGTAAAAATTAATATTATTAATATTATATATATTAAAAATAAAAATGTATTTAAAAAAAACGCAAATGTAAATATTATAATAATGTTAACAAACCCTACCTTTTTGTATTAATGTTTATAAATATGTGTACTACAAAAAATGTTTAAAAATACTACCACAATGTTAAAAAATTAGAAAAAAGTTGTTGTATATGACTTGTCTAATACATTTTTATTTTTACATTAAAAACTGTGAAATAAACAAAACAATTTACAATTAATAAATATTACTTTACTTCAAAATAATTGTAATAAATTATGTTTGCAATAATAATTTTTGGAGACAAATGTACAACTGTGATGAAAATGTAAATATTTGTAATGTATTAAATGAAAATAAAAATATACAGATAACATTGAAAAATGTCAATAAAATTATTTTCTGATTTCTTATTTTACAACCTACTTTTTGAAAATAATAAAATATTTAAAACATGCTGTGACTCTAATTGTTTTTTTTAATTACTAACAATTACAATAATTAATTAATACTGTTATAATAATTTTGCCATACAACATGAGTTCAACATAGTTAATGTCATTATATTTACTCTCACAAAATACTAAACATTCATATATTATAATTTACTATTCCCACTACATCAACTATATATTCTACCAAAATGCTGAACAGTCAACCAAAATAATTTATCATTCCCACTCCACCAAGTATAAACTCAGAGAAGGTGCTAAACCCTTAATCCAAATGAATTAATATTCCAACTCCACCAAATATAAACTCAAGGAAGATGCTGGACACAAAACCCATATAATTTAGTATTCCCACTCCACCAAGTACAAAGTCAGGAAAGGTGCTGGACACTCAAACAATATAATATACTATTCCCACTCCACCAAGTACAAACTCAAAGAAGTTGCTGGACACAAAACCCATATAATTTACTATTCCCACTCCCCCAAGTACAAAGTCAGGGAAGGTGCTCGACACAAAACCCATATAATTTACGATTCCCATTCCACCAAGTACAAAGTCAGGGAAGGTGCTGGACACAAAACCCATATAAATTACTATTTCAACTCCACCAACTATAAACTCAGAGAAGGTGCTGGACACTCAAACAATATAAATTACTATTCCCACTCCACCAAGTACAAAGTCAGAGAAGGTGCTGGACACAAAACCCATATAAATTACTATTTCAACTCCACCAACTATAAACTCAGAGAAGGTGCTGGACACTCAAACAATATAAATTACTATTCCCACTCCACCAAGTACAAAGTCAGGGAAGATGCTGGACACTCAAACAATATAATTTAGTATTCATACTCCACCAAGTACTGACTCAGGGAAGGTGCTGGATACCAAACCCATATAATTTACTATTCCCACTCCACCAAGTACACAATCAGGGAAGATGCTGGACACAAAACCCACATAATTTACTATTCCCACTCCACCAAGTACAAAGTCAGGGAAGGTGCTCGACTCAAAACCCATATAATTTACGATTCCCACTCCACCAAGTACAAAGTCAGGGAAGGTGCTGGACACAAAACCCATATAAATTACTATTTCAACTCCACCAACTATAAACTCAGAGAAGGTGCTGGACACTCAAACAATATAAATTACTATTCCCTCTCCACCAAGTACAAAGTCAGAGAAGGTGCTGGACACAAAACCCATATAAATTACTATTTCAACTCCACCAACTATAAACTCAGAGAAGGTGCTGGACACTCAAACAATATAAATTACTATTCCCACTCCACCAAGTACAAAGTCAGGGAAGATGCTGGACACTCAAACAATATAATTTAGTATTCATACTCCACCAAGTACTGACTCAGGGAAGGTGCTGGATACCAAACCCATATAATTTACTATTCCCACTCCACCAAGTACACAATCAGGGAAGATGCTGGACACAAAACCCATATAATTTACTATTCCAACTCCACCATGTATAAACTCAGAGAAGGTGCTGGACACTCAAACAATATAATTTACTATTCCCACTCCACCAAGTACTAACTCAGGGAATGTGCTGTTTACCAAACCCATATAATTTACTATTCCCACTCAACAAAACACAAACTCAGAGAAGGTGCTGGACAGAAAACCCATATAATTGACTATTCCTACTCCACCAAGTACAAACTCAGGGAAGATGCTGGACAGAAAACCCATATAATTTACTATTCCCACTCCACCAAGTACAAATTCAGGGAAGGTGCTGGACACAAAACCCATATCATTTACTATTCCAACTCCACCATGTACACACTCAGAGAAGGTGCTGGACACTCAAACAATATAATTTACTATTCCCACTCCACCAAATACTAACTCAGGGAATGTGCTGGATACGAAACCCATATAATTTACTATTCCCGCTCCACAAAATCCAAACTCAGGGAAGGTGCTGGACAGAACACCCATATAATGTACTATTCCCACTCCACCAAGTACAAAGTCAGGGAAGGTGCTGGACACAAAACCCATATAATTTACTATTCCCACTCCACCAAGTACAAAGTCAGTGAAGGTGCTGGACACAAAACCCATATAATTTACTATTCCAACTCCACCATGTATAAACTCAGAGAAGGTGCTGGACACTCAAACAATATAGTTTACTATTCCCACTCCACCAAGTACTAACTCAGGGAATGTGCTGTATACCAAACCCATATAATTTACTATTCCAACTCCCCCAAGTACAAAGTCAGGAAAGGTGCTGGAGACAAAACCCATATAATTTACTATTCCCACTCCACCAAGTACAAAGTCAGGGAAGGTGCTGGACACAATACCTATATAATTTACTATTCCAACTCCACCAACTATAAACTCAGGGAAGTTGCTGGACACTCAAACAATATAATTTACTATTCCCACTCCACCAAGTAGTAACTCATGGAAGGTGCGGGATACCAAACCCATATAATTTACTATTCCCACTCCACCAAGTACAAACTCAGAGAAGGTGCTGGACACAAAACCCATATAATTTACTATTCCCACTCCACCAAGTACAAAGTCAGGGAAGGTGCTGGACACAAAACCCATATAATTTACTATTCCAACACCACCATGTATAAACTCAGAGAAGGTGCTGGACACTCAACCTATATAATTTACTATTTCCACTCTACCAACAACAAACTCAGGTAATGTAGTGCACACAAAACCAATATATTTTACAATTATTTTTTTTAATTTTATTTTAATTATAACATTTTATTAATACATTTTACAAATTAAATTTTTTAAAACACTCCGCACTCTAAACCCATAAAAACCCACATCCCGCTCTTAAATTTTAATTTAAATTGTAAAATATTTCATAAACAAATTAAATTTTTTTAAATTTATAAAAAATAAAATTTGTGATTACAAATTTTAACAAAACTACCCTCCCTATTCCCATAAAAACACACATCCCATTCCTAAATTTAAGTATAATTTTTTTTTATTTTTTAATACATTTTTTATAAATTTTAAAAAAATTGATTACAAAGTTTCAATTTTACAACAATCCCCACCCAACCTTAAAAACCCACATCCCACTCCTAAATTTTTTTCTAAATTTTTTACATTTTTTTTTATTTTTATTTTTTTTAATTAAAATAAAATTTAAATTAAAAATATTCACAATTTTCAAACAATCTCTACCCTATTCCCCTAAAAACCCACATCCCATTCCTAAATTTTTTGGTACATTTTTTAAAATTTTGTTCAAATTTTTTTATTTTTTATAAAAAAATGTTATTGTAAAATTTAAAATTTTTAAAACCATCCCCACCATATTCCCCTAAAAACCCACATCCCGCTCCTATTTTTTTTCTATTTTTTTTGAATTTTTTTATTTTTTATTTTTTTTAAATAAAAAAAATTACATTTAAAATTTCACAATTTTTACAACATTCCCCACCCTATTCCCCTAAAAAGCAACATCCCGCTCCTAAATGTTATTATACATTTATTTAAATATTTGTAATAATTTTAAATTTTTTATAAAAAATAAAAATCTAAAATCACTTTTTTAAAACACTCCCCACCCTATTCCCCTAAAAATCCGCATCCCGCTCCTAAATTTTATTATACATTTATTTAAATATTTTTAATAATTTCTAATTTTTTATAAAAAAAAATCTAAAATCACTTTTTTTAAAACACTCCCCAACCTATTCCCCTAAAACTCCACATCCCGCTCATAAATTTTATTATACATTTATTTAAATATTTTTAATAATTTTTAAGTTTTAAAAAAAAAAAATTTAAAAGTATATTCTAAAATCACTTTTTTAAAACACTCCCCACCCTATTCCCCTAAAAACCCACATCCCGCTCCTAAATTTTATTATACTATTTTTTAAATAAGTAATTTTTAAAATTATTTATTAAAAATAATATAATATTATGTATATTTTTAATAACTTACATTTAATATTTAACAATCTAAAAACATTTATAATTATTCTTACACTCTATATTTATAATTTCGATATTTTAACTTTCTATATTTTTACATTCGATATTTTAACACTGTATATTTTTACATTCGATATTCTGACACTCTATATTTTTACATTCGATATTCTGACACTATATTTTTTCTTTCGATATTAATTCATTACTAACATAAACGATATTTTACACACTCGATATTAACAACTCGATATTAATACCTTCGATATTTTTTTTAAATATTAAAATCGATAATACTTACATCGATATTACTTACCTCGATATTATTGCAGACTCGATATTCCTGACTCGATATTATGTCTAATCGATAAAAAAAACTGGGGTAGAGTGCACTGACATATAGTAGAGTGATATAAACAAAAAGACAGGGTGAATTTGCTACTGTGATCTGCACATCAGTATTGTATTTGTCCCATGGTATTCATTTGTCCAATCATACAGAGATACTCAATTTGGGAGTGCCCAACTGATAGGATGCTTATTCACCCTTAAGCACTTTCCGTCACGATACTCTACCCTCAGCGAGTGTAGTAGAATTTCATGAACCATAAATAGAGACAATTTTAACCAGTGCACATCCCTACTCGTAACTTTTATCCAGTTGTTTTTCAATCCAATCAGTTTAGTACTTCAATTCTTTTCCAGTCCACACAAGTATTCAAATAGTACAGAGTCCATTGATTCTCAAAGTTCTCATTTATTGATTATTTTCTTGCCACATCGTCACAGCCGACGCGCGTTTCGCCCTCCACGGGCTTTTTCAAGGCTGCAAATTAGTATACAAATACATACAATCAGTAAAACTCATATCTTCCAAGCCACCTTTACACATCCATACTTAACCAAAACTCCAACCCTTATTCCCCTCCATTTCAATTTGGAGCTGGTATCATATGTCAATAATGTTTTTCAAGTCTGGAATTCAGATTATAAATAGCTGCACAATTGCTTAATAAATCTAGCACGCTTGATGTAATTTAGCAAGTTGAATACACACAATTTTTGTGGCCATCTTCCTTCACATGGTTACGCTATGCTAGCATTAATCATGCATTTCAGAGTTATCCATACAACACTTGTCTCTCAAGATGACCACCACTTATGCCTCAGTGTCTTTTGTTCAAGCGCATATCTCAGTGCCCATTTTTGCCACAATTCTGTCTCTATTTCAATGTTGTTGCTATTCCAATTATACCAATAGAAATTAAATGCAAGTGCAAGGCTACCTAAGCTTAATGAATTCCACTTACCACAGAAAAATAGTATGGTGAGTGGCGTATTTTCATATAACTCAATAAAAACCGTAAAAATCCTTTATCATTGGTCCTGTAAAACCAAACAGTACCGGTATTTAGAAAAGATTTCATGCATTCGTATGTTGCATCTCACTACTTAATTATTCAGAAACAGTTCCCAAGTCGACCGGCTTACCTTAAAAGCCTATGATAATGAAAGTGAAAATTGTTCTTTTGGATTCTTGTGCTTCTCTATTCATTTGTCACTCAGTGGTCTGTAATTTAATAAAGGACTGCAGGAGCCATGATAAGTTCCATCTGAAATAATAAACCAATCCCATTTCAGTTGTTTATGAGGGAAAGAAATTCCAGATGCTGTTTACAAATCTATTGTGTTTCCAAATGTATACTTCATTGTGTTGTCCCCAGTTTGCAACTAGGCTCACCGCCTTTCCAAATACCGGTCCCAAACTACTAAAACTAAAAAACCGCCCTTGCTACTACGTGTTACTCCTCTAGTAGAAATGTGGCACACCAATTTTATTCTTTCCGTCGCCACTTCAGCCAGAAGTGTGTCCCAAACCTCTATTTAGGCTGCCCATCGCAGTACACATATTTCACTTGAGCCGTCTCACATTCCATAAAAAAATATATAAAATAGCAAGCCCCTGTCATATTTAAGTCGACAAGTATGCACACCCCTCGTCCGGTTGTCTCTTTCTTTAGTTAGTTTAAAACCGGAAAACGACATGCAAAACCGGGTGCAGCTGTACATCGCGCCTTCAAGATTTGTCAGTACCCGGTCTCTATAGTGCGTCAAAGAATCTTTGGCTCAATCATATTTAAGCTGTCTATTGCTATTCCCGGACCCATTTATTTAAAACTTACCGCCATAGTGAAACCGGTCGCGTCTCAGCAAGGCGTCTCTCTTCCGCGTTCGTCTAGCAGGAAGTAACTACGTCCTCCTGGCCCGCCCTTTACATCAGTCAAAGAGAAAGGACTAAGCCGGCCGGGTAGTTTCAATACTCACTAAGGAGAAAGTAGTGGCCATCTTGGAACATTTGTGTGTCAATGCACCACACGAGCGAAGGGCAAATACTTTTTGTCTCATCCTATTGGTACATTTTGGGCACCAATTTCAAGCGCATTATCAAATGAATCCTTCTCATATTATGCGATATTTTTACATTTCCTCGCATGAACATCGATATGATTCTTAAGGGCACATTTGATCAATTAGATATCCTTTATTTTTCCCCAATGCTGATGAACCAAATCTATGTACATATTCATAGAAACTCACACATCTCTTTGTCCATATTTGCTCCCTTTTCCACTGCTCTCAAAGAAATGATCCATTTACTTTCCAACTTTCGTAATTGCTGTTCACGGTTACCACCCCTGTTACCTGCCATCACAACATCTATACCATGAAACCTGATTTTATGTAAGTCATTTAGTTGATGCGCCATGTTGAAATGTGCCGCCAAAGGATATTGGGCATTGTTGTTACGCATAGCCCTAATGTGCTCCTGTATTCTTTCTTTCAATGGCCTTATTGTGCTGCCTACATATATCCAATTACATATACATTTTATGCAATATACTGTATAAGTAGTATTGCAGTTGATAAAGTTTTGTATCGTGTGTAATTTAGGACTGTTGTACCTGAACTCCGTTATTTTGTTTAATGCAAAGCAGCAAATGCGCAGTTGCCACATCTGTAGAACCCTTTGGGAGATATAGGCATCCAATTTTGCCCTTTTGGCGGCGGGATGTAACTTGGACACAGTTCTTGTCTCAAAGTTCTTCCTCTACTCCAGGTAATCGATGGTTTTATTCCTACCTTATTGTGCAGGCTAGGATCCTCTAACAATAGGTGCCAGTTTCTGTTTAGTATCTTGTATACATCTGTACTAACAGTACTGTATGGAGTAATGAACCTTATCTTTCTTTTTGTTTTACCTCGTTTACGTGGTTTATTTCCAATCAGTGAGTTTCTATTAATTTTATCAATTCTGTTTCTGGCTTTAGTCACTATTTCCTTACTGTAACCCCTTGATAAAAATCTCCTCTCCACTGATTTAAGTTCTGTCTCTAGTCTTTCCTGATCGCTACAGTTTCTTTTAGTTCTTAGCATTTCCCCAAAGGGGATTGCATTAATTTGCGAACTGGGATGTGCACTTTGGGCATGCAACAAAGAATTACATGCTGTATCTTTTCTGTAAAGGACAGCATGCAATCTACTATTCTTAACCACAATAGTGATATCCAGAAAATTTATCTTGGACACACTTTCCTCTTTCGTGAATTTAAGATTAAAAGGATTATCATTTAGAAAATCAAAAAACATGTCTAACTCCTCCTTGCTGCCCGACCAAAACATCAGTAGATCATCTATGTAGCGGCCCAGGTACAAGATGTTTTCTGTCAGCCTTTTAGGACATTTTCTCCATATGTGGATCAATTCAAAGTAACCCATATATAGGTTTGCTAGGGATGGGGAACATTTTGCCCCCATGGCTACCCCCCTGATCTGGCGATACCATTCCCCATTGTGCAGAAATACATTGTTGGCTAATACCAATTCAATCATTGACACCAACATATTTGAGTGGGCATAGGTCTCAATGGGTCTGCTCTCTAAAAAGTGACGTACCGCTAGTAATCCCTTATCACAGGGAATGCTCGTATATAGAGAGCACACATCCAAAGTGACCAGCATATGGCCCTCCACCCAGTCTACATCTGCGATTTTATTCAATACATCCCTAGTGTCTCTAATATATGTCGGCAAGTTCACAACCAATGGCTGTAAGAACAGATCTATATATTCCGAGATTTTTTCGGTTGGTGATCCAATTCCTGCTATAATAGGCCTACCCGGAGGGAAATCAGATTTTTTATGAACCTTGGGCAGACAGTATATGCAAGGATATGTTGGAGTATCATTGTAAAGGTATTTGAATTCCGTTTCTGAGATTAGACACTCTTCTTTCCAGATTTTAAGGTGATCGAAGATTGTTACTTTTATCTCCTTTATGGGGTTACACCTTAACTTAGTATATGCACTAGTGTCACCTAGTTGTTTATCAATTTCACCGATGTACTCTTTGCGGTTCATCAGAACGATGTTCCCTCCCTTGTCCGCCCCCCGGATGACAAGGGAGTCCTTCTTTTTTAGATTTGTTACTGCCTTACGTTCTTTTTCAGTAATGTTCTGGGTTCTGTATCTATATGTGCTTGAGTATTTATCCTCTAACGCATATAACTCCCGTGTCACATTTTGTTGAAACCTGTCTAAGTTATTATTACCCTGTAATTGTGGTGTAAATCTTGATTTCACTCTCAGGCCACTGTTGATTTCAGTGTATGTGTCCAGAGATAGGCTCGTTGCCACGGATTCCATACTTTCCATACCATCCTCAGCATTTATGCTTACTAGTAAATGCGTGTCTCTAATATCCCTAATGGAAGGGTTAGAGCTATTCATGTATACATTGGATACCTCATGTTCTCTCTGCGGTCTATCAGTAAAATACTTCAACAATTTGATATTTCTAATAAACTTAAAACAACTGATATGAAAAGAAGTGAAATCTGGAATATTACTAGGACAAAAACCCAATCCTTTGCTCAGTATGTTTATTTCTGGTTGCGTCAATTCGTGGTCTGAAAGATTCACAATGGCAATTTCATTACAGGTTTCAGTCTGTTCATTTACATTCTTTGATTGCGGGTCACTGACCTTGTTGCGACACCCGCTCTTCCCCTTTCTTCCTGATCTCTTGTTCCCCCTCCTTGTCCTTTTGTGTCTTTCTTGAATGTCTCCTTGTTTCCCTGTCTGAACCGCTGCAATTCTAAAACAAAGGGATCTTGTACGGGGCCTTGTGCACCTCCCTCTGGGCCTATGGAATCAATGCTTGTCAGGCTACTAATGCTTGTGATATCAGACATGCTACTGCTACCCGCTGTCTGTGAAGTTGTCTCTGAACCAGTTCGATTGTTAGGTGGTTTGATGTTATCGAACTTTCTTGCGAAGGTATATACCCTTCCACATCTATAGTCCCTTTCATCCCTTTTTATTTTCTGGCATTTTTTATCCCTTAGATACATCTGATGTTTCTGGAGTTGCTCCTTAAGTACGGCCCAGTTTTTATCTGCCACTTCTGGTAAACCCATATCCTTTTTTTTAGAATTGCAGCGGTTCAGACAGGGAAACAAGGAGACATTCAAGAAAGACACAAAAGGACAAGGAGGGGGAACAAGAGATCAGGAAGAAAGGGGAAGAGCGGGTGTCGCAACAAGGTCAGTGACCCGCAATCAAAGAATGTAAATGAACAGACTGAAACCTGTAATGAAATTGCCATTGTGAATCTTTCAGACCACGAATTGACGCAACCAGAAATAAACATACTGAGCAAAGGATTGGGTTTTTGTCCTAGTAATATTCCAGATTTCACTTCTTTTCATATCAGCTGTTTTAAGTTTATTAGAAATATCAAATTGTTGAAGTATTTTGCTGATAGACCGCAGAGAGAACATGAGGTATCCAATGTATACATGAATAGCTCTAACCCTTCCATTAGGGATATTAGAGACACGCATTTACTAGTAAGCATAAATGCTGAGGATGGTATGGAAAGTATGGAATCCGTGGCAACGAGCCTATCTCTGGACACATACACTGAAATCAACAGTGGCCTGAGAGTGAAATCAAGATTTACACCACAATTACAGGGTAATAATAACTTAGACAGGTTTCAACAAAATGTGACACGGGAGTTATATGCGTTAGAGGATAAATACTCAAGCACATATAGATACAGAACCCAGAACATTACTGAAAAAGAACGTAAGGCAGTGACAAATCTAAAAAAGAAGGACTCCCTTGTCATCCGGGGGGCGGACAAGGGAGGGAACATCGTTCTGATGAACCGCAAAGAGTACATCGGTGAAATTGATAAACAACTAGGTGACACTAGTGCATATACTAAGTTAAGGTGTAACCCCATAAAGGAGATAAAAGTAACAATCTTCGATCACCTTAAAATCTGGAAAGAAGAGTGTCTAATCTCAGAAACGGAATTCAAATACCTTTACAATGATACTCCAACATATCCTTGCATATACTGTCTGCCCAAGGTTCATAAAAAATCTGATTTCCCTCCGGGTAGGCCTATTATAGCAGGAATTGGATCACCAACCGAAAAAATCTCGGAATATATAGATCTGTTCTTACAGCCATTGGTTGTGAACTTGCCGACATATATTAGAGACACTAGGGATGTATTGAATAAAATCGCAGATGTAGATTGGGTGGAGGGCCATATGCTGGTCACTTTGGATGTGTGCTCTCTATATACGAGCATTCCCTGTGATAAGGGATTACTAGCGGTACGTCACTTTTTAGAGAGCAGACCCATTGAGACCTATGCCCACTCAAATATGTTGGTGTCAATGATTGAATTGGTATTAGCCAACAATGTATTTCTGCACAATGGGGAATGGTATCGCCAGATCAGGGGGGTAGCCATGGGGGCAAAATTTTCCCCATCCCTAGCAAACCTATATATGGGTTACTTTGAATTGATCCACATATGGAGAAAATGTCCTAATAGGCTGACAGAAAACATCTTGTACCTGGGCCGCTACATAGATGATCTACTGATGTTTTGGTCGGGCAGCAAGGAGGAGTTAGACATGTTTTTTGATTTTCTAAATGATAATCCTTTTAATCTTAAATTCACGAAAGAGGAAAGTGTGTCCAAGATAAATTTTCTGGATATCACTATTGTGGTTAAGAATAGTAGATTGCATGCTGTCCCTTACAGAAAAGATACAGCATGTAATTCTTTGTTGCATGCCCAAAGTGCACATCCCAGTTCGCAAATTAATGCAATCCCCTTTGGGGAAATGCTAAGAACTAAAAGAAACTGTAGCGATCAGGAAAGACTAGAGACAGAACTTAAATCAGTGGAGAGGAGATTTTTATCAAGGGGTTACAGTAAGGAAATAGTGACTAAAGCCAGAAACAGAATTGATAAAATTAATAGAAACTCACTGATTGGAAATAAACCACGTAAACGAGGTAAAACAAAAAGAAAGATAAGGTTCATTACTCCATACAGTACTGTTAGTACAGATGTATACAAGATACTAAACAGAAACTGGCACCTATTGTTAGAGGATCCTAGCCTGCACAATAAGGTAGGAATAAAACCATCGATTACCTGGAGTAGAGGAAGAACTTTGAGACAAGAACTGTGTCCAAGTTACATCCCGCCGCCAAAAGGGCAAAATTGGATGCCTATATCTCCCAAAGGGTTCTACAGATGTGGCAACTGCTGCATTTGCTGCTTTGCATTAAACAAAATAACGGAGTTCAGGTACAACAGTCCTAAATTACACACGATACAAAACTTTATCAACTGCAATACTACTTATACAGTATATTGCATAAAATGTATATGTAATTGGATATATGTAGGCAGCACAATAAGGCCATTGAAAGAAAGAATACAGGAGCACATTAGGGCTATGCGTAACAACAATGCCCAATATCCTTTGGCGGCACATTTCAACATGGCGCATCAACCAAATGACTTACATAAAATCAGGTTTCATGGTATAGATGTTGTGATGGCAGGTAACAGGGGTGGTAACCGTGAACAGCAATTACGAAAGTTGGAAAGTAAATGGATAATTTCTTTGAGAGCAGTGGAAAAGGGAGCAAATATGGACAAAGAGATGTGTGAGTTTCTATGAATATGTACATAGATTTGGTTCATCAGCATTGGGGAAAAATAAAGGATATCTAATTGATCAAATGTGCCCTTAAGAATCATATCGATGTTCATGCGAGGAAATGTAAAAATATCGCATAATATGAGAAGGATTCATTTGATAATGCACTTGAAATTGGTGCCCAAAATGTACTAATAGGATGAGACAAAAAGTATTTGCCCTTCGCTCGTGTGGTGCATTGACACACAAATGTTCCAAGATGGCCACTACTTTCTCCTTAGTGAGTATTGAAACTACCCGGCCGGCTTAGTCCTTTCTCTTTGACTGATGTAAAGGGCGGGCCAGGAGGACGTAGTTACTTCCTGCTAGACGAACGCGGAAGAGAGACGCCTTGCTGAGACGCGACCGGTTTCACTATGGCGGTAAGTTTTAAATAAATGGGTCCGGGAATAGCAATAGACAGCTTAAATATGATTGAGCCAAAGATTCTTTGACGCACTATAGAGACCGGGTACTGACAAATCTTGAAGGCGCGATGTACAGCTGCACCCGGTTTTGCGTGTCGTTTTCCGGTTTTAAACTAACTAAAGAAAGAGACAACCGGACGAGGGGTGTGCATACTTGTCGACTTAACTATGACAGGTGCTTGCTATTTTATATATTTTTTTATGGAATGTGAGACGGCTCAAGTGAAATATGTGTACTGCGATGGGCAGCCTAAATAGAGGTTTGGGACACACTTCTGGCTGAAGTGGCGACGGAAAGAATAAAATTGGTGTGCCACATTTCTACTAGAGGAGTAACACGTAGTAGCAAGGGCGGTTTTTTAGTTTTAGTAGTTTGGGACCGGTATTTGGAAAGGCGGTGAGCCTAGTTGCAAACTGGGGACAACACAATGAAGTATACTTTTGGAAACACAATAGATTTGTAAACAGCATCTGGAATTTCTTTCCCTCATAAACAACTGAAATGGGATTGGTTTAATATTTCAGATGGAACTTATCATGGCTCCTGCAGTCCTTTATTAAATTACAGACCACTGAGTGACAAATGAATAGAGAAGCACAAGAATCCAAAAGAACAATTTTCACTTTCATTATCATAGGCTTTTAAGGTAAGCCGGTCGACTTGGGAACTGTTTCTGAATAATTAAGTAGTGAGATGCAACATACGAATGCATGAAATCTTTTCTAAATACCGGTACTGTTTGGTTTTACAGGACCAATGATAAAGGATTTTTACGGTTTTTATTGAGTTATATGAAAATACGCCACTCACCATACTATTTTTCTGTGGTAAGTGGAATTCATTAAGCTTAGGTAGCCTTGCACTTGCATTTAATTTCTATTGATATAATTGGAATAGCAACAACATTGAAATAGAGACAGAATTGTGGCAAAAATGGGCACTGAGATATGCGCTTGAACAAAAGACACTAAGGCATAAGTGGTGGTCATCTTGAGAGACAAGTGTTGTATGGATAACTCTGAAATGCATGATTAATGCTAGCATAGCGTAACCATGTGAAGGAAGATGGCCACAAAAATTGTGTGTATTCAACTTGCTAAATTACATCAAGCGTGCTAGATTTATTAAGCAATTGTGCAGCTATTTATAATCTGAATTCCAGACTTGAAAAACATTATTGACATATGATACCAGCTCCAAATTGAAATGGAGGGGAATAAGGGTTGGAGTTTTGGTTAAGTATGGATGTGTAAAGGTGGCTTGGAAGATATGAGTTTTACTGATTGTATGTATTTGTATACTAATTTGCAGCCTTGAAAAAGCCCGTGGAGGGCGAAACGCGCGTCGGCTGTGACGATGTGGCAAGAAAATAATCAATAAATGAGAACTTTGAGAATCAATGGACTCTGTACTATTTGAATACTTGTGTGGACTGGAAAAGGATTGAAGTACTAAACTGATTGGATCGAAAAACAACTGAATAAAAGTTACGAGTAGGGATGTGCACTGGTTAAAATTGTCTCTATATAGTAGAGTGATGTAAGTAGAGAGGCATAGAGTGAAGTGGTAAAATAAGCGTCCAGTAATGCTTAAAGCTGACACACACACCCTTTTCAGCCAGCTCCAGGGGTAGTTTGTTGAACATGGCCCCAAATAGCTGGAAACAGTGTCATCAATGGCCAGGTGGGAGTTGCTGAGGTGGGCACCCTAGTCTCCAGCTTTAATCAGTGCTTCTCTTGAAGCAGGCATGCAGATTTCACCTTGGTGGCCAAAACACTCAGCACAGTTTGGGTATTTTAAATAGAAATCAGTTGGCCTTCCACTTACCAAGCTTTCATGTGCCTATAACTGAAAACTAATTTTGATATTAGATATTTTCCATGTTTCATTTTATACTTACTTCTGCAAGGTAAATTATGCCCAATTTACGCACTCTGTACTATTTAGTGATTTTCAATCTAAACTATTATTTGTGTTTTCTGCTGACAAGTTTTTTCGCTAAGAAGCCTGCATTGCTTTTTCAAGGGTGGATCTTTAGAAAAAATCTCAAATAAATGTACTGAAATAGTACTTTGAACCACTAAATTCGTGAGAACATGCAATACGTTTCTATCTACCACTGAAGAGTTTAGATCATCCTTTATTAAAAATTGTGAAACAATTAGGCCCACATTTACAAGCATTTTGCACTGTTACTGCGTCCCAAAAGTGACACCAACAGTTTTTTGTTTGCTATTTACTTTCAGTCGTAAACTTGTTTTGCATTGGAAAGTTGCCTAGAAGTAACACAAAGAAACACAAAGCACTGCTTTGTTTTACATAGAGTTAATGCATTTTTTGCAATTAATTGTTAATCTTAATCATTTATTTTGAAAATTATATATATTTTAATTGTTAATTGTTTTTAAGGATTTTTTTGATTTAGAGATTGATTTGTTTACATTTTTTTAATATTAATATTTGTAGAGAATTTTTTATGGTTTTAATTTCACATCTTTAATTTAAGTAATATTTTCATGTAAATATTTATTCATTTATTATCAGTCTGTTTTTTCTTAGGGATTTAGGAAGGCAGGTGAATTTAATTTGAATTCACATATTTTTTCACTGTCATTGTTATGTTTTTAAACTTTATATTGTATTAATTTGTATATAAAATATGATTTAAACATTATTGTTGTTTGGCATTATGCTGTTTTCCTAGAAAATAATTATGAGTTTGTATAGTATATGTAATCCTTACAAAGTTCAATACTTTCCATATTGTTGCATATATTGGAGTGGGAATAGTAATTGTAATCCTTCCGAAGTCCAACAATTTCCCTACTCTTGCTTAGACTGGAGTGGGAATAGTAAATCTAAACCCTCCAAAGACCAATACTTTCCCAACTGTGGCTTAGACTGGTGTGGGAATAGTAAATCTAGCCCCTCCAAAGTCAAACGCTTTCCCTGCTGTTGCTTCGGCTGGCGTGGTAATAGTAAATCTAACCCTTCTGAAGTCCAGCAGCTTTCCACTGGTTGCTTAGACTGGAGTGGAATAGTAAATATAACCCAGCCGAAGTCCAGCACTTTCCTTACTGTTGCTTAGACTGGAGATGGAGTAGTAAATCTAACCATTCTGAAGTCCAACGCCTTCCCTACTGTTTTGAAAATTGGAGTGGGAAGAGTAAATGAAAACCCTCCAGACTCCAACAGTTTCCCTAATATTGGTTAGAGTGAGTTTATTTAATGTTTGAATATTTATTTGTAATTGTATTTTTTATTGTTTATATTATGTTTAAAAATGTTTTAATGATTTGTTTATATTTGTACATTACTTTGATTAATTTTTTATATATATATATATATTTTTTCAAACGGTGCTTGTGTAAATTCCGTTGTGTTTCCAAATCAGAGGGCGCGTCGCCGAACTGGACTCACCAAGCACAGTCCAGATTCCTTTGCCACAAAGCCCCACATAGTAAGGATGATGGCGGAGAGTCTTTGATATGAGTATTTAATTAAACTATCGGCTGTTGTCGGACGCGTTTCGCCTGCACAGCAGTCTTGGTCACCAACAATTCGATAAAGTTTGTTCAACCATTAAACCATTTAAATATCCTGATTGAAAACATATCACGTGAAAACTACCAGTGCAATGAAACACATCTGAAACTATGCATTATACATCTGAAACTATGTATTATACAGAGAGTGCACTGTTCAATAAGAGGTTGAAATTGTTACCTCAAAAAATTATTTATAATGAGGCATTTAACCGCATTCATTAAGATGTACATATCGCGTAGCGAGGGTCACATCAGAAATAGCGTTTTTGTGCACTAGTTTAATTAATTAATTCCAATTTTCTATATTTATGAAATTGTGGATAGTTTTTAGCCAACTTGACGAATGTGAATGCATAATTCCGTATTTTATTAAAAAACTACAGGTCTGTCTTCACTTTTCATTGCACTGGTAGTTTTCAAGTGATATGTTTTCAATCAGGATATTTAAATACCTGTGTCTCATCCCTGGTGGTCCAGTGGGAGATCCCTGCTCTTCTGCTCGTACACATTTTTCCAGCCTTGTCTGTCTGCCTTTTGTATGTCTCCCTCTGTCTGTCTGGCCCCTGCTTTTCCGTCCCGTTTGTGCACCTCTGCCTTTTTGTGCTTTATGCTTTTGCCTTTTTGTTTATTTGTGTTTTTTGTGTCTATTTGTCTCGTATTGTGCCCTTTTCACTCTACTGTTTGCTATTTTCCTGCCGCTGCTGTCCCTGCGGCCCCTGCCCCACTACCCAGATGCGCTCCCTCCCCATCCCCACTTAATGCCGGCTGCGCACAGCCTGTATACTGCTGGTGCATGAAAGTGGGCCAAAGGCAAGCCCATCTGCACCTGTCCATGACCCGACCATGATCACTACCAGAAACCCTGGTCCTCTGACCTCCCACTGCAATGACTCAGCTGCCCGCCACACACTCAACCCCTGAAGAAACAAGAACTGCCACCTGTGGACCCCGAACACTACCCATGGCCAATTGTCCAGCTGGCACTGCTGACACACCTTCACCCACCTCCAGACCCCAAGGCTGCTGCCCACCCACTGGGAACCATTGCACCCAAACCCCTGAGCTGCATCACCCTCAACGTACACTCCCTGCACAGACACGCAGTAGAAATCTGGGACCTCCTCGACAGCCTGCCGCCAGACATCGCCTTCCTCATAGAAACCTGGACCAATGCCACCTCTGCCCCTGACATCGCTGCCTCCATCTCGATGGATAAAAAATCCAGAGAAAATACCACCTCGACAACCCATGAGGAGGACTCACCATCATACACAAGAACTCCCTCTGACTCACCACATCCAGCACGAACGACTCCTCTTCCCCCACAGAACACCTCCATTTCCAGATTCAAACCAACCCAGAATGACCCTACGCGGCACCCTCACCTACAGACCTCTGGGACCACACACTGCGTTCACTGCAACCATCACTAACCTCATTGCACCCCACACCAATGCCTCCATGGACTACGTACTGCTCAGAGACTTGAATTTCCACCCGACAACCCCAAAGACCCCAACTCCACCAGCCTCCTTGAAAACCTTGCTAACATTGAACTGAAACAGCTCGTCACCACCCCCACCCACAAGGCAGGACACACCCTCAACCCCATCTTCGCAGGAGGAAGCAACATCCGCATCAGCCACGCCACGCAACCCCTCTGGACGGACCACCACTGTGTACACTTCTGCTCCTCAAAACCCACTGCACAAAAACCTACACCATACCCCCCACGCAGGAATTAGAGCAAGGTCACCAAAGAGCACGTCAACTCCATCCTCAACCATACTCCCCCTTCTGCCATGACCGATGCCAACCCTGCAGCCAATGAACTCCACAGTTGGATCACCGACTGCGCAAACAGCCTCACCCCCCTTCAGAACTCCAACAAACAGCACCCCACGAAAGCCACCTGGTTCACCACCGACCTCTGAGAATCCAGACGCACCTGCAGACGTCTCCAGAAAGAATGGAGAAACAGCAAAACACCAGAAGCACGGACCAACCACAAGAATGCCATGACAGAATACCACCAACAAATCAGATCCACTAATCAGAACTTCATCCAGGACAAGATCCTTGCCAACTCCAGCAACTCGAAAGAGCTCTTCAGCATCATACAATAATTCACCAACCCCCCAGCGAAGCCTCACACGTCGCGCCCTCCCAGGACACTGCAACAAACTCAGCTCCTAAAGTCCATCTCAATATCAAGTCCCTCTACGACAACTTCAACGAACAGAAACAAGACACCAACACCACACCTACCTCTAGCAGTGCCAGCCAGCCTACCATATCCACCTGAGCCCCAGTCACTACAGAAGACACCGCCACAACCATGAGGAGCATACACTCAGGAGCCTCAACGGACTCCTGCCCGCCACACATCTTCCACAGAGCCGCTGCCGCAATAGCACCCAAACTACTACACACCATCAACTTCACCTTTGAAACCAGCACTTCCTGGAAACGCACAGAAGTCAAGCCCTTCTTCAAGAAGCCCTGGGCCACATGGCGGCTCTCATCCTACTAGACCTCTCTATAGCCTTCGACACCGTTTTCCGCCGCGCACTCACCGCCAGACTCCACGACGCCGGCATACAGGGAACCGCCCTTGATTGGATCCGCTCATTCCTCTCCGGCCAAACCCAAAGAATCAGACTCCTGCCGTCCTCTCCGAATCAACAGAGATCAGCTGAGAAGTACCCCAAGGATCATCACTCAGCCCCATGCTTTTCAACATCTACATGGCCCCCCTCACCCCCATCGTCAGGCAGCAAGGACTCAGCATAGTATCCCACGCCGACGACACCCAGCTGATCCTCTCCCTCACTAATGAAGCCGACACCACCAGACTCAGCTTCCAGAAAGTAATTAAAGACGTTGCATCATGGATGAGCAGCTGCCTGAAGCTCAACTCGGAGAAGACAGAAGTCCTCATCCTCGGTTCTACCCCCTCTGCATGGGACAACACCTGGTGGCCCACCATGCTCGGCAACCCCACCATTTTCACAGACCACTGCCCGCAACCTCGGCACCATACTCGACTCCTACCTCACCACGACCCGACAGATCAATGCCGTCTCCTCCACATATTACAACACCCTCTGCATATTCCGCAAGACCTTGAAATAGATCCCCTGAATCCAGAAAGACCGTCACCCATGCCCTCATAACCAGCAGATTGGATTACGGAAACGCCCTCTACACCGGAATCAACAAATCCCTGCTTCAAAAATCCAGACCATCCAGAACACCGCTGCCATACTCGTTCTCGGCATCCCACGGCAAGACCATATCCTCCAGCACCTACGAGACCTCCACTGGCTATCCGTCGAGAAGAGAGTACCGTTCAAGCTACTCATTCATGCCTACAAATCCCTCCGCAATACCGGACCCCAATACCTAAATGAAAAAATCTCCTTCTACTCACCCAAGAGAAGCCTCTGCTCTGCCGAAACCCCTCAAATCCACAGAGTCAGAACAGGTGGAAAAGTCTACTCCTACATCGCGGCAAAGACTTGGAGCGAACACCCACTCAGCATCAGACGTTTCCCCACTCTGCAAGCTTTCAGGAGGAGCCTCAAGACCTGGCTCTTTGGGTGAGGCGGAGATGCACGATCTCCCCCCCAGCGCCTTGAGACCCTCATGGCTGATTAGCAAGCTTCACAAGTTCCTGACTTATTCATTGATTGAAGGTCCCTCAGAAGTAAAGTGGACTTTATGCCCCAACTAGTAGTGCACCATGAGCCCCGTTAGCTGAGTGGTGGAGAAATGGGGCATTGCCTCTGAAGACCTCTTAGCAATTCCACTGTGTGGGACTTCCTGGAGATAAAAAGAGGGGTAGTTAGACCCCAAGGACGCCCACACAGCGGAATTGCTGAGATCTGGTAGGAGGCCATGCCCCCTTTCTCCACCACTCTAAAAACGCGCCTCCTAGTGCACTAACAGTAGGGGGATGAGTTCCCTTTGGATATTGAGGGTCTTTGGGAGCTAACTACCCCACCTGTTACCTCCAGCAAGTTCCACACAGTGGGTTTGCTGAGACGTTTTCAGTGGCCACGCACCCTTTCTCCACCATTCTGCAAAAGCACCTCCTGGAGCTCTATTAGTTGGTGTTTCAAGTCCCTTTGGCTCTTGAGGGTCCTTGGTGGCCAACTATTCCTCTTGTTATCTCCAGTGAGACCCACACAGCTGTATTGCTGCTGTGCTGTGGTTGGAGGCCATGCCCCCTTTCTTCACCACTCTGCAAATGCACCTCCTGGCGCACTCCTGGTTGGGGGAAGAAGTTCAGTTTAGTCTTGAGGCCCTCAGGAGGCAAGGGTGCCTCTTCACCCTACCAGCATTATGCCAAGATCTGCATTTGCAGACCGATGGAGAAAGGGGGCATGGGCTCTGACCACCTCTCAGCAATCCCACTGTGTGGAGCTTACTAGAGTTAACAGGGGGCTTTGTTGGTCTGTAAGGACCCTCACTAGCACACAGGACTTTATCCCCTAAACAGCAGCATGCCAGAAGGTGCGTTTGCAGAGTGGTGGAGAATTGGGCCGGGACTCCGGCGATTTGCTGTTTTTTTTTCTTCTATTTTTTAGGAATGGGGATCCATGGCCCCCCTTCCCGGGCCAATTTCTACCCCGGGGACCCCATCCCCGGGGGCCAGTCCTTAATGTTTTTTCTTTTACTAGGGAAAGTGCCCATCTAAGGACATTGCAGTTTGCTTTGGCATGGCGGTAGCATACCATGTTGTGCCCCCCTGTGGGCATGCACCCCAGTTCCTGCATGGCATGGACTAAGCCTGCCCATGCCCTGCATGAATAGGCTTTGGCACTCCCACTGTGCTGCCTTGCTAAGGCCCACATATGAGCCATACCACGTCACTGCCATGGGACCACCAAAGCCCTGTCCACCAGACCAGGAGGAAACTTCTAATCTGACGGGTGGTGAGCTGATGACTTTGGCTGTGTGGGAGCGGGGCAGTGGCGTGCCAGCTTGCTCCCACACAGCCAAGTTCATAATGTGGTCCTAAGTCAGAAGAACCACAAGAGTAACTCACACCTTCCCATAGCAAAATCTTTGTCAATCGGGCCAGTGTGTCTAAGAGCCTGATTTAGAGTACGACGTACAGGAAGTCCTTCACAAACTTTACAGATATCCTGTCCACCTTATTACAAATGCCATACGTTATAATACACTTACAGTAAGATGGGGCTGTCCATCATCTTTGTGACAGAGTAACACATCCACCAAAGTCTAAATCAGGCCCTTAGTTGCCCAAAGTGAGGCCATAATAATGTAATTAGTTCATAGTTTTAATTTAAGAGTACATGGGAATTAAAGATGTTGTCTTTAGGTAAAAGATTTGAGGTATGCATAAACGTGTGGTATTACAATGAGCTCCCACAATTTGCGATTCACCTTTTTCTTGTTCGTATTAAGCAAATTTGTCCCATTCTGAGTGTTATTATGTTATTATGGGTGGATTATGCCCAGTGATGCTGATAAACAGCTGCTTAGGCTAAATTTTTCAGTCACAAAGTATTTAAGGAGTACATTGATAATCATAGCAAGTCAAGTGATATCTGTGAAACGGAGTTCCACTCAGGCAAGTGATTTGAATTCACAAAAGACTATGGGGCAGATTTACAAGCCCCTTGCGCCACTTTTGCGTCACTTTTCCTATGTTAAAAGTGACGCAAAAGTGGAACAAGGGGCTTGTAAATCTGCCCCTCTTTTGGAGACAGCAATAGTGAAGAAATATGCAAATGAAGATTTAGCCACCATAACTAGGCATTAATGCAGAGTGGTGGTCGAGGTGGGGGCCAGTGGGATGAGTACACTAGCAATGAAGAGAGGCCTCTGTTAGCCCTGGTGAGAGCGTCTTCCCTCACATGCTGCAATTTGCACTTGCTTGGATCTCATGGTGGATTTTAAGTTTCATTGGCACTTATGAACAGTTTATTGGACTTCACTTGGACCTGATGTTTTTTCTAGCTAACTCTCCCAGTAGCACCGACAGGAAAACAATCTTAGTGATGCAATTATAGCTCGCACAATGCTATTGAAAAAGCAAAAGGCGTTTGCAAGCTTTCTTGTCTAGGAAACTAGGTTGAACTACCCCAACAGTTAAGGGTGGGCAGAAAGAAGAGTCTGGCTGGTAAAGACAGTCATTTAAAAAATCAGATTCTTACTATCCTTAGATGTCTTCCCTCATTTTATAAGAATCATATTGCAAACTTTTGGCAAATTCACAAACATCTTTAGGAGTAGGTCTGGAAATCTACAAAAGTCATAGATTATGGGACTATGTGTGAGGACTGTGTTTTACTCATGCAGATTTTCCGAAAAGTGAACACACAGTTGCTACAAAGTTCTTATGGGTGCTTCCCACAGTGCGAATTGCCATGCAAACTGAGAATACACTTTAAGTATTAGGTTTGTGGGTGTTCCAATGATTTTGATTCGCCAACCACCTGTGACTCTTCCTTTACCACCATTAAACCTAACAACAGTGACACATCTGGTGGGTATTGTAAGTGCACTTTATAATGTAAACTAGGATTTGTAATTGAGAATTTCAAATACGTTTGTGAAGGCTTCATATTTAATGATGACATTGTTGTCTTCCAATCTAACCTATGATTTTGTATAATGCACACAGAGACCAATATGTTAGGTTATGTATTTAAATCCCAATCACAGCCTTAATTGCATCACTTATGGTTGACTATATGGTTTGTCTAAGAAAACTGTTACAACATTGAAATTTCCTGCACCTGCAGATTAAGGTTGGCTGGGCAGTGTTTTTGCACATATATTTATTTTTCAGAGATCCTTGTAGAGCAATACGGATATGGAATTTCACAGTTCCATACAGTGGGACTTCCCGAGCTACACCTGTGTTTACATTATACCAACCACAGTTCAATTTAGCATGGTTGATTGTGCTTTCATTGTGCTGGTGAATTAAATGTGTAAACATGATTGATGCAATGGTGATTAAAACCTAATAAACAAAAGCAGTTCACTCAGGAGTACAGAGGGAAGGACTAAAATAAATGGAGTTAACATGCAGGAGGTGGGATTTGTGAAAGCAGACGAAACACCCAGGGATTAATGTGCACTAAAGAATGGGGAGGTGCAACTCCTGGCTCTCACGCTGCTTGTGCAAAAAGTAGAGAGTTTAATTGCTAAAATAAAGACTAATACAGATTCCTAAAATAGCTTTAAGTTATTTGATAGGGCAGAGGCACAGAGGTCAAATAGGGTATGCTGGAATCCCCAGTTAGGATACAGGGAGGGTTCACTAAGGGAGTGGGAGGGCAGGCCCGCAGATATTTTCAAGTTTTTTAGTTGATTTGAGCACAGGGTGGGGAGCAGATAGGGAAAAAATTAAAAAATATGGTTGTCATTAGCGCAAAAGGATAGCAATTTAGGATGGAGAGGAGGGTTTGGAGGTTGTCGCTCTATAAGGAAGGGAAGGAATGATCAGAAATAATGGCTAACAATTTAAGAATAATGTCCTGGAATGTTAATGGGTAAAAGGTGCCCTCCAGGCGAAGGAGGATCTTGGAATTTATTAGGCTTTCCGATCCTGATATTATCTTATTGCAGGAGACTCATCTACGCCGTGAAGAGTTGTTAGAAATCTCAAAGAGAAACAGATGGATCTTCCATTGGGTGTGTACAAACCAGACTTGTCATGTGAAGGGAGTAGCAGTCCTATACAAATAATTGGGCCAGATCAAGATAAAGGGCTCAAAGTTTCACTCTAGGGGCAAAAAGCTATGTTAAGATTCACAACAGAGGATATGCTTTTGTGACCTATTATGGCCCAAATATTGATGACTCTACACCACTTAAGGAATTATATCAGCAGCTTCTTGAGACAAAATATCATATCATTTTGGGAGGAGATTTTAATCCTTTGCTGGACCCAGTACTGGATAAATCAACCTCCAGGCCAGGAGTAAACTCTCCCAAAATGAGGAAGTTTGCACATTTTTTGATAAAAAAATTTAGCTTTAGTAGACGATATATGGAGACTGAAAGCAAGACAGGAGACAGGGTATTCCTTTTAAAATAAGAAACTGGCCCATGCATCGAAAATTCATTTTTCATGATAGATCAGAAACGTAATAACAACTCTCTTAAGATAAATCATCGCCCTTCACATTTGTCTGACCATGCGGCAGTTAATTTGGAGATATTAGTTTACCCCCCACCTGCACAGACAAGGTGGACTCTAGACAGAACCCTACTAGGTGACCCAGAAATAGTAAGATCCTTGAAAGAAGAAACAGTCTTTTCTCTTTCAACAGAATGTAGGTACGGCCCCACCACATATTGTATAGGATGCTTATAAAGCTTTCCTTTAGGGAAAAGTAATTAATGTAGCTGCTTATAAAAACAAGGAGGAGAAGAGTAAAGTAAGGGAATATAAGCAAAACATTCGAGAGATTCAGTGGGAAATAGCAGAAAAGGAACCTGCTCAAGTCTCTATAATAGAACAACTACTAAATAATCTGATAGAAGCAAAGGGCATTTTAACCGACTATCTAGGAGGACTAGTGAAACCAGTCGCGGCCGGTAGTGGAAGCACCGGCCGGGCGGTGACGTGGGAAGTGGGAGGGGCAGGGTGGGGGGTAGTAATGTTTGGATTACGGAGTTTAACAGGTAAGTAAACATATACATAAATAAAACAAATGTTGTTGCATGCACTGCATCACCAAATGCAATGCAGTGTGCGCAACGAAATTCGTTTTATTTATTTATGTGTTTACTTGCCTGTTAAACTCCGTAATCCATACATTACTATCCGCCACCCTGCCCCTCCCCCTCCCCACGTCACTGCCCGGCCGGTACTCCCACTACCAGCCGCGGCTGAGTGAAACAGATATGGGAGGTAAGCAGGCTGGCAAATCACAAATTTGGGGAGGATGTGGGAAGATGTTAGCATGGAAAGCTAGACAGGATCTGGTTAGGAACGAGATAAAGGAAGTAATAAATAAGGCAGGAAATAGGTGCAATTGGAGAGCTTTTGGAAACTTCTTTTAGGAATTATCTACGGATGATGTAGAAGGGACACCAGCAGAAGTAGGTGAATGATTAAAGCAGGATAAACTCTCCCTCTTAAACATGACTTAGCAGACAGCCCTTAATCACGAAATTTCCATGGAAGAAATAGAGGGGCAAGCCTGTCTGCGCCCGTCCGCGGCCGTACGGGGACCGGGGCCAGCACCCCTGCCCAAACTGACTGCCAGCTTATTCAATATGGGAAAGAGAAACTTTGACAGCTGCGCCCTCCCTTGGTATTGGCTTGTAGACATTCCATGGCGGGGTGGCGTCTGAGAAAGTGTCAACACTGTTCCTTCTTGGGGAGAAGGGAAAAGAGCAGTCAGGCAAATTGTACATTGCTCATGGGCGGATTACTAAATTGTAGATCCCTCGGTAAGCATAGCGTCGAGATTTCGGAGCTCCTCCTTGATGAAAATCTCGACGTATTATTCCTGACTGAAACTTGGCTAGGACCTAATTCAGACCTTGATATAGTGGCGGCCCTGCCCCTGGGATATACGATAGCTAGAATCGATAGACCAGTGGGCAGGGGAGGCAGTATCGCAGTTATCACGAAGGCACCTTATGAGCGCTCCCTCTTACCCTTACTGGTGAGCAACAGTGAGGCAGGGCACTTTGTGTTAAAGCTTGGCCCTAAGTCTTCTATTACCGGTATCCTCCTTTATAGACCTCCCGGAACACTTGGGAATTTTAAGTCCAGTCTCTTAGACGGCATAGCCCATTTGGTGATTAGGCGGAACAAAATCCTCGTGCTCGGTGATTTAAACTTGCATTTTGAAGACGCCCTGCATAATGAGGCGGCTGAACTATGTCAGGGTTTACAATCAATGCAGCTGGATCTTAAGTCAACTGTCCCCACCCACCTACGGGGTCATTTGTTAGGCCCAGTGTTTGCCAGTTGGGATGGGGTGGAGGTAGGGACTCCACTCCCGGTCCCCTGGTCTGACCATTCACTAGTGCCTTTTAATATGGCCTTATCCACAGTAGATCCGCAGAAGGGAGAGACTAATAACTTCCCTAGCAGGAAATGGAAACATTTCTTGCAGGACACTTTCAACCAACTGCTCAGGGAAGGGGGCCCCCCGGGAGGGTCAGACAGTGAAAATGCTAGCAAAAATTTAAATGAGCGCATCTTACAGGCACTCAATAAAGTGGCACCGCCCTTACCCTTACTGAGGACATCTGGAAGGAGAGTTAGATGATCTGCTCCCTCGTTCACCCCCGACCTGCAGATGGCTAAGGTAGACTGCAAGAGAATGGAAAGGAGCTGGAGAAGAGGGTATAGATCTCAGGAGCAGAAGCTCTGTAGGGAAGGACAGAGGAAATATCAAAGCCTACTCAGAAGAGCTAAAGCCGCCCATTATAAAATCAGAATAGGAGAGGCGGAGAACTCCTCCAAAGAACTCTTCAGAATCTATAAAGAAATCTACACAGTAGCAGACTCAAATGCCCCAGATAACGACTCAGTAGAAGAATGTAATAGAGTAGCAGACTATTTCTCTTTGAAGGTCAGGAACATCTATGCCACTTTCACTAGTAATCCAGGGAGTGGCTTGACTTTTGAGGAAGTACCGAGAGACAGTGTAATGACACATAACTTGAGCTGCTTTGCAGTCCCCCATCCAGAAATTTTAACCAGCATTTGTCTTAGTATCAAGGGTCCCCCAATGACCCAGCACCCCCCAAGGTACTGGGTGAGAGCTTAGAGACTCTTGAACGTACATTAGGCACATCCTGGAGGTCTCTTTTGCATCCCATACGTTGCCATCATCATGGAAAAAGGCTGTGATACTACCTATTAGGAAAAAGACCACTCTCGGCCATGATGTCCTCGAAAACCTTAGACCCATCTCTTTGCTGCCTTATGTAGCGAAGGTAGCAGAGAAAGTGGTCAACATCCAGCTGACTGCACACATGGAGAGAGCTAAGCTTCTACACTCCTCTCAATCAGGGTTCCGGGCGGGCTATTCCACCGAAACCGCTCTGTTAAGAGCCACAGAAACCATCAGGCAAGGAGCAGATGCCGGACACACCATGGCACTGATAATGCTAGACCTCAGCGTAGCGTTCGACACTGTAGCACACTTCACCTTGCTGCAGTGTCTGAACAGAGGTGGCGTTTTGGGCCCAGCACTGGGCTGGCTGAAATCCTTTCTGACAGAGCGTAGTTTCCAGATCCATAGAGGATCGTTTCAGTCCAAAGAGGTGGTATTGGAACAGGGGGTCCCTCAAGGATCGGCCTTAAGCCCCACCCTATTCAACCTCTACCTGTCTGGGTGGACTCGGCCCTCTCTTTTGAGGGCCACATCCGCCGGCTAGTAGGGAAATGTTTCGGGGTATTAAAAACCCTCAAAAAAACACTAGATTTATGTAGTAACTTGGGTCCAGGCTGAAGGTAGCTTTCAGGTAGATTTATTACTACAAGATACAAGCTATTACAAATAGGATGAAAGCCCCACCAGGAGCGCCTGGCTAGGTGCTCAGCCCAAGACCAACTGTGTTGAATCCAATCATAACATTCTAGATGACATCACATTTACAGAATTCCACTGGTGGAGTCAAGGAAGAGATGTGAACATACTTATTAAGATATTACAATTTACTCCCACTAGAGACCAGACAGACTGTCACACACTCCTTAGTCACTTCCCGACTAGACTACGGGAACGTCCTTTTTCTGGGTGTCCCGGAAAAGAATATCAGACGTCTCCAAGTCCTTCAGAATGCGGCTGCTCGTCTGATTTTGAGACTTCCCAGAAGGGCCGCGTCAAAGTCAGCCCTTGAAGCCCTTCATTGGCTTCCAGTCAAGGAAAGGGTATTATTCAAATCCCTTCTCATTTGCCATTGCATCCTTTGGCAAAAAGCTCCTATGTATCTGGGAAATCTGATTACTAGATATATACCGGGCAGAACATTGAGATCAGGCAGGACAGGACCACTGGTAATCCCTAGGATTAAGAAAGCGAGAATGGGTGGACGATCATTTCGCCTTTTAGTGGCGCAAAGTTGGAATAAACTCCCGCTAGGACTAAGGCTGGAACAATCAGAGACCAGGTTTAGGAGTCTTCTGAAAACTCACTTGTTCTCTCAATAGTCTCTTCTCGAGAGTGGACCACTGTATGCTCTCTACTATCTTGCACCAGACTCTTCTCCACAGCGCGGGAACACGCCGGATGGCGTAACCAGGCGCTTTATAAGCCCCTTTATTATTATTATTATTATTATTATTATTATTATTATTATTATTATTATTATTATTATTATTATTATCATTATTATCATTATTATCAAGAATTAAAGAATGGAAAAGCCCCAGGACCCGATAGCCTTCCCAATGAAGTATACAAAATCCTGAAAAAGGAAACACCCCTTTTTTGCAGAAATGCTTAATTCTATATTTATTTGGCAAGCACGGATCCCTGTCACTTGGAGCGAAGCAGTGATCACCTTAATCCTAAGGGTGGGCGGGCAGCTACGCTCCGTGCACGGAGTGTGCGTAGTGCCGGCTTCTACGCATTTTGGGTAGCAGGCGTAGAATTCGCCACTACCCACGCTCCGCAGACGGTGCGTAGCTGGCGCCACCCGCCTCCCTCCCGCCCTCCCTAAATACTTTAATTTAAATGTTAGCAAGAATTAAAAGGCACTTACCTTGCCCGCCGCTGCCCGCCGCGTCCCCGGGGCTCCCTCTCTTCATCGCTGCCGTCTTGGGTAGAAATGCGCATGCGCGGGCGGCCGCGCATGCGCATTTCTCACGAGCAGGTGCCAGACTGGAATTTTAAAACAGTGATACATTAATAAATCAACCCCAAATTAATTCATGTCAGTTGAAGCAGGGCAGGTGTGCTTGCTTTTCCCCACCATAATCTACAGTGATGATGAACCAGAGGGTGTCATTGATGTACCAGAGGGTGGCATGGGTGAAACAGAGGGTGGCAGTGGTGAAACAGAGGGTGCTGGGAACCTGTGATGATGAACCAGACGTAGAAACAACATAGTCGCGACCGTTGCGAGCCGACAAGTACGTTCGCAATTGCGAACTGGTACAAAACCCTCGCGAACTTGCAGAAACCCTTGCGAACACAAAAAAACCTGCAAATTCACGGATTTTGCGGATTGCGAGTTCGCAAATATGCACATTTGCGAACGCCAGATTAGCAAAATTCGCCCATGCTTATAGAACACTCCAATCCCTACACACCGTAAACATCTAGATATACCTAGGGGTGCGAGTAACAGAAGACCTGGAGCAAGCAGCTTTGGCAATCTATACTCGACTTATGCAAGAAACCAAAAGACTTTTGCAAAGCTGGGATCTCCTTCCACTATCCATTTTAGGAAGAGCAAATTTAGTCTAAATGACAATCCTCCCTAAATGTACATTTATATTTAACACTCTCCCTTTGCTCTTTAAGCCTTCCTGGTTTACAAATCTTCATGGGCAACTTAGTAGTTTTATATAGGAGGAGTAAAAGCGTGAGAATTTCCTGGAAAAAACGTAGGAAGAAAAAACTGGAGGGGGGTATAGCGCCGCCAGATTTTCAATTGTATTATTGGGCTTTCTTTTTGAAAAATGCCAGACGACTATTATGGCCCTCCAGGATATAGGTCTCTAATAAGCAACCTAGGAGAAGAAAGTACAGGATTCTTGTTTAAATTTGCCCACGCCTAATTCTTTAAAAAAATTAAATTAAAGACGCTAATTGCAGCCTGTAAAATCTGGATTCTGGATGAATTTCTTACTATAGCTCTATAGCACCAATTTGGAACTCTCCAGGAACCCCATCATGTATGATCGATAGTCTAGCTTCACCATTGGTAAAGACTGTTTTTTTAAGATGGGGCCAACTCACAGGGGAAGGTACAATATTGATTTGGACTGAAATAAGCCAGAAGACAGATTTTAAGTTATCCAGATTTAAATATTATCAGCTGGTTAGTTGGTCGCGATCCCAGTTAAACATTAGGGTGAAGTCGGAGGTTGATAGGGATTTATTAAAAACACAAACCTATAGAAAGGAGGTATTCAAGTAGTATTGGGCATTAGTTCAAGGAGATGAGGAGGATGTGATCCTGGCCGAAGAAATCTGGAAGCTGGACATGCCAGGTTGCGATATCCAAAACTTATGGCAAGTATCTGCTGCCACATTATGCTCTTCGGTCACTTCGGCTCCACTTAGGAGAAATCACTTGTTCACCCTATACAGGGCCTACTGGTCTCCCAAGAAACTCGCTAAGATGGGAGGTGCTAGAAGAAGATGCTGCTTGAAATGCCAATTGGAAAATGCAGACGATACACACCTTTTTTGGCAGTGTCCATCTATCCAGCTCTTCTAGCGAGAAGTGGGTAAAGTATTTAAAAAAATCCTTGTTTGAGAATTTGAGGTAAGCCTTCCTTTGGTTATATTTGGAGTAGATAAAACAAACTGGGGGAAGAACACCAGATCTCCATTGTTTATTTTAATGACAATTGTGCGAAGGGAAATTTGTGTAAAATGGGTCTCAGAGCTTCCCCCTACATGTATGAATTGGTTGAATTTTTCAAGACATATAGCTAGGCTAGACTGCCAGATGGGTTCAGCTAAGAAAAAAAATGTGGGCCCCTTTTATCTCTCTTGGCTCTTGATATTTGCATGCATAATATACTTTTCCAGCAAGGTTTAAAATTATATTTTGGTATTTTGCTTTGTCCGGCCTAGTCCAAGGATTAAGACAAGCTCAATGTGTTGATGAGAACTGTGGTGGTTTTCACTTGTTTCCTTATCAACTGCCAGTTGAGAAAGGCTTTCCTCTAACTGGCCTAGATTTTGGAAGGTATATGGCGCCCAGATCCTTCAGACCTTCAGAAAGATCTCGCTCTCTGCCTTTGTCAAATATGAGGAAAATAATAATAATAATAATGAACTCTGGATCATCATGCCCCATAAGCCTTAGCCACTCCTTAATGAGGTATGTAATGCGTTGAACGTGTGGGTCAGGAGTTTGAAGTGTCCTTGTTTGTATATGGGTAGAAATGTAGTGCCATGTGTGAAGGTGAGATATGTGTGTTGTGACAGTTCTGGATAATCTGTACCCTCCTGAAGAGCTGCTTGTTGATCCTGGGGTAAAATGTGTTCCTGTAATCCAGAATGCAAGTGATAAAGGCATGGGTGACATTTTTCTGTGAGTTGTTAGGAAACCACTTGAATATTATTTTTTTCAACATTTTCAGGGTGCGGAAACTTGATGATGTCAACTTGGACGGCCATGTTGAGTTTGCAGTCGATGAAAATCGTGAGGTCCTTGGCGTTGTAGTTGGGAGTCGGTGTATGTCCTAGATCTGTCAGTCCCATTGAGAGGAGCATTTCCAGAAGAGCACAACTTTGGTCTTGTTGGAATTCACCTTCAGCAAGTTGGACTTCATCCAGTTGGGGTTTTCGGTCATGTATCCTTTGAATCTGTTCCAGATGCTGGGTGCCTTGTCGTGAGGGAGAGGATAAGTTGCATGTCATCAGAAGAAGAGATGGCGATGTCGTGGAAGAGGATGAATATGGCCAGATGGATCATGTAAGTGCTGATCCAGTGTAAGCGGCATACATAATTTTAGGTTTAACTTTCAAATCACTACCTACTCATTTGTCCCTCTAACTGTACTGGGCCCCTTACAGCTAGGCAGATCACAACATCACCCTTACACACAGAGTCGAATGGTCCTCTGATGGCTCTTTCTCCGCCCATAGGAGGGGTGGGAATTAGGATGTCCTAAAAAACATGATGTTAGCCACTCAATGAGGACCATTAATTGGTGACTAATTCACAAATATTGAACTGAGGTTCAAATACACTAGTCTCAAGACCATACTGCAAATATAGAGTATTGCAATGGGAAGACCCAACCTCCTAAATAAATCCAGTCTAACTAGAATGATGCTCACTAGAACCTCTGCTACTTCAACGCAGAATAAAAGAAGCAGAACTTGATATTCTGAAAAAATTAGAGGATTCTCCTCACAGCACATTTAGATCAAAATAGTAATTTAGCTCAGTTTCAAATAAAGAACATCAGGACACAATAATAGACCCAGGAAATTTAGATAGTTTAGGTATTGTATTACTGTTCCAAAATCGATACAAAGAAGCAATTCCTTAAGCTTCTCATCAAGAATATTAAAGCATGTAGTACAATACTACACATGCAGTCAGAGGTTCAAATCCAAAGAGAATGATTGAAAACAAACATCAGACACGGGGTTACAGATTCCTACCACCATTAAAGGCAGAAGGATAGTTTGATTCTCCATAGCATCATCTAAAGATTTAAAGCAAAGAAGTAAAAGGAATCAATTTTAAAGACCTCTCAGTGTGAGTCTATGAGCATAGGCAAAAGGGGAAATGAAGAAAAAACCATTTAGTTCAGCAAAGTAGGATTCCAGGCCAACTGCATAAAAGCAGCAGCGTCAGCAAAAAGGCAGTCCAAGATAGAAATTTAAATAATGATTATAAAATCATCTGTTCTTTCCCAAATGTAGCAATAAAAACGTTGGCATTGCATCAAAGAGGAATAAAGGTATGGCATTGTGTGGATGTGTTGGTGTTTGTGCGTGTTGCCCCACTTTTTTTTTCTTTTATAGTCTTTATAACACCTTAATGAATTCGTGTCACTTCACTAGTCAGTCCATTGTCTGATTAGTTTACTTTTGTAGTCACCAAATACATTTTAGTTACTCCTGCATTCTTTCCCAAGCATTTCATATGAATTACTTCACTTTCCAGGCCTCCGCGGTTTGTCAACGGTAAGAAATATGCAATATAACAGACTACAGCATTGGTTTAAAGTTGATTTTCCCACTGAGCCATCCCACAGTGAACTTCAAAAGAATGTCCTTTGTATGTAAGAGGAGACATGTGTAGAACAAAGAATGCAACATTTGCAGAAATACCAATCAATTATTATGCTTGCTATGGGAACATTTGCAGCTCATGCTTAAAGCTTAAAATGCTTTCATCAGCTTTAAATTAATTAAACTTAATTGGAATCAAATTTAATACATCAGATTATCATTTCATAAGAGATGAAGAATAAAGGTTTCACCTATGTATTATACAAAATGTACTAACGTTAGCTATGGCCTACTACCACAATTTTTCTAAATCCATGCATATAAATTATTCTTAAAAAACATCTTACTAAAATGGTTTCCTAATATTTATAATCATTAGGGTCTCTACTATCACATCTGTAAGTTTCAATTTCCTAACTACTGTTGTTGCATAATTGCACCACTATTTATTTATAATGTATTTGCAATGAAAGGCAATAGAACTGTTAGGCCTCATCATTAGATTCATTTGTTTTCATCAGTACGTGAATAGTAAAACATTATTTCTTGAGTAATCTTATTAAGAAAATACATTAATGAGCACCATAACTATTTAGCAATGTATTTTCTCCTTTTTTTAACTCTTCCAAGCCCGTCTTTACGGTGCTGTTACTACACTTGTCTCTATTGCTGTATCACAGAGTTGATTTTGTGCAATATACACGTTCAGGTTTTTGTGTTTAAATCGATAAATTGTCGGGGCGTGAAAATCCTGAAGTCTGGGATAAGGCGAAGTGGGGAAAAACAGGTCTCTCGCAACGGTGCAGAGCACAGGAACCCAGAGGGGGAATCTCTGGATGGCAGGGTCCCCGTAGTAAGCGAAGACTCAACGGCCCAGGCTTGTTGCCGGAATCCACAGGGGAAGGAGGCCAGGATACATGACGACTGCTGGGACCCAACAAGCCGGAGAACCCGCGGATTGGTGATGGAGCTAGTGCCTGGCCCGTGGTGAGGTCTCCCACTGCTCACTGCTTTTGCTGTGCTGGGAGGCCCCGTGGGGCTTGGGAGGACCCTGGCCCTGGATTGGACCTGGATGCCTGCAACGACGGGAGTGGCGTGTGCGGCCCCGATGAGCATGGACGCTGAGTAAAAAGCGGCACCCCGCGGCACAGTGAGTCACTCCGAGAGGGAGTGCGGGGAGGAGCCGCAATACCTTTGGAGTGGCCGGTGGCCACTGGGGGCTTCTTGGGTCTTGAAGGCTACCTGGTAAAGGAGGGCATGGCCCCGCTGGGAACAACACGCCGTGCCTTTGCGTGGAAGGGAGGAGAGCTAAAGCAAGCGATGGAGGTCCCTCAGGTGGGGGTGACTGCCAAGCTACCCTAGGCAACGAAACAGGGGTAAGAGAACTTGGCAGTCCTAGATGTGACAGAGGAGAGAGGGCCCTCCTTGGAAATACCCTACAGTGGACTAACTGGCCCCCCGGGTGGAGTGAAGAGCAGCATCCCATGGCACAGTGAGTAAATCTGTGAGGCAGAGCAAGGAAGAGTGGCAGTACCTGTGGAGTGCCCGGGGCTGCTGGAGGCCTCTTGGGACCTTGAAGGCTGCCTGGTAGAGGAGGTTGCAGCCCGCTGGGAGCAGTACACCAGGCCTTTGCGTGGATGGGAGAGCTGAAGTAAGCGCTGGAGGTCCCTGAGGTGGGTGTGGCTGCCGAGTTGCCCTTAGTGGCGAAACGGAGGGGAGTGAACTTAACAGGCCCAGATGCAACAGAGGGGAGAGGGCCCCCTGAGTGGCAAATGCCCAGCTCCCACTTTAATCTGAAACAGAGTGCGGAGCAAGGGCCCCCAGTTAAGGCATAGAACTGGGCACCCGACTCGGGGTGCGCCTCTCGCTTTCTCTCCCCCTGTGAGTATATAGCTGGGAAGTGGCAACCGCAAACACATGGACGCGGAGCACATTTAAGTGGCCGACCGCCTGCGCCCTTTGACTGTCTGTGGAGTCTGGTTGGGGGTGCCCACCTTCCAACCTAGCGACCTGCTTGTATAGAAATACCATGCACAATTCTTGAATGACAGGAACACCTGGTGGGAAGCCAACTGTGATCATGGGCAAGGTCAGAACGAAGTTGGTGGGAGCTCCCCTGGTGCAAGATGAAAGTGCTGGATATCCCTCGGAGCTGGGCTTCGGCTCGACAAGGGGAACGGAGGACTCGGAGTCCGAAGGCTCTGGAGTCAGCAGCGTGGTACTCCTGAAGGTTACCCCTGGAACTGCGGATGACATCATCTGATTAATGGCTTGAGCTACGCCAGGCCACACATGGAAGGAATGAGAGACCATGTCCCTATGGACTCTGTGGAAGCTGTTCTGGCTCAGGCTATGTGTTTTGGACTGAAGCAGCAGTGTGAACTGTTAACTTCGCTCTACTGGCCATCCCCCCCCCACCGACGGGCGGGTGCCAGAATGGTTCCTGCTCTACATGGATGTACCATGTTACAACGCATACCGTTACAACTACCTACCATTACAACGCAACCATTACAACGCATACCATTACAACGCATAGCGCTTTGGGGTGCTGGATAGTGGTAAGTATAATTTACTATTCTAACTCCAGTCCCCGTGGACCCTAGGGAAGGTGTTGGATAGTAAATTATACTTATTCCCTATCCTATAGCGCCCCCCAGCGCAATGTGTTGTAATAGTATGCGTTGTAAAAGTCGCATTGTAATGGTAGTGCGGAGTAACGAATGCGTTGTAACAGGTGCATACCGCTCTACATTGGTAGTTAGCGACCTGGGTAAGGTTTGAGAAGCTGACCATTGTCAACCCACTCTGGTATAAGGGAGTTATGAGCTATGGGAAGTTGTGTTTTTATGTGCAGTTGTTTTTTTCCGCTGAACAGGGGTTGTCATCGAGACACAGGCGATGGCTGGGAGGTGATGAGAGGAGCTGTGCAATTTCATATCACCATTGATTATAGCAGCCGCACCAGGTATTATTAGATTCCTCACCTGGAATGTCAGAGGGCTGGGGTCAATGAGCAAGAAGCACAATGTGCAAAGTTACCTGAGGAGAAGGGGGATTGAGATTGCCTTACTCCAAGAAACACACCTCGTATAGAGCGAAATTAAGAAATTGCATAGAAGGTTGAGAGGGCAGATATACGTAACAAGTTATTCGGCCTTTGCTAGAGGTATCCTGGCATGGTTGTGGCCAGGGATTCCCTTAGATGCCATTAGCACTAAGATCGACAAGGAAGGGAGGTATGTACTGCTTACTGGGAAGCTGTGCGGCAGAGACATTACCATTGGTAGCATCTATGCCCCAAATCATGACTAGCTGGCTTTCCAGAGAGGGCTTTCAGCTCAATTAGCTGACCGGATGCAGGGAGTCACAATAATAGGGGGAGACAGCAATTGTGTGACAGACCTTGTGCTAGATCGCTCACACCCCCGCCTCCCTGGAACACAGTCACTGGGGATTAATTGACACCTGAAGGGTACAACATGCCATGGACAGGGAATACTCCTTCTTTTCTCCCATACATTAGGTCCATACTAGGCTAGATGCCTTTCTCTGTTCTGCAGAGATCAACGTGACCATTACACATACTGAATATTTGGGAAGCACCTGCCCGGACCATGGTCCATCACTACTGATCTACTGACCCTCTGGGATTAGAACCCCGATCGCTTTGTGGAGGTTCAGCCCCGAGATGCTGGGAGACGGTCCCTTTAAGGAGTCGCTAGACTCCTCATCGATACCTACTTTGCTTCAAACACGCACTCTGCCTCCAAGGAATTGGTGGAATGGGAAGCTTTTAAAGTGGTGATCCGGGGGCACTGCTTGAGCCAGTCAGTTGGGGTGCGGAGAACCCTGTACAGGGAGCTGGATGATCTTGAGAAGCGCCTGCGTGCACTTGACAACACCAGGGAACTGCTGTGACTGTGGCAGTGGCTCTTTTGGATTCCAGATACCTATACAATTAAGTGCTGGAGCACTTACGTAGGTTTGACTATAAAGGTTATCTGGTGAGAGTGCATGATGAAGAAGGTAAAGGTCGCTTATTAGCATGATTGATTAAACCGGAAACACAAGGGGGCATATTAACAAGCTGAAGTATCGCCGCTTTCTCTGCACAATTCGCCAAGAAAGCGGCGATACTTCCAGCGCCCTATTAACAAGGGCATTGCAACGCCTGCCTCAGGCCCACTTTGCATGTCAGCGAGAAACGTCGCTAATGACATGCAAAGTGGGCGTTCCCACGTCCAACCACATGTAAAATGTGGTTGGAGGTGGGAACACCCTATCACCAAGGCAGGCGTTGGGAGGAAAAGACCTGCGATAAAATCGTTTATCGCAGGTCTCCCAACGCCTGCTCTGACCAGGCGTTAGGCATTGATAACATCGGTGTGGATCATAAAGCTGAATCCACCGCCCCATATTATCAAGGCACATATTAGCGCGTGAAAACAATGCTTGTTTTCACGCGCTAATGTTCACTATCGCCGGCTATCGCAGGATTTACTATCGCCTACGTGTTGCTCGTTGATAATAACGCGCTAATACTGTATAGCAACACTATAGAGTATGGCAGTACATTTTTTGATGTGTATAATCTGTATAAATATGGATGCCAATATTATGATCCTATAAAACTTGTTGCTGACTAAAACAAAATCATGTATTCCATTAAAATTACATAACTGTACAAGTCTAGGGTGACATATAGATAATGAGTAGAAATAGGAATAAAGTTGTTTATTGTGGAAAATGTACAAATCAATAAACAGTGGGTAATTGTATGTTTTTTAAACAACCTTTTTAGAATCGGTCCTGAAGAAGGTGTCTTATAAAGAAAACCGAAACGTGGGACATCCTATATTTCTTACGATTATGCATGTGTCAGAAGAGGTTAACGCTCACTTCCAGGAATATTACGAAGCACTATATGCTGCCCCAACCCCAGCTTCCCAGGACTCAGTTAGAGAATTCTTAGCCCCCCTGCAACTAGTGAGCTTAAAAGACAGTACCAGGAGTTATTGGGAGGGCCGGTGACACTGTGGAGATGCGGCAAGCCATAGCCTCAGAGGCCACAGAGAAAACACGGGCTCTGATTGTCTTCCTGCCGAATTTTATACCGTTTTTGCCTCTAAACTGGTGCTTTGCTTGGCGGCCCTGTACTGTATGCTTCATAGCTAAGGCTGGGACGGCTCCCAGACTCCACACAAAATGCCATAGTGATCCCGCTCCCTAAATCCACAACCCCAGGGACCCGGGTAGAGGACTATAGATCGTTATCTATGCTTAATATGGATTTCAAAATCTTAAGCAAAGTGCTGGCACTGAGACTGCTCCCGCACATGCCCACACTAATCAACGCAGATCAGAATGGGTTCATCCCTTCATGAAGCACCTGATACAACTTGAGGAGACTCTATTCAATATTATACCACCCTGAGGCAAAAATACACGAGGAAGCTGCAATACTATCGACAGACCTTGAAAAGGCTTTTGATACAGTTAGTTGGCACTATTTCATTCAATGCATGGAGAGAATGGGTCTGGGAGAGGGTTTGATTAAATGGGTTAAATTATTGTATGTCAACCCAACTGCAAGAGTCAAGATGGGCGGATCAGTTTCACTCCAATATGGGATCTTCCGTGGCATGTGACAGGGGTACCCACTGCCGCAGGTGCTGTTTGCTCTGATGATGGAGCTGCTTGCTGCGCTGTTCCGCCAGGGGTGGGGGGAGGGATGGGGTTGACCATCGATGGGCGGCAACAGATTATTTCCCTATATGCTGATGATCTTTTGGTCTATCGGCGTGAGGCAGTGGCCGGATCTGCTGCGGCTCTGCACTGCTTGGACAGATTTGCCACCCTGTCAGACTGCGAGTTAATAAGGCCAAGGCCTACCTCTTCCTGTTGCCGGGGCCACTGGTGAGGCCCCAGACACTCCCGGAGGACCTTAATTGGGCCCAAGGCAAGTTCAAGTACCTAGGTACACATACCTATCACTTCCTGGCTGAAATGCGTGAGGGCAACCTGGATAGAGCTCTTCGATTGCTCAAATCCTGTGTGACATTATGGAGCTCACTGAAGCTACCTGTGATGGCGCGCATAGCACTGACCAAAATGGTCATGTTGCCCAGATTACTGTATTGTTTTGTGAACCTCCTGCTGATTTTACCCAGAAGCTGCATCACCACCCTGGACTCATTGGTACGAGACTTGATTTGGGGTGAGGGCCGTAGGAAAGTCTCACTGGCGATACTGTGGCGCCTGATGCGGAAGGGAGGTTTGGAGGTTTGGGGGTACCCCACTTCAAATTCTATTACCTAGCCTCCCAGATACAATGGTTAGTGCAGTGGTTTAAGGGTGTTAATGTAGAGGGAACATTCCTGGGTAGGTTAGGTGGTCATACCACACTCCTACTGGCTAAGATTCTGGACCATAAGGAGGGGACTCCTTATCGATCAATACTACAAAATGCGACTTTACAGTGCTGGAGGAGGAGGAGGCACTCAGGTTGGAGTCTTAGGGCCCGATTCACAGAATGAACTTAAGACTCAATCCTAAACTTACTACTGTTTTGGTATTCACAGATTGCACTTACTACTTTTGGTATTCACAGAATGCACTTACTACTTTTGGTATTCACAGAATGAACTTACTCATTTCGGTATTCACAGAAGTTAGGACTCCTAACTTTAGGACTCCTAAATGCCTTCTGTGAATAGCGAAAGTCTTAAAATTAGGATTTTTCTCAATTTAGTAGTAGTAAAGTTAGGAGTCCTATTCTGTGAATCGGGCCCTTAGTTCTGAAGAGACCAACCCCAGTTCAGAGAGGCGGATCCCGCACAATGTTACCTCGGTTACTAAGAGGAAACAGCCATGCCGATTTCGTTTTTGAAGGCTGATCGGCTAATTGCTATACTTTTGCGATTTGCTTTTAATAGATGCCATCACTAACACGCACAATGTTTCCTTTGTTTCAAAGAGGAAACAGCCATGCCGATTCCAGTTTTCAAAGGTCGATCGGCTAATCGCTATACTTTTGCGATTTTCGTTCAATAGATGCCGACACTAATACGCTTAACTATCACTGTTGTTTCTCAATTCTGCAAGCTTTTTTGCCTAGTGTCGTTACCTCTCCTGACTGACTTATTGTTGTAAATAGATGTCCTGAGCCTGGTGTATTATTAAGGTTCCTTTATTAAAGTTAAGCTGCAGGTCAAGTCATTAAGATGGTAATAAGAAAAGACCCAAAAGGAGTGACCTCCTTGTCACTCAGCCTGCCTGGTTCCAACTGCCAGTTGAGACCAGGCTAAGCCCCCAAACACCCAATGATGTCACCAAACATTCTAGTGGTGACATCATGTGAGTGACAATGAAATCCCACAGACAGAAAAGAGACAGGCTAAATATAACACATATCCTAAAGGCACTTCTGAATTCCTGGCTCAATGAATCACTATGAATCTGTACCAAATATAGCCTCTTGCTGCTGTAATATGTGCATCACAATTATGTGTATGTGTAGGTATATATACACATGTAACAGACATTTGCTGTGTATTCTTACCTTCTAGTTGGGCACTATGAGGCGTACCTAGAGCTTGGAGAGCAGTTCTTTCACACCCCTTTAATGTAAGATAGACTAAGAACATACATACATTTTGTATTTCTTATCCTTTCATTATATTTTGATAAGAATATTCGGTCAATGTAATGTCAGACGATGAGAAACATGAAACTATGACTGCACTTTGATTTTCAGGAAGACAAACCACTAAGAATTACGGAGGTCGTCATCAACCTGACCTCCCGATCCTGTGATGGCCAGTATGAATACGTTTTCATTTTTTCAATCACATATACACACTGTTGCAGGGTGGCTATTTAACACTAAGGTCCTGACAAATTCCACTGGATCCCTGTAAGGGACCTATCTATGGCAGAAACATGTTGACCCTTGTGAGGGATATATTTGTTTAATCTCCTGTCCTCTTTTTAACCTTGTCCCTGAGATCACCCAATAAAGATTTAGTGGACCCCCGAATATAATTTTAGCCACCACAAATACCACATCTTTTTGCAATCTGCCCTTCATTCACCTTCTTCCACCACTCATCTTGAGAAGACACCCCAGTTCCTCTCCTAGGAGAATTGTAGCACACATCTCGGCGTGAGGAAAGAACCCATATGATGAAGCATGTCACCTTACGGTGAGTGAGGATTCTCTTCCTGAAAGGATTTCTCCCTCCTCTATTTCTTTTGCTCTGATATCACACTACTTTTACCTTTTTCACTCCTAGCCAGTTGAACTTTGTGTGTTTTTCAATATTACTTTTGCGATCAGTACTACTTGGTTTTTCTAGATCCCTGTTGATCCAGTGTGTAGAGACTGTTTATTTGAATGCATGGAGAGAATGGGTCTGGAAGATGGTCGATTAAATGGGTTAAATTATTGTATGTTAACCCAACTTCAAGAGTCAAAACGGGTGAGACAGTTTCACCCTAACATGGGACCTTCTGTGCAACGCAACAGGGGTGCCCACTGTTGCCGGTGCTGTTTACTCTGGCGATGGAGTCGCTTGTGGCACTGTTCCACCGGGAGGGACTGGGATGAGGTTGAATATCGATGGGCGACAACACATTATTTCCCTATATGCTGCTGATCTTTTAGTCTATCTGCGTGAGGCGGTGGCATGATCGGCTGTGGCTCTGTGCCGCTTGGAGAGATTTGCCACCCTGTCAGGACCGCAAGTTAATAAGGCCAAGACCTACCTCTTCCCAGTGCTGGGGCCAATGATGAGCCCCCAGACACTCCTGGAGGATCTTAATTTGGCCTAAGACTTGTTCAAGTACCTAGGTATACATATCTATCACTCTCTGGCTGACATGCGTGAGGGCAACCTGGATAGGGCACTTCGATTGCTTAAATCCTGTGTTACATTCTGGACCTCACTGAAGCTACCTGTGATGGCGCGCATAGCACTGACCAAAATGGTCATGTTGTCCCGATTACTGTATTATTTTGTGAACCTCCCGCTGGTTTTACCCAGAAGCTGGTTCGCCCCCCTAGACTCATTGGTACAAAACTTGATTTGGGGTGAGGGCCGTAGGAGAGTCTCACTAGCGATACTGCCTCGCCCGATGCGGAAGGAAGCTTTGGGGGTACCCGATTTCAAACTCTATTACCTAGCCTCCCAGATACAATGGTTAGCACAGTGGTTGGAGGGTGTTAATGTAGAGTGAACATTCCTGGGCGGGTTAGGTGGTCATACCACACTTTTACTGGCTAAGATTCTGGACAATAAGGTGGTGACTCCTTATAGCTCTATACTACAAAATGCGGCACTACAGTGCTGCTAGAGGAGTATGTCCAGGATGCCTGCGGCCCCCAAATATATACCACATATCCCCTTGTTGGGCCTCCCGCTTGGGACTCCATGCCAGATATTCACCTCTGAACAGCTAACAAAATGGTCAGAAATGGGCTTAAAGACAGTGGGAGATTGTTATCAAGAAAAGACATTGATTCCCGTCTAAGAGCTAGTGGAACAATATGGATTACCAGTTGGTCCTTTTTTGAAGTACAAAGCTTTGGTCTGCCCATTTGGAGATCTATGGGGTGGAGGCAGAGAAGAACCAGACATGCACCCCTAACTGCATGCATTGCTCTCCCTGGAAGGTGCTAAGCACCAGGTGAAGGGATTTTACATGGCTTAGGTAGAGACATCGTTGGTAACATTGCCTAAAACCAGAGACCGCTTGGACCATGTCCTAAATATACAGCTCAAAGATCGGGAATGGGAGAGAGCCCTGGCTTCCCCCAAATCAGAATCCCACAATACGCGACTGAAATATATTCAGTTCAGTTACATACACTTGACCTATTTGACCCCACACAGACTCCAAATAATACATGGCGGGGAGAAGCGTGCGTGCCCGAGGTGCGACCAACAAGATGTAGACTTTATCCACATGGTTTGGAATTGCCCGATACTGACTCCCTTTTGGGCTGATGTAGTGAACTTGACAATCATTTAATCAAAGAACTTGTAAAGCGCGCTACTCACCCTTGAGGGTCTCAAGGCACTGAGGGGAGGGGGGTGCCGCTACTGCTCGAAGAGCTAGGTCTTCAGGAGTCTTTTGAAGGTGAGTAGGTCTTGGGTCTGCCGTAGGTGGGTCGGGAGGGTGTTCCAGGTCTTGGCAACGAGGTAGGAGAAGGATATGCCGCCGGAGGTCTTTCGTTGGATGCGGGGGACAATGGCGAGGGCGAGGCTGGTGAAGCGGAGCTGGCGGGTTGGGGTGTAGAAGCTGAGTCTGCTGTTGAGATAGGCTGGTCCGTCGTTCTGGGTCCTGCCAGAGAAAGGATGTAGCCTACCGGCTAGAGCAGACAATCTCGAAGCTAGGGAACCAGGGTCATGTCTCAGCAGGCACATGCAACATCCTGTGATTCTGGACAAATCAGTTTATTCGGCCAATGTCTAACAAAATGAATGTGTCTGTCTGTAACACAACTGGTGCTCATGTAAAGCAGCACTCTGATACCTTCGGGTCGAGTTTGCACTATATAAAACTAAAAAAATTGTCAGGAAGATGAGGACTGAAAGCATCTCCTCTACAGTTTTGGTGTTGTGGTTGAGTACGAATCCGGGCTGAGAGGTGTCAAGGAGTTGGTAGTCACTGAGGTATTCCATGAAGTGGTTTGTTGATGATTTCCTCTAATATCTTGGCTGGGTATGAGCATAGAGAGGTCAAGGGAACGTTTATTTAGCAAAGGGAGGACTCTGATGTGCTTCCAAGCATTTGGGAAGGTAGCTGAGGAGATGGAGAATTTCAGGATGGGTGTGAGAGGGCATTGATGGGTAGACGTCCTCTGGAGTAGGAGTGGTATAAACAAGGATCAGACGGGCCCCTGAGGGAATAGACTTCATGGTGTTTGGAGTTTTCTTATGGGCATGGCGGGCCAAGAGGTAAGTGAGTGGTGCTTCATTAGCCAGAGCTCTTCCATGTTCCATCTGACTTAGGGTCTGGATCTCATTGTGTTGTTGTGAATAAGGGGGGGCAGCCATTGATGCAGGAGTTGAACCTATTGTTGATGTTTGTGATGGCCTCATGGAAGCTGTTGCTGTAATTGGATCAATGTGCGTTGAAGACAGTGTTATAGTGTTTGTGCAGGCATTGCTCCAGTTACTATGGGCTGTTCTGGCATTAGGTTAATGTACGTTTAGGAAGGGACAGATATGCTGAACTTGACAAGTGTGTGGTCTGTCCGGTGTCTGTAATGGGTTATTCGACTCGGACATTGTTTAAGGAGGTAAAACTAGGGGTCAGGAGGTGCCAGGTGATGTGGTTGGGTCCATTAACCCGTTGGGTAAGGCCCAGGTTTCCATGGTCATCAAGGAGTGTTTTTGAGTGGGGGTTGGCGAGATTTTCCTACATAAAATTTCAGGTCTCCAAGGAGGAGGTGTGTGCTTGCTTCAATGATAATTGGTATGACAAAATCCACAATGGTGTTAGTGGTCTGTAGGTGAGATTGCGGGCTCATGGTCCGCGCCAGGATACTATACTATTTAGTAGCAGAGCGCGTTACAAAAGCCTCTATAATAATAATATAATAATGGTGGAGTTGGTGGTTATGTTCAGCTTGAATGACAAGGGTTCTATGTTAGTAGGTGGCGTGCCCACAGAGATGGTGCAGTTGATAGGATTATTGAGGATGATGGTGATTCTACCTCCAAGATTGTAAAGTCTGTCTTGCCTGATGATCCTGTATGGGGGATGGCTGTGGCAATGTCTGGAGGCGTTGTGTGGTTCAACCGGGTTTCCTTGATAAACAGAAGGTCCAGAACGTGGTCATTCAGCAGGTCTCAGATCTCTTTGGTGTGTTTGGTGAGTGAGAGGGTGTTGGTTAGCATGCATAAGCTTGCAGGGTTACTCTGTGTGTGATGGTTTGTCTGTTTGAGTGTGAGCAAGTGGGATATTTGGCGCGGTCGGTGCAGGAGTGGAGCAAGGAGGGTGATGGCATGAGAACTTTCAGGAAACGCTTGAGAAATCTTGCTGAGAGTTGCGTGATGAAGTGCGGCAGTAGCATAGCGAGGCGAAGCTGGAGTTAAGACCACAGATGAGTGTGGCATGGTACAGGAGGGTGACAGTAGGACCAGTGTTCCTGGCCCTGATATGGTTCAAGCATGGGAAGGCACATAAGGGCTTCCGGATTTCCCTTTAGCAAACAGTAACACACCCACTGTGTGCGGCCACCACTGAATAGGTCATGGTGAGGGAATGAAGAGCAGGGTGTGGCCGGCAGGGATGCAAGGGGTTGCTGTAGACGAGAACCTGGGGGCATATTATCAAGGGGGTTTATCTCTGCTTTTTTGGCTTTAAAAGCCAAGAAAGCGGAGATAAAATTATCTCCCTATTACCTAGCTGTGGCTAACACCAGTTAGCGACAGCTAGTAGGAGATAGCGACCATCTTGGGCCCCACTTTGCATGTCAGTGATATTTATCACTAATGACATGCAAAGTGGGCGTGCCAAGATGTTAGCGACTGGAAACAGTCGTTAACATCGCTATCTCCTATTACCAACTTTTGGAGATATTCGCGCTAAGCGCAAATATCTCCAAAAGCTAACACCTGCCCTGAGCAGTTCTTAGCCATGTTATCCAATGGGAGGTGGATAACATGGCTAAGAGCATCAGCTCGGTAATGCATGAATATCGCTGACTTTTCAGCGATATTCATGCATTGCGGCCGATTTTTATCGCATTTGCGATAAACCTTGGTAATACCAAGGTTTATTTGCGATAAAAATCGCCGCAGCTCAGCTGTAAATTTTTGTCTCTAACCAAGCAATAGCGATAATTATCGCTATTGCTTGGTAATATGCCCCCTGGAGAGATGGAAGGCAGGAGAGTGGGAGGCAGGAAACAAGGTTAGAATTCACATAGATGGGAGGGAATGAGTGGGAGAAACAGCAACAGAAAGGAAAGAGAATTTGAAACTGCAAAAAAAGAGAAAAATACATCACAAAAGATATACGAAAAAGGTGGAACAAAAATAGGCAAAGCTAAAATGGTTAAGGGCACAAAGGCGTAAATCTGACAGCAGGAGCAGGCTGTGGAGAGTAACAGATGAGTGAGAGTCAAAGTGGAGCGAAGAGCCCAGAGATGATCGAAAGAGTGCAATCAAAACAGCAGAAAATAGAGGGGTGGAAATGGAAAGCATTGAAAAACAAGGTAAAAGTAGGGACAAGAAGTGGAGGAAAGAGTGAGCCAGGTACCTCTCATACCCTGGAGCAGGGTCTGAAAGAGCCTTGCCTGCTCAGAGGACCAGACACAGGTACGTTAATAGGAGGTATCTGCATAAAGGTCGGTCTGTCCTTCGGCTGTCATTATGTATGTCCTGGGAGGGGTGATGAGAACAGGGACTGGCAGGCGGGCTGGATCTCATCCCATACTTGATTAGTGTCCTGTTTAAATGAATTGAGCTATGTATTTCTGAAAAAAGTAATGTCAACTAATACTCACTCTTCTATATACAGTAAAGCCCAACCTTCAATGATATAAAATGTAGTGTTATGCTAATACCAAATCAATTATCATTTTGATTAAGATCTCATATTTAAATTAATTTAAATCGTGACACATTCTGGGAGTTGATATATCTAACTAATGGTCCCACCTAAAAATAAATATTATTTTTATCCTCTATAAATTGATCAAAGGTGCGTTGTAAATTACTCCATGTCTTTTTTTATTCTCAACCCACTTTTGAGTTCAATTTCCTGCATGAATACTCTGTTCCAAAATGTAAATGATGCAGATGATACTGCTTCTAAATAGTGTACAATATATAGAAAGTAAATGATTCAATTAAGTTTAAAAAATATTGTTGTAGTAACAACCAAAGTATATACCGATTCTAAAGATATTAAAAATATCCTGGAGACCCAAAACCATTTTAGGGCAATAAATACATGTATTTTCCCGAATGTAGTTTCCAAGTAAAAGAGTGGTGTCCAGAAACAGCATCAAAAAGATTAAATATGTTTGGGCCTATTTACTAACTGCATTTTGCAGTTTGTTAGAAGTGCTACCAAAGTGCTACAAAATTCTATTCACAAAGCTGATAGTGTAACTCTACACCTCCACCTCTCCTATCTTTTCTATGGGATGCTACTCACACACAGAAGTTTTATACTTAACATTTAACATGGGAAGATCAAGGGGAGTTAGGAGGTTTGGGAAGGGGTTTATGGAGGAACATGCCCTCACTCATGAAGTAGTGTGGCTCACTGGTTAGAGGCGGCAGACCCGAGAGCAGAGGACGGCCCGGGACCAGGGTTCGATTCCCGGTGCGGCAGGTTTCTGGACCAGGGTCAGCGGACTCGATAATTCTCTCGCCTCGGTGCCCACTCTGATCAGCGATCACACTCGGCAACTCTGGGCATTAGCTTGCCTCATCTTCACTAACGGCCCCACCAGACTGCCGGGGATGCCTGGCCTCACCCTGGAGATACCCATTAAGGGACCATCTCTCAGGGAAGCCAGGAAGGGTTTCGCAGCGGTCTAAGCGCCTTGGGACCCTCCGGGTAAGTAGTGCGCTATATAAATGCCTATACATTTACATACATACATTTACATTTACTCACTAAAGAGAAAGCCCATTCCTATTCACAAACTGCACATCTAAAGTATCTACACACAAGGGACACAAAACAGTAATGAACTCAGAGCTTGATTAAGTCCAGCACTACACATGGCTAAACAGTGTACTGCAACACTCTCCCATAGAAAATAATTGAGAAAAAAAGGAATATATGATTCATCTATGGCTGACTCCACTATGGCTGACTCCATTTTTTTAGTATTGAATTATTTTGTGCCTTCCCCAAAAAAAAGTTTAATCTGAGCTGAATCTTGCTGTGTTGGCTCTACATAACGAACACGCCAAAACAGCCATGCAGAGCTGAGAGACAGCGCCATCCGCATCCTTGTACCATCTTAAAACCAGTTGGCACAACTTTTCGGTGCTTTTTTTTCGGTGCAACAGAAGGGGGCAAGCAACGGAGTGAGATTGTATTTGGAAAGCCTGACAGCTGCCATTTGCTGATGGCACTCTGCTACATGAAAAGCAATTTTGTGTACTTGGCATTTTTTTTTATTTACAAACCCAAGTGGCATCTGCCACCTTAGATCAGTCAATTTAAAAAAACAGAAAATGGCACCTGCAGCAGTCAGAAGGCACACGCATGCGTGGTGACGAAAGCACACATCTGCAGAACGGTGCGACCGTCAACAATGGCTGCAACTTTGCTCCCATTTTTTGGCAGTGCATTTTGCTTTCTGTCAATGCAGCACATCATTCTTGCCTTTGAGAAGAATGTTTCTGTTGATAAGAACCTGTTCTCGGGTGCAGGGTGCTCTGGCCCTCCCTGCTTTTTTATTCTTTAACCACTTTAGAGATTAAAGAAGCCAAAGATTCTCATCCATCTTAAAAACATATTTGAACCAACCTTCCTTCTGAATGTAGATCTTGGTTGAGGACAGGTGACATGTGCACGTACTTTTTATTTTTTATTTTAATGCAACTGCATTTGAATATAAAGGCACTTGTACAGGCTGCTGCCGTCTAGTTTAAAGTCCAGCCCGAAGTCAGAACTGAATTATGCCCTGCTGCAATACATCACCCGCCCGCATGTGCTTCATGACTGCAAGGTGAAGATAAACAACATGGGAACAGATGCCACGAAACAAGGCTAGCACAGTGAGCAACTCCCACATATGCATCCATCACCCGCTGACACTGATCGAGAGGTCCCCAGCCTCGGGACTGCTGTGCAATGACTCACAGATAAAAGGCCTGTGATGTGCTGGTGACCTCATCATCCTGTCACCCTCTGAGGGAAAGCAAACAATCAACTCAACCTGCTAGAGACATCCTTCAGAAGCAAAAACCTTTGGGGCTTTCTGGGAAATGCTAAACTCGGACCTTTCCCAAAAACTCCCAAATCATGAAAATAAATGTGCTCCCAAACTTATTGTTTTTGAGCAAATTCTTATTTTTCATCACCTGCGAATGCTAAAGACAGACTGACTTACAATTGGTTTCTTTAGTCTATTGCGTTATATTGCCTTTTTATGTTGCTTTCTACCCAAAGTGTAAGGCTTAAAGCACTTCCTCAATTGTTGAGGAAGAAGCTATTTATATGGCAGGGCTGAATTAAGTCAGTTTTACGTCCCTCCTGTTGAAGACTGATATAAGTACATGCGACCATTTCACTCAGTCTGATCTTTCATATTTGTGTCTATCGGTATCACCAGGAAGGGACAACAGAGGGCGACAATCAAAGTGAGATCAAAGTGAATAACATGTGTGCAGTGATTTCATGCAAGCATGGAGATATTTCATGATGACTACACTTGTTTATTGAGAAAAAAGACGATTTTAAGATGCTCATTATAACTCTTTTATGCCAGAAGCACTTAGATAAGCCAGACAAAACAATTTTCTTTAAACCTTTAAGTATTTCAGTTTACAAAATGAGCCGCCGTGCTTTTAACTGCAAATTTGTTTACAGTTATTGCGAAAATTCTCCTAGGAAATTCCTACGTGCCCTGTTTCTAATAAATGCTTTTAAGGTCTGAAATGTTTTTATCAATGAGCAAGATCAGAAATGCTTGGAATGTGCACCATTTTATTATACAATAAAATGCGATAATGCTTGCATTCCTCTATTTACTGACTTGCTGTGTGTGTGTGAAAGGATGACTATTGTTCATGGCCGCATTGGAAGATAGAGAAAAGCAGAGAATAACAGTGAGGGGGGCGTGGCCAAATGAACAGGCGGAAATTGCGTTACTGTTAATATACAGGAGGAAAACAGGACCCACAGACATTTCCTGCCAGATGCCTGAGCTAGGCCAGGGTGCAGACGTTTCTCTGACAGCACATCAAAGGGTTTCCAGTAACAAATGCTTTTGCTCTGATCTGCAGCAGAACAGGAAAGGAGCAGCCGCGATATGTGCAAAAGGTTGTGTAGTTTTTCTTGCTTCATGTTCACTGGCATTTGCACGCCCGTCATCAAATTATTGTGTCAGGAAAACCTCGGGAACAAGTCTCTTCAACTCTCTGACCATCCTTCTTCCAAGTTATGTTATGCTGTGATTGTTGCTAAATATGTAGCGCTGCTCTGACTGCAATAAGTGTGACGTCGTAGCGCTGCCAGACAATCTCTCCGGTGTCTTCAGTTTGACGTGATTGACTCAACTTCTTCCTTTCTCTTCACTCTTGCCTTTTTTTCTCTTCTCATTTTTCTTTACATTCCACCCCTTTCCACTGGACCCTCCCGGCCCCTCCCCTCTCTCCTATTCCACCCTGTCCCATTCACGCTCCCTCCTCTCATGTGCTTTTTTGTTCTCACACGCTCTCCTTCCAAACAAAATACAAGCCACACGCACGCAGCCTTATTTCAAAAGACTCCATGAAATGTTATACTTTTATTTTAGGAAACAGCATACATGTGACCCTTGGAATTTCCTACATAAATTGGTTCTGGCAGCTTGAATTAATACGTCAAGTAAAATGAAGTATACTGGTGACAGGCCTTTTTGACCCTGTCAGCACAATGTTTCCTTGGCTGCAATCCTCGGTGTTTCAATTCATTTGACATTTAGGCATACTCCAAGTCTTCCTCCGCCTGCCCTCCCTTCGATATAGTTAGATACCACAACTTTCTCGTTCCAGAACAAGGAATGAAATAGAAGCCTTTTTTTTGCATTTTTTACTGAACCGCGATGAGTGCTTTCTCAGTCATGATTTAGGATGGAATATGTCATAAAGACCTCCTCGACCTGTGCACTGCATGAGTGTGTCTACAAGTGAAGTTTAAGCGTGGTCGACGTTTTATTGCTAAATTAGAGCTCTCACTAGCTGATAACACTTGATTTACATTCCCATTAATTGTCCTTTACTTTCAGTGGCCTGTTTTGTGACTCACTGATTGTCTTTGTATAATTTCTACCATGGAGAAGGGCAAATGGCCATACACCACCGAACCACTGATTGATATATTTGAATTAGTTAGACTTCCTTACAAAGCTGCTCCTATGAATGTTCCCTGGTTGTCAGATGTTTTGAGTTTTTCTGGTGGGACAAGAACCTGAGCAAACGTGAAATTCTAAAATCTTTGATGCCTAAATCATGGCCATACAAGCAAGTGTACAGTCTCCTTGGGATCAACACCAGCTATTTGAAGCTTCCTGATACATAAATGTAACCATCCCAGTGGCGTAACAATAGCCCCCGCAGCCCCCGCGGTGCAGGAGGCCCCTGAGCTCCAAGGGGCTCCCTCCAGCACTGTGCACGAGTAGCAGGCCCCTGGCTTGAGTGCACCTGACTGCACCCAGAGAATGGGGTACCCCCTCAATGTACTTTGCTGGGATATCCCCTCAAGTTTTGTTACACCACTGAACCATCCAGGGGCGTAACAGAGGCTCCCAGAACCCTGCAGTGCCTGGGTAGCCCAGACTTACCCATACTGAAGGGGGCCCCCTCAGAACCTACTGAGTGTTGGGGGGCCCTTAAGCATATCTTACAGGGGGCCCTCTCATGGTTTTTTACGTCACTGTAATCATACCCCCACCAACTCCAAAACAATCTCTAAACTGACCTCTTTCAACAAGATCATGAAAAAATCAAACTCACGCCATGCAGTCGTTTAGGACAGAGGCATCCGGCTGAGGTCTAGGTGGCGGATGGATCTATACCATGACTATGTAAATGAGTTCCATGGAGTTACAAAAATCTACCAAACATCCAGCATATAGACTAACGTTGAACACCCCTGATTTCTTTTTGCACTCCAAAGAATAGAGAGAGTGGAATCTCCCCAAGAAGCTCTTAGATGCTCTGTTTGAGGGTTTTTATGATTTGCTTTTGATAGTGGATGAACATGGATGCCTTTTCAGGAAGCAGCTGGGACTTGTACAGGTCATGCTCTAGTGCAACTGTAGCAGATCTGTTCAGATGCACTATTGAGTGCAAGAGCATTATAAATGGCTAAAGGCAACACCTACCTCTGTTGGAGAAAAGCCTGTGTAAATATGTTCAAAGTCATTTGGATGTGTGGTAGTAGGGACAGGTAAAAAGCTATTGATAGAGGAGAACATCATTGTTTCCACAGACTAGCTAGGAAGACACCAAACAGTGAGCAGGTGTGAAGAAATTGCAAAGTCAAAACCAAAAACGGACCGCTCTTGCGTGCAAATGTTGTCATTTATGCATTTTGAAATCTTGAGCAGATACCTTGGGACTGAGCCATGTGCTACCTGCTGAAATGGTGAGTTTCTCAGTACGGCATTTTAAGGCCCAAAGCCTTGTAGGTAAACATTGTCACTCTGAAGGCGATACGGGCTTCAAGAGGGAGAGGGTAACTTGGAGTGACTATGGGGGTGTTGTTGAACACTTGTAGGCCTACAAGTAGAGTATAGAGTCTGCTTATAACAGAGAAGATTTGCGTTAAGGGTGAATTTGAGCTTGGTTTCTGGCATGTGATTTGCAGGGGAGTAGTTATTACAAGGTGTTCTGAGTACTTGTGCTAATATTTCACATATGAAAGCTTGGCATCAGCAGGGAATGCTAGAGACTTTGCACAGAGAATGGGTTGGCTGAATAGCCCATAGTGCAAAGTAATCAAACCAGAGTCGATAATAGTTTTTGGATTCCTGTTAAATAGAAGGGTACAACATGACTCGGTGGGGCTGCCGACCTCAAAAAGTCTCAAAGCAGGAGAAGATTGCAGGTGATAGATATTCTTTGCAATAGATTTAGGTTTCAGTAGTGTGTTGATCATGTTGATGCTTTGACTGGTAAATAGAATGCACTGAGGCTCTATGAAAAGGTTGAAATTCAAGGCATGATATCGTTCCTACTTTGGGCACCTCACAGTTCATAGGGAGGGGATTAGAGAAATCCATTTAGATAGCAGGCACTACCACCCGGTCCCCCTCCCTGTTACATGTTGATCCTTGTGAGTTTTACGTGTGCTAATCAGGACAACAAACTGAAATATAATAAATGTAAAAACTAATAAATCTTACTCTGGTGTTTCATTTTGTGGTTTGACAAACACTGATCCTAGATGGTAGTCTACCTTCTAAAGATGACCCTATAGTATGTATGTATTGGCATTTATATAGCGCACTACTTACCCGTAGGGTCCCAAGGCGCTTCGACCGCTGCGAAACCCTTCCTGGCTTCCCTGAGAGATGGTCCCTTATGGGCATCTCCAGGGTGAGACCAGGCATCCCCAGCGGTCTGGTGGGGCCGTTAGTGAAGATGAGGCAAGCTAATGCCCAGAGTTGCCGAGTGTGATCGCTGATCAGAGTGGGCACCGAGGCGAGAGAATTATCGAGTCCGCTGACCCTGGTCCAGAAACCTGCCGCGCTGGGAATCGAACCCTGGTCCCGGGCCGTCCTCTGCTCTCGGGTCTGCCGCCTCTAACCAGTGAGCCACACTACTTCACTAGTATACCTCTTGATTGTATGGTCACCTAGGATCACTTATTCCCTGTGGAGAGACATCCAGCAGACATTTACTATTTGCCAAAGCTATTCCAGATCTTCGGGGTCTCCCACACAGTGTTCTGAACTTTACACAGAGCAGTAACAAGGAGCACAATCAACATTGGGATAGCATCGAGTGAAAGAACAAAGAATACACCTTACACTTCATCTGAAGATACAGAAACAACTGTAGGTTGTACACACAGTGGAAAAAGGCATCTTCCTAACATAGAAGGCAATATTTAGTAGGTGGTTTCTTAATATTGTAGGTATATCATTACTTGCTCATTATGTATTGCCCCCCTGAAGTCACGTCAAAGCCCTAAGAGATGGGAAGGACAGACAAGGTAAGTGGGAAAAAATAGATCATAACAGAGCTGCCTGTTTTCCTCAAAAAGATACTCTCTTGACAAATGCAGCAAAGCATTGCGGTTAGTGACCATTAGGCAAACAACCACCAGGTAGAGAGGAAGGTAGCAGAAAAGGGAATGAAGGGAAGGAATGTAGAGGGAGGATACAGAGTGAGGTGTGCTTCTGAGTAATGGTGAAGATTGCCAGAGAAAGGGATTGGGTCTTAGAGAGGGCTAGAAATGATGTTGCTTAATTTGAGTCACTACGAGGAAGGAGGAAAGAGATACCTACTCACACAAGCCTTTCCTTAATACATACATTGATCACTGGTCACACATCACAACTGAACTTGATTTTTAAAGAGCTAGGAAGCCACTCATTTTCCATGTCGTTCAGGCATTAGGAAGTACACAGGAACCTTGGCTGTGAGAATAGACCCCTTGAGACTACTGAATGCTTGTCTCCTCAAATTCACTTAAGATAGAGGCATTGGCTGGATTTCCACCATCATGCCATATTGCATGACTTTTCACTAAAAATATCTCAGTTATTTAAATGCCTAATACATGAACACCTGTCCCACGTACAGTCATCTTTATTGCTATTAGACTTTAAACAAAATAAGTTACTTGGTAGTAGTAATGCGTCCATTACTTACTAATAATGGCATTACTCCTAGTCCTACTCCCTCTCCATCCATCTTAATACATGAGGCCCTTTGCCTCCCCCCAGACCCACCTCCAGCCTAGAAAAAACTCTGCCGCCCCCACCTCCTCCTGTACATAAACAATCCGAGTTAGAACTCAGTTGGGCCGCACCGCGAGATCAGGAGGGACTTAGGAGGAAGGCGGGGGAGTAGGACTGGGAGTAATGCCATTATCAGTTAGTGATGGAAGAAATACCTTCCGTCCCTCCCTCGCTTTCCTTCTTAACACGTGAGGATAATTTACAGTACAAAGCCTCAAACTCACCCAACCACCTAGTGGAAGAGATGTTGACCAGAAGGGGCTCAAAAGGAGGACCTGAAAGGACGTTCAAAACAAGCTGCAAATTCCAAGGAAAAGAACGAACGGGCAGAGGAAACAGGTTCAAAAGACCTGAAAAAAACAAGGCATCAGGCCCCCATGATCCTGAAAATTACACCAGGAGCCTTGAAATGCCTGAATGGCCACCCACTGCACCTGCAGAGAAGCCACCGATAGACCCAAATGGGCACCGTCCTCTAGGAACTGCATCACCAAAACGAGGTCAGCCATCGTAGGAACAACCTCCTTACCAGCACACCAGGCTGAAAAGTACACCTATGCCTAGCATTAGAGAGAAGTGTAGGGGACCTACAAGAAACATGCAAAGTCTCAGTCAAATGGTCAGGCACGCCCAACCCAGCTAAACCCCGCTGTTCAACTGCCAGGCCATCAAGTGTAACTTCCTTAAGGTGTCCATGGGAAGTGCCGGAAAACTTAACGGAGACGGAACCACAGGAAGGACCCACTCCAGGTCGCAATTCAACAGGTCCAGAAAAGGAAACCAATTTGCACGAGGCCACTGGGGTGCAATCAACACCACCTGTGCCCGTTCCTACCGGACAAAACCACAAAAAGCCCAGAGCAGTTGAAACGGAGGAAAAACATAGAGACGGTCACGAGGCCAAGGACAAGTCAAGCTGTCAACACCCAAAGCCATGGGACACCGACCCAGAGAACAAAACATTCCCACTTTGGCTTTCCCTAGGTCCGCAAACAGGTCACCACTGGGAGGCCCGAACGAACCACCAACTTGTTGAACAAACTGGGAAGGAGGGAGAAATCCTTGGACGAGGTAATGTCCCAGCTTAAACGATCTGCACAAACATTCTCCACCCCTGAATGTATAGAGCAGACAGACCCAGAACCCAGACCTGAGCCTACAGGAAAATGTCACTGGCCACCAATTTCAAGGACTTGGACCTGGTCTCCCCTGCATTGTCAGTCTGAACCAACACCATCTGGCCCAGCGGAGTCCTGAAAATGCAGCAGAGCCAGCTAAATCACCCACAACTACCTCCAGTTCACAGACATCCATGAGTCCCTCAGAGACCGGCACCCCTGAACCTGGTCTGACCCCAGCCAAGCCCCCCACCCGGACAGGCTGGCATCGGAAGTCACCATCAGTGGAGCCGGGGGAGACAAGGAGACCCCGGCCAGAAGATGACGCTGGCAAAGCCACCAGGAAAGACCCTCCCGGATCTGATCTGTCATATGCAGAGGAGACAACAGATTCTGGGCCCCTGGAGACCAACCCACCACAATCTAGTTGGCCAGCCAAAGAAGGTGAAAACGGCCCAGGGCACAAGAAACACCACAGAAGCCAAATGCCCCTGCAACTTCACCCACTCCACCGCCGGAGGAGCCTCCTGGGATATCATGGCGAGAACCTGCGTTTGAAGGAGTACAGGCAATGGTCGAATAGAGTAACAAGGCCCTCCAGAGTTCGAAAATGACCCCGATGAAGAACATGTCCCGAGAGGGGAAGCCAAAGAAGATTTCTGTGCCCCTGACCTCCACATAAATATAAAAAAGACATATGTTATGGTGGTAGGTCAAGGAAAGAAAGGGGGGAAGAGTATTTTCCTTGATAATGAAAGGATAGAACAAACTGCCCAATACCCATACCTCGGGATCATGATGGACGAAAAGCTTAATTGGAAAGCGGCCATAGAAGCCCGTAAACACCAACTCCTGCGAGCAATTGCCACCCTCATAAAATTCTCGCAGAAGTTAGGAAAGAGGCCACCAGTAGAGTTGCTCCGTATTTATAAAGCAAAGTGTCATTCTATCGCACTTTACGGGGCGGGTCTGTGGGGACACAAAAACACCAACACACTACAGGTAGCAGAGAATACATTTATGAGGTTCCTCTTGGCGGTGCCTAAACGAGTATCCACTTTTGCTTGCCATGCAGAGCTAGGAATGCCCCATATAGAGGATTTGGCAAAGATCCAACCCCTACTGCTTTGGCGTCGTATTTGGACATCAACGAAAAATTCATTCACAAAAGAGATTGTGGCAGACTGCATGTTATTGGATCATGTGGAAAAAAAAGAATGGCTGAGATATGTGAAAAATTCTTCTTACTGATTTGGGGATGGCTAAATATTACCTTACCCCCGAATTAATTGCTGAAATCCCGAAGAAAGTTTAATAAGGGCTCTGAGCCATATTGAAGAATTACGCATTAGTATAGAGATAAAGAAACCCTCAGTCAAACATTCCATGGCAGTCATGACTACTGTAGAGATGGAACCATATCTGACATATGTCGAGTCACAATTTGAGCGCTTCTTATTGGCAAGATTTAGGCTGAACATTTTTCATAGGGTTGTAGCTTTTCCTAATAGAAACAGTTGGGATGACTATTTAACGGTGTGCCCTTGTGACGAAATGACTGAACAATCAACGATGCACACTGTTTTGTTCTGTAAATATTATAAATGTACACCGTAAGCTATGATTAATCTCCCTGTTGAGAAGTCTAGGCCTTAGAAGATGTCGTACCGCCATGTTGTGGTTGCATTTCCTGAGCTCTGAATTGATCTGTAAAACTGTGAGCACGTTTTTAAAATGTATTTTTAAACATAGAGTAAATCTTTGACAAAGTACTGTTTGATTATTCAAGGAAAAAGGACAAGGGTAGCCTTTTTTAGGTCTCGCCTGTCGATGCGCATGCGCATCGAGCAAGGCGAGAGTATTGGCACTTATCCGCTCTTTATCCACACTGCAAGGAATCGTGGCGATTCCTTGCAGTGCACGAGAAATTTAAGCTCAATGCGCATGCGCATTGAGCTTAAATGCGCGTGCACATGCCCCCAGCCGCCTACTCTCTCTCACAGCCTCCCCCAGCTCCGCCCCCTCACTACTTGATTGCACGGCCGCTAGGCCGTGCCTCCCCTACTCTCCTCCCCTCTCCTCCCCTGCCTGCCTGCCGCTAGGCCGTGCCTCCCCTACTCTCCTCCCCCCTCCTCCTTCTGTATTCATAATTTTGCCATGACTGAAATATAGAGGTGAGGAAGTTTTTTTGTTTTTTTTTTTAAACAAAATGAGTTTAGTAATGATTATACCCCCAAAATGTTAATTTCACTGTAACGCCCTCATGCTACTCTGCATTTGATTTGTACGGCTGACTCCATTTGCTGCGTTCATTGGCTACGTTCCTTTTCCACTAGACTTGCTGCACGTCTGAATTTCGGAGACCTCTGATTGACGTCGAGGTAGCTCGAATGACAAGTCTCGCGAAAGACTTTTGCTGGCGTGACCTCAATCAGTCCATTCCCCCTTAATTCCTCCCAAAACTATCATGCATTTGATCTTCATAAGGTTCCCTCTTCCTTTTCTGATCCCCGGCTAAGCTAGGTGAGTCTCTTCCATTACCTTGAAGACTCCTTAGGCTTCTCCGTAATTACCCTTAGTTAAAACTCCCTGCCCAGAGATCTGTCTAGTAGCAATTATATTATTTCTACCCGATTTCCAGTTTATGACCATTGTATCATTACACAATATTTAATTTTTCGTATATTGACATCACGTGTTAGAACCCTATACTCTCCGTCACCACTCTAAAATGGCGACGGCCTGTGTATTTTCACCACTTCCGGTTTCGAACAGGATTATCTAAACATTCGGTCAGGACGCCTCTTGACCTACTTGCTATGCGACTCGATAGAGGAGTAACTAAGCACTGCGCCGTGATTACCAGGTAAGCTTCCGACCGCCCTAATGCCCATTCGCTGCCCTAAGAACCCCTCCACCCCTAATTTTTCCCGTGTTCATTTCCCCGTTTTCTTTTTCCCCTCTTTGCACAGAATAACTGTTTTCCTTGACGAACTTACTACAAGTTGGAATTATATAAGTATAACAATATCGGTAAGCCCCTTTAAAAAAGTTCCATCTTAATCGGCTAATAACTCACTCGAGGTGCCCGTGGGATCGCATGTTGCGTTTTTTAGGATATCTCTCTGGTAACATCATAAAAAAACATCTCACCGCTTAAGTTTGGATCTCTTTACCTGGCATAGACGGTACATTTATTTTAGAGTTTATTTTCTTAGTAAGCTGCATTTTCCCGTTAGCACAAAAACTATACAGTCACGGTTTGACTATAAATATCACTAATACTTTCTGTTTTCAGTGCACGTTTATAAGCTAAGCATGTCAAAATTATACACTTATGAGGGAACTTGCACCACAATTGTAGTGCACGTATACAAGCCAAGCATGATGCGAATTTTCACTTTCAAGGGAAATAGAACTTTTATTAATTCCCTTATTGGCTTTACACGGGATCATTTCCTGCACTGTTCTTTATGATTATAATCTCCGTTTAGATCACCATATTAAACTTAGGACCTTCCATAAGGCTTCTAGCTCTGGCACTTCGAGTTATTTTTCATTGCCCTTTTTAAAGCCCTGTACCGGTTACAAGTTCCTCACTTTGATTCCTTCTTTTTAGGTCTCGTTTTAATGAATGTTTCAAGTTGTACAAAGACGTTTTTCAAAGATTGTTAATGTTTTAGATGGTTTCTGAAGCATTTAGGGTTTAATTCGAAAACTGCCAGACAGCACAGCAAAGACATGTTGGGGACATGCTTAAAGCTTACCTAGGAATGCATTCCTCCTATGCTTACCATTTGCTTTGTGTTTTTTCATTCCTATTTACTGTCTTTCTATTTACTGGTATCCGAACTCCGTTCAGAGGAGCATGGGGCAAGCAAGTTACTGGGCCCAACCGTGGGTATCAAGGCATTTTACTGCCCATGTCCCAGGGCCCAACCTACTATGACAAAGTACCCCTACAGCACTTGACTCTGGTAGAGTGGATTGCGCAGTCCAAACCTTCTCCTGGAGGGGAATGCAGGCGTAAGGTGAACACTCCGCCCCCTCCCCTTCCCGCCGTCTCGCATTTCCCCTGCCGCATCAAAGGCTTTCACGGCCGGCCGGCCATGCTTTCAGTTTCACGACCGGCCGGCCGTGTCAATTACATTTCAAAGCCCGCTCTCCCTGCTCCGCCCCCTGCTCCGGCCGAGACGCATTTCTCCTCCTTTGCCGTTTTGCTGGTCTTGTTGATGTGCTATGCTGTGTCGCTTCATTGAATACCGTGATTAAGTACTTTATCCAAAAGGATTCCGTAATACCCGAATTCTGATGCGGATTAATTTTTCTTCTAATTTTTCTTCTTCTGTATAGCCACACAATAACTTTCTGTATACCTTTTCCTTCAAGGTCCCTATGTCAGTAGACAAAATCCTAGTTTCGTTTTTCAGTGTTGCCATAGTCAATATGTCAGTCTTCCTAATTAAATACAGAAGACAAAGAATGGACTGCCGTCCTCCTCATCTTTACAAGGTGTATGTGTTTAATGTTTCCATTTCTGCGCAGGTTTCCATAAAGGCTTGCATCAATAACGAGGGGCTACTATTTATTGGGCTATGTATAATAAGTAATTGAGAAATGTAGTCACCTGTATTATCACTGTTGCAGTCATTTGCCAGAGATTGCTGGGAATTTTAATTTTTTTACGCAATTCTTCCTTCTGGCTGTTGACGAGGTAAAGTAAGAATGCATAGCATAATAGTTCAGTTGGTGTCTTTATTTCAAATCTGGACTTTCTTGCTAAGCTTAAAAAAACAACGGCCTGGCAGCCTTAAAGTACAATTATAGAGAAACGGGTTAGTTATGCACAGATCTATCACATAAAACCCTAGGGACATCGAGCAAAGGAAGCAATGTGTTGTCTCCGATTTTGTGCAGTATTCCCCCCACCACCCGTGAGTTAGGTGTGTGTGTGTTGGGGGTGCTACATCAGATTTCGTCCAGTGTATGAACATTCATGACATGAGTAAGAGGCACCACTTATCCTTGAGCCGACCGCGGTTCTTAAAGATCTGGTGGTGTTCCTATTTTCAAAATCCTATTTTAGCAACAGAAAAGGTGAACGGCTGTTTAACTGCTGCGTAACACGGAACTACGAGGGATACAGAATGGTGCATAGCAAACCAACACACTTAGACTTAAGGACAAATTCATATTGGTCCACAATCAATGCTATCCCAATCCATAAATCACAACATTTCCACTGTCCAAGGAAACGAGGATTAAAATGTGATGATGGCGCAGGCTCCTTCCACCGGCACCAAAAATAAGCACACTGATGATTAATGCTGAATGGCTGCTGCGTACAAGCGCGAGTCAGCAGCTTTGCTCCCGCTCATCTGTAGCAAAAACACCATCCCTCACCCTCAACCCCTCACCCTCAACCCCTCACCCTCAAACCCTCACCCTCACTCACCCACCCTCAACCCCTCACCCTCACTCACTCACCCTCAACCCCTCACCCTCACTCACTCACCCTCAACCCCTCCCCCTCGACCCCTCCCCCTCAACCCCTTACCCTCACTCACCCTCACTCACCCTCAACCCCTCACTCACCCTCAACCCCTCACCCTCAACCCCTCACCCACCCTCACCCTCACTCACCCTGACCATCACTCACCCTCAACCCCTCACTCACCCTCAACCCCTCACTCACCCTCAACCCCTCACTCACCCTCACTCTCACTCATCCTCACTCACCCTCACTCACCCTCACTCACCCTCACTCACCCTCACTCACCCTCACTCACCCTCACCCTCAACCCCTCACCCTCAACCCCTCACCCTCAACCCCTCACCCTCAACCCCTCACCCTCAACCCCTCACTCACCCTCATCCTCACTCATCCTCACTCACCCTCAACCCCTCACCCTCACTCACCCTCAACCCCTCACCCTCACTCACTCACCCTCAACCCCTCACCCCCTCACTCACCCTCACTCTCACTCATCCTCACTCTCACTCATCCTCACTCTCACTCATCCTCACTCAACCACTCTCAACCTCACTCACCCTCAACCCCTCACCCTCAACCCCTCACCCTCACTCACCCTCAACCCCTCACCCTCAAACCCTCACCCTCACTCACTCCCCCTCAACCCCTCCCCCTCAACCCCTCACTCACCCTCAACCCCTCACTCACCCTCAACCCCTCACTCACCCTCAACCCCTCACCCTCAACCCCTCACTCACCCTCACTCTCACTCATCCTCACTCACCCTCAACCCCTTGCCCTCACTCACCCTCAACCCCTCACCCTCACTCACCCTCAACCCCTCACCTTCAACCCCTCACTCACCCTCACTCTCACTCACCCTCACTCAGCCTTAACTACTCCCCCTCACCCTCACTCACCCAAAACCCCTCACTCACCCTCACCCTCACTCACCCTCAACACCTCACTCACCCTCACCCTCACTCACCCTCACACACACCCCCTCAAACTCAAACACCTTACACTCACACACACACGCTCCACTAAAAGTCAACACAACATTCTCAAACTCACTACACCACACACACTCTCAGACGCAAACAACATCACTCATCCTCATCCTCATACACACTCACACCCCCTCACCCTCACACCCCATTACACTCACACACGCTCACACCCCTCACACTCACAACACCCTCACACCCCCTCACTCACACTCACTCACACTCACTCCCAATGACTCAAATTCACCCTCACACACCCTCACCCTCACACACCGTCACACACCTTCAGACACCCTCTGAATAACAACACCTCACACACCCTCACTCACCCTGACCATCACTCACCCTGACCATCACTCACCCTCAACCCCTCACTCACCCTCAACCCCTCACTCACCCTCAACCCCTCACTCACCCTCACTCTCACTCATCCTCACTCACCCTCACCCACTCACCCTCACTCACCCTCACCCTCACTCACCCTCACCCTCACCCTCAACCCCTCACCCTCAACCCCTCACCCTCAACCCCTCACCCTCAACCCCTCACCCTCAACCCCTCACCCTCAACCCCTCACCCTCACACCCCTCACCCTCACTCCCCTCACCCGCCTCACACTCACCCCCCTCACCCTCACACCCCTCACACTCACACCCCTCACACTCACACCATTCACCCTCACACCATTCACCCTCACACCACTCACCCTCACACCACTCACCCTCACACCACTCAGTGCTACAACACATTTTGGGTTACAATATATGTCAGATTTACGCAACATAAAACTATTGGCATTGTAAATAACAAAGAAATTATTTTCGCAATTTTAAAAAAAAAATACTCACCCTCAAACTTTCACCCTCAACACCTCACTCACACTCACTCTCACTCACCCTCACTCAGCATCAACTACTCACCCTCACTCACCCTCACTCACCCTCACTCACCCTCATCCACCCTCACGCTCACCTTCACTCACCCTCAACACCTCACCCTCACACAGTGCAATACCTCTCAGACCATTTCAGTTACAGCTTTTAGAAATATTTATGGCTTTTTTTATTTGTACTTCTTTAGCATTAGCTACAGGAAACAAAAATGCTAAACATTTACAAAAAAACCATAAACAATTCTAAAAGCACTAACTCTAATGGTGCGAGACCTATTGCATTTCCAATGCTTGTTAAATGTAAAGATATTAATCCTGTTTTACCTATGAGAAAGTGAATTTTAAATGTTACGTTTGAGGAATAATGGCTAGCTTGATATTTTTATCAAATGTATTGTTGAAATTCTTTGTATGGTTTTTTATGCACCTTGAAAACCGAATAAAGTTTTACTTACTATTACTGTGCCCCTGAGAACCTCCAAGACCCTCTCGACCTGAGCAAGCAAAAGAAACTCTTTGACTGCATGAAGCAAAAGGTCGTCCAAATAGGGATGAATAAACACCCCTTCTGCATAAAGGAGAGCCATGAGTGGCGCCAGGACCTTCGTGAAGACCTTGGAAGAGGACTTGAGGCGAAGGGGAGAACACAAAACCCGAAATGGGCATCCACTATCGCGAACTTCAGGAAACTCTGAGAAGAGGCTGCAACAGGGACGTGCAGATAAGCATCCTCACGATCCAAGGAGGACAAAAACCTGCCTGGTCGCACCAGAGGAATAATTGCTTGAATGGTCAACATACGGAAACGAACAGCCTGAACCCAAGAGTTGACCCTCTTTAGATTCAGAACAGGCCAAAAACCTCCTGATATTTTTCTGCACCAAGAACAAAATGGAGTAGGCCCCAGTGCTGATTTCAGAAACCTAAACCCGACAAATAGCCTCTTTGGCAAGCAAATTGCCTACTCCTTCCAGCAGAGCCAACATGCGCAGCTTGGTGGATGGAACACCAGTGAGTTGAACCCCCGTATCCGGCAGGCACCTGTCAAAAATCGATCAAGTAACAATGTTCCACAGTGTGCAGGATCCAGCGATCCGAACCATCCAGATGCCAAACCGGAAGGAAATGTCTTTTTTTATTTTTATTTTGCAGAGTTTTATATAGCGCGAACTTGACCCAAATTGGGTATCAGACCGCTTTACATAGCACCAGTTGCATTACATGAGGACACATTCATTTTTGTTAGGCACGGGGAGATTAAGGGCCAGATGTAGGTCGGTCGGTAACGGCCGAAAATCGGTATTTTCGGCCGTTACCGATCGGTAAATAGGTGTTCGCTATGTAGGGGGCATTATTTTACCGAATAGGTAAAATTACTGATTCGGAATTTTTACCGATTCGGTAAAATAAAAAATCGGTAAATTTACCGAATGTGAGCCACCCAGATGTAGGTGGGACTCTTCAGAGCCCCAAAGGCCTTACCGAATCGGTAATTTACCATCAAATCCAATTTGATGGTAAAATACCGATTCCGGTGTGCATGCACATGTGTGCATGCACACCTATGCCATGTGACAGGCAGACCTGCCCTTAGGGCATGTATGCCTGCCACATGGCACCTGAGCCTGGTTTGGGGTGCCAGAGGGTGTCAAAGTGACACCCCCTGCACCCTTTTGAAATTCGGTATTTACCGATTCGGTAAATACCGAATCGGTAATGCCCATTCATTCCTATGGGCTTCAAAGCCCATAGGAATGAATGGGCATTACCGATTCTGTATTTACCGAATCGGTAAATACCGAAATCATCCGATTCGGTATTCCAGCACATCTGGAATACCTACATGTCCACCACATAGATTTACCGATTTTTTATTACCGAATCGGTAAAATTCGGTAATTGAAAATCGGTAAATCTATTTCACCTATATCGGGCCCTAAGTGATTTGCCCAGAATCATAGGATGTTCAGCGTCATTGCAGAGACTCGAACCAAGTTCCCCAGATTCGAGGTCGACCGCCCTAGCCGTTAGGCCAACTCTTCTGAGCCGGCCTCCGACAGGTAGTGATCCCTCCACACTGTAATTGTCAGGGCCCCTTCTTGGTTGAATCCTTAGGAATCAGAATCAGAAATGCTTTATTCGGTTTAAATGAAGTATAAAATCATAAAAGCTTCACAATACAAATACACATTCCCTAAAACACTTAATCACCATCCAATAAAAACAGTTAATTTTTAAAAAAAGGATTACATTAGTACATCAGTGATATAAAGCAATTCATAATACATACAATAATTATCTCTATTAGTTCATCATTCAGATAACATCATTAATTTCCGTTTCTTTAAAATACTTTTTAAAAAGCCAGTCATAACCATAATGCATTTCTCACGCCCTAATTGCAATAAACTTAAATATGCTGGTCTACATTGTCGCCATTGGTTCTGTCTCAAATATTGTCTGATCCACCTTCTGCGTTCAACATTATAATATTTGCAAAACAGGATTAGATGGAAAGTAGATTGTGTCGACATATTGTCACAGGTACAGGTGCCAGGTTCCGTGACTAATCGTTTCTTAGAGGAAAGGTTACCAAACGGAAGAATAGCTCAAACCTGAACCGTGTTAATATAAAACGGTCGAAACCCACAGTGCAAATGGATAAATAGGGTTGGATCCACTGGCATATCAGGGTCCCTTGGTGTTGGATGACTGAACATTTCAGGAGTTCACCTGAACTTCTCAATAAATCAAAGTGACTCATACATAATTTTTTCAAATCTTTCCTTGAAATTCCAAGATTATTAACTGGGTTACTATATAACTCTGGTCTTTGCAAATCAGAGAGAGTATTCTTAACCTACATTAACCAAGGAATGGATATAACATTGTCAAGGGCCATTGCATCCTTTATGATGTCCCGATTGAGTCCCAAAGCTTCCGTCGTCCATACCCTATGCCAGAGTAGTATTGGCTGGAGTTTAATAAGATCGGAAATATATTCCAGACCTAACTCGGCATGGCAGTTAAATGTTGCCACACCCTGAGGCAATGCTAATAAATATTTTAAGAAGCCATTTTCGACTATTTGAATGGTCATAGCATTCTGGATCCCCCAGATACCAGCCCCATATAGGGCAATACTCCTACACTTAGCCTTGTAGATGTTTAAAAGTATTTCCGGTGGTCTTTTACCCAGCTGTTTAGCAAAATTCATGAGTGCTGCTATAGAGCGTTTAAATAGCAAAGCCCTGGACTTTATGGCTGCCCCCCACAGGCCTGAACCATCTAGCAATACCCCCAGGGAGGAGAAGAATTTGTACATCCAATTGTGAGGCCATCCACCTTAATTTCCTTATGTTCGACCCGCTCTTTCCCACACACCATCATAAATGATTTCTTTGCATTGATTTTCAGCCCTCTTGACCCCATGAAATGATTATATTTTTCTAAAGCCCTTTTAGCACCTTTCTTTGTTCGGGCCATAAGTACTGCGTCGTCCGCATAGAGGAGTGAGACTGCCTGTCTCTTACCGAATCTAGGGGAGTCAATGGTGCTGGCCTCCAAATCCCCCTCCAAAGCGTTGGTATAGATGGAGAAAAGGAATGGGGCCAGCACACAGCCCTGTCTCACCCCCTTCTCGATGCGGAAAGGCCCAGTGCACTCCCCCTTGGTCCCAAATCTCACCCTTGCTGTAGCCCCGGAACACAGTTGGCAAAGAAATGATACTATGGTTGGATCCACTCCTATTTCTTCACGGGTATGCCATAACTTCGCATGATCCACACAATCAAAAGCGGCGGTGAGATCTAAGAAGATGGCATATAAGCGTTCTTTCTTCGCCCGTGTGTATTTGCCCTGAATGATTACAAAATTAAGGACCTGTTCCACCGTACCCATCCCTTTTCTAAAACCATATTGAACGGGGCTCAGGATGTTATTGTCTTCTGTCCATGTATGGAGTTTATTTAGGACCACCCTGCCTGCTAGCTTCATAAGGGAGTCCAGCAGGGAAATTGGCCTATAATTAGAAGGGCTCTCTCTATCCCCTTTTTTGTGTATCGGTATAATTACTGACTCCGTCCAGGTTTTAATAATTCCTACAGCACAACATGCCTGCAGAACTCTTGTGCATATTGGGGCCCACAAATCCGGAATCATCTTAAAAACACCGATCGGTATACCGTCCGGGCCCGGTACCTTGTTTCCTTTACTACTATTTATTGTCACCAGGACTTCATCAAGGCGAATTTCTAGGTCTATCGGTGAGTGAGCCGAAATTGGTGCGTCGGTTTCAGTTATAGTGCACAGACTTTCTCCCTCCCTTTTATACACATTAGAGAAGAAGTTAATCCATGCCACTTCATCAATGGCAACCTCTATTGCTGCATTATCCTCTTTTTTAAAATAGGGTGCATTTACTGCTTGCCAAAACAGTTTGGGGTTTTTGCTTTCAGAGGTCTAAAGCAGATTTTGCCATGCTTGTTCTTTAAGCTCCCTTTTCCGCTGGGACCTTGCTAGGTTATACACCCTTTTACAGTTCCTTATTAATTCAAGATCTCTGGTTTTGGTGCTGAGTGCGGCTTTTAATTGGGTATATGCCTTTGTACATTTGTTATCAAACCACCCTGTAGACTTAACACGCTTTTTGTTTGGTTTGGTGAGGGTGTCCTGTATTATCGCGGTAACACCTCCAAAGGCATCCAATATTTCTTTATGAGAGGCCTTTTCATCAAGACAGACCTGAATGTGTGACCGGGCATTAACAATAATGCCCTTAGTTGTTTCCGCTGGATCTAACGCACTCCACTTTAAGGTAAAGCCATTTTGTCTGGCTAATGTTATATCCTTCACCCATGCCAGAGCCTCAATGGTAGTGGATTTATTGGAAGCTGGTAGGGATAGATTAAGACTAATGGGCAAGTGGTCGCTGAGGCCATTTGAGTGGATCTCAAACTTCTCCACCCAGGTTTGATGTTTATTGAGAACTAATATAAAATCAATGACCGATTGTAAGCCCCTTGAGATAAAGGTCGGGCTAAATTCCACCACAGGGGAGCTCATCTTATTAGGAAATCCTAAATCAAGGGTGGCTAGTATATCATTTAATTTCTTCCCTTTCCCTGAGTGAATAAAGTGACTCACATCGTTACTCCCTTCCCACTCGACTTCTCTAGCATTGCAAGCATGGGAATTACAGATGCTGATATTAAAATCCCCTCCCCACACAACAATTATATCTCTTTCATTGGTGAGGTACAAGTGGTTTAAGTCTTCCGTTAGGTTATTCAATACCTCCTCAAACATTCCTTTAGTATTGTTGTAAAAATTCACCACCAGCAAGCACAACCCAGATATAAGAAAGATGGAAAACAATTGATAGTAAGGGGAACACTTCAGCATTTTTATGCCCCGCACTCTTAGCAAGTTAGATACATAGACACAAATTCCCCCTTTGTGTCTACCATGTGCAGAGTATACCCCCGGGGTGTTGAATGTCTTGTAACCATCCAGGTGTTTTTCCCATTTAAGCCATGTTTCTTGGATACCAAGAATATCGAAGTCTTTTATAAGGTCCCTCCATGCTATATTAGAGACCTTATTCTCCAAACCACAGATGTTCCAGAAAACAACCCTTACCCTTTCTCGTGATGCCACTAATTTAGTTAGAGGATGATTAGACAATGGAGCAGCTACCTTTGCCGCAGGGACAGCTTCACAGGCTGGTTTCTTGATGAGGTTAACTTCTCTCGCTTTGGGGGTTACCTGTGTTCTAATCTGGTTAACGGGTCCGTTCTCATGTCATTAAGAGTCGTGAGTGATGTAACTCCTAATACACTATCTTGTGAATTATCGGGTTCTGAGGATGCTCCTCCTATTTCATCTCCTATCGGGGGTAATACTGCCTTATCCACACTCTGCTTTGGGACACTATCCTTGTGTTTAATAGTGCCTGTATTTCTTTCACACCGTCAGTCGCAGTCATTCAAACCTAATCCTTAGGAGTGGAGGCTGCGTGTTTGGGAGAAAAGCACGGCTGAAATCGTCTTATCCGGAAATATTGTCAGAACTCATGCTTTGGGGATGGCCTGGAGGATCTATTCCAAGGTTTACCAGAAGACGCAGCACCACTGTTATAAGGCAAGGCATGCTTCTGCTCCTTGAATGCCTAAGTAATCATGGCCGGCAACTGATCCCCAAAGAGAGCCTGACCATCAAAGGGCAATTTCAATAAAGCCACCTTCTCCCCTGCATCTGCCTTTTATTGCTGGAGCCACAAGGAAAGTCTGGCAACCACCAAGGCCCTAGTGGACATAGCAGAAGCCCTATTACATCAGAAGAATTGTGGCTAACAGTTTAGCCTGCTTCTCCATGGCGGGCAGGAGCTCAGAGCATTCAGATCCGTTCTGAACAGCCATGCCAACCATCAAAATCCTGCACCAGGACTGGGTAGACTAAGCAGAGAAAAGGTTTGCCCTCAGTGCCAAGGTCTCAGCAGCAAAAGCCTTCTTAAGGCCCGAGTCCACCTTCTTATCTGTAGCATCGGTCAGGGTACAATCCCTAGGTTGAATAGGAGTTTTACTGATCGACATACCCAGAATCTAGTCCAACAGTGTATTGTGGGGCAAAGGGTCATCCCCCTCCAACAAGTAGAGTTTCTTTAGGAAACGAGGGACCGGAACCGTGTCAATTTCACACCATTCCCTCAGCACCATTTCTTTAACTGGGCCCTGAAAAGGCATGCCCAACCTGGAGGGCTTTACGTACTGTGGAAAAAGAGTCCCACCGTCCTCTTCCAGCTGGAAACAAGGAAATCCTAAATTGTCCCCCACATGAGCCAAAATGTCCCACATCCCCTCCCTGGAGACATACTTTCCACCAGAGGAGGTAGAAGGTTCCTCTCCATCCGAAGGGGACAATTCAGCACCAGGATCCACCGTCCTAGGCTGGGAAGGACCAGCCCGTAAAGGATGAGCCTGCAGGGCTTTGGTTACAGCCGCCTCAGTCATGCCCTGAACCTCCTCCCTGGACATGAGAGGCACATCACCCCCATCCTGGCCTTCTAGGCCTCTTCAGGGGAACCAAAGACCCATCCGACAAAAAAGAGGAAGAGGGCACCACACTGGTCCTCTTAAACAGTCTCTTACGACCCATGGCTTCATCAGACTAAATCTCCCAACACAGCCACCAATATATATGGGCTAGGAAACACCTTGCCACAAACCAATTAGGCCATGCCACAAAATTCTCACCAATCAGAACAAAATGCCAATAAAATAGAAAATGAATAAAATAACAGGCTCCAACCAGTAAAATGAATAAAATAACGGGCTCCAACCAGTCCTATCAGGTCTCCAGGACGTTCTAGCATGGGGCGAATCTGCCACACCACAACCGCGACCCCCGAAGAACAGCCCCAGCCTCACGAGGACCACCGGACTCCATCAGGGCATCCATAAGACAGTGTCCCGCCCCTCGGAAACTAGGAGATTCCAGAGTGCACCGCTTAGGTTCTAAGCATGCTGCCCATAGCCCTGCAGAGGCAGAGAATAGGACCGAAGCCTCCCCGGCACAGTCTCAGAGAGGAAGACCAAAGGTAAGTCTCGCCCTAGGAAGACAAAAACAAGCATTGGCATATCCAATAGGTCTCGCCTTTGGGACCTTATAAGTGTTTAGCCATAATGTTGGTGCACCAAGGATATTGTGATGCATAAATAAATACTTACAAGGACCCAAAAGCGAGATCGATTGGCTATGCCAATGCTTGTTGGTTTTGCAAACCGGCCTGTCTACTATTAGGTCAATCCTCAAAATCCTGAATCATAGTGTGTCGCAATTCGACCTACCTTACCAATCTTCACGTGATAGTTCACAAATTTTAGTATAAAAATTAATTGACTAGTCTTTTTCGAAACGCAAAAATCCGTATTTTATTTTGTGATTAAAAACACAAACATTCATTTGCAACATGAAGAGGCAAAACCTTTATTCAGATCAGACTTCATTCCGTACTCAATAGGTAACAAAGAGAAAAAAGTACACATTAAACTTAAAAAGTGCGAACTTCATACACGCATTCCTTGCTCAATTGAACCCTGAGTGCTTCTGTGTTTTTGTAAAAAGTTTTTAAGTCTATCTGATTTCATACTGCTGATATCCATTGATCACCCATTTGTAACTGCGTGTGCTTCCGTATTAAAGTTCCCGCTACTAAAGTAAAAAATCTGAACATTGACCCCAGCTGTTTCAGCAAAGTACAATTTTTTCTCTGTGTTCCCGAAATGTGTATAAGTTTTGGAACTAATTAAACTTTTAACTCTGAAAATCGAATGAAGAAATTATTGTAACATTCAGAAATACCCACCAAATGCAAAGTGCCCGATTTAACGCTGCCGTATTCCTTAAGAACTGAAAAGGAGAGGGAGTTTTATTGTGCAATGCTCGGAGCTCTAGGCTGAAGGTGGGGTAATGGGCATCAAGTTGCACGTATGTTATGAGTGCATTATTCATTGTCCTTAAACAATCCGCAGCTAATCTTCCCAGGAGCGCTCATATAGCTGGGAAGAAAGTGTCAGCTTTTACCCAACAGGAGCTGCCTCGCTGGTGCTGTTCGCGCATCTACCCTGGGGGACAGGTTCGGCTTGCTGCAGTCACACCTGACCTGAAGAGCAGGACTCTGGTGGAGCAGGTGCTGCTCGGTGACCTTGCGCCCGCTTCTTGTCACCCACCTCACCCTCTGAGCCCAGCTGTTCCCCAAGGAGCACTATGCCTGCAACGGGGTGCTCCGACGAGCTTGTTTTCTTTGTGAATGGGAGAAAGGTAAGATTATCTCACAGTTGGCGCTCGGCAGTTTCAAAAGAGACTTTGCATCTTTTGTAGCCTGCAGGTGGCAGCACAAATATTTGTGGGAGAGGAAACTCTTCACACAGGATGTGCCATATATCAGAGGCCGGTCTGAGTTCAGAACTGCCGGTGATGTCAAATAGGGGCCAGAGGTGCTGTAAACAAACGTGTGGCAGCAGGGGAGGGGCCTGCGCGATTCCCTTGCAGGAGCGTGCAACCATATGGCGCCACCATATGGCGCTGCATGCTCCCGTAAGGAAATCGCCAAACGTGCACTCGTTGCCATTGCAAGCAATGCAACACATGCACGTTTTTGCCCCCAAAGCTGTGCCGATGGCATTAGGTCTCTCTCCTCTGCAGCGCATGCGTGCTGCGTAGGCGAGACCTAAAGAATAGGAGGAGCTGGGGGCGGGCAGAGTTTTTGATAGGCTGGGGGTGTGTCTGGGGGGAGGCAGAGGTCCTCACGTATTAGGAAGGAAGGGGAAGGAGGGAGGGACGGGAGGTAATAATTGTATTTGGTATTTACTTTACATATTCACATTGTGTGTCTTAATACTGTTCCAATAACTACTGCATATATTGGTAATCCTTTAACATTACCTTGAAAGGATAAATACAAGCGATGCTGTGCAAAACCTAACATCACCATAAAAGCATTTCTGGGATTTAGACTTATTACCAATAAAAGTATTTGTGTTTCTTTTTAATCATATTCTTGATTTAATACAGGGAATTTTATTTAAAACAAGCAGGGCATGATTGCTTGACATACCAAGATGGTACTGTGAATAGGGTATAGTGTGATGTAACTGCAAGTAGCCTAGATTTAAAGAAAAGAGGGGGTATAATACTGAGAAGTTTTAAGGTTCTCACAGTGTGTAGAGTGGAATGTTCTCCACAATTATTATCCCTAAATCCCTAGTATTTTACCTTAACATTTTAGCCCTTTAAAAATATTGCATATGTCAGTGGCAGTTTCACTCCTTATATTGTGTTTAGTGAACCATTAATCAGGACCCAGGAATTTCCCTTGATTATTTTTGTTCACTAAATGAGAAGCTGATTCTCACAATGCTCTTCATCTAAGGGAATAACAGCTAGAGAAAAAGAGGAGTTGTTTTACTTGATGAACAAATGCACACCTGGCACTACACAATGACATGCTGACATAGCACATGCAAATCTAATAGGCTCTTTGCAGGTTCTGCAAACTGCCCATTCCATTGACAGGTAGTGTTACATCTATTACAATGGCTTTTCATGATTTGTGAGAAACTCAAAGAACACAGTAACCTTACAGCACTGCCAACAGTGTGTTCTGGATTGGAAGCTGTGAGTGCCTGGGCAGCCTCACAACCTGGATCACACTGCTGTTCCTGCAGTCCCAGTACACAGAGGGGTGTTCGCTAGGCAAAGGAAAACAAACGTGGGCTACATCATCATTTGTTACACCAACACTAAGAATGACAAGACATAGAAAATCCTTAGGAACTGCCCTTTCCAAGATGGCAATCTCTTCAGGGAGCTCTGCCTTAAGTTCCTAATGTAAGATGAAGTTGAGTCTTTCATTGTGATTCCAGTTACTTGCTGAAATGTATATAAGGAGGAAATAAGGAGAGATAGATGGATATGACATGGCAGTTCCCCTATTTTTAAATGCAGTCACCACCTCTTTCTTCTAATTTTGTCCTTGATTTTTAGGTCGAGGACCGTAGGCTGGCTTGCCAGCTTCCGGGAGGAGATTTAATGTTTTTTAGACGGGGCTTGAACCCGCCTCTCTCCTCAATCTCTCCTCCATTGGCTGGCTACCTAAACGGAGGCCAGCCATTGGAGGAGAGTGGCATCACTCCAAACAAGCCCCGTCTCTTTCGGATTCGGGGCGTGTTTTTGGCGTTCTTTCCACCTGTGAAGTCATCCGTCACTCAACGCCAAAACACGCCCCCAAATCCGAAAATGTTTGGAAGCTTGCGGCCGCCATTTTCTTTTTCGCAGTGAAGGTGAGCCGTTGCTTTTCTGTCTTCTTCTCCCTTCCTATCCTCTTCCTCTCCTCTAGAATTCCTCCTACAACTCATCCTTGTATTCGTTTCCATCTCTCCTTCCTCTCCTCCTCTGTCTATCTTCCTCCCCCTCTCTTTCCTCTCCTCTGCCGTCTACGATTGGTCTCTTCTGCCCCGTCCTGCCTCTCTTCCCCAATCCATGCAGTTCTCATTGGAGGTGTACAACACACGGGGGCAGCCTTGTTTTTTTTTTACTTTGGGGCACACACAGGTTTGCCCACGAGCTGTTTTCTGGACTTTGAACCTCTGGGACTTGCAGGTTAGATACACCCACTGGCTAAATCCTGGTGTCACGTTCTCTTTACAGCCCGACGGGTTAATGCACCACCTCGTGGGCTCCCTCGCCGAAGGGGTGGGCTTTAACCTGTAGGTGACGCACAGCTCTGACAGTAAGTGCATTGTCACACTGAGCTATGTTCATCTGATTGGCAGATGCAGAGTATACTCACATTGCAACTGCAGGTTGTGCATTAACCCGCTAATCTATTTCACCAAATTGTAACCTTTAACCTATAGGTCTCACAAAGATCCCTATAGATTTATCAACGCACCAGAGTGATCCTCCCGTTCCCTGATGCCCGGCTAGCGCCACGAAGCCGCTCACTCCAGGCGCTGTCTACGAAATGCACTTCGAACCGCGATTGTATCCACCAGTGAGACAGACACACCTGTGCCCGTCAAAGTCTTGTTCGCATAAACGAAAACACACTTTTTAATTCAGAAACTTGAAAGTAGAAAATGAAATTACATTGTTTCACATTTACAGGTAGCCCGCAATCCCCCAGATGCTAAATTTCAATTAATTTCACAGGCGAATTAAGAGGAGGCCAGAGACGTGGGAGCGCACATTTATCACAGTGTCTTGCAAGGTTTGTCAAAAGGGAAGTAGCCGAAACAACGTGCTCAGCTCAGCTTGATGCACGTTGGCGTGTTGGACCCAATTATTAAAATAAGTCAGTTATTACAGGGACGGGTACGGGTACCGAACGTGCTTTATGAACTACACTTCCTTCTGCGCGGTGTACCTTGAACTAGCAGTAAAAAAGAATATTATGAAAATCCTAGGCGCACAAAAGTCAACAAAAGCTAAAGCGCGGCGCTTTATACAGATCTACATAAAAAAAGCAAGTTTTTACATTTAGATAGCGTCCGATATTGGTATTAATACTGCTGTTAGGAACTCACAATCTTAACAACTCTGGCACGCGGTGAATTAAAACAACTTGAGGGGGTTACGGCCTTAACCCAGCCGGATCAAGCGTAATATGCTAAATTTCTCCTATGTCCATAATCGCCCAATTTTGTCAATTGGGGGATACCTGTTAGCAAATACATCTCTGCCCAAAGTCACTGGTACTCCTTTTATCGACAGCCCGATGTTGATAAAAGGACACCTCCTGGCCGTGCTGCACAGAGCAGCAATAATTCCGGGATCATACTGATAGCAACCTTCAGACTAGATAGCCGACATAAAGCAAGTGCGCCCATTGTATCGACTTCGGAAGGATGAAAGTCCGAGCGCACTGCCAGGGAGTCTAACCAGAGGGCACAAGGGTCCCGGAAACGGCGCCCAACCCTCTGCGCTGTCCCACTCGCCTGTGAGCAATGAGGACTTTGTACCCCGCACAGCAAACACCCCTGGGTGCGAGGGGGACAGCGGGTAAAGGCTGGTTTATTCAGATTCACTCTCCCTCTCCTGGAGTCCCCACATTTCTTAATTAGTTTATGAATTTTGGGAAGTTAATGCGATTTGGAGGCGGCAATACGCTGAAACCGTGCTCTGAGAACAGTGCGCTTTTAGTATGCCTCGTACCTTCCATTTACATTGATCGCACCGTACGCCGCCTCACGCGAGAAGCGTGAAGTATAGTGGGGCTCTACCCTGAAAGCCGCACGAAGCGTACAAAAGCGCTACAAAGCGCTAGTAAGCACCGTACTTTCCAGGAACTTTACCAAAAGCACTGAACTTGCCTAAAAGAACTTAATTTGGCAAATAAGAACTGTGGCATTTTTTAAAACATTACTGGAACCTACCCTGAAGCCTGATGACTGTATTTTGAAGCCTGCTTGGCGAGCATCCGGGGGGAGGGTGTCGGGGAGGTTGTAGCCGAGTGCATGGATTTAGGGCACACTTGTCCTCTGCGCACTGCCCCCTGCCCAATTAAGAATAGGGTAGCGTTGTTAATTTTGAGAGAACTCCCTGTACTGGTCCGCACTCTTTGTCACTCCACAAAGCTGAGGGACGTCTCCCTAGCCGGCCAAGGGTGAACTTGGCGCTGTGCTCCCCAAGGAAAGCTACTGCTGAGCAACATAGGGCCGGGAAGTTAGTTCTTCATAGAGACACTGTCCTGCACTTTTCACGTTTAGACGCTGTTGCGAAAGCAGGGCAGCCTCTCACTTTCACAAGCTTCAAAGCGCTTCAAAAGTGGCCCGGTAGTGAGTTTTCTCTCATCTAAAAGTGTTTGTTGATATTTTGCTGTAGAATCCTGCTGTTTGCGTGCCCTTTTGCAGAATACGTGCGTCTGGGTCTTTGCCTATTGGACAAACCAATTCTGTGCACAATTAAGACTGTGTAAAGTCTGGTCCCTGTTTGCTTCGTGTGAGCTGCTTTGCACAGACGTGTTTTGGTGCTTATGTTGCTTGCGAAAAGGACTATTCGTTGCTGGTTGTGTTCACCCTAAGATAACCCAGACACACTCCCCCCTGCTTCGCGGCACAAACACAAGTGCATAGCCCTTCTCTGTGCGCACACCCCACGCTGACACTTGGATGCATGATCCTCGGCTGTTACAATTTTGGCAGGTGTGTTATTTGCTGAGGTGGGAGCTGGCTTTGGCAAAGGCACCCAAATGGTTGTCAGAAACAGAGTAAAAGGACAACTGCTTAAATAACAGATCGTTCTGTTAAATGTCGCAAGAATCATTAGCCCCCTGGTTCTCCTGCCCCTTCTCTGTGCTTGTTCTCCTGCCCTCTCGCTGTGCTTGCTCTCCTGCCCCCTGGCTGTGCTTGCTCTCCTGCCCCCTCACTGTGCTTGCTCTCCTGTGTGTGGCTCTGTGTGTATGTGGCTCTGTGTGTATGTGGCTCTGGGTGTGTATGTGGCTCTGGGTGTGTATGTGGCTCTGTGTGTATGTGGTTCTGGGTGTGTATGTGGCTCTGGGTGTGTATGTGGCTCTGGGTGTGTATGTAGCTATGGGTGTGTATGTGGCTCTGGGTGTGTATGTAGCTCTGGGTGTGTGTGGCTCTGGGTGTGTGTGTTGCTCTGTTGTTTGGGTGTGTGTGTGGGCTCTGTTTGTGTGTGTGTGGCTCTGTTTGTGTGTGGGTGCTCTGTGTGTGTGTGTGGCTCTGTGTGTGTGTGGCTGTGTGTGTGTGTGTATGGCACTGTGTGTGTGTGGCGCTGTGTGTGTGCATGGTGCTGTGTGTGTGTATGGCGCTGTGTGTGTGTGGCGCTGTATGTGGCTCTGTGTGTGTGTGGCGCTGTGTGTGTGTGGTGCTGTGTGTGTGTGGCGCTGTGTGTGTATGGCGCTGTGTGTGTGTGGCGCTGTGTGTGTGGCTCTGTGTGTGTGTGTGTGGCTCTGTGTGGATAGCTTTTTTTGTAGGGGGTTCTATGTGTCGATAGCTTTTTTTGTAGGTGGCTCTATGTGTGGGTGGCTCTTTCTGTGTGAGAGCGGCTCTGTGTAGGTGGCTCTATGTGAATGACTCTGTGTGGGTGGCTCTGTGTGGGTGTCTCTGTATGTGTGTGTGTGGGTGGCTTTGTGTGTGTGGCTCTGTGTGGGTGTAAATGCAATAGGTCATGCATTTGCCAGCGATTAAGCTATTGGCATTGTAAATGACAATGCCATTTATTTAACGATTAAGCTATTAGCAATGTAAATGACAATGCCATTAATTTAACGATTAAGCAATTAGCAATGTAAATGACAATGCCATTTATTTATGATTTTAAAAAAATGCCACGAGCAATGCCAATAGCTCTACCTTTAATAATGCCGAGACCATTGCATTGTAAATGCTTGTTTCTACTAGCAGTTGGTATTTTCCTTTGGATTTCCTGCTGGATGTTTTTGTGTGTCTCTTTTTCTTCACTGATGTCAGGGAGTGACTTGTGTGTTGTGTTTACTTCTGTGTTAATCTTCATCGCCAAACAATAACAACAAGATTGCCAAGAAGGTTTTTAGCCTTTTGTGAATTTTCCTCTTGACTAGGTCCCACTAAAGGAGACACTTGACAACTATCATGCGGATTATTTTGTGCACGTTCGCAAGGATGTTACTAGGAGTCACCCTTATCTTGAATAATCAGGAGCTAAACATAACAGACCTTTGCTGCATACAGCTCTTGTCATACTGATATTAGCATTATCAGGAACTTCATAATCATGAGACAAGATGTCTGCTTTAGGTGCATCATGCATTATGAGGATAACAGAGATGATGATGAACAATTTCCACATGAGCAACTTGTGCGTACTGAGATAGCATGCTGTTTAACACATCCACCATCAGACTTTTATGGCATGAGGCAAGTGTACAATTTTGTTATGTTTAATCCACACATTTACACACACGAGTATACCATACACAGCAGAGAAGTTTCACTAGACTATATTTTTTTTAGTGATCGAGTAATCACAAATTCACCAATTAGGTATGTAATTGAGGGAATCAAATAATGGGCTAGCATAGCTACTGACGTAGGCTTGTGTGAGTATTGGGACCTACTTTAGGTTTTAATGCACAATAACATTACAGATGAGGACCTGTTGTGGTACGTCCTTGTACATCTCACTCTACCATCTGCACAACATTTTCGGTTCTATATTCTTACTCTCTCATTGGGAGCATTTTTGGGTGGCATCACTGGATTTAGCATACTTGATTTGATTTTATTGCCTGCATGTTGTGGGTAGCCCAGTACACACTTCGTTTGAGTGACTGGATTTTTCAGCAATTTGCCAATCCATGAAGTTGTGATTCGTAAGTCTTGTTTGTAGAAAATCGTGAGCATAGCAGGCAAACCTTGCGACACATTTGCGCTACCATTGCATCACTTCTGTGACGCAGCGGCGGCATAAACCATGCGCCACGTTGCAACTTTTTTACAACGTGACACTACTAGGCAGATGCGTCACGTTGTAAAGCACATGAAACCTGCATTAGGTTTCATGTGGGCGTTCCATTGCAGCATGGGCGTTCCGTCGCAGGAAAGCCTCGTAAAAGTGACGCAGTGAAATCTACAAGATTTCATTGAGTCAGATTTACGACGCCGCTGCATCAAACCCCTACGCCTGCTTGAAGCAGGCGTAAGGAGTGACGTACCACGTTAGGTATGGGCAGCCCTTGATCATTGCTGGAGTTGCGTCTCGCTTGTGACACAACTCCAGCAATGTGACGCCCTTATGCCACAAGATGCTACACGCATCTGCCTATCTTTGTGCCATGGTGCGCGCTTTGTAAATGCAACGCATCCGTGGTGGCAAATGGGGAGAATTGTGTGACGCATCTATTCTGGCACATCCCTGCTAATTTGCAGAGATGCGCCAGACCTTGTAAATATGCCCCTTAGTGCCTTAAGTGGAAAATATTGAGCAGGCCGGCGTCACTAGTCCAGGCCTCATTTAAATTAAGTTCTCACCTTTATTTAGAGAGTTTTATTAAGCCCAAAGGTGACCCGTAGGTGTCACAGCGCTGTAAGGGAAAATAACACACTTGTTTTAATGTGATGTCATTTGCTTAGCACATAGGGTAATAAATAAGTAAGAGTAAATGTAGTAAAAGTTCTTCTTGGTATGGGTGATTGTCTTTTCTGTGCGAGGGTCTGCTTGAAGGATGTGTGTTTTCATTGTCCTCTTTTAGGAGATTAGGGTGTATAGTCGGTGGCTGTGGGTACACAGCATTGTGCAGGATGGCAACACACTTGTCATCTTTTTATGGTTTGAGAGCATAAAGCATGCAAAGGAACACAGGGTGTAACTTCTTGTTGTGGGCTAATTGAATCTCGTGTGTGAGAGTTTACTCAAGAGATACATGCCATCATTGTTCTCATTAAGATGCAAGGGTGGTACATCCGCTGTTGCCCTAATCAAGTGTGCTTCTCATGATTCATGCTGAGGTAGGTATGTTGCAACTAGCAGTGCTTTGACTCTTTTCTTGAAAGTGGTTTTGCTGAGAATTGTTGGTATATCAAGTGGGAGGGAATTGCACTTTTTAGGGGCATTTCCTGAGAATGAATGAGTGTGACCCGAATTTTTTCTTTTTGAATCTGGGAGCTTCCAGTAGTAAAGGTTAAGTTTTGTTTCCCCCTCTGATTTGGTGAGTTTTTGCGCTAGGTATTTTGGGGTGCCAGTGTGTTATGGATTGTGAGTGATGCATGCTGTTTGAGTACGCACACTTCTTCAATTGGCGAGTGTGGGAGTGATGTGATTGAACCGCCTTTTTTCTGCGACAAACCTGGCTGCTGCATTTAAAGTGGATTGCATGAGGGCCAGGTGGGACTTTGGGGTGCCTGTACGGATAGCATTTCCATAGTCTACTCTAGTGTACAGGTAAAAATAGTTTTAAGATCATGCACCGGGATGTAGGGTTTGATCTTTGTGATGAGTCTCAGGTTGTGCGTAGCGCTTTTGCCTGTGGTGTTCATTTGTGCTGTTATATTAAGGGACTTGTCAAGAATTATTCCTGGCGATTTTGGCATTGTTAATGATTTTGAGCTGCATTTGAGGTTGTCAAGGAGTGTTATCCAGTTATTTATTGGTCATGGGTTGCTTTGTGGAGATATTAGAAGGAAGTATTTTTTTCTGGGGTGGAGTTTTGGGGAGTTTTGTGCTAGCCATCACTGTACCTTCTTTGCAGTAGCGTTCAGGCGACATATATCCTCTAACAAGGGTAGTCTGATATAGAGTTCTCTGTGTCATCTCCGTATAGGTAGTATGCTAGGTTTCTTTGCTGGAGCACTGTACTTAAGGGTTTTACAGCACTGAAACCACTCTTCTCGCTGCTACAGATGACATCCGCTTCTTCCTCAATAGAGGAGGGATGGTGGTCCTCATCCTCCTGGACCTCTCCGCAGCCTCCGACACAGTCTCTCACCACACCCTAGCCCACAGACTACACGACGCAGGAATCCGGAACAAGGCACTCCACTGGATCCGCTCATTCCTCTCCGGCAGAGCGCAGCGTTTCAGACTCCCACCCTTCCTCTAGGATCCCACACGACAACCTGCGGAGTTCCTCAATTATCCTCCATCAGCCCCACCCTGTTCAACGTCAACAAGGCCCCGCTCGCACCCATCGTCAGATCCCATGGACTCAACATTGTATTCTACGCAGACGACACCCAACTCATCCTCTCTCTATCCAACAAACCCAACGTCTCCAAACACAACTTTCAAGAAGGAATGGAAGCGGTCGCCAGGTGAATGAAGAACAGCTGCCTACAACTAAACACCGACAAAACCGAAGTACTCATCATAAGCCCACACCCCGAAGCCTGGAACAACACCTGGTGGCCCCCCGCCCACGGGAACCCACCCTCCCCCACTCATGCAACCTCAGAATCATCCTGGACTCCAAACTCAAATTGGACCGCCAAATCAACGCTGGCTCTTCCTCTTGTTCACACAACCTATGACTCCTACGAAAGGCCGTCAATTGGATCCAACTAGAATACAGGAAAGCTGTCACTCACGCCCTCATCAGCAGCAGACTGGATTACGGCAATGCTCTCAACGTCTATATAACAAGAACCTCAATCGCAAACTTCAGAACGCCTGTGCCAGACTAGTCCTTTGCCTTCAGCGCCACTGCCACTGCCACTGCCACATCACCCAACACCTGCGGACACTATATTGGCCCCACATCAGGAAGAGAATCGCCTTCAAGCTTCTCACCATGCCCACAAAGCCCTCCACAACACCAGACCTGCCTACCGGAACACCCGCCTCTTGTTCCACGCACTCCAAAGATCCCTCTGCTCAGCCCAGCTCTCCCTCGCTCTGGTGCAGCTCTTCAATAAGACCAAAACAGGAGGTTGCTCCTTCTCCATCCTCGAGACCAAGGCATGGAACACCCTCCCACTCTACCTCCTACACTCTCAATGTTCACGAAGGACCTCAAGAACTGGCTCTTTGTCGGATCGCCATGAACACCCAGGAGTTGCCCCTCCCCCCAGTGCCTTGAGACCATTTTGGGTGAGTAGTTCGCTTAACTAACCCATGATTGATTGATTGATGAATACGTTTAATAGAGTAGGAGCTCCTTGTGGCATACTTTGGCTGATATGGGCTGGGTTGGATGTGGCACCTTTTAGCTTGATTAGTTGAGAACAGTTGCTTATGAACGAAGAGGGCCTAAATGTGTTCCAAGATGCACTGTCTTTCAGGGTTGGCAATTCGTCAGATTGGGAAAAATCAAGGAGTATGGTGTTTAGGCGCTGATTTTATCCTGCTTGATCTTTGCAATCTTATCATCAAAAAGGGATCAGATGTCTTCAGCTCTCTCCTTGGTGGGGGTTGGGGTGTTTGCTGGAGGTGTTTGGTTCTTGATTATGTTGAATAGCATGTTTGGTCGATTTTTGGCTTTGTCTAATTGTGCACGAATGTGTGAGCTATTTGGTATAGTTTGGGAGCTTGCTTGTTTTGGGCAAGATAGTTTTATTGTGACATAGTTTTTTTTCTTTCGAAGACTAATTTGAGGTCTAATGTGACACCTGCTTTATCCCTTAGAAGGTGTGATAGTAAACTGGGAGCATATTTACAAGGGGATTGTGCCACCGGAACATCACTTTTTTGACGTTCTGGTGGGACAATGCCCTGCACCATATTTACAAAGTGGCGTTAAGCTACTTTTTGTGGCTTAACTCCTGCTTTGTAAATATGGTCCCTTTTTACACAGGTATCTGCGTGAAAGGGAGATGCAATGGGTGTGGCTTTTATGCAGCACACATAGAAAGAGCAAAATGCCATTATTGATTGTTTATGTGCAGGGAAATACACCTTCCAGCACATAAACTATAATTCCCTGCAACGCAGGCACCCTTTCACTTTGGCGCAACGGTGTCTGCGTTGGCGTTAGTCACCAACGCTTATTATTGGAGTCTATGACTTCTTTTCATCAGCAGACTTCACTCAGAACAAAAAAGAAAAAATCTGAATAGTGAGAAAGAAGGAGGAGGAAGAGAAAGGCAGCTAAACAGTGACAAAGGAAGAAAGCAGGGATGAAAAAAATTAGCAATAGTGACCTAACGAGACTAAAAGAGGAGGATGGTTGAAAAAGGACCCATGATCTTGAATAATGACGTCATCCTTGGTGTTCGGCAATGCTCATTTGGCAGCACATGTGGGAGGCTCCTAAAACACTTTGGATACCTGTATTTATTGTTATTATTTTACAAATTAAGCACTCATAGAAACGCATATATCTAATATGTCCCCTGAGGATTGCTGGCTTACAGAATTGGTGGGGCATGAGCCATTCCTCCCTGGCCTGCTCACAGGGAATAAATACAAGATCTTCTTTCTGAATGGCTAGCCCTGGTGGCTGGCAGAGTGCCCGTCTTTACTATGGATACTGGAGAAGGAGCTAATTAGGATTGGGAGCAGTTTTGGGCAAAATTGGGGTTCAAGCTGCAAATGGTTGCATCTAACTAACTCAAGCAGTAAAGTGCTCATAACAGAATATTGTTTTTATCTCATTTATTTTACAGCATGATAAATTTGGTATGCTGAATCAATCCTTCCTGGACTCAAACATGGGATCTGCAGGTTGCATGGAAATTCTGCAGCAATATCTTTGTCAATTTGTTTATAGCTCTCGCATCACTAGCCAATCTGTGACTTCCTTTCAAACGTAGGAAGAGCCAGAAAATCCAAACCAATAGCCCTTGAAAGGTCAAGCACTATGCACGACCACAGTACTTAAAGGTCCCTTGACACCAAACGTACTCCTAATACTGTAAAGCAGATGGGTGAATGAATTGATTGATTGATTGGTGAGACTGTGCATGGAAGGATGGATGCATGACTTTGCCACTATGGGCAAGGGTTGTCTCCGATATCATGCTAGTCTCTGAACTGTCTCTAGCCTGACTTGATTTTTTTTCTGGAAGGTAGGCCTCCAAATAAGATCACAGCAACAACCTTTCCTTGATGCGCCATGTACTGTAACTTTCCCTATACCCTTGGCTAAAACTTCGTACCATATCCTGTTCGAATAAAAAGTTAGGGCATCGCTCTGAATCCACTTTTTCACGCGTATGTATCAGATCTGAGCTACCTAGTTTCAATTCTCATGAAAAAAACAATAAACTGGCTGCAGCCTTTTCAAACCACACGGTTGAATTCTGGTTTCCTGCCTTTTGTTTTCGAACCTTTCACCAATTTATGTCCTTAGATGAGCAACGTTTGGCGCCAAAGTGACGCAGTTGGTAAAAGCGGACAGAGCAACACAAACACGTTTTTTGAAGATTAGATTGTAATTTCACGTGTCTCATAAAGGTCAGTAACCTGAAGTATCTTCCAAAGAAAACAAGCTGCTTCGCGTCTCACCCCCACCCCCGGCGGACCTGCAACACCTGTTACCCGGCGCCCTGTCAAGGAAGCTGCCAGTAATAAATCGCTGATCGCGCCCTCGCGAGATCACCCAGGGTGACCCATCAGAGACACAGCAGGTCTGCCTGTCCCACTTCCTTAATCACTAAGCTCACATGCTAAGCATTTGTGCCAGTCACCCGTTGACCCCGGGCATATTAGGGGGCAGTGAACATCACTCAACAGACAGACACGCTCTGCCACCTCCTCCCCGACCTCAAGGAGACATTGAAAAAAGAAGCCCCACCAGACCTTAGTATCAGTTCCCATAGTCAGCTGGACTCAACCCTTTTTGTTGTCTATTTGTTTTAAAAAATTCGCGCTGCTTAGTGACTGAGGTCATATGTAGTGCTATATAAAGTGCCTAAATACATACATATATTACAGTCAGCAATAGTGACTCTCTACTTATGCTTAAGTCAGAGTTTTGGTTGGAAAGAGTGGCTCAAACCTTCCAAAACAAGCATTTGCAATGCAATAGGTCTCGCATTAGGAAAGTTTGAGCTATTGGTATTGTAAATGACAATTTTTTTATTTATGTTTTGTTTTTGAAAATAGCGAAATTAATAGCTTTGTCATTTATAATGCCAATAGTTATAACTTTCGCAAATGTGACACCTATAGCATTTGTAATGCAATAAGTGTTGTATTTACGTGACTTACATGTATTGATATTACAATGATAGTACAAATAACAATGGCTTTTCATTTTTTCTCAATAATTAATACTTAAATAAAAGTTATTGTAATTTATAATGGCAATAGCTTAAAGTTTTGTAAATAACTTTTGTGAAGATTATGTTCAGTGTATTTTATTGTGACGAAAATCCAAGAACAGAAGTGAAATATTAACATCTTTTTGTTACATTTGTAATGAAACTTGAAACATTGAGAGAACATATTTGAACCAGGTGTTGTTGAATGGTTGCACAGATTGATGCTGCGGTGGCTCTGAGTGATGTTGTGATGGCTAACAAGTGATGCTGTTGCGTTCAGTGATGCTGTGGTAGTGCATAGTGATGTTGTGGTGCCCCTGAGTGATGCTGTGGTGGTGCGGAGTGATGCTGTATGCTATGCTATGTTTTGTTTTGCTATCCTACGTTTTGTTTTGCTATGCTATGTTTTGCTATCCTATGCTTTGATTTGTTATGCTATGCTATGCTGTGTTTTGTTATGCTATGCTATGTTTTGTTATGCTATGCTATGTTTTGCTAGGCTATGCTTTGTTATGCTATGCTATGCTATGTTTTGTTATGCTATGCTATGTTTTGTTGTGTTTTATTATGCTATGCTATGCTATGTTTTGTTGTGTTTGGTATGCTATGTTTTGCTATGCTATTATGTTTTGTTTTGCTATGCTATGTTTTGTTAAGCTATGCTATGTTTTGTTGTGTTTTGCTATGTTTTGTTATGCTATGTGTTGTTGTGTTTTGTTATGCTATGTTTTGTTATGTTATGCTATGTTTTGTTATGCTGTCCTATCTTTTGTTTTGCTATCCTATGATTTGTTTTGTTATGCTATGCTATGTTTAATTTTGCTATCCTGTGCTTTGTTTTGTTATGCTATGCTATGCTTTGTTTTGTTATGCTATGCTATATTGTGTTTTGTTATGCTATGCTATGTTTTGTTGGGTTTTGTTATGCTATGCTATGTTTTGTTGTGTTTTGCTATGTTGTGTTATGCTATGTTTTGTTATGCTATGCTTTGTTTTATGTTATGCTATGTTTTGTTATGTTATGCTATGTTTTGTTCTGCTATGTTTTGTTGTGTTTTGTTATGCTATGCTATGTTATGCTTTAATATGCTGTTTTGTTTTGCTATGCTTTGTTATGTTATGCTATGCTTTGTTTTGTAATGCTATGTTTTGTTATGCTATGCTATGTTTTGTTGTGTTTTGTTATGCTATGCTATGCTTTGTTGTGTTTTGCTATGCTATGTTTTGTTTTGTTATGCTATTTTTTGTTTTGCTATCCTATGCTTTGCTTTGTTATGCTATGCTATGTTTTGTTATGCTATGCTGGTGAGGGTGTGTCAGTGTGTGTGAGTGAAGGTGAGTGAGGGTGTTTGAGGGTGAGGGGGTGTGAGGATGAGGGTGTGTGAGGGTGAGAGGGTGTGTGAGGGTGAGAGGGTGTGAGGGGGTGTGAGGGGGTGTGAGGGAGGGTGTGTGAGGGTGAGGGGGTGTGAGGGTGTGTGAGGGTGAGGGGGGTGAGGGTGAGGCGGTGTGAGGGTGAGGGTGTGTGAGGGGGAGTGAGGGTATATGAGGGTGTGTGAGGGTGTGTGAGGGTGAGGTGGTGTGAGAGTGAGGGGGTGTGAGGGTGAGTGAATGTGTGTGAGGGTGAGAGGGGGTGAGGGGGTGTGAGGGTGAGGGGGTGAGGGGGGTGAGGGTGAGGCGGTGTGAGGGTGAGAGGGTTAGGTTGTGTGAGGGTGAGTGAGGGTATGTGAGGGTGTGTGAGGGTGAGGGTGTGTGAGGGTGAGTTGGTGTGAGGGTGTGGGGGTGTGAGGGTGAGGGGGTGTGAGGGTGAGGGGGTGTGAGGTTGAGGGGGTGTGAGGGGTGTGAGGGTGAGGGGGTGTGGGAGTTTGTGAGGGTGTGAGGGTGAGGGGGTGTGAGGGTGATGAGGAGTGAGGGTGAGGGGTGTGAAGGTGTGGGGTTGTGAGGATGAGGGTGTGTGGTTGTGAGGGTGTGTGAGGGGGAGGGTGTGGGGGTATGAGGGTGAGGGTGTGGGGTTGTGAGGGTGAGGGGGTGTGAGGGTGTGTGAGGATGTGAGGGTGAGGGAGGGTGAGGGTGATGGGGTGAGGGTGACGGGGCTGAGGGTGAGGGTGTGTGAGTACGAGGTAGTGTGAGGGTGAGGGGTGTGAGGGTGAGGGTGTGTGAGGGTGAGGGTTTGAGGGTGAGGGGTGTGAGGGTGAGGGTTGTGAGGGCGAGGGTGTGTGAGGGTGAGGGTGTGTGAGAGGGTGTGTGAGGGTGTGAGGGTGAGAGGGGGTGTGTGATGGTGAGGGTGTGAGGGGGTGTGAGGGTAAAGGGGTGTGAGGGTGAGGGTTTGAGGGTGAGGGGTGCGAGGGTGAGGGTTGTGAGGGCGAGGGGGGTGAGGGTGAGGGTGTGTAAGAGGGTGTGTGAGGGTGTGAGGGTGAGAGGGTGCGTGAGGGTGAGAGGGTGAGTCAGGGTGTGTGAGGGTGTGGGGGCATGAGGGTGAGGGGATGTGAGGGTGAGAGGGTGTGTGAGGGTGAGAGGGTGTGTGAGGGTGAGCGGGTGAGTGAGGGTGAGGGTGTGTGAGAGTGAGGGTGTGTTGGGGGTGTGAGGGTGAGGGGGTGTGAGGGTGACGGTGTGTGAGAGTGAGGGTGTGTGAGGATAAGGGTGTGAGGGTGAGGGGTGTGAGGGTGTGTGGGGGTATGAGGGTGAAGGGGTGTGAGGGTCAGGGGGTGTGAGGGTGAGGGGTGTTTGAGGGTGAGGGTGCGAGGGTGTGTGAGGGAGTGTGAGGGTGGGTGAGAGGGGGTGTGAGGGTGAGAAGGTGTGTGAGGGTAAAAGGGGATGTGAGGGTGAGGGGATGTGAGGGTGAGGGGGTGTGAGGGTGAGAGGGGGTGAGAGGGTGTGTGAGGGTGAGAGGGTGTATAAGGGTGAGAGGGTGTGTGAGGTTGAGTGAGGGTGAGGGTGTATGAGGGTGTGTGAGGGTGTGTGAGGTTGAGAATGAGGGGGTGTGAGGGTGATGGGGTGTGAGAGTGAGGGGGTGTGAGGGTGAGTGGGTGAGGGGGTGTGAGGGTGAGTGGGTGTGGGGGTGTGATGGGGTGAGGGTGAGTGAGGGTGAGCGGGTTGTGAGGTTGAGGGTGTGAGGGTGAGGGTGTAAGGGTGAGTGAGGGTGTGTAAGGGTGTGTTAGGGTGTGTGAAGGTGAGAGGGTGTGAGGGTGAGGAGGTGTGAGGGTGAGGGTCGGAAGTAAATGGTGGCAGGGCAGACATCATAAGACAGAGAGAAGAGACTACGTGGTGACTGCGTTGGTCAGTTTCAGAATCAGGAAGGGCTGAGTCAGCACAGTCTGCCAGGGATCCACATGTATAGAGGCAAAGCCTAGCGGATGTAGCATTGCAGCTAGCAAGTCGAGTGTCCCTAGAGAGATGGCAACACAGCAACAGTATTTGAGGAGCAAGGCTACTGTAAACAAGCACAGTAGGCTTTCACTTTCGTCCAGAAAAAAAACGAGAAAGGTGCAGAGAACGCCGAACAAAATACGGCTTCCCCGCGAAATGGATGCCAAAGAACCAAGCTCTCGGCATTGCTGAGGCGGGGGGGAGGGGGAGCGGGAGCGAGGGTGTGTGAGGGTGAGGGTGTGGGGTGTTTGGGTGAGGGGGTGTGAGGGTGAAAGGGTCTGAGAGGGTGAGTGAGGGTGAGGGTGTCTGAGGGTGAGGGTGTGTGAGGGGGTGTGAGGGTTAGGGGGTGTGAGGGGGTGTGAGGGTGAGGGTGAGGGGTGTGAGGGGGTGTGAGAGTGAGGGTGTGTGAGGGTGAGGGTGTGAGGGTGAGGGAGTGTGAGGGGGTGTGAGGGTGAAGGTGAGGGGGTGTGAGGGTGAGGGGTGTGAGGGTTAGGGTGTGTGAGGGGGCATGAGGGTGTGTGAGGGTGGGTGAGAGGGTGAAAGGGTGTGTGAGGGTGAGAGGGTGTGAGGGTGAGAGGTTGGTTGAGGGTGGGTGAGAGGGTGAGTGAGGGGGTGTGAGGGGTGTGAGGGTGAGGGAGGGTGAGGGTGTGAGGGAGGGTGAGGGGATGTGAGCGTGAGGGGATCTGAGGGTGAGGAGATGTGAGGGTGAGGGGGTGTGAGGGTGAGAGGGGGTGAGAGGGTGTGTGAGGGTGAGAGGGTGTGTGTGGGTGAGGGTGTGTGAGGGTGAGGGTGTGTGAGGGTGAGGATGAGGGGATGTGAGGGTGATGGGGTGTGAGAGTGAGGGGGTGTGAGTGTGAGGAGGTGTGTGAAGGTGAGGGGTGAGATGAGGGGTGTGAGGGTGAGGGTGTGTGAGAGTGAGGTTGTGTGGGGGTGTGAGAGGGTGAGTGAGGGTGAGAGGGTTGTGAGGGTGATTGAGGGTGTGTGAGGGTATGTGAGGGTGTGAGAGTGTGTGAGGGTGAGGAGGTGTGAGGGTGAGGGTCCAAAGTAAATGGTGGCAGGGCAGACATCATAAGACAGAGAGAAGAGACTGTGTGGTGACTGCGTGTCTAAAGGCAAAACATAGCAGATGTAGCATTGCAGCTAGCAAGTCGAGTGTTTTCAAGCTGAATGTCCCTAGAGAGATGGCAACACAGCAACAGCATTTAAGGAGCAAGGCTACTGTAAACAAGCACGGTAGGCTTTCACTTTCGTCCAGAAAAAAAAAACGAGAAAGGTGCAGAGAACGCCGAACAAAACGCTGCTTCCCAGCGAAATGGATGCAAAAAAAACCAAGCTCTCGGCATTGCTGTGGCGGGGGGGGGGCGGGTGAGCAGGAGCGCATTCCTTTGAAGTCTGATGCCAAAGCTCAGACAAATGGTGGTGTGCGATATGCATGTGGGGGCGAGGGAGCGGCAGCCTTTAAAGTCTGATGCAGAGGCCCAGACAAATGGTGGTGTGTCTCGTGGCTGGCTCTATGCACGTGCATAGCTCACATGAACTGTACGCGATCCGCAGTTTGGTAGACTTTTTGAACCGCTCACTATAAATCTCGCCGATTTATCCCTGCGGGATATAATAGTCGGCGAGACCTAATAAAAAGCTTATCCAATTTGACCTCCCCATAGCAAGTTTTGTACAGGCCCATCAAGGGGGAATGGGGGAGAGAATAAAGGTGTCAGAGTTTTAAGAATCTTTGCTGTCCACTTCAGGAAAAACGTTGAATGAATTACACCAAACGTGCCATGAAAATAGATCTTTAAGCATGGATTTGCCTTTGCTTGGTTTAGTGCAAACCTCTTCAGTAGTTTTCGAGTTACGAAAAGTGTCAGACGGCCTTACAAGGATGCAGAGTTAGAGCTATCTGGCCCATTACTTTTTTTAACATGTGTTTATTGGCATTTACATAAAAGAATATTATACAATCAGGGCAGATCGTATTAAAAGTGGAACTAGTAAAGCATAGCAGGGCCATACAATGTCATAGTATGAGAAGCAGTAGTCAAGTAATCATCTCCCCAAATGGTACATAAAAGAGAAATTAACAATCTAGCAGTTCCCCGACATAAGTGAGGTAGCTCACATGGATCCAGCATTGATGCAACACTCTATTCTCGTCCTCCCAACAACCTCCTCCGGGGCTCAACCAGAGTATGACAAACACACACAAACCATGTGATGCCCCTTTGAATGTAGCTGACTGGATCATGTCTCGTTTTCTGTCAGACTATTATGCAGGAGCGAAGTAAAGGAAAATCGTGGAAGCCAGTTTGTGAAAAAACAAAAAAAACAAAAATAACCAAACCATCCCAATGTGCGCACAAGTCAGGAGATATTAAGAAGCACTAAAAGTAACAAGCATTTGCAATGAAATAGGTCTCGCATTTCGCGAGTTTGAGCTATTGGCACTGTAAATGACAATTCCTTTTATTTATGTTTTGGTTTTTAAAACATAAATATAAGGCATTGTCATTTACAATGCCAATTGCTTAAACTTGCGTACATGCGAGACCTATTCCATTGCAAATGCTTGTTCTCTTGAGTTTGTAAGGACTTAAGGCGAGAGGGGTCGACTGAAGTGGGGTGTTCATCAAGGAGTCTTCCTGCCTTGCTAGCCCACCCCGTACACGAGTGCATCTAGGCAGTCAGCTGAAATTGTCACACAATCCCGTTCCCAACATAAGCAATGCGCCACTAAAAATGTCCAGGACTCAGCCTACGCAGCCATAGTATATCAGGGAAACATGCAGGTAACAAGGCCGTGGTACGATTTGTTTTCACAATCCCAGGGCTTGCTGCTGCATGTCGGGACAGGTCAAGAATGACATTGGGGTATCCACTGGCATCACTGCGCATAGTTTTGCGGTGCTGTATTCACTCTCAGTAGACACATCTAAGCTCACCTCCTGCACAAGATAATGGCCACACTGTGTCCGACAAACTTTTTTAGGGCCCAAAACCGGTCTATGCTGCGGTATTTTCCTGTGGCAGGGTGCCGCACACTACCAGACGGGCGGATTCTCCAGTCCGGTCCACTCTTACCCCGCATGGCACCAGGCAGCAATCACGAACATTGTAAGGTGGACACAGGCGGGCCCTTCAGCAGCTTGTGACACTGCCGGGCCACAGAACCTGCACCGTGTCAACGGCTCTATTACTGTTGAGTTGCCGCTGCCATTACACAGCCGCCAGCGCAACTTCATAGCTGACAAGTTTGCTTAGGTGTGATATTTCCAGGTTTTGAGTTTACTTATGTGTGACATTTTAAGGTCATAACTGACACTTTATCGTGCTTTGAATAAAGTAGTTCTAAGCATGAAATAAGATACAAATTGAGAAACTCTTGCTTTGCGCATTAAAATGGTTTAGAAATTTAATTAAAACAGACCAGAAAGAACAGTGATTTTGTGTGAAAAGTGAAAACAGACTGAAGATTTCAGTCACCGAAGGACAGGATGACTAGCCATCCTATCTATACCATGTATCATGGCTTCCACTTTCCCATCATGCCCCATGCATGAGAACACAAATACATATGCACACACAAATACACACAAATAAAATTCTGCAATACATTTGTTAGCCTCAGAATAATAAAAATTCAACTAATCTCATCAGGTTTACTTTTGCTTCACAGGCAACATGGCCCCTTCATGCTCCAACAGTATCTGCCTCCTCACAAACATCAAGCAGATAGATGCTCGAGTTCTATGGCAAGTTGCGTCATCTAAGCGAATTAACACCTCAATGTGCTGAAAATAAATGAATTTGGACCTTTTTCGAAGACAAATTTGCAAAACATAGAAATGGAATAGGCTGCTAACAAGGTTATCACTTCTTTAAGCACGAAATCAAGTCATTACTAATAAAAAAAACTTTTAACGCACGATTTTTAAGGTATTTTATTTTACATTCCATTCTGAAAACAGTTCCTGCTGTATCACAGGAAGTATACCAGAACAGGTATATGTTCATATTGCCAGCAGCGTTTATTTTTTGCCTAAATACCTGGTGATGAAAAATAACTCAAGAGGATTCGTTGTTACCAGCAAATCTTTTGGGGAGTCAATAGCTTCTATTGGTGCTGCAGGTGCAGTGGTACCAATGCCTGTTGACCACTGACAATGCTGTTTCTTTTCTCCTCAGCTGCTGTTAAAGGGACGATTTTCTTTGCATGCAACTGCCTTTCTCTCACAATATCATTTATGTTTCCGATACATCATAAACTACTAGAAAAGGGGGACTAATTTAACGATTCTAAATAGTTCTTAATCAGTAATTACTTCTTGAACTCCGATTCCCATCCGGTCATCCTGTGTAAACTGACAAGTCTTTTGTTCACAATAATAAAAGCACTATTCACTCGATGTAATGCAAGCTCTTCTTGGCGATGTTTAGCTCAACTGTCTCATATTTTTCAGCACAATTGTTTAACACTTTGAAAGTCGACAGCTTTGCCACTAAACACCCCCCCCCCCCCCCACACCACGCTCACCCGGACTACAAACACACATGACATAAGACATGCTATTACTCATGTGGAGGCAGTCAATGAGTTAACCTCAAAGTAGTTTATTATGTATTTACTCACTAACCTCTATATGCTGGCTTCAATACCCGGAAACTCCAGTTTAGGTTTATGTGTTACGGGAGGGTGATCTGTTAAGTACAGCTTCATAAAATCTTTCCATTTAAAAAGCTGTTCGACGGGGACGATGCAGTTTTACTGTAAACAGTGGCTGGAAGACCGTCATAAACAGCTGAACAAATGGAGTACTGAAGTGCACTGGAATTGAGAGATCTATATATTTCAACCGAATCATATGCTGAAGGGGGTTGAAGAATTACTCAATATGTAATGAAAGAAAATAAAAAGGAAGGGAGTGACAGTTGACTATGGAGGTATAGTGTGGATATGGAAGAGTTACTGTGACAGTACAGCGCCTCAGAGGTGCGCTCTAGTGAAGTAGAAGATAAAACTCCATCAAAGTTTTCTAGGGTACACAAACTTACCTATTTTGCAGCAGTAGCAAGGGTACGGCAAAAGTCACTTCAAGTCTGGCGCCTGCTTGATGCCAGCTGCGGTAGGAGCCTTTACTAAGCACAACTTTGGATCACAACGTATTAAAGGTCAGGTCTCCGGGAGGGGGGGGGGGGGGGGGCTGAAGTGAGGAAACACACCCGAGTGGCCATTACAAGTGTGAATGACCCAAGGTTTTAAAGTTCTTCCTTTTCATGCTCCCGCGGTTGATGTCAGACTGAGAAGTGTTGTGACACCGCCACTGCGCCCCTTCTCCTCTACACTGTCCCTGGCCACAGACTTGTACTGTTCTGCTTCTCACAGTGCCAAAAAGCACAGATATTGAATGCAGAACATACATTAAGTGAGACTTACCAGACCCCAGACGCCACTTTGCTGCTTGTGCTGTTTCTGACTCCCACAGTCAATTGGAACAAGCTCAGCGACGGAGTTAGAACCGGAAGTTCGGCAGCGTGAAGCCGGTCGTGGGGCAGGACTTCCGCTTTCTGCGTGAAGCCCGCATCCACGGAGTGCCAGAGAGCGGCATTGGTGACGCGGGCGGGACTCCCATGCCTGAGGGAGAGCCCCGCGGTGGCTGCCGAAGTCAGGAGTGGCGGGGGTTCGGTGAGTAGGGCTTAGTTGTAAGGGGGGGCGGGGGTGTGTGTCTGTGTGTGTGCAGGGGCGGGGGGTTGGGGGCTGCGGCGGGTGTATGCGTGCGTGTCTATGTGTGCGTGTCTGTATGTGTGTGTGCAGGGGGGGCGGCAGCGTGTGTATGTGTGCGCGCGCCTGTGTGTGTGGGGGCTGGCTCTGTGTGTGTGCACCGTGTTTGCATGCAAGCCAAGCGAGAGCAGGGGCTGTGTGTGCGTGTCTGCGCAACCGCGTCTGAGAGGCGTGCTCCCGCGGTGAAAACTGGAAAGGAAAAGCGCGTGGCAAATTGCTGTCCACATTCCCAGATACGGGCAACATAAGGTCTCGAGCAGACTATGCTGCTCGACCTAAAAAAACGGGGTGGGGTGAGCAGGTGGGTTACCTCCTGTGGGCTAGTGTGAGGTTCCATGAAGCAGGAACATAAACCAGGAATCCTGGGGAACAGGGGGGAATTGCTGAGCATGTCAACAACCGGCCGAGGAAGCATCTCGCCTCAGGAGTGAAGCAGTGGGGCTCACCTAACGTACACGCCCCTCTTCATCGCTGCCTCCCGAGGTGTCCTCACAGTCTCCCTAATTTTGGGTCAACCTACCCACCTGATCCCTCCCTTATGTTGCCCCCTGGATGCTCCCAGGCCGCCAGTGCTTCTGTCCACCGTCCTGCTATTTAGTGTCTCCGCAATCCCCGGGCCTCTTCCCTGATTAGATCCCTTTCCTCAGCTCTAGCCCACATGGTAGCATCTTTCACACAGGTCCCCACGACAAGCCCCAATGTGGACTTCCAGGCAATGTCTATCTGCCTTCTAGCCAGTGCCAGAGCCAAGTGCCACTCCAGGTCTGTAAGGTCATGCCCCAGTACCCTATCCCATCTGCGCTGGAGTGCCAGTAGAGGTTGCTGAATCGTCTCGTTCAGTGCTCTATAAAACCATGCCACCAAGTGCTGTGCAGTGCCAGTGAATACCAATAACTGTAGCCTGCGTGCATTGGCTCTTCGGGATCTACACTGGCTTAGGGTCCCAAGCCGCATTAAGTTCAAAGCCCTGTGTTATCTTTTTAAAATTAAACAGGGCTCGGCCCCTAAATATCTACAGAGTCTTGTCCAATCTTACAAACCAAGTCGCACATTGCGATCTACTGAAAATGGTGACTTTGTTGTCCCAAGATTCAAACTTGTAAAGATGGGGGGTCGGTCCTTCTCCCGTCTAGGCCCCAAATCCTTGAACTCACTTCCTATCGCCCTGAAATCAGAGACCAATCTACTCTGTTTTCGGAAAAGACTCAAGACTTTGCTCTTTCAGTAGATCCGTTCTTTTGCATTAGCTGGCTCACTGTATTGTGTTGTGCTCCTTTTCTTTTCCTTTTTTCTTCTTGTGTCTATCCCTGGCGTCGGTAAAAACCCACTGCGGGTAGCTGTTGCGCATTACAAGTTAAAATAAATAAAATAAATAAATAATTGTCGGTTTCTCACGACCTCCTGCCAGAAGACACTGAAAGTATGAATCAATGCCTCATATATTAGAAACTGGCCCAGGGGTAGGTCATAGTGGGTCATTAGTTCCTCCAGTGGGAGCAAAGTGCCCGACTGATAGCAGTTGGCAACCTTCACCAGGCCACATCAGTCCAGGCCGGCAACTGTAAGTCTGCGAAAAAAGAGAAAGGGTCCCCCTGTGGAAGACCTACCAACGGCATTGCGGGGGCATACACAGGCACCCCCACGCTCTGCAGTACACAGCGCCTCAAACACTTTAAGGCCACCTTCAACAGTACGCCTTGGGCGGGAAATTACCACTGCTGGGTGGCTATGGAGGATTGGATATGATCAAATGGTGTCTCATCCCTGATCCATATTAACACCACAGGCATTGGCCGAGTAGGAGGTGGTGTATAACTAGCCTCGCCACCTACACTGAAGGCGTTCAATCTCCACCCCAGCAAGATATGTCTTTTGAAGCATAGCCACTTGCACACACCTTTGCCTCAAGTACCAGTGTATATCCTGTCGTTTGGATGCTGAACCCATCCCCCGGATATTCCACAACAAGAAGGTTAGTGTATTTTGTTGATCATCAACATGGAGTCAGTCTGTGTTTGTGTGCGAGCTGGGACTCCCATACATATGCAATGTAATTCGCCTGGCCGCATTTTTATTGTGGCATCTTCCCTAAGGCCAAGTTGAAGCAGATTTTCTTCGCAGATGTAGCGGCTACTAGAAGGGAGGAATATAAAAAAAATAATAATATGGACCTATATCATATATCTCCCTCAGCAAAATGATCCTATCTGGCGTTTGTGCATAATCGTCAACACCACTTCATCTTGGTTAGGTTTTGATTACATTTTATTCCACTTATGCTGGGATTTCCGGAAAATACCTATTTGCATAAAAATGTATCTTTATGTCCTTGTGATGGTGTATCTGTCCAGTGAGTCCAGCACATATTATTCTTTTTCTTATTCTACTTCCGACAAAGGAAAAGAATATTAGCACCATATTTGCCTAGCGCTAACTTTACTCAGTGCAGGCCAACACTAATACACTTGCAACAGCTTGAGAACCCTTTTTGGTGTGCTACTTTCGTGCTACTTTTCTATGTTCAGCCATGAAGTGTAGGAAGCAATTATAGATCTATGGAGCAGGGAACGTGTGGACTAAGAAAATTATTAGTTACGGTCACCTGGGAAGCTGAATTAGCTGTAATTAATTGATTATTTCTCCTTCTCGTACTATGGCTAGGTAAGAATAAAACACATAAAGAGGCTCCAAACATATGAGAACAAATTACCAGTTCTAGAAGTTTTTAATTTAATTAATTGGATTTCCCAGATTGTTAGACAAATGTTTCAAGTAGATTAATTAATTATATATGAATTATGAAATTGATTGTTAAAGGGAATTGTGTTTTAATACTTGTTCTAAGATGGTTTATGAGTCAATGTTTTTATCTTGTCTTAAGATGTATGGATGAATTTACTAATTGTGATGTGTGCTTTTTTAAGCACTTTTTATGCACTGAAAATTATGCAAAATAAAGTTGTCTGACTGACTACTACAGATATTGATAATAAATAAATACATTATAACAAGCACAAAATACAATTCTAACTCCAAATTAATAACAATTAAAAGTACATACAAAACAGAGTATTATAACTCTAGTCAAACAAAAATGAAATATAAATCATTAGCAATACTGCTACAACCTAGAAAACTTGAGAAAAAATCTTAGACTCTGGAGGTGTGAAATTTACAATTACCGCACCAACATAAGTGATAGTAAGGAAAGTGTACGACTTTGGAGGGGACATTTTCACAATTTCAGGTCCAACATAAGCAACTGTATGGGAAGTGTTGGACTTTGGAAGGGTCAGATTAACTACTCCTAATCTAACCTAATCAATAGTGGGGAAAGTAATTGTCTTTGGAGAGGGAATAGATCTGACTACTTCAAATTAAACAACAGTAATAAAAGTGTTGGACTTTGGAGTTGTCAGATGTACTTTTCCCACTCCCACCTGGGCTATAGTAGGGAAAGTGATGGACTTTTGAACTGTCAGATTAGCAATCCCCACTCCACCATAAACAACAGGCGGAAAAGTGTTAGCTTTTAACGTGTCAGATTTACTATTACCACTCTAACTGGAGCAACAGTAGGGAAAGTGTTGAACTTTGGAGGTGTCAGATTTACTATTCCTACTCCAATCAGAGTGGCAGTAGGGAAAATGTTAGACTTTGAGAAGGGTTAGATTTACTACTCCCACTCCAAATAGAGAAACATCATGGAAAGTGCTGGACTTTGCAGAGGCCACATTTACAACTCCCAGTCCTAAATATAAAACCCAACAAAATATATATAATAAACATAATCAATTTTCCATACAATAAAAACACATGAAGGCCTTATTGAATATCTAAAAGAAACCCTTTCTAGCAACAGGTAAGTTCAGATTGAGAAGGTTCCATCCCACACATGGAACGATAAATAGTGTAAAGCAGACAGAGTAACTCTATCATCTTCAATTAAGGCCAAAGATAGAAAGCTAATACAATTTGCCCGGAGGAATTATAAAAAAAAACTCTGACTACAGTCAGGTCTAAGTGGGAGACCGGGCTACAGCACGACCTAGTTGTAGCAGTCAGACCAGGGGATAACAAATGCTTCAGTAATATCATATTCCATGGGATTCGTTATTCCACCATTGAAGTTGACTTTCATGTTCAGCCCGCGGTGTGGGTAACGCCTTTTGAGGGAATGCATACAGAAGTTGATAAGGCACCAAGTGGGATATTAGTTATTGACTTATTTCCCTTAAATATAAATACAACTCCACTAGTGATCACATTAAAATAATCCTCTATTGCCCTCTCAGGGTTACTCCCCGATAAGGCTTGGGCCCCAATTACATTCCAGAAGGCTTGTTCATTTCAGAGCCTCAAGTTTGGGGCCCTTATGTAAACAAACTGCCTCAAGCTGAACTCAGAAAAAACTGAGGAAGTTATTTTTGGACCCCTCTCACCAGCTTTGAAGGACTGGGTTCTGTAGGACCCAGCGGTGCCAGGGCACAACACCTGAAACCTTCGTGGGTAACCTGCTCCGGCGTACAAGTCACAGAGACACGGGACACTTCCTTCGGCGTCAAAGATTCAAGGTTTATTTGCTGCAGGGAACACAGAGATCACGACAAGTACACAGCGTGCAACTTGGGGAGACTGCTTCAAATTGGTTCTGTGGATCGCTCCTTTTATACAGTTTTTACCCATAGGATAACATTTGAACACAAAAGTTTACAACCCGGTTCTCACCATTATCCCCCAGAGGGGTCGCTTTGGTCACTTTGAAACACATGAGGTCCGAAACATAAGTGCGGAAACATTTGGCGGTTCCCAACTGTAAAATCCCATCTTCCCACCATTAGCAAATTCCAATCAGCAGTAAAACAGATCGAAATAGGAACAAGGACAGGTGTAGAGGAAGACGGAGACAGTGGGGAGATCGGAAAGGGTGTAAAAGGGGAGGTAACGGGAAACACGAGATGCAGGCATCAAAGGGACGTGCCTAATGAGATGCACGGCTGAGACAATAAGCCCGTGCGGCAAGATGAGCCTCATGCGGCGTCATCTGCCTTACAGTAGCATCCCCTCGTCATAAAGACACTTACAAAGAACATGTGTCTTCCGCAAATATCTTGGGAGTCCCAGGGTCGCGAAGCGGACAACGTCCGTTCGCTGGCTACTTGAGGGCAAGAGACAAAATGGATGCCGTATCTAAGATGGAACCCGTGGGTACAGATGAAAAACCCATATAACAAATGAACGGTTTAAGCTAGCACAGCGAAACTGCGCACACTTACTAAACTCGTCATTTGCGGTTCATAGATACCAGACTCGACTATATTCGTGCGAGTCGAAAACACCACTTACAATTGTCACGGAACCTCAGACGCTCCTTTTGCCCTCATGTAGGCAAGCACTAGTCGGATTCATATTCGATATTCATCAGACCATCGAGATGTTGCTGTAGCATAGCTCTGTCCAACTGAGTCCCCTTGGTAACAGATGGTTGTCTCATACACGTTGTAGCACAAAGGCCACATAAGGCAGGACCACACTGCACACAAAGGCAACACGTGAACAGGAACACTACCACAACTCCGATGATCATCAGAATTTTCCAACCCCAAGTCGACATCAGGCCCCAAAACCACCCCAGCAGCGTCCAATCCCCTACATCCACGTGTATGGATTCAGAGATCTTATGCAACCTCGAGATGGCTTGATAGACAGTTGGAGCATTATCTGGAATGAAAATGCAGCAGCTCGAATGGATCACCTTACATACCCCACCGCGATCTGCTAAGATGACATCCAAAACCATACGGTTTTGTAACGTCATAAGTCTCTCCGCCTGAAGTTCTGTGGTGATATTACCAAGGGCACTGGCAGTAATATTAGCTGTCGATTCTACCACTCGAGTCAACTGTCTCAGGTTCCTACTGTTAACCATAGGTCCCCAAAACGGGAGGAAACCCTTGAAAAAGTCTCCTGCCTCTTGACCGGCAGTATCCTCTTCGCTAATTACGCCTCGCACAACTCTAGTCTTGTGATAATCGGCGTCTACAGTGAACGTCGGAGGCAACAGATTTGCAATGAAGCATGAGCCCATGAAGTCAGCGGGCAACCATGCATATGCACGATCATAACAGATAAAGTATGTACCCTTGGCAGCCAGGAACACAGGGGACGAGAACATCGGCAGAATGTAATTTTCAGTGCAAGCACTTGCTCCGAGTCGGGCTTGCGATCTTCGACCACGACCCATAAGACAGAAATTACCAGTGTGGGGTACGACCCATATTGGAGGCGAGCTTTTAAGCTGCTTTTCGCTAGTGAACACACTATATTCACCTCTACTTAGGACCCTATAGGCTTGTACCTCTTCTTCAGGAATAAGCGAGGGATCATAGATATCACTATCTAAATCCTCTATTGCTATCGACAAAGGTTTTTGATACGAGGTAGGACCAGAGTAGGGGGAACGTGGTTCTCGAATGGGGTGGAAACCCAGTGCGCTTCGAAACATTGTTTGGAATGCTCGAGCTGACCCTTGGGAACTATACGGTAACACCAGATATGGAATTCCCTTATCCGTAGTATGTGGCATCAACCCACACACCCAACAATTAGTAGTGTTAACCACTAACTGATGCTGGTGAAGGAGCTGAATAAAGGAATTGTTGCGGAATTCTACACGTCTAGCCTGCTCGTGTTCCGGTAACATATGAAAGGAATGGGGAGAAGCAGTAGAGGTAAGATTAGGGTAAGGAGTAGGAGTAGGTGTAGCAGGTAAGAAGTAAGACATCGTATAGTACACCCCACCCGCCAATAATGCAGAAGCAGTCAAAAACAATACAAACAGTTGGAATATGAAACATTTGGTACGACTGAGTTGCTGCAGCTTGAGTCGGTGCGCCTTAGCTCCCTCCAAATCATTCAACTTCGAGAATGCCATTCCCTACGACCGTCCGCAACGTTTCTTGACGCACTTCGTTCTGTGTAGCAATAGTCAATCCCCAGGAGTTCCTAGGAACCGACGGCCTTTAACCTAGCGTCAAGACCTACTATCCAGAAGGAAGTACGCGCGCGGCCCTACGGCCTTCAGCACACAATATGTATATACAAACACAAAGTCTCTCGGCTGTGGAAGCAAAAAGATACAAGGGAGGAAGCTCAATACATATATATGTATAAAAAAATCATCACAGTGATACGAATGTTCAAAACTGATCACAGGAAACGGGATAATGCAGTCGTTAATTCAGCAAAACAAAAAAAAATTTATTTGTCCTTAGTGCGAGATCGCAAAGAATATCGGTGTTTCCCGGGACGTGTCTGCTCGTCGAACAAAGGATCCGTTGAAGAGACAGCGTCCTGCTGATCAGTCGATTGTTCTGGTCTTGAGTCTTTTGCTGACAATTGTTCAACAGTGTCTTTCTGCTGCGCTGAGGATTCTCCAACAGGCTGTGCGTCGCTAAAAGGTACAAACGCCTGCAATGTTTCTGTTTCTGTTGACGCAATGCCTTTCCTTACCCACGGGTCTGCCGGTAAAGGGATAGGGACTCGCTTCGTATGGGTGGCATGCACCCAATTTTTACGCCCCTCAAGACGAACGGCAGTCCTCGTGGCCAGGAGCACCTGGTAAGGTCCGGTGAACCTCGGGTCCAGATTATTCTTGCGTGAAAAGTTGCGTGTCACCACCCAGTCTCCAGGCTGGAGCTGGTGGCCTGGACCCTCCGTCTGCGTCGGCAATGCGTCGTAAACCTGTTGGTGAATTAACCTCAGTTTAGCAGTCAAGTCATGTAAATAGTCAATCAACATTGGATACTTAAGATCAGAAAACATTCCTGGCCTAGGAACCCCCCACACATTCGCAGGACGGCCGAACACTATTTCGTAGGGACTAAGCCCTATTCGGGAGTGTACAGTCGCCCTAGTTGACAGTAATGCTAAGGGCAAAGCGTCAGGCCACGAAAGACCAGTCGTAGCCTGAATCTTCGCTAGCTTTAGTTTAAGGGTGCCGTTGTACCCTTCAACCAATCCAGCTGACTGGGGATGATTGGCGCTGTGGAATTTTTGATTTATTCCAAGGCCCTTACACACACTCTTCATCACACTTCCAACAAACTCACTTCCGTTATCTGACCACACGACTCTAGGCATTCCATACCGAGGAAAATATTCCTTCAATAGGATTTTTGCAGTAGACAAAGCAGTATTGTCTTTGAGAGGATAGGCCTCAATCCATCGGGAGAATGCGCAAACCACAACTAAAACGTATTTCAGGTTATTGCATCGCTCCATATGGATGAAGTCCAATTGAATCACCTCAAAGGGATACGAAGGAGGAGCAAAACTGCCAGGAGGAGTTGGGGTTCCTTTGCCAGGATTGTACATCATGCACACCATACAATTCTTCACCAATCGTTCAGCACATTTCGTAATTCCATCATTCTTCCACACAGGCGACAACAATTTACAAATGCCTTTCACGCTAATATGTGCTAACCCATGTGCCATTGTCACAACGGCCAGTACATACGCATCAGGCAACAACCATCTTTTCTGATCCGACAGGTCAATCCAACAACCACTCGCATCCAACTTTCCCGTACTTTCTTTCCACTTCGCCTTTTCAGTCTCGGTGGCCTCATTCTGAATTTCTTTCACACTTTCAATGGTGTCTTCACACATACTCGATTCCGTAGGCCACCTAACCGAACTCGTCACATACATTCGAGTACTAAGGTTCCGGGCAGTCTCCTTAGCAATCTCATCTGCAAACGCGTTACCACGACCAACATCATCCGTCACCTTACGATGCGCACTACATTTAACAATCGCAACTTGCGTAGGCAACGTCAATGCATCCAAAAGATCATTCACAAGCTGGCCATGCTGAATCTTCGTACCGTGCGACGTCAAGAAACCTCTCTCTCGCCATAATCGTCCAAAACTATGCGCTACACCAAAAGCGTATTGGCTGTCGGTGTACACATTCACACGTTTCCCTTTCGCTAACACACACGCTCTAGTAAGAGCAATCAGCTCCGCAGCTTGGGCAGAATTCTGATTCAACCTTGCAGTCTCAACAACAGTATTCAATGTTACAACAGCATAAGCAGTAGTCACATCGCCATTCGGCAACTTAAAACATGACCCATCCACATACAGAGTGCCATCCGGATCTTCCAATGGGGTGTTTTTAAGGTCCACTCGACCTTTTGTTTCCTCTTCAGTCCTCAAGTAGCAGTCATGTTCTGCTACTTCATCTGACTCTGTGTTAATTGGTAACAAAGTTGCCGGATTTAAGACATTACAACGTTTTATCTGAATATGGCTTGCCAATAACGTCAACTCGTACCCAGACAACCTCGCACTCGTCAAGTGCTGAGTTTTCGTACGATTTAAAAGAGTATCGACTGCATGCGGAACCATCACCGTAAGCATATTATCCATGACCAATCCTGCTGATTGTCGGATGGAGACCGCAGCTGCCGCAGTTGCTCTCAAACAACTCGGCAATGCTCTAGCTACTGGGTCCAAGGTCGAGGAAAAATATGCACATGGACGCTGCTTACCACCAAAAGGTTGCGTCAAGACACTCAAAGCACAACCTTCTCTCTCGTGAACATATAATGTAAACGGCTTACTATAGTCAGGAGTACCTAACACAGGAGCCGAACACAATGAATCACGTAGTTCAGAAAAACTTTTCTGACATTCTTCCGTCCATGGTAAAGGAGTCGAAACATCCTTGCACGTAAGAGCCACCAATGGTTTCGCTAGCAATGAAAAATTAGGAATCCACTGCCTGCAGTATGACGTGATACCTAGAAAGGCACGCACATCTCTTTGGGTTTTTGGCACAGCCATTCGCGCAATCGCTGCAATTCTCTCTGGGGTCAATCTCCTTCCCTCCTTTGACAATAAGTGACCTAGATAGGTTACTTCTTGACAACAATATTGGAGTTTAGAAGGGGACACCTTATGATTTAGCTCACAGAGATGTTGCAGCAATGACAACGTAGCAAGTTTGCAAATGTCCTGAGTATCGGCAGCCACCAATAAGTCATCGACGTATTGGATCAAAGCCGCACCAACCGGCAACCGAAACGCATCCAGTTGACCCTTCAAGGCTTGACTGTAAATCGATGGACTTTCACAGTAGCCCTGAGGAGCGCGTTTGAACCGGAAGCTTCGTCCACCGAGAGAGAAACCGAAAAGGTCCCTGCTCTCTTCGGCAATCGGGATGCTGAAAAACGCATTTTTCAAATCAATCACCGAAAACCATGATGCAGTAGCTGGAATCAGAGTCAGGAGCGCCGTGATGTCAGGCACAACAGGGAATTGAGGAACCACAATTTTATTCACCTCCCGTAAATCGATAACAAAACGATAAACAGGCGGTTTTGTAGGATCTGAGCGTTTAAGAATAGGCAGTACAGGGCTATTGCACACGTTTCCCCGAGTCTCTTCAATAACATCTTTCTCGATCAAATCATAGATGATCGCCAACAGCGCTCGTTCACCATCAAGGGAGATACGATACTGGGGAATACGTGGCAATCGCACATTAGATTTCAACTGAACAACATAAGGAGAGATATCAAGTAGGCCCACGTCATTTGGACCCGTCGCCCACAAAGACGCAGGAAGAGAACTCAATTCCGGTGGAAGCTTATCAAGAGACAAGTACATAGGAGAGACAACCCTCTCTCCTAACGTAAGCTTTACACCCGCAGGAGAACAATACAAAGTTGCGTACAAACGTTTAAGCAAATCCAGGCCCAAAAGATTCTCGCCACAACCCGTGGTTAAAATCAACGGAGCTTCCAGCTCTCGTGGCCCAATTGTAAGGGGCAAAGGGCGTGAAACTGGATTGCTAACAGGGGCGCCAGAGAAACCAACGGAAACATTTGTTAAGCCAGACAAAGGTGCGCCAGGGAGTTTCGAATGCATGATAGAACTTTTCGCTGCACCAGTGTCCAACAGAAAAGGCTCAACGACGCCCGATGTAGCAACTGCGACGTAAGGCCCTCTCTGATCAACCGGAACTGATACCACTCCCTCTCCTTGTCTTTGGCTGTCCTAGTAATTACTGTCGTCAGTCCCCTGATCGACGTAATAATCGTCTACATTGTACTGCGCAGATCGTCCTTGCGATGATCCACGTTGATCAAAACAATTATTAGAGTTAGATGAGTTATCTGAGCGATCGTTCTGAGCACCACGACCTCTACCACGTGATGCCTGCTGCGAACCACCACGACCTCCTTTGGATGAAGTACCACTATTCCGTTCATTTAAAACAGGGCAATTGAATTTAATGTGTCCCTCCTGTCTACAATAAGCACATTGATTGTACCCCAACGATGATCTTTGGGAGGAGGAATCATTACGCGGCTGCGATCGATTCGATTGCGACTGCGATCTATTCTGTTGGGGTGCATTCTGATTCGAACGCGGAGGATATGCTTGTTGAAGCAACACTTTAGTTTTTAGCTCTTTCGTCTTTTTATCAGCACGGTCGTTCTCCTCTTTCTCCCTATTCTCATAATATTGTGCCGTAGCCAATATCTGAGCAGAGGTAGAAACGGCCCATGCACTTTCCGAATTCTTTAATTTATTGCTCAAATCGGGCAATAAGTTTGAAACAAATTTATCCACAAACAACCTTTGTCCACCCTCAGTACCCATATCCTGACCACTATGGTCAATGAATGCTTCCTCAAACCTCGTAAAGAAGTCGGAAACACTCTCATCTTTCTTTTGCTTACAGGCTGACAATTTGTCCCAGTTTACCCTCATAGCTGGCATAAGAGTCTTCATTAACGTTATTATTCTTTGGGGAAGGGCAGCAATCAACTGCTCAGGTTTAGCTCCACCAGTTTGTAAAGCATCTGCCGCCAAGATGGCCGCCCAATCACCACCTAATTCATTTGCGTGATCTTGCTGGCGAATCTTAGCCCATACAGGTTGCGGTACGACATTGCCAAACAACATGTCGATATCGGCAAGATTCATAATCGTAGCATCTACGAGCTGCGATAATTCTTTGTAATACCCTGCAGGATTTTTGCGAGGGTCAGGCAATGATTGCTTCACCTGTAACACTTCCGATCTTTTCCACGGGAGATGTATCCATACTCTCTGAAAATACGGTGGGACCGGAGGGGCAGCTGCGGGGTTACCTGGCATCCAAACCGGTGGAACCTCTCGCATGGGATATTGGCCAGACTCATCTGGTTGGTGTTCAATATCCTCGACGAACAATGCATAAGGTATCGGAGCGGGACGAAAAGATAGTAACCGCTCAATAGCACGTCGGACATTAGTATCTACTATCAGTCCAGTTGAAAACTGAAGCCGAAGTTCAGACAGGGCGGTCAGCACCTCGTCAGGCGCATCGGCCGCTATCTGATCATGAAGGAACTTACACATTTCATCAAACACGTATCTCTGGGTTGGTATATTGAATTGACAAAACGTTTCGAGGACAACACGTGGTGGATTTCTCTGCGGATTTACCATCCAACCCATCGCCATATTATATAGCGCAACGCGTTCTCTGTTTCCAGGAAGCTGACTTCGTCTCTGAGGACCACCGGAACCAGCGGACCCATGAACAGGTCCGAGCGAATGAAAGAAGCTAGCCGCAAGAGGAGAATTGCGGCTACAGGTAGAGGGAGAAGAATAAGACACAGGGCTAACAAGAGAAGGAGTAGAAACAGTAGCGACAGCAGGGGTTAACAAAACAGGAGCAGTAGCGGGAGCAGGAGTATGAGGAAGCGGAGGAGCAGTAGGAATAGAAACAGACAAAGGAGCGGGAACAGTCGGAAGAACGGGTGCAAGTTGAGGAACAGGTGGAGGAGGAATAGGTGGAAGAACAGGTACGGCAGGGACCACAGGAGCTGCGGTACCCTGTACGTACGGAGGTGGCGACTTCATAAGATAGGACATTAAAGGATCCTCAACTACCTCTTCCTTCTTGTCCGACTCCGTAGGCAAAGCAGGATAGCATTTATCTATGGTCATACGCTGTAGTCTGTCAAACACTTCCTTATCCTTAACCTCCTTATCACGCTGAAACTGCTCTGCTTTCTTCACTATGGTAGCAACATTATCTCGCTGACTACGTTTAGTCTGTCTGATTTCTTTCTGCCGGGCTTCTTTGCGCCACAACCGAAAGGCATCAAACATGGCCGGCCTTGATTTTCGTTCGAACAACTTCATTTCTAGATTATCTAAGATTGACGCCTCGAAGCTACCGTGAGGTGGCCAACGAAGGTCGCCGTCCTTCTTTGTATATTTAATCCAATAATCGTTAAAGGTAATTGGACCTAGTCCATGTTTACTATATAGTTCATAAGTGGGAGTTCCAACCGGAGGTATCGGACACGAGTCCTCCAGTCGGGAATCCGCACCACAAGGTCTGAAACAACTAAACAAAGTACTGCGACCAGGCATCTTGCACACTAGCCGAGTTTCACAAACTTCAAGGGTTACGGGATTTACCAAGTCCCAGCAACGAACAAAACCCTCGGTCTTTGGCGGCTGCAGTCGTCAAACAACACAACAAAGTACGCTAGCAAAGTGTCACCGACAAAAACACTCACACAGCGTGTACAACAAAAACACTCGCTAAAGTGTCAACAACCAAGAGCTATGGGAGCGACCCACAAATACTTAACTCAAAGATCAATGGCGTCACCAGGAAGGCCCGTCTATCGTCTCGCTATACCAAGGTCTACGCCAGGCGCCAAAACAGGTCTACAGTCAGGGCAGCAGTCCGTCGCAGCCGTCAGGAGGCGGGAATCTTCGCGGGAAAAGTCTTCGGGCCACTTATTTCGACAACAGGATCGATGAAGCGGAGTGCACCTTCCCTCGGAGATTTAACACGAAGTTCCTCACGATCGTCGGGCTTGGACCGGTACCACTGATGCAGCCCCACGTTGGGCGCCAACTGAAGGACTGGGTTCTGTAGGACCCAGCGGTGCCAGGGCACAACACCTGAAACCTTCGTGGGTAACCTGCTCCGGCGTACAAGTCACAGAGACACGGGACACTTCCTTCGGCGTCAAAGATTCAAGGTTTATTTGCTGCAGGGAACACAGAGATCACGACAAGTACACAGCGTGCAACTTGGGGAGACTGCTTCAAATTGGTTCTGTGGATCGCTCCTTTTATACAGTTTTTACCCATAGGATAACATTTGAACACAAAAGTTTACAACCCGGTTCTCACCATTATCCCCCAGAGGGGTCGCTTTGGTCACTTTGAAACACATGAGGTCCGAAACATAAGTGCGGAAACATTTGGCGGTTCCCAACTGTAAAATCCCATCTTCCCACCATTAGCAAATTCCAATCAGCAGTAAAACAGATCGAAATAGGAACAAGGACAGGTGTAGAGGAAGACGGAGACAGTGGGGAGATCGGAAAGGGTGTAAAAGGGGAGGTAACGGGAAACACGAGATGCAGGCATCAAAGGGACGTGCCTAATGAGATGCACGGCTGAGACAATAAGCCCGTGCGGCAAGATGAGCCTCATGCGGCGTCATCTGCCTTACAGTAGCATCCCCCTCGTCATAAAGACACTTACAAAGAACATGTGTCTTCCGCAAATATCTTGGGAGTCCCAGGGTCGCGAAGCGGACAACGTCCGTTCGCTGGCTACTTGAGGGCAAGAGACAAAATGGATGCCGTATCTAAGATGGAACCCGTGGGTACAGATGAAAAACCCATATAACAAATGAACGGTTTAAGCTAGCACAGCGAAACTGCGCACACTTACTAAACTCGTCATTTGCGGTTCATAGATACCAGACTCGACTATATTCGTGCGAGTCGAAAACACCACTTACAATTGTCACGGAACCTCAGCTTGGTCATCATGCTGGTGGCCACCAGCCTTCGGATCACCTCCCAGTCCGACAGCGAAGGTCAGGAATTTGGGAGTTATTTTTGACAAAGGTCTCAACTTTATGGATCATGCTAATAAAGGAACTACCACAGCCCACTACAAACTCAGAATGATTAGAAAAATTAGCTCCTTCCTCCCAGAGGCAGCGACCACAACATTGGTCAGCTCCTTAGTTCTATCGTCCCTCGATTATTGTAACGGCCTATTCCTTAATGCCCAGGTTAGGGTCACGATGAAGTTACAGTCAATACAGAACGCTGCAGCACGTCTGCTCTCTGGAACGCCCAAATTTGAGGCTATATCCCAAATCATTAAGGAATACCACTGGCTGACGATCAGGAACAGAATAAAGTTTAAATCACTATGTATAGTGTATAAGGCACTCAACAATCAAGGACCTCACTTTCTGAAGGACCAATTGAAACACCACCTACCTTGTAGACAGCTTCGTTCCTCCACCCTAAACCAGTTAGTGATCCCACGATCCAAAATAGTGTCTTGGGGTGATCGCCGCTTTTTAGTGGCAGCACCCAAATTATGGAACACTCTGCCTCAAAACATCAGGCTGAGCCCTACACTTCTTCAGTTCCGTAAACATCTAAAGACATGGTTGTTTGACCAATAAGACTCATTTTATCTTTCACCAGTTTTAATTACTAACTGAAGTTTGCGAATTGTTTAGCGCCGAGACGCCTGCGGGTATTTGTTCGCGCTCTATAAATGTCAAAAATAAAATAAATAAATAAATAAATCTCACTAATTCTATCCTGGAAGGTGGTGTGCTTACTAAATCAGGGTAAGAAGCCGTAATAGTTCCGATTTATAAGATGGGTACCAGAGAAGAGCCCCAAAACGATAGGGTGATTACTTTTATCAATAGCCTGCAGAAGCTTTTCTGCCGGCAAATATTGGAGAAACTCCTTGAATGGGTCAATGACAAATGGATTCTTTCTGATTTCCAGGCAGGGTTTCAATCGAACATTAGCACTATTGATCAGATTTTCGGATCAAGCACAGTATATTGGAACCCTTTCTCCTTGAGGAAAGGTCACTTCTACTTGACTTTTGTTGATAGTAGAACAGCTTTTGATTTAATCCTATGTAACAGATTATAGGGAGTATTGAGGGCAATGGGTGCCCCTGATAATGTCTTATCGATTTTAATAGGGCTACATGCATCATCTTCTAGTAAATAAGCCCCAGAGTTCTTCAAGGACAGAATTATTTGGATGGCACGAGAAGACACGCAGGCATATTTACAAAACAAATGATGCACCGTGCCACTGCAAGCCACCTTGCTGTGCTGCATCATTAGGAAAGTACAGGGGTGCATTGTAGTTACATTAATATGATGCATCACTGGGCTTTCCTCTGTGCTGGATCACCATTGGCTGCCTAGTGCCAACGCAGGCACCCTTGCCTCGTGGTGCAAGGATGCCTGCTTTGCAGGGATGCCTGCTTTGCAGGGATGATTGTATCTATGCAGGAAGGGACACTTTCCTAGACACAAGAACAACCATTGATGGCATTTTCTTCCTTCTATGCATGCTGCGGAATGCAGCACAAATAGAAAGAACAAAAAACAAGGAGCAAAAAGGTATTTCTCCTTGTTGCACCACTTTAATGCCTCCCATGGGGAGGTGTTAGAAGCGGACTCAGTCCCAGGTTTACGAAATCTTGTAAATCTGGGAATGCGTCAGAATCCATGGGTGTTGCGTGAGAACACCCACGACAACACCCATGGAATGCCCCTTTCACACAGATTAATAATAATACAGCCATTTGTAAAGCGCAAACAGATACCTCCCAAAGGAGGTGTCCCAGCGCTATAACAACAAGTGACAGCGAAATGAATGGTCAAACACCAGCCATCCACCGGAATGAATCCAAGTTAAAAAGCCAAGTCTAACGGCCTTCCTGAATAGAAATTCTGATTCGATCTGCCGCAAAGTAGGCGGCAAAGAATTCCATAGCTTGACCACTCTCAGCGCAAAGGATCTGCTGCGCCATTGAGCTTTCCCAACTCGTGGGGTGTCAAGCAGATTCTGATTATTGGACCCCAATAGGCGAGTCTGTTTGTAGGCATATAATCGTTGCTTCAGATATCTGGGGCAGAGTCCATGGAACGACCGAAAAGTTAAGGTTAAGGCCTTGAATTTAATTCTGTTGGCCACGGGTAGCAAGTGAAGTTCCTTAATATGCGGAGAGATATGTTGACGCATAGGTACGCCGCTAATCAATCTCGCAGCCGTATTTTTAACCATTTGTAGTCTCTAAACCATGTACGCAGGTAGGCCCCAATAGAGGCCATTCACATAGTCCCGTCTGGACATCACCGTTGCATGCACTATGGTTCAACGACAGTTTTCTGGTAACACGTATAAACATTCCCTCAGGTACCTCAACTTTCCAAAGCAGGAGGATGTTACTTGTTGGATTTGAGAGGAAAAGGGCAGATCTGCCTCCCATTATACACCTAGATTTTTAACAGTGCCCGCTGGGGTAATGTGTAAAAGAGGGCCATATTTACAAGGCCACGAATAGCCACGCAGGGTGGCTTTGCGTGGCCTTGTAAATATGGCTCAGCATTGTGCGTCACCAGAGCATCAGTAAAAGTGACACTCTGGTGGCGCAGGGGCTTAGCAAATATGCCCCACGCTGTGTAACACAAAGGCTCCCACCCTCAGCCTAATCCACACATTCAATGTTCAATGCAATTCTTATTCACAGTATCAGCATTAAATATTCACACATATTAGTATGCTTCCCCACTGCTGCTTTAACTGCATGAAATACTTTTGTCAACAGTAATAACTTCAAAACTTTAAAAATGTGCATTACTTATGTAGCACCTTTTTTTTCTCTTTTCAGGAGTTTCAAAACCCAAAGATAGCGAGAACTATGAAACACAAATCGCTGTAGCTGCGTGCTAAACACGGCTAATTGGATCTGCCCCTCAGATCTGTGCGGGGGAGAGCTGTGGGAATATCCTAATTGTAAGCCTCTGCTGAACAAAAAGTATGTTTTTCTTCTTTGATGTCACCGATGTTACAATGGCGGTTTTTTATGACTTCCTTTTGTTTCATCGGGTCCTTTGTTTCCTTCTGGCTGTACACAGCATCACAATGGAGGCGGAATGACTGAGGGCCATATTTCTCTCCGTACAGTGGGAAGGGGATGTGCTGAGCCCTGTGGCTGCACCGTTCAATCCCCAGTGCTGGCTTCAAAGGCCCAATCCGCCTGACAGTTCAAGGAGAGAGAAAGCCTGCCTGCCTCTGTATTGTTCAAAGACGTGGAGGTGAAGGACACCACGGTGTTCTCTTGCATTTTAAACCACACAACCTCCCTCCACAACCACACATTGCAAGTGAAGTTGCACAGCACGTTTGCCACCTCCATCCGTCGACAAGCACATTTTGTTGTTGCAGTTTTTTTATATAGCGCAAACTCGAACGGAAGTTATTGAAGCGCTTTACATGAGCACCACTTACTTTGCACAAGGTCCCATTCATTTTTGGTAGGCACTGGGGAGACTAACCCCTAGATTCATCAAAGTCCCGTTTTGCGAGTCCTTAATAGCGATTATTAAGGAATCGCTATTAAGGACTTGCAAAACGGGATTCATGTAGGAATCACTAAATAAATTGCGATTCCTACACATTCCTTATTTGCGATTAGCAAATTGCTAATCGCACATTTAGGCCCATAGGAATGAATGGGGAGTTATTCCTTATTTGCGATTAGCAATTTGCTAATCGCAAATAAGGATGCAATTTCAAGGGTGCTAGGGGTGTCCAAAGGACACCCTGTAGCACCCCTGAAATGTAAATTTCGACTTATGTTGCGCACACATGTGTGTGTGTAACATACAACTGAGAAAAATGCACAAAAGTGTATTTTTCTCAGTTTTCGCCATTTACCACGAAGTCAGACTTCGCGGTAACTAGCAGCAAAAAATAGCGAAATCGCAATTTATTAATGGTTCATGAATAGCATTTAAGGAATCTCAAATTGAGATTCCTTAAATGCGATCGCAATTTGAAAAATCGCAATTTTTTGCGATTTTTCAAATTGCGCGTTCATGACCCATTGATGAATTCCAAATGCCATTTTTGCGGGTGCAAACTGCTGAATTCTGCGATTCGCAACGTTTGCGCCCGCAAAAATGCTTCATGAATCTAGCTGTAAGGGCCGGTTATGACTTTAGCGGTGCAGTGGTGGCTCAGCTCAGGACCAACAAAGCAGTGCAGGGACCGCCCCAGATTAGGAGTAAACCAGGCACCGCAATGGGACTGCAAACGAAGTTACAGAACGGCATGTACTGTGAAGCCCCTGCCACCCTAGAACTTGGGTTGCATGCAAAGAGCGAGGCACATGTAGTGCCCCCTTGAATGCATCCCCATGGCGGCAGGGGCATGGGGGAACCTGTAGGGCCCCTTTGTTTCCCCTCTGCCAGCCTTCTTATGGCAGTGAGCCTGCCATGAAAAGGCTTGTGGAGGGGAAACTCATAATATGCTCAGCGGACCATGGGGGGCTAGCCTTGCATATTATATAGGCCCTCTGCACTGCTCCACCCCCCAGGGAACAGCGGTTTCCTGGCGCAGCCGGCGCAGCAGTGCCTTTTCCTAAAAGCCACCTCATAATGAGGCAAACGCAGGACCGCCATTGCAAGTCTGATGGCCCAAGACCCCCAGACTGGAAATTGGGCTCTAAGTGATTTGTCCAGAATCACAGACTGTTGAGCCGAGGCTGAAACTCGAACCTGGTTCACCAGTTCCAAACTCGGAAGCTGTGGCCCTGAGGCCACACACATTGGTTCGATCATGCAGGAGGCTTGGGTTACGATGATGCCCTGTGGCTGTAAGTGGCTGGAGCACAGGACCTGTTTATGACTGAAGAACACAGCAGACACCATTGACTGATGTGAACAGCAGGCCACAGACCCTTATTGCCTAAGCAACAGGTAACATTTTACTTTCCAATTACAACTATAAAGTTATAGTTGCCAACCTATTTGTACACAAAATGATGCAAGGAATGCTGAATTAATGTCACTGTGACATTCCAGAAAAGAAACTACTCATATGAAAACCAGTCTCGGTCCTGTAAAAATAAGAACAGTCTAGCCCAAGCTGTCATGCCATGTTCCCTCCAGATGGGACATTATAAAAATTCCAGACCGGTTTCGGCATTCATGGCATAGGATGAAACCGGTCTGGGTGTGGAAGCTACACCATCTGTGTGGTTCATGTTGATAGATCCACAAACTGGGGACCCATCTCCAAGAGTCACATTAGTAACGTCCCTCGAGTTGGGGGAATTGTATCTTATTATGCAATAGCCATTTTAAAGTGTTTTCTTTCAGGGCCCTTCATGGTTTCAGTGGACTAATGGGCACAGGGCTGGACTGACTGTAGTGGGCATTGGGCATTTCTCCAGGAGGCTGGAAGTGTGGGGGAACGGTTTTGCAATGGTGGGAGCCGGTTTTGTTACTGGGTGGCCAGTTTTGCAGTGGTCCTTCAATATTGGCCCCCAGTGACAAAAGCAGCAGTGCTTCACACTTGTGCCCTCTCTAAATGAGGCCCTTACTTACATCTCAGAAAGGACTGCACTAAAACAGTTGCTTTGCTTTCAGAGGGTACGAGGAAGAAGTGGGTTGTCCGGGGTTTACCTTTGATATATTTATCTATATTATTACATTTATCATAACTATCATTATTATTACTGTTACTATTATTATTATTAGTAGTAGTAGTAGTAGTAGTAGTAGTAGTAGTAGTAGTAGTAGTAGTAAAAGTAGCAATACTACTAGTAGTAGTAGAAGTAGTAGTTGTACTTACGATAATGTTATTGCCATAAGCGATGTCGGCACTCTATATACCATAAAAACAAGCACATAAAGGGATTAGCACCTTCTTTGCTCATGACGAGCTCAGCTCGTCATGAGGCACGGTGCTCGTATGCTCATGACGAGCTGAGCTCGTCATGAGCCGTGGAACACTCACACGCGGGGATAATTCCCCTGCTGTGCTGAATGTTCCACGAAACGGGTGTGGTCATGACGAGCTCAGCTCGTCATGAGCACACGAGCACTGTGCCTCATAACGAGTTGAGCACGGGGACTGTGCGCACCCCCAGCACAGCAGGGGAATTACCCCCGCTGCGAAGGGGTTAACAGTATATTTTCTCCTAGAGCGCATTATGAGCTCATTGACATCTAGTTGCTTAGTCTATGGCCCTCAGGAAAAGGGGCTACACTGAGCGTGTCTGATGCTAAACTCTTTCAGCTGCTTTTCACTGTCTACCCATGAGCCGCAATACTGCTGGATGCCTGAAGGGGTGGTGGCTGCCCTTATATCCTACTTGGTGTGTTTCTCTCTAGATCACACTGCATTAATCAGTACATTATCAACAATGTAGCATGCTACGTCAGAACGAGTAGAACTGTAGGTAAACATTTTGTTTGAGCCCACTTTTGAAAACCCTCCCTATCACTCACCTACATTCAGGCATCAGCTAATTTAGAAGAGCAGTGAACCCAATAGGAACAGTTTCCCCAAAATCCAACAAGCCCAGGATATTATCATTTAAAGGTGTACCACCGCTATACTGCATGCACTATATCGCACGACAATGATACCATATCCACTTCGTAGACGTAACCACTACCTTGCAATATAACTATATGTAAGTATGGTAAAGTAATACAATGGTTGCTTAAGTTAGGTAGAGGATGGAAAGTTAATAATAACAAACTTACCACCAGCCAATGTAATGGTAGGTGATGCACTGGATGTGATATAAGTGTAGGTTGATAGAACTGACCTCAATCCAGCGGCACACAACCTATTTAAAGTCTATCATAGAAAGCAGATAAGGACCTTAGCTGAGTCTGTAGGCAATTTGAAGCCAGATTCTCTCAATAGAACTTTATTCTCTCTCAGAGGTCCTAAGCAAGTTCAAAAGTCATTTCAGTTCTGCTTTCTTCCTTTCTCATTTGCTGTCACAGCTGCTATTATGTCATTGCCACCACAATGATGAGTCACTTCCACTCCTCACTTACTTACCACTCAACAGCTTTCTTAACACTGCACATTTCAGGATAATTCTATAACTTGCTTACCATTCATCCCTATTCCACAAATGACCCAGTCCTCACTCGATTTTTACCTATTAGGTCCAATTTTGAAAACAGGTTTTTCCAAGCTAACCAAAAATGTTTCCTCTAAATAATGCTACCACACTCCAAAATCATCACCTACAATGCACCATTCACCTCCCCCAACCTCATATCCATCACTTTTCAATCGATACTAAACACAGCAAAAGTTGGTAAGATAGCTCAGTAAGATAAGATAGCACAGTGAGATAAGAGTCTACTGCTGACAGTTGGGGCAACATGTAGGTCATGTGTCCGGGGCCACCACAACGGCTTGTCATGTATGATAATATATAGAATTGTGGATTGGTAACCGTGAATGATAGGAATGGTTTTCACAGCACGGTCTTAAGTGACATGAAATAGAAGAGAGCATAGCTCTAGCTGGCTATGACGTTTCAAAATATATTTTTATTGGTTTTTTTGTTAACATTACCATTAATAAATTCAATGTATTATCAAAATGTATGGAGAGTGGTAGCAGGCGCAATTCACAAGACATCAGTTAAACAGTAAGAAGTGTAACCAGTGCACAAATATTCTTATTCGTATCACTTATCTATAACTGGCTTGTTTGATCCGGATATCATAAAAATGTGAAACGTAGTAGAAGACAGATAATCGATTAGAACAAAATTAACTTATTTTTTTATCTTCATATAGAGCTTAGGCATCGGTGACAAAAAGCATGTCTATCAGTATGGCACAGGAACGGAGGAGTACCATTGGATCACCAATTTGATGGTGAGGTGTTAGACGGCTCCTTGGGTTAACCTCAAATCTTGGCTATGGTATAGAGGACAATGACTTAATGTAGGAGCAAGCAGCATGCTCATGTCTAAGCCTCAATACCATGATTTGTGTTTGTTGTTATTCCCTTTTTTGGGCAAATCATCTTTGCCTGCTTCTTGGAGTTCGAATAGGATTGTGCCCCATTCCATGGAAATAGACTGTATATAAAGACCTCGTGCATAGCTATATACGAATCTTGCAATGCCAACCCTTGGCCCCAAGAAGGCACATCTGCTGCCCTCCATTTAAGGGTGAGATTGCATTTAGAAATCAAAAGAGCTAGATCAACAAATCAAGCTCCTAACTGATCTATTTTTGAGCGCTTAAATAGACCAAGTGAGCTGACCTCACTTGTGTCTAAGCCCAGTATTGTGTAAGTGTTTGTAAATCATCTACTATAGAGAGCCAATGTGGGATTAAAGATGGGCCACTCCATAGTACACGTTCAAATCTACTTGGGAGGAATTGCAGCGAGGGCAGGGCAATTTTCGAGATGCTATGATGTCACTCAAAACCCAGAGGTGACAAACATCCCCCTGATTCAGATTTTAGCCATGTATCATTTTATGTTTTATATAGCCCCCAACATCATCTGCCCCTGATTTCGACATGTATGCAGGAGCAGAGGAGTAACGTGGAGCCATACATAACAGGACCTACTCTGCAAATGTTAAAAAAAAAAATATCCTGGATTAATTCTAACCACACCACCTCCTGTACCCTACCCTTCGTCCCTCCGCTCCCTCCTCCACAAATTGAGAAGTAAATATCTGGCCTACTGACACCAATTGCCACCTTCTCCCAAGACCCTCTTAAAATTTCTGTCACACTTCCAAATACCATATATTGAAAGAATATCTTGGTTTGAAGTCGTACTCTGCTTCTAGAAGCTTTATTACTGCTGCTTGTTTTTTGATTTTGTAATACCAGCTGCATTTTCTACAGCTTGGTTGCACAACCTCAGATCTTTCCACCACACACCTTGATTACACTTGTTTTTGCTTGGAATATGGTGTCCCAAAGAGTGAGTCTCCTATCTTTATATCTCTTGAAAAAGCTAAATTTGCTATTAGCAACTGTTTCTAATTTTCTTGCTGATTGTGCTGTTGTTGTTTCCAGGTTGCTTTCTCTAATAGTTTTACCTTCAAAAGAAAAGCTGACTGATCCCCCGCGGTGGATCCACAAAGTCAAGCACCACCAGCAAAACCGTTATTGGCTGACCACAACCTAACCAGGAGGTTGAGGCTGCCATTTTAAGCTTCGGGTAAAAGTCACAGGGCCTTCAAATCTATCTGCAAAATTATTAATGGGGTCAAGGTAGAGGACCCCTGACCCCATGGGTGTGTTAGAGAAGTGTCAGAGGGACCTATGTTGGGTATGCAATTAAGTAATATCTTTTTTCCTCCATTACGAGAATCTGCGGATCACTTGCAAGGCTCAGCGCGGCTCTCCATGTAAATTTGTGACAGATTCATGAATCGAAGCACTTTGAAAGAAAACACTTTCACACTCACTCAGCCACCCACACAGTTGCTGTCACATCCATTTAGAGACCTGCACAGGCAGTCACTCACCCACTCACAAACCTATGCAGGCATTCACACAGCCACTAACAGAGCCATGCAGGCACTCTCAGACTCACTCAAAGACCCACACAGCCACTGACACATCCACTGACATAACCATGCAGGCACACACAAACCCTCTCAGAGACCCATGAAGGTACTCACACACCAACTCAGAGACCCATGCATCTACTCACACACCCACTCACATACCCATGTAGGCACTCACACACCTACTCACACACAGACCTATGCAGGCACTCAAAATGCCACTCAGAGTCCTACAGAGGCACTTTCATACCCACTCACAGAACCACACAGGCACTATTACACCCACTCACAGACCCACACAGCCACTCGCACACCCACTCAAAAACCCTCAAAGGCACTCACACACCCACACAGATACTCAAAAGCCCACTCACAGACCCACACAGGCATTCATACACCCATTCAAAAAAGTTATGCAGGAACTCAAGAACCACTTGGAGTCCCACAGATGCACTTTCCGACCCACTCACAGACCCACACAGGCACTCTAATACCCGCTCACAGACCTACAGACCCGCTGACAAACCTGCTCACAGACCCACTCGCTCACTCACACACCCACTCACACACCCACACAGACACTCACACACCCACTCACAAATACACCCAGACACACACACCCATTCACAAACTCACTGACACACCCACTCACAGATCCACAAAGTCACACACCCTCTCACAGATGCATAGCACTACTATCACAGCTACTCACAGACCCATTGCGCCACTCACACATCCACTCACGCACCCATACAGACACTCACACAGTGACTCATATACCCATATTACCATTTAGACACTTACACAGCCATTGACAAATCCAGTCACACATGTACAGAACCACTCATACACCTATGTAGTCTGTGACACACCTAGGCACATACCCACACAGCCAGTCAAACACCTGCTCACTCACCCAGTCACATACTCACAAACTCACTCAGCGACCCATACAACCACTCACACACCCAGTTAGAGAGCAATACACCCTCTTATACACCAACTCACACAACATCAAAACTACTGACACACCTTCTCAAAGACCTATAGAGGCACTCCCACACTCTCTTTGATACCCATGTAGCCAGTTATAGGCCTACTATATTAAATGTATTGTTGCTTCACATAAATGGTTTTGGTTGAGGAAAACCTGTTGCTATCATGTGTTGAATGTGTGCTTTTGGTTTGAGATACACAATGCTCAAAACACTAAACTATGACTTATAATCTTCACTATGACCATTTTGGAGGGAAGGAAGAGTAGCACAGAGGAGAAGGCTGCAGTAGAAAGAGGCAGCTTTTAATATGAAAGGGAGCTAAAATGGAGGACCGCAAGTAGAATATAAAAGAACATATTTGTTAGGATGGTGGAAATGTGCATGGAACTAAAATTAGGTAGTGATTTGGAGAAAAAGTAACTACATCTGTGGTTTTGGAAAATTAAAAATAGTACGTTGTTAGGGATATGCTTGCAATTACAACCAGTCAACCACAACTGCTACCCTGCTACATTTTAACTTGAAGCTAGTATGCTGCTTACGGAATGTAATGTGTACTTTTGACCTTGTGGTAGGTTGAGAATGCTACTAACATGGTCACCGTGGACATGGAGCTAAAACAATATGGGGAGGTGAACAAAAACAACTGCACTGTGAAATTCAAAAAGAATGGTGTGGAAACACTGGTAATTAAGGAGTGTTTGGCTTTTGACTGAGTAGTTTTTGCAAAGTAAAACATAAAGGCAAACTATTAATAGTAGGCTGTTAAATGCTTGTACTGGCTTCCATGTGGATTCATGGGTCCCCTGCAAATTTACACAGGGGGCTGTGCTGAGTGTTGAGGTGGATCCACGGATTCGCAGTAAAAAACAACCAAATTGGGCTCGTTTCCAGGAAACATGTAAAGGGTTAAAAATTATTGACCATTTAGAGGTAGTATGCCACAAATAAAAGGTGAAAGGAAGCCTGTGATTTCTTAACTACAGGAGTATAAGTAGTAGCACATGATGAAGGGAAGCCTTCTGAGCTACTTCTGTACTGAAAGTGTAGGAGGATTGCCACAGTCCTTTCTTGAGATTTCCAATGAAAGCAGATGTTAACAGATATAGAAATTAGAGTTGGAAAACAGCAAATACCTTTTACAGGTATGTTAATTAGGTTTTAGTAGAAAACAAGTATATTTAGATAAAAAATTATTTAGAACAGGCTTTGTTAAATTTAAAGACAGACTTCCGGAGAATAGGACTGCGTCAAGTACTGGTGTTACTTTACGCAGATGATGCGGTGCTCCTTGCCCGCACCCCGAGGGGCCTGCAAAATTTAATAGATGGGTTTGTAAAATTCATGGACACCTTGGGGTTGTCAGTAAACCTGAACACATCCTTTGTAATGCTGGCAGGCCCCAAACCCTGTAAAAGATTTGTATATAAAATAGGGAATCACCAATTGGAGATAATGCCCTCTTTTTCCTACTTGGGGCTACTCTTTGATGGGGCACTTAAATTTAGATCCCTAGTGGAGGAGCGGTGTACAAAATTAATTTCCACAAATGGGGCCATATTAAACTACGGACATAGGCTGGGTCGGTCGTCCCCAGAACTAGTCATGAACCTCTATGGATCGATTGGCTGGGCTAAAGCCACATAGGGCTCAGAAGTTTGGGGTTACGTTAATGTAGAGCAATTGCAACTGGTGGAAAACAAATTTATGCGTAGAATCTTGAAGGTCCCTCAGAGCTCCCAAGCGGTAATTGTCCACAAGGAATTAGGGAGACCTTTCCTAGAAGATGAACTCAAGATAAGATCCATTATGGCCTGGCTAAAAATATGGGCGAACCCTGAGGTAGGTTTCACTAGACAAATCTTGAGGGATTGCCTGTCCAGGGATAAAGGTTTACACATTCCTTGGCTAAAATATGTAAAAGCCACCCTTGAAGACATCGATAAGAGGGATCTTTTCATCAACCCCAGTTCATTTGTTGCGTCTGATAAACGGAAAATTAAAATTTTGTTGGCTGCTCAATTCGACGAAATAAGAACTAAAAGGGCGTTGTTAAAACACATTGTACTCACCTATACCTCCGTCAAGAACATAGAGGGTATGGAGCCATACCTCTATGTGATGTACAATGCCCAGGATAGATTTCTAATGACCCATTTTAGGCTCAATCTTTTACCTCACATACTGGCAGATCCACCAGGTTTTACACAGACGATTGAGCAGAAGGGTGCCTGCGGCTGCGACAATTTGTCTCCGCAGGACACCCTTCATTTTGTACTTTTATTTCCCTTTTTTTTAAGTATCCTAGACGAAAATTCCTGGTAGAGATTTAAAAAAAAGAGAAGTTTTGTCATGTCAAATTGGCCTTATTGTTCCTGCAAAGAGCAAATGACCCATGGACATTGTGTTGCACCATTCATTTTATCAAGACTGCCGTGAAGCTAAGAAACACTAGAGGGGTGGATGTATAAAGGTCCTAGTGTTGAGCACATTGTTAAACCTTTTTATATTTAAATTAATGAAATCTTGGAATCTATTGTATTGTAATTCTTTTTTTAATAATTGATATATGTACTTTTATGATGTTTTTTAAATATTGAATAAAGAATTACTGACTGACTGAGATAAAAAGTGTGAGTGTATATAAGAAAAGAACATATGTAACTTCTAAACACTATACTAGAAATATAAGATAGCTTAGATGAGAACATTAAATAAAATAGAGTGAGCCGGAAAGGAGAAAGAGAAAATGGTATTCTGAAAATATAGTAATTTTATCAAGTCATTATAAATGAATGTGTTGGAACTTTGATGTGGGTGTTTGCTTACAGTGTGCAATTTAATAGTATGTAATTTCTACCCACTCACACAGTCAGGCAGGCACTTACACACCCAGTTACAGTCCCATGAAAGCACTTATGTACCCACCACTCATATACCCAGACAGTGACTACCACACTTGGTCACACTGACGTAAATAATTAATTTACTCTCTTAATTTCTATGCAGGTAAGTACTTAATCAATAATAACTCAGGTCGGGTGAAAAAAGACAGAGTCCGTGGTGTTTAGAGTTCTAAGGGTTTTATTCCTTAAAAAGGAATGGTCATGGCCAAGATATCATGTTCTGACCACCACACAGGGTGTCAGAAGGGATAGATGAGCGCGCTGACATTTTATTAACAGTACATAGCTTATATACTTATTGTACACCATTGAAAACAGTATAGAAGGCGTAACAGCTGAGAGAAGACAAGATAACAGTTTACACGTAGTACATGTGCGTAATCAAGAGGCGTGAACTAGAGGTGTGTTCTGGAAACGTCACTGATAGGTGTCACAAAGGGGTGGCACTAACAGAAAATGTGGTAATGTCAGCAGAAATCGGAAGCTTGGATGCGCACGCAGCTGCATGACGTGTAATTGGAGGGGTGCAGGGGACTTGACATTTACACTGACGGAAAGAGACAAAAGTCTGGCATGTCAGATCAACTTGGGCTTCTATCATACCTGATATCTGATGTTTAGGAACTAAGCTATCTGGGCGGAAAGGTCTCTAGAGCAGAAGCTATTCTATACTTGCTGTGAGTGCGTGTATAAGCGCCTGAGTGTCTGTATGAGAAGCGTGGGGGCATGGGGCCTTCCATGGAAGCATGGCAACGAAGCTATGAATTACTTGCACAGAGACAGGTCGGCCCTTTAGCCCTGTAGCTGAGGAAGGATGTTTACTGAAGCTAGCAGGCAGGAATGTATTTTCGGGGAGGGAAACAGATAACTCGAAGGTTATAGTCAATCTTGGCAGGCAGCAGGCTGAGCCGAGCGCGAGGGGCCGCGCTGAAAGTAAGTCAGAGTTCACGAGTACGGGGGCTGCCTGGGCAGAGATTTCTCGGAGTCAGAAGCCAGAAAAGAGGCTCGGTGGCAGAGATTCAGGGCCTACTTCAGCCAGAGCTGGAAAACGTAGGAGTACACTACAAAAAGACGTTGGCATAGCATACTTAGGAACGGACCATTCGACCCATTCATGGTGGGTCTGAAAGAGGACATGTTAACGTTGGACGCAAATGTATTTGCGTCTTCATAGCTGACACAGGAGGGAAGTTACATGCACTTTAACTCGTACATGGAGTCGGTGGGGTACTCGCTAGGGAACACAACTTGACCATAAAATTTAGATTACCTCATTCCCTCCTTGTTCCCTACGGACCCTTCATGATATATCGATCCTCATAAATCGATCGGTTTGTTCTTGTAACATTATATGTTCATCTTTCTTTCTTTGACTGTTTGAGAGACAACTGGAATGTTCAATGCACGATGTGGCACACAGTCCACATATCGCTGGCCCACACTGTAGGCACAGGCAGCAGCTGAATACTATAACAAGGCCAATGCCTAGGAAGGATAAGATCTTCCATCCCCAAGCTGTTAATGTTGTCCAGAACCAACCGGACCAAGTCCAGGTGCCTGGATTCTGATGTATCTGATTCGCAATTTTATGCAGACGGGTAATAGCTTCATAAACAGATGGTGCATTTTGTGGGATGAAAACGCAGCAACTTGACCCGATGGCCTTACAGGCTCCACCTCTATCTGCCAAGATGACGTCAATAACAAGACGATTTTGAAAGACAACAACCCGCATAGCAGATTGCTCCTCTGTTAAGTTACCTAAGGCGGAGGCAGTTTCATGTACTACTGCTTCAAGTGTCCTAGTTAATCTACGTATTAATTTACTATTTTGGACAGGTCCTAGAAAGAAAAAGAATCCTTTATTGAAATCAGTGTACTGTTCCCATGCCGTTTCTGTGTAGTCGACAAGTGGAATATCTCTTTTGGGTCTATTCGGTACTAGATTCGTATTTCTATGGTAATCTGGGGGAGCTAGAAAAACCGGTGGCAGAAGGAATGCAATGTAACAGGTACCATCCCAATCTGGAGGTAAACGTATGTATGCGGTATGACCACAAACAAAATAGGAGTGACTGATAGCTTTGAAAGACGATTTACCATGATCACTGAATTCGACCACAGTAGTGCATTTACTATGACCTACGTGTACTGAACCTTTCTTGCTAACACATAATTCACCTGTGACTGGTAATACTAACATATGGGGCAGAACTGGAGCATCCTCGGATTCTACAGTAAGGATCATAAGGCTAATTGTGTAATTACCTAATCCATATACTTCATTTTCTAGATCAGTTCCTATTCGAGTGGGAAGTCCCTCTTTATCAGGATAACAGACGTTGAGCAGGACTAAGTTCAAGTTTCCCCAAACCCAGCCCCCATCGAAAACAGCAATATCAGGATCTAAGGAATTAATTATTTTGAACCATGCCCCACAGGAGCCATTGTGAGTGAACGGGTACGGAAAGAGGGGCAGAGCTCCCTTGTAATTCTGGTAGGGAGGGAGTCGGCCACATATCCAGCAGTCGGTAGCATTATTTGTCTGATGGGAGTGGTGTAACATACTAATGAATGTATTGTTGCGCAGCGCAAGTCTGTAAGAGAGTTCATGTGCAGGAAGTTCACTAAAAGTGTGTTCAGCAGAGACATTGTAAACAGATTGTTCACGCCTGAAAATAGGCCAATATATAGGTAGCAGAATGCTGGCAATAATAATTAGAATACTTAGAAAAAACATTATTAACAACGTCACTATACAGTGACTACGCAGTGATTTACAGTATGTACGTTTCTTTGCTTCTCTCTCTCTCTCTCTATCTCGATCTAGGGGATACATGTCAGAAACTATTTAACCGATTCACCTAGGGGAGGACTTAAACAATTAAACTGTCTGACTTGCTAGATCGGAGTTTCATACGATATAGTTCTTGGGGAGTCTTTTCTCGTTCAGACACTGTAACGTCTTTTCTTTCAACACAGTCTTTGGTGGGGGTGGACGAGTCAGAGTCCTGTTTTAGTCCGTTTTTTAGTTCATTGCAAAGTTTGATGTGACTCGTGTGGACCCACCCCTTTCTCCCCTCTATCTTCACGGCGGTCCTGGTGGTAAGGAGAACGGTCTTCGGGGACTTCCAGCGGGGCTCCAGCGGACTTTTCCGGTCGAAATTCCGGACGAGTACCAGGTCCCCAGGACGGACCTCATGCGCCTTTACATCGGTGTTGTCAGGGAAGGCTGCGGCGACCTGTGAATGACATGATTGGAGTGCAGACATCAAGGAGGCAAGGTAATCTGTCAACATATTGCAATCAACATCAGTTATTTTCTTCGGAATGGGCGTCCCCCACATATTCGGTGGTCTGCCAAAGACCACTTCGTACGGGGATAGCCCTGATCTTGAATGGGCGACCATTCTCATGTAGAATAGTGCCACGGGCAGGGCGACTATCCAGTCGACCCCCTTTTCCTGACAGATCTTTGCAAGGCGGATTTTTAGTGTCTGATTATGCCTTTCTACAAGGCCTGCTGCTTCGGGATGTCGGACACAGTGGAACCTCCACTGATATCCTAGCAAAAGGGAAACCTGTTTCATCAACTCGGACGAGAATGGCTGTCCGTTATCTGAATACACGACACGGGGCAAACCGTACCGTGGGAAGAATTCACGAACCAACTGTCGGGCAGTGGTCGGAGCAGTGTAGTCTGGAACTGGGTATGCTTCGGTCCAGCGGGACAGAGCACAAACAACTACAAGGACATATTTAAAACCTCGACAACTGTTCATCTGGATATAATCCATCTGGAGGACTTCAAAAGGGTGATCGGGAGGATGAAATCCACCTTGTTCTACAGGAACGCTTTTACCTGGATTGAACTGACAACAGATCATGCAAGTACGCACTTTCTGTTTTGCTGCTGCTCGTAAGTGTTTGTTGTACCAGAGATTCTGTAAACTGTCTAACATCGCCTTCTCTCCTAGATGTGCCGGGCTATGTGCTGTGTTTATCATGACTTGAACCATTGAGTCAGGGAGAAACCATATAGATTTTTCCTTCGTTATCCAACCTTGATCTGTCTGGATCCCTCCTAGTTCAGTCCATTTCTTTATTTCATCTGGCGTAGCATGTGTCTGAATGTCAATTACGTCTAGGGCGGGATCTCTAACTGCCATACACTTTGTCGGTACTATTGTCTTTGTCACATCAGTAATCTGGATGTGAGTCAGTGCTGTATGTTTTGCTGTCTGGTCTGCCAGGTCGTTACCCTGGGAAACAGAATCTGTAACTTTAGTATGTGCCTTACACTTCATGACTGATATGCCCGAGGGCAAATGTATTGCTTCTAACAGTGCTTGAATGAGGGGACCGTGTTGAATCTTGGCCCCATGAGAGGTCAGGAAACCTAGTTCTTGCCAGAGGACTCCGAAGTCGTGTACAACTCCGAATGCATAACGTGAATCAGTGTATATGTTAACATTTCTGTTCTTGGCTAGAATACAAGCTCGGGTCAGAGCGATGAGCTCTGCTGCTTGAGCAGACAGTGTGTCGATACGCTGTGTTTCTTTAACTTCAGTTTCAGTGGTCACGGCATACGCGGCCACTAATTCTCCTGTACTTGTTCTCATGCATGAACCGTCCACATAAAGTGTCAGGTCTGGATTCGTCAATGGAACATCTGTTAAATCTCGTCTAGGCTTTGTTACTGCATTAATGATTTCTATACAATCATGTGGGGCTGGATCTGTCATAACTGTTGGTAACAGTGTTGCGGGGTTCAGGATACTGCAGCGTCTGATTTCTATGTGTGGCTGGAATAGTGTTAATTCATAACCTGTCAGTCGTGCTATAGTCAAGTGTTGAGTCTGGGTCCTGTTTAACAAAACCTCTACAGAATGTGGTACTTGAACTGTTAACTGATGACCTAAAACAATTGAGTCACTTTGTCTTATTGCTAACGCTGTTGCTGCTACTGATTTTAAGCACGCAGGGAGTGCTTGGGCTACTGAATCCAATGTACTAGAAAAATAAGCACAAGGCTTATGTGAACCTGCTTGATCTTGGGTGAGGACAGACAACGCTGTACCATCACGTTCTGTAACAAAAAGTGTAAACGGTTTGCTGTAACATGGTGTCGCTAAAACTGGTGCTTGACATAAGGCTTTCTTTAAGTCTTCAAAAGCTTGTGTATGTTCCTGAGTCCAAGGGAGGGCAGTCGAAGTCGCTGCCTCCTGTGTCGTTAACTGGATGAGTGGCTTGGCTAGAAATGCATACTGGGGAATCCATTGTCTGCAGTACGAGGTGAGGCCTATGAAGGCCCGCACTTCCTTTTGTGTCTGGGGTTGTGGCATATTTGCAATTAACTGAATGCGATCGGGAGTGAGCTGTCTCCCCACTTTGGACAGCAAGTGACCCAAGTACACAACTTGCTGAACACAGAATTGTAGCTTCGAAGGAGACACCTTGTGTCCCTTGTCGGCCAGGAAGTGTAAAACTGTCAGTGATGCTTTTTCACATTCGGGCTCACTTCGTGCGGTGATCAGCAGATCATCGACGTATTGCAGTAAAGCGGTGTTAACTGGCATTTGAATACAATCTAGTTGTCTTTTCAGTGCTTGACTATAGATGCTGGGGCTTTCTGTGAATCCTTGAGGTGCGCGCGAAAATTTGAAGCTGCGTCCATTTAAACTGAATCCGAAGAGATATTGGCTCTCTGGATCAATAGGCACGCTGAAGAAGGCGTTCTTGAGATCAATTACAGTAAAGAACGTTGCTTCTGAATCAATAGCAGTCAATAGAGAGGAGATATCGGGGACCACAGGATACTGTGGAATAATGCATTTATTCAATTCTCGAAGATCAATCACCAGCCGATATACTGGCGGTGCATTGGGATCAGTACGTTTAAGAATCGGAATGATGGGTGAATTGCAGATATTGGAGTCGGTCTCGACGACCACTCCTTGGGCAATGAGCTCTTCAATGATTTTCAGTAAAGCCACTACAGCATCGGGTGGTAACTTGTATTGTCTGATTCTGGGTAATACGACACCTGCCTTGAGTGTAACGCGGTATGGTGTAATGTGCATACAGCCTACATCAGTTGGGCCTTTTGCCCACAAGTAATCTGGTACATTTTTCAATCTGACATCAAATTCACGCAGAACATAATGACCCTTGAAATCCCGCAGAAAGAGTCTAACCCCCTCCGGGGAACAGCATATTATAGCTCCTAGAGCCTTCAATGTTTTAATTCCTAACAGATTTTCTGGACATGATTTCGTGAGTAACAGGTCTGTAACACGTGATAATGGACCCACAGCCAGGGGAACTGGTTCTGATACCTCATTTACAATAGGCTGTCCTGAAAAACCCAGGGAAACATTCTGTGAGCCTGAGAGGGGTGCCCCTGGAACTTCATCATGGCTGATTGTAGTGCGACTTGCCCCTGTGTCGATTAAAAACTTTCTGTCTTTTCCCAATACTTGACTGTGTACATAAGGACCTTCTTGATCTACAGGAATCTCAATAAGAGGCAAGCCACCTTCCCTCTCTAGGCTGTTTCATGTATATCGGGAATATTCGGGGTAAGCGGACTGGGCATACTGGTACATCTGCTGTGAAACTTGCTGAGTTGCAGCAATGGGCTGTGGCTGTGGTACTGCTACGGTCTGTGCTGGAGTCGAGGAAACATGCATAGGCTGTGTACCCTGTGTATTCTGTGAAGACTGATGCTGGTTATGGTCTTGTCTAGGTGGATGCGGTCTTTCTTTAGTTTTACCTGTCGCTATGTTATGTTTCAGAACTGGGCATTCATGTACGTAGTGACCTGGCTGCTTGCAATAATTGCATGTCCCTTTAACGGGAGCTGCAGTGTGACTTGTCTGGGTCCCACCCTTTCTGTGACCATCGGATGGGACCGTCTGAGCTACTAACATTTTCATCTTTGTGTCTTTCATGCGTTTTTGTTCCTGATCTTGTTCTTCTCTGATTCTGTTCTGATGATATTGTAACATTTGTAACATCTGGGATGGCGTATTTGCTTGCCATGTACTCTCGACCTTGTACACTCGATTTTTAACTAACGGTAAGGAATTCTCAACTAACTTTGACACAAAAAGATGCGGGTACGACTCGCTACTTGGCTGGAGGCCACTATTAATAATAAAACATTTCTCGAATCTTGAATAGAAGTCACTAGTATCTTCATCATGTTTCTGTTTACAGGACGATATTGCATCCCAATCCTCCTTTCTTGTTGTCAATAATCTGGGCAGGACCTGTACTATCAAACCTGGTAATGCTTTAGTTTTGTCCCCAAGGCCTAACCCTGGGACCCGTTTCTTTTCTTCTTCCTCTATTTCTGCCCAGGCAATCTTTGTGTCTCCCACCTCCCATTCCTTTTCCTTTAATTTCTCGAATATACCCGTAGGCAATAATACTTTCAACATTTTCATGATATCATCATACGTGTAATCCCCCATTAATAACATGTCTTTAAGCTCTCTATGAAAACCTGCAGGGTCTTTATCATGGCATGGTACTAGTTTCTTCATTTCTAACAGTTCTAATTTAGTCAGAGGCGTGTGTACATACACGCGTTTCAAAGTTTTATCCTCACCCATAACAGGGTGCACTTCTCGTAAGGGGTTCTGACTTTCAATACCACCCCCGCATTGCATGTGGTACATTTTCCTTTCTGGAGGTGGGACGGGAACATATTCAGAGCTTACAAAGGTATCATATCTGTGTCGCTGTTCTAGAATTATTTGAATTAATTTAGTGCTTAGACCTCTCCATCTATCCATCAGTAGTGCTTCTAGTGTCTCGTGTAAGGGACCTGGATCAGAATAATGTTTTCTGTATTTGATGAGAAGGTGCTGAATCATGTATACACCTGCTAATTTCTGTTCGTCGGGGGAGAGGTTCAGAAATGTCTGTGCTACTGTGTCATCATTATATATGTCTGCATTTTCGGCCCATGATACAGCTGATCGGGCTAGTTCTTGTTCATCCATAGAATTGAGTACGTGGTACCCAACTCGGTCTCGGAGCCTTTTATCAGTTTCCTGGAACTGATGCTCAGCAGAATTCGGATTTGTCAAGGCAGAGAAGAAAACTCTCTTGCTCTCTGGACGGATACCCTTCCTAAGGTAAGTTCCCTTACCTACATATGCTATGGTGCCTACATTTCTTTCGGGTTCTTCCTGTTCTTCTTCCTCCTCGGAGGGAGCCTCTTCTTTTTCTTTCTGGTGTACGGCTATCACTGCTTTCCTAATTTTCTTGTACATAGAGTCTAGGCAATTCTGTCTGTCATGTTTTCCATCAGCTATATTTTGACCCCACTTGTTCAATGCATCTAATTCACTCTGATCTGTTCCGGGCCTGTCTCGTTCTCTTATTAGACAATTTATGAAAAATCGTAGTATCAGCGCTTGCATGCCAACTTTCTGTTTCTCCATGGCATCCTTAATACTGCCAGGGTCCTTTCCTGTCTGAACAAACTCATATATTCTGTCTAGACGCTCCTTCATTCCTGCATAGCATAACAAGCTATCAGTAGCAGATCTTAACCGTAATGATGCCAATATCATTAAATCGTCCTTTCCGGGTACTGGATCATATCTGCAAACTGACATGTTTTCTTTTAATGCGTCAAGGCGGGATGAATTAGAGGAGTGGGGAGACCTGTACGTGAGAGGACTCTGCATATCTCTGAGATTGAATCTGTGAGTTGGTGGCGGGGTCTGAGGACCCGCGGTCGCACCTCCTGAAGCGGACGCTTGTGCATTACCTCCCTGCGGAGTCTGTATCTGAACTTGAACTTGTCGTTTAGGTGGATCAGGCAAACGTGGTTTCGGTAGGTCAGTTTTGAGTACGGGAAGCGGCGGGGCTGGCGGAACGGGAGAAGTCTGTTGCGGTACCGGCGGAACGTGACCTGGGGGTGGAGTGCCACCCCCGTCCCTGTCAGTAGGCAGGGCACGAACAGGCAGATTGGTGTAAGCTGGTGCTACATCTTCTAAGTATGAATTTAGGAATATGTCTTTAGTAGTCTTGTGCATTACTTTAGTTGGAACTAATGGTGACGGCAAATTTTTAGGTATTTCTGAAATGGCGTCAGGTGTACCTTCGGCCAAAAGATACATGTTGTTCACTTGGCTATTTCGGATGCGATCTATTTGTTCTGATTTTACTCGAATTCCTTCAATAACTAATTCGTTTTCTTGGGCCTTTTCTGATTCTTTAAGTCTGTCTTCTCTACGAAGTGCTCTTTCAGCACGTTTATGTGATTCCTTACGCCAAAATTCTATGGCGTCTTTCTGAGATTGTCTGGCTTTCTTTTTCCGTAATGCCTCTTCTACCTTTATGATGCACTCGGCATCCCATGTTCCGTTAACTGGCCATCGGTATCTTTCCTCTAGGTGCTTGGTATAATCGGTCCATAACTCTAGATACAATATGGCGTCTATGCCATGTTTGTTATACATGAAATTACCTGGAGTGTCCCTAGGGGGGATCGGAATTTCTTCCTCTAACATCCCTTTCCTAGTTCCTATCTGCTTTAACTTGTTGAAGAACGGCATTGTGCCTACTTGATACTGAAATGCTCGATCCTTGATACTTAATTTCTGAATGTAACTTATTTATACAGGAAAACACAATAATGCACAAGGAAACAATCACATTCATACCACGACATTGATCACAAAAACATTTAAAACATAGATGACTACCCCACTATACTAGATGTACTGCTCAACAGTACAGATACACTGCTGTAACAGTGCAAAAATTCAGAAATTCGGAATACTAGATATACTGCTAAACAGTACAGATACACTGCCTAAAAACAGTGCAGACCGGACTTGCGTACCCAAACCCGTCTAGATACGACCCAGCAATGGTACTCACCGGGAAGCACGGAAACAGAAGGCCTCGGAAAACTCGACTGGACTCGACTCGATACTTCGGAAAACTTCGGAAAACTTCGGGAATTTTCGGAAAACTTCGGAAACCTGGTGGGCCTCTTGACACCTCGGACCTTGCTTCTTTCGGCTAGGCTCTGGTCGGGATCCTCCGCACTCCTCACCGCCTCGTCTGGGCACTGATCGCAGTCTTCGTCACCTCCGTGGGTCAGAGGGAGATGCAGGAAATCCTGCCGGTACGCGTATGTTCCTTCTAACTGATGGCAGGGGACAGAGCTTGCAATGCGCCAACCGGCGCGTGAGGTGGGGGAGGGGTCCCTATTCGGGCGCCAAAATGACGTAAATAATTAATTTACTCTCTTAATTTCTATGCAGGTAAGTACTTAATCAATAATAACTCAGGTCGGGTGAAAAAAGACAGAGTCCGTGGTGTTTAGAGTTCTAAGGGTTTTATTCCTTAAAAAGGAATGGTCATGGCCAAGATATCATGTTCTGACCACCACACAGGGTGTCAGAAGGGATAGATGAGCGCGCTGACATTTTATTAACAGTACATAGCTTATATACTTATTGTACACCATTGAAAACAGTATAGAAGGCGTAACAGCTGAGAGAAGACAAGATAACAGTTTACACGTAGTACATGTGCGTAATCAAGAGGCGTGAACTAGAGGTGTGTTCTGGAAACGTCACTGATAGGTGTCACAAAGGGGTGGCACTAACAGAAAATGTGGTAATGTCAGCAGAAATCGGAAGCTTGGATGCGCACGCAGCTGCATGACGTGTAATTGGAGGGGTGCAGGGGACTTGACATTTACACTGACGGAAAGAGACAAAAGTCTGGCATGTCAGATCAACTTGGGCTTCTATCATACCTGATATCTGATGTTTAGGAACTAAGCTATCTGGGCGGAAAGGTCTCTAGAGCAGAAGCTATTCTATACTTGCTGTGAGTGCGTGTATAAGCGCCTGAGTGTCTGTATGAGAAGCGTGGGGGCATGGGGCCTTCCATGGAAGCATGGCAACGAAGCTATGAATTACTTGCACAGAGACAGGTCGGCCCTTTAGCCCTGTAGCTGAGGAAGGATGTTTACTGAAGCTAGCAGGCAGGAATGTATTTTCGGGGAGGGAAACAGATAACTCGAAGGTTATAGTCAATCTTGGCAGGCAGCAGGCTGAGCCGAGCGCGAGGGGCCGCGCTGAAAGTAAGTCAGAGTTCACGAGTACGGGGGCTGCCTGGGCAGAGATTTCTCGGAGTCAGAAGCCAGAAAAGAGGCTCGGTGGCAGAGATTCAGGGCCTACTTCAGCCAGAGCTGGAAAACGTAGGAGTACACTACAAAAAGACGTTGGCATAGCATACTTAGGAACGGACCATTCGACCCATTCATGGTGGGTCTGAAAGAGGACATGTTAACGTTGGACGCAAATGTATTTGCGTCTTCATAGCTGACACAGGAGGGAAGTTACATGCACTTTAACTCGTACATGGAGTCGGTGGGGTACTCGCTAGGGAACACAACTTGACCATAAAATTTAGATTACCTCAACACAACCATAAAACCATTCACACACCCATTTACTTAGCTATACACGCACATACCTAATTTTTTACACACTCATAAAGGCACTGTCACACCCACTCACACACTTGTACAGCCATTCATGTACCCTGCACTCAGACAGTCAGTTACACATTAACTTACACACCTATACACATACTTATATACCCACGCATACATCTACGCGCATACCTATTTACAAAACCATACAGCCACTCACACACCCAGTGAGAGAGTGACAGATGCACTTACACATACATTCATACACCCACACAGCACGTATGTAACTAAGCTAGTTGCACACAGTTACATTCCCGAATATTCACTAACACAGCCAGTAAGCAATCCTTATAGTCACTTACATACACATTTACTGGCACCTAGAATTACTAAGCAAACCAGTCATTTGCTGACATAGTTAGTTACACATCCAGTGACATACTCACAGAGGGACTGATGCACTTATTTATATAGGTACTGACACTCCTAGTCACTCATCCAGACAAGTTGCCTTTTAAACATGTCTAAGGCTTGCTACTGCAGAACCTGTGTGTGCAGTTTTACTGCCATGTTGACTAGCCATTTCACTGGCCAAACCTTAAACTCCTCTTCTACTGTTTATAAGTCACCCCTAAAGTAGGCCCTAGGTGGGTCATAGGGCAGGGTGCTATGTGCTTAAAAGGTAAGACATGTACTTTGAAGTTTCAGGGAGTTACATGCACACTTAGAGACCCACACACCCAGTTATGCATCCAGTCTCCCAACCACTCGGTGACTCACATACTTATGTAGAAAAACATAGAGCCACTAACACAACCAGTTAGACAGCAACAGAGGCAGTTATACATTCACGCACACAACCACATAGCAATTATATTTCCAGCAGTAACATAGCCAGTTGCACACAGAGTTACATACCCCAACACTCACTAAGACATCCAGTAAGCAATCCATACAGCCACTTACATACACATTTACAAACCCATAGAGTTACTAAGAGAGCCAGTCATAAAGCAACAGTGACATACCCACGGAGGATCTGATAGAGTCCCTCAGATATGTACTCAAGTACTGACACTCCTAGTCACCCATCTGGACACGTAACACTTTTACCATGTCTAGGGAGAGCTACTGCAGAGCCTGTGTGATCGATTTTAGTGCTAGGCCAATTTGGCAATTAATACCCTCTTGCCAATGTTCAAACTCTCCTTTCTTTTTCACAAAAGTCACCAATAAGGTACGGCCTAGGTAGTCCAATGGGAGGGCGCTGTGTAGTTGAAAGGTTAGACATGTACTTTTAAGTTTCAGTCAAACACACACACACACACACACACACATACAGAACCATATTCCCCGTTGTATAGCCAGTCACCCACCTATACAGCCACAAACATACCTATTTAGAAAAACATGCAGCCTTTGTCTTCTCCATTCAGACAATGACAGAATCACACACTCAAACAACAGTTTCTATGTACTCATTACTAACAGAGCCAATTGCACACACAGTTACACAGACAAACACTGACTAAAACAGCCAGTTACTAATCCATACAGTCACTTACATGCCCATTTGGACACCCATACAGTCACTAACACACCCAGTAACATATTGTGACACCCATTCACCTAAGGAATCTGAGCAGTTTACCACTACTAGGTAGTGGTAAAGTGTCTATGCTTCTCACCCAAACATGGTTTCATTGACCTATCCACAATTAGTATATTTAATTGAGCTGTAAGTCCCTAGTAGAGTACACTGCCAATGCCCAGGCCCTGTAAATTAAATGCTAGTAGTAGGCCTGCAGCACTAATTATATCATCTGAACAAGATGTCAAATGTCAAATGTCAAAAGCTTTTATATAGCGCAACAATTCACCAAAAAGGTCTCAGGGCGCTTGGCAGAGAAACGGCAAGTAACCATTGCAGGGGGAAATAAGTGGGTGAGAGGGAGATTACTTAGGAAAGAGCCAGACTTTCAGGCTCCTGCGGAACGCTAGATGGTTGGAAAGAGACAGCAAATGGGAAGGCAATTTATTCCATAGCTGCAGTGCCAGATAGGAGGAAGCCCTGCATCCATTTCTGGAGGTACGCGCCTTAGGTTGAACAAGAAAGGACTTCGTGCTTGAACGTAAAGTTCTAGAGGGTTTATACCACGCTAACTTCTTTGCCAGGTAAGTGGGGCCTGTACCATAGAGGAGTTTGTGGGTGAGACTTAGGATTTTAAACTGACATCTTTGCCGCACTGGGAGCCAGTGTAGTTTTTTTAGGCTAGGTACAGAGGCAGACCTTGGTGGTAATCCCAGTACCAACCGGGCTGCCGCATTCTGTAATATTTGGAGTTTAGTAAGCACACCTTCATTGATTGACAGAAGCTTGGCATTACCATAATCTAGACAGCTGATAATAAGCCCCTGAACCAGAGGTTTTCTTGCCTCTAGAGGTAGCCATTTAAAGATTTTATGCAGTTGTTTAAGTATAACATAACATATGCCTGATATTTGGTTCACATGTGCTTTCATTGAAAGAGTGCTGTCTAGCATAATGCCCAAGTCACGTACCACTTCTTTTGGCTCTGGGCAGGGACCAAGTTCGTGAGGCCACCACTCCTGGGACCAAATGGTTTTGGCTGAGCCAAATAGCAAGATTTCGGTTTTGCTATAATTAAGCTGGAGTTTGTTATCACTCATCCATCTGCTAATATGAACCATGCACTGCTTGAACCTTAGACATGTGTCCGGACACCGATAATTGCAGGTAATTAATACCTGCGTATCATCGGCATAGGATACTGTGGAGAAGCCATAAGATTTTATCATATTGGCCAGTGGGGTCACATATAGGTTGAACAGAAGGGAGCTAAGAATCGACCCCTGAGGTACCCCCACAGTGAGAGGCCTATTTCCAGACACATGGGTGTCCATTTTGAGATAGGTATAGCGGCTGGTGAGATAGTCTTCGAACCAGGCTAAGGCATTGCCCCTGACACCAATCTCCCACAGACGATGTTTCAGAATGCTGTTGGAGATGGTGTCAAAGGCCGCCGATAGATCCAACAGGATCAGAATTGCTGACTCACCTCTATCCAGGGAGAGCCGAACGTTGTCCACTATCTCAAAGACTGCGGTCTCTGTACCATGTGCGGCATGAAACCCTGACTGTGAAGGATCAAACAAAGCATGTGTCTCAATATAGGTGGTAAGTCGTTTATTCACCAGATGTTCCAGTACTTTCCCAAAGAATGGTAAAAGGGATATAGGCCTATAATTGGATAGGGTGGAAGGGTCACTGTTGGCTTCTTGAGTATAGGCTTGACCTGGGCTAACTTCCAGCTGCTAGGAATAGAGGCACGTTCAAAGGAGCGGTTATAGATGTTAGTCAACGTGCCAGCCAAAACCGGGAATATCCCACTACATCTAAGAGGAGGCAGTAAATCGGTAGGAGAGCCTGATTTAATTATTTTTAGGGCTTCTAATACTTCGTCCGAAGTGGTAGGCTCAAGTTCAGTTAGAGACGGAGAGTGAGTAATGTCAGTGAAAGCCATGTTCTCTTGGGATGCTGTGCCTGACATGGGCTTATCCTGACAAGTAGTGCTTTAAACCTGACTGAGGCATGCCACTGGTGAGGCTGTGTGTGCACTTTACTGCCACTTCAACTTGGCATGTTATACCCCTTGCCAATGTTTAAATCATTCTTTTTTTACGCATAGGTTACCCCTAAGGTATGTCCTAGGTAGCCCAATGGACAAGGTGCTGTGTAGTTATTAAAAGGTAAGGCATGTACTTTTAAGTTTCAGCCACTTACACATGCACTTACAGTCCCATACACCCAGGTATACAGCCAGTCACCCACTTATACAGCCACAAACATACCTATTTAGAAAACCATACAGCCACTGTCAAATCTACTCAGTGACAGAAGCATTTACACATACACTCACACAGTACTTATGTATCCACTACCAATAGAGTCACTTGTACACACTGTTACATAACCAAACACCCATTAACACATTCAGTTACAAATCCATGCAGTCACTTACATACCCATTTGAACACCCATATAGTCACTAAGACACTCAGTCATATTGAGACACTCAGTTTGCCCCAGGAATGTGAGTAGTTTTCCACTGCTCGATAGTGGTAAAGTATATGTGCTTCTCCCCGTAACATGGGTTGATTGACTTAACCACAATTAGGAGATTTAATGAATCTATAAGTCTGTAATAAAGTGCTACAACATGTGCCTAGGGACTGTAAACTAAATGCTGGTAGTGGGCATGCAGCATTAAAAGTTTTCTATTTTTTAGGAAGAAAATAAACAAGGTATTAAAAGGGATAATGGAAGGCAACTGGGAAGAAGCAACTGGCTTCAGTCTGTGAAATAAATGAAGGCTCAACGGAGAGCAAAATAATAATTAACAACATTTATTCTTCATTGTATCCCAGAATGCAGCCACTGGCGACATCTTTAAATCCACGGGAATCTAGCATTGGCTACAGTGAATTACTTTCTCAGAAAACTTAGTGGAGAGAGCAGTAACATTTATGACATCTAGTGACAATGATTCCCCTATGGCTACTGCAGATAATTGTTCTTCTGCTGCACCTGCATTATGCAATGGTACTCATTGATGGATAGTTTTGATGTACTGCCATGAGGAACTTGTCTTGTGGGAATACATCTTCCCAGTCTGTCTCGGTAATTGCTTGCTTCAGACATTGCAATGGACAAACTTGGCAATAATCTTTTTTCTCTCCCAATGAAACACTAAAATGTTTCCACAAATACTCTCCATTTTTGGAGGTGGCATACCTTCCTGCTCATAAAGTACAGGATCAGGTTGTCCTTGCTGGTCTAAAGAAATGCCAGCATCTATCTGAGGTACTTGTGCACAAAAGTATATTTGTAAATAGTTAAATAAGTTATTTTATGTTTATTTGTTAATTGTTTTGTTAAATTGTATATTAATGTTACCCTTTCAGATAATTTGTTGCAGTAAACCGGTAGTGTCATTTGTTGAAAATTTGAAGGTCCCACCAAGACTACTACAGATGATGAGTGTAGCTCTCCTCCACTTTCCTTCTCCCTCATCAAATGATTGTATGTCCTTTCATGGATAGTTTTAAGGTGCTTTCTTGTCCTATAGGAATACTTTTTACAAGTCTCTTTTGATAATTGCTTGCCATAGATGTAACACTGCACAAACTTGGCAAATACACATCTCTGTCTTTAAGTTTTCCTAGTGTCTTGAATTTGATGCCTTTAATGTTAATGTTTGCTTCTTTCAAAAAGTGATGTAACGTATCCCATGGATATTCTATATAACTGAGGGTTAGAAACCAAGGGGCTTATTTATGAGAGGCTTGCGCTGCCAGAGCGGCGATTCTTTATGATGCTCCAGTGGTGTAGGCCTCTCAATCATATCTATGAAGGGATGCAAAACCACTCTAAATGGCTTTGCGTGACCTCTTAGAAATAGAGTAAGACAAATCAGCCCAAGTCGCTCCCTTGCCTTAATCTGCTTCAAGGATGTGTTCCATTGGCATTCCGGTAGGTTTTCCCATGAAACACTAAGGGATTTTGACCCTGCCCCAGATGCACTTAATAACGGAATCCTTGGGCACTACCAAAAACGCATGCCTCCCCAGAGTAGTTGTAATGAGGAGAAATATATTTATTTCTCCTATTGTTTTCCTCTTTCCATATGTGCTGCATTCTGCAGCACACATAGATAGAGAAAAACGCCTCTCGGGATTGCTTTTGTGCAGGAAGGTGCCCCTTCCTGCACAAAACAAATCCTGCCTGCAACAGAGGAACCTTTGTACCATGGTGCAAGGGTGCCTACATTGGCGCAAGGCAGGAAATTGTGCACCAGAATGGGGAATCAACAGGAATGCACTGTATTTCATAAATATGGTTCCTTCCCACCCTTTCACATTGGCGTAGGGCAGTGCAGCAGGAAGACTTATGGTGCTGCCCTACACCAATTCCTCATAAATGAGGCCCCAAGTTGGAGTTCCTAAATTTCACAACATACACTTGAACTCACCATGAAGACAATATCAGTACTCATAGTCCCACGCTGGCATACCATTAACTTTATCCAATTTGGAGATGCAAAGTAAATAAACAGCAGCCCTTCAAGTACATGGGTGGGGTCCTAGCATAGCTAATGAGAAGTTCAGGTTTGGATGTGTTCTTGTATTTGTAAATAGTTAAATAAGTTATACTAAGTGAATTTGTTAATTGTTTGGCTTAAATTGTATTGTAATGTGTTAAAATGTATTTCTTAAGGTATAAAACGTATATTACTAATTTTACTTATGAGACACAAACACACCCATACAGGTACTCATACATGATCTCACACACCAATAGTGCTGTTCACACAGGTACTGACACACCCACACATACACTCACACACCCACTCCAAATCTCATATAGTCAGTCACCCACCCACATACAAATGTAAACACATACTTACATACACATAGTGTGCAGTTTTTGGTACAATCTTCATGATTGATTTTTCCCCACTATTCAATGATGATTCTTTCAAAAGTACAACATTTATGGTATATGAGTATAGACCTGAGAACAGTAAAAAGGGAAAATGCACCCAAAGAAACTTTTTTACAGTGACAAACATGTAGCATTTTGCACAGTGAGTAACCATCTCACTCAGACTTTCACAGTCAGCTGTTATTTTGATGACTGCAGCTGATGATGGTTCTCCCAAGGGTGCTGTAGAGGTGGAATGTCTTGCTGCACCTGATTTCTCCCATATCATCTGCTTTTTTACCCTTTCATTAATTGTTTTAAAGTGCTTCCACAGGGGTAACATTAGTAACTTTCTTGAAAAATAAATACAGGGGGCTATATATGTACTTGTAAATATGTCCATACTTATGTAATTAATGAAAATAGAAGGAGGTACATGTGTGAAATAATCTTTAACATTTCTGCTGAATCCATGCATCCGGTTTCGTAGATTCACTCCTATCACGTGATTGGAATTAAAAAATATAGAGTACTTGTAGTCCCATCTATGATTTCGGACTCGCAAAGTTACAGCGGATCCAAAAATTCACTAAAAAGATATGAAACTCATATAATTACATTCTATTAAAACTTTATATTTTTTACATTAAGTATATAAGTATACTTTAAAAAAAGTCTGCAATTCTAAAACAAATACTAAATTAAGAATCAAAATAAATTGTGATATACTTAGTATTAAAAATAAAAGCTAGAAAGAAACATAAAATTAAATAAATTACAGGGTCAAAATACTTCAGAAATAGAATTTGAAAACCTCTGAAATTCACAGAAAAAACCTATGGTTACAGAGACATTATAGTTAGGAAATAGATTTTTAAAAAGCCTTAGAAATTCACTGAATAAATTTAAGGTCACAAGGACATTATAGTTATGAAACAGAATTAAAAGAACCTAAGAAATTGACTAAAAAACATAGGTTACATTGAAGTTGCAGTTAGGCTCAGATTTCACATGAACAAAACCATGGAAATTGAGTAGTTAGAATTGCCTGAGATAACTATAACTTATGCCCCCACAATGCACTGCTTTTGACCTCACATATTACATCACTCATAACATGATCAGTAATGTCACTAATGATATCACTGATGCCTCAGCTACCATAGATTATTACATCTAGTGACGCCCCCAACTTTTTAACCAAACAAGTATACCCACCCATTAAAAATGCTATTGTTTGAGATCTACTTAGTTTATTTTATCCTCACCACCTTTTAAACTCTCCAATATCTCACCAATCTACACCCACTGGCCCCACACCTTACTTCACAGACTGCATTGGGACGAAAAGATCTCCATTAAAGAGTCCCTTCATCACACAGTGAGGGCTTCAGTTCCGAAAGGAACAGACCTTTTTTCTGTCCTTTTGGACATTGATCTACCTTTTTGACTCCTTTTTCCCCCCTTAGATTACTCTAAAGGAACTGCATACTAATAATAGAGGAAATAAAAAAATCCCAGCAATGGGAAACAGCCTTTACAATGAAGGCTTTATCACACATGCTCTTTACAATGCGAGCCTTTAATAACTCAGGATTTTACAACGAATATGCCTTCAACATGCATGCCTTTACAACAGATTTCTTTGTAAAGGCATGAATGGTAAAGGCTTATGCGTTTTAAGTGTAATTAATAACAAGTTTGTGGATTACAGCTGCCTGAACTATTCTTTCATGTATGCTCTTTGATGAGCAGTAGTATTTAGTCGGGTCCTTTCACCAAGTGTTACTTTTGGCGCTCCAGTTCATGTCCCATTGCCGGCTGCGAATTACAGCTGCCTGAACCCTTCGCCTCACTGTATTCTCTTTGCAGTACTGTCGCTTTAACTGGCTCATGTCCTCAGCCAACCAAACTTTGTTCTGTTATTACTCTGCTAGGCAGCAGTTCCCGCTTTCAGTTAGACTCTAATATTTAGGATTTTGTGGGCTCCTTTCACCGAGCGCCGCTTTTGGCGATCAGTTTCATGTCCTGTTGCGGGCTGTGAATTTGCGGATGTTTTTACCAAGGATATGCAATAATATAGAGCTGGTTTAAGAAGTTATGGGTGAGCTCTTATCATCTCGGTGCTAAGAACCATCCCTCAGTAGAGGGTACACCTCCTCATGCACGGCTACGCGAGTGTGTAATTATCATGGTGCTAGGTCTGTGCCTGTGCTACTTTTGGATGCGCTTTGTGTTTTTAACTGCTCAGCTCCTTTCAGAAATTATTATCAAAAAGTTCATTGCAGAGTCACTGCACAGAGATTGCCTCTCCTCATTAAACATTTACCATGCAAATGTCTTTACCATGCATGCCTTTATATTGAAATAGTTGTAAAAGCATGGGTGCTAAAGGCATATGCGTGATAAAGGTTGTCGTTCAAAAGGCATGCGTGCTAAAGATGCATGCATTGTAATGACGGCGTTTTAACAGCCTATGTTGTAATGGTAGGTGTTATTCCATCATACAACCCTCAGCCAAAGCAATACAAAAACTGAGAAATAGGAATAGGTGTTGAATAAAGAAACTCCGATTCTCTCTCCTAAACATTAATAGATTCTAAAGTCATCTAATCAAGGCTCTAAGTTTAGCACAGGGATGGTTCTTAGATTAGGGTCTCAAGAAAATTCTAAAGTGCGAGAAGATATAAGCATAGTAAAGGCTCCAGTAAAAGTCTTCCAGAGTTAGAATAAGTGTTAAGCACGAAGCTAGTTTCACACTTGCAAGAATAATGGAATCAGAGAGGTCTGAACCCCACAAAGTCTAAGGGAATCTGTTCTCTTATTATAGTGAGAACACTAATTAAATCAAATGAAGCTTCAACCACAATCATATATCTTACCACCCCACCAGGAGCCAATCATTTCAGTGCTTGTGGTATGCATTTGAAACATCCCGCAATTTCTCATACCACAGAACTTGGACAGTTAGTGCAACCGTGAGCATTCCTTGTTCCTGATACGTGATCAATAGGAGTCTTCAACTGCTCATTAGGTCTTCACGTTTCTTGGCAAGATTTCTCTTCTCAAGCCTTACTATCAAGAAATTAGTACAGACAAAAAAACTCCTTTCTTTAGCTAATGAAATCATGAGATCACACCTGCTAAGCAAAAGATCCAACTGGCAAAGCAAAATACATTTCAGTTAAGGCCTTTAGTCAAGCTAACTTTAACAAAATCTTTAAATGTGCCCTTCAAGTAAATATACTTGTGCACATATAACTCAAGAACAAATGTAAACATGAGTAAAAGCATACATGATTACACTTTCAAATATGACTACCAGAATATATTCCAAGGTGACCTAAAGTATGAATGCAAACATGAATGCAGAATATATCTTCATGTTTAAATTGAAGATTAGCTCACATGTTTATAGAACTCTAGTTTCTACAGTAAGTAGGCGGAGAGGAGTTTGCCTAACGGCTAGGGTGGTCCACCTTGAATCTGGGGTACCCGGTTCGAGTCTCGGCAATGACGCTGAACATCCTGTGATTCTGGGCAAATCGCTTAATATCCCTGTGCCTAACAAAAATGAATGTGTCCTCATGTAACGCAACTGGTGCTATGTAAAGTGCTCTGATACCCAATACCGGGTCAAGTTCGCTTTATATAAAAAACTCTGTTAAAATACATTTCATTAATGTGTTTAAATGTCCTTCTTTGTTGATAAAGTTATGGCACACATTAAACATAGTGTCACATGTAGGAACATTTCTGTAATGTGTAAGGGTGGAGTCTAAATTGCGTTGCTCCATGTGTGAATCATCTGCTAGGCCTAACTCAAGTTGGTCTGCTGATTTCCATGAGTTTAGAGCATTTATATCTCAGAGCCAATCTGATTAAGACATCAGGATTGTCTGGGGGTTTGTTCAATATGTCAGAATAAGATATCTGCTGCGCTCAATCCTTCCCTCCTTTTAACAGCCTGGCAGCTTACTAGCAGCTGCTTCTACAGTGTGAACAATCCACCCATATCAACAGCACTCTCATGCCAGCAGTGTTTATGTTGCAATTAGAGCTTTGCATGTGTGCTTCAGCACTGTGCTGATTTGAGAAAACTGCTAAAATTGCTTCATCACTTTGCAAATAACATTTTATCTGTACACAATGCCAGAGACGCGTGTTTTGTAAGTTAATTTCTAATCATACACCCCATGATGTAAAATACTATTGAATTACGCAAGTAATTAAAAAAGGAAAATACCTTCTTATAAAATGTGTGTGATTTCTGATAGCACCTAGTGTACAGGCAAGGGTGTCTGTAATTCAATATTGAGTTCTGGACTTTTATGGAGATTTTGGAGTGTGGTCAGAATGATAAGGCATTCATAGATGTGCTACATTAGTCTTGTTTTCCAGAGCAGTGCCCACCACTGACGCTCAGTCTCACAATATCATGAGTACGGTACCAGTTTATCAAAGATTTATTGGATTAACCAGTTTAGGCTCTCCTGGGTGGCACTTCTCTGCCTTTGGCACTCTTTTGTAGCATGGGTGAGGCTTGCAGTGCAACACTGCTTGACATGTGAGAAAAACTGCCCTAAATGCATGCTAGTGGTTTCTTATGGTTGGCACTGGCACTCATGTTTGGGGTATGGTACTTACTTTCATCATGAAACTTTGACCCAGGGCAAAAGATAGAAAGCCAGAAAAGTTGGAAAATAGGAAGAAAACCAGGCATTGGCAAAGTGAATAGGACTCGCCGATGGGAGACCTATTGGCGTTGTCAATCAGATGGGGGTGGCTAACGGGGGTAGTAAAGAAACAGATGAGGTGGATGGGAGGGGGAGAAGTCACAGGGTTAAAAAAACAGGGAGTGGCTGGGGAGAAGTGAAGCACCCCATTTATAAAGTCTTGTCACTGTGTTTTTAAGCAGAATAAACAGACCCATGTGCAACCCTTCTGCTTTAGAAGTACTGGTGGATGAGGCAGCCTTAAAGTGTCAAGCATTACATTTTCCATTACAGGCTGGGTGCCACGCCGGTGCCTGCTCAAGTAATGAGCCACACATAGAAAGTATGAGCATGCGCAGTATGCTGGGTGTTAGTCCTGCCCCTCCCATGAACCATCCTCTTTGGTGACCTGGTTCTGCTAATGGATCGAGCATTATGAGGATCAAAATGAGAAAAGGAGTTTACTTCACATGCCAACATTTTAAAAATAAAACTCTATGCTTAAAAGAAAGTAAAAACCAAAATTACATTGAAACACATAATGTAAATAAATTGCCAAATTTGAAGAAAAACAGGAACGGAGCTCAAAGTGAAATTTTTCACAACAAATGTGACAATATACAATACTGGAGCACTTGCCACAAATGTGGTAAATGGACAATAAACTGGAACGAAGCTCTGAGCAAAATTTGTCATTGCAAATGTGACAATAAACAGGAACAGAGCGACTGAAAATACATGCACTTGTGTTACCGGCAGAAAACAATGAAAACAAGCGTGAGTGCACCATAGAGGGGTACCTGTAATTGCGGCAGAAACAGTACAACTTTCGGTTTTCAAAAAAACGTAAAAAGATAATCTTTAGAATTTTTTGCAATCAAGTTTCTGTCCGGAATGTTAGACTTCTCTACAATTTTTTTTACCACAACAATGGACGTTGAAAGTTTCATGAGGATTAAGTCCATGTTAAACAAGCATTTACAATGCAATGGTTTTGCCTTTGTTAAAGTTAGAGCTATTGGCATTGCTCTTGACATTATTTTTATTAATGTTTTTTTTAACATAAATAAATGGCATTGTCATTTACAATGCCACTAGCTTTATCTCCCGCAAATGACACACACAGAGCCCCCCCCCACACCCACACCCACACAGAGCCCCCCACACACACAGCCACACAGAGCCCCCCACACACACAGCCACACAAAGCCCCTCACACACACAGCCACACAAAGCTTCCTACACACACAGCCACACAAAGCTTCCCACACACACAGCCACACGGAGCCCTCCACACACACCCACACAGCACAAGCAGGCAACAGGGGCACACGGAGGACCAAGCAGGCAACAGAGGCACACGGAGGCACAAGCAGGCAACAGGGGCACACGGAGGCACAAGCAGGCAACAGGGGCACACAGAGGCACAAGCAGGCAACAGGGGCACACAGAGGCACACAGAGGCAACAGGGGCACACAGAGGCACAAGCAGGCAACAGGGGCACACAGAGGCGCAACAGGGGCACACGGAGGCACAAGTTTCAAGATTTGGGCATAAACAGGAGTTTTTACTCTACAAGGCCCATGATAATAACTGCAAGCAGACTTGTTGTTGTATATTCCAGAGACAAATCCTCCAAGTTAAACATGGAGGAATTGGTCTCAGGAAAAAGGGCCAGAATTATAATATGCAGGAATCGCTGGAGTTCCTCCACATTCCAAAGTGGCCTACAGGAGATGAGTTAGGATGTCCAATTAATACGGCAACCCAAATTCTCCCAGGTTTTGTAACGAAGGTCTTAGTAATCCTCTTCCCCCAAAAGCCACTGTGCACAGAAAAGCTCTGGAAAAGGTCAACTTGCAAGGAAAAATTCTGCTGACCTTTTCCAGCTGGAATCTGTTGGAATAGAGAACTAAGCAGTAAAAAATACCTCGATAGGAGGAGAAAGACTTGGCAACAGCGAATGGAGAATGTCCAAAACCATGGATAGAGTGACTAATGTGTGAACTTTGCAAATCATTGCCAGTGGGGAAATTATACTTCAGACCTACTATAAACAGAGCTCAACCAGTTTGATGTACACATTGACTAAAATATGACATACTATAGCTCACATAAGAGAAACGTACGAAAATGCAAATTAGCTAAACTAGAAATGTATCGGGTCACAAGCACACTGCAGCATTTACCTTACACGCACTGATACATGCTTGAAACCTCAAACTACCCTCTACCTTCAGTTTATGCAATGGGGTCCTTCGTACTGGCCTTGGGAGGAAGATCACAATAGTATTTGGCTCTTCGATTATTTTATACACCCACTGGGGGACTGGAAACTGCTTGGAGAGCTGTTTAACATAGCCTTCTGCACTCTGTACCACAAAGACGTATACACATCGGATGACGGCACGCTCTCCTCCCTTGCACACGTGCACAGCGTGAACAGTTCCCTTCTTGACAAAAGAGACAACACGGGTTTTACTTCAATCCAATGAGAGGAGGGCTGGTGGGAATGTGCTGACAATGGGCGAGGGCGAGTCTATAGACCAGTTACTCTAGGGGTGACTCTTACGTCCTTTGGTAGAGTCCACATCACAGAGGAGGGGTGCGCCTGCAGCACTGCACTGCTCGGACAGGCTGTTATTAAATTTAAGTAAACAGACTCACTGCACATTGACTCAGAAGGAAGTTTCAACAGTGCACTGAGGGAGGGAGCCAGGGTAGCAGCTTGAGTATTTTTATTTCAAGTACTTGCGTGGCGAACGCCGATGAAGCTGTGCTAGCCCTGGAGCGTCTGTCTCTTGTAGTGGGAAATGCAGGACACAATTCATCTATCAATGGTGACCGTAACATCAATGACTCACGTGGTGAGTTCGGGACACTATATCTGGGCAGCCCCATCTGCTTATCAGCATGCATAGAACCAGAGTGATGATCCGTGGCACCAACGAGCCTCACCTGTGACAGATGGTGGAAGCCCTTACGGCATTAATGACATTCCAGCCCTAACTCATGTCTTAAATATGAGGGAAACAAACACGAAACAGAACACCTGGCAGCAAAACGGTGAATGCTTTACCGGCCAAACGTGCCGAGGGTCACATCTACACTCAAAACAAAAATGCATTTCACGCATATTTTAGAAAGGATTTTAAGGGCTACGGGCGGCCATTGTTTGAATACAATGGTCAAAATAAGACCGATAGCTTTACAAACAATACAACTCATTCATATGTGGCTTAATTACAATAAATACATGTTTTGGGAATATATACCAGACTTCATATGTTAGCACAATATTAGCGGTTTTGTCAATAAGTCAGCACGTATCCTCATATGCGCAGAACGGTATTGTAACCAATACAACTCAGCACACGCCTCAGTTCTCTGGTTCTAGGAAGGCTGCCTGGTCCCAGAAAATGCTAATAGGAATCTCCAACTCAGGAATTTTTCCCAAATCGGAAAGTGCATTTCTAAAAAAACAGAAAAACTCCTATCTCTCGCCTATGAAATAAGCTGACATTTTAGTCTACAATACGTTCTCTTAATCACGCAAATTCGGCTCAGCAAATGTCTCAACGTATTTCAGTATTTTCTAAGTACCCTCCGTTCTCTGGCCGATACATGTCTCGGAATGCCATGGAGCCGTAATTATGATGGTATTGGAGGGCGGGGTGGGGGGAGGGGGGTAGGGTGCGAAGTACTTTCTAATTACCTTCCGTGCTCTGACTGCAGAGTGAGTCATTTCGCACAGTGTGATCTTCGGCGCACGGCACCAGCCAGTCCACCGCCGGGGCTGCAGCCTCCATGCACAGGATGCAGAGGTAGCAACAGGAAACGGCTTGTGCAGTGGCAGTACGGCACACACTGCTCTTGGATGGAGGTGCTACTCTTGCATGTCCACGGACAGCACAGTACCCCTGCTTCCACACAATGGCAGCGCTGGACACTCGGGTCTTGGTTGGAGGGGTTGCTCCTGCGTTTCCACATACAACACAATCCCACGGATGCATTGTACCCATGTATGGGTGTAGACTTGGCTGCCTCAACTGTAAAACGCGACACTTACCAGCCACAAAGTCCCCGCCTGCGGTTGTGCTGACCAGGACTGCAAGTACCAGAATGCAATGGGAGTTGGCGGGGCTTGGCCTGCCCACAGCTGAAATGGAATAAAGTGTGAGGGGTGTGCGCCGCAGCACGCTGATTTATAGGCCTGCTCTGGCTCTTTTTCTTTTAACTCGTCATGAGCACAGCTCCAGGCTACCTCATGACGAGCTGAGCTCGTCATGAGCATGCAAGGGGTTAATAAAAAAAAAAAAAGCTTTTCGCGGTTAGACGGGGAGTCGGTTGAGCTGGGGCCGGAGGTCATGGAGGACGGACAAGGAATGGATCCGCTTCTCGGGAAGGTTGGCTAAAATTCAATGTTCATATTTGGGGGTTATCTATAGAGGTTAAGTTTAAAAATCTCTCTTTTGGAAATGTGTGCCGGTCTTCTACGAGGGGGCCCTTCTCACAGTTTTCTCTGAATCCCATTGAACGAGTCGCTTTATAACTTGTTTTGCCCCTTTAGAGCGGCAGGGCGGGGGGTATTTTGACTCCTTTGGCCGGTGTGGGGGGCCCGCCCGCTATGAACGAGCAGACGACACTGGCCTTTAGAGACTGCCCCTGCCCCAGCCCGCCAGTCTCGCTGACACGTACTTGAGAGCCGACAGCTGCTACCCGCCCCAGCCCTGCCAGCTTGTAACTTTGCCCTCCACATCCAGCGCTGACCACTGACTCTGCCCCCTCTGCTTTACTGGCCTTTCCGAGGCGGTGCGTGAAATCTGACTGATCCTGCCCCAGCCACCGGCCGCTCAAAGGCTGCCCTGTCAGCCCCCCGCAGTCCCCCAGGGCTCCCTGAGGCTGCTCTGTCGAAACCCCCCCCCCCAGCCTCTCTGAGGCTTCTCTGTCGAACCCCCCCCCTCGATGTCTTTGTTCATGCCTTCACCCCTGGCGTACAAGGCCTTCTTTGACCTTTAACCCCTCGCTCACTTTGTTCATCTGTATCCCACTGCGCCCCCTCCCTCCCTCATACACACAACCCCTGTATGGGAGCGGGTGATGCGGGGGCCGGGTTCGCGCAGGCCTCAGGCCCCGAACCAAGTACCGTAGTTTTTGTCGTACCTCAGTGGGTGAACGCGCCTACGGCACGGATCGCCATAGAGGTCCGTCCCAGCAAAATGAGCTCAGCCTTTCATCCTTCCTGGGCCGATAAAATGAGGGCTAGTGAGATGGGTGATAGATAGTTACTCTTATTTACGCATTGCAGGCCCATGTACTATTATTATTATGTGTGAATGTTACTATGAGAATGCTGTAAATGACCGCAATGTTCTCCCTACTGAGCTAACAGCGATTAGTGTGCACATGTTGAAAGGCGTGTGCGGGTCAGAAACCGTGGACTGTGCAGGTAACCGAGCGACAGGTGCATCCCTGCAGTCAGCGCTCCCATTGCATGCTGGGTAGAACCCCTGCTCGTCGAACAATCGGGGCCTGTCTCTGTGCAGGGCTCCGACGGAGGGACAAAGGGGGCTCAGAGAGGCCCGTGGCTTCCGCCTTTCATCCCCCCTCTAATCACCGAGCCCCGGGGACCACAGGTCACAGAATCACCCTCGCTGAACGGTGCTGGGCAGAAATCAAAGGCGGAGGCCGAGACCCGTGTGACCCGTCACAACAAACATAGCCAATAATCTGTTAAAATGATGTCACCTGGTCATTTCTTTCTGCGGCTATCAGCACAATTCCAGGGCATTTATCAGACAATGCCGTCAATGGCGGACCAGATTTGGGGGCGTTCTCGGCTTTTGGCTGACGTAGCGTGACGTCGCCAAAAGCCAAAAATTCTCGGGAACGCCCCCGAATCTGGTCCGAGATTGACGGACGGAGCCCTCTCCCAATGGCTAGCCTCCATTTATGGAGCTAGCCAATCAGAGAGTGGGGCCAGTCCAGTCCTCACACACACACATCATGAAGTTTTTTCTAGCCATGCGTACTTCGTACGCATTGGCTAGTCAAAACCTAAAAAGGAACAAAACTATACTTTTTATCTTCGTCAGTAGCACCAGGTTAACAAAAATGAGTCTTAGCCAATAGGCTTGAAAGAATTTCAAATGTTAACTGGGTCCGGTGTGGAGAGGGAGAGCCAATAGACCACTAGGACTACTAATATACACTGCATTCTCTCCTTCCAACATGGCGCCACGATACATGCCTGAGCTCCTCAGGGCCTAGACAGGATCACACCGACCAGGCAGCTAATGTACACAGCGATCTGTGGGCCATGAAGACAAGAGACTAATGGCCCGCAGATCGCCCGGTATGTTAGCTGCATATTTGCAATGCTAAAAATCCCATCGGCTGAGCACGTTTTGTTCGGAAAGCCAAAAAATAGAAATCCTAAAACACAAGCCGAGCCAAAAGAAAAAAATAATGTGCCGAAACAAACATAAATGGCCAGAAGGGAAAGGCTGCATGTAATAGGGCCAAACTCCATGGGAGGGAGCCACACAGCAAAAGGAGGGACAAATAGAACCAATTCACCATAGAAAAGCAAGGATTTTCGAAGGTCACACAAAGGAAGGAATAACAAGCATTTACAATGCAACGGTCTTGCCTTTGCAAAAGTTAGAGCTATTGGCATTGTAAATGACAAACTTTTTATGTATGTGTTGGTTTTGAAAACAGATAAATAATTGGCATTGTCATTTACAATGCCAATAGCTTAATCTCTCGCAAATGCAAGACCTATTGCATTTGCACCCACACAGAGCCACACACACAGAGCCACACACACAGCGCTACACACACACACACACAGAGCCACACACACACACACACAGAGCCACACACACGCAGAGCTACACACACACAGAGCCACCCACACACACACACAGCCACACACACACACAGAGCCACACACACACATACACAGTGCCACACACACACACAGAGCCACACACACACAGAGCCACACACACACAGAGCCACACACACACAGAGCCACACACACTTACAGAGCCACACACACACACAGAGCCACACACACACACAGAGCCACACACACAGAGCCACACACACACACTCTTACCCAAAATAGTCACAGAGAACAGACCAATCAGCGAAGAAGCACAGCACCCGCAAACATACCCAAACCAAATCCGCAAAACAAAAACACATAATTTCCGCAACTCCAAGTAACACACATTAACAATCGAACAATTAAACGAACACAATAACCACTAAACAGGAACGGCCACGAGTATTTTGTGGCAACACCGGAGGTCCGTTGGAACCATAAGACTGACGACGCCTAAATAGTGTCGCCCAAACACCTACTCTTGGCGGGGACAACCTGCGCTGCGCAATAGAAGCCGAGGAAAGACTACCAACTCAGCAGCTCCGCTAATGTCAGTACAATGAAAGGGGAATGACACTGCTGCAAAGTACATTTCAACCGAACTAAGCAGGATGCTGAAGTGAACTTTCCATCTTTCCACCTGCATTTTGAAGTACGTGCACCCCCCCCGGCTGAGCCCCCCCCCCCACACTCCCTCGCCTATCTACAGTAAGGTTCAGACGGGCACATTATTTTTAATCTGAACTCTCCCCGGGTCAAACGGTCGGCAGGGGATTACTGATTAAAATGGTCTCCCTCGCACTGCACTTAAATAATGGAGGTTTTATGTGTGCAGCCTGGCACACAGTCTTCCCGCGGCGACGCCGGGATTCTGTTTGTACATGTGGAAAAAAGTACTGAACTACGTTTCTCTAACCCTTACTGAAAAAAAAAAGAAACTGTATAACATCTGCCCCCTTTATATTATTATTATTATCATTATGTATTATAATAATAATAATAATAATAATAATAATAATAATAATAATAATAATAATAATAATAATAATAATAATGATAACAAGCAACGAGGGGGGAGGGGGTGAGGAGCTCACGCACACAAGCAACAAGGGGGGAGGGGGGTGAGGAGCTCACGCACACAAGCAACGAGGAGGGAGGGGGGTGAGGAGCTCACGCACACAAGAAACGAGGGGTGGGAGGGGGTGAGGAGCTCACACACAAGCCACGAGGGGGGAGGGGATGAGGAGCTCACGCACAAAAGCAACGAGGGGGGGTTGGGGGTGTGGAGCTCAGGCACACAAGCAACGAGGGGGGGAGGTGGGTGAGGAGCTCACGCACGCAGAAGCCATGAGGGTAGAGTGGGTGAGGCGCTCACGCACGCAGAAGACACGAGGGGGAGGAGCTCACGCACACAAGCAACAAGGGGGGGAGGGGGTGAGGAGCTCACGCATGCAGAAGCCACGAGGGAGGAGGGGGTGAGGAGCTCACACACACACAAGCAACGAGGGGGGAGGGCGGTGAGGAGCTCACGCACACACAAGCAACGAGGGGGGAAGGGGTGAGGAGCTCACGCACAACCAACATGGGGGGGAGAGGGGTGAGGAGCTCATGCACGCAGAAGCCACAAGGGGGAGGGGGTGAGGAGCTCATGCACACAAGCAACGAGGGGGGGGGGTGAGGAGCTCACGCACACAAGCAACGAGGGGGGGGGTGAGGAGCTCATGCACGCAGAAGCCACAAGGGTGGAGGGGGTGAGGAGCTCACGCACACACAAGCAATAAGGGGGGGAGGGGGGTGAGGAGCTCATGCACACAAGCAATGAGGGAGTGAGGAGCTCACACACACACAAGCAACGAGGGGGTGAGGAGCTCACGCATACAAGCAACGAGGGAGGGAGGTTGGTGAAGAGCTCACGAACGCAGAAGCCAAGAGGGGGGAGGAGCTCATGCACACCCAAGCAACGAGGGGGGTGAGGAGCTCACGCACACAAGCAACGAGGGGGGAGGGGGGTGAGGAGCTCACGCACACACAAGCAACGAGGGGCGAGGAGCTCACACACACACAAGCATTGAGGGGGGAGGGGGTGAGGAGCTCACGCACACAAGCAACAGGGGGGGAGGGGGGTGAGGAGCTCACGCTTGAATGGATAGTAGCTCCCAGATTCTGCCTATAGGAAAAAACAATTTTATCCAAAATATGGTGAACTAAATGTGGTGGCAAAGGGGGAGCAGCATGCTAGCTGAAGGAAAGGAACCTGTGAGCACCGAGACGGATAACCCAGAAGAGCACAGCAGTGAAAGAAAGATGTGACCCACCTCTGACAAGAATCCTCCGACAGTAGTCCGGGTTGCCAGATTTACTTTTCCCGCAGTCTTCTGAGGGGCTGGAGGCCAGGAAAGCCCCTTGCTGCTGCTGCTCCTTGGTGAACGGATGGCGGATCACCCTGCAAATGGAGGCCTGTGTCGCGGCTGGCCCCCCACCAATCAAGCGAGGAGCACTCAGAAATGATTGGCCCTGGCTGTGGGGAAGGGCGCACAATCAGGACGGCGAGGGCCCGGGCATAGGGTGGGACATTACACTTTCTTCCAGTGGTGCGGGCCCCGTGGAAAGGAACCTGTGAGCACCGAGACGGATAACCCAGGAGAGCACAGCAGTGAAAGAAAGACGTGACCCACCTCTGACAAGAATCCTCCGACAGTAGTCCGGGTCGCCAGCTTTACATTTCCTGCAGTCTTCTGAGGGGCCGGAGGCGGGGAAAGCCCCTTGCTGCTGCTGCTCCTTGGCGAACATCTTTTCTCCAGACTTCGCCTTAAACCATTGGCATCCAAGCCGTTGGGTCGGCACAGTGAGGTCTTCCAAGGCAACAGAAATCGCGCAGCCCATCCCGGCAACAGACACGTTAGTAATGAAGAAAATACAGCCCTGTTAAAAAAAAAGGAAACGCCCACCTCTGCATGACGGAGAAAAAGGGGCGGGGCTTTAAAAAAAGACAGAAACGCCCATGAATCTGCTCCAAGACTGATTGACATAATTCTCTTCCAATGGCTATCCTCCATTTATGGAGCTAGCCAATGGAAGATAGAAGCGGGTTCAACCCCAGTACTGTAAAAACAAAATTTCTCGAGCTGCGCGACACTGCTGCGCAGTGTACGCCAGTCGAGACCTAAATAACAGTGGGCATGCTCTAAAGCCACAGATTAAAGACATTATTTCTCAAAGAGATAGTGTGTGTGCTGCCTATGTGAGATCTAAAAAGACATGAAAACAGTGACAAATGGAGGGAACATGGATGAAAAAGAGCCAGCAAGAGTGAGATAAAAAGGCAGGAAGTGTAGGGTGGTGGAAGAAAAAAGCAGAAGGTGAAATCTAGACTAGTCAGCCTTGATATTCCTCAATCCTGGTAATCAGCACTACTGGAAGCCGGCTCCTAAGGAAATCTTGGAGCACCTGTATGTAATATTTTACAAATGTTTCACTGCAGCAAATGAACCATGTGTCTTGATAAGGTTCCACTGGTTCTGCTTATTCAGCAATGTAATCAATGTATCAAAATATTGCTTTTTTACTGTTTTGGTGAAAAAACAAAAAATGTTTGCAAGATGGTTGACTTCACAATGTTGCAGAGGTTCTGTGTATGTTCCCATCAAAATTACTTTGTCATTATCCTTTCAGGGCCTTATTTATGAGCCTTTTACGCTGCAACACATTTTGTGATGTTGCGGTGGAGTAAAATATGCAATACACTGTGCCATATTTACAAAATGACGCTTCTAGGCAGATGCGTCTCTTTGTAAACCCCTGAGCTACATTATACCTGCGGCAGTTACAATGTATGAAGGGTGGGCGTTCCCCTGCAAAAAAGGCTTGTAGTAGTCGTGCAATGAAATCTATGAGATGAAACTACCTCACTTCTAGGATGCCACTGCGTCAAATCCTTATGCCTGATCCTCAGCAGGCATACGGACTGATGAGGCCCTTTCACATGGGGCTTGCTCTATGTAAAAGGACACATTGCTCGAGTTGCGTCTGTTTTTAGAAACACGCCATCAATGCACCACTTTTGCGCTTACAGATATGTCTGGAATACTGACATATCGGTAAATCCTTGTGACATCGAGCACCATACAGTAATTACAGCTCATCCGTTGTGTTGAAAAGATTTCAGACTTGAAAGTGTTCCATTGCTGTTTTCACGCAGCGGTGTGAAACTTTTCCGAAATTAGGCCCTCAGTTCTTTTGGTGGAAATGTACAAGCTAACATAGCTCCTGTGTCTTACCTTCCACCACATACATTTTGTTAATCCCTTGAGTAATCCAAACTCATCCTCCTGACAAATAGATCACCCATAACAACAAACATTGACAAAGGCAGTTGGTCTGGCGCTGGCGTCCAGTCATTTAGTTTTGTCAATGCGTGTTTTGTCATACCTTGATTTTTGCAAAACAGTATAGTTAGGGAAGCTGCAGGCCCTCATCAGTCTAAAAAAATAAACATTGGCTAAAACCTAAAATATTTTTGGTCTCAAAAAGCACACATTCTTAAAAGAAATGTTTAGCACTGAATGGAACTACTTTGTGTGCAGATATGCAGCTGCAGAAGTGCTTCTTGTGAAACGGCTGAATGCCATCTCTAACAGTGATGCTAGCCAGTGGTCAAATTGGACTGCCTCACTCCCCCATGCCTTTGGCTGGTGTGGGTGGAAGAAAATTGTGAATGATACAATAACAGTTGAAAGTATAAAGAGGGGAGGTTGAAAGGTCTTATAAATAAACATAAAACAAACACACAATTTTGGTAAAATCAAAAGGTCATGGCCAACACGAGACTCAAAAAACAAATCACATCCAAATCAACAAACAAAATACCACTTAGATATGCTGCTCTTTTTTCACATCCACCACAGTGTGAAGATCCATATAGATCAGTGTGCTGGCATGCAAGACAACAACCATAGGCCCATCAATATTAGCCTATCTTAAACCTCTGGCACAAGAAAAGACCCGGGTAATTCACCCTAAAGTGCAACGACACCAAAACAGCCTATGCCTTGTGAAACGGCGCAGGTGCTCCAACCTAAAATGCAATGAAACAAAAGCAAACGGCGCCACATGAAAAGTCCAGGGGGATCCAACTCAAAGTGCAACAATGCCAAAGCAAACAGTGCCACATGAAATGACTTGGGTGATCCAAGCCATAGTGTAACATTCCAAGATCAGACAGTGTCACATTAAAAGACCCAGAAGATCCAACCCAAAGTACAACAAAGCTAAACACGTGCAATGAAGATGAACTATATGTCGTCCCTCATGTAACAATGTAATGCAACATAACATTGCCTTAATTAAACCACACATATTGTCCTAAGTAAATGTTTGTAAGTAGACAAGGATGATGTCCTGGTAGAGAAGGTACAGACATAAAGCTGTCAGGACAATGATTTTGCTATTCAAATACTTTACTACTTTACTACAATGATGTATTCATTCAGTTGTTTTATAGAGAATGGACATACTGCTTTCAAGTCACTTCATACACCTTTAACGTTGCCACTAGTATGCTCAACACAACAATATTATCTGCACTGATTAATGGGAACATGAGTATTGCGGAGTGTATGTTATGTGTGTGATATATTCAAGAAATTCATTTTTGGCCCCCCTGTAGAGGCAAATTTAGAAAAATGCGCAAACCCGAAATATGATCTTGAATGTGGAACACTCAAAATGTTCTGACTTTCACTGAAGGTTTAACCATGTTGAGATTATTGCATTGTAATTGCAAATATAGCGTGTTTTACCCAACAAGAGGTGCTGTAGTGCTTTGCAGACTGGAAGCACGTTTCTCCTTTGGAGCACTATGGTGAATTAGTCAGTCGATAGTATATGAGTAGTTTGAATGCTGTGCGTGTAGACCAAAGATGTGCTCTTATCCTGTATATGTTGCTGCTTATTTGCATGATCTTTGAGCGAAATGAGTGACGGATAGCAGCACATGGTCACCCATCCTGGCTTGGAAGCTGTCATGTAAGTAGTCATTCAAGTGGTAATTAATTTATGTGTCCAAGGTATTCCTGTCTACTGTCCACAGAGTGTCTCTCTATCAAGGGCAAATTTACCTTTATGACTCTCTTATAGTTGAGCATCATACTAAAATATTGTCTCATACTAAAAATACTATTTCCCAAATAGGTCAAAACCAGTTTGGGTTTGCCTGTGTACTTAACTAGAGATGACCTTGCCTGGCAGGTTATAGTGGTCAGCTCATACTGCAGAAGGAATAAGGATGATTTGCATATGCCTGGTCTCTGCCTAGAGTCACAGAGTGGGCAGAAAATAGTGAACTGGACTGCACCCCAAGGCATTACCATGGCTGGGTATTATTCAATCAATTTACAGATCAAGTTTTCTTTTCACGTTTTTGTTTTACTCGGTGATACTAGATAGATAGACAGCATTTTCTTTCAACAGACTATGACATTGTAGTTCAATTAAAATATAACATGACATGTTTTTTTTTAATCAATTAGCTACTCCTTAGAATATAAATGATATTCAATAATGTTTTCATAGTTTTATACCTAAACTGGGGCTTCTCTTCCCATTCCTTTAGCATATTTTTCTACACAAATCTAACATTAGTTTGAAAATCTGCATTTTCCCACAAGGCCATTTCTGCCATTTCTGGCAGGTGACCGATTCGGTGTAAACGTCTGTTCCATTCTGTTTCGGTAACTTGCCATTCCAATCATCTTAATTCCTTTGGCATAACGTCCAGTTTCTGCTTTTCTCTCTGCTAATAAGCATTTTCCAAGCTGCTAACTTGGACTCAATTCTTTTCTTTTCCAGCATCTTAATAAATTCTGAATTGTGATTACTCTGCCGTTGGCTCCATGTTTCACAAATAAACTTGGCTCAAAAGCTTGTGCTAACTGTATATCGCTTCGAATAAGAGCTCAGAAGTGCATGTGTTTTTTATATGTGCAAATGAGGCGCTCGAGGAAGGCGGCAGATTGAGGGAATTGAAAGCAGAAGCCCTCCGTTTATCAGCAGACCATCTTGGCTTGGAGATTGGCTCATGGTCTGCTCTTACTCGCCTTTCACCACTGCTCCTCGCTCTCCCACTGCTGGGACCACGGGTGGTCGGTACTAAGTGGGATTTCATCTTAAATTTGAATTTTTGGGTGTTTTAAATCGAACTTAATGTCACCTTACTATCTCTTCATTAGGCTAGAATTTCAGGTAGGCACTATTCAGGTGTAAAATTTGGTTGAATGGCTGAGTGACTTAAATAGAAATATATTACCTCAACAAAATATTTCATATTCACTGCCAATAAAATATATAATTAAAATATTAACAATACAAAACCCCAAAATTGAAAAAAAAACCTGACCTAACTATTAAGATATATATATATATATATATATATATATATATATATATATATATATATATATATATATATATATATATATATATATATATATATATATATATATATATATATATATATATATATATGACAGGAACTCCTCCCAAAACCGAAGAAGCAGAGGCCACAGCGGGGATAGCGTTGGAGATGCTTTTATTTAGCGGAATCGGCATGATGCATTTCGACCTGACACGGCCTTCCTCGGATGCCTTTCAACAATGCTCCTGTAGACTGGTTCGCCCATAAGTACTCTCCCCGCCACTGTGTCATTGATTCAGGCTCGCCACACCCCCTCTGAATCCCGCTCACTGCTTGCAGGTAGTTGAAACTACAAGCCCCAGAATCCATTGTCCAGGTAAGTGCTGCCTTGGAGTGTTCACAAATGAATTGGCGATTTGTGGCAGAGTCTGCAAGGGCCAACATAGTCAAAATGCAGGAATATTAAAAGCTGAGCATCTCCTCCGGTCCCCTTTCCGTTCTCACCTCACATTCACAGGAGTTCGCCAGGTAAGGGATGAAGAAGTCAGTACTAATTCCCATCCGACGTGAAGTCACGGCCCGCTGTGCAGCCGCCCTGGATATTTCTGTGTTTGGAGGCAGACCCGGGACTTTTGCAATACCTTGCACCAACGAGAACTGCCGTAGCAGACACCAGAAAAGCCCGGGCCTTTTGGTAGAACGGGGCCTCTGAAGCGAATATATATTCACTGAAAAAACCATAGGTTATGGACCATATATAGTTAGGAATTAGCATTTACAAAACCTTGAAAATTCACTGAAAAAACAATGGGTTATAGACCATATATAGTTAGGAATTAGCATTTACAAAACCTTATTTTACTCACACAAAACCATTGAAATTTCATATATAGTTAGTTGCACTAACTATATATCGCGCACCCGCAATCCACTGCTGATGATATCACATATTACATCATTCATGACATGTCATGAATGATGTAATGTGTGACATCATCAGCAGTGGATTGCGGGTGCGCGATATATAGTTAGTGCAACTAACTATATATGAAATTTCAATGGTTTTGTGTGAGTAAAATAAGGTTTTGTAAATGCTAATTCCTAACTATATATGGTCTATAACCCATGGTTTTTTCAGTGAATTTTCAAGGTTTTGTAAATGCTAATTCCTAACTATATATGGTCTATAACCTATGGTTTTTTCAGTGAATTTCAATGGTTTTTTAATAGCAAATATCAAAAGCTTTAAAATGTGAAGTACGTGGTAGGTAAAAACATTTTCGTGTTTATGCACGCTGATGTGCTTTGAACGCTGCCCCCCCCTCTTTTCTTTTAGGAGTATTCTCTCTTTGCAGATAGTGAAGGGTAGGTAATGCAGGCCTTTGCCCCTGTTGTAATCCGTCGTGCCTGCTTCCCTCTCCATTTGATTGATTGTTATCCAAGCATTTACTGTTTTGGAATTGGTTCTCTTTGGTTCATTCTCTATTTACAAACAAGCACAGAGTCGCAATACTCTGTTTAGTCTTTGCAGATAGTGAAAAATCGTTAGAAAAAACAAAAGGAATCAAGCAAAATCAGTAGGCCACTAATGTGATCTCTTTTTGACCTCGCTAAAATAGAAACATTAGGAACAACAACTCATGAGAAATATGAAACTAGTGAGAGGAACTGAGCTCGACGCCATGATGGCTGCAAGACAGCTCGGCTCCGCCGCCCACCCCGCCCAAAATAACGACAAACCCTATGCAAATATTATAAATATATACAACACACCAGCAAAGTAACAGGGTAAAACGTTTTATTAAATAACTATTTACATGGCAGCCTGCTGCAACATCGATCCAAATGCATGCCGCCATTCCCGGGATTTCTCCCCGACTACTCTGTGGCCTACGAGATGGATCAGTATGGGCAAATATACACTTGGGGATTCACAAGCAACAACAAGCCTTTGTATTTGGGGCTCAAAATCAACAACAGTGACAGAGAATTGAAGAGAACTAAGAACTCAGGGGCTACGTTTAAACGTAACATCATCTCCCCAAAGGTTCATCACCTTACACAGACATGCACTCTGATCTCCTTGGCCTCAGTCAAGCATCAATAGTAAGATTTTCATAGGTGAGTGTAGGTTCATGGTTTTCCATCCACAGACTAAAAGCCTGGAGTGGGACTGAAAGAACCATAACTAGGTAAGAAGGAAGGCAGAGGCTGTAGGAAGGACTCTGGATATGGTATGTTGCTTGGTCCCTGAGATGCTTCGATGTCACTGCCTTGCATAAATGGCATAAGTCCTGGATGTTGGGTGCCATAGTTGAGGGTTCCGAGCAGCGCTTATAACACTGTCTGAAGCTCATTTGCACCTGCTGCAGCTTCACTATTCTCAAAGTAAGTGGGGGCTGTTTGATGACCTGACTGCATTGGAAAGCAATGTGATGTGGTGCCTCCCTGAACCGCTTGACGGAGGCCCCCGAGGGGCGGTGTGGTGGCGCGGACTCAGAGGGGGCGCTTGGCTCCTGCCCCCTCCCCAAGTCTTGTTGCCCTGGTGTGGCCTGAGATCGCCCCCGACATAGGCGGCCGGCTCCCGGGGTCAGGCGGAACTTTTTGCCTTTTGGTGACTCTTCCATTCTGGACCTTGTCCCACAATCCGTTTGACCTGAAGACACGTCCTGCGGTGCCCTAGTCCGACCATCACATATACCTGCGCCAGGAGACGGCGTGGGGTGCACTAGAAGGGAGAGGCGGCGCGAACGAGCCTCCCCCACCTCCCCAGGTGGAGATTTCTCAGCTACACCCCAGCGCTTCACTCGGCCAGCTGACTTGCGCCCGCTCTTGCGGCACAGTGCTTCGCTCGGCCAGCTGAATTGCGCCTGCTCCACACCTTGTCCCACAATCCGTTTGACCTGAAGACACGTCCTGCGGTGCCCTGATCCGACCATCACATATACCTGCGCCAAGAGATGGCGTGGGGTGCACTAGAAGGGAGAGCCGGCGCGAACGAGCCTCCCCCACCCCCCCAGGTGGAGGTTTCTCAGCTACACCCCAGCGCTTCACTCGACCAGCTGACTTGCGCCCGCTCTTGCGACACAGTGCCTCGCTCGGCCAGCTGAATTGCGCCTGCTCTTGCTATTACAGCGTCTCACCCGCCATCCAACGGAATTGCACCCAATCTTGCGGTACAGCGACAGGCGGCTGCCACGGAGCTCACAAAATGGCGGTCGGCTCCACAGACTTGGGCCTGGCCTGCAAGGATGGCTCTTGGCAACCCTGGAACTCGGACGCTTGACTGCTAGGGCATGGGCCCCATTCCCAAAAGCGTCCCCTCAGCCTTGAAGATTCTACAAGAGTCACCGGGGCCCCCGACTCACGCAGACTTCCGGTGGGGAGCGACTGCCATGATTGCTCGCGGAATGGCCACGACGGAGCCACGAGATGGTGGTGTTCTCATGCTGACGCCAGCTTCAGTCTGAAACATCCAGAAACACTGTAGACTACCAATTCGATCAGTTCCGGTGGAGCCCCAACGTGACCCGGTAGAGAAGAACTAGCCCTCCCCTCTTTGACTGATGGCTCTTGTTGCCTGTCCCTTCTGTTGTCATTTAACAGAACTTTTTGGACTGCTGAAAGGGGTTCTGTTCCGACCGCTGGTTGGTGGAGACATTTTGACTATATTCTGGACCTGCATGGTCGCGTAATACGTCATATGACGTGCCGCGTTAGCGCACCCGGAAGTGCTCCGGTGCGCGAGGCGCGAAGCGCAGCTTCCCGGAAGCGTTCCGGGGCGCGGCGCGGCGCGGAACGCGTAACGTAAGCATAACAGGTCATGTGACTTGTTAATAAAACTTTTCATTGGTTCATTTTACTTTTGGTTTCCTAATGATGGAAGGCTTGGTCATATGACCTAAAAATAACACTTTTCATTGGTTTAGAACATTACTTTTTTCCCAAATGATGAAAGCCCCACCTTTTTTTTTCTCACTCTGACTTGTAAAGCAAAGGACCCAGATGCATTTACAGTTTATCACTAACAATGTTCCAGGCTAATGTATTTTCCCGGGAAATTTACAACTGTCCTGCAAGTAAAATATTCCTATTTCAAGAACAAGGGCGTTTCTTCGTCCCATGAGGGAGCCGTTGAGCAAAAGAGACTCGGCCTGCTGTCTTAGTCGCTGATAGGCCTGAATATCGGATTCTTATTGATCACTTTATGTTGCAGGAGTGGAAAACACAACAGCCCTTGACCATTTATCTTTACTGCTTACCTGCGTATTATACCTTTTAACCGTCATGTAATCGGGCTGCTTTATTTCACTTGCCTTTTACTGATTCGAAAACAGTGGCTATTATTCAAAACTTTACCAATCTAGGTACTACTACCATGTTTTGTTTTAAAAACCTTTATTGTGAAAATGTCAGTATACAAATACGGGCCTATAACCACGTGGGCCGGCCACGGAGCAAACTGTAATCGTATATGATGAGGGGACATTTACACTGTAGAAGAACGTAACGGGCGGGCCATTAGGTTGCAAGAACTAAGGTGTCTAACAGTTGCGGAATCGGTGGACGTACATTTTATAATTAAAGTACGACAGGGCCAGTTACAATAAAATTATCTAGATATACATTTGCGGGCAAGTACCATGGGTGACATTAATTCGAACTTTCAATAGTACAGTAATCAATAACACATCAGAACTTAATATCAGTAGGGATGTCCAAATGTTCAATCAGTACTCGTTCCCGCCCGCCATGTGCTTCAAAACTGCATACGTATCTCGTGATATCAAGGCTGGGCAACCAGTACACAACAAGGAGTTATGAGTCCCATTTATACCGGCGCCATTTTGGACGAGGCCGGGCAGGTCCAGGATATAGTCAAAATGTCTCCACCAACCAGCGGTCGGACCAGAACACCTTTCGGCAGTCAAAAAAGGTTCTGTTAAATGACAACAGAAGAGATAGGCAACAAGAACCATCAGTCAAAAGAGGGGAGGGCAAGTTCTTCCCTACCGGGTCACGTTGGGGCTCCATCGGAACTGATCGAATTGGTAGTCTACAGTGTTTCTGGATGTTTCAGACTGATGCTGGCGTCAGCATGAGAACACCACCATCTCGTGGCTCCGTCATGGCCATTCCGCAAGCAATCATGGCAGCCGCTCCCCATCGGAAGCCTGCGGGAGTCGGGGGCCCCGGTGACTTTTGTAGAATCTTCACGGCTGAGGGGACGCTTTCGGGAAAGGGGCCCATGCCCTAGCAGGCAAGCGTCCGAGTTCCAAGGTGTCCCAGGGCCATTTTAGTGGACCCGGCCCAAATCCAATGAGCCGGCCGCCATTTTGAGAGTCCTGTTGCAGCCGCCCATCGCTGCACCGCAAGAGTGGGCGCAATTCAGCTGGATGGAGGGCGAGACGCTGTGCCGCAAGAGCGGGCGCAACTCAGCTGGATGGAGGGTGAGGCACTGTGCCGCAAGAGCGGGCGCAATTCAGCTGGATGGTGGGTGAGGCACTGTGCCGCAAGAGCGGGCGGAACTCAGCTGGATGGCGGGTGAGGCACTGTGCCGCAAGAGCGGGCGGAACTCAGCTGGATGGCGGGTGAGGCACTGTGCCGCAAGAGCGGGCAGAACTCAGCTGGATGGCGGGTGAAGCACTGTGCCGCAAGAGCGGGCGCAACTAAGCTAGATAGCGAGTGAAACGCCAAGGGGCGCCCCACTGCAGCTGAGGAGCCTCCACCTGGGAAGGCGGGAGAGGCCCGTTCGCGCCGCCTCCCCCCCCGGGGCGCCCCACGCCGTCTTTCGGCGCAGCATTGTAGGACGGCCACACCAGTGCGGCAACTTGCTGGACACCACCTCGGTGCCATCCGGATCTCGGCGCGTTGTGCTGCCTTCGGCCTATTCGCACATCTGTCCACTGCTGACGCCGCCTCACAGGCCAACTGACTTTGTAGGCTTTTTATAGCCCAAAGCCGCATAACAGGTCATGTGACTTGTTTATAAAACTTTTCATTGGTTCATTTTACTTTTGGTTTCCTAATGATGGAAGGCTTGGTCAAATGACCTAAAAATAACACTTTTCATTGGTTTAGAACATTTTGTTTTCCCAAATGATGAAAGCCCCACCTTTTTTTTTCTCACTCTGACTTGTAAAGCAAAGGACCCAGATACATTTACAGTTTATCACTAACAATGTTCCAGGCTAATGTATTTTCCCGGGAAATTTACAACTGTGCTGCAAGTAAAATATTCCTATTTCGAGAAAAAGGGCGTTTACCGGGGCCTTACTGCACACCCTGAGAAAAACTACGCAGCAAGACAATCTCTACCTTCTCCCTTTTTCATGTTCCAACGCTTTGAAATGAACAATATATTTACTCGCAGTGACAAAATGGCGGTCTTCACTTCCTGATTTCCTTCGAATCGAACGTTAACAGACGTCACGCAGCAAAAAAAAAATTCCGCTCACGCGCAGCCGCTGGAAGACATGTATCAACATATATGAGCATCCTCAGCCACCCTCAGAAAACATAGGGGGTCAGGATACGTCTCCCGTGCCCCCTTATACCCATTTCCCACATTGTTTTCCCTCCATCTTGCGATTTAATTAAAACGAAACACAAAATGGCGAATTCTCGTTACGCTACAGGTTTGCGACCCGGTTCGCGTACCGGGAAGCGTTTCTACCGCAAAAAATCACATTTTTTTTATTTGCCCCACGGGACCCTTTAATAACCCCAACATCATTCCTAGGGGGTCAAGAGGGGTCTACCTTGACCCCTTTCATTAAATTCCCCCTTCGTTTTTCTCCTCCTCTTGTCTCTCGATCCTACCGAGAGACAAGATGGCGGCCGTTCCGGACTGTTTAGAATGTTGACAGACACCGGAGAGCCAATCAGCTTCGCTTCGCGAAGTTCCGTTACGCGTCAAGTACGCGAACCGGAGCGCTACCCGGAGCGCTGTCACAGATATATCTGTTTTTTAAAACGTGAATTTCTCAAAATCCACTGGAGCACATATATTGAGACCTAGCAAAGGCACATCGAGCTAACAGTCCCTACAATTTTGCCAAGTTTCGTGCAAATCCATTCAGCCGTTCGAGCTAAAAGTGAGGCCAACCGCCCTATGGAAAACTCAATGTTAAAAACGCGTTTTGGGACCCCCCTTTTTTCTCGGCCCCCCCTTGACGAAACCCCCCCAAATTTTCAGGGGCTGCTCAGAAACAAAATGTGCCATTTTCCTGAAAATTTCAGCCAATTCCGTCCACAAACGCCAAAGTTATTAGACATAGAATTTTCAAAAATCCCATAGGAAAAAAATCCTAACTATATATACCTACTGGCGACCGCCAGTAGGTAATATATATATATATATATATATATATATATATATATATATATATATATATATATATATATATATATATATATATATATATATATATATATATATATATATATATATATATATATTCAATTTCAAAAGGCTTCATTTGGTTTGTGCAGCAACCATGAAAGCAAAAACATGATTTTAAAACACACATGTAAAAACGTTCAATATATATGAAAATCCAATTATTAATAGTGCATAATATATTTCCTAGCCGCAATTTGTTAATAACAGTATCCAGTGCATAAAACAATCCAATTAATTAACAAGTATAATAGATTTCCTAGCAGCAATTGATTTTAGGATATAAGAAGCAACATAGAAACATAATCCCTGGTCATTAAGCGTAACCAATAAATTCATAACAGCATGGGTTGTTCTCACATTAAATTTTAAGAATATAGGTTTCAGATAAAATCGTCTTAAAAAAGAAAAGAAAGTACAAAATAGTAAAAAATGGGTGGTACGTTCTTTGAATATCCTATCACAAGGACATAAAGTCAACAGGCACGTTTTTGTGGTGGGAAAGTCAACTAGATGGTGTACTACGACTAATCTCAAATGAGTCCAAACAAAGCGATGAGATGACCTAGTTACTACTGACAGGTAATCTTGGAAGCCTCTCCTAACCTCCAGCTGCTGATAAAATACAAGAGTGGGTTGCTTTGTAGTCAAAACTATCAAACTACATATCACACGTCAAAAATAAAAACTTAATTAGTATTTACCATTGACAGACTCAACTGATGAATGAACATTCAAACTTGGTTGTAAAAAAAAGTATGTTTAATTTTAAATGTAAAATTGGTTTAGCAACTACATTCTTTTGTTTGGCAATATACTTTGTGACACAAACTGTTCAATTATTCTGAAACCAATATGCACAGGTTTCCACTTATATGCCACAATATAGGTCTAATGAGATTCAAGTGCACACATATCACCATGTGATCTGGCAGTGGGGCAATATTTGTTTACTTCTGTCTATTTTACAATCAAGATTTGTTCTGTTTAATTTTAGCCCTGATAAAGTCATAAGGCTTGATGCCCCATGCAACAAAACACGTTGGCTAAAAGAGATTGGCCAAGAGGCCAAAAATAAACAACAAAATGAACATCTGATGTTTCAAAATGTAATCTGTCATTTGAATTCCTTGCATGAGCTTGAGGTTGTGAATAATGAACACAAACTTAGACCACTAATGGACTTTTTTGGAGACACAATTGCTTAGGTACTCACATTTTCACAAATCGATGATAAGACTACTCTGCTTAGCGTGCATGCCTCTGCTCACAATCACCATGCTCCTCAGCCAAAATACATTTGACCACATCACTCTCACCCTTGCAGCCCACAACACTCTGTATTTCTCAATGTCCATCAAGTTTAAAACTTACTGCTGTATGCACAAAACTCTCAATACGTTCAAGATGGATTCATTTGCTAGCAACATTTTTATTTCATAGGCCAAAGATATGTAGACATTATCCACTGCATCGACTTGGCACTTCATTGAGCCCAAGGTCTAAACTGGTATTCTCCTACTACACGTTGAATTCTCATACTATGTTTGGAAACTCTGGAATGACTTGCTCCCTTCATAAGACTGTACAACGCCCTCTTCTAATTGTGAAAGGACCCATTGGCATCTCTTCAAGCAGTAGTTGCCCTGCCGAGCCTTACCTTTGCCCTGCTAGGTCTTGCATTCATTGGCTACCTCTAGACTCCCTCATCTGCCTCAATATGAAAAACATGTAATGATCCCTGCACATTTTCTCAGTAAACATTTCCATGTACTGTCATGAATTTCCTCTTGCTGTTTATAGCCTATTGAAGATATTTCTGTGCTTCTGTTCATATCTCATCACAGGGGAGAGTGATTTGTCTGCTGACACAGATGCCACATCTATTCACACTGACATCTATTCACACTGACATCTGACTTCACAACTTTTCTCAGCTCATTTAACATCCTCCAGAATGGAAATGCCACCATCCATGTCCCGTAAAGGAGTAGTATATGAAATTGATGCTCTTCATACCAAGCTACACTCAAGAGCTGCCCACAATCAAACAAGCACTCAAGAAACTACCTTCAAGGTAACTTTACTAGACTGAAAACTCTCTACTCCTCATGAAGAAATGTCAACAACAGTTAGTAGAAAAAAACAATTGCAAATGCCTTTACCAGAATGAAAGCCCTCTTCAAAGCCATCAAGCGACGCAGCAATGTAATCCAACCCCTTGATGTTATATTTATTTGTTAAATTATCAAGGGGAGCTCTTGAGTAGACAAATCCGTAAAAATGTGGTCCTGTCAGGAGGTTGGTTTTAGCTGCCAATTTTAGTTTGCTGGTGGCTGAGAGAGATGCCAGTGCAGCCTAATGAATCCGATTACAACGGAGATATAATTTGACTCTCCCATGGTAGTGAAGACAGACTGACATTGCTGCTTTTTGGAAAATGACTATGTGAAAGTCTAACTGGGGTAGACGGTAGGAAAGAAGTTACATGGTGGAGGGAGGCTATTAAACGAATAGGCCAATTAGGCAGCAACAGCAAAACCTTAAGGGTTAACCTTTTACTTATTTGAGATCAACTGCACTACATTTGATCACTCAACACTCCTTCTATACCAAGACAAGGTTTATATCAGGAGAGTCATTTCAACATAACAGTCATTCTGTCTATAATTGCTGCGACATTAGTACATAGCACTGATTGCTGATTTTGTCTTCTCCCCATGCAGACAATCCCATATCTCTGAGCTAGATAATGTTGTTAGGGCTAGGTGTTCCACAAGGTAATCCCTACTCTGAAGATACTTAAAAAATATTTGACCAGGTAGTCTGTGGTGTAGCTGAAAGTGCTTGAATGCAATAAAACCATTATAATCATACGAATCCCCAAGGTATTGAATCCCATATCTGGCCCAGCGTGTACTAACATTATTGTGAAATACCTCTGGTAGCATGGGATTGCCCCATAGAGGAAGTTTATCATACAAAAATGACAATGTATATCTAGCAGCCATTGCTCGCCATATATATATGCTATCTCTAAGAGTTTTAAACCTAACCGTTTTAAAGTCATTTGGGTTGTTAGTTTTATATAAACAGATTCTACTGTCATTTCCCAAAACCAAGCAAATGGAACAATTTATAAGACTACGAAAACGCCCTAAAACTGCTGCCCAAAAATAAATTTTAAAGTCAAGCCATCCTTGATTACATGGGAGCTTTAGTAAATCGATCGCCTGTCGGGCTTTTTTATACCCCCAGATAAAGTTGCTTAGCACCCCCTCAAGTTTCTTTAAAAAAAAGTTAGAGACCCGTAGGAGAATGAACCGAAATAAGTATAAGAATTTAGGGAATATTTTCATTGTTATGATATTACACCTCCCTACTATGCCTTCTGTTAGTTTGTACCAGTTTTTTAATCGCTTAAGTGTATCTTTCAATAGTGGTTCATAATTCGGTGTAAGTATCTATTCAATCTGCGCAGAGATAAGGACCCCTAAACACATGGCTACAGAGCAGACATCCGCTGGATCTTTCAAGCCTAACATTAAGAAGCACTTTTTGTTTTTTTGACATTTAATTTATACCCTAGACAATACTGAACGTGCTTGCTTCATCCTCAATAAAATGTATTGCCTTTGCTGGATCGGTGATAAAAACAGCAATTTCATCTGTGTAAGTAGTTACCTTGAGTTGAGTTGTACCTAATATTAATGGTGTCATTTGTGGATTAGATTGCAATGCTCGAATAAATGGCTCAATGTACAAAGCAAGCAGCAGGGGAGAGAGGGGATATCCCTATCTAGTACCACTTAAAATTGGGAATGATGGTGATTGTAAGCCTGTATATAGTAGTTTTGCTTGAGGTTTATTATACAGAGCTTGTGCCCATTGTCTAAATTGCCCTCTAAATCCAAATGTTGCCAATGTAGCCCACAGTTTTTCCCAACCCACCCTGTCAAAAGCCTTTTCGGCGTCCAAAAGAACCATGCCAAGATTTATTGCAAGCCTCCCAGCCAAATCGAAAGCCCCCACTGCCTTATTGACATGGGCTGAGGTATCCCTTCCCTGGATAAAGCTGTGTTGTTGGCTGGATACTAATACGGGCATTATAGGGGCTAAGCGGTTAGCCAATAATTGATCAAAAATCTTGGCATCAGCATTAGTGAGCGAAATCGATCGGTAAGACCCACACTCTTCTGGTGGTTTGTCTTTTTTTTTTAGAAAAAAAACTATCTGTCATATTCCAAGATTCTGGTATCTTCCCACTTGCGCCAATATGTTGTACACTGCCCCTAAAGGTGGGACTAAGATACTTTTTAAGACCTTATAAAATTCTACAGGTATAGAATCTTCTCCAGCTGCCTTCCCAGAAGGCAGAGTAAATATTGCTGCAATTATTTATTCTTGCGAAATATCATTCTCTAGTGAGACCGATTCTTCGTCACTCAAGACTGGCAGATTACTTCCCTGGAGATACTGCTGTAAATCTTCCTCCTCCGGTAATGTAGTAACTGCATATAGCTTTTGGTAAAACCTGGAGAACTGTTCCAAAATTGTTTGTGGGTGTGTATACAAAATCCCATTTGTCCTTTTTATAGCTTTTATCTGGGTTTTCGCCCTGTCATCTGCTACTTTGTAAGCAAGCACCTTCCCGATTTGTTCCCAATATTCATATTGTGAAAACCGGTACTTAGTATAACTTGCAGCAATTTTGTCCCTAAATAACTTATTCATAGCTGTTCTTGTACCTATCAAAGAGAAGAGAAGTTGATCTTGATTGCTAGCACCTCACCGAACTGCCTTCGCATGTTGCATTTCAGCGTCAAGTAATGCCTGACTGGCAGCCCTACCTGTAGCTTTCCGCTCTTCATTCTGCTGCTAAATATATTGTGAGTAACCCCTCTTGTAAATGCCTTCATTCTATCCCAGACAATAAGCGGGGAAGCTGACCCCAAATTTTCTTTAAAGAAATCCTCTACCTATTTGTTGCTGCAGCATCAGTCCGCCATCTTCCTTCTGGCCCTCGTCTAAATTTAATGTAAATATGGATGTTTATCAGATAACCAGGGTTGGCAGTGCAGATATGTTGTGTAAGTGTGAGGTCCTTGTGGGCGCTCATCAAAGAAAGGATTGAGCTTATAGAAGGGTGGGGGCAGGTGGATGGTGTTAAGGTGTTTAGCTCAAAGAGGAGTGACTACAGATACCCCCATTTTCTTCTTAGACCCTTAATCCAACCTTTGCTTCGGATGTTCATGCAAGAATATACTGAGGCCACTGAAAGAAAAGGATGAGCAAATCACATAAACAGGTTTCATCTTCTGAGTACAGAATGCTGCATTTGATCCTCCTACCTTAGTCTTTTCCTTGAAGCAAGTGAGGCATCCTCAGTTTATACAGAGGCTGATGGTTGTCAAGCAAACTAGCACCTGCTATGCAGAAGGTAAGACGCTGCAGCATTATACGGACACTACTACTTGCACAAGCATAGGAGCCTACATTTAGCAGGCCATTGAAAAAGGAAACAGACAATAATGGTTGTCTACTCTCCTTCTTCTGTTTGTAAGAAGTCGAGAAACACTTGGGGCTGATTACAATGTCTGTCGGAAAGGCTCCGACCGCTAGTCAGAGGTTTTCCGACCGCGGTCTGAGGGTTTCCGACCAACAGGATCGGTTTGCGGTCCGACTGACCGATTATGTTGTCCGCAGTCAGAACATAAACCAGCCGATCATTCTGACTCGGTTCCGACCGGCTATTGGAGTCTTTCAGCCAGTCGGAACCACATCATAATTCCCTAGGGACAGCGCTTCAGACGTCAGGATACAGTGTTGGTTTCCCACAGTCTTTCCGTGCCGGCCTTTCTGACATGGAAGGGCTGTTGGAAAGCGACCATGGGGTGTCTGCCACAGGGTGCAGGGTTATGCACACAGCCCCATTTCTCTATAGAGCCTGCATTACGGCCGATTTATGGTCGCGATACAAGCTCTAAAAGAGAACAGTGGGAATCTGACTGAAGAATGTTCAGTCACATCGTAATCTGGTGGTCGGAATCGCCGACCTCAAGTCGGTCGGTCCCAAGTCCGAGACGGTGTCAGTCGGAGGCAACTCTGGCCGACATCGTAATAATCCCCTTTATGTTATGAGTAGAAGAAGATGCAGAAACGTTAGTGAATGTGTACAACCATTTTTAGGTCTGGTGTTAACCAAGACATTTTGATTTTGCATACAGGATTTATATATTATACTTACATGGAGGAGGCACTTAATCCGTAGGTCTGTTTTTGTAATATTCACATATTTCTTCCATCCACCATAGCATACAGCAGGGAAAATTGTTCAGTTCAGTTGGCCTTCTACTCTTTCCCTAGCACACATCTGGAGCAGATACATTTTGGCTCCACCTCTATACTTTTGGCTAGATCACATATATTCTGTTTTTGGCCTTAAATACTTAAGTGATGCAATGTTAATAACTCAGAGATGCTGCACTGAATATATAGAGATGTGTATTCATTATGTGCTTTTGATCTGTGTGTAAATACCAAAGTTTTTACTTGCAGAAGTATCAGGATTACTGATACCAAAACTTCAATAGGATTAGATTGTAAGGTGGTCTGCCAAAGTGCACTTAATTTAGCACATTGAGCAGAATTAGAAAAATAAATCTGTGACGTGTGACTAATAATGCTTGGAGATTTTGTATACACTCTGTAGTTTCTACCTATAGTTGTGGGGGGTTTTATTATGTAACTGTAAGGCGTATATAATATTCCTGTAACCACGGCTGTTGAGTTGATCATGGCGAGATATAACGGACTCGATGGACTCACTGTTACAGGTTTTTGATACAGGAGTGCGGAGGGGAGGAGGGGGGGATCGTTTCAAATATTTTTGACATTTATCCAGGGCTCAAGTTGACATGCCAGGCACGCAGAAGTTGGGAGGAGATTCGTTAGCACCCAATCCCCCCTCATCGCCCTTAAGGCATGCCCTCAGCGACTGCTGTTGGGATTAGTAGACTGTGTATTTTGGCTTGGATGGGGACTAGCGGTGAGTCACTAGGTCCTGTTCTTGGGGGGGTGGGCTTGGAGGTTAGTTGGGGAATTTGCGGGGGGCCACACCGGTGTATTAGTGAAAGCAGGATGGGGCATGCAGGTTTTACTCAGGGGGAATGGGAGATACAGCTGATTTATGGTGCATTACCTGGAATGTGAGGGGCCTACACACCATGACACAACGACATAAGGTACACGCATACTTGGTCCGCAGGGGTGTGCACATTGCGTTGCTCCAGGAGACGCATTTAACCAAGGCGGAGGGTTTGGCTCTGCAAAGACGCTGGAGGGGGCAAGTTTTCAATACTACTTATTCGGCGTTTGCGCGGGGAACCTTGATATGGATTAGAGCGGGGGTCCCCTTTCAGGTCACAAGGCAGACGATAGACCCAGCTGGCCGGTATGTGGCCATAGAAGGTAGGGTGAGAGGCAGAGATATAGCCTTCTGTAGTGTGTATGCGCCTAACATAGACCAGGTGGGCTTTCTGACGCAGCTCTCTGGGTCGCTAGCACATTATCTCGCAAGCTCATTAGTGATGGGAGGAGATTTTAACTCTGTGACAGACATTTCGCTTGACAGATCTCACCCCCTGCTGGCTGATTCCCCGGTGCACATGCTGACTAAAGGCAGACTCGCATGGAAGAATAGCTGGGGCCTGGTAGACGCGTGGTGCATTCAACATCCGCAAGATCGGGATTACTCCTACTTCTCCAGAATGCACGACCTGCATGTCCGGCTGGACACAGTGGTGTGCTCGCCAATAATGCTGCCCACCATAATACAGACGGAGTACCTTACTAGGATGATCTCCGATCATAACCCGTTGCATTTCACCTTACACTGGATGCCTGGGGTGTCCAGCATCCCCACATGGAGACTGCGCCCTGACACATTAGAAGACCCGATCTTCCAGGAGGTGGTGGGTGAAGGAATCGCTCATTACTTTGCGGGATGCTTTCAAAGTGGTAATCAGAGGGCTATGTATAGGTAAATATGTGGGAGTGCGAAAGATGCTCCTACAAGACTTGAACAGAGCTGAGGAAGCCCTACATAAGGCGGAATTAGCTAGACCTAATCACCCTGAGCTTCAGACTGAACTCCTGGCAGCGAAGGAAGGGGTAGCAGCAGAGGTGGAACGATTACGATGTTTCGAATATAAGGCATACACAACGAGGTCTCATGCAGAGGGAGACAAAGCAGGGTCCTTGCTATCCTGGTTGGCCAACCCGGAGAAGAAAGGGTCTGCAATCTTGGCTCTAGAATCGGAAGATGGGGAGACGGTGTTTACCCAAAACGAGATCTTACACTGTTTTTTTAGATATTATGAAGGGCTATATGAGAGCTCTCTGGAGGCAGGTGACCCAGAAATAGGTTCATTCTTGGGGGACATCCCACTGCCAGAGTTAGAGCACGAGCAAGCAGTGTGTTTGGGCCGGGCAATAGAGCTAGGCGAAATTAGGAGCGCCATTAAGAGTATGGCCAAGAATAAGACTCCGGGAGTAGACGGATTGCCGATAGAATTCTATGCTCAGTTTATAGACCTGTTGGCACCAAGACTACTGGAAGTCTACACGGAAGCAAAAGCTCTAGGTCAATTACCCACCTCCATGAGGGAGGCATTGGGGATCCCACTTTTTTGAAGCCAGGTCGGGAGGGGACGAGCCTGGCCTCGTACCGCCCGTTATCAATGCTGACTACAGACTACAAGATACTGAGCAGCATCCTGGCGACCCGTCTCTTAAACCATATGACCACACTGATCCATGCAGACCAGGCTGGTTTTATACCAATGAGGAATACGTCCGGAAACATTAGGAGGTTAGTGAGAATGCTTGAAGAGGATCAGCGGGAAGCCCAGCAACCTATGATCTTGTCAGTGGATATAGAGAAGGCTTTCGACAGCTTGGAATGGCGGTACCTCTATGGAACGATGGGTCGATTTGGCCTGGGGTCAGACTTCGTGCAGTGGACAACAGTGCTGTATGCATCCGCAGTGTCAGGGTGCGAGTGGGAACATTAATATCCACACAATACCAGGTAGCCCGTGGTACCAGACAGGGTTGTTCGCTTTCACCTTTATTGTTCGCACTAGCCGTAGAACCGCTGGCGGCAAAGATTAGACTGGGGGGTCACTATGATGGGCTGCAGTGTAGAGGAGATCGACAGTTTATATCATTATACGCTGATGACTTGTTGTTATTCCTAGAAGACGCAGGTAGAGCACTGACGAGAGCAGATGCCCTGCTGTCGGCCTTTGGAGATATAGCGGGATTGAGAGTGAACTGGCGGAAACATGTCTGTTCCCGGTGAAACAGGGCGAGCACATCTTATGCTGGAGACTTTTAGAAGAGCCCAAATAGGGAAAGCTCCACAGTCTTGGGATGATGCCTCGATAGTTGTCTTTGCCAAAAAAGGGAAACCCCCAGAACAGCCTGCCTCATACAGACCTATATCCTTGCTAAATTGCGACAGTAAGATCTATTCAAAGATGTTAGCAAATCGCATCTCTAAGATTATAACACCCTTAGTATCATTAAATCAACATGGTTTTATCTCCAAAAGAGGAACTGTATCTCATATTAATAAAGTGATCAAATTGATATAGCGGAAACTGAGAAGAGAGATTTGGCGCTGATACTACTTGACGCCGAGAAAGCGTTTGATCGCGTAGAATGGGCTTATTTATGGGAAGTTATGGATAGGATGGGATTTGGTAAAAAATTCTTAACAGCCATTAAGGTACTATATCGATCACCAAATGCGAGAGTTGTAGCTATGGGGCAAAAATCAGATAGGATAACCATTACGAGGGGTAGTCGGCAAGGATGCCCCTGCTCTCCACTTCTTTTTGCGTTATTTATTAATCCTTTTTTAATTAAGTTACAGGAATCATTACGTATCAAACCATTTATCGTATCCAATATACCCTTTTCAATATTTGCATACGTGGACGACATAGCTATTATTACCACAGATCCCAGGCAAGCTATCACAGAGATCGAACAGTTAGCTATCGACTTCGGATACAGTTCTGGCTATAAACGTAATGCTGCGAAAGCGCAGGTACTATGTACGGATAGTCTTCAATTTAATGACAATAGGGTAATCTCAGAAGTGACATATTTAGGAATAGTCATAAAATCACATACACAGGAGATAGTGGAAGCAAATTCAACCAGGATAATATTACAAATTCAACAATCACTAGATAGGTGGGGGAGATTTCAACTTTCCATAATTGGAAGAGACAACATCATCAAGATGAATATATTACCCAAAATACTATATATTTATCGTAGCATTCCCTTTGAAATTTCCCAAAATCATATATATAAATTGCAAGGACCTGAGAAAACCAGGAGTGCAATGAAATGGATAAAATAAACGGAAGAGAGAGGAGGGCGTGGGATCCCGGATTTCTTGTTTTATTATTATGTATGCTTTTTACAGAGAATGCGAATCCTCTTGACTGGAGAACAAATAGAGGATCCGGCAGAGTCTCCCTCAATATTTTATTTATTATTGGGAGAATATTCAAAGGGTTGTTTATTGAAAGAGTTGGAAGGGAATTACTATAAACATACCCGGTTTAAGGTGATTGATTCAGCATATAAAGTTTGGAGGAAAGTCAAAAGTATAATGAAATTAGAGAAAATTATATTTTACACTCCATTTTCAGCAGAGAAGATTCTCCCGTCAATATTCAGGGATCATGTGGCTAAGGTATGGAGCAAGCAAGGGGTGGTAAGAATTGGAGATTTATATCAGAAGGATGGAACCTTTAGAGCTTTTTCTGAAATGATTAATAAATATCATATACTACACTCCAGTTTTTTTAAGTATCTACAAATCAGGGATTTTTGTCTAAAGGAATTAACTAAACCGACATCTTATACTCTAATAGAGGCAATACAAACAAAGAAAAAGATTGGACTGATATATCGATTATTGTTGGAGTATAAACAGGATGATTTGAATAAGTATAATATATATTGGCAAAATCAGTTGGAAGAAACTGACCTGAACATTGTAGACACCATCCTCATGGCTAAAGACATATGTATATCAGCCAACATGAAGGCACAAGTATTTAAAACTCTATTTAGACTATATTATACACCTAAACGAATGTCTTCATGGGGCCCACAATATGATGGAAAATGCTTTAGGTGTGGAGGAGAAGAGGCAGATCTACTTCATATCTTCTATAAATGCTCTAAATTGAGTTCTTTTATTTCAAATATAGAAAGTTTCATTTCTGAAATCATCCATTTTCCTATAAAATATCCCCAGCACTTATGTTAATTGGGGGGACCCAATTTATTAATGAAAATGCAGATTTGTCTAAATTTAAACACTTTTTATTTGTAGCAATGATTATCGCTCGATTATGTATAGCTACTGAATGGCTACACCCTGAAGCACCCGCTTTTGAATTTTGGAGAAGAAAATTACTGAATATATATGAATTAGAATGGAACTTATATGCTTTAAAAGGTATCTGGAAAAAAAGGATTGGTATATCGACATGGGGTGTACTTAATGACTATATAGAGGATTCGTTTCCTGATTTACGTATTCTGTAATGAATTAATTTAACTTTATTATGCTTGAATCAATCAACTGTATGTAAAAAAAAAATCTTGGATTTATTCTTTTTTTGTCTTTTTTCTTTCCTTTTCTTCCTTATTGGATCTCATGAATGTATGTTGCTATTTTTTTTACCTCACGTTGGCAATACAAATAATTTAAAAAAAAAAGAGACAGGGCGAGCACTGGCCAACTACGGATAGAGAGGTGAGATGGGAACCCGCATGCTTGAAATATTTGGGAGTTCATATCTACCATACGGCAGCCGATATATTAGAAGGAAACATGGGCCGGGCTATACGAGCCTTGAAGGGTAATATGACCTTTTGGTACACTCTTCCGTTATCGGTGACGGGACGGATAGCTTTACTGAAAATGGTAGCACTTCCCTGGCTGCTATATTTTTTTAGAACTCTCCCAATATGGATTCCATGCTCCATGTTCAAATTGTTGAAATCACTTATAGTGAGCTTTCTATGGGGAACGGGGAGACGCCGGGTGGCGCAGGCAACGCTCGTTCGGCCCAGAGTTGAAGGAGGGTTATCAGTCCCAGATTTAGAACTATATTACCTGGCGGCCCAGCTTCAAGTACTGACACAGGCAATAGCACAAGACTTTAGGGGCCCTATACAGCAGAGAGATAAGGGAATACCACGTTTTGTCCTGTCCTTCATAGTGATGCAGCAGAAACTAGACACTAGAGAACTTCGAATGGAAGAAAAGACATTAAGGTTGGGCTGGAACCGCTCTCAATGCAGGGCGGGAGTGTCCCACCCGTATGCGCCAGAGATCCCGCTGGGTATGGTGACGGCACTCCCGCATGGCGGAGACTGGACATCATTACAGGACTGGGAGGACGCAGGAATACAAGTGCTAGGAGACCTATATGAGGACGGGGCATTGTTGTCATTCCAGACACTGCAGGAGAGATATGACCTACCAAGAGGGGGTGTCCTAATGCATGCAGCATTCACTAGGGCCCTACAGGCACACTGGCGGGTGGGATTGGCGGAACCAAAGACGACCAAGGCATGCCAATATACCACGATGGCCGCCGGGACATTTAAGGCGATAACATGTCTTTATGCCAGAATGTTAAACGAAGGATTAACACCCCTAGAGACACTGAGGGAGAAATTTGAGGTGGATGCCGGAAGAGCCATCCCTGAAACGGCCTGGATACAGATTGTACGCAGGGATTGGAAGAGCACAAGAAATGCGAGGTTCCAATTAGTACATTTTCTATATTCTCCATAGAGCATATTTGACACCGGGGAAAATCCAGAAATATTTTGCAGTTGCGGAGGCGGCCTGTCCTAGATGCACACACATAGGAGCAGACTTAATACATATGTTGTGGTCGTGCCCTGAGAAAGGGGAATACTGGGAGGAGGTAGGAGAGATCCTAAACACAATTACGGGGAGACAGTTGACTTTTGATGCGGCCATTAGTTTATTGCATTGGTTCCCCCATACATCGAAGACCAAAATAACAAGCAAATATGTGGACATGGGGCTGCTGCTGGCAAAGCGGGAAATCACGAGGCATTGGAAGGCAACGGTAGGGCTTAGCGGCAGAAGATGGAGGGCTGAATTTGTGAAATGGGCAAGCAGCGAAAGCACACTGAGATACCAGCAGGCTAGACGACTAAATAATGAGAATGGATTAGAGGCAGCGACGGCGTGGGAAACATTAGTGCAAGCATTGCGAGATTACCAGATAGAGGGCGAAGAGACGAGGGGGCTCCAGTGGTAGCCGGCCCCGAATCTGACCAGGTATAATGACTGACTACAGGGAAGGTGACTCCTGAACCCACAAGACGGAGCAACCCATAACAAACACACTGGTAGGGGGGGAAGCGAGGGGAAATGCATCACCTGTTGGCGGGGAGTGGGAGATATATGTCTCATTGGGATATAGTTGTTTATATTAACTGCCGCATATGGCGCCACAGAGAATGTTCAGCTGGACATCTTAGGGATATTAGGATTGAAGGAAGCCAACATATGCAGGAATGTTGTTCTTTTCAGAATTGATTGATGATGATTGTGATTATGTAATGCGGATGCTATAAAACCCAATAAAAATTGTTTTAAAAAATAATAATATTCCTGTAATCAGGATTCATGCACATAAAGTATATTTGAATTGCCGCCTGTTTTAATATTGTGACCACATGTGCCCCTATATTCAAATGACAGTGTGATTTGCCTATTTTATTAGCTTAGTATGGTCAGAGGCCTTACGTTTTTGAGATTTCAATGTTTAACCTTCAACTGGAAAGTTGTCTGCTTGCATGTATTTTTACTCCTCTGCAGGTGCAAGTTAGGCTTTGTCAGCTAAGTAAAAAGGCTATTGTCCAATGTAGTGATAACAAGGTATGGAATGGCTTCATTGACGTGAAAATATGTTAACAAAGATGGAGACCTGTTTCATGGTCAATCAAGGTTGATTGGTCTTCCGAGGGAGCTGAGGGAGAGAAAAAGAAGCTGCCAATTGTTACTGTAAAGATGGAAATATACTGGCGGCAAGGACGTTAAGTTTTTTTTAACATTTTATGTTAATTAGTATTGTTTTGCTAGTTAGAGTTCAGATGATTTTAGACTATCCAGAGGTACAGACCTCACTGCTACATCTGAGTGTGGATTTATACTAAACACTCTTCCTAACTGGAGTACTTGTACTGATGTCTCCAGTATGCTGATACCTTCCCTTGATTATTTGACTAACTAGGGTTTCCCCTTATTATAGGGTAGTGTAGGACATTTCGATTTTCTTGACTTTACTCATACTATGTTTTTTGGTGATTTTATATTTTTATAATATGCTTTTGAGACTCATTTATGTCAGTTTGTTTTTGAGTCTGTAATTAGTCAACTTCACCTTCATTAATAGTCCTGGATATATTGTCTGATCAAACTGCTACACTGTTTTATGTTTTGGGATTGATGTTTAATCCCCTTTTACCTCTCAAGCCACTACAAGATTTATCGACCAAAGAAGCAGATTTGTTTGAAGGGCCCAAGGCTCCATCACATCCACCCACAAAGTAGTCCTCTTCAGTGCCAGGGAAAAGATGGCCAGGTGTGCTTTTGGAACACAAAATAATTATTTTGCCTTTAGCCTATATTCTTTTTTGTATTGATGAAAGTGCAGAAGCTTCCGTAATAATAAAGTTTTGCGCAAAAAAACATGACAAAACCAGCATTGGCAAAGCAGTCAATGCCAGACCTAATTTTTTACCAATGCCCATTACAAATATGTGGTTGTTTATTCCGCCGTCGTTAGGGCGACAAGACGTCCCGGTTTTGCAAGGACAGTCCCGGTTTATGGTGGGTTGTCCAATGTCCTGGTGTTCCAACCCATTTCTTCATTTTGCATAAAGGTCCGGGTTTTTAGGACAAATGTCAGGTAATTGCAATTTTAAGGAGAATTGAATGGTATTCTCTCCTTACACAAGCTCTTCAGAAAAAAGGAAAAAATAAGAAATGTATAGAGAGAGTTTCCATCAGGCAGCCAGTACAGTGGGAATGAGGGATGGGGAGAAAGGCAGGGGGCATAGGGTGGAGGTCCTGCCCTAGATAATGTTAAGTTAATGTGGCACTGTAAATGTATGCCTGTATGGGTGTGTGTGTGTATATATATATATATATATATATATATATATATATATATATATATATATATATATATATACATATACATACACACACATACACACATGTGTGTGCACATACGTTTAAAAGTCTTCCATATGTATATATATATACATGTACATATGTGCATGTGCAAGGTTACGCAAAAACCGGGACAGGCCAGATATAAAACGTGTGAAACGTGCTAGAGCCGGGGAAAGGTCTTTTTGGTATCTGGCCGCCAAGCTGTGGAACTCCCTTCCCGCACAGACCGGCCGCCTGGATGTCCTTCTTCCCTTCCGCAAGGCCATTAAAACTCTTCTATTTCCCTTCTAATAGTCCTGCTGCCTCTGTCTTTTGCCTCTAGCGCCGGGACTCCCCTTTGATGGGGCAGCTGTGCACTCTATAAAATTACCCCCAAACAATAAAAAATAAAAAATACAAGTAAGACTAAAGGCATTAGTCCTACTTTTATTTCCACCATGTCACGGTTTTTGTTAGGGCTCGCCTATTAATATTCTGCAGGGATATAATAGGCGAGCCCTATTGGGGTGAAACCAAGAGCTAAACTAAGCTCTCAAAAGCAAAGTGGATCACCAGAAGTGCACATCCTCGTGCACGAGCTTGCCCGAGCCTTCCAGCAGCATTTCTCCTCCCCTTACCATTTGCTCCTGCCTCTGAGAGCTTCAAAGGGATCTGCTTCCCCACCAACTGCTTCACACTTCACGGCCGCCAGGCCGTGACTCGCATTTCTCCTTCCTTTGTGCCCAGCCCCCCTCCCAGCGCTGCCTTGTTCTGAAGTCCATCTGTGGCTCCTCTTAATCTCGTCCATCTTCCCTTTCTTTCCCTTGCCTTCGATCCCTTCATGCCCTCTCTCTTCTTCCCGCCACTTTGCCTCCCCTCCCTTCTTCTCTCCTCTCTCCTCCTTTCTCGCCTCCTTTTACACCCCTGCCATTCAGCTTGTTTGAAAAATGTTTCTATCCTGTGTTATTTTGGAGGCGCTGTGAATATGCTGTGGTTTGGTTAATTTGAGGGCAGCGCAGAAAAAAATAGTCACTGTTTACCCAAAAGAAAACAAACAAACCGTGCCCTAGTGACCTTTACACGCAGGCCAAGCGAGAAACTCCGACTCCTTCCAACCAAGGTTTGGTCAATGTTGTTATAATCCTTCGAACGTGAAATACGTGTACCTGCATAGCGCCTTGAATGGCTCACTGAATCCAATAAGAAACAGTGCACAGAATTTACATTGCACACAAGACAGTCTTTATATCTTGAGTTTTAGAACGAGCGTCCCTTCCCCTACGAAATCCATTGTACCCTGGTTTCCTTCACAGAATGCTGGTTAAATTGAATGCGTGCGCAGATGTGGGCACACGGAAAGGCCTCTTTGTTGAGGCCACAGCGTTAGATGGCTGCCATGATACAGTTTCATTGCCTCAGGTGCTGGCCTCGCGCTGACAAAGTGTGACCACGGCTAAGGCTCACTGTGTCGTATGCTCGCCTCTCTAGTTGGATTACTGGTGATGGTTTTAGCGTAGTACAGTCTGGATTATTCTGAAGAAGCTTTGTCGCTCGCAATAGCTGCAGGTCAGGTGATCCACATTAGCCAACCGCGATTAGACATTGTAGGCCATTCAATAAACTACAAGTACCAGAATGCACAATATTTGACAAGAAGTTCAGACCTGTTGAACGTGTCCAACATGTATTGTGCGCTCTGCAGCTTTGACCTCTTCTTTGAGTTGAGAAGGCGAAGCAGTGGCTAGCTAGCAGCGGGGCAACATGTACAGGCATAGCATACCAGGGTAGGAGGGTACCCCAATTGCTGTTTTTTTAAGATCCATACAGGGGTGTGGCTGGGGCGCTTGCTCTGCTTGCGTTAGGGCACATGGCAGCCGTGCCACTCCACTGAGTAGAATGTGGTGATACCTAGAGCTGAATATGCTATTTCAGAGGGGGTATTAAAAATTGCCCAATTCAGAACTGATATATAAAGCATTGTTAGAAGGACTATATATAGCACAGAATGCAAAGGAAACACATTCAATTTGTATGCCAGCAACAGGACAGCCTCGATCTGGCACACTCAAAAAAAGCTGCCAAATAAAATACACAACAGACGCCCCTCCCCCGCCCTCACTGGAAGAATAATAGCACCCAGCTTCCAAATCACCCGTGTGGTGTGTGACACCAACAACTGGTCCGGCATTGTCAGATATTACAGCTCAGCTCTTTGTGATTTTTTAGTGCCCCTTTTAGTTTCGGAGTCTCCCGCAGATTCCAGCATGCAGCGTGTTTGCCTGAATATACCAACCTTGCATGGGGCCCACTGGCAACCTTGTTAGACCTTCAAGCATGCTACAGGCCCTGTTTGAACGTTCGGTCTTCATTGTAAATTTGTATTTGTTCCTGTACATTCCTCACCCCTGCGTGCTGTGTTGGATTTTGTATTTGTGTACCCTTCATTTTTAGTGTTTGTAATGTTCTATTGTGTACCACTTTTCTCTTGTAACGTAACTAGCTCTATTGCACAGCGCTCTGACACCTTCAGGTAATGTCTTACGTGCAGGTTTGTCTTAGGATGCAAAACATGTCTATCTCTCCTGTGGTACACACACACAACAGATTACACCTACAAACACACAACATTTACGAATACAGCATATTCAGACGTCTCTCCGATCGCACAACGTGTAGATCTTCTACGGAGATTACACTATGTGCAGCTGTCCCCTGGGGGTACGCAATGTGCGGGCTTCTCCCAGGTTTACACACAAAACTTATGAGGCGAGGGTATCCACAACATGATGCACGGCACACAATACACATTTCTTTACAGGGGCACACAATGAGCAGGTTTCTGAAGATACACAGCATAGGTGCAAAAGTTCGTTCTGCAAGAATAGGTCTCTCCCGGGGGCTCACACCCACTCACCCTCACACCCACTCACCCTCACACCCCCTCACCATCACACCCTCACACCCCCTCACCCTCACACCCCTTCACCCTCACACCCCCTCACTCACCCTCACTCACCCTCCCTCACCCTCACACCCTCACCCACCTCACACCTTCACCCTCACACCCCCTTACTCTCACACACTCACCCCCCTCACCCTCATACACCCCCACCCCCTCACCCTCACACCCCCTCACCCTCACAACCCTCTCACCCTCACACACCCTCACCCACCCTCACCCTCACACACCCTCACCCTCACACACCCTCACCCTCCCTCAATCACCATTTCTCACAAAAAAGCATAGGATAGCAAAACATAGCATAGCATAACAAAACAAAGCATCGGATAGCAAAACAAAACATAGCACAACAAAACAAAACATAGCATAGCACAACAAAGCATAGCATTGCATAACAAAACACAACAAAACGTAGCATAGCATAACAAAACAAAGCATAGCAAAATATAGCATAGCATAACAAAACATACCATAGCATAACAAAACATAGCATAGCATAAAAAATCAAAGCATAGGATAGCAAAACATAGCATAGCATAACAAAACAAAACATAGGATGGCAAAACAAAACATAGCATAGCATACAGCATCACTCAGCACCACCACAGCATCACTCAGGGGCACCACAACATCACAACATCACTATGTGCTACCACAGCATCACTGAATGCCACAGCATCACTCGTTCGCCATCACAACATCACTCAGCACCACCACAGCATCAATCTGTGCAACCATTCAACAACAACTGGTTCAAATATGTTCTCTCAATGTTTCAAGCTTTAATACAAATGTAACAAAAATATGTTAATATTTCACTTCTGTTCTTGGATTTTCGTCACAATCAAATACACTGAACATAATCTTCACAAAAGTTATTTACAAAAGTTTAAGCTATTGCCATTATAAATTACAATAACTTTTTTAAGTATTCATTATTAAAAAAAATTAAAAGCCATTTTTATTTGTAATATCAATACATGTAAGTCAGGTAAATACAACACATCTTGCATTACAAATGCTATAGGTGTCACATTTGCGAAAGTTATAACTCTTGCCATTGTAAATGACAAATCTATTACTATTGCTATTTTCAAAAACAAAACATAAATACAAGACTTGTCATTTACAATACCAATAGCTCAAACTTTCCTAATGCGACACCTATTGCATTGCAAATGCTTGTTCAAAATTTGGTCGCCCTAACTGTCGTTGGGTATTTTGCGGCACACATTACCAATATGGAGAGTACAAATAGTCAGTACAAAGCAATAACTCACATCCACTGCATTAAAGAGCTTTGCAAAGCCTAAGCATTGATGCCTTTCCCCCTGAATCAAACTCGCATACCGACAGGACTAGCGCTGCGTTCAGCAGCTGTCCCCATGGAGCACTTGCCTCCCATGAAGGCGAGGTCACGGCAGGATTATTTTCCTCATTCCTCCAGTGGAAGGGAATGAACAGAGCCGAGCTTGCTCTCGCAGCTGAAAGGTTTATTTCCACTGATATTTTCACGCCACTTGGAGCATGTGAAGCGAATTCCAGGGCCTGTTTCAAATCGGTTCGCTCTGAGCTGATGTCCCTGCGCGCCCATCTGCCTGCCTGATGGTCGAGCGGATCAGCAGTGGTCGTTTGCCACTGAAGGATGAGCTGGGCTCCTGACAAGATGGGGGACTTTCTGTGAAAGAACTGCGACGCCATCTTGTCTCAATCCAAACATGATGTATTATGTCAAGGCTGCTCTCAGCAAGAGGCTGATTCAAAGCATTGGCATGTGTTGGCGACAGAGCTAAACTCAGGCCTGTGGTTGCAGTGCCTGCAAGTTATCCATGGAAACCTCTGGTCCACTTCTGCTCCACCAGTGATTTCTTGAATGCTGGCTAACTTAGTGCATGATTGTAGCCTAAGAGGAACGTTTTAAAAATAAATAGCTTTTATTGGTTAAATTGCTGATCTTGCTATAAATTAGCACTTAACCCTAAAAAATCCAGTAGTTATGAGAAGACCTTTGCATTCCTGAAATGTACATATGTGTAATGTAAATATCTAAGAAAAAGTTTCCTGCGTACAGTTGCATTTAAATGTTCCCAGCCCCTCCCCATCACAGCCTGGTTTCTGTCTGTAATTCAGCTTCATGTGTGGTCAAAGACCCATACTGTTCTGTGTACAGTAATATATGCTTCAGATGCTCACTGACATCACAAAAAACAAGCATTGGAAATGCAATAGGTCTCGCAGCATTAGAGTTAGTGCTTTTAGAATTGTTTATGGGTTTTTTTGTAAATCTTTAGCATTTTTGTTTCCTGTAGCCAATGCTAAAGAATTAAAAAAAAAAGCCATAAACATTTCTAAAAGCTCTAACTCAAATGCTCCGAGACCTATTGCACTGTGTGAGGGTGAGGGGTTGAGGGTGAGTGAGGGTGAGGGTGAGTGAGGGTGAGTGAGGGTGAGTGAGGGTGAGTGTGAGTGAGGGTGAGAGTGGGTGAGGGTGAGTGAGGGTGAGTGAGGGTGAGTGAGGGTGAGGGTGAGTGAGGGTGAGGGTGAGTGAGGGTGAGGGTGAGTGAGGGTGAGTGAGGGTGAGGGTGAGTGAGGGTGAGGGTGAGTGAGGGTGAGGGTGAGGGGGTGAGTGAGGGTGAGTGAGGGTGAGTGAGGGTGAGTGAGGGTGAGTGAGGGTGAGTGAGTGAGGGTGAGTGAGGGTGAGTGAGTGAGGGTGAGTGAGAGTGAGGGTGAGGGGTTGAGGGTGAGTGAGGGTGAGTGAGGGTGAGTGAGGGTGAGTGAGTGAGGGTGAGTGAGGGTGAGTGAGTGAGGGTGAGTGAGAGTGAGGGTGAGGGGTTGAGGGTGAGGGGTTGAGGGTGGGTGAGGGTGAGTGAGGGTGAGGGTGAGTGAGGGTGAGGGGTTGAGGGTGAGTGAGGTTTTTTTTTTTTTTTAAAAGGCACAAGCAGGCTCTTTGGAGCAAGTATACTGCATTCCTCTTTCCTATAAACGCTCACACTTTGAAGTTAGCCTAGAGCAAAATAAAAAGGTTCCCATGTAAACACAGCTTGACATTTTACCTCGGTCTTTGAAAACCTAAAAAAACGAAAGTAAAAAACTTAAAAGCGGACTGTTATTCACTGCAAATCGGAATGCCTTTTCTTCCTCAAGTCTAAATCCTTTCAGTCACCAACAATAAATACAACTTTAAAGCTCAAAAGTAACTGTTACACAAGGTCAGGGGAGGGGCGAAGGAAGGCGCCATCGAGGGTAAAAACATAGCCTGCACGAAACATTCGCCTCTTCCTGCATGGGAGTTTTTTTTTTTTTTGCTCCAACGCGCAATCCTTTCCCAGCATTTATGTGGAGTTACAAAGGCACATCTGTGTACGTTGGAGGGCCAGCCTGACGTGTTTTCTGCTCTAGCAGCAGCTGCGGTTTCTGAGGAAACGAGGCTGATTTTCGAGTCAGGCTGGGAGCTTTTTTTCCCCTCCTTTCTCCAAGAGCCTACGTGCGGGGGAGGGGAGCGGAGGGAAGGGAGCGAGCGAGCGAGCAAGCTGCATTAAAAAAACTCCACGGCTTCTCAGAAAGGGGAGGGCGGAGAGAGAGAACAGGAGCAGCCTGCTGGGAATTTGCCTCGCGCTTTTCTTTCTCAACGGTTCTTGCGCTGTGTTGCAATCTTTGCTTTAAAAAAACATCCATTGTGGAACCGGTTTATTTATACATGTTCGGCTCGTCTTAGGTTCGCAGATAATGAGAGAAACCACCATTCAAATCAGAAAGAAAAGAGACCCCGCTGGCTCAGATGTATCTAACTACCACCAATGTTCTTTTACCTTTTTTTTTTTAAATAACATGCTTTTCCAAAAACAAGACGCAAAAACATCCTTCCCATAAAAGGAGCACCGATTTCTATTGGAAGATATCTGGATTATATGCACACTTGGGTTAAACAACAAGCCTTTCACCGTAACACGGCGGGCAGGGGAGGGGGCGGAGAGGGGAGAGGTGCGACACGGCAGGCAGGCAGGGGAGGAGAGTAGGAGGAGGAGGGGGGAGGAGAGTAGGGGAGGCACGGCCTAGCGGCAGGCAGGCAGGGGAGGAGAGGAGGAGGGGGGAGGAGAGTAGGGGAGGCACGGCCTAGCGGCCGTGCAATCAAGTAGTGAGGGGGCGGAGCTGGGGGAGGCTGTGAGAGAGAGTAGGCAAGGCAGGCGGCTGGGGGCATGTGCACGCGCATTTAAGCTCAATGCGCATGCACATTGAGCTTAAATTTCTCGTGCACTGCAAGGAATCGCCACGATTCCTTGCAGTGTGGATAAAGAGTGGATAAGTGCCAATACTCTCGCCTTGCTCGATGCGCATGCGCATCGACAGGCGAGACCTAATAAGTACTGGCAAACCTAGTAGGTCTCGCTTTTTGGACTTAATAGTTTTGCCAATGCTTTCGGTTACGCTGAGCAGCATCGGGATACAGTGCAGCATTGCCTAAACAAAATGGAACAACTGGTGGTCATGTTATTCAACTGCCAACCACATGTGTGAGGATATGCATGTACACATCCATCAGAAAGCATGCGCATGCCAGCAAAATGAATTGGGTGCCATTTTACGTTGTTTACCTATCTGAGACAGCTTAGTAAATAAAAAGAAACGTAATTGAACTACTGGAAAAGCGCTTATTTAAGACAAAGCTATTCCCCTCAGAGTGCAATGCCCATCCAGGGCGTGCATTGGTGGACCTCCGTTTAACGACACCCATCCAGGGTAGATAATGCAGCACTTCATATACCACAATCCTGTGGGAGTATGCTGTGGGAGGCTCCTCTGAGCTCAACCTATCAGAAGGCGGCATATTCATTTATGAGGTACTGCTAACGCTGCCGTGACACAGAGGGATACAGCCTTTGAAAAAGCTATATCAGCGAAACGCGTCAGGCTGCAGATTGTGTGCAGAGGGGAATATGAGGCATCAACTGATCCCGGAGTGCACTTTCGCCAGGTGGGCGAACTTGGAGCAGTAATTTTAACGTGGCAAGCCCTGCCACGGAAAGTGCACCGCTGCGAGGAAGAAAGCAGAGAAGGACCAGTACCGGAATTTATTCCCCTCAGTGCGCAATGCCCATCCAGGGTGTGCATTGGTGGACCTCCGTTTAACGACACCCATCCAGGGCAGATAATGCAGCACTTCATATACCACAATCCTGTGGGAGTATGCTGTGGGAGGCTCCTCTGAGCTCAACCTATCAGAAGGCGGCATATTCATTTATGAGGTACTGCTAACGCTGCCGTGACACAGAGGGATACAGCCTTTGAAAAAGCTATATCAGTGAAACGCGTCAGGCTGCAGTTTGTGTGCAGAGGGGAATATGAGGCATCAACTGATCCCGGAGTGCACTTTCGCCAGGTGGGCGAACTTGGAGCAGTAATTTTAACGTGGCAAGCCCTGCCACGGAAAGTGCACCGCTGCGAGGAAGAAAGCAGAGAAGGACCAGTACCGGAATTAATTCCCCTCAGCGTGCAATGCCCATCCAGGGCGTGCATTGGTGGACCTCCGTTTAATGACACCCATCCAGGGTAGATAATGCAGCACTTCATATACCACAATACTGTGGGAGTATGCTGTGGGAGGCTCCTCTGAGCTCAACCTATCAGAAGGCGGCATATTCATTTATGAGGTACTGCTAACGCTGCCGTGACACAGAGGGATACAGCCTTTGAAAAAGCTATATCAGCGAAACGCGTCAGGCTGCAGATTGTGTGCAGAGGGGAATATGAGGCATCAACTGATCCCGGAGTGCACTTTCGCCAGGTGGGCGAACTTGGAGCAGTAATTTTAACGTGGCAAGCCCTGCGAGGAAGAAAGCAGAGAAGGACCAGTACCGGAATTAATTCCCCTCAGCGCGCAATGCCCATCCAGGGCGTGCATTGGTGGACCTCCGTTTAACGACACCCATCCAGGGTAGATAATGCAGCACTTCATATACCACAATCCTGTGGGAGTATGCTGTGGGAGGCTCCTCTGAGCTCAACCTATCAGAAGGCGGCATATTCATTTATGAGGTACTGCTAACGGTGCCGTGACACAGAGGGATACAGCCTTTGAAAAAGCTATATCAGCGAAACGCGTCAGGCTGCAGATTGTGTGCAGAGGAGAATATGAGGCATCAACTGATCCCGGAGTGCACTTTCACTTTCGCCAGGTGGGCGAACTTGGAGCAGTAATATATAAATATATATATATATATATATATATATATATATATATATATATATATATATATATACATATATATATATATATATATATATATATATATATATATATATATATAACTCACCAAACACCACTGCGCTTGAGAGGGCACACAACGATGATCTGGTACCTCACGGTTTTGTTTGCCTTCGAGCAGCCTGCTTCCTCTGTTCCTCACATTATTCCATGCCCGACGCGTTTCAAGGCAACACACGCCTCTTAATCATGGGCTTACAGAGGCAAAGACGATCTCACCCGTTTCACCATTCATTTTTATTTGAATTATCTGTGAACCGCCCTCAGTGGGCGTGGCTTTTATACTTGTGCCCATAGGCTGGGGGAGTGACGAACACTTTCCGAACCGGCACAATGTTTCTGTGCAAATCCAAAGCCTGCATTCTCAGCATTCCGTCCTACGATAGGAGAAGAACAAAAGCTGCATAAACTGTACAGGGGCTTGAAACCTACTGAAGGATTAAAATACAATACTTACCTGTTGGACTATACTAACCATAATGCTATGGGCACAAGTATAAAAGCCACGCCCAGTGACGGCGGTTCACAGATAATTCAAATAAAAATGAATGGTGAAACGTGTGAGATCGTCTTTGCCTTTGTAAGCCCATGATTAAGAGGCGTGTGTTGCCTTGAAACACGTCGGGCATGCAATAATGTGAGGAACAGAGGAAGCAGGCTGCTCGAAGGCAAACAAAACCGTGAGGTACCAGATCATCGTTGTGTGCCCTCTCAAGCGCAGTGGTGTTTGGTGAGTGATATATATGTATATATATATATATATATATATATATATATATATATATATATATATATATATATATATATATATATATATATATATACATTTTTTCAAAGCAATTTGAAATAAATCACCGCACTCTTCTAGGATTTGATTAAGCTTTTTAATCCATCAAGGAAAAAAGACTTTGATAACTTGTAAAAGTGACCTGACATGGTTTGTTTTCACCTAAAACTACCCCTCCCATAATGCATCCTAATGGCAACATGGGTAGAAGGGTATAAATAGTAAAAAGAAAAAATGGACTTGTAACTACCGTGAGCAAGAACAGTAATCTGTTTGAAACGCGTAGGTGAGGAAGTTTTTTCCTTGATGGATTAAAAAGCTTAATCAAATCCTAGAAGAGTGCGGTGATTTATTTCAAATTGCTTTGAAAAAGTCTAAACGAGTCTTGTCCTTGACTCGGCACCGGCACCAGCTGAATGGCCGCTCCTCCTCCAGCAAGGGTCATTTGCTTGAATATATATATATATATATATATATATATATATATATATATATATATATATATATATATATATATATATATATAAATTCCAGCTCCGAGGTACCCAACCTACAGAGGAGCACCCGGACCTCAGCTGCACACAAGGAGCCTTGAATGGTAAGCACGCCTCCAACACACCAATATCCTTTGACTGTTCAAACTGCCCTGGATGCCTGACTCATTTTGAAGTGTCCCCACTTCTCTACAGAGGCTTTGGCAGTTATGAAGGAGCGCTTGAGGCACCACACCCCTTCTTGCTTAGATGCACGCCCTAGATGGGACTTATGGGATTTGTAGTGCGTCACGTCGTGGTAATGTTCAGTTGGTAACTTTTCAAGCCCACAGATGGGCCTCGCTGTGTGGAATGCGTGGAGAATCCATACGCTGCTGTCCCATGTTCTCGGCCCGTAGTCAAGACCGCATGGCCCCCGGTTCTTTCAGGGTGGTGCTCCTTCCGCGGCATGGGCCGCCGCGTAAATATTCCAGCTCCGAGGTACCCAACGTACAAAGGAGCACCCGGACCTCAGCTGCACACAAGGAGCCTTGAATGGTAAGCACGCCTCCAGCACAACGATATCCTTTGACTGTTCAAACTGCCCTGGATGCCTGACGCGTTTCGAAGTGTCCCCACTTCTCTTCAGAGGCTTTGGCAGTTATGAAGGAGTGCTTGAGGCACCACACCCCTTCTTGCTTAGATGCACGCCCTAGATGGGACTTATGGGATTTGTAGTGTGTCACGTCGCACTAATGTTCAGTAGGTAACTTTGCAAGCCCACAGATGGGCCTCGCTGTGTGGAATGCGTGCAGAATCCATACGCTGCTGTCCCATGTTCTCGGCCCGTAGTCAAGACTGCATGGCCCCCGGTACTTTCAGGGTGGTGCTCCTTCCGCGGCATGGGCCGCCCCGTAAATATTCTAGCTCCGAGGTACCCAATGTACAAAGGAGCACCCGGACCTCAGCTGCACACAAGGAGCCTTGAATGGTAAGCACACCTCCAGCACAACAATATCCTTTGACTGTTCAAACTGCCCTGGATGCCTGACGCGTTTTGAAGTGTCCCCACTTCTCTTCAGAGGCTTTGGCAGTTATGAAGGAGCGCTTGAGGCACCACACCCCTTCTTGCTTAGATGCACGCCCTAGATGGGACTTATGGGATTTTTAGTGTGTCACGCTAATGTTCAGTTGGTAACTTTTCAAGCCCACAGATGGGCCTCGCTGTGTGGAATGCGGGCAGAATCCATACGCTGCTGTCCCATGTTCTCGGCCCGTAGTCAAGACCGCATGGCCCCCGGTTCTTTCAGGGTGGTGCTCCTTCCGCGGCATGGGCCGCCACGTAAATATTCCAGCTCCGAGGTACCCAATGTACAAAGGAGCACCCGGACCTCAGCTACACACAAGGAGCCTTGAATGGTAAGCACGCCTCCAGCACAACGATATCCTTTGACTGTTCAAACTGCCCTGGATGCCTGATGCATTTCGAAGTGTCCCCACTTCTCTTCAGAGGCTTTGGCAGTTATGAAGGAGCGCTTGAGGAACCACACCCCTTCTTGCTTAGATGCACGCCCTAGATGGGACTTATGGGATTTGTAGGGCGTCACGTCGCGCTAATGTTCAGGTGGTAACTTTTCAAGCCCACAGATGGGCCTCGCTGTGTGGAATGCATGCAGAATCTATACGCTGCTGTCCCATGCTCTCGGCCCGTAGTCAAGACCGCATGGCCCCCGGTTCTTTCAGGGTGGTGCTCCTTCCACGGCATGGGCCGCCGCGTAAATATTCCAGCTCCGAGGTACCCAACGTACAAGGGAGCACCCGGACCTCAGCTGCACACAAAGAGCCTTGAATGGTAAGCACGCCTCCAGCACAACAATATCCTTTGACTGTTCAAACTGCCCTGGATGCCTGACACGTTTTGAAGTGTCCCCACTTCTCTTCAGAGGCTTTGGCAGTTATGAAGGAGCGCTTGAGGAACCACACCCCTTCTTGCTTAGATGCACGCCCTAGATGGGACTTATGGGATTTGTAGTGCGTCACATCGTGCTAATGTTCAGTTGGTAACTTTTCAAGCCCACAGATGGGCCTCGCTGTGTGAAATGCGTGCAGAATCCATACGCTGCTGTCCCATGTTCTTGGCCCGTAGTCAAGACCGCATGGCCCCCGGTTCTTTTAGGGTGGTGCTCCTTCCGCGGCATGGGCCACCGCGTAAATATTCCAGCTCCGAGGTACCCAACGTACAATTTATTATGCAGGCACCAGTGGATCATCTTAAGCAACATCAAAGTGGGCTGATATAATGCCATTGGTCTGGAGTTGAGAAAATATTCAACTGCTCTAATTCCATCTTTGTAGGAGATGCTAGTATAAAAGGATGAAACGTTGATGGTAATTAAAATATAGCCATCCTCTCAAATTATATCATAGACCTTTCTAAAAAAAACGCCGTTGTCCTGCACTTAAGAGAACAAGTTTCTAACAAGCAACTGAAGGAAAAAATTGAAATACTGTGATGCACTTTGAAATAGGCCACTATCACTGAAATAATGGGTCAACCCTGTGGTTTGGTCAGAATTGTATGGACCCTCAGTATGAGGTATAAAATAGGTACAATTGGTGAATCTGTTTTCTAGAATAAAATTGTGCCTGTGTAATGAGTCCTACTCTTCTCCACTAAGCTAGTTCAGCATGGTACTCAATCTTAATGTTTTGGGACACACCTTTATCAATAGCACTGGGAATCTCCCAAGTGCCCCAGCGCTTCTTCCATATACATTGCAGTGGCCATAGTACAATATTCCCGCCTTTGTCAGCCTGTTGCACCACTATATCTCCTCTTTGGGGGATATTTTTGAGTAAGCTAGTTGTACTTTGATTTAAAAAGGCCAATTAATTCTTCAATCTGGTCCTTGTTATCTTTTTTGTTTGTCCTCTTTACCCAGGTATACAAGAATTGTACTCTTTGATCACCTCTGAGGAAGCATCAACCAGTGATCTTTCATTTAGCGGGATGGTTCACTCTACACTTTGCCTTCTATATTCAACCATAGGTGACTGTTTCTCCCAGTCGTCTGTAAGCCACCTTCAGAGTATTTAGGCAATATAGTACAGAGGCCTAATCATTGAATTATTATATAAATGATTGTTCCCAGTTCTCGTAAGGGAGCCAGAAATCATTCCGTTTACATTTACATACTCTATCTAACCTATTGGTGTATTTTATTGATGCCCACCGTTCTATTTTATTAAGAGGAGTTTCCTTGACCCAATTTTTGCATATTTCCCTACAAGCAAGTAATATTAGATAAAATATCAATTTTTTGGCATTTTTTTTTATCAAAGATTCATAGTTATCGGGAAGCCCAAAGAAAACCAAAGATTTGCTTAACTGGAGCGTTTTTCCAAGTAATAAAATAATTGTGTTACTGACATCCAGCCAGAAACCTTGAATCGCCAGGCATTCTACAAACATATGGATGTAGTCACCTTTCTCTTAACAACATTTTGGGCATCTTGGCACAACTCCATTCCCCAGTTTAAATAATTTGTACGGCGTCCAATAGACCCTGTGGAGACAAAAGAGGGGGTTCCGCCTTAAATTTGCGGGCCGTAGTGTGGAGTATAACATGTCACAAAATACTTGCCATAAGTCTTTGATCTGTTCTCCTGGCAAGTTCTTCTCCCACAGCACAGTTGGCAAGTTGAATTCGCCATCTGCTAGCTACTTTAATAGCCAGTACAGGTTTGCCACCTCTTTTTTCTGAGTTACACCACATGCCAAGCATGTTTCCAGTTTATTAGGCAGTCCCGCTCCAAGACCTTCCGTGAGACTCCACCTCATTATTTGAAACTTGATAATCCTCTTCCCAAGATATTAAAGCTCTGTTGTTCATCAGTTGGCTCCAGGTGGCTATTCCTGCATCTTCTAGTGGACGAGCCAATTTGTCCTTAGATCACTCTGGAGATCCCGGAGAGTCAAAAATAGGAGCCCACCCACTATAATAATTGATTTTTAGTTCTCTCCTAACTTTATACCATGTTATTGCATAGCCCTGTAGGGTTTTTAGATGTATCTTTTTGAAATAGCGCAGGTCTCCGTATTTATGGATAAAATCATACTCTCCCCCTTTTACGTCTCTTAGCATTGCTGTAAACATCTTTCCGACTTCCGAACAATCTGGTGCCTTGAACAGACCTTTCCCTCCTTTTACTAGGAAGACCCAGGCATAGTAAGATAAATCTGGCAACCTCAAGCCCCCTTTATCATATTGTCATCTTAATTCTTTACATGAGATTCGCACGCCTTTAGAGGCCCAAATAAAGCTGGTGAATTTTGACTGGGACTTTTTAAGCCACTCTTCCTTGAAGGCCATAGGGATGTTCTGAAATAGGAAAGTAATCTTTAGGAGGATTGTCATCTTAACAAGATTGACTCTTCCATAGATGGATAATGGCAGATGAGACCAACCCAGTAAAAGATTCCCAATTTCCTTATTAATCTTCTAAAAGTTGGTTTAAGGTATTTGTTATACTTTCTGAACAATTCTGATGCCCAGATACCTCATTTCCTTTTCGACACAACTCGCTTTTGTAACGGAATTCCATACCATTATGACTGTTTTGCCTTGATTTATCTCATCGCCTGAGATCTTCGCAAAACATGCAGCCAGATCATAAACTCCTGGTAATGCAAGACAGAGATCTGATGTGTATACCACCAGATCATCCGCATATAATCCCACTTTCTTTTGCCAGCCTCTAGATTGAAAGTGAATTATACTCTCATGTTTTCTGATTTTCTCCGCTAAGGGTTCAATATAAAGTTTGAAAAGTAACAGGATAGTGGGCACCCCTGTCTTGTCCCCATAAAGATGTTAAAGGTCTCAGATGGATTCCCGTTTATTAAGATTTTGGCCGTGGGGTCTTTTTATAACTGATTTATTGCCCTACAAATTTTTTCCCCCAGGTTGAACAATCTCAAAATTTCCTGCAAATAAATCCAGTTAACGCAATCAAGAGAGAGCTGTTCAAAAATAGAAAATGGGTACAGAATATGATGTGCACAGAGCAGCAACTCACTATAAGAGAGTTGGCGATTCTGACAAAAGTCAACCCTCAGATTGCAGTAGTGGAAAGTAAGGTGGACAAGGCTGGTAGGTGGGTGATTGTGAAGATGAGATGCTATGAACAACTATACACAGTAGTTGGATACTTTGGGCCTAACCTTGATTATTCAAACACAAGAAATCCCTGTACCCAGGACTCAAGTTAGCAATTATCTAACGGGCATGAGAACATTCTCCACTAGAATCTTCTATCGTAAAATTCTGGATCTACCCCCTCTTAATTCTATGATTGGGTATCTACTGTCTCTAATGCCCTACTGTCCATGTCAAAAACAATTGTTTGTGACTACTAATAGGGGGTTCCAATGTGTATTCAACTCAACACAACCTATGATGTCAGCCCTACTGAGGCCATACATACAACCACACACAGACAGTTGAAACAGAAAAAATGTGTGGCGGAGAGGAAGGCACCTCACGGGCGAACACCCTCAGGGAAATTGGTCAGATCTTTACCAATACATTTGCCCCTTTCTCATCATTGGTTGCCATTCCTTTTCCAATAGACAAACGTGTCACAACAAAAATTAGTGAAACAGAAAGTAAAAGTAGAGGTGCAGAACAAGGAGCTCAGAGCATAGCTCCCGGACGTGACAAAACAATACAGAGTGAAGGTAAAATCAGCAGTCACACCAACTATACCACTTTAGTACCGAATAAGGTATGCACTGCTGAGTTAAAAAGGCTGGTAGCTTACTGTCGCATACCACTACCTGTAACCAACATGTTTCACTGCCCAGTAAATTTTATGGCAGATTCATCAGGGTTAACACTCTGTTGCTGCACCAGCTTTGGACATCTTTAAATCAGGAAACTGCTGATTTGAAAAAACACACAATTTAAAAACAATTAGAACCCATTCTGAACCAAATTTGCCCTCCACATATTTCTCATAACTATGAATGAGAATAAAGGGTCACATTACCCTGAATCAGCCATGTTCACTCGTACCAGCCGATCAGGCAAATCTCCGCCTTACTGTCGATTGTAGTATCAATCTGTAAGTCATTCAGATGTAATTAGTGCGGGAATGACCCACCCAGAAAATAACAATCTCATGATGTACTCTTTTGTTTAAATGAAGGGGGGGGGTCCAAGTACTCAATAAACTCGTAATCCTCATCGGTTCCATATTATACCCAAAAGGAGACTACAAGCTTATTTCAACACCAGTTGTTACATAGGCAACGGATATAGTTATGCCAGGGATTGATGTCCGACCCAAACAAACTTTGCCATGGCCTATTTTGTATATCAAGACCCTTCGTGTCCAAATACATAGCGGTTTTGAATGAAACTTTGCGGTGCGCTTTACATCAAAACCCCCCATCATGGTTCGTTTCATACCTCAACACTGCCTGTCATAAGAATCCTGGTCCACGTTGGTGGCATTGTATGGCTGGCGGCCTGCTGAGGCGGGGGCTGCGATCGGATTCCAAATCGGAGGCTCCTGAGTGAAGTTACGTCGAGCTGAACTCCGCTCCGTAACGGTGCCATTGTCTGTCCGGAATTCGTCACTTCGCCACTTCGCTCGATAGCACGGAAGGGGCCTTGCCTGCCATCTCCTGGGTGCAGTCGCTGTGATCTGGCCTTGCCCTGGTCGACCTGACTGGGGTTCTTCCTGATTTGATTGACTCCTGGCTGTGGACCCTGACCTGAGACCTCCGGTCCTTTGTTCTCGGGGACCCAACATGGCGGGCAGAGGTGATTCGGAGAGGGCATCTAATAAAGGCAGTCGTGGCAAACCACAGACGCAGAACAGCCGCATGGAGCGGTATGTTAACCTCAAATCGCCACCCACGTCGGGCGCGGTCTCCAAGGGGACCCCAGCTACTGCCCTGCCGGACGGATCGGATCCTACTCTGACGGACATAATGGGTGCCATCGCCAGTCTCCGTGCTGACGCACAACACCAGCACGAGATCCTGTCTCACAAGGTGGATTCTATGGCCATCGACATTGCTCTGATCAGGACCGACTTGGGCAAGACGAACGACCGTGTGAGAGCGCTGGACATTAAGACCACTAGTCTGACCTCGGATGTCTCTGAACTGCAAACGGAGGTCCGGAACCTACGATCGGCTGCCGATCAGTTCTCGAAACGGCTGGAGGATTTTGAGGGGCGAGCCAGGCGGCAGAACGTCCGCTTAGTGGGTGTTCCGGAAGGGGCCGAGGATGGAGCGGCGGACCTCTTTGTGGAGGAATTGGTCAAGACGCATTTGGCGCCCTCTGGACTGAGCAACTTCTTTTCGGTGGAACGGGCCCACCGTGTACCGGGTGGTCCACCTAAAACGGGGGCGACGCCACGACCCATTGTGGCGCGCCTTCTTAACTTCAGGGATCGAGATGCGATCCTCCAGGCGTCCAGATCGCACGGACCACTGCACTACCAGAACGCGGAGGTGCATTTCTACCCTGACTTCACCAGACAGGTGCAGCGCCAAAGGCTGAGTTACGCAGGGGTCAAGAGACGCCTCAGGGACATGGGTCTCAAATACTCGATGCAATTCCCTGCGAAGCTCCGTGTGGAATATAAGGGCCGCGCATACTTTTTTGACTATCCGGACAATGTGAGCGAGTGGCTGGACACTGTAACACCAGAACGGGAAGAGCGAGAGGAAGATGTTGGAGGCGCCTCGGGCGGAGCGGAACGGCAGGAATGAACTGGGAGCCGGGGCTGCCCTTGCCTCGAATGACCGCCGGACTACTGTTTTGGTGTGATTATTCTCTCCTTTATTCATATGGTGGGTGGCGGGACGATTCCACGGGGATTCCTTCCTCCTCTGGGTCTTTGGTAGAATAGTTAATGGGGCGACAGGCACACTGCAGGTTGGGAGGGCTTTTTAGTCTAACGCAGGGGTGCAGGGTGGGGGGTTGGTTGGGTACAGTTTTTGTTTGTTGTGTGTTTCTCTTTTCTTCTTCTTTGTGGCACATGGACAATGGTGATCCTGGACTTTTATTGATGCAGGTGTCTTTGGGTGATGGGTGGGGCGGGTGGTGGAGGGATGAGGGGTAGGGTGCTGAAGATTCTTAGTTGGAACGTTAACGGGTTGGGTGATCGCATCAAGAGAGGGGTGGTTATTCAACTGGTTAAACGGCATAAGCCGGATGTTGTACTTTTGCAAGAGACGCACTTGGTGGGCAATGCCTGTAAGGCACTTAATCGCAAAGGTTATAAAATGGTGGCCCATTCGGGGTTCTCTTCCGGCTCCAGGGGGGCGGGGATTCTTGTGCGCTCATCCCTTCCCTTAGAGATAGATACCACTTTGATAGATGATAGGGGGAGGTACGCCGCTGTGTCCGGGAGATGGGAAGGGCGTTCCCTCACGTTGTTGTCTGTGTACGTCCCCCCAGGGCTGCAGTCCAGTACTTTTCGAGACCTTGGTGGTGCCATTTTGTCTATGCCGGTTGGTCGTTTGATAGTGGGAGGCGACTTTAATTCGGTTTGCTCTGGGCTCCTTGATCGCCAGCCGCCTCGCGACCTACGTGGACCGCAAATGTGGCTGCCGTCCTTCCTAGATTCTACTGGGCTGGTGGATACGTGGCGGCTTCTGCACCCCACGCTTCGTCAATTCTCTTTCTTGTCGGGTGCGCACGGGAGTCTCTCGCGGATTGACTATGTTTTTACGTTGGCCTCGGACGCACTGGCTGTGTCGGAGGCCCGCTTCCTTGCCCGTGGCATTTCTGATCATTCCCCGCTATGGGTCTCCTTTGACTTTGGCGTGACTCCGACGGAACGCCCGGCGGCGGTCAATCCTTGGTATTTTCGCGATTTTAAGACCCGCACCCTTTTGGCCAAATCTATCGACCTTTACTTTATCGAAAATGTGGGCTCGGTGGAGTCGGCCGTCACACTGTGGGAGGCTTTTAAGACGGTGCTCCGTGGAGAGGCCCAGGCACTCATTGCGGCCACCCGCCGTGAGAGAGACTCGGCTATGCTGGCTGTTGAACAGGAGGTGCTACACCTCGAGACCCAGCTGCGCTCCGGCCCTGACCCTTTGGCCCTCCACAATCTCTCGTTGAAACAAGCGGAGTACCAAGCTTTGGCCACGGACGCCGCTCTTGTCCTCGCCAAGGAACAGCAAGGCCGCATCTACGATGTGGGGGATAAAGCCGGGAAACTGTTGGCATGGCTCGATAAGAGAGAGATGGCCAGCCGAGTGGTGCCGGAGCTCCTTGGTGGGGACGGTACGATCCTGACGGACCCCAGCGCCATTGTGGACTCTTTCGCGGACTACTTCCGCGGAGTCTACGAGTCTGTCTCGGAGTTCTCGGAGGCGGAAACGACGACCTTCCTCGCTGATGTCGACCTCCCCAGTCTCTCCGAGGAAGAAAGGGAAGACCTGGATAGGGACATCACCGCGGACGAGATTGACCTTGCTATCCGCTCCCTTAATTCGGGCAAGGCTTCTGGGCCCAATGGAATTCCAGTGGAGCTGTACAAAATCCGATCGGATGCGGTCTCCCCGCACCTCCGCAAGATGTACCTTGAATCCTTTGAAAGAGGCTCCCTTCCCCTGGACCAACGACTGGCTACCATCGTGGTCATCCACAAGGAAGGTAAACCACGGGACGTGTGTCGCTCTTACCGTCCTATTTCCCTCCTTAACGTGGAACCCAAGGTCCTTGCCAAACTCCTGGCTAATCGGTTAATCGGCGTTATTAGCGATCTCGTGCATCCCGATCAATCGGGATTCATTCCCCACCGTAACACCGCCCTGAACTTGCGCCGCCTTCATGGGGTTATGGCCCGGGCCCACACTCTCAAAGATCCAGCGGTGTTGGCGTCCCTGGACGCCACCATGGCCTTTGATTCACTAGAATGGCCTCACTTATGGGCGGTTCTGGCTAAATTCGGATTCGGACCGGTCTTCGTCAGCTGGGTGAAGCTCCTCTATGCGGACCCGATGGCCAATGTCACGGTCAATGGTCGCCTGTCAGCGCCCTTCCCTTTGCGCCGTGGCACGAGGCAGGGTTGTCCCTTGTCCCCCCTGTTGTTTGCTCTGGCTCTTGAACCCCTTGCGGCACAGCTGCGTTCCCATCCCGACCTGAGAGGTATTGAATGGGCCCCCGGCTTTGAGGACAGGGTCTCTCTATACGCTGATGACATCCTGTTATACATGTCTTCACCGGGTAGATCCCTTATTGTGGCCTGCGATGTCATCAAACTGTTTGGGCGATACTCCGGCCTGGTTATTAACTGGGCCAAGTCGTCCCTCTATGTCCTCAAAGGAGATACCCCGCGCCTCCCCGGGGGCTGCGGCATCCAGATTGCGTCGCGCGGCTTTAAATACCTGGGCATATACATATCCAGTAACGCCAAGCTCCGGTATGACAATAATCTGCTCCCTCCTCTTCAGAGGCTGCGACGGGACGTCGAAAGCTGGTGCCACCTGCCACTCTCTCTCCTGGGCCGTGCTGCCCTTTTTAAGATGATGGCACTTCCCAGATTTCTCTATGCACTACAGAATGCGCAGGACCCTGTCCCGGCCCGATACTTCCGCGACATCGAAGGCCTTCTTCGTAACCTCCTTTGGGAGGGCCGCCCCCGTGTGGCCCTCCACAAACTCACGCTTCCTTGGTATGATGGGGGCATAGCCCTCCCGGATGTGCGCCGGTACTATTGGTCGTCGCAGCTCGCTGCCCTGAACCATGGTTTCTACGGCCCAGTGGAGAACCCTGGATACGCCATGGACAGATGGCTGATGGGCGGCGGGAATTATTATCGTGCCCTATATTCCAGGTCCTTTGACCGCAGACTGACAGGCCCCACCCGCACGGCGGTTCGCATTTGGAAAACGGTTACCAAGGCGCAGGGATGGCAGGGCAGGCTCACGAAGTTCACTCCCCTCTTTGACTCCGACATCCTGGGTAGGCTGTGGCACACCAAAGGTTTTGACAAGTGGGACCTCATTGGCATCAGCAGGGTCGAGGACATGATTTCTAGGGGTTTGATTAAGACCTTCCCCCAGTTACAGACTGAGTACCAGCTGGGCGCGACGGAGTTCTTCCGCTACGCACAGTTGAGACATGCGCTACTCTCGGCCTCCCCGCCGGATGGCGTCATTCCTGAAAGTTCCCCGCTGGAGGATAGGATCCTAGACGGGCATGTGCCAGACAGTGCGATCTCCCTTGCCTACAAGAAGCTGATAAATGTACGTACAGATCTCCTTCTTGGCTTGCGAGATCAGTGGGTGGCGGATGGCCTTGAGCTGGACGACGAGGACTGGCAGAGTGCGGTTTCCTCTCCTAAGGAGGTTGCCATCTCTTCCCGTCTTCGCCTCGTACAGTTTAAGATCCTCCACCGGGTGTACGTGACTGGGCCCCGATTGATGCGCATGGGTTTCTCCCCGGATGGTCTTTGCCGCAGAGGGTGTGGGGCCCCTGCCACCTTCCTCCATATCCTTTGGGATTGCCCGGTGATCGCCTCCTATTGGAGGAGGATCCACCGCGTGATGGCGGAGGTTACTGGCGTGGCCTCCCATGCGGAGGCCCGCCGGTGCCTCCTGAATGTCTGGGAACCGTCCGATCATACTGTCGCGCAGACTAGGTGGGTTACCCTGGGGAACATGGTGGCGAAGAGGGACATAGCCCAGCGGTGGGGCGCTACCACGGCCCCCCTGCTGGTGCAGTGGAAGGCCAACATGGATTGGTGTATGTTCAGGGAAAAGACAGTCTATGTGGCCAGGGGGAGGCCACGGAATTGGATGAAGGTCTGGGGGGCGTGGAATGAATATAGGGGGGATGTGTGCCAACCGCCTGAACCAATTGACCAGCAGGAGGCTGCATTACCCTGACCTGTGACACCAACTGAGCTTTGAATTGTTTCTTTCTCCTGAGGCCCTCCCCCTTCTCCCTCTATCCCATCCTGCTTCTTTCCTTTTTCGATAGTATTACTGCCTTACTCCCTACCCGTCCCCAGACACCCAGCGTCACACACTTTTTGCTTACTGCCACTTTCGCGCCCACGGGCGCCAGTTGTTTTCTCTTTCTTATAAAATTAACCTTTGATGATTATGTTCTGATGTTGCACACTACTGACCTCCTTCATATTTGGCTGCCCTGCCTCCGGGATGTTGGGCTAAATAGCTGTGTATTGTGCTCTTAAATAAAGGTTTTCAAAAATTTAAAAAAAAAAAAAAAACACTGCCTGTCATAGTGCAAAGCGATGTAAAATGAAAGTGCTGCAGTACATTCCTGACAGCGACACCCTCGCCCAAGATGTAAATGTCATTTGAACTTCCCCTCGATGTAAATCTAATCTAAACACAAGGAAAACATCCTCAGAGAGCCCGCTCCTTACCGTACAGGTATCGTAACGGGACCGTAAATCATCCCAGGAACGCCAACGGAAAAGTGTTTGCGCCTTTTAAAGTCTATGCGCGATATCCAGGTTCGTGGACCAGCCGATCATGTGATCAGGACACCAGTCACATGGTCGTTGTGGGAGGAGCGTATTACCCAATGAATCTAGCCCTCTTCCCATACGTACTAATACGGGGGACATCTTAGAGTGGGTATAATATTACGGGATCGCCTGAGATTTTCTTTGGTCATCAGTATCGAAATACATTATTATTTAAAATTAGAGGTAAATCAAGGTATTAAAGTATTAAAGCTTCCCACATGATCCTGTCACCATAAATCCTCATTATTTTTTAAGAAATGTATTTGCCTGGACGGAAAAGCCACTATGCTAATGCAGAAATGTGTTTTGATAGTCACAAAATCCAGTATTGGGGATGGCGCATCACGATGGTGACGAGCCGGTTGTATTCTCCTCCCATATATGCCGATATTACGGGCCATAATTGTAATTATGATTAAAAGCACAGTCAGTGTAGTGATACATACTGCTTTATTAAACCACAGAAGATGGCCATATCTCGACCAACCTTTACTTCTCATGTCTACATTCTCATATTTAAGCCCTACAACAGAGCAATGCTTAATTGTTAGACCTTACAGCATTACAATTTAGAGGGGCTGTCAGCGTACCAATCAAAGATAGGCATGTTGGAAAGGCAAGCGAGCTATTTAACACCTTCGCTGCTAAGGCAATTCCCCTCCTGTGCTGGAAATTGCTATTTTCATTGTTTTATGACGAGCTGGGCTCGTCATCAGCACACGACCACTGTGCACCATGACGAGCCCAGCTCGTCATCAGCATCGAAAGGGTTAACTTTATTCCATTCAATAATTTCATTTAAGCCCCACCTGTCACTGCCCTCTCTAAAAATCCATTTCGCTTCTTTTGTGATCAAGACTGATTCGATATTATTCGGATTGCCCTTCACTGTCTCCAAAACTGTCCATGTGAAGCTGTGTTTTTCTTGGTGGCAATGTTGAACCAGTTTGGTCGTCAGTTTTCCTGCCCTGATAGTACTTAAATGTTCCTGTATGCGGACCTTTATTTTCCTCGTAGTGAGTCCAATATATTGTAGGCCGCAACTACATAGTAACCTATAGACAACGTTGATGGTGTTACAATTACTAAATTGGTTTAAAAACCATTCCTTTCCTGTAGATAACATAACACTACTGCATCTTTTGGTCAGGGGGCACACAGAGCACATCCCACATGGGTAATGTCCCTTCGGTACCGTTGTGGATTCATTTCTTAAAGGCACCCGGTCCCGGGTGTGGACAAGCCTGTCCTTAAGATTACCTGACCGTTTAAAGGCAAATCTGGGTGGGGGCATGGAAAAGTCTTTATTGCTCATTAAGTTCCAATGTTTTCTGATTCACTGCCTGATCTTGGTGGCCATGGGCTCATAGGTCATCACTACTGGTAAGCTATCCTTTTTTTCTTTATTGGAATGTTCAAGAAGAGCACTACGAGGGGTATTGAGCGCCCTCTTTCTCGCGTTCTTAACAACCTTACGGGGATAAATTCGCTGTTCCAACCTCTTAGTAAGGTCACCGGATTGCTCAACAAATTGATCTGTGGCTGAGAAATTTCTCCGGTATCTGAGAAATTGACCCACCGGAAGGTTATCCCGAAGGGCCCTCGGGTGGTATGAATTGTACAGTAGGAGAGAATTCCTATCAGTCAGTTTTTGATGTACTCGTGTGCTCAACGAGCCATCTCCACAAGCCTCGATATCTAGGTCTAAATAAGTTGCATTGGTGTGGCTATAAGATCTGGTGAACTTAAGACTCCGATCTTGTGAGTTTAGCCAAGTAAAAAACTCCAGCAAAGACTCCTCTGAGCCCGACCATATGCAGAGCACATCGTATATATATCTCTTCCAGAGACAAATCTGACTCTGGAAGGGGTTGGTATCAGGATAGACGATGTGCTCCTCAAACTGGCCGACGTATATACATGCCAGGCTGAGGGCCATAGTGGCTCCCATAGAAGTGCCAGAGGTCTGCAGATATAACTGTTTTTTGTACATGAAATAGTTGCGGGTCAGAGCCGCTTCGACACATTCCATGACAAAAGATTATGGAACATCATAGAACCACTCAAGATCACCCAGGGCGCGCGCTGCTGACACCAGCGTAGCGTCCCGGGGGATACTCGTGTACAAAGACTCAACGTCAATGGTTGCCAGCCATTGTACTTCTGAGTCATATGGGACATTCTCCAAGATGTTCAAAACATCGGTGGTATCCTTTACAAAGGACTGCTGGTTAACCACTGCTTCACGGAGAAAATAATCTGCATATTGAGAGAGGGGCTCCAGAATAGATTGTATCCCCGACACTATGGGCCTGCCGGGTGGAGGACGGGTTTGTTTGTGTATCTTTGGTAAGATATAAAACGCGGGAGTCCTGGGGGTATCATTCACCAGAAACTCCGCCTCTTTCACAGAGATCAATTTGTTAGTCTTAGCTCTGCTCACCATTTCATGAATCATTTTTAGTAAATCATCAACAGGATCCTTGTTTAGGGGTCGGTAATTTTGCACGTACACTTAATAGACGTTGTACCTCTGCATCATATCAAATCAAGATCACTGATAATAAACTCGATAAAGAATTTTAGATGGTGTGATATATGGAGAGAAAAGATGGGATCTCTAAAGAGCTTCATTTTTAACAACAAAAAATATGGACATCAATCCAGAATAGATCTGTTTTTAGTTAACCAAAATATAAAAAATCTGGTTAGAGACGTAAATCATGTGGGAGCACATATATCCGATCATTCTGCCATAATGTTGAACTTGGTACTCCCGAGCTCCGCAACACAAAGGAGATGGACTATGGATCGTACCATATTGTCCGATGAAGATATGTAAATGTAAATGTAAATGTAGGTGTACTTATATAGCGCAACCTGTCACCCAAAGGGCATCCTGGCGCTTGCTTAGGGAACCCGTCCTGGTATTCCCCTGTGAGAGGCCCCGGCAGGGTATCCACAAGGTGAAAGCCAGGCATCCCGCCACGAGGGGCCGATATGATGGACAAACTAGGGTTGGAGTCTCAGGAATGTTTTGTAAAGAATTTGGACAGCGCTCCTATTGGGATAGTGTGGGATACTTAAAAGGCCTTTTTAAGGGGCAAAATCATATTACTTCAGGCATATAAAAATAAACAGAGAAAGGTAGAGATAGCAAATATAGAAAACAAAATTCAAAGATTAGAACAGAAGATACAATGTAATGAGATAGAATATGAGGTGCAACAACTATCCATTCAGACCTTTAAAATGAACATTCTGGCGGTAGTGGAAAGACGGTTACAAGAAAGATGGCAAGCAAGTAAAATGGCTCACTTCAGTTATGGGGAAGGGTGTGGCAAGTTACTTGCATGGAAGGTAAAAAGTGATCAGGCAAAAAGTTTTATAGAAAGAACTAAATTATGGAAATTCTGGGTGCCCTAACAGAGTGGGGAATAGTACAGAGGCTACTCTATTAAAATATTTTTGGGAAATGTATGCAGAGGACCTAAGTGCGACAAGAAGGGAGGTGGAAGATTGGTTAGACAAAGAACCCCCCGTAAAGTATCCGAGCTTCAAAAAGATGCTATCAACTGTGCAATAACTTAGGAGGATATAAGAAATCCCATCAAAGCAGGGAAAACGAGCAGGGCAGCAGGTCCAGATGGTCTTCCAATGGAGATATATAAAAGGTTAGGAAAAAATCTAATGCCGGTTTTTGGTAAGCTGCTTTCAGCAGTGTTTGAATATGGAGAAGGGATTACGCCCTCATGGAATGAAGCCACTGTGACTCTGATACTTAAACCTGATAAACCACCAGACTGCTGTGACACTTAAGGCCTATCTCGCTTTTAAACTCGGACTATAAGGTCTATTAGAAAATACTAGCAGAAAGATTGAATGGGGTAGTGGGAGTACTCCTTCATGAAGATCAGAAAGGCTTTGTGCGAGGTAGAAGTATTAAAGATCTAACGTACAGTCTAATTGGTGCCATAGATTTAGCTTCCACAGATAAACAGCCATTCGCTGTCATTACAGTGGACGCAACCAACTTGATTTACGTCTCTAACCTGATTTTTAATATTTTTGTTAACTAAAAACAGATCTATTCTGGATTGATATCCATATTTTTTGTTGTTAAAAGTGAAGCTCTTTAGAGATTCCATCTTTTCTCTCCATATATCACACCATCCAAAATTCTTTATCGAGTTTATTATCAGTGATCTTGATTTGTTGTGTATTATACTTCTGCTTTTGGTAAAAAGGTCTAGACTACCATCCAGAACCACATTAAAATCCCCTGTATTTATGACCGGGTCGGGAAAATCCATCAATTCAGAAAGTAAATTGCCAAATGGGGTAGGGTAATCAAGGTTAGGCCCATAGTATCCAACTACTGTGTATAGTTGTTCATAGCATCTCATCTTCACAATCACCAACCTACCAGCCTTGTCCACCCTACTTTCCACTACTGCAATCTGAGGGTTGACTTTTATCAGAATCGCCACCCCTCTTATAGTGAGTTGCTGCTCTGTGCATGTCATATTCTGTACCCATTTTCTATTTTTAAACAGCTCGCTCATTTCCTTGCTGGTTAGATGTGTCTCTTTGAGTAATATAATTTGAGCTGGAGCATCTTTTAGATACTGCAAGATCCTCTCAGGCCTACGACTCACTCTAAGGCCATTTACAGTCCACAAAAGAATTTCTATCTGTGGCTTCTGATTTGCTGTCATTTCTTTTTATTTGCTAGCTTTGTGGCTCTGTCACAACCTGGGTTCTGATATACATAGAAGACTACATTTTTTTGTTTTTTTTTCCCTATGCTCCCACACCCGTGCACAAAAAGCTATCCGTTTTCCCCTCTCCCCCATGGAAAACCCTCCTCTTCTTTCTTGATGGCCTGGGCCTAGGGAATCCCCGATTCCGGAGATCAATTCCAAATGCATGTTCCGCCCATACAATTTATACTATAGCGCTAAGATCATTCTTTTGACATAGCATACCAAGGAAAATAACAGAAATAAATGTTGTCCCACGTATCCTGTACCAGCTCCTGATATTAATTTAAGAAATTCCTCCACTTCCTCTACTGTGCGAAAGGTCTGCATCCTGTTATTATGCATTACGCGTAATCTGGCAGGAAATTTTAACTGTGCTTCGCACCCAGCTTCTTAAAGGGCTCAATCGTATTTCCAAATTCCCATTGCTTGTTTGCCATGAGTTGGGAGATATCTGTCCTAATTTCGAAGTTAATATCATCCACTGTCAGGGATAAGTGCGAAAATGTATCAACATTTTCCTCGGTTTGGTTTTATTTACATTCATTCTATATGGATCTCTATGGACCCTCTGTATGTCTTTAAATAATTCTCCTTCTGTCCATTTTACTTGCAGCCCTTCCTTGATCTATGTATCACAAATGCATTAATGTCCAACCACTCTGCTCCCTCTGGGATCTTTGAAATACGAAGGTTACATCTTCTTTGATTGTTTTCAAGTGATTCTATTTTTTCTTTCAGTAACCTCTCGTTGCCCCTGAGGTCTCTTATCTCTTTTGTATTAACCTCTATTTGAATTGTTAGGTCTTTCATTTCGACTTCCAACTGTGAAGTTCTAACTGCTATGTTGTCCAGCTTTTTTTCCAGACTCTCACATGCAGATCTGATCTCTTTCTGGTTCAACTCAGATGTTTCAAATCTACTCCTTACTTCAGTTATTAGTAGTTGGATCAGCTCAATGACTGATTGTGGCTGTATTTGTGACTGGGGCTGAGGTTGTGGTTGATTTCCTAATCGGATTGTTTCTTTTAAGCGCGACTCTCCCCCATCTGTAGAGGTTTCGATCAGGTCTTCAAAGGGTGTTGCTTGTGATTGTCTCTGAGGCGGAGTCTAAGGCTGCATAGAGATTGACTCCATTGTTGCAGGGACGGAAAGCGCCTCTGTCCCAGCTTGGCCCCACTCTCTCTCTAAAAATACTCCTTCCTGGGGTTCAGAAATTTCTGTCAGAATCTGAAATGTGTTAGTATTTACTATATCCTGCCCACCTAATGAGCCACTCCCGGGAGTTACTAAGGCAGGGTTTTTAACAACAGCATTTTGGATCTACCTTAAAAAAGGTCCTTCATGAGGGGGTGATCTTAGGAATTAGTGCTTGTATCTCTCTTCTCTTCACCTTGTATCTTCTCTTTTTAGGGGTTACCCACTCTCATGTAACTGTATTCTCTTGCTCCAAAGGGGGAGATTCTTTAATTTCGCTGTTTATTTGTGGCTTGCTTTGTGCCCCCTTCATGCAACTTTTCCCCTTTTCACTTCTTAGATGGTATCTACTTTGCTGAGCCTCCTCAACCACTGCCCCGTCCACCTTTTCTGCAAACTGAGTTCTCCCTATATTTAAACGGTCTTCTCCTTTTTTTCTGGGAGTGTGAACAATTTCTTCTTCAAAATATTTAAATGTCCAGTACTTTTAACCCCAATGCTATTTTTCCTTGTTAATTTTCTATCAGTATTTCCCTTCCCTTCCTCTACCTTTCCACTATTGCACTGACCTGTACAGCTCGTCTTCCAGGAGTCCCCTTTAGCCTCTGAGTTAGCCCAGAACACATTATCTCTCTGTTTGCAAGCAGCTTGGTCACCTTTGCTCTTGGTGCCTGCCGTGCTTGAGCTTATTCTGCTCAAGTCTCCATAACTGGATCGCTGAGCTAATGCCCCCCGGCCCCTGCCGAGCTCTCGAGCAACACGGTTCCAGCAGGGGTCTTGAATCGGAGAGCCTGTGACCTCCACTGGTGTCTGCAGACTGCCCAGGGCTCCCAGGGTTCACACCTTCACCTTCGCCAGCAAGCGTGTCTGCCTCCGCTTCCATGACTACTTTCACCCAATAATCACCCCAGCGCGTCGGGCGCCAAGGAGCCGAAGAGCGGTCCCAGTGTAAAAAAACACAGCTCATCCTCAACAGATGGTACTGGCTGACTCCGTCATATATATGAACAAGCATCAAAGCCAATAGATCTCACTTGTAAGAACTATTGGCTTTGACAATGTGTTTTATCTATGAGGGTGGCCAGGAGTGGAGCTTCGTAGAATGGAAAACAGTGGAGTGCTGTGGAGTGGCATACAGTGTAGTGGGATGATGTAAAGTGACATAGAGTGGTGTAGAGTGGAGTGTTCTGAATTGAAGTAGAGTGTCATAGAATTGTGTAGAGTGGAGTGTCGTAGAGTGTTGTAGAGTGTCGTGGAAGGAGTAGAGTGTTGTAGAGTAGAAGGATGTACAGTGAAGTAGAGTGTTGTGGAGTTGAGTGGCGTAGAGTGGAGTAGAGTGTAAGGGTGGACTAGAGTGTCAAATAGTGAAGTGTCATAGAGTGTCATAGAGTGGAATGAAACAGAGCAGGGTGTAGTGGTGTAGAGTGGAGTAATGTAACATGGAGTGGTAATGAAATAGTTGCATACAGTAGGGTGTCGTAGTGTAGAATTGCGTAGAGCAGAGTTGATTGTCGTAGAGAGGAGTGGCATAGAGTGAAGTAGTGTAATAGAGTGGAATGTCATAGAGTGGAGTTGAGTGTAGTAGCGCGTCAGAGTGGAGTGGCGTAGAGTGTAGTAGACTGTTAAACAATGGAGTGGTGCAGGGTAGAGTGGACAAGCGTAGAGTGGAGTGATGCAGAATATAGTGGCGTCGATTGTAGGGACGTAGAGTGCATTGGCATAGAGTGCAATAGAGCTGTATGGAGTAAAGTGTTGCAGGGTAGAGTGGATTGGTGCAGTGTAGAGTGCAGTGGCATAGAGTAGAGTAATGCATAGTAGACTGGCAAAGAGTGTAGTGGTGTAGAGTGCTTTGGCATAGAGTGCATTACAGTAAAGTGGTGCAGAGTAGAATGCAGCGGGCATAGAGAGCAGTCAATAGAGTAGAGGGGTCTAAAGTTCTGTAGCACAGTGTGGAGTGGCGGAGAATGCAGTGTTGCAGAGTAGAGTGTCGCAGACTGCAGTGGTGCACAGTAGGGTGGAATGGAGTAGAGCTGTGCAGAGTTTAGTAGAATGGCATAGAGAACAGTGGTATTGAATACAGTAGTGCAGAGTAGAATAGAGTAGTGGAGAGTTCAGTGACGTAGAATTCACCGAAATTCTCAGCTCATCCAACATCCATTATCACATGTACGCAGACGATACACAACTATACTTAAATGTCACTTCTATGGAGGATATCAGATCCCTTAATTTAAGTCTTCAAAAAACACAAATTTGGCTGGCAGAACACTGCCTGAAACTAAACACCCCCAAGACTAAATTCCTCCTAATTGCGCCATACAATCATCATGGAAGATTGGCTTAGCTGCCAACCTCATATTATCGACTCAGCAAAATCGTTGGGATTAACACTTGACAGGAATCTAAACATGCAGAAACATATCATCGCCGCAACTAAAGGAGCAAACATACAAATGAACATTATGAGAAAGTTAAAACCCTTCCTTCCCGCAAATGACTTCAAATTGGCAGTACAAGCACTAGTAATCCCCAGATTGGTCTACAGGAGTGATACTCTCTGCAGACTTCCCAGATCTACAACAGCCCCTCAAGAGCTTCACTCAAGTCAGCAGCCAAGCTCATCATGGGTTCTAAAAGAAGCTCACACATTTCCCCCGACCTTAGAGCTCTTAACTGGCTACCATTCGAAGAAAGAATTCAACTAAAAATAGCTTGCATAACTCACAAAGCCCTTCATCACAATACCCCAAGTTATCTGGCCCAGAATCTGGTGCTATGATGTGGTAACAGATCCTACAGAAGTTCCAGCAATCTTCTCCTTAAACCACAACGATTTTACAAAATAAATCATACAACCGGGCCTTCTTTGGAATCGCTCCTAGGATCTGGAATGCACTGACCCCAGAACTCAGACTGAATCTCTCTACTGCCTCTTTCAATAAAGAAGTAAAGACTCTACTCATGAGTAAATACACATGAACAATGATCTAACCCTCATAACGGATGTTTGTATAGCAGGACATAATTATGGCATATAGTGTTCTTTTGTTGATCTTTCTTACCTTGTGTAGTGCTCTGATACCCGCAAGGGTCATGTTTGTGCTATATAAAACCTTCAAAGTAAACAAATAAATAAATAAGTAGAGTGCAATGGTGGAGAGTAGAGTGGCAGAGAGTGCATTGGTTTTTAGTAAATATGGTGCAGAGTGCATTGGCATAGAGTGTAGTGGTGTAGAGTGCAGTGGTTAGAGTACAGAGGCATACAGTAGAGTGGTGCAGAGTAGAATAGAGTGGCATGGAGCAGTGTGATGCAGAGTAGATTTCAGTTGCCAAAAGTGCAGTGGCATAGAGTGGCTAGAGTGAAGTGGATTGGAGTGGAGTAGTGCACAGTAGAGTTGAATAGTGCAAGGTAGAGTGCAGTGGCATAGAATAGAGTGATGTAGAGTGCAATGGCCTAGAGTGCAGTGTTATAGAGTAGAGTGGCGTAGAGTGGAGTAGTGCAAAGTAGAGAGGCCAAAAGTGGAGCATTCCAGAGAGGAGTGCAGTGCTGCAGAGTAGAGTAGAGTAGCACAGAGTGCATTGGCATAGAATAGATGAGTGCAGAGTAGATTGGAGCTGTAGAAAACAGCGTTTCTCTTGTAAATACCAAAGCTGCCCGCCGCAAGACGCCTCTGACGCCCTTTAATAATAGTTCCAAAAATAAAGAGGCAGGCGCTGGAAAACTGGAAGGCAGGAACAGGTTTATTACTCCAGAGGAGAACACATCAACTCGGACACGCAGAATGTCTTTGGGAGGTGTTCTAACTGCATCTCTGTGGCATGGCCTTTTATACCCTTTTTTGTCTGTTTATTACATAGTAAAACATCCTTGGAATCCCCGCCTTAAGATACTTCCCACACAAATACAGGAGCAAATGTCCCCTCCCCACCTGGATCTTACAATTGATCGATATCTCGCAGCTGGACAATCCGACAGGATCTGTAAATGCGTGGGATCGGTCAGATCTAAGGATTTCCGCTAGTGATTAGATCAGACTTCTTTGTTAGTGCTACAAGTCCTGCCGTGTGGGGGCAATAAACTATGTCTGCAGGGGTCGGTTAGTGCCTGAGACCGGACTGAGTGGCCAGGTGCAAGGAAGGAGGTTATAAAAGAGGGCTTGCCTGTGCATGGAGGATGAAAGGACAAGTGGGTTTGGCACGGGAAGTGATTCCGGGGCATTGTCAGGCTGACAAGGTTTTACAACCCTGGTACGTGTGTTCAGGCTTAGTCAGAACACTGGGGATGATGGCTAGGTCAAGGTGAGACATAGGTGACCAGTAGTGAATGAAATGGCTGCGATATCTAAAATGGTTGCTGCTTACGCGCACGCAAAGGCTCTGGTTAGGCAAGATGGCACTGGCAATGTTTCACGATCTTCACTTTGCTCTCAACAGTGGCTGTGGCGAACATAAATGAACGCTACTTATGTATACCTAAGGTTTATCGATTTCCACAGTCCCCAGTTTTTATCATAAGTTAGTTCATTTCTGTTCATATCTGTGGTGATGATGTACAAGTTGACATTATTATACACGAAAGCGAAGTATGCAGTTGGGCTGTCCATTGTGGTCTTTGGTGGCCTATATGTATTACGGGCAGATGAAAACAATCTTGCTGTCAGTACAAACAGTATCGCCAATAACCTATGCAGTCAATGTAACAGGCGGGGAGACAGCGCATACAAAATGACATTTGTCGTACCCTACGTTTAGACCTGGAGATGAGCATAATTCCTAGATGATGCAGTAAATTCATTCTAATACAAAAATGTTATCATACAAATTGTTCTGGTAGGATAAAGACCATTAAGTGCATTATTTGAGGTCTAGACTCCATGGGTATCCAAACTAATAAGCATGTTCATGAGTACAACTGGTGTTCTACAATTATCATGATGCACAGTTTACTCTTTCTTCCATATTTCTACGTTACTTATTCACAATATGACACAGTGAAAGCGACCGATGTAAGGTTTCAAAGGAAAATCTTTTTCTTGTCCAATTGGGACATAATCAATACGAGGTGATTGGGACTGGGAGACAAATTCAACCTAATATAAGTGATGGTCAGGGAATGATAATGTTCAAAAGGCTCTTCTTTCAAGTGTCTTTTACAGCGAGCCATCACTGGTAGGCTCCCATTGTTTTCTTCTTGGTTGGCGCTGTTGAGCACTGGCGGTGGAGCTATTGGTCCAGCTCTGATCTAGATTCCGCATTGCAGGGCGTGGTCATTCTTGCTCTCGGACCACAGTTCTTTTTGCCCAGTTCCCTAACTAATCTATTATACGTAACTTAGCCAGGGTACCCGCACCCTATTCTTGAAGTCCATCCCTACTAACCCTATTCTATCTTTGAGCTGTGTTTCTTCATCAAGTCAATTACAAAAACTCCATATGAAAAAGAGGGGGGTGTTTGGGGAGGTCAATGGAAGAGAGGGTGGAGTGGGGTCACATCTGAAATGGATCAAGGGGTGCAGTAATTTAACGCAAGTGAGCCCACCAATTAGGCTCAACTGGCTGGGACTTCCGGCACAGGTGTATCAACAGGTTGGGGGCTTCTGGGCAGCCCTTCTTTCTTTCATTTTCCTTGTTGGGAATGGTGCCTCGTCCAGCATCTCTTTGCTCTGCGGCTTCACCTTGGTCGTGGTCATAGGTGTCCCATGATCTGCAGCCAGGCTGTACGTCGCGTCTGACCCCTCTCTTCCGAAGACTCTATGATATTTTCAATCTAGTAATAAGTATAAAACAATTTTTAGAGAACTGGCAGGGGAAGACGTTTACGCAATTCAATTTCTCTCCCAACCCCCAGCTGGGGAACATTTATCTGTTACTCAAAAAATTACGATAGCATGGATACTCTTAATCCTTACATCTGTGCATATTATTTACTCATGAACCATTACTTTTGTGCTGGTCTGCAAGCATTTCCATGAATTTCCACCATAATTTTTATCTTTGGTGTCCATTCCTTTTACGTTCGTGATTGTGGCAAGAAATCTAATATCTATCAGTTATATAGTCTGTCAAATTCGAACCGGCTCCTCCGGGAGAGACTTGTCGATATAAACTAAATCCTGTTGAGCTATATTTTCTTCAAGGTCTGCTAACTACAAAAAGTGTGATGTGCTATTATCATGGGCATCAGGTACCCTTTATAGCTATTGTTTACCATAAAGTACACAGGCTAAGCATTGTTCCATCCTGTCAATGTTCATTACTTTTAGCTAAACATTTCGACTTCAGTACCCATTCAGCAGGGCTTACTACAAAATTCCTTTCACTTTAGTTCAAATCATTTTTTATGAACATTATTCTTTGTTTTTGCATTATCCTTTACAACCTAGCTACGTCATTAGTTAATGAAGGACTTGCGATGTCCATACAACTTACATGTAGGGTGACCAGAGTCTTGAAGTCAAAACAACCGAAGACATTTCACAGAATTGGAAGAAGGACTACGATCTTTCTTCAAGCGATGAGCGTGTTCCTTAGCAGAGAGTTGCAGAACGGTCAATAAGAGCTTACATAAATTGCTATTTTTTTTTTAAAACCTGGTAGCTTGCTTGTTAATTAAATCTTTTCTTGAAACAACTGCTAACTCCTACCAATTTTAGTCGATTTATCTTTAAAAACCGGGACATGAGCTATATTTCTTGAAATTTTCTGGGACAGCTGGTACAAAACTGTGACCATTCTGGCAAAACGGGGACGTTTTGGTCACTCTACTTATGTGCAATGTGCGTGGTAACATGAACAATGATGGTTGTGCCACTAAGGCACTAAAACAAAAGCCATTGACATATAGCTCCCTTTTAAGGGCCAGATTAGGGGGCATCAGTCGTTTTACCATCCTTTCATTTTTAGCCAATTAAATTCCATCATTTTACAAAAAGGAGGGGTAGTAATATGGCAAAATATGGTATTTCGTCGCTGTCAATTTGTTCAAACACTGTCGTGTTTAAAGCCAATTAGACGTGTACTGTGAGGTACAGTGTCGTCATTTATTCAAAAGTGAGTTCACAGCATTCTGTGAAGTGAACGGCTAAGGGTGAGTCCACCCAGTTGTCTTATGGAATGGCTCCCAGTATGGTCATTCCTGGACAGTGTAGGTAAGCTCACAGAGAGAGAGAGTGAGAGAGAGTGTGCACAACAATAGACTATTTAGTACACGTACAACATAGAGAGAGAGTGTGTGCGTGTACAATAATAGGCTATTCAGTACACGTACAACATAGAAAATTACAGGACGATTTTCATATTAAACATACAAGCCAAGGAAAAAACATAAATGCATAGTTTACATACACACAAATACCGAATAGGACGCAACAGTACATGCACCAAGTACAAAACCGAAGACAAAACACAGAGTTATTGTGGACAAAAGGACTTTTTCGTGCACGTCGCACATCTCAAAATTTCATTTAATTTTACTCGGGGGTCAGGCTCCTTCCTTCCCTCCTTCCTAACAGTCGATCATTTCAGCAGGCGACCTATTTTGAAAATACTTACTCTCTTTAATTGGTCGGACACTAGCCCAGTCGTACAGATACTAACGGTGGGGTCCCCCAACATCTAGCAACGACAGTCCAAGTTGAGGTAAAGGAGGGATGCCAGTCGGACGTGCAACTGTACAATTCTTATCTTTCTATGTGGATGGAAGAAGAAAGGGTAAATCTAAAACATGACAATATCCCTAACTTCTGGGTGGAGGAGGATCTGGATGAACCCCAACCCGGGGGACTCTTCACTTCTCTATTTGGTCAGCACATAAATCAACTCATTGGTGCGCATTACTTTGGTCTAAACAGGATAGAAAGTGTTCCTAGAAAAGGTCGCACACTTGGGATATCGGTTGGAGTCGGCTTGTTGTGCTGCAATAATCCTTCAAGTTCCTGATGTAGGCTACCCTCCCATTCACTGGCTTCAGAGAGAGACTTGTTTCTAAGTAATGAATGTGCTTTGTTTTTTAAAAAATGCTATTCGTCTTTCGCATGTAGGCACCATGTTCAGGCCTATTTTTCTCATCCCATTGACCGCTCGATCAACACCTCAGGTATACAAAAAGCATTCTCATATCGATCCAGGCGCACATGACACATACACATTCATTCTGTACAAATATTTCACGCCCCCAGAGATAGCCTCTGCATACAACGTACTATCTCACAGTACTAGCCTATTTCCGCGTAGAATACAGTGCGCTAGGCCTTTTCCATTCTTCAGCTGAAACTCCGATGTATCCTAAAGAAAATAAAAAGAGGGGGAGGGGGCAGCATTTAAAGCACATCATCGCGTGTTATAACGAAAATATTTTTACTTACAATGTACCTCACTTATTTCCTGGGATGCAGTCCTTGGATCTCGGCATTGAAGCACAGAAGAATTGTTAGTGCGGTTGAAGAACCGGGTTTTAGAACCCAGCAGCGCCAGGGAAAACGTTTGAAGTCTTCGGATTCCCCTGCCTCGGCAAACAGAGACACGGGACACTTCTCGATGACGTCAAAGACCAAAGTTTATTGGCTGCAACCAGGAACAGAGATCTACGAAGCACAACACGGGTGGTTCGCTAGAGACTGCATAATTTCAATGAGCGGAGCATGGTCTTTTATGCCAAAAATCACATTCCAAAGTAGCATCGGTTACACACAAACTGACCATTGACAATGTGACATTTCAAAAGTAGCGAATGACGACAATCCTATTTTCCGTTGTCCAGCCCACCAGAAGTGACCAAGCAAATTCCAACTTTCCTATTCGATCAGGCCGGACAAACCCATCATAAAACCTTAACCCAAATCAGTGATTATGTCGTAAAGGAAGGAGCAGAAACAGATTGGAAGCAAGATAGAAGGGTGGGTGCAGTGTACTGTAAATTCGGCAATGTCCTGCTCTTTGATCTTTATCTGACCAGCTGCTTAACAAGGAACTGGCTCAGCGAGGTCAACCTCGGGCAAGGGAGTCAGTTCGGCCAGGTCACTCAGAAGTCAGCTAAGGTGTATGTGTCCCAAGGACTGGCTCGGCCGCAGTCATCGGCCTATGTGAGGGCAACCACACAAAATGGCTGCCGTCCACAAAATGGAACCCGAGGGTTCAAACGAAATCTCTGAATATGTAGTGTTCTCATTGATCGATTAATGCGAAAACACTCGTACACACCGCACTCGTGATTTGCGGTCCGCTGACACCAAAATCGTCTATTTCCGACGACCTTTATTGAACGGGTTTGGAACCACCGAACCTCAGACCCTCAAGCTACGGAACTACAGACCCTCCTTTTGCCCTTACATAGGCAACAAACCCAAACCCCTGTCAGTCTGAATCTAGGTCTATCTTCATCAGATCATCGATATGTTGCTGTAGCATCATCCTATTACTTAGTAACTCTCTCTGGACAGGTCTTCTTGCACACGAAGTAGCACAAAGGCCACAAATAGCAGGAGCACACTGTACACAGAGACAGAACAGGAAAAGGATAGCCAAGACCATCCCAATGACCATCAGAATTTTCCATCCCCACGTGGATATCAATCCCCAAAACCATCCCTTCAACGACCAATCTCCTTTGTCTATATGGACAGAATCGGAGATCTTATGTAGCTTGGAGATGGCCTGGAAGACTGACCGAGTGTTGTCTGGGATGAAAACGCAGCAGCTCGATTGAATCAGTTTACATACTCCACCTCGGTCTGCAAGTATGACGTCAAGAGCAACTCTATTCTGAAATGTCATAAGTCTATCCGACTGGAGCTCAGCAGTCAAGTTACTAAGGGCACCAGCAGTTTCGACTATGGTGGACTCAACCACTCTCGTCAACTGGCGAATGTTCCTGCTGTTAGCCATCGGTCCCCAGAACGGCAGAAGACCCTTAAAGAAATCTCCCAACTCTTGCCCTGCTGTATCTTCCTGACTGAAGACACCTCTAGCAACTCTCGTCTTATGGTAATCTGCCACAGCTGTACAGGTGGGAGGCAACAGGAAAGAAACAAAACATGTGCCCGAAAAGTCAGGGGGCAACCATGTATACGCTTTGTCATAGCAAACAAAATAAGTACCCTTAGCGGCTAGAAATGCTGGGGATGTCTGAGACGTAAAGACATAGGTGTCAGTGCAGACACTCTTCCCTAGCTGAGCTCTCGGATTCTTGCCATTACCCTGCAGACAATAGCGACCCTGATGGGGCACTATCCAAATAGGTGGAGAACTTTTCGCTCGCTGGTTAACACTCAGACTAACTCCATATCCAGTAACATCCCAACCACTATATGGTTGTTTCTCATCCTTCGGAATAGTCTCAACGGCATTAGTCCCTTTAACCATATCGACTATGCCTCTAGCTAAAGCACTATTCTTCGGATTGTCTTTCGGTGAACGTAGGGGATAGACACTATGGGCATAGATGAACATCGTTCTATATGCCCAAATAGAACCATTAAGGCTGAAAGGCAAAACCAAGTACGGAATGCCTTTACCGGTTGTATGGGGCATTAAACCACAAATCCAACAATTCGTTGTGTTCATAACCAACTGGTGTTGGTGCAAAAGTTGAATAAAGGAATTATTGGCAAATTCCAGTTTTCTTACTACTTCATGTTCGGGCAAAGGATGAAAAGAATGTGAAGAAATAGTAGGTGGAGGTGTAGGTTGCACAGTGGGAATAAACGTCACTTTAAAAGAGAATGTCACATAACCAATTAAAATATCATTAAACTCAGTAGCATAAGTAAGCACAGCATTAAAAATCTTTTCGTGTTATCAGTTTGTGTATCTTATTCTTAAAATTCATTGTCTCTACAGGTCTCTCCAACTCGAAGAAATCATTCCTCACTAAATATGCTGCTCGCGGTGGTAGGGTGTTCTATGCTAAGAAATGCGTCTGTCAACCCAGGGCAACTCCCTTAGGCCATCCAGAACCGTCAACCTAGTGTCTCGGGCTTGCACTCCAAAGACTTGTCTACCACGACCCTACAGCTGAACCCGGATGGCGGTTCGAAAAACAAAAAGAAGTAGTTCCTCGAAGGAGATTTAACTGTAAACAGAAAAATCATTAAAAAAACTTTATTTATTTTATTAGTCCCACGACTCTCGGTCGCAAATTGTAACGATCTTTCCCAGGCAATGTCTGTTGTCTAAACAAAAGTTCAGGCTCGGTAGTGTTCAATCGATTCAAAGGAGGCACAGCTTCTTTCAGAAGATCGTCACTTTCTTTCTCAGGGTTTGTTCCAATCAAACGGGCATCGCTGAATGGCAAAAAACGTGGCACAGTTTCAGTTTAAGAGTCTGGAAGTCCTTCCTGGACCCACCGGTCATACGGTAAGGGCAACGGAGCCCGTTTGCAGTGTACGCCGTGGATCCAGTTTTTCTTGCCTTGTACTCAAACTGCAGAACTTGTAGACAGGAGGACCAGGTACGGTCCTGTCCAGCGGGGCTGCTCGTTCTTGCTCCGCTGAAAATTCTTCACGAACACCCAAGCGCCGGGTTCAATGGCGTGGCCTGGATCTTCAGAAGCCTGTGGTAGACTATTGTGAACCTGTTGGTGTAAGACACGCAGTTTAGCCGTCAGTTCATACAAGTAATCAAGTAACACAGGGTATTCGAGATCACTAAACTTTGTCGGTCTTGGCACACCCCAAATATTCGCCGGGCGACCAAACACGACCTCATACGGACTCAAACCCATTCGTGAATGCACAGTCATTCTTGTGCACAAGAGTGCTAAAGGCAAAGCATCTGGCCATTGCAAACCAGAGCTCGCTTGGATCTAGGCTAATTTCAATTTCAAAGTGCCATTGTAGCACCCAAGTAACCCAGCTGATTGGGGGTGATTTGCAGCGTGGAACTTCTGCCTAATTCCTAATCCCTCACATACTCTCTTCATCACTTGACCCACAAATTCACTCGCATTGTCACTCCAGATAATTCTTGGCAATCCAAATCTCGGGAAAAACTCTTTGATAAGGGCTTTCGCTGTGGACAAGGCAGTATTGTCCTTCAAAGGATAAGCTTCCACCCATCTAGAAAAGGAGCAAACAACCACCAAAACATATTTCAGGTTGTTGCACCTCTCCATGTGGACGAAATCTAGCTGCAAAGCCTCGAACGGATACGTAGGAGGAGCAAAATGACCAGCTGGTGTTGGAGTTCCCTTACCAGGATTGTACATCAAACACATCATACAGTTCTTAACCAGATTCTCTGCACATTTGCCATCCCATGAACCATCGTAACAACTGGAAGCACATACGCGTCGGGCAACAACCATCTTTGATGCTCAGACATATCAGTCCAACAACCATTCGAATCCAATCTACCCTTACTTTCTCTCCATTCATTCAACTCTTTCTCTGTAGCTTCAGCTTGGATGGATTTCACACTCTCAATCGTATCTTCACACATACTTTTCTCTGGAACCCATCTCGCCGGACCTACAACATACATTCGGCTCATCACATTTCTCGCAGTTTCTTTCGCAACTTCATCCGCAAACGCATTTCCGCGACCAACATCATCCGTAACTTTCTTATGAGCACTGCATTTCACAATCGCTACTTGTAACGGCAAAGTAAGTGATTCAAGAAGTTCATTCACCAACTGCCCATGCTGGATCTTCGTTCCATGCGAAGTCAAGAACCCACGTTCACGCCACAAACGTCCAAAACTATGAGCCACACCAAACGCATACTGACTGTCAGTGTACACATTCACTCGCTTTCCTTTTGCCAACACACATGCTCTCGTTAATGCAATCAACTTTCCTGCTTGCGCTGAATTGTGTGGGATACGTGCAGCTTCAACAATCATATGCAAAGTCGTAACAGCATATGCCGCAGTCGTATCACCATTCAGCAGCTTAAAGCACGAACCATCAACCCACAAAGTACCATCACACTCTGGAAGAGGAGTATCCCTAAGGTCTATCCTCCCTTTCGTTTCTTCCTCAGTTCTAAGGAAACAATCATGCTGTTCTTCAACATTTTCTGTCGCAGCTGAAATCGGCAACAACGTGGCTGGATTCAACATGTTGCATCTTTTAATGTGCACATGACTCGCTACCAAAGTCAATTCGTAACCCGACAACCGAGCACTAGTTAAATGCTGTGTCTTGGTACGATTCAACAAGGTATCCACTGCATGTGGAACCATCACAATCAATGTATTATCCATAACCAAACCAGCAGACTGTCGAATCGAAACGGCCGCTGCCGCTGTAGCTCTCAAACAACTCGGCAACGCTCTAGCTACCGGATCTAAAGTCGACGAAAAATAAGCACATGGATGTTGTTTATCGCGGAACTGTTGAGTCAGCACTGACAATGCACATCCCTCTCTTTCATGGACATACAATGTGAAAGGCTTACTGTAGTCGGGAGTACCCAACACAGGAGCCGAACACAACGCATTGCGTAATTCTGAAAAGCTCTTCTGACATTCGTCAGTCCAAGGAATAGGATTTGGAGTATCCTTAACAGTAAGAGCTATCAAATGCTTTGCTAACAAAGAAAAATTAGGGATCCACTGTCTACAGTACGAGGTAATACCCAAGAACGCACGTACTTCTCTCTGTGTCGTAGGCACGCTCATTTTCGCAATAGCTTAAATTCTTTCAGGGGTCAGTTTCCTTCCCTCCTTCGATAAGAGGTGACCTAAGTAGGTTACTTCTTGTCGACAATATTGCAATTTGGAGAGAGAAACTTTGTGATGAAAATCAGACAAGTGACATAACAACGACAATGTAGCTTCTCTACAAATCTCTTCATTGTCAGCAGTGACTAGCAAGTCGTCAACATATTGAATAAGGGCAGCACCATCTGGTAAAACCAACTGATCAAGTTGCGTTTTCAAAGCTTGGCTATACATCGATGGACTCTCGCAATAGCCTTGAGGAGCGCTCTTAAAGCGGAAACTTCGTCCTCCTAAAGAGAATCCAAAGATATCTCTACTTTCCACGGCAATCGGGATGCTGAAGAAAGCATTCTTCAAGTCAATCACCATAAACCATGTGGCTGTAGCCGGAATCAAAGTCAACAAAGCGGTGATATCAGGTACAACAGGAAATTGCGGAACAACAATCTTGTTCACCTCGCGAAGATCGATCACAAACCTATATACAGGAGGCTGTGAAGAATCTGTTCTCTTCAGAACAGGCAAAACTGGACTTTTGCACACATTACCTCTCGTTTCCTCAATGACACCCTTTTCGATCAGATCGTAAATGATTGCCAAAAGTGCTCGCTCACCATCACTCGAGATATGGTACTGTGGAATATACGGTAATTTAGCATTCGCCTTCAGTGTCACAACATATGGCGGAATCTCCAAGAGGCCTACATCATTCAGACCAGAAGCCCACAATGAATCGGGTAAAGAAGATAATTCAGGTGGAAGTCCATCTTTAGAGATATACATCGGAGAGATCACTCTCTCACCCAACGTAAGATGTACTCCTGACGGAGAACAATACAGCGTCGCATACAATCTCTTCAACAAATCCAGTCCCAACAAGTTCTCACCACAACCTGTAGTCAAAATGATGGGTGCTTCAAATCTACGAGGTCCAACAGAAAGCGGCAACGGAGTAGAAATCGAATTCGTAACCGGGGCGCCAGAAAAACCTACAGAAACATTCTCAAAGCCAGACAAAGGTGCGCCAGGGAGTTTAGAGTGCATGATAGAACTCTTCGCAGCACCAGTATCCAACAGAAAAGGCTCTGACACACCTGATGCAATCACTTCAACATAGGGTCCACTCTGATCTACTGGAACTAAAACAACTCCCTCTCTTTGTCCATGGCTGTCCTAGCAATCATTACCATCCACTTCCTCACCTTCGACGTAGTAATCGTCCGTATAGTACTGAGCTGTCCTACCAGACGAACCATTCTGCTGATCAAAACTATTCATCGAGTTCTGTGGAGGCAAAGAACGACCATTCTGTCCACGACCTCTACCTCTAGGCGCTTGTTGAGCACCTCGACCTCTCACACCAGAAGCACCATTCGTGCGCTGTAACAAAACCGGACAACTATTCTTAAAATGGCCCTCTTCTTTGCAATACGCACACTGATTAGGCCCATACGCAAAACGCTGTTGAGAAGACTCGTTCCTTTGCGAGTTCCTCGAATATTGCTGATTCTGCTGATAATCGCGTTGATTATTAGTACGGGGTGGATAAGCTTGTTGTAGAAGAACTTTAATCTTCAATTCCTTAGTCTTCTTATCCGCTTTCTCTACCTCATCTTTAAGCCTATTTTCATAGTACTGGGCCGTAGGTAAAATCTGCGCTGACGTGGAAACAGCCCAAGCACTCTCAGAATCCTTCAACTTATTGCACAATTCGGGAAGCAAATTAGGTACGAATTTGTCGACGAACAATCTCTGGCCACCTTTGGTAGCCATGTCCTGACCACTATGGTCTACAAAGGTCTCTTCAAACCGCGTGAAAAAGTCAGACACAGTTTCATCTTTCTTCTGCTTACACGCAGACAACTTGCCCCAATTGACACGCACTTCAGGCATTAGAGTCTTCATATAATTAATAATCCTACCAGGAAGTTCAGTAATTATATCTTCAGGCTTAGCACCGCCTACTTGTCTATCATTCGCAGCACTAAGATTGTTCCATGTATCGCCCAATTCCTGTGCATGATCCATGTGACGAATCTTACCCCAAATAGGCTGTGGAACAACATTCCCAAACAACATGTCTATATCTGCAAAATTCATGATACATGAACCCACAGTCTGAGTCAACTCCTTACCCTGCTGGATTTTTGCGCGGATCAGGCAAAGACTGTTTAATAGACAAAACTTCAACACGCTTCCAAGGAACATGTACCCAAACACGCTGAAAGTGTGCAACAACAGGTGGAGCAGCATTTGCATCAGCAGGTCTCCATATTGGAGGAACCTCGCGCATCGGATATTGACGCGCTGCTCTCCTAACTGATGAATCAGGCTCAAACAGTCACTCAGAAGGAGTGTCACTACGAAATTACAATAGAGTCGCAACTGCTTTCTGAACATTATGAGGACCCACAACGGTCCCTTTCGCAAATTTGGAACGTATTCGGTACAACTCAGAAGGAGTTTCACCTACTTCGTCAACCCATTGAGCGCCATGAAACCGTTGGTGAACGTGCGCGGTACAAATATTTTTAACGTAACGTAACGTAACGTAACATTGTTCATGAAGAAACACACACATCATCTCAAAGACGTACCGTTGCTTTGGTGCTTCCCATTGAAGGAAAACATCCATAACACCCTCAAGATCATACTGTGTAGCGTACGTAACCCATTTACGCGCCATGTGATCCAAAACTGTATGCTCATTAGCATCAGGCAACTGACTACGTGATTGCCTACGCTCAACAACAGGAGACATACCCAATGGTCCTAGCAAAGGAGAAAAGAAACTAGAAACTGCAGCAGTCATTCTCTGTCTAGTAGAAGGAGATAGGCGTAGGAGTAGCAGACGAAGGGGGAGGCAAAGTTGGCGGCCCCTGAGGAGGCTGCGCCAAAGGAATAGTAGCCAACGGAAGAGGAGCTGGCTGTGGAGGAATCACAGGAGGCAAAACAACCGGAGGTTGCACCATTACAACTGGTGGCGGTGGTGCCGTAGCATTCTGTGCAGAAGGGGGTGGCGAACTCAATAGATGCGACATTAAAGGATCTTTCGCAAGATCTTTCTTCTCTTCCTGCTCTTTAGACGGCAAAGCTGGGTAGCACTTATCTACCGCTAACTTCCTAACCCTAAGCATCTGTTCGCTCTCTTGCTCTTCCTCATTATCCCTAAACGCTATAGCAGCTTGTACCATTGACAAACCTCGTTCTTGTTTATTCTTCTTCGCTAATTTAATTTCTTTCTGTTTGGCTTCTTTGCGCCATATGCGGAAAGAGTCAAACATTGCCGGCCGGGCTTTCTTTTTGAACAGTTTAACTTCAAGATTGTCTAGAATCTCTGTTTCAAAGCTACCATAACGGGGCCACTGTAGGACACCGTCTTTCTTTGTATAGTTTACCCAGGTATCATTATAACCAATGGGGCCCACTCCATGCTTCACATAAAGCTCATATGTTGGAGTTCCAATCTGAGGAACCGGACACGAATCCTCCAACCGGGAATCCCTAGAACAACCACAACCAAAAATCTTTCCAAGTCTGCTAAGACCAGGCATCTTCGCTCACAAGCCTAGCTTCAAACTTCAAGGGAAATCTCAAAATGATAGCCTCGTGAATACACAAGTCCCTTGGCTTTGGGGCCTGCAGGTACCAAATCAAAACGATCCTCGAAGGGATACCAAACGAACTAAGGACTGGGAGATGCTCCACTCATACTTAACTGAAATGTCGATGGCGTCACCAGAAGACCCGTCTATCGTCTCGCTCTACAAATTGTCTATGGCTCCAAGACAGGGCGACAGTCAGGGCAGCAGTCCTTCGTAGCCGTCGGAAGGCGGGGAACCTCGCAGCAAAAACTTTCGGACCACGACGACATACAGGGGTCGATGAAGTGGCAGGCCTTCCTCCAGAATTTCCACACAAAGCTCTCCACGATCTTCTGGCTTGGACCGGTACCGCTGAAGTCGACCCACGTTGGGCGCCAACTGAAGAACCGGGTTTTAGAACCCAGCAGCATCAGGGAAAACGCTCGAAGTCTTCGGATTCCCCTGCCTCAGCAAACAGAGACACGGGACACTTCTCGATGACCTCAAAGACCAAAGTTTATTGGCTGCAACCAGGAACAGAGATCTACGAAGCACAACACGGGTGGTTTGCTAGAGACTGCACAATTTCTATGAGCGGAGCATGGTCTTTTATGCCAAAAATCACATTCCAAAGTAGCATCGGTTACAAACAAACTGACCATTGACAATGTGACATTTCAAAAGTAGCGTATGACGACAATCCCATTTTCCGTTGTCCAGCCCACCAGAAGTGACCAAGCAAATTCCAACTTTCCTATTCGATCAGGCCGGACAAACCCATCATAAAACCTTAACCCAAATCAGTGATTATGTCGTAAAGGAAGGAGCAGAAACAGATTGGAAGCAAGATAGAAGGGTGGGTGCAGTGTACTGTAAATTTGGCAATGTCCTGCTCTTTGATCTTTATCTGACCAGCTGCTTAACAAGGAACTGGCTCAGCGAGGTCAGCCTCGGGCAAGGGAGTCAGTTCGGCCAGGTCACTCAGAAGTCAGCTAAGGTGTACGTGTCCCAAGGACTCGCTCGGCCGCAGTCATCGGCATATGTGAGGGCAACCACACAAAATGGCTGCCGTCCACAAAATAGAACCCGAGGGTTCAAACGAAATCCCTGAATATGTAGTGTTCTCATTGATCGATTAATGCGAAAACACTCGCACACACCGCACTCGTGATTTGCGGTCCGCTGACACCAAAATCGTCTACTTCCGATGACCTTTATTGAATGGGTTCGAAACCCCCGAACATCAGACCCTCAAACTACGGAACTACACGGTAAAGATAACTAATGGTAGAACACTCACTAAATAGATAATTTGAGCGCGGTAATACGGACCGCTTGTGGAGAAAAGGGGGTCAAGTGCCAGAAGTACTCAGTATAAGGCGAGGGGGTGATGGATCAGTGCTTTTACTAAAGAAAACAATCTACAGTGGCCTGGGGCTGTTCCTATTCACGAAGCAGGGAAACCATAGGAGGTGGCGAGTTTCATTGAGTGCCTTCGGGTTTCCAACGGTATGCCTTTTTGCCACACGGTAAGACCACTAACAGACTTGTCTAATGTCTGCATGGAGATCAGTTTTGCGGGCGGGTGGAGGGCACAGCGCAGCTCTAGTTCGATAACGGGGGTACACAGCTGTGCCAGAAAATCACAGATTCGTAATTGCCAAGGCTGGCACACCTGTGTCATGGGGTCCGTAAACACTGACTAGGCCGTGCCTGAAATGTTTGTGTAAGGAATACCATCTATAATACACAAAAGAAACTGTGCCTTTCTAAAAACCGGTAATATGCATTTGTGCCTGACTGCTAAAAAACAGTGCCTAGAAATGTTTTCCCATCTATAATATAAACAGATGACCGCGGCTTTAGGAGGTTACGAGAGGTTAGAACAGAGCAGGACTTTCCTAAAAATGCTCATTCTAATCATATAACTTGTGCAAGGACATCAAAAACTAACATTTAAAATGACCTTTCTTGCGATGTTTTTCGAACCCTGACTTTGGCCATGCGGGCAAACATGTTTAGAGAAGATTTTTCTCTCCTTTTTACTTTTTTCGTTTATAAATCACTTCTGCCTAATGTTAGACTGGATGGCATTCTCCTGGTGACGCTCAGGAGCGTTTGAAAAACTCATCTGAAACATATGGTGTGCAAAACAAAGATTATGATGTTTAGGACTCCAAGAACCAGAATGCACTTGGGGTTCATAGCTAACCAATTTTGGGCTAATGTACTTCCTTGGGAACCTTACAACTGTAATATAAACAAAAAATTCCTAATGTGAAAAAGGCGCGCTTTTGCTCCTCTGAGGGAGCTGCTAAGTAAAAGAGGTTCGATCTACTGTCCTCTTCATTGATATATCTAAATGTCAGGATCTTTACCAATTGCTTACGTTGTAGGAGTGCAATATAAAACAGATCTTGACTATTCTTTTGACGTTGTTTCTGCGTACTGTATCTTTTTAACTTTTTAGAATCGAGTTACTCATTTTACTTAAGGGTGGGCATAGTGGGCGTGGTGGGGCTTCGCGTAGCTACGCAAAGTGGGCAAAAAACTATGCCCACCCACGCACTTCGCGTAGCCCCATTACGTGCCGCCCGACCTCACTAAATGCTTAAATGACCTTAAAAAGGAATTATAAATCCACTTACCTTGTCCGCTGCGTCCCCGGGGCTCCCTCTCGTCATCGCACCGCCGGCGCCGCCGTCTTAGATACTAATGCGCATGCGCGGCCGCCCGCGCATCCGCATTAGTATCTAAGACGGCGGCGCCGGCGGCGCGATGACGATAGGGAGCCCCGGGGACACAGAAGACAAGGTAAGTGGTTTTATCATTCTTTTTTAAGGTCATTTAAGCATTTAGTGAGGGAGGGAGGGAGGCAGGTGGCGGGCAACTTCGCTACGCCCACGAAGTGGGCGTAGTGTTGCCTGCTTCGCCTACTTTGCAAAGGGCGAAGTAGGCAACATTATGCCCACTGCGTGGGCGTAGCGAAGTTGCCCGCCCAGGGTTACTTTTACTGGCCATTAAATTTGAGTTTCTTCTTTGCGTATTTGTTCCACAATGAGTCATTCATTATGGGACAAATACCATACTTTTTTTGTTCGACAAACGATTCAGGCTTAAGCAACCATTTTCCAATAACTTCAGAAAAGAAAGGCATGATGGATATCGGTCAAAACAAAGCTCTTAATTAATCCTAAATTCAGACAAGAAGTCTACATTACCTGTCCTTTACTATTTGCAAATAGTAACCATTGTTCAAAACTACCAATCAATCAATATTTTACGATGCTAATTCCATGTTTCTTGTGAAGGGCTATTCCCAGCGCTTCCATTTTAGCGGGGTCGAAAGATCCCATCAGTGGCCTACTGATTTTTTAAAATTTTCCTAGTGAGTTTTATGCCATAGTTTGCTATAAGCTACAGCGATTAATCCATATTTCACATACATGTCCTTTTTATTAGGGGTGCCCTCCGATGGAGCCGGATGACTGACCTCTAATAAATAGTCCGGGCTAAACCAATTACCAATCAGTGAGGGGAAGATAGGCATGACATATTAGCGGTCAATAAAAAAATCTCAAACAATTGTGGACAAAGGTCCGCTCTACCTATCCTTCGCTGTCTGTAAAGAGAGAGAATATTCCTATTCTTCGTTGTTTGCAAGCAGGGAATATCTCAAAAAGAACCAAATATCCTAAGGACCAAAGAGCCAAAAAGAGCGTAATGCTAGTATTCAATCCAAACAATTCCAAGACAATCAAACAATCAATCAGACGATAAACGTCCTACACAACATTACCTGGACCATGCGGACAGTTCTTCGCCTTCCCCTTCTAGCGCCCGATCGTCTTCTTACTACAATTTTACAGCGGCACTCCTGTGGGATCCCAGTCAGGACCGCAGGTCACTCGAGAGAGGACCGTTCAGAACCAGTGAAGTTCAGGTTGATCGGCAGCCCAGACGAGGGTCTTTTTCGGGCAGGTGCACTCCAATCGTTTAGATGTTCACTCCGTCGTTAGGACCTCTCTACCGGACCCACGTGTCTCTGATGGGCGCCACGTTGGGACGCCAATTGTAGAAAAACAGCGTTTCTCTTGTAAATTCCAAAGCTGCCCGGCGCAAGACGCCTCTGATTCCCTTTAATAATCGTTACCAAAATAAAGAGGCAGGCGCTGGTAAACTGGAAGGCAAGAACAGGTTTATTATTCCAGAGGAGAACACATCAACTCGGACACGCAGAATGTCTTTGGGAGGTGTTCTAACTGCATCTCTGTGGCATGGGCTTTCATACACTTTTTCGTCAGTTTATTACATAGTGAAACATCCTTGGAATCCCTGCCTTAAGCTACTTCCCACACAAATACACCAGCAAATGTCCCCCCCCCAGCCGGATCTTACAAATGATCGATATCTCGCAGCTGGACATTCCGACAGGATCTGTAAATGCGTGGGATCGGTCAGATCTAAGGGTTCGCGCTAGTGATTAGATCAGACTTCTTTGTTAGTGCTACAAGTCCGGCCGTGTGGGGGCAATAAACTTTGTCTGCAGGGGTCGGTTAGTGCCTCAGACCGGACTGAGTGGCCAGGTGCAAGGAAGGAGATTATAAAAGGGGGCTTGCCTGTGCATGGAGGATGAAAGGACAAGTGGGTTTGGCGCGAGAAGTGACTCTGGGGCATTGTCAGGTTGACAAGGTTTTACAACCCTAGCATGTGTGTTCAGGCTTAGTCAGAGCACTGGAGATGATGGCGAGGTCAGGGTGAGACATAGATGACCAGCAGTGAATGAAATGGCTGCGATATCTAAAATGGTTGCTGCTTACGCGCATGCAAAGGCTCTGCTTAGGCAAGATGGCGCTGGCAATGTTTCACAATCTTCACTTTGCTCTCAACAGTGACTGTGGCGAACATAAATGAACGCCACTTATGTATACCTAAGGTTTATCAATTTCCGCAGAGCTGTGTGGAGTGAAGTGGCATAGAGTGGAGTGGTGCAGAGTAGAGTACAGTGGCATGGAGTGGTGCAGAGTAGAGTGGAGTGCCATAAAGTGGAGTGTGCATGTTGTGGTAGTGCATTACAGACCACACATCTTCATCATTCATTTGATAGTTCCAAAATATTTGTTTCCACCACACTTCAGAATTAATTAAAAAAATGTGCCTCATTTGTGCTTTCCTAATTATGATATATTCTGAAATATCTGCGCAGTTCATATATAGACATTTACATTTGTTGTGTGCTAGAAAAAAATAACATCCTACAGACTTCCTTCAGCACACCAGTTGCCAGCATGATTGTCACATAAATCCTTTCACTTTGAAGTCAGAGAAAGAAAACACCAAGCTCCCTGGATGACAAAGCTTTACATTTGACCTGTGTCTTTGAATCCACAGCAAATGTGACAAGGTAACAACAAGATTTAAAGGCCTGTTTACAGAAATTGAGCATTGGTCGAAGAATACAGTAAAGAGGTCATGCTGTACGGGATTGACAAACTCAAGCTGGACAGTCTAAAACAAATAAAGACAGCAAATAGAAAGGAAACAAATGTGAGTTACAAACCACAAAGCCAATGGTAAGCAATGGGTAGATTGCATTCCCAGGAAAGCGTTCCGAACATGCCCAATATGTCTTTTGAAAACCAGACAGCTGTGCTGCCTTAAGGGCATGACCTATAAAGGACTGTAATGGTGTGTGGGAGCTGTGGAGAGTTAGTGTGGAGATGGGCAAAGCAGCACATGAAGGAGATGCAACAGGGCGGGGGTGGAGAAGCACATGAGACAGAACTTGCAGCACACAAGGGAGACAGCAACATGGAATTTGGGGTGTGTTTGGGTAGAGCACAAAAGGGAGAGAGCTGGAAAGCAGATGAGGAACTCTCATTGTATGCTAAAGCAATATGAAAAATGTGTTCCCTAAAAATGAATTGTCGCATTAAAACTGGCTTCATGCCCAAGCCGAATTTAATGTCACTTTTTAGGAATTGCAACTTTTAGAAAGTTGCCACTCTGTTGCCCAGTTTGTCCATTGGTGTCACACAACTTCTCATCACCAGGCAGCCTCATGGCCTACTGGAAAGTCTTGTGAGCGACTCCCAGGCTCAATAACAATAGAAGCCTGCTACAGGGAGAGGTGTTCCCCTGGCAGGATGCCACTCAAGGTTTTGAACCAAAAGACGCACGTCAAAGGTGAAGCCACCTTTGACAGGGAAATGGGATCACAAACTTGAAGTGCTGTGCCCTTGTTCAAGTAGACAGGCTGGTGGTGGGAACAGAGAAGGAAAACAAGTGCCCGAACAGATGTTCCTGTGGGTGAGAAGCCCACAGGTACCCACACCCTCAGGATGGGCTACCAAGCTCCTAACATCCAAGGAAGGTTTCTGACATCTTGGCAGTGGGCAGATTAGTACACTCTGGGAATGCTGGATGCCACACATAGTCGGAAGTCATCACAGGTTGGGAGGGATCCTGACAGTCCATCCATTGGCTAGTGATCGCATCACGCCTCCAGGGCACTTTCTGGGCATCTATATGGCACCCTGATTCTTTAAATAATGATGAAACTGGAGAAAGGACCAAGACGGACTGACCTGCTGAGCCCTGAACCCGGCAAGTGAGACTGCACCATCTGCTGGATGGCAACTGCCGCACCTTGGCCTTGGAAGGAGAGGACTGTGTTTGTGGCTCCTGTCTCATGGAAAAGTCTCTCTAGAGCCCGAGACCAAAGAAGTGACTCCAGAGGTCTGTCGACTGACCCCCTGGAACCAGCACCAGGTCCATCAAAGCTGAAGAAGCCCACACCTGCAAGTCAATAGCCACATTCTGCAAATCACTGGACCCACTGTGTACAGAGACTTGTCTTCGACTGGCTCAAAGAGGACTGCAAGGGACGCCGACTTCTGTGGCCAAAGTAACAACACCTTAACCATGGACTGAGGAATAACTTCAAGGACATCCCTATTGACCGCAGAACACTCAGAGCATCTTTTACCATTCCTCAGCATCTTGCATCACGAGCATCAGGACCACTCAATTGAAGTCAATGGCAGTCTTGATGTAAAGTGCGGAACTGGACTTGAGACTGCTTTGGTGACCAAGTGACAGTCTAAATACTCTTTACTGGCCCCCCTGAACTTCTTCCAGCTTGTTTTGTTCAACAAATTTGGGATGGAGTAGCCAAACACAACTCTTTCAAACATTTCAAAAGATTCTAAACTTTACAGTTGAGTGCTCATTTGCACTTTGGACTAAAAAGCTGAGGTTTACATTTTGATTTTGCTAATTTTGGTGTCTAAAAAAATCATCAAAATATAATATATTTTTATAAATTGGCATCAAATTTCTTTTGTCATGCCCTCCAAATCAGAGTCGAATCAAACAAACCCCATTCAGGGTATCATATGGCTGAATCTGCCGTTTTGAACTCATTTGAAGAATACACACTGGTGCTCCTCTGCTCATCCTGCTGGACTCTCCTGCCCAGTGCCTACTGTTACGCTACATTGACACCAGCACCATAGCACTTCAAATGTAACTTAAGATGACAAGTGACGCTCCATAAAACACATAATGACATCATATTTGACGTACACTCTCCAAACATCTGTGTTGCATTGTATCAGGATGCGGCCAAGGGCGCAACTGCTTCGTAACCACCTGTTCAGTTAAGTTTGCTCAAAAAGTCACAAATCCTGCCTCGTCCTGTCCCCATCATTCCGACACACACATACGCACTCATGCAGGAGAAAGAACTGACTCTCTGCACTGCCGTATTATGAATCTGGCAGACATGTTTATAGAGAGTCTTTTAGCGTCTTTCCATTGTGTGTAGTTTAACTTTGAGCCCTTGATAGCAGACTGTAAGAAGTAAAACATTTGATGACACTAATTAACAAGAGTGTGAGAAGGGGGACGGATAATTGCTGAACGTGTGAATCCTGCTTAGCAGGCGGGACGTGTCACTGATATAGTTAGACCTCCAACTCCAGGAAGAGAAACTTCACACCCAGTCCCCAGATCAACACATTTTAATTGCTAGTGGGAAGGCTAGAAAAGGTGCATGGGCAGACATACAGTGAGGCAAGCACACACCACACACCCATGCGATCGCGTGCACATACATATGCACAGACAGGCACACTCATGCAAACAAAAGACTTCTTCAGGAAGACAGACCTAAATCACTAATCATTAAACAGTTTGGAATATTTCCTTCCTCCTGATGTCTTACTTTACTTCTCTCCCCTTATGTTCAACTCAGCTAATTTATTATATAACAAAGATTATTGTATAGTTTGTGTGTGACAGAAATCGTTTTCAAGTGAGATCAAGTTAGAGGTTTTAAAGGTACCATTATAATGTTTTGCAAACATTTGTTGCTGTAAATTGTGCTTGGAAATGTTGAGCATCAACTATAGTGATAACCATTGGCAAAGCCAAAAAGTTTGATACTTGGTTTGACCGGTGGCCAAAGCTTTAAAAATGTCTTCCAGAATTCAAGTAAAAATGTGAAAAAATTATTGTGTACATAATACATAGATGAGATAAATAATCAAATAGATGATTGCAGTGAGTACTTCCAGATAAAAAATATTTCCTCATGAATTCCAGTGTTGGCCGAAAGATACATGTAAACAGGCATCAGAAATTAGGAGAGACTAAAATGCTCCCATGGACTGGTCCAAGATGTGATTGATAATGTGTTATGCCAAGGGCTGAAGGCTCCTCTGCCAAAGAACCGAATGGCTGATGAAGGTTGAACCAAAGCCCCATAGAGTACGTATAGAATACAAAATGTTAGCAAGGAGCGGTGCAAGCGCAGTTACCATCAAAATCAGAAACAACGTAATTTCTATTGCAACATTTAATTAAAGTATTGGAGAAATCCACAAGCTGTGGGCCATGATGATTAGACTCCAGGGTTTTAGACTAATACTTCTGAACTTGATGAAAGAGACACAATTCCCCTAGTCTTTACAAACACATTCAATTAAATACAGTTAAAAGAAGGTGGCTCCAAACAACGCTTATGGTTGGGTATGTCAACAAGAATTAATATTTGAGTTTCTGTGCCTACATAGAGGTAAGTATGAGGTTCAGTATCATCATGTAGGTATGTCTGAAATGGTGCCAGTACAGCCTGAAGCTCTGTATCAGTACAGAGGAACGTCTGAACTTCCCTGTTAGTATGGAGGTACTTCTCAGGCACTGTATCAGTATCGGGTAAGTCTTACTTGCTGTATTAATATGCAGGAAAGTCTGAAATTCTGTATCAATATGGAGGTAACTTTTAGATTCAGAATCAATTTGGAGGTATGTGTCACATTCTGCATCAGTATGGAGGGTACGATTAAGATTCTGTATCAGTATTTACCCAGGTCTGAAACTATGTGACAATATGTCTGATAAGCTGTATCAGTTTGAATGTAACTCTGAAGCATGGTATTCGTACTTCCTAAAGTATGTGTCAGCAAGGAGGTATGTTTCAGCATCTGTATACTTTTGTTGGTATGAGATTGTACAGCGATATGTATGCAAGTTGCAAGGAGAACTGATTTTGTGTAGGAAGGGGCACCTTCCTGCACCAAAACATTCCCATTTCGCTTTTTCCTCTTTCTATGTGTACTGCGGAATGCAGTACAAATAGAAAGAGGAAAAAACTAGGAAAAATAAGCATATTTCTCCTTGTTACGCCTCACCTGGGGAGGTGTGTGTTTTTGGTGCATTCCGAGATCTACCTCCTCTGGTAAATCTGGAAATGTGTCAAAATCCATGGATGTTGCATGGGAACACCCATGAAACGCCCGTGATGGTGCCCATTGCAGTTTTAAGAATAGAGTAATTTCCAATGGATGGCAATTAAATGTATTTACAGACTCTTCCAGTCCCTCAGAAAAATTTATTTTTAAAAAAGCTAAAACTCGCAGCATTCGAGAGTGAATATATAGAGTATGTGCTCCTGCGGCTACCTTGGCTAGAAGCTGCCTTTCTGTGTGACCAGCAGAAATCTAGAGACAAACAAAGACTTTTCAAATAAGTGTTGATGAGTGAAGGGACCAAGAATGCTAAGCCCTTAGTGCTTTGACAAGAATTTACCTGTCCCCGTCATCATCATGGAGGTAAATTCAACAGAATAATAGGAGTAGCGTAACTGACATTACGCACAATTTAACCTATGCTGACATTACAGGTTGAGCCCCTTGAACCACTTTTTCTCTATCAAATGCCTCCAACGTGCTGGTAAGAGGCTAAGGTAGTAACGAGGTATGGAAAATAAAGAAAATAAACAGAGCCTTAGGAGCCGTATTGACTTTTGGTTCCTGGCAGTAACTTCTTTGCTCTTGATACAAGAAATAGTAAGGGCATTATCAAGGGTATGAAAGAGCGAGCCAAGGCTAGTAGCTACTACACTGAGCGACCCCTAATTAATATCTATGGGCATCATCAACAGAGGTGCAAAAGCAGACTTTCCTTGCACTTTCAAGAGTACAGTCCATAGAGGTTGACTAGCATGGACAACAATGACCAGAAGTCTTTGCTGGAGTTTTATTTGGAGCAAATGAATGGTGGGCCTCGCTTAAAAAGCAGAGGCACCCAAAGTGCACAAGGGTAGAGCTAATTGACCACCACTATCCTGTGACTCTGCTGATCAAAACCCCTCTCTGCCCTGGTGTCACCCGCCAAGAGATGGAAGCCATTTTAAAACCTCAGGGACATCTTCTAATGAGAGGAGAACAGCAAAGCCCAGACACCATGTTGTCAAGTTTTCCCTGAGATTGGTGAGGTGGAAGCTGCTAGCATTGTGTGAGATGTGTGAGTAACACGGAGGCTAAGAGCAACAACTGAACCCATGAAGCTTTCCCAGAAATGGATGCTTCTATAATCTGCTTTCAATGTAGTCTGATAGACTCTGACTTCCCTTTCACTCATGAAACCAATCTTTCAGGTTCTCTTGAGCACTGCATACTCAGTCTGTAATAATTTCACCCCGACTACCGCAAATATACACACACCTTTTCTCTGTGCTTTGATGTTCGTCAGATATAGAGCCAAGTCTCTTCCTCCCAGTAAAATGTTAACACACTACTGTAAAGTCTCAGTTTAATGATGAATTCTGCATTGTCACCTGATATGTGGTAATGACATTTAACAAGGTAACAGAGCTGTGGGATTCAAAAGGAGCTATCTTCTAGCAGAATCAGGTTTATGAGTTGTAGTATGAGGGTCTCACTGGCTAATCATAGATTTCTTCAGATCTTGTAGACAATAAATTGCCCCCACCTAGAGATTGCTGGGGCATGTTCTCTCAAAGAGCCTTCTGTAAGGGTTTGAGAAGATCTGCTAAATGAATATGGAAGGTGTTTTGGTAATGGGAGGAACTTTTTTGAAGAGTGACACTGCTTTTTTGAGCAGAGAAATCATTTTAGCAACAAGCAATGAGGAGGGCTTTTTTTGTGTCTTACCCATAATTAGTTACAAATCAGCCCAATAAATCAGTTTGAAAAAGCACTACTCATACTCCCACAAGAGACTATGGGAAATAGCTTTTACAAAGCATCATTTACCACACATATATATATATATAGGACATTAAATTGGACAGACTTATTGTCTGCAAACTTTGGGACTACTTTGTATCGATTTGATATAAGGATTTCTTGTTGCATTATTACAATCTTGCTTATTTACACCATGCCATTCAATTATTAGTAATTGAATGTTTAACAACTGATAACATTGCGTTGTTTGCACATTGTCCCAAATCACATGTATTTTTATAATGTATATATATATTGTTATATTACATATATTTATTTATTTTTTTAAATCCAAAAAAATGAATTGTACATTGTATATAGATTGAGATGTAAATAGCGCATTTATGCTGTTATTAATTTTGTGTATTGTTTTAACGTGGCACCAACTAGAGGAAAGACTGCTTCAGCCTTAGTTTGGTAGTGTGTCTTCTATGTCACTTTATCACGTGATGGTGTAATGCCTGGGAAAAACTTTATGTATTTAAGCCATTATGAACTTACTGACATTTGATCTGTGAACAAGGGCGGACGCCCGAAACGCGTAAGATCTGGTGGCCTTGAACGCAATAAAATCGTTTTAGCCCACAAACGGACGTTGGAGTGGCGTGGCTTTCTTTCTGGCTGTTTGGCGGCGGCTGCTGCGAGGCTTTGAGGAGAGAGCTGCATCTACGCATATATATATATATATATATATATATATATATATATATATATATATATATATATATATATATATAATTACCTACTTGCGGTCGCCAGTAGATAATTATAGTTATGACCTATTTTCCATAGGAAATCCGCAACATTCTATTTGGAATAACTTTCGCCCCGGTAGACGAATCTTCGCGAAATTTTAAAAACTGATGGAGCACTCTGGTCCGCTCCTATCCTGAAAGTCTCGGGGTGGTTCATTAAGCAGGGGCCGAGAAAAAATGGGGGTCCCAAAATGTGTTTTCCGCTTTGTAATTTCCCATAGGAACCTTTAATCACAGCTACAGACCGAACTGCTGAATGGAATTACAACAAATTTGGCAAAGAGGTAGCCCTTGGTTCAGAGTTGTGCCTTTTGGTTATATGGTGTAAATCCATTCAGTATTTGCTGAGAAGAGTCAAGGGGTCAAGGAAGACTCAGCGACTCAGAAACTAGACTTCCAGACTTCTCTGACTCTGATCCATATCCACAGCAAAGCTGAGACCCGTGGCAGACACGAGAGACGTGGGACTGGACACCCTGGACGACCTGCTTTTTGATAACTGTGCAGCTTCAGAGGTATCCTCGAAGTTGTGCATTAGGGTTTCAGAAGCCCTAGACCCGAGCGCTATTTGTACTGAAGCTCAGCTCTCCACACTCCACAAGTGCTGCGTGGGGCCTGCTCCTGCTTTTCAGCTCAATGCGTCTCTCGGTTGCTAGTCAGTTGGTTAGTGAGCCCTCTGAAGACTTCCTTTTAAAACTACACCACTTGCCTGCTTGCTCTGGGCTTGTTCCAGCTTTCCTGTAAAGGATAAGCTCCCCAGACCTTGCTGGTTTGATCTGAAGCCAATCTTCTTCTCCTGTGTGGATTGCGTTTGCCAAGGCTTGTTGGGTCTAATCCGAATACCAATACTGCAGTCAACAAGATCCTTTGTGCGCCAAATTAAATCCAGCTTCTGGTTGTTGTTGACGCCTCCTGGTCTTCGTGGCTGCAGAGACAAGCTTCACCTTTTTCACCTGAAACACTCAACATTGCCTGGTTCCTTCCTGGTTCCTCCCTGGTCACTGGCTAGTGACCCAGACTCTGTCCCCTCTGCTTTCAGGTTCTTCACATCTTTGATCCACCCTTGGATCCACCCGGACACTTTTCTCCTGGTCGCCTGCAGCACTTCTTTGCAGCTCTCCATAGAAAACAGCAAGGAAAGCCGATACAAAAAGACACCTATGCACCGGGCTTCCCTGGGTGAGGTAACTTGAGTACTCTGGTGCTCCCGTGGGTGTTGACTCTCGAAGTGTCCTAGTTTAACAGGGTTTTACCCTAGTCCATCCGGAAGTGTCCTTAACCTACTACTTTGTAACTTTTACGTTCCCATTATAACTCTATGGTATCTCGCGTGTGTGTTTAGACACTGTACTCGTCTCCCGGGGGCCTCATACTTCCAATACCTTGGCTGTTCAGTGTAGCCCTAGTGATTCCCTAGGCTCTAGGCCTATTCACTATTCCTGAAGTGGTTCTTATACCACTTATTTAGTATATGGTTTGTGAGGCCACTAGGGCAGAATTGGATTTGTGCAACTTAAAGTATGCTTATTGAGTAACTTGTACTGTACCTTGATCTCTGACCTCATAAAGAGTTCAGAGGGGTTGTGTTAGTAATAAATACATATATATTTTGATATATACCTTGTGTGGTGTCCTTACATTTGGTATTCAAGGGATTATAATTGGTAAACCAGCTTGCTTCACATGCTCTCTGAAGTTTTAGCCTAAGACTGCTGGTCCATGCTACCACTAGGATAGCTGATCTATAAGGTTGACTTTACAACCATCATCATGAGGGTTGTTTAGACTGGTGCAAGGTGCCCACTAGAATAGTGGACATCATATACCAGGCTAACTTCTCACATTGGTGTGCAGCGGTTGGGATAAGAGCTTGCTGTTGTTTTACCATATAATCTTAAAATATCATTTGAAAGATCATATTAAGGTACCTAGAGGTACATATAAATCAAGTCTTAGAATACTTAAGTTCTACTGAACTTAGTTGTTGTAGAGCAAAGGGCCTAACACACCCCGACTACAACTCCTAGGCCTAGATGTAGGTAATTTTATTTTACCACTTCTTAAATACCGAATTTTACCGATTCAGTATTTAAGAAGTGGTAAAATAGAGGGGGGGGGGGAGATGTAGGTATTACAGAATCGGTAAATACCGAATCGTTAAGATTCATTATTTACTGATTCTGTAAATACCGATTCGGTAATGCCCATTGATTCCTATGAGCATTGAAGCCCATAGGAATCAATGGGCATTACTGAATCGGTATTTACCTATTCGGTAAATACCGATTCCAGCAAGGGTGCAGGGGGTGTCACTTTGACACCCTCTAGCACCCCAAATACAGGCATGTGTGCCATGTGGCACACAGACATGCCCTAAATATACCAATTCTGTATTTTTCAGCCCCCTATATCTGAAAACCCTAATACCGGTCGGAAACGGCCGAAATCGGCCGTTTCTGACCGGTAGTAGGGCTCCTACATCTGGCCCCTAGAGAGGTTTCGTAGATAACACTTAGTGTAGGTAAGTACACACACTACACCTCACTAGAAAATGTCCTTAAGAGGAGAGCCTAGTGGATCTCTCCCTGTAGAAGTTGACCCTCCCAGGTCACCTTCTCCCTATGATACATTTACTTTTAATGAACTTAGAAGTTTATGTTCACTCAGGAAACTGAGACAAGGACAGAGTCCAACTCTGAGGCACCTGATAAATCTTTTAGTGGAGTATGATTCTGAGAAGGCAGCAACCCCAGACCAGACAGGTAGTGGAGGGGGGCCATCCCTCAACAGAAGATTCCCATGATGGCAATCTACGGGATGATGATGATAAAGTGGATGATGATCAGGTCCAAGTAGGAGAACTTAACCAGATCAACCAGAGTCTACATGGGGATGGAGAGGGCAGAGTCACATCCAGGCCTCCATGCAGGCTTAACTCTGAGCACAGAAGGAGGAGATCCTTTTCCAGGGAATCTCACCACTCTGGTGACTCTATAGGGTCAGATGCCTCAGCTCTCAGGAGAATGACTTCCCCTGAGAAAATAGAGCATGGGGCGAGGATGAAAGAAACCAAGCTTAGAATCAAGAGGCAGGAAATTGCCATTGAGAAAGAAACCCTGGCTCTTGAGAGAGAGAGAAAATTGTGTGGACTAGAGTCTACTGGTGGCAGCAATATCCCTAGACATAGGGAAGGGCCATATGACCATAGAAACCTAAGTAAGATTGTCCCTCCCTACAAGAGTGGGGATGACATCCACAAATGGATAACTGCTTTGGAGAGGGCCTGCAAAGTACAGCAGGTACCCCAGAGTCAGTGGGCATCTATAATTTGGCTCTCATTTTCAGATAAAGGCAGAGATAAGCTCCTCACAGTTAGTGATAAGGATGCTGATAACTACAATGTCCTGAAGAGTGCTCTGATAGATGGATTTGGCTTAACCACTGAGCAGTATAGGTTGCTGTTCAGAGACACCCAGAAGACACAGACTCAGGACTGGATTGACTTTGTTGATTGTGCCACGAAGGCTTTGGAAGGCTGGTTACTGGGCAGTAAGGTTAATGACTATACAGGATTGCATAATTTGATCATGAGAGAACAAATGCTTAACAACTGTCAGAACCAGTTATTGCATCAACACCTGATTGACCCTGATCCGACCTCTCCCCAAGAATTGGAAAGTAGGCAGATAAATGGGTCAGAACCAGGGTGAAGCAGAAGGTACAGAACCAAGGTGGTGATCAGAAGAAGCAAGACCAAAAGGGTGGGGAGAAAGCAAAAGACCAGAAGTCTTCGCCAGGTCCCCAAAAAGCTTCTAATGAGGGGTGTTCCAAGAAATCCAAGAAGAAAGAAGGTTCAAAGAAACCCTGGTGCAATTCTTGTAAAGTAATACTCACTGGACCAGTGATTGCACCACGAAGGAGACAGCTGCAGCCACCGTTGCCCCTAAGGCAACTGTTCCCCCTATTACAGCTAATAGTGGTGGTTCTCAACAGAAGGGTGTAGTAGGGTTAACCCTGGGAACTGAGATGGATTCTTGCCGAGTCAGAATACCAACTCAAGCTGTTCTTTTCTGTGATGTGGACATGGCTATGTCCTCTACTGTGAGCCCCAGTAACCTTGGGAAGTACAGACAGACTCATTTGATTAATAATAAGGTTGCTCAGGCCTACAGGGACACATGTGCCAGTGTCACCATGGTGACGCCTAACTTTGTGGACCCTGGACAGATAATACTAGGTGACAATTACCTAGTGACCAATGCAAGCAATGTCACTACCACCCATAGTATGGCAATTGTTAAGTTCTCCTTGGGAGGGGTAACTGGCCTCAAAAGAGTTGTTGTATGTTCAGACCTCCCTGTAGAATGTTTGTTGGGCAATGATCTGGAATCTTCAGTCTGGTCTGAAGTGAAGTCTAGGACTCATGCAGAGATGCTGGGCACATCAGCACATGTCCTAGCTGTGACCAGGTCACAGGCCAAAAAGTATAAAACTGAACTGGCACTGGATCCTGAAACTATAGACCAGTTGGCTAACAAGAGAAAGAGCAGTAGGGGTAAGGCAGTGCCTTCCCCCTTGCCTCAGGATGAAGATCAGTCTTCCTAGGAAGCTGACTGTGAGACTCAAGAAGGAACTGTCCTAGAAGCTTGAGCCTGATCAGGTTGAGTTTCTTGGGACAGGGGGGCCTTCAAGGGCAGACCTGAGGCAGACGCAATTGGACTGCCCCTCTCTTGAACCCCTCAGACAGCATGCTGCTGCTGAGGCTGCTAGGAATGCTACAGGTACCCATAGAACTTATTGGGATGAAGGGCTCCTATATTCAGAGGCTAGAGACCCCAAGCCTGGTGCTTCCAGGAGGTTGGTCATACCTTTGGCATTCAGGGGCTTCCTTCTTACCTTAGCCCTTGATATTCCCTTAGCAGGACATCTTGTCCCTCACATTCACTGGCCCCACATGTCAGAAGATACCAAAGAGTTTTGTCACTCCTGTGTCACCTGCCAAGCCAGTGGCAAATCAGGTGGCACCACAAAGGCCCCCATAATACCACTACCTGTGGTGGGGGTTCCCTTTGAAAGAGTTGGGATAGACATTGTTGGACCAATGGATCCCCAAACAGCATCTGGGCACAGGTTTATTCTGGTGGTAGTGGATCATGCCACCAGATACCCAGAAGCAATTCCCCTAAGGACCACAACAGCCCCTGTTGTGGCAAGAGCCCTCCTGGGATTTTCTCAAGAGTGGGTTTTCCGAAGGAGGTTGTCTCAGATAGAGGTGCAAACTTTAAGTCTGGGTACCTAACTGCTATGTGGAAAGAGTGTGGAGTGAACTACACGTTCACCACGCCCTACCATCCACAGTGCAATGGTCTGGTTGAAAGATTTAACAAGACCTTAAAGGGCATGATCAAGGGTTTACCTGAAAAGCTTAGGCGAAGATGGGACATCCTTCTGCCCTGCCTTTTGTTTGCTTACAGAGAGGTCCCACAGAAGGGGGTTGGCTAAAGCCCTTTTGAACTTCTGTTTGGGCATCCTGTAAGAAGGCCCCTTTGTCTGGTGAAGGAAGGATGGGAGTTACCTCTCAAAAAGCCTATACAAGACATTGTGCACTATGTACCTGGTCTCCTATCCAGGATGGCTGAGTACATGAAAAAGGCATCTAAAAACCTTGAGGCTAGCCAGGAACTCCAAAAAGTCTGGCATGACCAAAAGGCTGTGCTGACTGTTTACTTGCCAGGTCAGAAAGTGTGGGTGTTGGAGCCAGTGGCCCCAGCAGCACTCCAAGACAAATGGGCTGGACCACACACTGTTGTTGAACAGAAGGGAGAGGTAACCTACCTGGTCGACCTTGGAACTCCCAGGAGCTCCCCACAGGGTGCTTCATGTCAACAGGCTGAAACCATATGCTGACAGGGCAGACATGGGCTTGCTCATGGCTACAGATGAGGGACAGGAGGAGGAGAGTGACCCTCTCCCAGACCTGCTTTCTCAGAACCCTGATGATGGTTCAGTTGATGGTATAGCCATCAACAGCAGCAGGACTGCAGACAAGTTCTCCAGTCCTATAGACATATGTTTTCACTGACTCCAAGTCAGACATACTGGTGCACCCATGAGGTGCACACTGGTGACAGTCTGCCTGTGAAGAGTAAAATCTACAGGCAACCTGATCATGTCAGGGACTGTATCGGGACAGAGGTCCAAAAGATGCTGGAGTTGGGAGTTATTGAGCCCTCAGAGAGCCCTTGGGCCAGTCCTGTAGTCCTAGTACCTAAACCTCACTCCCAAGATGGTAAGAGAGAGATGAGGTTTTGTTTAGACTACAGAGGTCTCAATGCTGTCACTAGGACAGATGCCACCCAATACCAAGGGCAGATGAGCTCATTGACAGATTGGCTTCTGTCAAGTTCTTGAGCACATTTGACTTGACAGCTGGCTCCTGGCAGATCAGACTAGCTGATGATGCATAAGCCAAAACAGCATTCTCAACCCCTGGAGGTCATTATCAATTTGTGGTGATGCCCTTTGGTTTGAAGAATGCACCTGCCACATTCCAAAGGTTGGTGAACCAAGTCCTCTCAGGTCTGGATGACTACTGTGCAGCTTATCTTGATGATATTTCTATCTTTAGCTCCACTTGGAAAGATCACCTGATCCACCTAAAGAATGTTTTAGAGGCCCTGAAAAAGGCAGGACTAACTATCAAGGCTACTAAGTGCCAGATAGGGCAGAGTAAGGTTGTGTACCTGGGCCACCTTGTATGTGGAGGTCAGGTTCAACCACTGGAGAGCAAGATCCAGACCATAAAGGACTGAACTAAGCATGGGCGAATTTTGCGAATCTCGCGTTCGCGAATTTTGCGGATTTGCAAACTCGCAATCCGCAAAATCCGCGAATTCTCGCGAATTTGCGGATTTTTTTTTTTTGTGTTTGCGCGGGTTTCTGCCAGTTCGCGAGGGTTTTTTACAATGTCGCAAATTGAGAACTTACCTGTCGGGTCGCAAGTTTCGCGAACTTGTTGTTTCTACGTGTCCAGCCTGTTTCGGACACTCTTCTTCATCACTGCCACTCTCTGTCACCACTGCCACTCTCTGACTACTCATGCCACCCTCTGGCCCACCCATGCCACCCTCTGTTTCATCACAGCACCCTCTGGTTGTCCAGTCAGTGTACATTATTGTGGCAACGCAAGCACACCTTCCCTGCCTCAAGTGACCTGAATTAATTTGGGGCTGATTAATGTGTCACAGAATATTTTTTTAGCTGGCACCTGCTTCCTTAGTGCTTCCTGATTAGTGATCTTTTGCACTTGCTAAGTGCTTTCATTGTTGCAAAATTAGTTACAACACCTGCCCTGCCCCAACTGACAATAATGCATTAGGGGCTGATTAATGGATTTGAACTTCCAGCCTGGCTCCTGCTTGTCTCCCTTAGCTGTAATTCAGGACCTTTGTGGCATATGTGTAACTATTCTGAGGTTCAGAGCAGGGTCACATAATAGTTTCAACTGGCAACTGAACTCTGGAGGGGCCCCTCAGGAAGGACTACAGGAAATGGCTACTAATGATGAGCCTGAACTTTTGAACCTGGTAAGTAGTTACTTTCAGTTTTGCTAAGATCGTATTTCTGCAATTTTGCACTTATTCGCGGGGCGCGAACTCACGCGAACAGTGCGAACAGTGCGAGCAAAATCCGCTGCTCGCGGATTTGCGGATTTTGCGGGAGATTCGCGAATCTCGCGGATTGCGAATTTACCGAAAATCCGCAAAATCCGCGAGCGAAACGGATTTTCCGCCCATGCTTTTTTTTTTTTATAAATTTTATTTTTGTTGGCGAGGATAGTAAAGAAGGCACAATTTATACAGTCAGCAAGCCAGTTGACACATAAGGAACAGGTAGGCCAGGGCCAAAGGGAGTACACAGCCAGGCAAGGCCCACATCCCGGAGGCAGGGCGGCGTCACGGTGAACCTGTTAAACAAGTAAAGGGATTCGCTCTTGTGCTTCAAAGTTCAAAGAAACAATATCAATGTCTGCGCCAATTTTCATGCACGATGCAGTTCCAACCCAAACAACAACATAACAGCAACGAAAAACCCCATGAATGGCACTTGTAGCGCTGATACGATCACATAAGGAGATGAAGGCAAGGGCCCATTAGAACGCGGTCCTCATAGTACAGTGTGGTCAAATGGGAATCACAATGAGAGACAATTGTATGCAATAAGGAATATCGGCATGGCTCAGGGGACTGCTACACTACCTCCAGACACCCCTCCCCAGGTCCCCCCCCATCTTCATCAGACTCCGAGGAGGCGGAGGAAAACAGCTCAGCGCTGGTGGCGTCTGAGTCATCCCCCTCCATCCCCTCGATACACATGGCTCTCCAAGCGAGTAAGTCATCCTGGAGTTTCCCATCCCTGCGAGTGCGCTGCATATGTGTCTCCTCTGCCAAGGCCCATTCCCTGGCGTCCCGCAACCAACTAGGAATCTCAGGAGCCCTCTGGCCCATCCAGGTAATGGCCACCCGTCTCCTCGCCAGGACCAGCAGGAGTTGCAGTAATTTGTAAGACAGTCCCCTCTTCCTGGGTTTGGGCACTAACGCTAGCAAACAGTGAAGCGGGACTAGTTGCAACTTAAGATGTGTGATCCGAGTAATGTGAGCAACCACCTCATTCCAAAAATCATGTACCAAGGGGCACTCCCAAGCCAGGTGAAGGAATCCCGCCCTTTCTGCACTACACCTCGGGCAAGTATGGGGCCTATCCGAGGAGATACGGTGGAGGGAGGCAGGCGTCATATATGTGCGATGGACAAAGTTAAAGTGGGTCAATTTGAAACGCGCATTACAAGATACTTTGCGAGTCAAAAGTCCAATTCGCTTCCTCTGAGCCGGATCCAATTCAATCCCCAGGTCCGCTTCCCAAACCACCCAAGCTGGCGCCAACGGGGGAGTCGAGTCTTTGCGCATGGCTGAGTAAAGGAGGGAAATCAGTCGTCTACCTCTGCCACAGGACAAAATGATGTCCAGGGTATTAGTGAGCTGGGGCGCCTCTGGGAATTGGGGCCACGTCGTCCTGGCCACATCCCGGAGACATCCGTAGTGGAGGTACTGGCCCTCCTGGAGTCCAAAGGAGTCCGCCGCCCTCTCAAAGGACACAAAAGAGTCGTCCGGATAAAGATCCGCGAGGGTCTCGCAACCGCCAAGGCGCCACTCCCGGAAAGACATATTTGCTTCCATTGTGAGTATTGGGGCCAGGATCCAAAGGGAGAGCTCCCTGTGAAACGGCGCACGACGCAGAACCCGCTCAACGAACTGTTGCCAAATATTAGCCGTATGCCTGACGACATAGGGCAGAGTGTCATCAGCGCCCCGACCCCGCATGAGAGCCTCCTGTAAGTCCCTGTCCGAAGCCGCACCCGCCAACAATGCCAATTCCCAGTTCTCGTCGTCAGCGAACCACCTGGCCGCTGGGAGAAGCTGCGCAGCATAGTAGTATAGATCAAACCTCGGGGCCTCTAGGCCGCCTTCATCCCAACACTGCGTCACTGTGCGCAACGCGACCCTGCTACGTCCACCCGCCCAGAGCAGGGACGTGAGGAGTGAATTCAGCGTACGAAACACCCGGGGGGGCAATGGGCATAGGGTATTTTGCAGCACATATAGGACTCTAGGAAGCATCACCATCTTGGCAACTGCCAGTCGTCCCATAAGGGAGAGAGGGAGCGTGTTCCAAAAGGCAATAGATTTACGGAGGGCCACAAGAATTTTGTCTACGTTATGAGTCAAGAGAGCCTCGTCGGAGGCGGCCACCTGAATACCCAGGTATCGGAACGCCAGGCGTTCGCACCGGAGGCCCAGATAATAAGAATCCGCAGCCGGGTCGAGGACACTAGGAGTTAGAGGGAACACCAGGGACTTATTGACGTTCATGCGCAGTCCAGAGGCCGCACCAAAACGGTCCAAAAGTCGCAACAAAGCGGGGAGGGCCTCCACCGGAGAAGTCAGGTAGAAGAGCGCATCATCGGCGTACAGGGAGACGACATTGGTGGTGTCTCCCACCACGATACCCCAGTCATGCAATTCCTTGCGGGCAGATACGGCCAGGGGCTCAATCGCAAGGGCAAACAGGAGGGGGGACAGCGGGCAGCCCTGCCGGGTACCCCTCCCCAACGGCCATTCATCGGAGCGGGCCGAGCCCAGACGCACCCTGGCCCGGGGCGCTCCATAGAGAACCCGGATCCAGTCTCGAAATCCGGGACCAAATCCCATCTTTAAGAGTACATGCATCAGGTAACCCCAATGCACCGTATCAAAGGCTTTAGCCAGGTCAACAGAGACCAGCACATGGGGAGCCTCTCGCCCCCGGACCTCATGCAATACATGATTCAGGCGGCGCAAGTTCATCGCCGTATTACGACCAGGGACAAAGCCACACTGGTCCGGATGAACGAGCTGGGCCACGTGCGGGGCAAGGCGATTGGCCAGTAGCTTAGTCAGGATTTTTGCGTCCGAGTTTATCAAAGTGATAGGACGGTACGAGGCGGGGTCTGCGTTATCACCCCCTGGTTTCAAAATCATACAAACCTCACCCTGATTCAAGGTGGGTGGGAGGGTACCTGTACTCAAAGCCTCATTGTAGACCTGTAGAAGGAGGGGGGCCAGGGTATGCCCGAACTCATGGTAAAACTCCGCAGGGAATCCATCTCCGCCAGGGGTCTTGGCCCGGGGGAGGGCGGCTATCGCCGCAGTAATCTCACCCAACTTCAGCTTGACATCAAGGTCTTTCGCCGCCGCCTCTGGCAGGCTCTGCAGGCCGAGGTCTTCAAGGTATAAATGATAGACCTCCTCAGATATGGACAGGTCAGCCTCATACACAACCCGCAGATGGTCTCGCAGAACTGCGAGCACCTCGGCCTCCGAATGGACCATATCGCCGCTGGGCGTCCGTAGGGCCACTATACGTTCGGTCGTGAACTCCCGACGAAGTATCCAGGCCAACAATCGTCCAGACTTATCCCCCTCACGGTGTAGTCTCTGTCTATATTGGCCGAGCGTGAATTTATCGAGCCTCGTGAGAATGTCGTGGACCGACCCCAGGGCAAGGCTCTCCACCCGTCGATCCGAGGCGTCCGGATCAGGCCGGGTTTGAACGCGTAAAAGCTCAGCCTCCGCAGTCTGCAAGTCAGATAGCAGCTGTTTCCTGACCCCGTACGACAGTCCCATGCATGCTCCGCGGACGACCGCTTTCAGCGCCTCCCATTTAGTGGAGTAGGACAGATCTCTCCCCGCCCAGTTGAGTTCCAGATAATCGGAGAGTGTCGATGCCACGTGGTCCCGGGCCACCTGGTCTTGGAGTAGGTCAGTCGGCAGTCTCCATGTGCGTGGGCGCTCCGTCCGATCAGGCCATCGTGCCACGCACGTGACCGGAGCATGATCCGATAGGTATCTGGCCTGGTGTGTAACCGTCAGTGTGAGAGAGGAGGGGAGGTTGGCTGCCAGCACTCTATCCAGTCTACTATGAGTACCATGTGTCGGGGTATAACATGTGTAAAGCTTCTGCGCGGGGTGACAGGCACGCCAGACATCGATTGCCCCTATGTTATGCATCACTTCCTGTAAGCACGCCGTCATACGAGGCTTAGTGCCCGCCCTAGGTGGATGACGGTCCAGTTCATGATGTAGCACGCAATTGAAATCCCCGAACCAGAGGAGGGGTGCGTCCAGGCTCGGAGCCACAAGATCTTGCATCTGGGAAAAAAATGTCGGGTCATCAACATTCGGCGCATACGTATTAAGGATCAGAAGGACTTTATCGTCCAATCTGAGCTTCGCCAATATGTACCTGCCATCCACATCCGCATCAATATATTGGACAGCGCAGGGAACCCCAGGGCCCACCCAAATCAGAACCCCCCTAGCATACGTAGAATAGGAAGAATGGAAAATCTGGCCTCTCCATTTCTTGGCCAGCCGCTGTGCACCATCATCATCTAAGTGGGTCTCCTGTAAGCAAGCAACTGAAACCCCATGGCGTTTGAGGAAGGTAAGGACCCTGTGTCTCTTAGTGCACGTACCCAGGCCACGCACATTCCACGTCAAGAATTTAAATCCCATGACCACAAATCACGCCCTGCCGGGCAACAATGTAAGCACAGCCTATGCCGACGCCAGGAGGCCCTCGCCACACAGTATTCTAGGGATGCATCGCATAGAATAAGCACCCCGCAGAACGGAATCAACATGCGCCAAATGCCAGTGTCATCATTATCACAACCCCAGTCCCACCCCCCAACAACCCCAACATTTGAAACTTTGACTTGAACCCCCTCAACCCCACCACCCACGAGCAATAGGATAGCAACAACCAAAACCGCCACCCCGCCCTCCCCCTGCCAGTGCCAGGACGTGCACAGCCACCCCATACAACACACTCCACACACACTCACACAGAACAAACCAACCCCACCCACCCACCCTCCCAGCTCCCCGAAAGACCCAGTGGATCTGAGATAAGAACCCGGGCACAACTCCCAGCCGTGTCAGCAATGCAGGAAGGACCTCTGCCCACCCCACCCCCTTCCCCCCTGCAGCACATGATCCAAATGCCAATCCCAGGGTACCAACCAGTGTTCAAGAAGGCCCCAACAACAATGGTGTAGTGCGTCAGATCAAAGAAGTGCAGGACCAAGGAGGGTCACACAAGTAAGGACGGAGTCACAGAGTGGCCATTGAAATTAGAGCAATGTTCATTCCAACCCTGGTGCCGGTAGGGCAGTCTCCGGGACCACCGGGGCCGTAGAATCTGTGTTTAGCGGGGTTTCCTGCAAAGTATCCGGCACCAATATGTCATTAGGAGCAGGCGCCCCAGTCGAGCTCGAGCCAGGTCTCGACGGCGAGTCGTCCATAAGGATAGCCCCATCCGGTCCCACCACGGGTCGGGCCTCAGGAGAACCACGGGACCCAGAACGGCGTTTCTTCCTGCCACGCCGCCTCCTCTGTGGCCTGGTCCCCCAAGTGTCACGCGTGCCACCTCGCTCACCCGGGGGCAAGTCATCCCCCCTGATCTCAAGCCACTCCCACACCTCCGCTGGTGTCTCAAAGAAATGTGCCCGGCCTTGGGAGAGTACCTTGAGCTTGGCAGGATAAAGAAGCATGTACTGAAGCTGCATGTCCCGGAGTTTTTGCTTGACTCCCAAGTAGGACTTCCTTTGTTCCTGGACATGCTGGGTATAGTCAGGGTAGATCGATACGCGACTGTTCTCAATCATATGGGGCCCCGACTCCCTCGCCGCCCTGAGAATACAGTCACGGTCTTTATAGTTTAGGATTTTCGCAATGAGAGCCCTAGGAGCCTCCCCTGGTCGCGGCGGGGGCACCAGAGCCCTGTGTGCCCGTTCCACCACAAAGACGCCGGACAATCCATCTGGACACAGATGTTCTCGGATCCAAGTCTCTAGGAAGCGCTCAGGGTTCCCCGCCTCCAGTCGTTCCGGTACTCCCAGCACTCGTATGTTGCTCCGACGCGCCCTCCCTTCTGCGTCCTCGGCGCGCCTCTCCAATGCACGGGTAGTAGAGGTAAGTTGGGCAAGAGACTTTTGCAGGGTAGCGACCTCCCCCTGAAGTTGGGTGATATTGCCCTCCGCATCTGAAACTTTGTCTGACACTTTGCGAAGGTCTGTCCTCAAAAGGTTGACATCAATAGAGACCGTCTCTATCAGGCGTTCCAGGGCAGTGTGTGAACCCTGAATGGCCTTGAGGAGTTCCGCTCTGGACGGCTCCGATGGGCCCGGACTTCTAGCGTCAGGCTCCGTCTGCCGCGTGATCCTTTGTGACGGCAGGCGAGGAGTAGTGTACTGCTCGATTGTGTTGGACTGGGAGGCCTTCAACCCACGGCCCGTGCGGGCCGTCATAGCACCAAGCTTGCGTCCGTGCGTCCCAAGACGCGCACCTCAAGGGCAACCGGCCAGGGAGGGCCCCCCCAAACAATCCAGATCAGGTCACGGAGGCGCAGACCGTGGCGCTCAGATGATGCTATATCATAGTATGCAGCGAAGGTAGCACCCAAGGCCGTCCATTCAGGCTGAGAGGTAAGGCAGCACAGGAGCAACAGGTATCCACTACCTACTGGTGGGGGTCTAGAATTCGGGACCCCAGCAAAAGCAGGAGCGCGGGCACCACCACCTCCTCACCTCCTCACCTCGTGGTTCCCACTGCGTGTGAAACAGCAGCACAGGATCTCCCAGGCCCCGCAGTTCCAGGCAGGGAGGGACACAGGTTGACTTCGCCCCCAGCAGCCCCGGACGCCCTGGAGGCCGCCCGGTACAGTCCTCAAGATGGCGGGCACGTGGGGGGAGGGGCACAGGTCGGTTTCAGCCCCAGCAGCGCTGCCCTTCAATCTCCCTCGGTGCTGCAAGGCAGCGACGGGCAAAACCAGTGTCCAAGCCGGAAGGTGGTGGGAGGAAGGAGCAAGTGAAAGATCTCCGCAGGTTGCAGCGAAGGGGCCGGGTCCAACCAGGCACGCAGCAGTCCGGGACCCCCGCAGTCACCCCGCGCTAAAATAGAGAGCCAAGGCAGGCAGTACTCACAGCACTCCCTGCGAGGTGTAGTCGCTCCGATGTCCGGGCCCGCAGTCCCCAGTAGCCCCTCCGAGCTCCGTCAGAGGATCGGGTCACAAAATGGACGGCGCCTCCGTCCCGTCTCCCTCGCCGCCTCTCAGCAGTAGGATCTCTGCGCCGCCGTCACCCGATCCACCGCCTACATTCAGGGAGCCCCGGTCAGGCCACAGGCGCTCATCAGGTAGCCCGCTCAGATCGGGAAGCCCTGGGTGGTATGCCCGCAGTCCGGCCCCACCGTGCAGGCCCAGGCCGCGGTGTCGCGTGATTCAACGCGACAGCGCCGCCCCCAGGAGCATTAGCTTTGCTGCCTACAGAGGAGCGCAGGTCGCGGGTCCCTTCATTCGGGCTCAGGGGTACCGGCGGGGTTACCGCTTCCCTCGGCACGCTTTCCGGCTATCGGGAGAGCCCGGGCAGGAGAAAGTACAGGATTTTGCTGGTCTTCGGGACGGAGCTGGTGGAGCTCACGTCCTGTCGGCCATGCTGCTTGGCCACGCCCCCCTTTTCCGCCCATGCTTAGACTGGACTCCTCCAACCACCCAGACACAGGGCAGAGCTTTCTTGGGCCTGTCTGGTTACTACGGGAAGTTTGTTAAGAACTATCCCCCCCATGCATCAAGCATTTTTGGAGTCGCAAATTTGTGATTCCTTAAATGCAATGCATCACTCTTTAAAAAATTGCGATTTTTAAGATTGCAAGTGCAATTTACCACGAGGTTGAACCTCGTGGTAAATTGTGAAAAATGTTTGAAATGGTCAAATTTACATTTTAAACAATGTCATGTTACAGACACACATGTCCTTAGGACATGTGTGTGTGAAACATCCCCCCCCTGCACCCATGGAATGCATCAACATTATGCAAATTCAAAATTGCGAATTCGCAATTTCCATTGATTCCTATGGGCCGTTTGGCCCATAGGAATCAATGGGAATAGCGAATTCGCAATTTTAAATTCGCATAATATTTGCGATTCGGTAAAAATTGCGATTTTTACCGAATCGCAAAAATTATGCACTTTCTGTGATGCGTCCCGTTTTGCGAATCCATATTTGCGATTCGGTAAAAATCGCAAATTTGGAAACGCAAAACGGGAGTTTGATGCATGTGGGGGTATGGGTCCCTTGTGACACCACTTAATGACTTAACCTCAAAGAAAAGGCCAAAGAAAGTTCAGTGGACAGTAAGCTGTCAAAAGGCATTTGATGACCTGAAGCAGGCCATGTGCTCTGCACCTATTCTGAAAGGTCCAGATTACTCCAAAGAATTCCTTCTCCATACAGATGCTTCTGAGTTGGGTGTGGGAGCTGTTCTTTCACAATTGAATAAAGATGGTCAAGACCAGCCCATTGCTTATATTAGCAGAAGGCTGACCCCTAGAGAGAAACGTTGGTCAGCTATTTAGAGGGAGGCCTTTGTTGTGGTTTGGGCCCTGAAGAAGCTGAGGCCATACTTGTTTGGTACTCACTTCAAAATTCAGACAGACCATAAGCCCCTCTTTTGGCTAAATCAGGTGAAGGGTGAAAATCCCAAACTACTCAGGTGGTCCATTTCCTTACAGGGGATGGACATTACAGTGGAACATAGACCTGGAACTGACCATGGCAATGCAGATGGACTCTCCAGATATTTCCAATTAGAACATGAAGACTCAACTGGTCAAGGTAAGTTTAATGTCTGCTTCCTATGGTCACCCCCACTTTTTGGTGTGATACTCTAGTTTTTTAGGTCTCGCTATTCGATGCGCATGCGCATCGAGCTTGCGAGACTATGGGGGCTTAAACAGTCTTTAACCAACTTGCAAGGAATCGTGGCGATTCCTTGCAGTGCCCGTGAAATTTAAGCTCAATGCGCATGCGCATTGAGCTTAAAATCGCGTGCACATGCCCCCAGCCGCCTGCCTTGCCCACTCTCTCTCTCACAGCCTCCCCCAGCTCCGCCCCCTCACTTCTTGGTTGCACGGCCGCTAGGCCGTGCCTCCCCTACTCTCCTCCCCGCTCCTCCTCCTCCTCTCCTCCCCCCTCCTCCTCCTACTCTCCTCCCCTGCCTGCCGTGTCGCACCTCTCCCCGCTCCGCCCCCTCCCCTGCCCGCCGTGTCGCAGAACATAGAAGCTTGCCTGTTAATTCACTTGTTGAACTTGCATCTATTCCAACAACAACGAAACTTGGATATTGGCATCAGTATACTAGAAGGCATTAAGGCAGCAGATAAGTCTTGAAAGCGGCTGTAGCCAAGCCATTATTACATTTCAGTTTAAGTGCTCTCTCCCTGTTACGCAAACTAACAAAAGAATTATAGAGTACGAAGCTGCTGCCTGATCACAACACTGGCACTTCCTTTGTTACAAATTAAGCACTAGTAGGGCGGCTGTCACTCCGTGTTTGCAGCTATACACTAATAGAATTAGCAGTGTAGCTCCACTTTAGGTCAAATTTATTTTTGGTGTGTATAACAATATGTCCACAATCACAGGCTATTAAGCACAATCAGACATTAAAACCTAGTTTCCAAACTCGTTCATTGGCAGTTTTCCCCTTTAAACAACATCGCCTCCCCCATTTGAACACCTTATGTGCTCTGTGTACGTCTCCTTCGCCCTCCGCCCACTCACCCTCTCTTCCCACCCTCGCCCTCTCTTCCCACCCTCACCCTATCTCTAATTTTACTTTTAACTTCTCTCTGAACCCTCGTCTCCTCTTCCCGTGCCCCTCGTGCATGTCTGCCTCGCCGCCCCGCTCCAGGAGCTCATGTCTCCCTCGACTCCTCCTTTCTACCCTCCTCCCTCTTTCCTTCTGTTTCCCGGCATCTTTTCTCGCACGCATCTCTCTAACCCCCCCCCCCCATCTTCCGTTTTTAATTTGCGTAACAGAGAGCACATAAACCGAATTTTAATAGTAATTTGGCTACAGCCACTTCAAAGCGGCTGTAGCCAAGTCATTATTAAATTTCAGTTTATGTGCGCTCTCCCTGTTACGCAAACTAACAACTAACAAAAGAATTATAGAGTATGAAGCTGCTGCCTGATCACAACACCGGCACTTCCTTTGTTACAAATTAAGCACTAGTACGGCGGCTGTCAATGCGTGTTTGCAGCTATACACAAATAAAATTAGTAGCGTAGCTCCACTTTAGGTCATATTCACTTTTGGTGTGTATAAGAATATGTCCACAATCACAGGCTATTAAGCACAATCAGACATTAAAACCTCGTTTCCAAACTCGTTCATTGGCAGTTTTCACCTTTAAACAACATCGCCTCCCCCATTTGAACACCTTATGTGCTCTGTGTACGTCTCCTTCGCCCTCCCCCCACTCACCCTCTCTTCCCACCCTTGAAGGACTGGGATCTTTAAGACCCAGCGGTGCCAGGGGACAACACCTGAAACCTTCGTGGGTAACCTGTTCCGGCGTACAAGTGACAGAGACACGGGACACTTCCTTCGGCGTCAAAGATTCGAGGTTTATTTACTGCACGGAACACAGAATTCCCGAGAAGTACACAACGGGTATGTTTTCGGGATCTGCTTCGATTTGCTACTGTGGATCTCTCCTTTTTATACATATTTCTCCCATACGTTTACATGGTACACAAAGGTTTACAACTTGGTTCCCATAATTATCCCCGAAAGGGGTCGCTTTGATGTATTCAGGGTCCGGAACATAAGTGCGGAAACATTTGGCGGTTCCCAACTGTAAAAGCCCGTCTTCCCACCATTAGTACATTCCAATCAATAATAAACAGAACAAGGACAGCTGCAGAGGAAGATGGAAACAGTGGGGAGATGGGAAAGGGTGTAAAAGGGGAGGTATCGGGAAACACGAGCTACAGGCATCAAAGGGACGTGCCTAATGAGATGCACGGCTGAGACAATAGACCGGACACTTTCAAAGGAAATGTGTCTTCCGCAAATGTCTTGGGAATCCCAGGGTCGCGAAGCGGACGACGTCTGTTCGCTGGCTACTTGAGGGCAAGAGACAAAATGGATGCCGTATCTAAGATGGAACCCGTGGGTACAGATGGATAAACCCACGAAACAGACGAACGGTTTAGGTTAGCACAGCGAAACTGCGTACACCCACTAAATTCGTCATTTGCGGTTCATAGATACCAGACTCGACCATATTCGTATGAGTCAAAAACACCACTTACAATCGTCACGGAACCTCAGACGCTCCTTTTGCCCTCATGTAGGCAAGCACTAGTCAGAATCATATTCGATATTCATCAGACCATCTAGATGTTGCTGTAACATCGCTCTGTCCAACCGAGCTCCTCTGGTAACAGGTGGTTGCCTTATACACGTCGTAGCACAGAGGCCACATAAGGCAGGACCACACTGCACACAAAGGCAGCACGTGAACAGGAACGCCACAACAACTCCGACAATCATCAGAATCTTCCAACCCCAAGTCGACATCAGGCCCCAAAACCACCCAAGCAGCGTCCAATCCCCTACGTCCACGTGTATGGACTCAGAGATCTTATGCAACTTTGAGATGGCTTGATAGACGGTCGGAGCATTATCTGGAATGAAAATACAGCAGCTCGAATGGATCACCTTACATACCCCACCTCGATCTGGTAAGATCACGTCTAAAACCATACGGTTTTGTAACGTCATAAGCCTATCTGCCTGAAGTTCTGTGGTGATATTACCAAGGGCACTGGCAGTAATATTAGCTGTCGATTCCACCACTCGAGTCAATTGTCTCAGGTTCCTACTATTAACCATAGGCCCCCAAAATGGGAGGAAACCCTTGAAAAAGTCTCCTGCCTCTTGACCGGCAGTGTCTTCTTCGCTAATTACGCCCCTCACAACTCTAGTCTTGTGATAGTCTGCATCTACAGTGAACGTCGGAGGCAACAGATTTGCAATAAAACATGAGCCCACAAAGTCGGAGGGCAACCATGCATACGCACGATCATGGCAGACAAAGTATGTACCCTTGGCGGCCAGAAACACAGGGGAAGAGACCATCGGCAGAATGTAGTTGTCGGAGCAAGCACTCTCTCCAAGACGAGCTTTCGATCTTCGGCCACGACCCATTAGACAGAAATTTCCAATGTGGGGTACGACCCATATCGGAGGCGAGCTTCTAAGCTGTTTTTCACTCGTGAGCGCACTATACTCGACCTTACTCAGGACCCTATAGGCTTGTACCTCTTCCTCTGGGATGAGCGACGGCTCATAGATATCTCTATCCAAATCTTCTATCGCTATAGACAAAGGCTTATGATACGAGCCAGGGCCAGAGTAGGGAGAACGTGGCTCTCGACTGGGGTAAGAATCTAGAGCGCTCCGAAACATTGTTTGGAATGCTCGAGCTGAACCCTGGGAACTATAGGGTAGGACCAGATATGGAATTCCCTTATCCGTGGTATGTGGCATCAGCCCACACACCCAACAATTAGTAGTGTTAACCACTAACTGGTGCTGATGAAGGAGCTGGATAAAGGAATTATTTCGAAATTCTGCACGTCTAACCTGTTCGTGTTCGGGTAAGATATGGAAGGAATGAGGGGATGCAGTGGAGGTAAGCTTAGGATCAGAAGTAGGAGTAGGTATGGCAGAAGGTAAGTAGTACGACATCATGTAATACACCCCACCCGCCAATAGTGCAGAAATAGTTAAAAGCAATACGAACACTTGAAACATAAAACATTTGGTACGAATAAGTTGTTGCAGTTTGAATCTTTGCGCCTGAGCTTCTTCCAAGTCCATCAGCTTTGAAAACGCCATCCCCTATGACCGTCCGCAACGTTTCTTGACGTACTTCGTTCTGTGTAGTAGTAGTCAATCCCTAGGAGTTCCCAGGAACCGACGGTCTTTAACCTAGCGTCAAGACCTACTAACCAGAAGGAAGTACACGCGCGGCCCTACGGCCTTTATTCACAATGTATGTACAAAAAGTCTCTCAGCTGTGGAAGCAAAAACACATATGGAACGAAACTCAATACATACAGAAACAATCACAATAATACGGGTGTTCAGACTGATCGTAGCATACGGGATAATGCAATTGTCAAAGGGAAAACTGAATATTTTATTAGTCCTGAGTGCTGGATCGCAAAAAGTATCGGGTTTTCCCAGGACGTGTCTGTTCATCAAACAAAGGATCCGATGAGGGAACAGAGTTCTGCTGATCAGTCGAATGTTCTGGTCTTGAGTCTTTTGGTGACAAATGTTCAACAATGTCTTTCTGCTGCGCTGAGGATTCTCCGACAGGTTGTGCGTCACTAAAAGGTACAAAAGCCGGCAATCCTTCGGTTTCAGCTGAAGCAATGCCCTTCCTCACCCACGAGTCTGCTGGCAAAGGTATAGGAACCTTCTTTGTATGGGTGGCATGCACCCAATTCTTCCGGCCTTCCAAACGAACAGCAGTTCTCGTGGCAAGGAGGACCTGGAAGGGTCCAGTGAAGCGAGGTTCCAAATTGTTCTTGCGAGAAAAATTGCGAGTAACCACCCAGTCTCCGGGTTGGAGCTGGTGGCCTGGACCCTCCGTCTGCGTCGGCAGTGCTTCGTAAACCTGTTGGTGAATTAACCTCAGTTTAGCAGTCAGATCATGAAGATAGTCAATCAACATTGGGTACTCAAGACTAGAAAACACACCCGGTCTAGGGACCCCCCAAACATTCGCAGGACGACCGAACACTATTTCATAGGGACTAAGCCCTACTCGGGAGTGTACTGTCGCCCTTGTTGACAATAAAGCTAAGGGTAAAGCGTCAGGCCACGAAAGACCAGTCGTAGCCTGAATCTTCGCCAGCTTTAGTTTAAGGGTGCCATTATACCCTTCAACCAAACCAGCTGACTGGGGATGATTGGCACTATGGAATTTTTGATTAATTCCAAGGCCCTTACACACACTCTTCATCACACTCCCCACAAACTCACTTCCGTTATCAGACCATACAATCTGAGGCATTCCATACCGAGGAAAGTATTCCTTCAGCAGGATTTTCGCAGTCGACAGGGCAGTGTTGTCTTTGAGGGGGTAGGCTTCAATCCATCGGGAGAACGCGCAAACCACAACTAAAACGTATTTCATGTTATTGCATCTCTCCATATGGATGAAGTCTAATTGAATCACCTCAAAAGGACATGATGGGGGAGCAAAATGGCCAGGAGGTGTTGGGGTTCCCTTACCAGGATTGTACAACATACATACCATACAATTCTTAACCAACCGTTCAGCACATTTCGTGATACCATCATTCTTCCACACAGGGGACAGCAGCTTACAAATACCTTTCACACTAATATGTGCTAACCCATGTGCCATCGTCACAACAGCTAGCACATACGCATCTGGCAACATCCATCTCTTATGTTCCGACAAATCAACCCAACAACCATTCGCATCCAACTTTCCCGTACTTTCTTTCCACTTCGTCTTTTCAGTCTCGGTGGCCTCATTCTGTATCGCTTTCACACTCTCGATAGTATCCTCACACATGCTCGTTTCTGTAGGCCACCTAACCGAACTCGCCACATACATTCGAGTGCTAAGGTTCCGGGCAGTCTCCTTAGCAGTCTCATCCGCAAACGCATTACCACCACCGACATCATCCATCACCTTGCGATGCGCACTACATTTAACAATCGCTACCTGCTTAGGCAACGTAAGTGCATCCAAAAGATCATTCACAAGCTGGCCATGCTGAATCTTCGTACCATGCGATGTCATAAACCCTCTCTCTCTCCACAATCGTCCAAAGCTATGGGCGACGCCAAATGCATATTGGCTGTCGGTAAACACATTCACACGTTTCCCTTTCGCTAACACACACGCTCTAGTGAGAGCAATCAGTTCTGCAGCCTGGGCAGAGTTCTGATTCAATCTTGCAGCTTCCACAACAGTATTCAAAGTTACAACAGCATACGCAGTAGTCACGTCACCATTTGGCAATTTAAAACATGAACCATCCACATACAAAGTCCCATCGGGATCATCCAAAGGAGTGTTTTTAAGGTCCACGCGACCTTTTGTTTCCTCCTCAGTCCTTAAATAACAGTCGTGAGCTGTTATTTCATCTGACTCTGTACTGATTGGCAATAAAGTCGCCGGGTTTAGGACATTGCAACGTTTTATCTGAATATGACTTGCCAAAAGCGCCAATTCGTACCCAGACAATCTTGCACTCGTCAAGTGCTGAGTTTTCGTACGATTTAGGAGAGTATCAACTGCATGCGGAACCATCACCGTAAGCATATTAGCCATGACCAATCCTGCTGATTGTCGGATGGACACCGCAGCTGCCGCTGTTGCTCTCAAGCAACTCGGCAATGCCCTAGCTACCGGGTCCAAGGTCGAGGAAAAATATGCACATGGACGTTGCTTTCCACCAAAAGGTTGCGTTAAGACACTCAAAGCACAACCTTCCCTCTCGTGAACATATAAAGTAAACGGCTTGCTGTAGTCAGGGGTACCTAACACAGGAGCCGAACACAATGAGTCACGCAATTCAGAAAAACTCTTCTGACATTCTTCCGTCCATGGTAAAGGAGTTGAAACATCCTTACACGTAAGAGCCACCAATGGTTTCGCTAACAGTGAAAAATTTGGGATCCACTGTCTGCAATATGACGTGATACCTAGAAAGGCACGCACATCTCTTTGGGTTGTTGGCACAGTCATTCGCGCAATTGCTGCAATTCTCTCTGGGGTCAACCGCCTTCCCTCCTTTGACAATAAGTGACCTAGATAGGTTACTTCTTGACAGCAATATTGGAGTTTAGAAGGTGACACCTTGTGATGTAAGTCACAGAGATGTTGCAGCAACGACACCGTAGCAAGTTTGCAAATGTCCTGAGTATCTGCAGCCACCAATAAGTCATCGACATATTGGATTAAGGCCGCACCAGCCGGCAACATAAACGCATCCAGTTGACCCTTCAAGGCTTGACTGTAAATGGATGGACTCTCACAGTAGCCCTGAGGAGCACGTTTAAACCTGAAACTACGGCCACCAAGAGAGAAACCGAAAAGGTCTCTGCTTTCTTCGGCAATCGGAATGCTAAAGAAAGCATTCTTCAAATCGATCACCGAAAACCAAGATGCAGAAGCCGGAATCAGAGTCAGTAGTGCTGTGATGTCAGGCACAACAGGGAACTGAGGAATCACAATTTTATTTACCTCCCGTAAATCGATAACAAAACGATAAACAGGCGGTTTCGAGGGATCAGTACGTTTCAGAATGGGCAGTACAGGGCTATTACACACGTTTCCCCGAGTTTCTTCAATAACGTCTTTCTCGATCAGATCATAGATGATCGCTAACAGTGCTCGTTCACCATCAAGAGAGATTCGATACTGGGGAATACGTGGCAATCGCACATTAGATTTCAGCTGAACAACATAAGGGGAGATGTCAAGCAGGCCCACATCATTGGGACCTGTTGCCCACAAAGATGCAGGAAGAGAACTCAATTCCAGTGGAAGCTTATCGAGAGACAAGTACATAGGAGAGACAGCCCTCTCACCCAAAGTAAGCTTTACTCCCGCAGGAGAACAATACAGAGTCGCATACAAACGTTTTAGCAAATCCAGGCCCAAAAGATTTTCACCACAACCAGTAGTCAAAATCAACGGAGCTTCGAGCTCACGTGGCCCAATTGTAAGAGGCAAAGGGCGTGAAACTGGATTGCTAACAGGGGCGCCAGAGAATCCAACGGAAACATTTGTTAAGCCAGACAAAGGTGTGCAAGGGAGTTTCGAATGCATTATGGAACTTTTATCTGCACCAGTGTCCAACAGAAAAGGCTCAACGACGCCCGATGTAGCAACTGCGACGTAAGGCCCTCTCTGATCAACCGGAACTGATACCACTCCCTCTCCTTGTCTATGGCTGTCCTAGTAATTACTGTCGTCAGTTCCCTGATCGACGTAATAATCGTCTACATTGTACTGCGCAGATCGTCCTTGCGAGGATCCACAATGATCAAAACAATTATTGGAATTTGATGAGTTATCTGAACGATCATTTTGAGCACCACGACCCCTACCACGTGATGTCTGCTGAGAACCACCATGACCTCCTCTAGAGGAGTTGCCACTATTACGATCATTTAGAACAGGACAGTTAAATTTTAAGTGACCCTCCTGTCTACAATAGGCACACTGATTGTACCCTAACGAAGATCTTTGGGAAGAGGAGTCATTTCGCGATTGCGACCTATTTGACTGTGGCTGCGACCGATTCCGCTGCGAATCATTCTGAGTCGAACGCGGAGGATAAGCCTGCTGCAACAACACTTTAGTTTTGAGTTCTTTCGTCTTTTTATCTGCACGGTCGTTCTCTTCTTTTTCTCTGTTCTCGTAATACTGTGCCGTAGCCAATATCTGAGCGGAAGTAGAAACAGCCCACGCACTTTCGGAATTTCTTAATTTATTGCTCAAGTCAGGCAGTAAATTCGAAACAAATTTGTCCACAAACAACCTTTGACCACCTTCGGTGCCCATATCTTGACCGCTGTGGTCGATGAAAGCCTCCTCGAATCTCGTAAAGAAATCCGAGACACTCTCATCCTTCTTTTGTTTGCAAGCGGACAGTTTGTCCCAATTCACCCTCATAGCAGGCATAAGCGTTTTCATTAGGGTAATTATTCTCTGAGGGAGATCAGTAATAAGCTGTTCAGGTTTGGCACCACCAGTTTGTCGTGCATCTGCCGCAATAAGAGCAGCCCAATCACCACCTAATTCTACCGCATGGTTTTCTTGACGAATCTTTGACCATACTGGTTGCGGTACGACATTGCCAAACAGCATATCGATATCGGCAAGGTTCATTTTCGTAGCATCTACAAGCTGCGATAATTCTTTATAGTACCCTGCAGGATTTTTGCGAGGGTCAGGCAAAGATTGCTTTACCTGCAAAACTTCTGATCGTTTCCATGGGAGATGAATCCACACTCTCTGGAAATGTGGCGGAATAATAGGAACAGCCTGTGCATCACCAGGCATCCACACAGGTGGAACTTCGCGCATGGGAAACTGACCTGACGCATCAAACTGTCTTTCAACGTCCTCAACGAACAAGGCTTGAGGTATCGGAGAGGGACGAAGAGATAACAACCGTTCAACAGCACGTCGAACGTTGGTGTCCACTATCATTCCGCTCGAGAACTGAAGCTGTAGATCAGACAAAGCGGTCAATACATCATCAGATGTATCGGCCGATATTTGATCGCGCAGAACCTTGCACATTTCTTCGAAAACGTATCTCTGTGTCGGAATATTGAATTGACAGAACGTATCAAGTACAGCACGTGGAGGATTTCTAAGAGGATATGTCATCCAACCCATCGCCATGTTATACAGCGCGACACGCTCCCTATTACCGGGAAGCTGGCTACGCCTTTGAGGACCGTCCGAACCAGCGGACTCAAGAATAGGTCCAAGAGAATTAAAGAAGTTAGCCGCAACAGGAGAGGTACGACATCGAGTAGACGGAGAAGTATAACATAAGGGATTAACAAGAGAAGGAGTAGAGACAGACGAAGCAACAGGAGTAAGTAAAGCAGGAGCGGTAGCGGGAGCAGGAGTATGTGGAAGTACAAGCGGAGGAGCAGTTGGAACAGCAGTAGGCAAAGGAGCAGGAATAGTCGGAAGAACAGGTGCAGGTTGAGGAACAGGTTGAGGAGGAAGAATAGGAGGAAGCACTGGAGGTACCACGGGAGCCGTGGTACCCTGTGCATACGGAGGTGGCGATTTCATAAGATAGGACATTAAAGGATCCTCAACTAATTCTTCCTTTTTATCCGACTCCGTAGGCAAAGCGGGATAGCATTTATCTATAGACATACGCTGTAGCCTATCAAATACTTCCTTTTCCTTATCCTCCTTATCACGCTGGAACTGCTCTGCTTTCTTTACGATGGTAGCAACACCATCTCTCTGATTACGTTTAGTCTGTCTGATCTCTTTCTGTCGGGCCTCCTTATGCCACAACCGAAAGGCATCAAACATGGCCGGCCTTGACTTTTTCTTAAACAATTTAGCTTCAAGATTATCTAAAATCGGGGTCTCTAAACTACCGTGAGGTGGCCAACTAAGGACACCATCTTTTTTGGTGTAACGAATCCAATATTCATTAAAGGTAATAGGACCTAGTCCATGTTTACTGTAGAGCTCATAAGTGGGAGTTCCAACCGGAGGTATCGGACACGAGTCCTCCAGTCGGGACCACAACGTCTGAAACAACTAAACAGAGTACAACGACCAGGCATCTTGCACACTAGCCGAGTTTCACAAACTTCAAGGGTTACGGGATTTACCAAGTCCCAGCAAAGAGCAAAAACCCTCGGTCTTTGGCGGCTGCAGTCGTCAAATATCACAACAAAGTACCAAGAACCACAAATGCAATGGAACCATGCAACAACTAAGCAACCACAACCAAGAACTCTGGGAGCGACCCACAAATACTTAACTCAAAGATCGATGGCGTCACCAGGAAGGCCCGTCAATCGTCTCGCTATACCAAGGTCTACGCCAGGCGCCAAAACAGGTCTACAGTCAGGGCAGCAGTCCGTTGCAGCCGTCAGGAGGCGGGAATCTTCGCGGGAAAAGTCGTCGGGCCACTTATTTCGACAACAAGATCGATGAAGCGGGGTGCACCTTCCCTCTGAGATTTCACACGAAGTTCCTCACGATCGTCGGGCTTGGACCGGTACCACTGATGCAGCCCCACGTTGGGCGCCAACTGAAGGACTGGGATCTTTAAGACCCAGCGGTGCCAGGGGACAACACCTGAAACCTTCGTGGGTAACCTGTTCCGGCGTACAAGTGACAGAGACACGGGACACTTCCTTCGGCGTCAAAGATTCGAGGTTTATTTACTGCAGGGAACACAGAATTCACGAGAAGTACACAACGGGTATGTTTTCGGGATCTGCTTCGATTTGCTACTGTGGATCGCTCCTTTTTATACATATTTCTCCCATACGTTTACATGGTACACAAAGGTTTACAACTTGGTTCCCATAATTATCCCCGAAAGGGGTCGCTTTGATGTATTCAGGGTCCGGAACATAAGTGCGGAAACATTTGGCGGTTCCCAACTGTAAAAGCCCGTCTTCCCACCATTAGTACATTCCAATCAATAATAAACAGAACAAGGACAGGTGCAGAGGAAGATGGAAACAGTGGGGAGATGGGGAAGGGTGTAAGGAAGGCTAAAAAAAAAACACGCTGTGTAAAGCTGATGCCTTCTGAGAGCCCAGGCAAGAAGCCGGGGTGCTTTTCAAGAATCCATCTAATAATGTTACGTATGTCACCCTTTCTTTTCAACAGAATTTGTTTGAACCTGTTTCCCACAGCTCCCACCAGGGCGCATAGTCTCTTTCTTTCTTTCTCTCTGTCTCTCCTACTCTCTTTCTCTCTCTCCCCCTCTCTCTCTCACTCTTCCCCTTTCTATCTCTCTCTTTCTCTACCTCCCTCTCTCTCTCTTTATCTCTCCTCACACTTTCTGTCTCTCCCGCTCTCTTTCTCTTTGGCTCTCTCTCCCCCTCTCTGGCTCTCTCTACTCCCCTCTCTCGCTCTCCCTCCCCACTCTCTTTCTCAGTCTTTCCCTTTCTCTCTCTCCCTCTCTCTCTTTATCTCTCCTCACTCTCTTTCTGTCTCTCTCCTATCTCTTTCTCTCTCTCCCACTCTCTCTTCCCCCTCCTTCTATTTCCCTCCCTTCCTTTATACCTCTCCTCTCACTCCCCCCCTTTCTCTCTCCCTCTCTCTCTTTCTCGCTCTCTCCTTTCTCATCTGTTGATCGTCCACCCCCACACACAACCCCTTAAACACATCCACACACACACACAACCCCACACACAGAAACCCCCCTGCACACACCCCCACACACAGACCCCACACACAGAACCCCCACACACACACAACCCCACACACACACAACCCCCCCCACACACACAACCCCACACACACACAACCCCCCCACACACACAACCCCACACACACACAACCCCCTCCACATACATCCCCCCCCCACACAACCCCCCCACACAACCATCTATCGATCTATCTATCACCCTCACTCTATCTATCTATCGCCCTCACTCTATCGCCCTCCCTTCAACAACTGGTTCAAATATGTTGTCTCAATGTTTCAAGCTTTATTACAAATGTCACAAAAAGATGTTCTGTTCTTGTTTTTTTAACGGCCTACACCCAGTGACTGCAACACTTTTAATGTTGGGCCAGGCTACATATTTTCCCAAGTTTACTGACAACGTGGCCTCTGTTTACAGTAGATGCTTGGCCACAGTTACTTCCAACACTTTGCACTGGCACTTCTTGTCCTACAGCTAAATTCAAACTGTTCTGAACTAGAGTCTCATAATTTTCAAAATTTTGCAGTAAAACGATCAAAGAGGTACGAACTTAATTTCAACATCATTATCGAAGTGCAGTTTATCTTGTCTTCATCAGTACTTCGTACATCTCTCTCTAGAGATGTGGCCTAACGACCAGAGCTGCCATCTAAGTCACGTAAATACAAAACATGTTGCATTACAAAGGCTATAGGTGTCACATTCGCGAAAGCTATAACTATTGGCATTGTAAATGACAAAGCTATCAATTTAGCTATTTTAAAAACCAACACATAAATAAAATATTTGTCATTTACAAGACCAACAGCTCCAACTTTTCTAATGCGAGACCTATTGCATTTCCAATGCTTGTTGACTTTAGTATGGCTGTGGACCTGCACTAATCAGACCCAAAGCCCAGCTGTTCTCTCTCTAAATTGATACCATGTACTTTAGGTACATACCTAATTCGGAATTGGGTCACCTTTGTGAGACCCTGTATAGTGTACTATAGGTACCCAGGGCATAGGTGCATCCAAGGCCTACCAGGGGCTGCAGCATGTGTCATGCCACCCCTGGCTGGCCATCCAAACTGATACCACAGGCTGATCACTCAGCTTGGGCAAGGTGGTGTAATCACCCCTTGCTTAGATATAGTATACCTATATCTACCCTTATATATAGACACATATATACCTATAAGTCACTCCTATGGTAGGCCTTGACAATCCTGGAGGCAGAGTTCTTGGCTTTATGTGAGAGGGTGCTCTAGCATGAGCTGAGCCCTTCTGCAGCTTTCAGAACCATGTCCTTATAGCTGTTCTATGATATAGCCATACCATATACTCTTAAATGCATTATAATCCTCACCGTTAATGCTATTTTTGGTTTGGCTTTATCAAAACATGTTGTGTAAGGTGTCAAACACTTTGGAATAGTACCCCCCACCAGTTCTGGCGGCGGGGGTAGCATTCCACCCTTCTAGAGGGAGAAGACATGTAGTTACTGCTTTACCCGGTTAAAGTTAAACAGAGCCTCAGCATCACAAAATGAATGCTGCTGCCACAGACACGAGTCTGACCTCCTGCAGCTGGATGAAACTCCGGCAAGGGAGGCCTGGACAATAGGTTTCCTGTCAGGGGAGGTGCTAGCACCTCCCCAGACAGCATGCAGTGTATTGGGTCAGGGTGGGTTCAATGCAAATATGCTTTTCCAGGCACTGCCTGGGGCACACAAGGTGCTCCATGCATAGCCCGGTTCAAACCAGTTGCTGGGGAACTCCAGCCCCAGCTCTGGTGTGAAACTGGAAAAAGGGAAAGGGGTGCAACCACCCCCTTCCCAGGTACCACCCATAGGAGGGACCTAGCAGGTAATCCAGCCCTTTATATTAGTATAAAGATAGGAGCTGTGTCTAGAGACATTAGATTATCCTGGACTGAAACTCTGAAATGAAACTCTTGGACCTTCGATGTTCCATATCGACTGGAAGACTGAAGACATCTCCCTTGTGGTCAAGGAGTGATACCCTGTGCAAACAGGCACCACCAGTAACTTGCCAGTTTGCTTTGTCGACGCTCCTGCCGGAACCCGAAGACTCAGCGACTCAAGAACTGGACTTCCAGACTTCTCCGACTCTGATCCACATCCACAGCAAAGCTGAGACCCGTGGCGGAGACGAGAGACGTGGGACCGGACACCCTGGACTACCTGCTTTTTGCTAACCGTGCAGCTTCAGAGGTATCCTCGAAGTTGTGCATTGAAGTTTGAAAAGCCCTAGACCCGAGCGCCATTTGCTCCGAAGCTCAGCCCTCCACGAGTGCTGCTCCTGTATTTCAGCTTGACGCCTCTTCCGCTAGCCCAATGGCTAGTGGTCCCTCCGAAGACTTCCTTTTAAAACTACACCACTTGCCTGGTTGCTCCCAGCTTGCTCCAGCTTTGCTGCGAAGGAGAAGCTCCCCAGACCTTGCTGGTCTGACCTGAAGCCAATCTTCCCCTCCTGCGTGGATTGTGTTTGCCAAGGCTTGTTGGGTCTAATCTGGATACCGACACTGCAGTCAACAAGATCCTTTGTGGGACAGCTCGAATCCAGCTCCTGGTTGTTGTCGACACCTCCTGGTTCTCATGTCTGCAGAGACAAGCTTCACCTTCTTCACCTGAAACACTCGACATCGCCTCGTTCCTTCCTGGTTCCTTCCTGGTCACTGGCATGAGACCCAGACTCTGTCCCCTCTGCTTTCAGGTTCTTCACATCTTCGATCCACCCTTGGATCCACCCGGACACTTTTCTCCTGATCGCATGCAGCACTTCTTTGCAGCTCTCCATAGGAAACAGCGACGAAACCCGACACGGAAAGACGCCTATGTACCCGGCTTCCCTGGGTGAGGTAACTCAAGTACTCCGGTGCTTCCGTAGGTGTTGACTCTCGAAGTGTCCTAGTTTAGCATGGTTTTACCGTAGTCCATCCGGAAGTGTCCTTAATCTACTACTTTGTAACTTTTACGTTCCCATTAGAACTCTATGATAACTCGCGTGTGTGTTTAGACACTGCGCCCGTCTCCCGTAGGACTCATACTTCCAATCTCTTGGTTGTTCAGTGTAGCCCCATCGATTCCCTAGGCTCTAGGCCTATTCACTATTCCTGAAGTGGTTCTTATACCACCTACTTAGTATATAGTTCGTGAGGCCCCTAGGGCAGAATTGTATTTGTGCAACTTAAAGTATGCTTATTGAGTAACTTGTACTGTATCTCGATCTCTGACCTCATAAAGAGTTCAGAGGGGTTGTGTTAGTAATAAATACATCTATATTTTGATATATACCTTGTGTGGTGTCCTTTCATTTGGTATTCAAGGGATTATAATTGGTAAAACAGCTTGCTTCACATGCTCTCTGAAGTTTTAGCCTAAGACTGCTGGTCCATGCTACCACTAGGATAGCTGGCCTATAAGTTTGACTTTACAACCACCATCGTAAGGATCATTTAGACTGGTGCAAGGTGCCCACTAGAATAGTGGACATCATATACCAGGCTAACTTCTCACATCCTTCATAAGCATTTCCAGACCTACCCCAGTCAAAGTGCCTAGATCATTGCCACCACAGTGCACAATTATGAGGTCAGGGTGTTGGAGATGCAAAAAGGATTTAACCAATGGCATTAATTGGTGCCACTTTAATCCTCTCTGTCCAATACATTTAGGGGGTCATTATGATTGCAGTTTTTCCGCATCCTCGGGGCCGGCGGAAGGCACAGCCGGCCCAGAGGATGCGGAAAAACCGCAGCGGACTGACCAAAGACCCACCACCACATTAGGATGGCTGGTGGGTCCTGGTTTCCGTCCGCAGCTTTTCTGCTGCGGTCGGCTTACAACTGCGGTGGAAAAGCTCTAATATGGTGACGGTGTCTTCCAGACACCGTCCACCATATTAGGATGGCCTGTAAATTATGCTTTTCCGCGGCGGGTTTTCCGCTGTGGAAAAGCATACAGAACTTCACTGCGGGGGCCCGTTGCGGGCCCCCCAGGTGAAGGGGGGTGGGGGTTGCACATGGGGGGTACCTATGGTACCCCCTGCATTTGCATGCAGAAAGCGGCAGGCACCGAGCGGTGCCTGCCTCTTACTGCATGCAAATGCAATGCGTGCATTTTTAACATTGCGACGGGTGCAGCTTGAAGCTCCACCCGCCGCAATGTTAAAAATAGAGGATGTGACCGCAACCCTTGCGGTCACATCCTAATTGCACAGGAGGGAACTCTGCATGCCATGCGGAGGTTCCCTCCTGCTCTGGGGTCGCGGACGAACGCAAGTCCGTCCGCGATCCTAATGACTCCCTTAATGTCTACATTTGGCAAAGCAAAGTCTTTGTCAATGCCTCTGTTTTCTGCATACCTTTGGCTCCAGAAAATATAGCTGTGTCCCACAATCCGCAGTCTAAGCATCTTGAAATGAGGTCTGGTGCACTCAGATGGTCTCTGTAAATGAAATGGCAGTTTAAAAACTAAAATTTTTATAAAATGGTGGCTAAGATGCAGTTTTGAAAAAAGAAAAGAAATGATTGGCTGTTTGAGAACATTCTAGACTGAAAAGTAGGGTGTATGTTACTTTTTTTAAAAAGCATGTTTCTTATTGCCGATTGCTGTGAGCGCTTGACACGAGCATAAAGACGCGAAAGTAGACGCGAGCGAGCTGCGCCGCTGACAGCCGTCACCACTATTAGTCGCCACCACCACTGCCGATTACCGCTACGACTGCCCTTTGAAACTACGGGGATCCCCCCCCACCCAGACGCGGACTACGGGCAGGGCAGGGCACGGTAGCTGCAGGTGGTGTATGGACACGCGGCCAAGTCGAGCGGCCAAGTCGGGCGGGGCTGGGTTCAGTGCTCCGCTCTGGCTCAGGCTTCGTGAACTGCCGTGAATGTGCCCTCAGAGCAGAAGGAGCCCAAACTGCCTTCTAGCTGAGCTGTAAACATACCCCCTCATGCGGCAGTGGACAATATTTCTTTTTTTTTTTACTGGCAGTGACCTGCTTTCCTGCTTTTCTGTGCCCCTCTCAGTCCTTATAGCCCGAGGATATAGCAAAACAGTGAGGAGTAGAACTGCTTCAGAATTCCAGCAGGACCTGGAAAAAAAACGGGATCCATGGGACTACCATAAGGCAAGGCACAGAGGCTCATAGAGACTGACAAGTTTGGAAACCAGCTGGGATCCTTTGAGCACCACGGGATTCTTTTGAATACCACAGGACTAGGTGTGGAGAATTTGATAAGAGACAGGGGGCAGCAGGGGGGAGCAGCTGGGCTCTCAGATAAACCCCATCCTTCCTAAGCTTACAGAGAATTGGTTGAGACCGGGTAAGAGACTGTTGATCATTGTTGAGACAAGGTAAGGAGCACCTATCACTTAAAGGGGGAGTGGTTAGACTGTTCCACACAGAGACTTTAGTAGGGGGCTTAGTAGTGCGCAGTTGTTTATCCGCACACGCCCTCTCTATACCTATACCTCTTTACCTATTACTCGAAAAAAACATATTGTGGAATACAATTAAACCAGTAGCAGAGCAACAATAGAAACTGAATGAAGAAAGGAAGCTACCAGATGCGTTCTGGTAAAGAAAGAACTGCGGGCTCCCCAAAGAAATGCACCCCAAAAAATCAAGCATCCAACGCCCACAAAAAGGCTCGAGTTAAAGCGCAAATTAAGGGGCCCATGCAGTCGCTAATCTCGCCAATAGCAAGGACGTTTGAAAGATCAACAAAAATCCCACAGAAATTTGACTTCATGAAAGACCCAACAACTGCACTTATGACTATGCAATCAGAATCAGAACTAAAATCATTACAGTCCCCACTTAAACCAACAAACAAAATTAAAGGGGACTTGGATTCAAATGACGAAGTGGGGGTAGACCAGGTCTCTAAATCTAATGAAAATTCAGAGGGAATAGACCTACTACAACCAGAACATCCTTTGTACAAAATATTTATGCAAGAGACGAATAGTAGAGTAGTGAAAAGCGTAGAGGATCTTAATCACTTTGACGTCACAAAGATAGCATTTAATGAACCTGCCCCGATTCCGTTAGAGGCCAATGTGGTCATTAGAAAGAATCAAGCTAACACACCTAACGAATTCCTATTGTCACCTATAGTAGGGTGCCGAAATAACCATGAAGAGGAAAAAATTGTCCAAGTATTAGGACAGCAACATATAGACATTATTGGATCACTCATAGTGCAAAAGTCACGGTTCCCAAGAACCTACTCTGCAGGAAAATACTATCCATCTACAAACCTTACCAAGTACAAATGTTGGAATAGGAAGCAAGAAACAATCATAACCTGAAAATGGTCCTGCAAGCAAGAAACAACCATCACCTCCAAATGGACTTGTAACCACAAAGGACTGCGCTCCTACCTAACATAGTGTTCCATCGTCAAATTACGCATCGGCAATTACACACAAAGAAATTGCTGATATCGAAAGACATGACGAAGATATTAATAGCACTCTAGGAATTAACTAAACAAACCAGGAAAATAACTCAAAGCAAACAGAAAAAAATAACGCTGGAACAATATGGGATGTACATTACCAAACATCAGTATTAACTCTGGAAGCATTAGCAGTGCAGTCAAATAAAATGGACATTCAAATAGATATTTTGGGACTTATGGCCAATGCAGTTGCAGGAATTGAGAACAAATTAGCCGGCCTAAATAACCTAATAATAAAAGCACAAAAGGAAACATTGCCAACCTGCATAGAATGCACATGCGCTCCAATAATAAACACACTGGTACTTATACTGGAGGTTGTAAATGCAATCCTGGAGGATGCCAAAGAAACTATTTATAAAAGGAAAACGGAAAACTGTAAGGAGGATGGACACCACACAAATATAATGGAATCTACCGCAGTAAACAATCAAGAGCAATCAATAAAATTGTCTTTCGAAGATAGCAAAATGCCAAACGTGACAAAACAAGAAAACCCAAGTCAAGAAACAAGGGAAAATAAAGCAACCAAAACACCAGCAGTCTCGCCAAATAAACAGAACAAAGAAGACGAGGATTTGGCAGCCTTTTGTGAAAAGTTGGCCTGATGTATGATGTCCACAGTTCTGTGGGCACCCTGTATCAGTCCAAACAATCCCTTATGGTGGTGGTTGTAAAGTCAACCTTATAGACAAGCTATCCTTGGGGTAGCATGGACTAAGCCAGTGACCAGGATGGAACCAGGAAGGAAACAGGCGATTTGGGCGCAAACAGGTGGTTGTCATGAAGCTTGTCTCCACTGCCACGTGGACTCGAGGGGATCGACAATGACCAGGAGTGGATCACGAGCTGTCTCACAAAGGTTCTCACTGTCGGCGGTGTCGGCTTCCGGATCGGAGTTAACAGGCCTTGGCAAATGCAACCCATGCAGGACAGGAAGATTGCTTCTTACTCGGAGAAGCAAGGTCAGAGCGGTGGCTCCTTTTCAGGGGAGTGAGGGCCAGTCTGGAGCAACCAGACTAGCAGTGTAAATTTAAAGGTTCATCGGTTCTGGGGCCACTAGCCAACGGGCAAGCAACTGGACCAACTTGTCAAGCAGGAAAATGCAAAAAGGCCCCACGCAGCACTCGATGAGTGTGGAGGAGAGATCTTCGGTGCACAAGCTGCTCCGGGCTGGTGTTTCTCAAACCCCAATGCACAGCTTCGAGGGTGCCTCGGAAGCTGCACGGTCAGCACTTCGCTGTCTTTTCAAGATGGCCAGCTCCACGCTTCATGTCGCCTCCACGGGTCTCAGATTCGCTGGGACTGTGGATCAAGCTGTTAGAAGTCAGGGAAGTTGGGACTTGTTGATCTCTTTTGCTCGAGTTTGGGCGGGAACCAGTTGGGTGCTGGATGGTGCCTGTTTGCACAGTGTGGTCACTCCTTGACCACAAGGGAGATTCTTTAGTCTTCCACGTCGAGTGGGATGTCGAAGGGTCCAGAGTTCTGTATCAAAGTTTCATTCAGGATAATCTAATGCTCCTGGGCACAGCTCCTACCTTTATCCCAAATCAAGGGGCTGGATTACCTGCTAGGTCCCTCCTATGGGTGGGACCCAGGAAGGGGGTGGTTACACCCCTTTCCCTTTGTCCAGTTTCGCGCCAGAGCTGGGACTGGAGTGTCCCAGCACCGGTTTGAACTGGACTATGCATGGGAAGCCTTGTGCTTCCCAGGCAGTGTCTAGTTTCATTCAACCCTCCCTGCTACAATCCACTATCTCCTGTCTCGGGTGGTGTAACACCTCCCTGTGACAGAATACCAATTGTCCAGGCCTCCCCTGCTGGAGTTTCGGTCAGCAGCAGGAGGCCAGACTCGTGTCTGTGGCAGCAGCATCCGTTTTGTGATGCTGGGGCTTTGGTTAGATTTAACTGCGTTTAAGTAAAGTAACATGTCTTCTCCCTCTAGAAGGGTGGAATGCTACACCCGTCGCCAGGACTGGCGAGGGGGTAGTATTCCAAAGCATATGATACCTTACACGACATGTTTTGATAAAGCCAAACCAAAGTTAGCAAGTAACCGCGAGGATTATAATGCACTTAAGAGTATATGGTAAGGCAATATCCAGGCACAGCTAAGGGAGTTGGTCCCGACAGCTGCAGACAGGCTCAACTCATGCTAGAGCACCATCTCACATAAATCCAAGCACTCTGCCTCCAGGATTGATAAGGCCTGCCATAGGAGTGACCTATAGGTGTATATGTGTCCAGCTATAGGTTCAGATATAGGTATACTGTATCTAAGCAAGGGGTGATTACACGACCTTGCCCCAGCTATGTGATCAGCCAGTTGTGTCAGTTTGGATAGCCAGCCAGGGGTGGCAAAAGATATGCTGTAGCCCCTGGTAGGCCTTGGATACACCTATGCCCTTGGTACCTATAGTACACTGTACAGGGATCGATAAGGTGACCCAATGTCCAATTGGAGATGTACCTAGGGTACATTGAGTCCATTTTACAGAGAGAGCAGATAGCCTGGGGCCCTGATTAGCAGGGTCCCAGGCCAACTAAGTCAAAAACCAGCTAAACACTAGGCAAAAAATCTGGGGTAACCATAGTCAGGTATCCATCTTCCTACACCTTTGAATTAACAAAAGACTGAAAAAAAAGCGGAGGAAAGCTAGAAATAGGGCAAATAAGGAAAGCTCTACACATACTGAAATTTAAATAGCTAAACCCAATAACGAAAGAGGAAGAACATCGAATTCAAATCAGAATCACTGCATGCCACAATTGATTTAGAATAAAAGAATAAAAAGAAAAAAATATCATATGGAGGAGTCAATAGGATGAACCAAACAAAAGTGGCAAAAAACAGCAAAGGAGAGGACAAATATTATGATATCTTCTCTAAATCATCCGCCCTCAGCTGTAAACAAAGACTTGTCAAAAGTAATATCAGTACTGTAACTGAAACTTTCAATCAAACCTCCTGCCCTCGTGAAGTCAAACAAAAAACAGACCAGGAAGTACAAACAGCAAATAGAGTTAAGGCAAACGGTTGTACAATAAAAGATCTCACTCCTTCTGAAACCCAAAGTGATCCAATGCATAGTATGACTAAAGAAAAGATCGCAAGGCTACCACAGGAGTCTGGAACCACGCTGTATAACGAGAATGACGCACAAAATCACATGCGTCCACCAAACCAAAACCAGACAGAGCACAATGAAAAAAACTCGTCCGGCCAAGTTAGGAACTATCACAAACAAGGTGTTTTTCCTGAATGGAAGGAAATGGGGAATACTGGAGGAACGTCAAATTATTGCAAAGAAAAAGAAACAACTGACGACTTGTTGTACTACAAAATGCAAGATAATTTAATCATTGTAAGAAGAGGTCAGAGTAGGCAGATCACCTACGCAGAAAACGGAAGAACAGGGGAAAAAATTAGCGACACAAGGCCCCAAAAAATTAGGACCATACAACTAGTCTTTAAGCTACTTTACGAATCGAGAGGACCACACGATATTCTAAACAGAGGAAATATCCTCCGGTTAATGAAAAACTTACCAACTCTTGAAGGGATGTCAACAGTAGACATCAAAACTGTGGGCTTTCAGCCAAACCCGGAAGGAACACTCCACTAACATTGATAACAGTACCCACAGGACCAATAGTAGACTCAATCCAGAAAGAGCACAGAAGCTTTCGTGATTGGGGTATATTAATAAGTCAACTGCCATCAAAGGTCTATCCAACACCCCTTTTAAATATTGGAAGCAACACAAACAAATCCCGGTTTGGAGAAACTAACACTGTTTTCTCCACATTAAAAAATCCTTTGGGCTAAATAAATCAGGAAGCCAAATTATGCTCTAACCCATAAGAGATAGAGGCAAATGAACACTGGATCATGGCATCCCTCCACGGTACCAAGGATTACTGACGAACTTTACCGCAAGAGCTACTGCAAGAACAGCCTACGGCCTTTTCTACAATGAAGATATGCTCATGGAACATAAATGGGATTTGTGGAAAATGGATGGAAGCTAAAATGCAAGGTTTCACAATTCAAAATCATATAATACTATTGTAGGAAACATGGGCAATAGACCCATTTATGTTAGAACACTACAGGGGATATTTCGAACCAGCTGTTAAATATCAGAAATTTGGACGCCCCTGTGGAGGTCTAGCAATTTTCGTATCGAATGACCTAGATGCAAAACTTGAGCTAATCCATACGAACAATTCAAACCTTCTTGCATTAAAAATTCGTTATAAAGCTGGTAAAAGTATGCCATATAAAACCCTAACTCTAGTCAACGTTTACATACCACCGAAACGGTTCTCAAAGAAAGTGATGACTACTGCCCTAAACGATCTATTATTGGAGCAAATTTTGGAAGAGTCACTGGCCGACTATATTGTAACAGGGGATTTCAATACCAATTTGTTAATGCCCTTAGTGCGGAGCGACTTTGCCCAATCCCAAAAACAACAATGGGCGATTCCGGACGCAATAACGGAACCGAGAACTGTCATTAAACAAAGCAGGATAGGGATAAATTTGGTGAAGGATATGAAAGCGCTGGGCCTCAGGACACTAAACGGTAGATTTCCAACGGACTCTCCACCGCCTTTTTCATTCCACTCAAGTAATGGTAACTCATAAATTGATTATACATTAACGTTGTTGTCTATTTTTAACAAGGTGACATTGCATACCTTGAATAAAGTTTCGGACAATGAACATAGCCAGCAAATTATTGAGATAAACCTATTGTGTCCAAAATCCGAGACCTTCCAGACAATCCCAGGTGAGATTTGTACCATTAACTATAAGAAACTCATATGGAAAACTGAAAATACGGGTGAGATCACGGTAAGGGCAAAAAATCTAGTGACAAAATGTATGGATGGAAAAATAAAGATTAATGTCATAGACCGATGGGAAAACATCACCCATGAAGTAGTCACTGACAATACTAAAACAACAGGTGTACAAAGGCTGAAGGTGGCCCAAAGAGAAAAAAGAGAAGCCAGAGAATCCTACATCTTTCTTTCACATACTGTAAGGAAACTCAGATGTACACAAAACAGGCTGAGGAGACAATTAACGAAGTCCCCACTCAACAAGGAAATAGTGGCCTAATTGAGAAAGACAAACTATACTCTAAGGAAATTGATTTGGAACGAAAAGAACAAAGCCAGACAAGATCTGTGGACAAAAATATTCCACGCTAGCACATTAGCAAACTCAAGGGAGTTCTGGAGATTAATTAACGGCCTAGCTAGACCGAAAAAAGTTGTTATAGGATCTAGTCTATCCGAAGAAGAATGGGTGATGTTTCTTAAAGCACATCCAAAATCTTAATCAACCAACACAGAAACAACATACTGCTAAAGGAAATTCCACAAAAGTCGACAAAGATGGTGATAGTGAAATCTTAATAGCTAAAAGTCAAGTGGCAAGATTGATAAAAAAGCAAAAAGATAGGGCCCCCGGTCCTAATGGCATTCCTTTTGCACTTTTTAAAGAAGCGCCCAATTTCTGGTCAATTTACCTTACAGATGTTTTTAACGAAGTGCTCCAGAGTGGACAAATCCCGAAATCATGGAATAGATCACTTATAACACCCATATTTAAGAAAGTAAATTGGCAATTGCCAGAGAACTATCGCCTAATTACTTTGCAGGACATGGATGCCAAGTTGTTTGCTGGAATTCTACTGACAAATTTAACTGATTGGGCAAAAGAGAAACGGGTGCTGCCCAGATCCAAACAGGCTTCGTCAAAGGCCTTGGTACATCAACAAATATTTTCACATTATCAATATTAATCGAGAAAGTAATTTTAGCTAAACAACCCTTATATTTGTGTTTTGAGGATTTTAAATCTGCTTTTGATTGCGTTGATAGAGAACTTCTATGGGATAAGCTTAGCAAACAAGGAATACCAGAAAAGCTGTTAAAGAGGTTCAAGCTCTTGCACTCAGAAACTTGGGTTAGGGTGAGGACGGGTAATGGAACATTAACCAAAATAATTCCTACATCACGTGGTATTAAACAGGGATGTGTGTTGGCTCCTTTGCTTTTTAATATATTTTTAGCCGATCTCACCATTGAGTTAAACCACATCAACACCCCCCCCCCCAAAGGTTAGCTCAAAAACAGATATCCAACCTATTAAACGCGGACAATGTCATACTCTTAAGTCACACTAAAGTGGGAATGCAACGAATAATTGATGGCATCTCTAAGTATTCCAAGGACAATGGTATGTACATAAACAAAGCTAAGTCCAAGGTAATGGTAATTACAAAAAGTGTACAACTAAAACACACACATAAATGGATCATGCAAGGCAAAAAATTGGAGCGAGTAGCTGACTACAAATACTTGGGCGTAACTTTCAACGACAACGGCAATTTCTAGATGCAAAAACTCGATATCACAAGGAAAGTGAATTCCCTTGTCGGGGCATTTAGAACAATACAGAAAACCACAGGAGACTTGTCTTATCGCCCCTTGTTAAAAATAGTTGCAGCAAAATTACTGCCTACCCTAACATATGGCAGCAAGGTTCTCAACAGGAAAGACGCGGAGATCATCAACACGGCGGTCGCCAAAACGTATAGAACTTTATTTTCTCTCCCAAGAAACGCCTCACAAGCCCAAGTGAGACTGGAATTTGGGCTAAACAATCAATGGTATGCAAGGAAAGGACAAACAATGAAAGTGTGGAATTGAATTAAAAATGATAAGGACGGGGAGGAGCCTAGCTCGCAACCGCGATGGCCGCCTGACTCCTCGGCTCCGCTGACCCTTTTGCAGTCTTCCCGGTTCCCGCATCATCCTGCTTCCTATCCGAGTACTGTCCTGTACTAGCGGAACCGGGAGGCAAGCCCGGTCACGCCGATGTGCCTCTTCACTCGATCCCGGCAGTGGGAGCCCCGGGACGCCCTCGCCCTTCTGGATGCCGACCGGCGCAGCCCGAGTCTTTGTCCTGCTGAAACGGCCGGCCCTGTACATGAAGACGGCGGCCATTACGGGTCAGATAGCGCCGGCTGTTTTCCTCCGTTGGCAGCGCCCGCATTCCTGCGCCTGGCACCGCGGACCCTGACTCTGGGCGCCGCCACTACTGGAGCTACAAAGTAGCTGCTCTCCAGCCTCGGCACGGCTCCTCCGCAACATTGTCTCCCCTGACGCCGCTGTGAGCGCCATCTTCTCGCCTGCCCTCGGCTCCCACATTTATTAACTCAGAGCTGCCGGTGAGGACGCAGGCATTGGCCCGATCCCTTTCACGTCTGTACCGGGATGGAAACTACTACCTCTGTGCACCCAGGCTGCTTCCAAAGTGCCTCGACCCGGCAGGGGGCTCGTGGGATTGCTGAGGGTGATGGCGAACATCCAGTGGGACAGCCTCTCGTCTGCTATACTCGAGTGCCGGAGGGGGCTGCGTCTCTGCCCATTGAGGCACCCTTGCAGCTCGGTGACATACTGCGCGCCCTAGTCGACCTTGGGTCCGCCATGCGTACTGTTACTTGTGAATTGGGGGCTCGGATGGACGCTACCCTGCTTGCTGCCCCCCAGTCTGCCCGCCTGTGGGACACTACGCCACACCCCACGGCTGTTTTCCATGGGTTTCTCGCCAAAGTCGCCATTGGACCGCTGCGGTCGCGAGACCCCATCATTGCTGAGGCGCTGGTGGCAGCTCCCCCAAAGGTACGCAAGCTTTCTGGGGTATCGGACTGGCTTGGAAGGCGCCGTGAGACATCGCGCCTGGGGGCTTCCTCGGGGACACATGGCGGACCTCCGTCTCTCATCCTGAAACGGCCTTCATCGTGTGGACTACCTGCCTTTGGTGGACCATTGTCGTGCTCCGGATCTTCTGCTATAATTGAGGACTACATGGTAACGACTTGGATGGACTTTTGCGATCGTCCCCTGATTCGGCAGTGGTCCCTCAGTGTGCTCCCACCTTCCAAGTGGGCCATCGTGCAGCTGGATTGTCTCGTTGCACCGCACCGTAGGGGACAGGGTTGAGGATGCCCCCTCCTGCTTCAGGACTGTCTCTTTTGAACTGCTGGGTTGTTGACGGACTGCCGGGGACATTGAATATCGGTATTGTACTGGTCTTGGGGTCGGGGTAAGGGCGGCTAAGGAACTGTACGTTAATTGTGTTGAGTTTATTTCACGGGCCCTCCTCCGGTCTTATGTGAATTGTATTCCTTTATTTTCTCCTACTTTCCTTTTCTTTTTCTCCTTCTCAATTTTCTCTTTCTTACTATATTTCGGGTTATGGGGAGACAAACACTCTGCTAGGGGGGGGGTAGGCCGTAGCCTCTGCATGTGTGTAGGGTGGGGGGGTAAATTTTAGTTCGTTTTTCTTTCTATGGTGCCTTTTTGTTTTTCTATGATTTCTTCTTTTTCTAGGCCCATGTTAGGCATGCTGGGGGAAGGGTGGTAGCGCGGTATTAGTTGGGTTGTTACGTCCTCTTTGGGGGTGTGCATAACTTGTGACCATCCTCTGGCTGGAACCTGCATGTAGCGAACTGTGCTGACTGGTAAGGGTGTCTTCTGTCGAGTCCCACCTACATGGACCTAGTTCTTAATTTCTTTGTATAAGTACGGAACAGTATGACCTGCTCTTAATAGTTGCGATGAAAACCTTTAAAATTAACCTTCGCTGATCCTGAGACATGGTAATGTGGTAATTACAGTGTAATCTTAATGCTCGCTTACAATGAGAGATGTTACTGTGTCGCCGTAACGCAGCATTGGTGCTTAACTGTTTTCGTGGCCGGCCGGCAGGTTGTAGGCCCGTATTTGTTCTGACTCAATGCACAATAAAGGTTTTCAAAAAAAAAAAAAAAAAAAAAAAAAATGATAAGGACAAAGAAATGTCACGTCTACTGTGGCAAGAATTAAAAAAGAATAGGAACCTAAGTGCCAGCTCCTACTTAAATAGAGCAATTGATGAATTTGGAATAACACCATTTGGAACACCACCGTTGTGCAGGAGAGCTTTAAAAAACAGTAAATAAACTTACTGATCATCTCTCCTTGATGAAGGACAAAGATATTTTCGTTAAAAGAAAGCATGCATGACGGATCGTGAATGGATTCAAGAAAAAAAAGGTCCAAACTTACCTGGAAACTTCATGGTCGAAAAAAAGCTTTGTGAAAGCTAGATTTGGCTATTTTCCAGGCTTATGTCACTTGGCACCATGGAAACGATCAAATGATAACTGCCTATGCAGGCTATGTAAATCAGGATAAGAAGCCATCTTACACTTATTGTGTCTTTGTCCGGATTTGGGAGTTGAAAGAAAAATTATACTTAAGAAACTATTTAATAAACGTGGTGTAAGGACTTGTAGGCAGGCTTTAATGGCAAGATTAAAACCAGAAGACCTACCAATTCATTCAGCATTCGCCAAATTTCTTTGTATGGTACAAAAAAGCTGGAAGCTTGTGCTTGATTAAATTATGGACTGTGTGAATATGAAGCTGCAGAACTAACCTCAAAAATAACCTTAAAACGATTAATTATTATAGCATCTAATGTGTATGGTAAATGCCGAAGTTTTATGGAAATTAATTGAACATATGGATTGTTTTAGTATTTTATATCTGTAAATGTTTTGGCAATTTTTTTGTAAGATTTTAATTAATCAAACAAATAAATGTATTATTATTATTGGTTTACAAAAACTGTTTGAAAGGAACATTACATAGGATAAGGTGATATTTTGATAAGTCAAGCACACTTGCTGTTTGGATTAGCAACATTGTGTGCTGAACTTGAGACCTGTGTGCTCAGTTAAGTGTTCTATGAACTGCTACTATGGTAACAGGCAGAACGCAGATTGGGGGTAGGGTTCAAATTACGTCAATTGGAAAGGGTTGAAATGTGTAACCAATAAAAATGTGTGTTAGCTTTTGAATTAATGTGGGAAGCAATGTGATTTGATATTTACATGTATGTGTGTGCAGAATAAAAGGAAAAGTTTGCCACTTTTTGGTTTTGTTAAGAGCAGTGCAGTACAGAGGTTCTGAATAAGAAACTCTGGTGTGTGACTGACATACTTCTTAATCTACAAATCAATTTGAGAGGTGAGTTATTAATTTGTGAGGAGTTGTATGTGGTGTCTTTGTTTTTAATACGATTAATGTGTTTCTCCTGGTAAAGTCCAGGGAGTAGTCTTGCTTGTCTGGAATCACACTGTGAGTCTGTGTGCATTTGGGAACCATTGTGAGAGAAGCATTTGGTAACTTCATGTGTTTGCTGACGGATAACTGCTTTAAAACCTGTCATGTTGTAAGGTTTTAGTAGCATTAGAAGCCAGTCATTGTTTATGTGTTTGCAAAATGAGTCGGGCTTCCACACTAAAGTGCAGTTCTAAAATATGTTGAATGTGTGCAGCCACTTTACCTCTTCCAGACTAGTACATGTGTTTTGATAAAGTCCAATGGATAGTTTTGCTGTCTAGAATCACACAGTGAGTCTGTGTGCATTTGGGAACCATTGTGAGATAAGCATTTGGTACTTCATGTTTTTGCAGACACATAACTGCTTAAAAACCTATCCTGTTAACAAGTTTTGGTAGAATTAGAAACCAGTCATTGCTTATGTATTTGCAAAATGAGTCTGGCTTCCACGCTAAAGTGCAGTTCTAAAATATGTGGAATGTGTGCAGTCATCTTGCCTCTTCCAGATTAATAAATGTTTTTTGGTAAAGTCCAAGGGATACTGTTGCTTGTCTAGAATCACACTGTGAGTGTATGTGCATTTGGAAACCATTCTGACAGAAGCATTTGGGTACTTCATGTTTTTGAAGACAAATTACTGCTTAAAAACCTTTCCTGTTCTCAAGTTTTGGTAGGATTAGAAATCAGCCATTGCTTATGTATTTGCAAAATGAGTCAGGCTTCTACACTAAACTGCAGTTTTAAAATATGTGGAGTGTGTGCAGTCATCTTACCTCTTCTAGACTTGTAAATGTTTTTGGGTAAAGTCCAAGGGATAGTCTTGCTTGTCTAGAATCCCACTGTAAGTCTCTGTGCATTTGGGAACCGTTGTGAGAGAAGCATTTGGGTACTTCATGTATTTGCAGACACATAACTGCTTAGAAACCTATCCTATTGACAGGTTTTGGTAGAATTAGAAACCAGTAATTGCTTATGTATTTGCAAAATGAGTCAGGCTTCCACACTAAAGTGCAGTACTAAAATATGTGGAATGTGTGCAGTCACCTTACTTCTTCCAAGCAAGTAATTGTGTTTTGGTAAAATCCAAGGGATAGTGCTGCTTGTCTAGAATCACACTGTGAGTCTGTGTGCATTTGGGCAACCATTGTGAGAGAAGCATTTGGGTACTTCATGTCTTTGCAGACAGATAAATGCTTTAAAACCTGTCATGTTGTCAAGTTTTAGTAGTATTAGAAGCAAGTCATTGCTTATGAATTTGAAGAATGAGACAGGCATTCACACTAGACTGCAGTAGTGAATTGTGTAAAATGCGTGCAGTCACCTTACCCCTTCCAGACTAGTGAATGTGTTTTGGTAAAGTTCAAGGAACAATGCTGCTTTTCTAGAATCACACTGTGAGTCTGTGTGCATTTGGGCAACCCTTGTGAGAGAAGCATTTGGGTACTTCATGTCTTTGCAGACAGATAACTGCTTTAAAACCTGTCATGTTGTCAAGTTTTAGTAGTATTAGAAGCAAGCCATTGCTTATGCATTCGAAGAATGAGACAGGCATTCACACTAGACTGTAGTAGTGAATTATGCAAAATGTGTGCAGTCACCTTACCCCTTCCAGACTAGTGAATGTGTTTTGGTAAAGTCCAAGGAACAGTGTTGCTTGTCTAGAATCACATTGTGAGTCTGTATGCATTTGGGTAACCAATGTGAGAGAAACATTTGGGTACTTCATGTGTTTCCAGACACATAACTGCTTAAAAACCTATCCTGTTCTCAAGTTTTGGTAGAATTAGAAACCAGTCATTGCTTATGTATTTGCAAAATGAGTCAGGCTTTCAAACTAGAGTTTTAATTATAAATTCACCCATTGTCTCTCCTTATACTACTCTAATCATTCAGATTTCTACTAAGAGTAAGAAAATCTGGCAGAAATTAGTGGATGTTAGGAAAGTGCAAAAGGCGACTTTGTATCTGATAAAAAACAATGAGTACTATAAAATGTGTATATGGGAGAAGAATAAATACTTTTAGCAGAAGATGCTGAAACGTCTAGTGGACAAATTGAAAAAGTGGACATGTCCAGAAGTGAAGAAATCTATGAACATTACAGTGTACATCCACTTCATTCAAAATAAGTGATGGGGAATACTATTGAGTTATACCTAACGAAAAAAGTGAAGGGAAGTCCCATGAGTGTATGGGAAGAAAGCTTGGAAACACGTTGTTTTCTGCAGTTGTTCCCAACAGGGAAAGGAGGACGATATGATGAACGACCTGTGCAGATTCCTGCAACTGAATATCGGACAACAAGATTGTATGCAGAAGATCCAAGTTTTCGACAATGTATCCCATATATATTTCATCTTTAGTTTGAGAGTGACTAGTCTGGACTTTCATATGCAGTCAATCACATATTGAAAACAGGAGTTCATCTGCAAAATGTTTCTGCAAAGGAATTAATGGATAAAGTGCACCAGAGAGATGATCATTCAGAATCTCAACTGATTATTCTGATGGCATGTCATCATAGCACTAATGAGTATTGGTACCGTCGTCATGGAGAACTTAAATGTATGCTAAGGAACTTAGGAACTCCTATGTGGTTCCTTACCCTAAGCTGTGCTTAATACGCTTGGGATGATTTACTTGAATTTCTTCGAGAGGCAAATTCGAATATAAAAAATATTGAATACAAGACACCTAGAGAATTGTGCTCTTTGGATCCTGTTAATGTATGCAGGTATTTCAATCATAGAATTGAAGCTATAATGTATTTTATCTGCAATTAAAAAAATCCTCCTCTTGGAGAAGTTGTGGATTTCTTTTGGAGAAAGGAGTATCAAGCAAGAGGTGCTCCTCATATACATATGATGTTATGGATCAAGGATGCCCCCAAATTCAGAACAGATTTGGATGATACTGTTTTGTTTTTTATTGAAGAATATGGCACATGTGCTATACCCAAAAGCACAGAAGAAAACAACTTACGACAAGTCTTACGATTCCAAAGCAATTGATGTGCAAAATACTGTTGACGAAAGTACAAGTCTAAGGATAAGTTCTATACCAAATGTCGTTTTGCATTTCCACCTCCTGTAATATCCAAAGGAAGAGTGAACAGTTTTATATCAGCTATGCAACATACCATTACAAGAAAGTCTCCAAAAAATACCTACAATTTGAGAAGAAGCAAAGAATCAAAATACATAAATGATTGTAATCCGGTTATTCTGTCAATATGGAATGCTAACATGGATATTCAGTACGTTGCGGACAATTCCATTGATGTTGCTCGATATGTAACGTCCTACATTACAAAATCAGAAAAGATGGAATTGAAAGAAATGTGGGAAGAGAGTTCTCACAAGAATAGTCTACGTAAGAAATTATACAGTTTCAGTTTGAAGATGTTATCCCATCGAGAAATCCGAGCCTATGAATGCTCAGATTGGTTATCATCTGCAAGTCTATACTCCAAATCTAGAAGAATCATTTGGGTGAGTCTACGTCTTGCTGCAACACAAAATCGGGCACTTAAATATGTACAAGAAATGGAATATTTAGCAGATAAAGATCCGGAAAGGACAGATATTGTGAAAACAAATATGTTGGACACATATTATCCAAATAGAAGTAATCGTCTTGAGAACATATGTCTCTAAGAAGTGCTGCAAAACTACATTTTTAAACGGAATACTACAGAAAACATCAATGATGGAAAATATGTAGTGATTGGTTCTGAAGGATGTTTGGTGAAACAAACAAGAGGACATTTGATTAATCGCAGGAAACTAAGTTGCGACAGTCCTGATAAAAGGGAATTTAACTAGTTAGCCCTTTTGCAACTGTTCAAACTGTGGCATTCAGATTTGGAATTACATGGAGATTTTCAGAGCTATGAAGATTCCTTCAATGCGTGTAAAGATAACATTGAATGTACTGTTTTTGAAAATTATGGGAAAATGTTGAACAATGAAATTGATCAAGAAGCTACTATTGCAGCTGAGATTGCTAGAGACAGTTCTCAAGACAGTCAAAGTTCTGCTCCACTGAGTCAAGATCCACTAGGACAACCAATTGTTGAAAATGAAGCAGCAATCGCCATGAATGAGGTGGAAACAGCAATGCATGAAGCTCAAGAATATGTAATAGACTTAGCAAACTTGGAAGAACAACTAAATGTTGAACAGAAAGAAATATATCAGCAGCTGAGACAACAGATTGACCATTGATTTCTTCATGAAAAGAAAGAATGCACATGCACATCATTTCAAACTATCCAAATGTATGTGAGTGGACACGCTGGGACAGGAAAAAGTTTCTTAATTAAAGTAATCGCCAGTTATCTACAGAAAACAAATGAGCCACATTTGTCTTGTGTTGTAACTGCTCAAACTGGGTTGGGAGCACACAACATTAAAGGAATTACATTGCATCATTTACTTATTCTACCTGTGGAGCATGAAAACAAATTGGAATATCACAAGCTATCTGGAAAAGCTTGTTGTGAAGTTTCAAGAGTGCTAAATAAAATGAAACTTCTTATTATTGACCAGGTAAGCATGGTCTCAAACCTAATGCTTGCTTTTGTGCATTTAATAATGCAGCAAATTCTTAAAACAGACTACGATGTCTTATTTGGAGGAAAAAGTGTCATAGTTTTTGGAGATCTACTGCAACTTACTCCCTCAAAAGGACAACCAATATTTAAAACACTTGCGCTTGAAGACACCAGAAAGTCTTAGGGTAGCGTTGGAAAAGTTAACATTTGGTCATATTTTGAATACAAAGAACTCATTACAAATATGTGACAGGAAAATGATGTTGATTATGGAACTATTCTTCAAGATATAAGAATTGTCAAACAAGCTTTGCAGAGTCAATTACTTTCCAATTTGTTTTTAAATGAAAATATAGTTCCTGAGAAAATATATATGAAAATTGCAGAAAACAAATCTGTAATCTGCTTAATGCCAACACTGTGTGAGTGTTCTATATTCAATGAACAACTTTTGAAGCTGAAAAATTAAGAAATAATAAAAATGGAAGCCATTGATAAAATAGAGCATGAAGGAATCACAATTATTTTGACAGAAAAGTTGAAAACAAAATTGGATTCTTTAGAAAAATCGATATCTAAATCTGCTGGTTTAGAAAAGAATCTCTATGCATGTATAAACTGTTGGGTAATTTTAAGGCGTAATTTGGATGTAGAAAAAGGTTTAGTTAATGGAGCAATGGGCAAAGTTGTGGATTTTGTTAATTATCAGAATAAAGATGGAATTGAATTTAAAAAAAATAATTTGATCAGATTGAAGAAGTAAAACAAATTGGTCACTGCTCAATTTGTTTTTGCTTGACAAAGATTTATATGTCAGTAGAAAACAGTTTCCACTTTCTCTGGCATATGCAGTGACTATTCATAAATCTCAAGGTTTAAGTGTAGACAATGCTTTGGTGAACATTGGAAGTACAGTGTTTAAAGAGGATATGGCCTATGTCGCTTTGTCCAGAGTCAGAACTTTATCAGGTTAGTTTTTGATTGATTTTGATGACACAAAGGTTACTGCAGATGCAAACTGTGTAAGGAGTATACTAGGTTAAGAAGAGCATATGCTCCCAATTTAGATCAATATCCTGTATTTGAAAAGCGTGTGGTAGGTCGAAAAAGAAGGTATGAGAATATCTGTAGTGAAGGTACAGAGAAGGATAAAAACAAGATAATGTGATTGCAAGCAAAAAGAAAAAGGACACTGTTGAAGAGATTGTTGGTTATCAGTTTGAAAATAGTTCAGGTATCAACTTCTGTGCTAATGTAGGGGTTGTTGCTTTTTTTCTTGAAAGTTTGCAACAGCAAATTATAGAGAATTGGGAAAAAAGATGTTGTTCCTTGTTGCTTTCTGTTTATGAAAAATTGAGTACTGATAAAAGTAAAATGCAAAGCATTTCTGATATTCGTAATCTATTGGATATATGTTCTGGTTCTACACAATTTATGCAGAATATCCAACAAGATGCTCAGGAATTTCTAATGTATATGCTTACCATATTGGAAAATGAAGGCATAGAAATTGAAAATCTTTTTGGCCTTTGTTATAAATGGGAACATCAATGTGAAAATGGTATGTTTACATGTAGCGCTAACCTAGACATTGAATGATTTATATATTTGACATTACCAGACTGTAAATCAGTGTCTTTCAAAAAAACTAGTTAAAGCAGCAAATCAAAACATGGAGTGTAGCCAATGCGAATCAGAAATGTTATAAATATTATTATTTATAGAAAGATATGGACATAATATCATTTTAATGATGCAACGTTGTACAGCTGATGGAAGAAAATTGGAAACTTTAATTAAACATTTTGTTGCAACTCAAGTATCAATATCAGGACGAACTTTTGTAGCAGTAGCAATTATTTCCCATGCTGGTCCTTCTACAACATCTGTACATTACACTGCCTTCTTAAAATGTGATCAAGGATGGACATATTGTAATGATGCTCAATTAGTTTTAAAACAACGTTTGCCTAAAGAATTACCAAATTCCTACTGAGGAATTTATTAATAAGTATTAAAACGATTACTATTGGACAATTTCAATATAAAGGATTTCAGTAATACCATTTGGCCTAGAGGAAAGGTGTATCTTTGAATTATGGACTTTTTTTGCAAATTCACTCAGCATATATTTTTAAACAACAACATTTACAGTGTATATAAATTCAAGTAAGAAAATTTCTTGGGAGTAAGCATTTTATATATGTGTGATTTGTATTATATGATATGTTATTGAGGATGTAGTTTTTTTTAAACTATCTTATTGATTGTTTTTTTTTTGCTCGCTGTTATGTGATGAGTACGATTGAAATCACTGTTTTTAGTGAAATTCAATATATTCTGGGAACAGCAAAAAAGGCAAAGAAAATAATTTGTAAAATGTTAAAATTATGCTGTGTTGTAAAAAAAGATAATATTATATATTATAACTGTATTTTTTTACTCTGTCACAGATCCTAATTCTAAAATATGAAATTTTCAGAAACGTTACATTATAAAAAACAACTGAAAAAATGTGTAGCGTTTTTTATTTCTATTACTGTGAAGGTAAGTTTAACTAACTATTAAAATGTACAATGGCCTGTGTTTGCACACAGGTGAAGAAAGGGGAGATGTGGAGTAGATATGTGTGGAAAGATGGTCTGTGGACATTTTAAGTTACAGGATAAAGTTAACATCAATAGTGAGTGTCCCTGGGGCCAACTAACCCACCAGATATGTGCAGAAAGTGTCAGACAGTTGCATTGCAAAGAGGTATAAAATGGGACATGGCTTCAGACCACCTCTCTGTAATGCAGCTGTATGGTGTTCAATAGAGATACATGGTGGGCTACTAGGGTCCAGGGAGTTTCAGGATTAACAGAGACTAAATTCTTGAACTTAAAACACGTCACAGAGTGTGTTTGCACATGTCACATCAGGCCCGATCCCTTCACTTCACAACTCTATAAGCATGTCGTATCACTTTGCCAAAACCTAAGTACTTATAAATGTACCTTGTTCTCTCTTTGCAGTACTGAAAATATTCTTCTTATTACTCATATAGTTAAGGATTGGCCTATTCATTAACCCTAGTGCAAGTGAATTTCTTTATATACTATGCAAGCACATCTGCAAGAAGCTCGAAAGTATTAATGCAGTCTTCAAAACAACCAGTTCATACCTATGTAGTTTGGAACCTCCCTGTCATAGGATACCGTGTGACCTGAAAAAAAAAGTTTTGATTGGTTCATAATATTTCCCATTCTACCTATTGAAGGACCGCAAACAATTCAATCATTCTTCTTTGAGCATCTTTGGAGACATAACTCTGTGCTTACCTCCTGTCACACTCATGCAATTTTTCAAACAATGAATTAGCAATATTTTCTTATTATAACAGTCTTGCAATACCTAAGCACTTATGGGGCAAATTTCCTAGCATCCTGTGCCAACAATATGTCACTTTTTGTAACATAGTGATGGCGCAAGACACTCTTTCATATTTACAAGGAGAGGAAAAGGCACTTTGTGTATCTTTTCTTTTCCATGTAAATACGACCTCATCATAGACACCACTTTGTGTTGAAGGGACGATCTATAGGTGTTGCTGTGTGTGTTTACACAGAACACTCCTAGAACAAGACACATCTCCAGATTTATCAGAAATTATAAATCTGGACATGTGTGTAAATGCTGCATCATCCTCCAATTGGTGTAGCAAGGCACAACAAGGGGAATTGTTTTCATTTCTCCTCATTTTTTCTCTTTCAATATATGTTACAATGCACTACATACACTGAAGGAGAAAAAGTGCCTTCACTGATTGTTTTTGTGCAGGAAGGTGTGTCTTTCTGCACAAAAACAAACTCCACACGACACAGATATCCTTGCACCATGGTGCAAGGGTGCCTGTGTCACCACATGGCTGTGATTTAAGCAGCAGTGCAGAGGGAAGCATAGACTTGCAACATATTTATGTACATATGTTGCATCCCTGTGCTTCGGAAGTACCACAGCACACTGCAGCTAAAGAGCTTACAGTGTCATGCTGCAGCACTTCCTTATAGTTCTGCACTTATACATTCACCATACACCACAAATGCATTATTTCAGTCAATTATGCAGTACACATACATTTGTCTAAACTTTCACACACTATCATTCAAATATAGCTCTTTTTTAACCAGAGTAGTTAGTGTTGAAATATCTTTTTTTATGTTTTTTTAAGTTCCTATTTTTTTGTGATTTTCTGAACAATTTATTTTTGTTTTTTGGGGGGGTTTTAAAAGGAAAAAAAAGACAACTGGAGGAACAAAACAATGAACTTCAGGGAAAAAAAACTCTAGCACCGATGGTTGTCTACTGCTCTGCAATCCAAACCCACAGACTGCTCACCGTAGCAGAGCAATCTGTTACACTTAACACAGTGCATCTTTGCGTTTGCAAATTGAGGATGTATGTCCAGATGTTGGTCAGAAGGAGACGTCCGAGAAGTGCTTGGTACTGCTGGTGGTGGTGGTGGGTTCTCCCGGACTCTTCTGCACTCCTCATGTGCCAGGTTAACAGGGTGCAGATATTTAAGATGCTTCAGAATACTTGCAGTTCCGCAAGAGTACTTTTTGTTAGGATCTCCACGTGAGAGGACAGACAGCTTTACAAATCTTACAAGTGACTTTTTTAGCTTTCACTTTCTTCTGTCCTTCTGTAAATGTAAAAAACTTCCAGACGATCGAAGTATATCTCTGATAGTGTGCAGGTTCATGTTCAAATCCTTCTTCATTTGAATGTTCTGAATCAGAAGATTCCTGCTGTGCTGAAGCCATTTCTTTTGAATCAAAGGAAAACCAGGTGTGCAATTAGCAAAAAATCAGGTTCTTCTCAGTAGAGTTGTTCCTCCAAAGAAGGTTCTATGAAGAATAATTGAAATGGGTGGGGTCCTTCAATAGTTAGAATAGGAAGTGTTATGAACCAATCAAATCTCTTTTTTTCTGGTCACATGGGATCCGCGTAGGGTGCGCATTCGCAGCACGCACCCAACGCGACTTCGCGAAATTATATTTAAACGTAATGTAGGTTTATTAAAAGTAAAAATATATTATTTTTATGATTAGATCAGATAATGTCTTACCCTAATATATATATTAAATACATATATATATCTTTTTAGACATTAAAATGCTTTGCAGGAGTCGCGCATCCACCACGTCGAACACATATATGACATCACGCAGAAGCGCGCGAGAGTCGCGTTACGTAATACGTATATGTCGCGTATGCGCTTGGAGTCGCTTACCGGTCGCATGGTGATCGGGCAGGAAAATACGCACCCATTGCACACCCTACGTGGATCCTACACAACAATCCTAAAATGGCAGCTAGGTTCCACGCATTGATCAAGAAAGGTAGGCTTTGGGTGCACGACTCCCAAAAAAATAAATAAAAATAACAATAAAGAAAATAATATAAATATATTTAAAAATATATAAAATAAAATAAAAAATATCTAGAATTTCAAAATTTTTAAAACTTTTTTTCAATTTATATAAAAATATGTAATGTAATTTAAAAAATAAAATATCTAAAAATAAATAGTTTAAAAAAATTTAGTAAATCAGTATAAAAAAAAAATATATAATAATTAATACATTTAAAACATTTTATTGAAAAAAACCTTTGAGATTCACTGAAAAAAACATTGGTTTCAGACATGTTATAGTTAGGAATTAGCATTTAAAAAACCTTTGCAATTCCCACAAAAAACCATAGGTTTCAGACATGTCATAGTTAGGAATTAGCATTTAAAAAAACCTTAGAAATTCTCTGAAAAAACCATAGGTGTTAGGGGTGTTATAGTTAGCTGGACATTTCATTCGTACAAAAACATTGAAATTCTTCTGTTATAGTTAGTTGTACTAACTATAACTCATGCGAATCCACTGTTGAGGATGTCACATATTACATCATTCATGACATGGTCAGTGACATCACTGATGACATTACTTAAGACATTACTGATGACATCACTGATGACATCATTCATGTGACAATCTGATACACCTCATCATACACTAGTATAACCTTTCATCACTCACTATAAAATATAGGTTACCATGTTTAAAACAATGACACACCAATACAACTTTCTAAAACCCCACTCACTGATTTGTAGAACTACTCACACATCTAAACACTAGCCTATAGATTCACTCATACATGCTGACAAAGATCGATAGTACACTATTAAATATACTTATACACCTATATCAACATTACACACCAGCACACATCCTATTCACCTATGCCGCCATCCTTCTCACGTATGCAAACAATTGATCATACTTACATTTACTCAGCTACACACTTATACAAACACTACATGATTTATTCATATAGATAGAAAGTCATACTTAGTGTGTTATAAAATCACTATTACAAGTATACAGTTTTCCACACAGTCACTTATACAATCACTGAGTCTTATATATACTTATTTATGTACAAGAACTGTCACATACACTGCCTTTTATTTTTCTACTTTGTTGGATATGTATCATCGAGAAATATGTTTACTCATCATCTCACCCATAAAGATATTTACTCACCAAAGAACTGTTTCCACATGCAGTCATAACCTCATATACCTACTAAATCAACTATTTACAAATCTTTGGACAATCACGCACCTCCCACCCAAACACACATACATTCACTCTCCCATACAAATACTCACTTAACTAAATAAAAACTAATATGGAGTTTCACATAGGTAGTGACCAACTTATGCGGTAGTTTACATAACAAGAGTCAGAAGGATACAGATATTCACACAGTTTAATCACTATCCCATAAATTTAGTGAGACACTTTAAATTAGTCATTTAGACAGTCAATCACACTACTACTAAATCCTTCATCCAAACACTTATACTTCCACTCATTCTTCAATGCAGATTCCTATATATATAATACTTATTTAAATAGCGAACCAAACCACATTCACTGGATGATGTCATCAGTAATGTCATTTGAGATGTCATCAGTGATGTTATCAATGATGTCACTGACCATGTCATGAATGATTAATATTTGACATCATCAGCAGCAGTGGATTGCGGGCACACGAGTTAAAGTTAGTACAGCTAACTATAACGGAGGAATTTCAATGGTTTTGTACGAGTGAAATGTCCAGTTAAATATAACACCCCTAAAACCTATGGCTTTTTCAGTGAATTTCTAAGGTTTTTTAAATGCTAATTCCAGAACCTTGTTTCTATTCAAAAAGCGTTTTTTTCTTTTGCCAATATCTTTGGCGTCGTTTGAAGAATGTTCGCAAAATTTTGAAAACTAATGGGGCGGTCAGGCCAGCTCCTGGGTTTAAAGTTTCAGGGAGATTTGTCAAGCGGGGGCCGATAAAAAGGAGGGGTCCCAAAACACATTTTCTATATGTTTATTTTCATAGGAAACTTTAGACACGACTGCTAAATGGAATTACATCAAATTTGGCAAAAAGGTAGCTCTTGGATCAGAAAGCACCTATTCTTTTAAATGACGTAAATCTGTTCAGTAGTTCCTGAGAAATGTAAACATATCTCAGATATACAAATAAGCCTGCGGTGGATCCGCAAACCCTTCCGATCTTGTGCCTAAGATCTGATTGGCATTTCAGTTCGGGCTAGACTGTTCCCATTGGGCACGGGGTCAATACTGATTTGCATATGGCTGGGTTCAAACTGGAATCACATGGGCATGGGGAGCAAAATAATTAAGGATTTAGGCCCAGATCTCTGTACTGGGGTGAAGGTATGACATTGTTCTGCATTCTGTCCATCAATTGTTTTTTTTTGCATTTGACCTCTAAGTGCAACTCTAGTGCCTGATGAGGTAACTGTCTGGCATTTGGTGGCCTTCTCACAGGACTAGTTACCAGCCTGAAGTAAGACACAATGTGCATGGGACTGTGGGGTACTCTCATGCAAAGGGCTCGCACCACGGACTCACCGAACATTGTCACTCTTATACTGGGGCCGAGGTAGGCCCCCCACCCTGGCACCACGTCACCCCATATTCCTAAGTGACTCCACTGTTGACAGTTTTTTTGCTTTTTTCTCTTTTCTTAACACTGTCTCCGGTGTACAGTTTGGGGGTGATTTATTAGACGGGTCCTACCAGGGCAACTGTCCTGGGGCAATTGTATTTTCACTTGATGCAGTGTTTCAACGAGATGCTCTGAAAGTGTTCCAAACTGTATTTGTTGCCTACCTGCACGGCACATATAAGTATAGGACTTCCCGAGACTCCATCGGCCAGTTTGCTTGTAGGCAGGGAGGTCTCACACTCTTCCCTTTTGCTTTGCACTATTACTACCATGGCAGATGCACTGGTTGATGCTCGTATCTCCTAATATCACATCATCAAAACGCTATCGAATTCATGCTTGTCTCAAGCAGTCATGTTCATATAGCTATTCTCCAGTAAACACACCTTAATACCACTGAGTTACATAAGCTTTGTGCTAAATGGAGAGGGCAGGCACATAACACTTCAGCGTCCTCCTTTGCTCGAGGGGTACTAATATGAATCACACCAGGAGTACCTTACATTGTATGTACACTGAGAGTGGATGCCGTGGTCGATATGTGATTCTGGAAGGTCACCTGTATTGTGCACCTCTTGCCATGACTGCAATCTTTGCCTCCAACATACAGCAGGGGAAGTGTCTCAACACCCTTAAACTGGTGCACTTTGGGGGTAGGAATATTAACTGTGTCCTGGATGTGGTCTATGGTCACTCCACACCCCCCCTGATAGGCAGCTGTGACAAAGTATGCTGCACAGCACTTCAGTCAATGGTTGACACAAATGCGTCTTCAGGATGTATGGCGGCTTCTACATCCATTGGACCGTGAGTACTCCTTCTATTCACAGGTGAACGATGTGCACACCAGAATTGACCTGTTTCTATGCACAGCCCAACTTGGTGCCCAGCTGGCTGGGGCAAAATTAATGGCATGCACCCAGTCGGATCTCTGCCCATTGCTGTTTACCTTGCGATAGGGACGCCAATGTCCATTTATTCCCACTTGGCGACTACAAGTGAAGGCTTTGTCTGACCCACCGTTTCATGCAGATCTATCCCAGGGCATCAATCGGTACTTTGAACTCAACGCGGGCATTGTGAAATCACGGGTAGTTGAGTGGGATACTCATAAGGTGTTGGTACGCGGCCATTGTTTATCGATTCCTGGGGGATACTTAAACATTTGTTGAGGGACCTTTTGAACATAAAGCGCAACCTTTGTTCCCTAGAAATATAGGCGTCCAATCACTAAGCCTTGGCTAAGCAGCTTCACCAGCTGCGCAGTGAAGCAGAGGGAAACTTAACCAAACACGATTACAGGTGGCGTGCAGCCCCGAAGCATGCAGAGGGGAACCGCTCGGGGATATTACTGGTTTGGCTTGTACGCAAGGATCAACAGCGTGTTCCCATAGATGCAATTCGCAAAGCTGGTAACAGGCTGCTTACCTTACAGCTGAATTTCAACGGGCCTTCCGTGATCATTAGCGGGAGCTTTATGCTGCCACAGTCCCCTCAATTCCGAACCGCTTAAGTGAATACTTTGGACCCCTCCAACTGGCGCAGCTGAATGCATTACATTGGGCTGAGCTGGACGAACCATAGCATCTCAAGGAGGTACGCATTGCCACATCTCAGATCGCTTGTAACAAGACCTTGGGCGCTAATGGCTTACCGGTTGAGTATTACACCACCTTCCTCACCCAAACCACTCAACACCTTCTTGATGTGTTTAATGAGGCCCGGGAGTGGGGTCACCTACTGGACTTACTTCGTGAGGCCCTGATTGTGGTTCCGCCCAAACCCAGCAGAGACCTGTTGGATGTTCACTAATGCTGCCCCCTCTCCCTGCTTAATATGAATTGTAAAATATAGGATATTGGCGAACCATCTCCTCCCTTTCATTCAGTTCCTGGTTCACACCGACAAATCCTGTTTCGTACCGGGGCGCAATACATTTTTTTATATTCGCCGTTTTCTGCGCCTCTTGCATAACACACCAGCTGATGCTTTTGCCCAGGTTGTGGTGTCACCCTGAGCTGGGATTTCCTTTTCTAAGTCCGTACTGGAGGTCGGACCGGGATTCTTGGGCTGAGTGCACACTCTCTATTCTGGTCCTACAGTGCGAGTGAAGACAATGAAGGTGATGTCGGATAGGTTCAACATCTGTAGGGGTACAAGACAGGGTTGCCTGTTATCTCCTCTCATTTTTGGGCTAGCCATAGAGCCCCTGGCCTGCCATCTAGGCCAGCAGGTGGAGGACTGGGGCATCCGTGAATGGGATGTGTACCACATAATATCATTGTAGGCTGAAGATGCCTTGGTCTTCCGCAGGAGGGATTTACTGAGAACGAATTTGGAGCACCTAATCTTGAGTTCTACAATGCAGCGGTGCAATTACAATGACAATGGAGTGGTTGTGCACACCACAACACTCCAAAACATTACTTTTGTACGCTGCTTTGCAAGGTATGAGCTCTTATACCTGGCTGTCTGATCCTACGGGCCGCACATGAGTTCAGACAGACGGTGGTAGCCCATGCTTGCTGGCACAGATACATACACTTCAAGGGCCCTCCACGCTCCCATATTCTCCTTTGATTATTTGGGATTTACCGCTGCTAAGCCGAGCGGCGCAAACCAATGACCCGGCCCCGTGGAGCGACGTGGAGCTTACACAAGTAGGTGGCCTCTACAATGAGGGCAAGCTTATGTCATTCCAAGGAATGGTGGAAACATATGGGCTGAGCACTGGTCAGTTCTTCACACACTGCTCTTTAATGTGCAAATAACGAGGCATGATACAATGGCGATGATGAGCCACCTACTTCTCTGATACTGAACATATAGCTGTTTGCCACTAGCATTCAACATGCCATTACAACCTGACATACTGTGCTCAATATCCTTCCGTCTGACCACACAATGAAGGTGTGCGCTAGATGGAACAAGGCGTTAAAACAACTGCTTTCCGATGCGGCTTGTGCTCGCGCCCTCCAGATGATAAATGGTTTGTCTCACAACCACAGGTTCCGCTTCACACAGTTCAATTACATACACCAGACTTACCTTCCTCCACGGAGCATCCAGCACATGTTCCATGCACTATCCCCAGAATGTCCCAGATGCAAGTTACAGAATGCAGATTTTTTCCATATGGTATGGGATGCACATCACTACAACCGACAAGGACGATGGTCACCGCAGCGGTGGCTGACATGTTGGCACATACCCCCTCACTCCTACTCCTGAATCTTGCTTGTTGGGACTGCGATACTGTGTGAAGGGTGATAAACACATACATTGCTTCAATGATTTGGCCTTTATCCTGTTTAAACTTAAAACAGCCATGGCATGGAGTTCTCCCCCCTACCCAAGACCTCTAAAGTTGGCTCCGTGCCTTATTGACGTGGACTAGGGCCGAAGCGCACACCCTCAGGCTACTTTGTATGTTTGGCGACTCCTGCACTGGAGGTGAATGCTGGTAGACCTCAGAGCTCTCAAATTGTTGAATCGTTTACTGTTTTTTTCTTATTGTTTGTTTTTCAACACGTAGTTGAAGGCTGCACTGTAAATGTTGATACTGCCGCTACAAACTGTCAAGTACCAAATGTAATTCCAATTCCCTGCAATCACCTTGTTATCATACTGTGCAAATGTAATTATGTGTCGGGGGCTTCACAAACAACTGTTGTATCACGATAACTATGTTGTCAAGAAAAACATTTATTAAAGAAAAAAAAGGGAGGGCCACTGGCTGGAGCAAATATGGACCCTGCCGTCGAAGCTCTTCCAGGAGGATCAACTGCTGAGTAGGTCATCTCTCAGAATAGGGAGTTTTTCAAAGTTTTGCTTGAAATTCGGGCAAGTGAATGTTTTATTTAGTTTATCAGACTAATAGATGGCTAATTACACCCACACAACATTACCTGCTTTAGGCAGTAATGTATACTCCCCAGAAAAGCAGTGGTAATGTAATTATCTATATATGTATAATTTCCATCTGGAATTTTCCCGGAAGAGGAATAACCACCACCGTATGGAACTTTGTTGCAATGTAATGTTAATTCATTTGGCCATGATTGGTCCAGTGGACATTATGGACATTACACTTGTAGAGGAACATTGTGTGCTTTTTTAAAGACTATACACTTCAACCCATGTTTAAATCGGACAATAAATATGGCATGGTTCATTCAGGGGCCTTTTCAGACCATCCGTCTTTCCATATCTCTCTCTGTCCTTTTGGCAAAGGAATTGTTTTCAGTTCTGTCCTGAAAATGGTGCAACCTATGTTTTCTCACATTGTTTGCTCCAATTGTGGAGATGTGCAGTAGAAATTGATGGAGAACGGACTGCGAGAATAAGTTAATATCTATAGTGGCTCTTTTTCTTTACCAATAACAAGGCTGCCGGCTGGGAAAGAAAACGAGTGAGTGAGTGAGTTAGTGTGAGAGTGAGCGAGTGAGTGAGTGAATGAGGGAGCAAACAAATGAGTGAGTGACAGCATGAGTGAAAGTGACTGGGTGAAAGAATCAGTTGCTGTGAGGGTGAAAGAAGAGTGATATTGTGAAACATTATCTGAGATTCTGAACTTTTAAGTGAGTGAGCGAATAAATTGATGAGTAAACATTATACTACCTTTCTTTCCGCCTCATTCACTCACTTATTCATCTAGTTCATACTAACTCGTTCACTTAGTCACTAAGGGGTACTGATGCTCAATGTCACTAAGAATCCTCTTCGTAAGCATCAGTATGTCCAAAAGAAAACAATGTACAAAAGAAGGAAAGTAAACCAAAGGCACCCGCCATTTTTCATCAGTTCCAAAATGTGGAAACCTGCGGCGTGTCACTTGTATTCATATCATTAATCAATGAGATGGTTTATTTACATCCCATTTCATCCTTTAGCAAGCACGATTGATTGTTTAAGGTCAACAGTAATGAGGCGAATAAATCCATGTGTCTTTAATGTGACATTCTTTGCTTTGATTGGAAGAAGTCGCTTATGTGGTGAATACTGACGTTTAAGAATAAAATTAGTGTGGAATCCATCATAAAAACAAGCTTAGTTCATCAGTCATATTGGATTGTGTTAAGATGCTAAAAGGCTGAAAAAGTGTTTAATGAGTTGCCTGGCTGATATCAGATTACATGTTCTGGCCAATAAACACTTGTTTTATAATTCAAGGACTGTACGTTTTTAAACAATTATAATAATTTAAATATCTGAAGAGAGCAGCATTTGGTGTTTTCGTGCTTCTGCGCTCTGTGAGAAGGTGGAGGCAGTCTCAAGTAGTGCATTTTATTGCTTACCTTGGCAGCGATTCTACCCTATAGATCCAACAAATACTAAATAATGAATGCCTCTGACATGGCCGGAAGAGTAAGAAATGAGCAGTAGGGCAACAAATTGCAGGTCAGACCAAAAAGATTTTTTGAAAAAGAATTGCCGAGTTGCCAACATCTGCTCACTCAAGCTCTATTCTTCTGAAAGAAAATGCTTTCCCTTCAAAGAGTGCAAAGCTGACTGACGAGTGTACAAGGCACATTTTCATTGGCGACTTATTGTAGGACAAGGTATTGATTATAGAAACCACTTTTTGAACAAATGGACTGATTGGCTGACAGTGGCAACTGGATACATTTGACAGAGGTGCTGTGTAACGTCCTGTCTTGGACTGCACGAAAGAAACCCCAAGTGTTATAAAAGGGGTTCTGAGTAGTGTCTACCTCGAGAACATTTTGAAAAAGAGACGGCAAAATAATATACTTTTTTATAGTCATATACAGTGCAAATTTGACCCGAAGTTATTGGAGTGCTTTACATGAGCACCAGTTACATTACACAAGGCCACATTCTTTTTTAGGTCTCGGCCTGATCCAGCGCATGCCCTGTTCTGGCCGAGATATTTAGTAGCTGGCTTTTGAAAGTGCTGCCAAAGGCCACCAGTGTGCGGTTACGCGCACGGGCCGCCATCTGTCTTTCCTCCGTCGTCACCTGTCATTAAAACGTGGTGTTCTCACTTTCGCCGCGGCGCTCTCTGGCTTGTTTAAATTAGAGTCTTGGGTGAAGACGACCGACTCCTTGAATCTCAGCAGAACGTTTACACACAGCGTTCGCGCTCATTTCCTCTCAAATGAAAGTCCTACTTTTGAATGATATTATTTTGGAATCCGGCACTACATCTGTAAAAAAAAAAAATCCACCACCTCCCCATTTGCCTTAAACCTAGCTCGCGGGAAGAAAAACAGCACATAAATAAAAGAATTAGCTTTCTTTCAGCAAAACTGCCACCAAAATAACCGCCTCTACTCGACTGCCTGTAATCTTCCCGCCTGGAGGAGGTGCAGAGGTGAACTTCAAAGTAAAAGGAAAAGGATGATGTGTGAAATCACTTCAATAGCCGACAAGAGAAACATGTTAGCACAATAAAGCATAAGAAAGTCCATTCACTCGTTTACGAGTCGGGTACAATTTGCACTGCGTGTACACAACTCCACCGCGGCTTCCACACATGCGGGGCAGGGAGTGTTTTTATCACCTCTCACCATACTCGCCACCCTTCAACAATCTCTGACAATGAAAATTCTTAAAAATTGCAAAAAACACAGTTGATGGACAGAATGTAGAACAATGTCATACATTCACCCCAGTACAAGGATCTGGGAGTAGATCCATCGTTTTTTGCACTCCACACCACCCTGGGTTAGACACTGGCTATATGCAAATCAGCTCTGACCCTGTGCCTCATGGGAACAGTCCAGTCCGAACTACCAAGCCATGTCTTTCCCAGACCGGAATCAAGCATCCAAGGACCGGTTTCTGGCTATCAGCCTTCTTCAGCCTGGATAGCTTGACTCCAGTGGTGTGGAGAGCCTGGGACTCACGTCTGAGTATACCCAGCACACTCGGGGCGAAAATTGCAAAAAACCACAGTTGATGGACAGAATGTAGAACAATGTCATACATTCACCCCAGTACAAGGATCTGGGCCTAAATCCATCGTTTTTTTGCACTCCACACCACCCTGGGTTAGACACTGGCTATATGCAATTCAGCTCTGACCCTGTGCCTCATGGGAACAGTCCAGTCCGAACTACCACACCACTGGAGTCAAGCTATCCAGGCTGATGAAGGCTGATAGCCAGAAACCGGTCCTAGGATGCTTGATTCCGGTCTGGGAAAGACATGGCTTGGTAGTTCGCACTGGACTGTTCCCATGAGGCACAGGGTCAGAGCTGATTTGCATATAGCCAGTGTCTAACCCAGGGTGGTGTGGAGTGCAAAAAAACGATGGATTTAGGCCCAGATCCTTGCACTGGGGTGAATGTATGACATTGTTCTGCATTCTGTCCATCAACTGTGTTTTTTGCAATTTTCACCTGGGTGTGCTGGGTATACTCAGACGTGAGTCCCAGGCTCTCCACACCACTGGAGTCAAGCTATCCAGGCTGATGAAGGCTGATAGCCAGAAACCGGTCCTTGGATGCTTGATTCTGGTCTGGGAAAGACATGGCTTGGTAGTTCGGACTGGACTGTTCCCATGAGGCACAGGGTCAGAGCTGATTTGCATATAGCCAGTGTCTAACCCAGGGTGGTGTGGAGTGCAAAAAAACGATGGATTTAGGCCCAGATCCTTGTACTGGGGTGAATGTATGACATTGTTCTACATTCTGTCCATCAACTGTGTTTTTTGCAATTTTCACCAGAGTGTGCTGGGTATACTCACACGTGAGTCCCAGGCTCTCCACACCACTGTAGTCAAGCTATCCAGGCTGATGAAGGCTGATAGCCAGAAACCGGTCCTTGGATGCTTGATTCCGGTCTGGGAAAGACATGGCTTGGTAGTTCGGACTGGACTGTTCCCATGAGGCACAGGGTCAGAGCTGATTTGCATATAGCCAGTGTCTAACCCAGGGTGGTGTGGAGTGCAAAAAAACGATGGATTTAGGCCCAGATCCTTGTACTGGGGTGAATGTATGACATTGTTCTACATTCTGTCCATCAACTGGTTTTTTTGCAATTTTCACCCCAGTATGCTGGGTATACTCAGACGTGAGTCCCAGGCTCTCCACACCACTGGAGTCAAGCTATCCAGGCTGATGAAGGCTGATAGCCAGTACCGGTCCTTGGATGTTTGATTCCGGTCTGGGAAAGACATGGCTTGGTAGTTCAGACTGGACTGTTCCCATGAGGCACAGGGTCAGAGCTGATTTGCATATAGCCAGTGTCTAACCCAGGGTGGTGTGGAGTGCAAACAAACGATGGATTTAGGCCCAGATCCTTGTACTGGGGTGAATGTATGACATTGTTCTACATTCTGTCCATCAACTGTGTTTTTTGCCATTTTCACCCGAGTGTGCTGGGTATACTCAGACGTGAGTCCCAGGCTCCCCACACCACTGGAGTCAAGCTATCCAGGCTGATAGCCAGAAACCGGTCCTTGGATGCTTGATTCCGGTCGGGGAAAGACATGGCTTGGTAGTTTGGACTGGACTATTCCCATGAGGCACAGGGTCAGAGCTGATTTGCATATAGCCAGTGTCTAACCCAGGGTGGTGTGGAGTGCAAAAAAACGATGGATTTAGGCCCAGATCCTTGTACTGGGGTGAATGTATGACATTGTTCTACATTCTGTCCATCAACTGTGTTTTTTGCAATTTTCACCCGAGTGTGCTGGGTATACTCAGACGTGAGTCCCAGGCTCTCCACACCACTGGAGTCAAGCTATCCAGGCTGATGAAGGCTGATAGCCAGAAACCGGTCCTTGGATGCTTGATTCCGGTCTGGGAAAGACATGGCTTGGTAGTTTGGACTGGACTGTTCCCATGAGGCACAGTGTCAGAGCTGATTTGCATATAGCCAGTGTCTAACCCAGGGTGGTGTGGAGTGAAAAAAAACGATGGATTTAGGTCCAGATCCTTGTACTGGGGTGAATGTATGACATTGTTCTACATTCTGTCCATCAACTGTGTTTTTTGCAATTTTCACCCAAGTGTGCTGGGTATACTCAGACGTGAGTCCCATGCTCTCCACACCACTGGAGTCAAGCTATCCAGGCTGATGAAGGTTGATAGCCAGAAACCAGTCCTTGGATGCTTGATTCCGGTCTGGGAAAGACATGGCTTGGTAGTTCGGACTGGACTGTTCCCATGAGGCACCGGGTCAGAGCTGATTTGCATATAGCCAGTGTCTAACCCAGGGTGGTGTGGAGTGCAAAAAAACAATTGATTTAGGCCCAGATCCTTGTACTGGGGTGAATGTATGACATTGTTCTACATTCTGTCCATCAACTGTGTTTTTTACAATTTTCACCCGAGTGTGCTGGGTATACTCAGACGTGAGTCCCAGGCTCTCCACACCACTGGAGTCAAGCTATCCAGGCTGATGAAGGCTGATAGCCAGAAACCGGTCCTTGGATGCTTGATTCCGGTCTGGGAAAGACATGGCTTGGTAGTTCGGACTGGACTGTTCCCATGAGGCACAGGTTCAGAGCTGATTTGCATATAGCCAGTGTCTAACCCAGGGTGGTGTGGAGTGCAAAAAAACGATGCATTTAGGCCCAGATCCTTGTACTGGGGTGAATGTATGACATTGTTCTACATTCTGTCCCTCAACTGTGTTTTTTGCAATTTTCCCCCGAGTGTGCTGGGTATACTCAGACGTGAGTCCCAGGCTCTCCACACCACTGGAGTCAAGCTATCCAGGCTGATGAAGGCTGATAGCCAGAAACCGGTCCTTGGATGCTTGATTCCGGTCTGGAAAAGACATGGCTTGGTAGTTCGGACTGGACTGTTCCCATGAGGCACAGGGTCAGAGCTGATTTGCATATAGCCAGTGTCTAACCCAGGGTGGTGTGGAGTGCAAAAAAAATGATGGATTTAGGCACAGATACTTGTACTGGGGTGAATGTATGACATTGTTCTACATTCTGTCCATCAACTGTGTTTTTTGCAATTTTCACCCGAGTGTGCTGGGTTTACTCAGACGTGAGTCCCAGGCTCTCCACACCACTGGAGTCAAGCTATCCAGGCTGATGAAGGCTGATAGCCAGAAACCGGTCCTTGGATGCTTGATTCCGGTCTGGGAAAGACATGGCTTGGTAGTTCGGACTGGACTGTTCCCATGAGGCACAGGGTCCGAGCTGATTTGCATATAGCCAGTGTCTAACCCAGGGTGGTGTGGAGTGCAAAAAAAAGATGGATTTAGGCCCAGATCCTTGTACTGGGTTGAATGTATGACATTGTTCTGCATTCTGTCCATCAACTGTGTTTTTTGCAATTTTCACCCGAGTGTGCTGGGTATACTCAGACGTGAGTCCCAGGCTCTCCACACCACTGGAGTCAAGCTATCCAGGCTGATGAAGGCTGATAGCCAGAAACCGGTCCTTGGATGCTTGATTTCAGTCTGGGAAAGACATGGCTTGGTAGTTCGGACTGGACTGTTCCCATGAGGCACAGTGTCAGAGCTGATTTGCATATAGCCAGTGTCTAACCCAGGGTGGTGTGGAGTGAAAAAAAAACGATGGATTTAGGTCCAGATCCTTGTACTGGGGTGAATGTATGACATTGTTCTACATTCTGTCCATCAACTGTGTTTTTTGCAATTTTCACCCAAGTGTGCTGGGTATACTCAGACGTGAGTCCCATGCTCTCCACACCACTGGAGTCAAGCTATCCAGGCTTATGAAGGTTGATAGCCAGGAACCAGTCCTTGGATGCTTGATTCCGGTCTGGGAAAGACATGGCTTGGTAGTTCGGACTGGACTGTTCCCATGAGGCACCGGGTCAGAGCTGATTTGCATATAGCCAGTGTCTAACCCAGGGTGGTGTGGAGTGCAAAAAAACAATTGATTTAGGCCCAGATCCTTGTACTGGGGTGAATGTATGACATTGTTCTACATTCTGTCCATCAACTGTGTTTTTTACAATTTTCACCCGAGTGTGCTGGGTATACTCAGACGTGAGTCCCAGGCTCTCCACACCACTGGAGTCAAGCTATCCAGGCTGATGAAGGCTGATAGCCAGAAACCGGTCCTTGGATGCTTGATTCCGGTCTGGGAAAGACATGGCTTGGTAGTTCGGACTGGACTGTTCCCATGAGGCACAGGGTCAGAGCTGATTTGCATATAGCCAGTGTCTAACCCAGGGTGGTGTGGAGTGCAAAAAAACGATGCATTTAGGCCCAGATCCTTGTACTGGGGTGAATGTATGACATTGTTCTACATTCTGTCCCTCAACTGTGTTTTTTGCAATTTTCCCCCGAGTGTGCTGGGTATACTCAGACGTGAGTCCCAGGCTCTCCACACCACTGGAGTCAAGCTATCCAGGCTGATGAAGGCTGATAGCCAGAAACCGGTCCTTGGATGCTTGATTCCGGTCTGGGAAAGACATGGCTTGGTAGTTCGGACTGGACTGTTCCCATGAGGCACAGGGTCAGAGCAGATTTGCATATAGCCAGTGTCTAACCCAGGGTGGTGTGGAGTGCAAAAAGAAATGATGGATTTAGGCCCAGATCCTTGTACTGGGGTGAATGTATGACATTGTTCTACATTCTGTCCATCAACTGTGTTTTTTGCAATTTTCACCCGAGTGTGCTGGGTTTACTCAGACGTGAGTCCCAGGCTCTCCACACCACTGGAGTCAAGCTATCCAGGCTGATGAAGGCTGATAGCCAGAAACCAGTCCTTGGATGCTTGATTCCGGTCTGGGAAAGACATGGCTTGGTAGTTCGGACTGGACTGTTCCCATGAGGCACAGGGTCCGAGCTGATTTGCATATAGCCAGTGTCTAACCCAGGGTGGTGTGGAGTGCAAAAAAAAGATGGATTTAGGCCCAGATCCTTGTACTGGGGTGAATGTATGACATTGTTCTGCATTCTGTCCATCCACTGTGTTTTTTGCAATTTTCACCCGAGTGTGCTGGGTATACTCAGACGTGAGTGTGCTGGGTATACTCAGACGTGAGTCCCAGGCTCTCCACACCACTGGAGTCAAGCTATCCAGTCTGATGAAGGCTGACAGCCAGAAACCGGTCCTTGGATGCTTGATTCCGGTCTGGGAAAGACATGGCTTGGTAGTTCGGACTGGACTGTTCCCATGAGGCACAGGGTCAGAGCTGATTTGCATATAGCCAGTGTCTAACCCAGGGTGGTGTGGAGTGCAAAAAAAAGATGGATTTAGGCCCAGATCCTTGCACTGGGGTGAATGTATGACATTGTCCTGCATTCTGTCCCTCAACTGTGTTTTTTGCAATTTTCCCCCGAGTGTGCTGGGTATACTCAGACCTGAGTCCCAGGCTCTCCACACCACTGGAGTCAAGCTATCCAGGCTGATGAAGGCTGATAGCCAGAAACCGGTCCTTGGATGCTTGATTCCGGTCTGGGAAAGACATGGCTTGGTAGTTCGGACTGGACTGTTCCCATGAGGCACAGGGTCAGAGCTGATTTGCATATAGCCAGTGTCTAACCCAGGGTGGTGTGGAGTGCAAAAAAAAAAATGGATTTAGGCCCAGATCCTTGTACTGGGGTGAATGTATGACATTGTTCTACACTCTGTCCATCAACTGTGTTTTTTGCAATTTTCACCCGAGTGTGCTGGGTTTACTCAGACGTGAGTCCCAGGCTCTCCACACCACTGGAGTCAAGCTATCCAGGCTGATGAAGGCTGATAGCCAGAAACCGGTCCTTGGATGCTTGATTCCGGTCTGGGAAAGACATGGCTTGGTAGTTCGGACTGGACTGTTCCCATGAGGCACAGGGTCCGAGCTGATTTGCATATAGCCAGTGTCTAACCCAGGGTGGTGTGGAGTGCAAAAAAAAGATGGATTTAGGCCCAGATCCTTGTACTGGGGTGAATGTATGACATTGTTCTGCATTCTGTCCATCAACTGTGTTTTTTGCAATTTTCACCCGAGTGTGCTGGGTATACTCAGACGTGAGTCCCAGGCTCTCCACACCACTGGAGTCAAGCTATCCAGGCTGATGAAGGCTGATAGCCAGAAACCGGTCCTTGGATGCTTGATTTCAGTCTGGGAAAGACATGGCTTGGTAGTTCGGACTGGACTGTTCCCATGAGGCACAGTGTCAGAGCTGATTTGCATATAGCCAGTGTCTAACCCAGGGTGGTGTGGAGTGAAAAAAAAAACGATGGATTTAGGTCCAGATCCTTGTACTGGGGTGAATGTATGACATTGTTCTACATTCTGTCCATCAACTGTGTTTTTTGCAATTTTCACCCAAGTGTGCTGGGTATACTCAGACGTGAGTCCCATGCTCTCCACACCACTGGAGTCAAGCTATCCAGGCTTATGAAGGTTGATAGCCAGGAACCAGTCCTTGGATGCTTGATTCCGGTCTGGGAAAGACATGGCTTGGTAGTTCGGACTGGACTGTTCCCATGAGGCACCGGGTCAGAGCTGATTTGCATATAGCCAGTGTCTAACCCAGGGTGGTGTGGAGTGCAAAAAAACAATTGATTTAGGCCCAGATCCTTGTACTGGGGTGAATGTATGACATTGTTCTACATTCTGTCCATCAACTGTGTTTTTTACAATTTTCACCCGAGTGTGCTGGGTATACTCAGACGTGAGTCCCAGGCTCTCCACACCACTGGAGTCAAGCTATCCAGGCTGATGAAGGCTGATAGCCAGAAACCGGTCCTTGGATGCTTGATTCCGGTCTGGGAAAGACATGGCTTGGTAGTTCGGACTGGACTGTTCCCATGAGGCACAGGGTCAGAGCTGATTTGCATATAGCCAGTGTCTAACCCAGGGTGGTGTGGAGTGCAAAAAAACGATGCATTTAGGCCCAGATCCTTGTACTGGGGTGAATGTATGACATTGTTCTACATTCTGTCCCTCAACTGTGTTTTTTGCAATTTTCCCCCGAGTGTGCTGGGTATACTCAGACGTGAGTCCCAGGCTCTCCACACCACTGGAGTCAAGCTATCCAGGCTGATGAAGGCTGATAGCCAGAAACCGGTCCTTGGATGCTTGATTCCGGTCTGGGAAAGACATGGCTTGGTAGTTCGGACTGGACTGTTCCCATGAGGCACAGGGTCAGAGCAGATTTGCATATAGCCAGTGTCTAACCCAGGGTGGTGTGGAGTGCAAAAAGAAATGATGGATTTAGGCCCAGATCCTTGTACTGGGGTGAATGTATGACATTGTTCTACATTCTGTCCATCAACTGTGTTTTTTGCAATTTTCACCCGAGTGTGCTGGGTTTACTCAGACGTGAGTCCCAGGCTCTCCACACCACTGGAGTCAAGCTATCCAGGCTGATGAAGGCTGATAGCCAGAAACCAGTCCTTGGATGCTTGATTCCGGTCTGGGAAAGACATGGCTTGGTAGTTCGGACTGGACTGTTCCCATGAGGCACAGGGTCCGAGCTGATTTGCATATAGCCAGTGTCTAACCCAGGGTGGTGTGGAGTGAAGAAAAAAAACGATGGATTTAGGTCCAGATCCTTGTACTGGGGTGAATGTATGACATTGTTCTACATTCTGTCCATCAACTGTGTTTTTTGCAATTTTCACCCAAGTGTGCTGGGTTTACTCAGACGTGAGTCCCATGCTCTTCACACCACTGGAGTCAAGCTATCCAGGCTGATGAAGGTTGATAGCCAGGAACCAGTCCTTGGGTGCTTGATTCCGGTCTGGGAAAGACATGGCTTGGTAGTTCGGACTGGACTGTTCCCATGAGGCACCGGGTCAGAGCTGATTTGCATATAGCCAGTGTCTAACCCAGGGTGGTGTGGAGTGCAAAAAAACGATGCATTTAGGCCCAGATCCTTGTACTGGGGTGAATGTATGACATTGTTCTACATTCTGTCCCTCAACTGTGTTTTTTGCAATTTTCCCCCGAGTGTGCTGGGTATACTCAGACGTGAGTCCCAGGCTCTCCACACCACTGGAGTCAAGCTATCCAGGCTGATGAAGGCTGATAGCCAGAAACCGGTCCTTGGATGCTTGATTCCGGTCTGGGAAAGACATGGCTTGGTAGTTCGGACTGGACTGTTCCCATGAGGCACAGGGTCAGAGCTGATTTGCATATAGGCAGTGTCTAACCCAGGGTGGTGTGGAGTGCAAAAAAAAATGATGGATTTAGGCCCAGATCCTTGTACTGGGGTGAATGTATGACATTGTTCTACATTCTGTCCATCAACTGTGTTTTTTGCAATTTTCACCCGAGTGTGCTGGGTTTACTCAGACGTGAGTCCCAGGCTCTCCACACCACTGGAGTCAAGCTATCCAGGCTGATGAAGGCTGATAGCCAGAAACCAGTCCTTGGATGCTTGATTCCGGTCTGGGAAAGACATGGCTTGGTAGTTCGGACTGGACTGTTCCCATGAGGCACAGGGTCCGAGCTGATTTGCATATAGCCAGTGTCTAACCCAGGGTGGTGTGGAGTGCAAAAAAAAGATGGATTTAGGCCCAGATCCTTGTACTGGGGTGAATGTATGACATTGTTCTGCATTCTGTCCATCCACTGTGTTTTTTGCAATTTTCACCCGAGTGTGCTGGGTATACTCAGACGTGAGTCCCAGGCTCTCCACACCACTGGAGTCAAGCTATCCAGTCTGATGAAGGCTGATAGCCAGAAACCGGTCCTTGGATGCTTGATTCCGGTCTGGGAAAGACATGGCTTGGTAGTTCGGACTGGACTGTTCCCATGAGGCACAGGGTCAGAGCTGATTTGCATATAGCCAGTGTCTAACCCAGGGTGGTGTGGAGTGCAAAAAAAAGATGGATTTAGGCCCATATCCTTGCACTGGGGTGAATGTATGACATTGTCCTGCATTCTGTCCATCAACTGTGTTTTTTGCAATTTTCACCCGAGTGTGCTGGGTATACTCAGACGTGAGTCCCAGGCTCTCCACACCACTGGAGTCAAGCTATCCAGGCTGATGAAGGCTGATAGCCAGAAACCGGTCCTTGGATGTTTGATTCCGGTCTGGGAAAGACATGGCTTGGTAGTTCGGACTGGACTGTTCCCATGAGGCACAGGGTCAGAGCTGATTTGCATATAGCCAGTGTCTAACCCAGGGTGGTGTGGAGTGCAAAAAAAAGATGGATTTAGGCCCAGATCCTTGTACTGGGGTGAATGTATGACATTGTTCTGCATTCTGTCCATCCACTGTGTTTTTTGCAATTTTCACCCGAGTGTGCTGGGTATACTCAGACGTGAGTCCCAGGCTCTCCACACCACTGGAATCAAGCTATCCAGTCTGATGAAGGCTGATAGCCAGAAACCGGTCCTTGGATGCTTGATTCCGGTCTGGGAAAGACATGGCTTGGTAGTTCGGACTGGACTGTTCCCATGAGGCACAGGGTCAGAGCTGATTTGCATATAGCCAGTGTCTAACCCAGGGTGGTGTGGAGTGCAAAAAAAATGATGGATTTAGGCCCAGATCCTTGCACTGGGGTGAATGTATGACATTGTTCTGCATTCTGTCCATCAACTGTGTTTTTTGCAATTTTCACCCGAGTGTGCTGGGTATACTCAGACGTGAGTCCCAGGCTCTCCACACCACTGGAGTCAAGCTATCCAGGCTGATGAAGACTGATAGCCAGAAACCGGTCCTTGGATGTTTGATTCCGGTCTGGGAAAGACATGGCTTGGTAGTTCGGACTGGACTGTTCCCATGAGGCACAGGGTCAGAGCTGATTTGCATATAGCCAGTGTCTAACCCAGGGTGGTGTGGAGTGCAAAAAAAATGATGGATTTAGGCCCAGATCCTTGCACTGGGGTGAATGTATGACATTGTTCTGCATTCTGTCCATCAACTGTGTTTTTTGCAATTTTCACCCGAGTGTGCTGGGTATACTCAGACGTGAGTCCCAGGCTCTCCACACCACTGGAGTCAAGCTATCCAGGCTGATGAAGGCTGATAGCCAGAAACCGGTCCTTGGATGCTTGATTCCGGTCTGGGAAAGACATGGCTTGGTAGTTCGGACTGGACTTTCCCATGAGGCACAGGGTCAGAGCTGATTTGCATATAGCCAGTGTCTAACCCAGGGTGGTGTGGAGTGCAAAAAAATGATGGATTTAGGCCCAGATCCTTGCACTGGGGTGAATATATGACATTGTTCTGCATTCTGTCCATCAACTGTGTTTTTTGCAATTTTCACCTGAGTGTGCTGGGTATACTCAGACGTGAGTTCTCAGGCTCTCCACACCACTGGAGTCAAGGTATCCAGGCTGATGAAGGCTGATAGCCAGAAACCGGTCCTTGGATGCTTGATTCTGGTCTGGGAAAGACATGGCTTGGTAGTTCGGACTGGACTGTTCCCATGAGGCACAGGGTCAGAGCTGATTTGCATATAGCCAGTGTCTAACCCAGGGTGGTGTGGAGTGCAAAAAAACGATGGATTTAGGCCCAGATCCTTGCACTGGGGTGAATATATGACATTGTTCTGCATTCTGTCCATCAACTGTGTTTTTTGCAATTTTCACCTGAGTGTGCTGGGTATACTCAGACGTGAGTTCTCAGGCTCTCCACACCACTGGAGTCAAGGTATCCAGGCTGATGAAGGCTGATAGCCAGAAACCGGTCCTTGGATGCTTGATTCTGGTCTGGGAAAGACATGGCTTGGTAGTTCGGACTGGACTGTTCCCATGAGGCACAGGGTCAGAGCTGATTTGCATATAGCCAGTGTCTAACCCAGGGTGGTGTGGAGTGCAAAAAAACGATGGATTTAGGCCCAGATCCTTGCACTGGGGTGAATATATGACATTGTTCTGCATTCTGTCCATCAACTGTGTTTTTTGCAATTTTCACCTGAGTGTGCTGGGTATACTCAGACGTGAGTTCTCAGGCTCTCCACACCACTGGAGTCAAGGTATCCAGGCTGATGAAGGCTGATAGCCAGAAACCGGTCCTTGGATGCTTGATTCTGGTCTGGGAAAGACATGGCTTGGTAGTTCGGACTGGACTGTTCCCATGAGGCACAGGGTCAGAGCTGATTTGCATATAGCCAGTGTCTAACCCAGGGTGGTGTGGAGTGCAAAAAAAACGATGGATTTAGGCCCAGATCCTTGCACTGGGGTGAATGTATGACATTGTTCTGCATTCTGTCCATCAACTGTGTTTTTTGCAATTTTCACCCGAGTGTGCTGGGTATACTCAGACGTGAGTCCCAGGCTCTCCACACCACTGGAGTCAAGCTATCCAGGCTGATGAAGGCTGATAGCCAGAAACCGGTCCTTGGATGCTTGATTCCGGTCTGGGAAAGACATGGCTTGGTAGTTCGGACTGGACTGTTCCCATGAGGCACAGGGTCAGAGCTGATTTGCATATAGCCAGTGTCTAACCCAGGGTGGTGTGGAGTGCAAAAAAACGACGGATTTAGGCCCAGATCCTTGCACTGGGGTGAATGTATGACATTGTTCTGCATTCTGTCCATCAACTGTGTTTTTTGCAATTTTCACCTGAGTGTGCTGGGTATACTCAGACGTGAGTCCCAGGCTCTCCACACCACTGGAGTCAAGCTATCCAGGCTGATGAAGGCTGATAGCCAGAAACCGGTCCTTGGATGCTTGATTCTGGTCTGGGAAAGACATGGCTTGGTAGTTCGGACTGGACTGTTCCCATGAGGCACAGGGTCAGAGCTGATTTGCATATAGCCAGTGTCTAACCCAGGGTGGTGTGGAGTGCAAAAAAACGATGGATTTAGGCCCAGATCCTTGTACTGGGGTGAATCTATGGCATTGTTCTACATTCTGTCCAACAACTGTGTTTTTTGCAATTTTCACCCGAGTGTGCTGGGTATACTCAGACGTGAGTCCCAGGCTCTCCACACCACTGTAGTCAAGCTATCCAGGCTGATGAAGGCTGATAGCCAGAAACCGGTCCTTGGATGCTTGATTCCGGTCTGGGAAAGACATGGCTTGGTAGTTCGGACTGGACTGTTCCCATGAGGCACAGCGTCAGAACTGATTTGCATATAGCCAGTGTCTAACCCAGGGTGGTGTGGAGTGCAAAAAAGCGATGGATTTAGGCCCAGATCCTTGCACTGTGGTGAATGTATGACATTGTCCTGCATTCTGTCCATCAACTGTGTTTTTTGCAATTTTCACCCGAGTGTGCTGGGTATACTCAGACGTGAGTCCCAGGCTCTCCACACCACTGGAGTCAAGCTATCCAGGCTGATGAAGTCTGATAGCCAGAAACAGGTCCTTGGATGTTTGATTCCGGTCTGGGAAAGACATGGCTTGGTAGTTCGGACTGGACTGTTCCCATGAGGCACAGGGTCAGAGCTGATTTGCATATAGCCAGTGTCTAACCCAGGGTGGTGTGGAGTGCAAATAAAACGATGGATTTAGGCCCAGATCCTTGCACTGGGGTGAATGTATGACATTGTTCTGCATTCTGTTCAACAACTGTGTTTTTTGCAATTTTCACCTGAGTGTGCTGGGTATACTCAGACGTGAGTCCCAGGCTCTCCACACCACTGGAGTCAAGCTATCCAGGCTGATGAAGGCTGATAGCCAGAAACCGGTCCTTGGATGCTTGATTCTGGTCTGGGAAAGACATGGCTTGGTAGTTCGGACTGGACTGTTCCCATGAGGCACAGGGTCAGAGCTGATTTGCATATAGCCAGTGTCTAACCCAGGGTGGTGTGGACTGCAAAAAAAACGATGGATTTAGGCCCAGATCCTTGCACTGGGGTGAATGTATGACATTGTTCTGCATTCTGTCCATCAACTGTGTTTTTTGCAATTTTCACCCGAGTGTGCTGGGTATACTCAGACGTGAGTCCCAGGCTCTCCACACCACTGGAGTCAAGCTATCCAGGCTGATGAAGGCTGATAGCCAGAAACCGGTCCTTGGATTCTTGATTCCGGTCTGGGAAAGACATGGCTTGGTAGTTCGGACTGGACTGTTCCCATGAGGCACAGGGTCAGAGCTGATTTGCATATAGCCAGTGTCTAACCCAGGGTCGTGTGGAGTGCAAAAAAACGATGGATTTAGGCCCAGATCCTTGCACTGGGGTGAATGTATGACATTGTTCTGCATTCTGTCCATCAACTGTGTTTTTTGCAATTTTCACCTGAGTGTGCTGGGTATACTCAGACGTGAGTCCCAGGCTCTCCACACCACTGGAGTCAAGCTATCCAGGCTGATGAAGGCTGATAGCCAGAAACCTGTCCTTGGATGCTTGATTCTGGTCTGGGAAAGACATGGCTTGGTAGTTCGGACTGGACTGTTCCCATGAGGCACAGGGTCAGAGCTGATTTGCATTTAGCCAGTGTCTAACCCAGGGTGGTGTGGAGTGCAAAAAAAACGATGGATTTAGGCCCAGATCCTTGTACTGGGGTGAATGTATGACATTGTTCTACATTCTGTCCATCAACTGTGTTTTTTGCAATTTTCACCAGAGTGTGCTGGGTATACTCAGACGTGAGTCCCAGGCTCTCCACACCACTGGAGTCAAGCTATCCAGGCTGATGAAGGCTGATAGCCAGAAACAGGTCCTTGGATGCTTGATTCCGGTCTGGGAAAGACATGGCTTGGTAGTTCGGACTGGACTGTACCCATGAGGCACAGGGTCAGAACTGATTTGCAAATAGCCAGTGTCTTACCTAGGGTGGTGTGGAGTGCAAAAAAACGATGGAGATGGATTTAGGCCCAGATCCTTGTACTGGGGTGAATCTATGACATTGTTCTACATTCTGTCCAACAACTGTGTTTTTTGCAATTTTCACCCGAGTGTGCTGGGTATACTCAGACGTGAGTCCCAGGCTCTCCACACCACTGGAGTCAAGCTATCCAGGCTGATGAAGGCTGATAGCCAGAAACCGGTCCTTGGATGCTTGATTCTGGTCTGGGAAAGACATGGCTTGGTAGTTCGGACTGGACTGTTCCCATGAGGCACAGGGTCAGAGCTGATTTGCATATAGCCAGTGTCTAACCCAGGTTGGTGTGGAGTGCACAAAAACTGATGGATTTAGGCCCAGATCCTTGTACTGGGGTGAATGTATCACATTGTTCTACATTCTGTCCATCAACTGTGTTTTTTGCAATTTTCACCCGAGTGTGCTGGGTATACTCAGACGTGAGTCCTAGGCTCTCCACACCACTGGAGTCAAGCTATCCAGGCTGATTAAGGCTGATAGCCAGAAACCGGTCCTTGGATGCTTGATTCCGGTCTGGGAAAGACATGGCTTGGTAGTTCGGACTGGACTGTTCCCATGAGGCACAGGGTCAGAGCTGATTTGCATATAGCCAGTGTCTAACCCAGGGTGGTGTGGAGTGCAAAAAAACGATGGATTTAGGCCCAGATCCTTGTACTGGGGTGAATGTATGACATTGTTCTACATTCTGTCCATCAACTGTGTTTTTGCAATGAAAATTCCTAGCCACTTTGGCTGGAGTCACAATTTAAAGAATCTGAATTTTAAAAAGTACTAATAAAAGTACGATTGTATTTACACACACAAAACAGAATCTGTTCACATAGATTAAAATTTAAAAAAAATAGTACTAATAAAAAGCACAACCATTGTGTATGGAAATACCGCAAAGCAATCTCCAAATCTGTACTTGCTTTAATGCATTCATTTGCAGTCTACTAAAATACATTTCGAGATCTGAAACTGGCCATTCCTCCCCACATGCTCTCACTTTCTCAACCCTTCCTACTTCTCTTTGACAGAATCTCTGCCTTTCACCCCTATCCGCTCTTCCTCACTCTGTGCACCATTTTCTGACATGTATTAGTTCTATTTACCGTGCACCAGAGAGTAGAGAAGACTTTGGACAACAATGGTGGGAAGTGGCCCACATGTAAGATTAAGAAGGAATGAGGCACGGCTTGCAAACTGAAGGCTTGAGATGGATAGGTCCTTGGCTGGAAGGAGCATAGTGAGCAGGTGAGATCTGAGACTTCTCCTGGGATGCAGGTATGGAGGAGCAAGTCTAGGATGTGTTGGGAAGTCGTTCCACAGTCTTAAGACTATACACGTATAAGGGTCTCAAATCTTTATAGTATAAATCCTGGTGAGTCTGAATGCACGGTGCTGGTAGAGATGTTAAGTTTGATGGTCCTCTTATTGGGTTTCTTTGGGAGGAGGGCTTTGTAAACCACACATCTGGATTTGAAGTGAACGTATGTCAAGCAAAAAACTGGGGCAGATGAAAAAGTTGGGAAGTTGACGGATGAATTTCCTTCCATAGGTGGATCTGACAGACGGCTGTGTGCAGCGCTGTCTCTTATGGATTGAGCATGGGCTCTGGCTCATTAGGATCACATTTTTGGGTGTAGAAAGACCAGATGGAGTTACTTCTTTTATGCACACACCGGTTTGTAGTATGTTAGCACTAAACAGTGTCAAATTGCACTTTCATTAGTAACCTTAAATAATACTGTCTCCTACATGCAGTAAGCTGAAATAACTTTACACACCTCACACTGCACCAGAAGAGCCTACTTATGCATATTTCTGTAATCAAACATTCACTAACCTGTTTTACGTTCACAAGCAAAGCATAGCCAACCACGGTTTACTCATAGTGTACCATGAATAGCCAGGGTTTAATTCTTCTTTTGAGCATGCATTAGACAAAGTTCATGCCTCAGGCTACTTTCACTAATCATTTCAATGTAGCATCTCACCGAAAACGGTAAGAAATTAAGAGCTATATTACCATAACTTTGTTTCTTGACTAGGGTACACTGGCACCGCAAGGATGACAGGGGCCTGAACGCAAGAAAAAACAAGCATTGGCATAGCCAATAGGTCTCGCTTTTGGGACCTTATAAGTATTTAGTTATGCAGCACAATATCCTTGGTGCAACAACATCAACTGTTGCATGGCTAAACACTTATAAGGTCCCAAAGGCGAGACCTATTGGCTATGCCAATGCTTGTTTTTTTAGGCACTGGAAGATTAAGTGATTTGCCAGAATCAGAAGATGTCGAGCCAATGCCAATACTCGAACCTGGTTCTTCAGTTTCAAAGTGAGCAGCTCTCGACATAATGCCACATCCTCTCGACAGTTCATTTTGTGCCACATATCTCCAATGAAATTGATCACAAAAAGAAAAGTCACTCTAATATTATGTGACATTGTGAACTCCATTTTTGCAGCACAATATTATCTCAGGTACAGTAAGATGCATATTGGCTAGTTTATACAGTGCACCGAGGGTAATGCGATGTTCCTTGAGAATTTGCAGACCTGGCTGGGCCTAGGCACACTGTGTGTGGGGGGCAGATGATAGGTGAATTATGCTGGTCTATGGCCTGTGGGTCATGATTGATGGGGACACTTCGGGTCCCTTTACTCGTTCCTTTTATACCCAGGGCCGGACTGGGAACCAAAACCCGCCCTGGCAAAGTGCTCGGCCGGACCCCCCTCCCCACTCAGGGGGGTTGAAGGTGCTGCCGAGCGCTTTGCTAGGGCAGGTTTTCGGCCGATTTTGTTGCAGGGCCGATTTTGCAGCTATGCTGCAAAAACGGCCTGCAACAAAATCGGCCCCCAGGGGCTCAAAACCGGCCCCCACCCTTGCGGCACACCCGGGGATTGCCCGGTGCCCGCTATGGTCAGTCCGGGCATGTTGATACCAAATTAACATCAGTGTCACTGGACCCTCCAAGGGCACCAAATCAAAAATAGTTTGCAGGGACAAGGGGGATCCGGGCTGTCGCTGACAAATGGTCCTTACCAATCAACCACCCACGCAGGCTCAGTTGGCACAATCTATCACTGCCCCTTGGGGGACGAGGAACATGGGTGGAGGGAAATGCCCACAATAGGTATCCTAAGGGCAGCCAGGCCCCCTGCACATAAACTTGCGAGGCTGCATAGCTCCGGGAGAGGGAAGGTGGGGCCCTACAATAAGGAAGGCCCCATCCTTTGGACAGGAGAGGTGTAAGAGGAAGGGTCACAGAGCCAGTCATGATCCCACTCAGAATGGTTATATATTTTGTTGGTTGCACAGGAACTAGTTATGGTTATTTTATTCCCATGTACTAGAGTCTCTGTTATGGCTAGGTCTCACTTGCAAGCAAGATGTAAATAATGTGGTTAGTGTGCAAATTTTTGATGGCAAAAAAGTTATTGTGTACGTAATTAATAAATATAGTCAGGGGTCTTACGACCCCTAACCCAAAGAGATGGTCTCATGGCATTGTCATTGACATGAATGTTTGTATGGAATTGTAAGTACTCATGGGACATTGGTGACTCTCTGGACATATTGGCATCTATGAATGTTGTGTTGGCACTCTCAGTCCAGGTTCCACCAACTAGACATCTCTTGGGGTAGACTCACTTTCCTCCCCCAAATTGTCTGTGCCATATTTGTTTTATGTTGCACATCACATGACTGAACTGTGTGAGGCATAATGTTCTTGAAAAATACCCAGACAGCAATGTGCATTTTCAGAAAGGTGACATCAATGTGGGACTTAAAAGTGACTAAGACTCACACGATGGACTGATGTGAAACAGGAAATTCTAATAATTTCTTTACTTGCAAGTTCAAATAACACAGGAAAATATTACATAGAAACGTCACTGAGGGACACTTGCAATTGCATGCTGCTGACATGAACATAAGTACAGGGAAACAAATATAATCATGGACAATAATATAACAAGATGTTACATGCACATAGATTCAGATCTGTGCTAAACTGGTGTGGCAAATCATGAGACATACCAAGGAACATATCACCAATCAGACACATCTACCAGCGCACCCCCAACCTTTGCAGACCTTGAGCAACCGTTTCACTTTCAGGAAACAACTGAAAATGTAACTGTGGATGATACACTTCTTGCTCCAGCCTTCCCACCCTCTATCTAGTGCCTAGAAACCATTTAGTCTCACGGTGCGTATTTTACAAAAATAACAAAATACATAAACAGACATCAGATCTAGGCTGTTTCGTACCCCTCACACGGGTAAAGACTACAAAGACAACTCCCACTTGCGGATATACACATAAGGTTCTATTTAGTACATATATAATTAAATCTGAGTAGCAGCGAATAATGGGGAAGTTTTTTCACAGAGGAGCACTGAGTGAGATCAAATAGACAATGAGACTCAAGCTCAAATTTTCTGTGAAGTCACCCAGAACCCTAGTGAGAAAAACATCCCAGCCTTTCACTTGTTACCCATGTATAATGTTTGATTACATATGGGCACCAAAATCACCTGTCCCTTCTTTCAGCTGGTACCCAGGACCAAAGGAGTCATGTAGAGTCATATATAACACGGCCTCCTTTTTGTCCCAAATTTAAAATAAAAATAACTGGGCAAAAGCCACCCAAGCTAGTACATTCTGTCAATAATCTTCATGTACCCATAAAACAGCATGTGAAAGCAAGAAGGGATAAATAGAGTGCCACCATATAGATAATGGAAATACAATGGTTAACATACAGATCTACTCCTGTCTAATACAAAAACAAAAGCACCTCATCAACAAGCTAAATAAAGTGCTGGGAGGGGAGGTTGGAAACAAAAAATCCTGCAAGCTGCACTCAAATACAGCCGGAAGCTCACGCGGGCATAAATGAAACAAGCATTGACAAAGCCAGCAGACAGAGTGATCTAGATAATTCTCAAATTATTCTCCAGCATTTTGTTTCAGTCTCTGTACAACATGTATAAATCTATCTGGAATTTCTATGTTCGATTAGGCCATTAACTTGAGCTCCCTAGGTTGGCTGCAGCTCTGTAGATGGGATTCCTGTAGAATATCCAAAACAACATTGAGTTGAATTTGTATTTCTATAGCGCTTACTACCCCAAACAAGGCATTGATGTGCTATATGGCAGGTAGCACACTACTCCAGAACACAATGTTTGTGATTAATCTTGTGGTTATTAGGTATTGTTGGTTATTATTTGTTATTAGGATTATATTTACCTGGGGATTCCCAAAGGATGATCAAGCAATTGGCAGGCAAGAATATAAAGGCAAATGTGGAGCAAAAAATAGACACCCTGAGTAGAAACTTCGGGCACCAGTGTTTTTGCCAATGGAAACTTCAACTTTCAAAAAGTTAGTTCTGGTGGATCTCAGTGGAGTTATCAAAATGTGTTTGGTGATCACTGAGCAAAGAGGCATAGTTTTCATGAAGAGCCTTTTGGGTGAAGCAGGGAGATCCGAATCTAAGGCATGCATCCACAGGAAGCCAATGTGGATCATTAAGCACTTTGTTGGAAGTGTCATTTGGATTCATGTGAACTATGAATCATAGAGGTCTTTATAACATGGTTGGGAATTTGTTCTTGATGGAAATGATCCGACTAATGCACAGGGCGTTGACGTAGTCAAGTCTAGGTGGAATGAGTGTTCTTATTATGTAGGCTTTGAGGTGACAAGGAAGTAATGTCATGAGATTTCTGGGAAGAGCATAACAATTTAATTACCTGATTTATTCCTTTTCCGAAGAATAGTTTGTTGCCAAGCCAGACACCTACATTTTGAGTTTCTGATGTCAGAAGCCAAATGGAATCGGGCCATGTGAATGTTTTATCGAAACTTGAATTCCTCTCAAGCATTCTGTGATTCGTGAGACAATTGTCTTTAAAAGAGTGTTTTGTATACTTTTTCTAACAATCTGCTAAATATCACCCTTCTATTTCAGTCATGCAACACACTGCTAGCTCACCTTTTGCTATAGTGCATAGTAAGTTATGTTCAGCAGAACACGATTAGCAATTCCTAAATAAATAAATAAATACATTGCACTAATTGTTTGGGTGAGCGCAGCTGATGACCTCATCTGTGCATGATGTTTAATAAATGCGGTTATTTTTACCGGTTTCCCAAAGCAGTGCATCAGATTCCCACAGAGTCCTGTGTTGCACTTCTTTTAGTAAATCTTGGCCCTAGTCAAGTTGTATTTCAACCTCTGTTGAGGAAAAACTCCATGATGTCATCACTGTGGGACACTGTGTTTTTTGTGGGGGGTTTAGAGTGATAGAATATGTTACTACTGATGTCATTGTTCATTTAATATTCGTATAAGGACAATACAAGTTCCTTGGCTCAGATTGTGCAATCAGAGCCGTTTACCTCCGGTGTTCTAGGGGTTAACCATACCATTAAGTCAAACACTGCACACCAAGTACACCCTTTCCGCAGTTTATCCTCTGGGTAGGAAAGTCCAGCAACCCCACACCAGCTTTAACTCGGACAGGTAGTGTGGTTGGAGACTCAGAACTCAATAAACTTTCAATCAGTGATTAATATATGAATTTCCTTTTTTGTCTGTTTGAGTTCTTTCAGGCCAGAGAGCACCTACTGTCTCTGTAGGTCGGCGAGGGCATGGCGTCCGTGGATGAGGTGCTCTCAGCATGGCCCATTCAGCGAGGGTGGAAGTGTCCCCATACCAACGGTGTGCGACTAGGTCATCTGTCTACACTGACTCGGTAGGCAGCAGCAGTACTAGTAGTGGTTGTAATGGTAGTTAAGTGGATCCAGCCACTTCGGTGCTTCCACTGGCCCACTCATAGCCTGAACATCCTGATTAGTAATGGTGACTGATCTGGACTGACTGTAGTCCTCTCAATTGGTATTGCATTCCTCTAGAAATTTTACTCTAGTTGCGCCTCTGGGCACAGTTCAGGGTTTCCTGAACTCACCCTCCACAGATCAGTGAAACACCTTCCCAAAGTTTCAGCAAATTATATCTATTTGTCCCTCCTTGGATCTTTTAAAGCCGCGCTCCTTCTGAGCTGTATTGTCCTCATGCTAAGGGCACCTACAAGGAAAATCTTTTTTTTTATGTATATTTTTATTTTCCAAAATTTGCACACAATATACAATATATTTCATCAAGTCATAGCTATTATGCATATACAGTACATATTCATTACATATCATCCTCAGGGCATTATCGCACAAACATAAAATACAATAAAATAAAATAAAATAAAATAGAATACAGTTTTATTACAAACATAAGGTATTTTATCAACCTCCGTGTAAACCCAGTCCCTCCTTCCATCTGGTTACGGGCTCCCATATTCTCAGACCAAGGGTCCTTCCTCTCCTACCTTTCCGTGCATATATATTCTTCTCTAAATTATATGCAGCCAATAGATTAACCAACCAAATCTGCATTACCGGAGTATTTCTAAATTATATGCAGCCAATAGATTAGCCACCCAAATCTGCATTACCGGAGGATCTCTACTCTAAATTATATGCAGCCAATAGATTAGCCAACCAAATCTGCATTACCGGAGTATTTCTAAATTATATGCAGCCAATAGATTAGCCACCCAAATCTGCATTACCGGAGGATCTCTACTCTAAATTATATGCAGCCAATAGATTAGCCAACCAAATCTGCATTACCGGAGGATGAAGGAAAGTCTTGAGTCGTTTGTCATATATATATCTCAGGCCATGGTCAAAGCAGCCCCTACTTGCAGACTGGTGGAACTCCCAAGATTTCTGGTCCCAAACCTGGCAAGGAGAGTTGGTGGTAGTTACCGCAGCCATGGATCACAGAGAGTGTCTCGGTCTCCAGATTCTCATAACAAAATCTTAGCACACTGTCTGTAAATTTCTGCCCTATATTTATGCCAAAGTTGCAAACAGCCTTTGTGTTCACCAGCTCTGAAACTGGCTCTGGACAGTTTTTTTTAAACTTATTCTACTCAGTGTGCCCCAGCCTTAGTCTCTGTTGTCATGTTCTAGAATATATGTGGTTACAGAGTGGGAAGTAGCTGGGAGTCTCCGATCAGGCGATCCCAAAACTAATATAAACAAAGAGATTCTATCAAGAAAAAGTGCAAGTGTTTATTTTTAAGGGTTTTCATATATATATTCGAAAGGGAGGTCGGCTCTTCATCGGACCAGTGGGATGAAGGCACTATGTGCTTTTAAAATACCCCTCACACACTAAGAGTCCCTTAGTGTCATGCTTCATCATGGGGGTCTTCCTGTCCCTCTACGGGGCGGGGCGTGCTACGACCTACGAGCTACGCGGGAGCACTTTAATTTTGTGGTGAAAGACTATGTGTTTGTGCAGTGACAGTGAAGGTGGTGAGGTGTAGGGACCTAATAATGTGATTAAAAAAGTTAAAAATTCCCTGGCTAGGGGAAAAAATTATTTTATTCGCTTCCCTGGCTGGGAATATTAAAAAGGGGTTGTGAGGTAGGGATGTTTAGCAACTACCGGGTCGACATGTTTCACAGACAGTCCCCTACTGTCTGATCATCAGGACCAGTGGTGGTCCCTACTGGGAGGTACTCAGTTCTAAGTAGTATAGCCTAGAGTCCTACAAACTGATAACAAAAATCGGCTATCAGTTTGTGCTTCGGGACATGAGTTGGCCCAGTGTGAAGCTTGAAAATGAAAAAAGACGCAATGGTCTCTGCAAGAGAAAGGAAAAATAAAGGAAAAATGACAGGGTGAAGTAAATACATTCATAGCACATGGTTAGACTAGAACTTGTCATTGAATTTTTAAACATAAGCATATCTAGCAAAAATTATGAAGATAGCTATTACCAAATGTACTCCTGATTGCAGAGCTTTGTTTTCGGTAAGACAAACATACATAAAGTCTCAACACACATATAACAGTGACTCACAGAGAAGGACTGACACCCATTGCTACCAATGTCTCTGTTCTTTTATTTACAGAAAGTTTTGCGATCGGTTTACTCGTTTTACGAGTTGCGATTGCAAATGATAGGGAAGGCACAGAGATATATATAGATGGTATACATACTTTCCCGGTTCTGAAAACGTGCCTCATCAATCAATCAATCAATCAAAGACATTTATAGAGCGCACTACTTACCCGTAGGGTCTCAAGGCGCTTAGGGGGGGGGTGCCGTTACTGCTCGAACAGCCAGGTCTTGAGCTTCTTCCTGAAGGAGAGGTGGTCTTGGGTCAGGCGCAGGTCAGCCGGGAGGGAGTTCCAGGTCTTGGCGGCCAGGTAGGAGAAGGACCTTCCTCCTGTTGTCGCTCTACAGATGCGTGGGACGGCGGCGAGGGCGTGGCTGGTTGATCGGAGGTGGCGTTTGGGAGCGTAGAAGTTGATTCGGTTGTTGAGGTAGCTCGGGCCTTGATCGTGTAGGGCTTTGTGTGCGTGGGTGAGGAGACGGAAGGTGATTCTTTTGTTGACGGGGAGCCAGTGCAGGTCTCTCAGGTGTCCGGAGATGTGGCTGTTTCGTGGGATGTCGAGGATGAGTCTGGCTGAGGTGTTCTGGATCCGCTGGAGTCTCTTCTGGAACTTGGCGGTGGTTCCCAACAATACCCAACAAAGATGGGTATTCAGAATCAAATCCCATAAAAACGGCCTTAATGATGACATACCCTGGGGTCGATTGTGAGGTAGTACTGAAAAACTAAGGACCTCTCTCTGAAAAGTACCTGTTTCAAAAACCCTATTCATACATCCTACCTAAGGTTTTTACCAACGCTGAACCAAACGACCGACAGAAGAAACACCACTTCCGTTCCAACCAGGAAGTGTTCCAAAAACAAGCGGCCATTTTGGGTTAGCAGACTAGTAGTTGGAAACAATACAAATGCCGATGACAATGCAATACCGGCATATGTATAAATAGACGAAGGCGAGGTGAAGCTGATGTTCTCCTCGGAGCGGCACGGGGGTAGGAATAAGGCACTGTCGAGCAGCGGTTTCGTAAGTAAAATCAACTACGAACTAACAGCCGAGTGTGACAGACCTTCAGAAACAACAAGGTAAAACATACTCCCGTAAACAATGCCGTCTAACGAGAGTATGCAGCTCTATCTATCCCCCTTTTTAGTTGACCACATCGAGAAACCCTCGTATCTGCCGGCTCATGAGGCACGTTTTCAGAACCGGGAAAGTATGTATACCATCTATATATATCTCTGTGCCTTCCCTATCATTTGCAATCGCAACTCATAAAACGAGTAAACCGATCGCAAAACTTTCTGTAAACAAAAGAACAGAGACATTGGTAGCAATGGGTGTCAGTCCTTCTCTGTGAGTCACTGTTATATGTGTGTTGAGACTTTATGTATGTTTCTCTTACCGAAAACAAAGCTCTGCAATCAGGAGTACATTTGGTAATAGCTATCTTCATAATTTTTGCTAGATATGCTTATGTTTAAAAATTCAATGACAAGTTCTAGTCTAACCATGTGCTATGAATGTATTTACTTCACCCTGTCATTTTTCCTTTATTTTTCCTTTCTCTTGCAGAGACCATTGCGTCTTTTTTCATTTTCAAGCTTCACACTGGGCCAACTCATGCCCCGAAGCACAAACTGATAGCCGATTTTTGTTATCAGTTTGTAGGACTCTAGGCTATACTACTTAGAACTGAGTACCTCCCAGTAGGGACCACCACTGGTCCTGATGATCAGACAGTAGGGGACTGTCTGTGAAACATGTCGACCCGGTAGTTGCTAAACAGCCCTACCTCACAACCCCTTTTTAATATTCCCAGCCAGGGAAGCGAATAAAATTATTTTTTCCACTAGCCAGGGAATTTTTAACTTTTTTAATCACATTATTAGGTCCCTACACCTCACCACCTTCACTGTCACTGCACAAACACATAGTCTTTCACCACAAAATTAAAGTGCTCCTGCGTAGCTCGTAGGTCGTAGCACGCCCCGCCCCGTAGAGGGATGGGAAGACCCCCATGATGAAGCATGACACTAAGGGACTCTTAGTGTGTGAGGGGTATTTTAAAAGCACATAGTGCCTTCATCCCACTGGTCCGATGAAGAGCCGACCTCCCTTTCGAATATATATATGAAAACCCTTAAAAATAAACACTTGCACTTTTTCTTGATAGAATCTCTTTGTTTATATGAATCTACCAGGAGGGTGATTCTATCGCTTCCTCTACACTTCCTTTTTTGATTAAAAGGTCCCAAAACTAAGTCACAAGTTAAAGTGAGGATGTCTCAGTTAACTGCCTCTCAACCTCTGGGGTCGCACTTCCAGCGAACTAAGGGGTGTAAGGGGCAGGGGCAACTCCCTAAGCTTTATATGGACTCTCTGTCTTCTCCTTCACATCCAAATGTTTTGGAGAAGCCCAACAACCCACCTGCCAGATCTGGGGCTCTTTCACCCTTCCATCTTAGGTACTACTTGGATCTGCGAAAAACAAATTGTATTCAAGTGTGGCTGCAGTTACATGTGTACATCAAACTCCACTCACATACTCTACACACAGAAGTAATGCACTCATTTGCATCACCCATGTCCCACATGGATGATAGATGGATGAAAGGGACCAATTTGAAAATGTGGAAAAGGGAAGGCCAATAAGCGACTCAACCCTGGCAGAGATAAGTAAAACAAGCATTTACAATGCAATGGTTTCGCCTTTGAAAAAGTTAGAGCTATTGGCATTGTAAATGACAAAATTTGTAATTTATGTGTTGGTTTTGAAAACAGATAAATAAATGGCATTGTCATTTACATTGCCATTAGCTTAATCTCTCACAAATGTGAGACCTATTGTACCCTACGGACGAGCTCAGCAGACAGCAATTACTACCACACACACACTTACCCAGAGCCACCCACACCCAGAGCCAGCCACACACACCCACCCAGAGCCGCACACACCCACCCAGAGCCGCACACACCCACCCAGAGCCGCACACACCCACCCAGAGCCGCACACACCCACCCAGAGCCGCACACACCCACCCAGAGCCGCACACACCCACAGGAGAGCAAGCACAGCCAGGGGGCAGGGAAGCAAGCACAGCCAGGGGGCAGGGAAGCAAGCACAGCCAGGGGGCAGGGAAGCAAGCACAGCCAGGGGGCAGGGAAGCAAGCACAGCCAGGGGGCAGGGAAGCAAGCACAGCCAGGGGCAGGGAAGCAAGCACAGCCAGGGGGCAGGGAAGCAAGCACAGCCAGGGGGCAGGGAAGCAAGCACAGCCAGGGGGCAGGGAAGCAAGCACAGCCAGGGGGCAGGGAAGCAAGCACAGCCAGGGGGCAGGGAAGCAAGCACAGCCAGGGGGCAGGGAAGCAAGCACAGCCAGGGGGCAGGGAAGCAAGCACAGCCAGGGGGCAGGGAAGCTAGCACAGCCAGGGGGCAGGGAAGCAAGCACAGCCATGTTTCCAGTGCTTGGCTATTCTGAACAAACCATTGGTATCCGGCCTGCCACTCAAACGAAAACAACTCCCAGAATACCTTAAATTGCTAAATGAAACCTCAGAAGTAGAAACGTTATGTCCTGACTACACGAGAGAGGCTGCAATTGTAACTGCGAGGGACAAATACCACTGAACTGGGAAGAAGACGGCGTACAACTATAGTGGAGAAATAACAACCTCGTACACTACTGCATACCACTGTGCATTGGATCCAGGAACACAACAGGCCCAGGTTTGGACGCTACTTTAGAAATGCCAATGCACAGAAAGAACAACATTACCTAATGTACTTGTGTAATGTAGTTGGTGCTCATGTCAGATGATACACCACCATCTCTTGAAACTGCAGTACCTTAGACTGCATTCTCCCAAATGCCAGGTTTGGGCTCTGTGTGAATTGCATGTGTATTTTACACCTATGCATCGCCACACATTTCCAGTGTTTTCTAATTACTCGGCAGCTGTATCATTTTAGTTGGAATCTTTGTGCAAAGGAACATAGAAGTCAGGAGCTGTTTTGGTTGTTTAGTTAAAATTTACCAAACTATCTATAAAACGGTGAACGGTATAGTGGGAAGGATGAAAGCCTAAAACATAGTCACACAGTGACGCAATAACTCTTTGTTAATTCATAGGCATTTCTGACCTATGTCTGCATAAATTATCCATGATGTAGATAAAAGTGTGTGGAATTTGCGGGTATAACCGGCCTGCATTTTTACTCCGGGAAAAATGCGCACACACATATTTGTTTGATTGTAGCTGGACTCCTACTCATGAGGCCGGTCACCTCTCGGATGCGTTTTTTCCCAACGTAAAGGACCTACTCAGAGATCCTCCCATATTGCTACACTGGTCAGACCATTTAGCAGTACCACTAGGTATTAGGATCCTGGCTATTTATTCAATAGGTCTGACCAAACCAACAACTAAGGAGCCGATTACAATGACGGTGAGACCGCCACAGAAAGCCTGTCGGGGCAGATGCACTGCCAATTTGCATGTTTCCACCCGCCATATTAGAATGGCGGGCTGAATGATGGAGGCCAGAAAGCCAGACCGCCACCCATCCGACGGGCTCCTCGAGCCCACCGGTGTGGTGGAGGGCCTCACATTCCCTACAATGGTGGCAGTCCCTACCAGGCACCGCCGTAGGGATTACGATGTCCCTTTCTTCCTGCTTGTTTATGCACTTGTATGCAGCAAGCAGGTGAGCATCACATGCCTTGGCCAAGCAGCGTGGGTGGGGCCTATGATGGCTATAACCAGTGTCATGAATCAAAGAGTGATGACGGATGATGGATGACCTGTCATGTTGATCACACATGAATGTAACCAAAACATCCTCCTTCTGTCCATGTGCATTATGCTGCACATTTCCTTAACTAACATGTCCACACCAACAGGATATGATTTAACAAGTCCTACCAGAGTTAACCAGAGTCAACAAGCAACATCCCAAGTTGCCACCTCAGAAAGGGAACACTGTATGAGAAAAAAATGCTAGACCACTACATAATAGACAGCAGGCAAAGTAACCCATTCATGGGATTCAACAACTCCCAGTATCCCCCATTAGCAATGCATATTCTGATTTGCACAGACAGGCAGGTTGCATCACCCAGCTCCCTCGCACCCTTGTAGACATCTACGGGAAGAACCCATAAAGAAACAGAAAAAAATACGGATTGCACCAACAAGAACATAAATAACAAATTAATAAATTGTGACAAACACGAGTTTTATGAATACGGCTCTAGAGAAGAAACGTCAAAGTATGAACAGAAGAACGTGGACAGGAACGTAAAGGTACTGGCTAAGGTTAGAATATAAGACTACCAAAAAAAAGAAGTTAAAAGAGGACGTCATGTCACCAGAATACCACTTTGCTTTTAAAATTCAGTCTCTAGTTATAGTCATAGTTTCGACTAACCAAAGTGTTTAGCTCCCACAACTCAGTGAGTTAATTTATAATAGTAAAGGAGTAGAAATGTTGTTTACCTGTGACATGGAGCCATCTGGTAATTGTAGGTATGGAATAACTCTTAACTGGGACAAACCGCCACGACACAATCAAAAGCGCGGAGAAGCTTTGGAAACTGTATATGCTGCGCTATGATAAAAAAAAGATATCACCACAATTCTGATCTATCCACATTCAGTCAGTTTGACTCCCCTGACTGGGCCAATGTCCAGAGATATGGATCGCGATGCATGACAACTGAACAATGCATAATTAAACTCAGCTTTAAGAATATTAACTAGTACAACAGGGCATATGTTTAATTTGAAATAAACAGCTCGCAAATTGGAGGGAATAATCCAACCGTTTCTCTACTCAGAGGGGAAGTCCTATATTAAAATAAGGTAAGTTAAATTCTCGCCTACCTCTTCCCACTATCTCCATTCCCTCGTGGCTACTCAAACGAAGGTGACGATCTCCCAGTGCCCATTTCGTCTCTGCTTCCCCAATAGCGAGATCTGATGAGAGTGAAAGCGAGTAGTCGGTACGGCTTAGGTCTGTGGGGGTCGGTCACTTCACGAGAAATGGAGATATTGTCCTCACAAAGCACGGAGCTAAATATCTCTGCTAACAAGACACACCCAAGACAACATTAATGCAAGACAAAAATACGTCAACCACACCTAAGTATGTCTTCTTAGTCACCGAGGGGGTGACATTAGACATGCACAAGCCCCCACCCAAGCTCTTGTGACAAACAGCTGACCGTAAAACTCTGCCCTGTTGATTTCTACATCAGGTGGGTGGGATTAGAAACTTCCAGCGGTCAATCGTAAATTCATTGAGTGTGTACATATACTGGGGAAGGGAATTGTTCACCCTGTCCTCTCTCTTTTTAAGGATCTACTTTCTCTTGAAGACATGGGTAGGAATCTGCAATGAGTGCAGTGGAGAGAAGGCTGTAGCAGCACAACCTGCCAAATTCCTAACGAGCAACACAGCACTCACCGTGGGCGGAGGCGCGGGGCTGCAGCTGTCCTACTCGGCAACACCTGCCCGGCAACGTCCTCCGCTTCTTCCGGGGCTCCCTCCAGGCAGGCCACGGGAGCCCCGCGTGGGCCGCCATACTTGTTGTGGGCCGCCGTCTTCCTTCTTCCCCTGGGCGGCGGGGGGGCGGGCACTTCCGGCCGGCCGCGCTAGGATTGGCCGGCCGGCCAGTCACGGGGCGGGAAACGGGAAGAAGAGACGCAGTAGTGCCGGCAATGCCGGACCAGACACGGGGGCGTTCCCGGCGTCCCGTGACGTCGGCAAAAGCCAAAGAATGTCGGGAACGCCCCCGTGTCTGGTCCGGCATTGACGGACAGGCCCCTCGTCCAATGGCAAGGCTCCGTTTACGGAGCCAGCCAATCAAGGACGAGGGCCGAACCAAGCCACACTATGGAACTCAACAGGATTTCGCCTGCGCCGAAAAGATGCGCAGAGCGCATCCTTCGGCGAGGCGAAACCTAAAAACTATCTTACCTCTATTATCGTATTGCTGCAGCCTGTATCGTTCCTGTACAACCTGGCAAGCTAATGGTTGTTCATGTTTGGTAAATTGGAAATAGATAGTGTCTCCATCTACTCCACAGAGCCCTGTTCTGGGTTGAAACCTGTATTACTGAAAAGGCCCTTAGCCTGAAAGCATGATTGTCATGTGAGCTGTGGTGGTGGTCAAATTACTACAGAGCTTGCTGAATTTGAAACGGGTGCACACTCTCCAAAGCCACCCTGGGACTTTTCTCTATCTCAGGAAGATACATGAATAACAAAGAAATGATGGCGAAAAACCATTGGCACAGTTATTGAATTCTGGGGAGAGGGTATGATATTTTGATATTCAAACACCGGTTTCCCCAACCCGGAAATTGTAATGCGTGTGGACTGTGGTTATTTTACTGCAGCCTGGCCTCATTCCATGGTATTTAAGTAAAGTTCAGCAGGATCACTTCTGTATACCATAAATCTCGTAACCTTTCCGAAGATCAAACCCTCCGCGCGTAAATACCTTTGCTTTCAGAGCCCGGAGCTCAGCCTTGAAAAATAATGTTTTGTGAAAGTTGAAAGATTTCTGAATCCCTCTCTAAACAGCTTTAAAAAACATAATACACAGTATAACTCATGCGTTCTACGGCCCCTGATCTTTGTGCTCACACTCTCGGCTCAGTGAGGGCCAACGCAGACGCCACTTCAGAATAGGGCGAGGCGCGAGCATAAGAAATGACTGCACAGAAGGGACCTGGAAAAACATTTCAGGCCAACCAATCTAAACTGGGGGGAGATGGGGTTATATATACCTAACTAAAGTATCCTACTGACCGGTGTATACAGGCGTCTGCATGCCGAGCCAACTTTGCCAATTCTGGGCTTTCATTTTAAAGGAAATTGTTGTGTTCTAGTTTTATTTATTTAGCTGGTTTGTTTAGTGCAATCGCGGCCCCGGGGCAGGACATATTTAATGTAACATCAACACAAAATGTAGCATGTGCAATTTTATAACTTTCATAATCTGTGTGTGCATTATTAAAGGACAAGTCTCAAGGGTGTGTGTGTGTTTACGTGTTATTTGAAAAAAAATTAGGAAGTCGAAGTTAATCCAACCAAGAAGATACAAAGCAAATGTGCAGGGTATTACATTAAGAGGGCCGATAGCTAGGATGTTGCTCGGGGAGGAAGTATTTTGTAAATGCAGCATGTGCTTAATTCAGTGCTTTAAACGGGCCGGTACTGTCCGGTACGGAGTACCGGCACTTTTTATTAATTTTGAGGAGAGTACCGGCACTTCTCAAGAGAAATGCAATACCTTTAGTTGGAGAGTACCAGCACTTCTCAGAAAAATCATGTACTCTGCTACAGAGTACCTGCACTTTTATTTTTCGATTTCAAGCACTGGCTTAATTAGATTAGTTGCTGCAGATAAACTAAATGAAAACTACACGTCCCACAATGCAATGTTGCCCTTTATGGAATTCCTGGTCTGGAAATAAATGGTGCCTGCGCAGTGACATGGAGTGATCTGTTCTCTCTGTCTCGGCATCTCTCAGCATAAAGGGTACGTCACTTTTCCCCATATTAAAAGTGACGCACCAGCGACGTAAGAGGCTTGTAAAGAAGACCCAGAGTCTGTACCTCTGCAGCTGGTGGTCTCATTAGAATTTAAAAGCACTTCCGCCTGGGGATGCTGGTTATGTCTGTTTAGCAGCACAAGGTTATTGAGCCTTTTTCCTCTAGGGCAGGGATCAGAGGGCTGACAGGGGGCTAAAGAGCCGTTCCCCCATGACTTGCTGGCGCAACGGATTAGCTCCGGGATAAAAAAGCCTTTAACCTCATGGGCTGGAAGGCTCAGAGGATTAGCACTGGGACGCAAGGCCTTTCACCTCCAGGGATAGACAACTAGGAGATTGACCCCGGGAGGGGACTTTTGACTTCTGCACAGGATGGTTCTGCGGATTTGCGCAGGGCCTTTCATCCCCAGCTCTGGATGCTTTGAGACACTGATGCAGAGAGGGGTTTAGCTGTAGGATCGGATGCCTGGCAAACAGAGACATGCACGTTTGTGGTTGCCTTTGGGACCACTGAAAACCGGATCCTTTCATGTGGGGGACAAGGGGAGCGAATTTAGGGTGCCTGTCATATTCTATAGCAGCAGCCCTCAGCCGTTAATCACCTGTATCACTCCTCAGATGGACAGATATAAAAAAAAGTGCTATTTTTCTCTTGGAGACAGTGAGTGGAGCTGCGCCCTGTTACCAGCAAGAAGAAAGACAGACTCGAGGAAGAGGTGGGATTGTAGTATATTTATTGGTATTTAAATAATTCTTTAATACCCATTGCGATGCCCATGAGTGCTTATTGGGTTGTTGAGTTAACACTTCATGTAGCAAGGTGTCCACTTGGCATCGGTTTCCCGGGAGCCTTCGGAGTGCATGATTGGTTAGGTGCTCACTGTACTATCCCCTACATAGGATGTTTGATGTAGGACATGTGGGGACAACTGTGGTTGATATGCTGCATTCACTACAGATTAAGGAGAGTCTCCATTTCATTTGCAATGCAAAACCGGTGAAAGATAGAGCAACAGGGAAGAAGAGACAGACAGGTGGAAGCAACAAATGGGGAGCACAGAAGGGAATGGGGGGGCACAAGGGCAACGCAAAACCTAAGTGAGATTTTTCAAAACATGCAAGGCCACCATGCGTGGCCCTGAATGGCTTGATAAATCTGGAGTAATGCAAGGCAGGCAAATTGCTGCCTTGCGTTAATCTCCCCCAGGGAGGTGTTTTATGGGTGGCGCTAGGGTGTTTATAACGCAAGGAGAGTGTAGTTCCTAAAGGAGGAAAAGGGATGGAAAAGACAAAACTTTTGTCATGTTGCCCTCACACACCCCGAGAGGTGTCATGCTTCCTCATTGGGCCTTGTTCCTCGTCGGGCTGGCGCTGCAATGCTCGATGGGCTCACCGTTTCCGGGGCTCTTTATCGGAGATCTTTTTAGAAAAGCTGTATGGGTGCGTGCGGGTATAGGGATAGTGAGAAGGTGTGTGCACAGAGGTGGTGATTTAAAATAGGTCAGGGACAGTCCTATACAATAATGTTAATTTTATCGGTAGTACCTGCCTAATTAAAATGAAGTGGATATCCTAGTGGGTAGTAATGTTCCCAGTGGACAATCGCTAGTGTGAGGTCGACATGTTTCGTGTCTGCTTGTTCCTAATGGAATTGGGTGGCACTTCTTCAGGACCTATAAATGTGTAGTGCACAGCTAAAGACAGGTTCCCGATTTGTTGAAGGTTACCTGTCCTGGGGCCCTAGTAGTCCTGTACTGGGTACTGAGGTGACCCGAGTAGCAGAGGCTACAGCCTGACAGAGGTGCAGTGGAGCACGATGTTGCTCCACTCCGAAGGGTGGCGACAACTTGCTGAAACCTACCCTCGCTCCTGTTCCCATTAGGAACAAGGAGGCACAAAACATGTCGACCTCACACTAGCGATTGTCCACTGGGAATATTACTACCCACTAGGACATCCACTTCATTTTAATTAGGCAGGTGCTACCGAGATTATTAAAACTATTGTATAGGACTGTCCCTGACCTCTTTTAAATCACCACCTCTGTGCTCACACCTTCTCAATATCCCAAAACCCGCACGCACCCATACGGCTTCTCTAAAAAGATCTCTGATAAAGAGCCTCGGAAACGGTGAGCCCGTCGAGCATTGCAGCGCCGGCCCGACAAGGAGCAAGGCCCAATGATGAAGCATGACATCTCTCGGGGTGTGTGAGGGCAAAATGACAAAAGTTTTGTTACATGCTCTTATGGAGCCATGTGTGTTGGACCTGCCTACAAAATAGGCTCCCGGTCCCAACACCCTTCCTTTTATGGCGCTTGGGTGTTCTCACGCATCCACCCATGGATTTTAGCTCATTCCCAGATTTACCATTAGAAACAGACCTGAGAATGCGTCAAAATAATATGCCTCCCCAGGTGAGGAGCAACTAGGACAAATATCTTTATTTCTCCTTGTTTTTCCTCTTTCTACATGTGCTGCATCATGCAGCACACGTAGAAAGAGGTCAATGCCTCTCAGGATCCTACCTACAGCAGAGGCACTCTTGCACCATGATGTAAAGGTGCCTGCATTGGCGCTAAGCAGCCAAAAATGTGCCAGTGCTAGGAAAGGACAGGAATGTGCCGTATAATGTTAATTACTGCACATCCCAGCCCTTTCTCTTTTACACAGCACAGCAAGGTGACTTGCTGTGTTGAGCTGCATGAAAAATTGATACATTTGGACCTGAGTATATAAGAGAGCGTATAGGCCCCGGATTAAGAGGGGGAAGCAAAATGCCAAGATTCGACAGGCAAAGAGGTGGGAGAAGTGGTGGCAACCGTGGGAGACTGGACTAATATCAAACAACACCTAGGGACCTGGAGTAGGGTAAGGGATGGGAAAGGAGATGGATGTTATATTATGTTTCACATGTAACATGGAACACACCACTAGCCAATGGAAACTATAACAATTCAATATTAAAGTTCATAACTTGTTGCCTCTAGGCGCTACTTGTACTGTAATCTTCCACTTATATAGTGCATCATACCCTAGATAAGCCACCAGGCACATACGTGGACGGGGTGCACAATACACCTTAGGGAGTGCTTGGTAGGAAGAGTGCTGCATTGATGGTGGCCTGGTTATTAAGCATTATGGTGCTCTGTGTCATTGACTGGAGTGGTGGTCTTATCCTGACTTATGTTATTGCATTGTATTGTAGTTTCTCTAGAGTGCTTACTAGCCCAATGTAGGGCACTCAAATGCCTGCCAAAGGGATAGTTAGCTTCAGCGTCTGGTTGGAAGGCTTTCTTTTTGTTTTGGGCTTATGTAGCAACAGTTTCCATGTTGTTCATGAGGACCACCGAGCTGCAGTTATCCTGTTATGGGACTCAGCACTTGGCAGTATAAGTATGAGTAATGTGAGAAATAGACACACATTTTGTAAGTATTGTGGAATGCTCGCATCCTTGATTAGCTCTGCAGGTGTCATTATTACGTTGCAATTTGTATGTTTTTAATCAAGTGCCCCATGCTGGCTGTTGCAGGGAGCCCCCAACTCTAAGGTCTTATGGATCTGGGGAGCTAACACGAGTATAGAAGGAGTGAAGTCAGAGATCTGCTCGGATGGGCTTCATTGAAGTCCGTCTTTATATGATTGCCATTATGGGCATGAAGTAGAGCAATTTTAAAAGATGCAGTGCATTATGTTATCAGTTTATAGCATTGACATTAAACAATGTCAGTGTTCGGAATGTGTGATTATGTGTGGCTTGCCGGTGAGCTCTGTTAGAGTTCTACGGTGGCTAGTCGTGTACTAGATCTCGTCAGTCGTTAAGTTTAGGAATATAGGGCCTAATTTGCAAGCCCATTGCATAGAAAGAGAAAAATGCCATCATTGATTGTTTTTTGTGCAGGAAGGTGTGGCTTCCTGCTCAAAAACAATCATCCCCACAATGCAGGCACTCATGCAACATGACGCAAGGGTGTCTGCGTTGGCGCACGGCTGCTGTTTGTGCCCCAGCACAGGGGAGAAGGACAGGAAAGCACGGTATCTTGTAGATACAGCCCATTCCTGCCTTTTATGTTGACGCACGGCAGCGCAGCAGGAAGGCACGCTGCGCTGCTGTGCGTTAAAATATAGTAAATGAGGTCCGTAGTGGGGTTAAGCTGAGAGAGGGATAGAATGTGTGAAATGTGTATTATTGTGTTTATTTGAAAGGGTGTGAATATCGTTTTTTAATAACTTTTTTGTTGAAACCTGCAAAATATGTAACAGATGATATATTACATGTTAAGTGCGTCAAGTGCCATAAATATGACAAAAGCGTCAGGGCTACAGAATCATTTAATTCCACTGTTCTTGTTCACACTTTAAAGCTGTGCAGTCAGATAGTTATATAATGTAATCTTTTAGCGACAATTGTGTGTCAAACATAAAAAAATCACACCTCTTCTTCACACGATAAATAGGACCTCTTACTCGTTTGCACATTGTTTGCCAAATCTCATTTTGCTGTCCAAAAGTGACCTTTTAGGGTTTATATGTGGGGTCAACTCAAAATGTGGTATATGGGGCGGAGCACTGCTTTGCCATCTATGTGTTACTAGTCCATATATAACAATCACAGACCAGCATCTCTCAATATTGTCTAACAATCACAGATTAGCATCTGTCATGTTAAGCAATCACTGACCAGCATCTTTGAAACATGTTCACCCACCACAGTCTGCCATCTTACAAAGGTAATTTATTAATCAAAAAGTGGCATCTCTTAAAGATGTTCAATAATCACAGACAAACATCACTCAATCATGTTTAACTTTCACATACTGGCATCTTTCAAAGATATCACCCAGTCCCATAATTCCCATTTTCTCACTAGGTGGCATTATGTTGTATTGTGGTTAGCCACTCCAAGTTGCCTAACCAATAGGAAGAGAGTTATCAGGAGAGTAGACGAAAGAGAGGAAGGGAAATCAGGCAGGAACAGAAGCGAGAGGGAGGTGACATCACGATTAAGGTGAGGGACAGTGACAGGAATCAAATGAAGACCATAGGACTGGAGACTGCCCCGTCCTCCCGGTTCTACAAAAACAGATGGACCAAATGGAGAGCAGAAAACAGTCTTTCATTTTGCTACCACAATGCCACAGACAAACATCTAATGCAAACCTCCCTCTAATAGATATTTTCACATGTGGTCTCACAGATGAAAAGGGAGTTGGAGTGGGTTAGGGGGTAGTTATTTTTTCAGGAGCTTGGACCTCAAGGAGGAAAGTGGTATCAAAGTATGTGGAAGACTTCTCCAAGGGATGCTTAAGGCATGGGCACCGAAATTGCCTAGCCAACTGAGTTTTCAGCATCCCACTTTCCAACCTATAGTCCCCGACATAGTTGTTGCCAACTGAGTTTTCAGCACCCCACTTTTCAACCTATAGTCCCCGACATAGTTGTTGCCAACTGAGTTTTCAGCACCCCACTTTCCAACCTATAGTCCCCGACATAGTTGTTGCAAGCCACCGCTGAAAACTTAAAAGTAGTGCTTCCTAGGTCACTCGCTAGTCGATAAAATATCAAGGGAGCAAGATATTTCATGCCTTGGATTTGTGAGTGCATTGTGATGTCGCAATGCTTTTCCCACCAGAAAGAGACACCCCTTGTTTTGGACACTCGTCAATATGGCTGTCACTGCACTCCATGTTATTACGGACAACGTGTTTCCAGTCCAGGCTTTCATGAGACATTATAATGTGTTCCTTTTTTGCCATTGAACTAATTAGGCTAACATACCGACAAGCAAGAATTTGCCATTGAAAAGCCCACAATTAGAACACAGTGTCTGCAATGTCATGGAGTGACAAAGTGAACTTACTGCCAAATATGTAATTAGGCCTCCATTATATATAACGTGGTAATTGTGATGTGGCAATTTCACACTTGAAAATAACAATACCATGATTATTAATAATTTTGAGATGCGGATTCACCCTGAGATTACGAGTAATCTCATATGGATTTAATATGGAATGGGAAAAGACATTGGAAACGACTGTTTACCCCCACATCGGTTTCAAAAGGCCACCTGTGGTTCATGGATTATGAGAATAACAATGCCACTGCTTTTCTAAGTCGATTTCCACCCCCCCTGCTTTATAGCAACGTTTTTGCTATGTTTTAATTATACACGATTCTAGTTCAATAATAATGGTTTTGGCTCACAAGGATGTTGGCACTCAAGAATACCTGAATACTCACTTACAAATTCTGGCCTTCATACAGCTCTAGGTGCCTTTCCAGCCTCTTGTATTAAAAAAAGAACAAATATAAATGCACACACATACACGTACAGGCAACGGCTTTGTGTCAGCCATTTTCATCCACTGGGCTGTTAAATTGTTGTAATTCACATTTTGCTTCTGCCCTCCACTGCATACAACATGGGACAATGGGTCAGCTCACTCCAGCCATTGGCTCTCTTGCACTGTAAGAGATGGCATTATTGCTGATCACATCTGCAGTCCTTTCAACCCTCACAATGCCATCACACGGTCACCCGGCGAGGAGCCGACATACCAGTGTGCACATAATTAGCTGGAAAACCCTGCAGAGAGCAGTTTTCCAGCAAATTGCTTCGTTGCCCTGCTCAGCCGATGTCCCTTATGAGGTGTGAAACCGCCCAGAGTATCAGCGGCGGCCTCAAAAGCGTTGGGCCTTATTTATGAAGGTCTTGCGCCGCCGATGCGTCACTTTTAAAATGGGAAAAAGTGACGCACCAGTGGCGCAAGAACTTCATAAATGAGGCCCTTTGTTTTTAGTGTTTGAGGTAGGAGAGGAAACAGAAGCTGTGAATTCAAAAGTGCCTTGGACTAGACTCTGGCACTGAGCCCCACCCCTCTCGTGACCCTGCCCCCTCATCACACGGTGAAAAACGTTACACAATTTGGCAGGTCGGAGTGTGCAAAAAAAGTATCAAAAAAGTAGCGCTTACTTTTTTCACATGTATTTTGTTTTACTTGAAAATGTTACATTTCTATTACACTTGCTTGCAAAGAAAATAATCATAAAAAAGTAAGTTTGCCAAGGCCAGACATACTGGCTTTGCCAATGCTTGTTTCAATAGCACATTGGTAATTTTACAGAGCGGCCCATTCCATTTTTGCCCTTATGAAACTGTGCCCCACAATAGGAAGTAAGAACGCACCTGTCGCCATCAGGGGTCCGCCTCTGCTTGCTTCTCTGCAGGCAAGCTTGTCAAAATGCAGCACTGGCGCACATGCTTGGCTGTTTCAGTGTTTTATATTCTTTATTTGTCCTCCTGCACTGCCAGTCCTCACTGAGCATACACAGTTTGCACATTTGCCTCCAACTGGAGCAGTGTGTCCAAATGAACCGAGCATTGCCCAAAAGACAAATTACTTCAGTTTTCAAACAGCGTTTGTGTTTGACTGTGGATTTCATATGTAAACAACCAGATGCAAGTCATATACCAGCACACCACCCAAGAGACAAGGCAGTGACAATGGCAGTGGAGGATTGTAAGGTGGAATTGTGTGAGTTTTAAGGCATTCTGGCATAGAAGGGAATAAGAAGGAGAAAGATACTGGGCTTGAATGCGTAGTACTGTTCTCATTTTCCAAAATAAATATATATATAAAATAACTGCAACGTTACATAGCTTTCCGTTGGAGTTCACTGCTGGTGGTTCCAAATGCTGCCTTAGCTGAATACTAAGGCTCCTTCATCTTGATTTCACCTCATACAATTTTGTTTTCCAACAACCTACATTTTCAGTCTTTAACTCACTCTTGCAGGTTCCCATTCATCCATGTTTCCTCCAGTTGCCAATGCTTAACTACTTTCCTCGAATTTCTTTCTAACTTTTCTGCCTTTCTCTATCTTGGTCTGTTTCAAAGTCTGATGATGAATAATAAGTCCCAGTCCCCTGAAATGCTCTGCACCCCATGCAAGACAGGGATGATAGCATTGAGAAGGATAAAATGGAGTGATCCATGCTAAATCACATGCACACCGTACAGAGTGGCATAGATGAGTACATTTTAAAGTGAAATGATTGGTGAATGTGTCACTGCACCAGCAAAAGTGATTTTGGAAAACACCCATACATTTTTGATTATTTGTTAAAATGGGTGAAGGTTTTACCTGCGATTATTGAGTGCTCGTATGCCATTCATGGGTTTTAGGAGCTAACTATATCCGAACAGCATCATGGAGAGACATTATTTCAGGAGCAGTCAGGTCTTTATTGGTAAAATGATAATGGTAAGCTCTCCGTGAAGAGTGTTTTACAATATACAGCTTGCATACCCCAACCCCCAAATCTTATGGTACTTTTTAAAATTTCCAACCTTTCAGGTGACTTTCAATGGGGGAACATAAGTGTGATTTGGCACTTGTTAATCAAATCGATTGATGGAAGCACAGGTCCTATTTGTAGACTCCTAAAGGCCTCTAACTAAATCTACACCTTAAAGATTTTCACCACAAACCTGCAAAAATCTGTTTAATGTGTGATGAGCAGCCTCATTCAGTATGTACAGCAGTCAAGTTATCAGATAATACCGTGGGCCTTAAAACAGGCTATTGAGGTGGCCCAGCCTTGGTGATATTATAGTGGATATAATACGACGCACTGAAGATCAGGTAGTAGAGGAAGTGACTGTCGAAAAGAACTCAGAGCTCATGGTGGCAGGAAATAGACATAGCTCTAGTGGAAGCTAGAAAGGACATCTTATGATCTAGAGTTTCTATAGTCCATACTGACTTGATAGGTCTGGGACAGGACCTCATGATCTCAAGCAGAAGTATAGGGTTCAAAACCCTTCCTTTTAGAACCTCTGTTTTACTTCATTAAGGTGACAAAGTTGGTCTACATCAAGTAAGAAAAATATGGAAAGGCAGATCTTCAGAGCAACACATGTTTTTACAGTTAATTTTAAGGAAACTCTGGGTGTTGTAACAAAGCATTGAGTTAAAATCCAGTCACAGATTTGAGCTTTTCAAGGGAGCACACACTTTCATTAATTCTGAGCTAGAGAAGAGACCTGTGGCACTTCTTATTTACAGAATGAAAATGTGGGGTGACAATGCATTGACAGTGATCGATTAGGAAAGAACTTATCGGCTGAAGAACATAGCCTCCAACTCCTGTCTCCACCAGGCCACTAAACAGGCACAGTAATGGAAGGTGTCAAATGCCACCAGAAGAACTAATAATATCATGACACAGACACTGCTGTTGCAAACCACCTGACGGAGCTAGTAAATTGAGGTGACAAGCACAGGTCCCCATCTCCCCGACATGGAGGTGGTCAGACAAACAATTGGTCAGACAATTAAAGACTGACTTTGCTATCTAAAGCGAAATATGTGGAGTAGTTGTATGCAGAAACACTGCACAGTTTAAATTAACAGGGCTCAGGGGCGCCACTCTTAGTTATCAGAAGATTCAAAGCAGAGGCTTAGCAAGGGTCTAATGGACCGTCAAGTAAAATTCCCCTAGGCCCCCTAGGAGTACACCTGCCTCTAATTCAAAAGCATCTCCATTAGGCAATAGAAAATGTCATACATAAAACAATGCTATTGCAGCTATTGTGTTCCTGTCAGGATAGGTGACTTGGGGTGATCCTTTTCTAAATACTTCCAATGAAGACTCTTGTGTATGACTTTTTGTGTCCGGCAGAAAGGATAACCTTGACTTTATATAAGTTCCACTCTAATACGCGCTCTGAAGCCCATACCAGTATTTATGGAGTCAGGTATAACAAGCCTACAGTGTTACTTATGGCAAGGTAAATGGTTCTTTACCATTTAAGAGGCTGGTAAATACTCTCCAGTAGACCTTTCAGACATGAAAATACCACACCAGCAGCTCATTGACTATAACACTGTCACCAACCAGAGAATGGATAAAACACAGTACCCGAGAAAGTGTCGTCTCAGGATGCCGCAGAGAGGTTTGTGATGCAAACCCTAAAATGCCATGCTGTGGCAGAGCAGCCGATAGTGCTAAGAGGCCTAAATGGCAGATATTGTGATACTGACATTAGAACAACATAACATAGCTCAATATAAAACAAGGACAAGAAAGTATGCAGTCAATTTAAAACTGTTGACCATTTCAAAAAGGGATGGAGAACAGAGGAGGGGCTTGGTAAGTAATGTGTTTAGGGTGTGTTTCTCGCTACAGAGCATCAAACAATGTGACACAGGAAGCGGAGTCAATGTCCAAGGTGAGTGATCTCTGGGCCATGCAGTAGGCTGGACACTGTGAGAGTGTAGGATAGCTCATGTTATGGAGACACTGTGGTGTAGGAGCTGTAGGAGATTACAAAACTTAAAGAGGCAGGTGTGTTTAATGGCGTGTTCAGACTGCTTCCAGAATAAGAGGTATCAGGCAGAGTGTGAGTGTGTGCTAGACCACACATCAGTATTTCAGTTCTTGCAGATTGCAATGTTGGTTTTATGCATGATGCAGAAGGAGACCTTGAAGCAGTGGCTCCACGTCCTCTGCGACCTATGCAGTGCCCAAGTGCCCAATCTGTGTTGCTCCCACTGCAGTCCATCATCAAGGCAGCAGATATTGGCAGCAATTCAGATCCTTATTGTCATTAAGACTGAGGGTCCCAGACACTCATAGCAGGCCAAATCTACACCAACATTAAAGCTAGAGGATTTATTAGACCTTTTCATTTTACTAACGTGTATAGTATTCTTTAAATACTTGCTTATAGTGGCTTTCAGCCAGCCCTCTTCATCTCCTGGCATACTGTTGCGTCATTGACATTTTCCTTTCTCCCATTATAACACACAGCCATACACATATAGCCCAATACAAATATGTTGTGTGGTGGCCTCTGTACTATGCATTATGCATGGGGAATGAATCAAAACACTTCAGTCACAGGCTAACTTCCTTGTGCATGATGGCATTCCGCCCGTAACTGAAGGACCACATACGCACACATTATAGTACCCTTAAGTGCCTGGGACTACTATCTCTATGGAAGCTTTTTGAGACCAAAAACTATTTTTGTTTTCATGCAGTATTATTTTTAGATTGATTAGGGCCCAGCAGCTTCCCCAGCAATAAGGATCACAAAGCCAAAAGGTTGGGGGCCAATGCCAGACCATTTGACTTTGCCGATGCTTGTTTTCTCACGAGGGATGTTGACTTAAGGAGGGGTACGTATGACTTGTGGCAGGAATCTCAGGGTCCCATTGACACAATGTGTGTGGTGGCCTCTGCATTATGCATTACAACATTCCTCAGACACACCAAGCAGAATGATTATACTGTTGGTAGGTATCAACGAGTGAGAAACTAGGATGGGCATTATCTAAATAGAGGTATTAACCAGTGTTGTGAAAGCGACAAAAAGCTGGGTGGGGAGGAGGTCTAAAAGGAGAGGAGGAAACGTTTCTAAGAATGTTCCACAAGTAATGTGGCCTTCTAATGGAGTGCTGTAATAAATGTGAAGTAGCATCCCACGCTTGACAACGGAACACGAAAATCTGTAGGCACTAAGATATTTAACTTTCTACAGCACAATTAATTATGCTGAGTCACAGGTCTTAAAACTCTTGACTAGATAACTCCAAAAGTAAGCTGTGCCTTGCATAGGGTGACCAGAGGTTTAAATCCAAGCCAAGAATTAGAGAACAGGCAGTTAGAACATACATAAAATACAATGTTTAACCTCACTAGCTTGCCTGTTAATTAAAGTGCTTTCTTGAAACAACTACTAACTATCCCTGTTTTGTAAAACATAAAAAAGCTCCTCCCGCCGTTTTCAGGCGAAACCTCTCTAAAAACCGGGACACAAACGTAGGGGCATATTACCAAGCAATAGCAATAATTATCGCTATTGCTTGGTTAGAGACAAGAATTTACCGCAGCGCTGCGGCGATTTTTACCGCAAATAAACCTTGGTATTACCAAGGTTTAACGCAAATGCGGTAAAAATCGCCACAAAGCATGAATATCGCTGAAAAGTCAGCGATATTCGTGCATTAGCGAGCTAATGCTCTTAGCCATGCTATCCACCTCCCATTGGATAACATGGCTAAGAACTGCTCAGGGCAGGTGTTAGCTTTTGGAGATATTCCCGCTTAGCGCGAATATCTCTAAAAGTTGGTAATAGGCGATAGCGATGTCAGTGACTGTTTTCAGTCTCTAACATCTTGGCACGCCCACTTTGCATCTCATTAGTGATAAATATCACTGACATGCAAAGTGGGGCCCAAGATGGTCGCTATCTCCTAGTAGCTGTCGCTAACTGGTGTTAGCGGCAGCTAGGTAATAGGGAGATAATTTTATCTCCGCTTTCTTGGCTTTTAAAGCCAAAAAAGCGGAGATAAACCCCCTTGATAATATGCCCCTAAATTCCCTGGAAACGCCGGGACCGTCCTGGCAACTCCGGGACGCCTGGTCACCCTAGCCTTGCATCATTGATGTTGCTACACTTGGAGAGTCAAATAAACTAAGAAGGGAATCATTTGGTTATTCAATTGAAATGAAACAGTAGCTTGGGACCCGGGGCACCGACGGTAAACAACAGTATCCACTGTGTTGCTTTGTCCCTGAATCACAAAGGGATTTCAGGTAATCTGGCCTTGCAGCTACAGCGTGCAAAAGACGGGTAATTGCAGTTTTTCTCTCAGACAACAGAGGACAGAAATAGAGGTCTCCAAAGGCCCTAGTGCAATGTCTGTTTCTTGCTGGCCCGCTTAGAGCACTGACATTACATGATCCAGTCTGGGGTAGTTAACCACTTGAGTTAAACAAGGAAGCTGATGTGGAGTTATGGGGGCGAGGTGTAGCCTAGCAGTTAGAACTGCTGACTTTGGAACTGGAAAACCAGATTCCACTTCCGGTCCCTGCTCAACATCCTGTGATTCTGGGCAAATCACTTAATCTGCCCGTGCCTAAAAATATGTATAAACTGATTTGGTTCTCCTGTTAAATGCTTTAACGCTGTAGGGCCTGGTTCGTGATATATAAAAAACTGCACCAAAAAATCCAAAAAGTTTAAAATATGGCGCAGCAGAAGTGACATTAAATGTGAGTGTTGAGGAAGAGGATTGTAAAAGGAAAAGAAGAAACCGCTGTTCTGTATCTACAGAGGGAGGGGGGATTCGTTGGCTCGCGGATGGCTCTGGCAGTATTCGCTACTACATCTACCCTTCATAACATGTTCACAACACCTAATCCTACAAAGTAGAATTTCACATAACCTGACCCTGCGTCCCTGTCCTGCAAAAAACACCCATTACAGCTGAAACCTTAATTATTTCATGGGCATTTTAGGCCTGCGGCTGTCCTCTATAATCATTCACATGAGCAACCCATGTTTGTTTTTTCTTTTACATTTGATAGTGTTTTATTGGCCAGGCCTCTGCTAGGAATGCATCAGCAAGTTAAATAGTTCCAGGAAGCACTGGGCTTCATAAACCCTCCCATTGAAAGTCTATTTGCTAACATCCTTGTGAAACTGCATTTTAAAGTTGGTTGTCAAAGGCAGACATGAAAGCCCCATTGGGCTATAAACTGGTTATTTAGGTGCAGCTGTGTTCAGAAAATGAACAAGATCACAAGAATGCAGAGTGGGAGGCATTTTACAAGATGATGTTGTGTACACTCCTTGTGCGTCCTGGAAATGGTGTAGTGGGCGCTGCAAAGGCCAAGAGAAAGACTTATAGGGCCTAAGGCTGGAAATGAATTCCAAGGGGGGTTGTTTCACTTTTGCACCAGCATTTTGGATTTAGGGGACTGGTGTCATTTGGCACTGAAGTATAACCCAACGCGTCAGTTTAAAATGGCTGTTTTACCCTTGCCAGTCTGTGAAAACGTCATTTTTGTACTTGACAGTTAGTGAAAATATTGGGACAAAATTGCATATACAGTCAGATGGAGTCCCTGTGAAATAGGACGCGGTAGTGCAAAATTCCATAATTGTATTGCGACACCCAAAATGTTTGACAGTTTCTGTGTTTGTTTCTATGTATCAATCCTGTTTTGCTATTTTTTTTAGCAAGATAGCATACATTCTACACAGTCCATGTGAGATTGACTTGTAATCTCATTACAAAGTACATTCACCAAGCACTGATGAACTCCCACATAATTTTTGAGATGTAGACATCTTGAATTTCTGGGTATTATTTTCCTTAACGACCACGGCCTCTTTGCTAGGCAATCATGATACCATGTTACCACAGCTAGGACCTAGCTATGCTGATCTAGAGTTTCCTTTGTACAGAACTATTGCTTCCTGTTGGAGTTCTTAAAAGGACTTTGTGAATACAGAGAATCATTCTGGAGTCACGGTGAAGTGCACTTTAAACTATTTGAATATTTAATTTGAACATTTTCCGGACCTGTAGAATTATCTTTATCACCTATGACTATTCCGTGGCTCTATAGGAAGGATTCCTAGGTCAGAACTATGTTGCAAAAGTTATGCATTAATGATTATGCATAATGTATTCACTGTTCCAATAATGTGTGTATGAATTGTCCACTTAGGAATGACACTACATTTACGATTGTGGATTACTTTACTGTGTAACAATAGCCAAGTAGAAGCCACGGGTAGAGAATGTGGGCTTAAGCCTACAACAGTTGACCTCGACGGGAGGGAACTGGGTTCGAGTCTCGGCAGGGATGTTCAACATCCTGTGATTCTGGGCAAATCACCTAATCTCCCTGTGCCTAACAACAACAAAAAATGAATATGTCCATATGTAACGCAACTGGTGCTCAGGGAAAGCGCACTGATACCTTCAGGTAAAGTTCACGCTATATAAAACCCCAGAAAGAAAAAAAGAACCCAGCTTCTACAGAGAGTGTGTGGTGACAAAACTAGAGCCTGTTATCCAATTCAAAGAGTGAGAGGGGTGATAAAAGTGTATTTAAGATACCCAACTCTTTTATTCTTAGTTTCAAGAATATTCAGTATAGAAAATTAATTACACAGAGATAGCACTAAGGTATATCCTTTCACTGTAACAATTTACTGCATAATTGTTGAGGCGAGTCACAAAAGGCATCTCTTATTGAAAAACCCACTATGCCTTGCAGATCTTGGTGCCCAGTAGAAGTGATGATTTTGAGTGGTTGAGTCTGTCTCTGTTTTCTCTCTTGTCCCATTCTACCCCTCCCTGTGTTTTGTACTAGCCCTTATATTCTTGTGCTTGTGGCCACTGGTGTAGATGGTGAGCGGCAGAAGGATGTGCTGCTTCTGTTGGATCTCAAACAACACGTTGGTGCTCTCTGATATGTCGCTAACCATTCTCCCAAAGTTTCAAACTATATTCCCTCATTTGTGTCAGTATCTATATTATCTCCGTATAATTGTAGCCATGACCATAAGTCTTGCATTTTCATATTGCTTGTTTTTCTGCAAAAAGACTGCCTGGCATTCAATAGAACATTACATAAAGCACTACACCTCAAACTCCATCCTACCTGACTCAGAAACTGACACTATCGGGTGGAAACAGGCCTTCCAGAAGTTCAAGCACCTTACTACTCAAGAAACCAACAACAGATCCTTCTACGGATTTTACCCCAAAATTTAGAACTCGCTCCGTCCCGTGATCAGAAGTAACCCATCCACATCCCTCTTCAGAAATGAAGAAAACAGTCTACAAACTCCTCACTCTGAGTTCTTACATTCCTCAGCTAAGGAGCAATTGTTCCCTTCCTGTTTTGTTGTTTACTCTAGAGACATCATGCCCCTTCCCCTCGTTTGTCAGCACTTTTCTCACTCTTGTCTCTTGCTTACATTCACACACCACTCTGTTACATATCGTTCTTTTTCCGACCTAACACATAGCACCCAACACGCCTCTCTATTGGGATGAGATACATTGTAGTTTTTGTATTATACAAAAATAACCATTATTAAGTAGAATTTCTGACAAAGCAATCTACATGAACTAAACACAGTGACATAAACCAGTCAATAAAAACCACAGTCAAATGGAAAGTTCAGCCAAACAGTGAAGGTGCTGGGTCTGGCGGCTCAGTGGGCTAATGCGTCCACTGCAGGGGCCTCTGTTGGAGCCCGTGGTCACGGATTCAAATCCCAGCAGCTCCACTCAGCCTTTCATCCATCTGAGGTCGATAAAATGAGTACCATTGAGTAGGGTAACAATGAACATCTGTTATTCAGGGCGAGCACCCATTACAACGATGTGCGCACATCGCGGGAGCATAACAACGTACATTTTACATGGCACCATCGTTAATTTTGCATGCTGTTACATCGCGGTTTTCTACACCGCATACAATTACAGCGGTAATATTCACAACACAGCGTGCGATAGGACAGTGAACATTAAGGTGACGTCATCGTCCTCTTTCACAAAACAGCGTGCTATGGGACAGTGAACAATTAGGTGGCGGTAATATTCATAACACAGCGTGCTATGGAACAGTGAACATTAAGGTGACGCCATTGTCCTCTTTCACAAAACAGCTTGCTACGGACAGTGAACATTAAGGTGACTGTAATATTCACAACACAGCGTGCTATGGGACAATGAACATTAATGTGACTGTAATACTCACAACACAGCGTGCTATGGGACAGTGAACATTAAGGTGACGCCATTGTCCTCTTTCACAAAACAGCTTGCTACGGACAGTGAACATTAAGGTGACTGTAATATTCACAACACAGCGTGCTATGGGACAATGAACATTAATGTGACTGTAATACTCACAACACAGCGTGCTATGGGACAGTGAACATTAAGGTGATGGTCATATTCACAACATAGCGTGCTATGGGACAATGAAAATTAATGTGACTGTAATACTCACAACACAGCGTGCTATGGGACAGTGAACATTAAGGTGATGGTCATATTCACAACATAGCGTGCTATGGGACAATGAACATTAATGTGACTGCAATACTCACAACACAGCGTGCTATGGGACAGTGAACATTAAGGTGATGGTCATATTCACAACATAGCGTGCTATGGGACAATGAACATTAAGGTGATGGTCATATTCACAACATAGCGTGCTATGGGACAATGAACATTAAGGTGATGGTCATATTCACAACATAGCCTGCTATGGGACAATGAACATTAATGTGACTGTAATACTCACAACACAGCGTGCTATGGGACAGTGAACATTGAGGTGATGGTCATATTCACAACATAGCGTGCTATGGGACAATGAACATTAAGGTGATGGTCATATTCACAACATAGCGTGCTATGGGACAATGAACATTAAGGTGATGGTCATATTCACAACATAGCGTGCTATGGGACAATGAACATTAATGTGACTGTAATACTCACAACACAGCGTGCTATGGGACAGTGAACATTAAGGTGATGGTCATATTCACAACATAGCGTGCTATGGGACAATGAACATTAAGGTGATGGTCATATTCACAACATAGCGTGCTATGGGACAATGAACATTAATGTGACTGTAATACTCACAACACAGCGCGCTATGGGACAGTGAACATTAAGGTGATGGTCATATTCACAACATAGCGTGCTATGGGACAATGAACATTAATGTGACTGTAATACTCACAACACAGCGCGCTATGGGACAGTGAACATTAAGGTGACTGTAATATTCACAACACAGCGTGCTATGGGACAATGAACATTAATGTGATGGTAATACTCACAACACAGCGTGCTATGGGACAGTGAACATTAAGGTGACGATAATATTCACAACACAGCTTGCTACGGACAGTGAACATTAAGGTGACTGTAATACTCACAACACAGCACGCTATGGGACAGTGAACATTAAGGTGACTGTAATATTCACAACATAGCGTGCTATGGGACACTGAACATTAATGTGACTGTAATATTCACAATATAGCGTGCTATGGGACAATGAACATTAATGTGACTGTAATACTCACAACACAGCGTGCTATGGGACAGTGAACATTAAGGTGATGGTAATATTCACAACATAGCGTGCTATGGGACATTGAACATTAATGTGACTGTAATACTCACAACACAGCGTGCTACGGACAGTGAACATTAAGGTGACTGTAATATTGACAACACAGCGCGCTATGGGACAGTGAACATTAAGGTGACTGTAATATTCACAACATAGCGTGCTATGGGACAATGAACATTAATGTGACTGTAATACTCACAACACAGCGTGCTATGGGACAGTGAACATTAAGGTGATGGTAATATTCACAACATAGCGTGCTATGGGACAATGAACATTAATGTGACTGTAATACTCACAAAACAGCGTGCTATGGGACAGTGAACATTAAGGTGACGGTAATAGTCACAACACAGCGTGCTATGGGACAATGAACATTAATGTGACTGTAATACTCACAACACAGCGTGCTATGGGACAGTGAACATTAAGGTGATGGTAATATTCACAACATAGCGTGCTATGGGACAATGAACATTAATGTGACTATAATACTCACAACACAGCGTGCTATGGGACAGTGAACATTAAGGTGACTGTAATATTCACAACACAGCGTGCTGTGGGACAATGAACATTAATGTGACTGTAATACTCACAACACAGCGCGCTATGGGACAGTGAACATTAAGGTGACTGTAATATTCACAACACAGCATGCTATGGGACAATGAACATTAATGTGACTGTAATACTCACAACACAGCGTGCTATGGGACAGTGAACATTAAGGTGATGGTAATATTCACAACATAGCGTGCTATGGGACAATGAACATTAATGTGACTGTAATATTCACAACACAGCATGCTATGGGACAATGAACATTAATGTGACTGTAATACTCACAACACAGCGTGCTATGGGACAGTGAACATTAAGGTGACGGTAATATTCACAACACAGCGTGCTATGGGACAATGAACATTAATGTGACTGTAATACTCACAACACAGCGTGCTATGGGACAGTGAACATTAAGGTGATGGTAATATTCACAACATAGCGTGCTATGGGACAATGAACATTAATGTGACTGTAATACTCACAACACAGCGTGCTATGGGACAGTGAACATTAAGGTGATGATAATATTCACAACATAGTGTGCTATGGGACAATGAACATTAATGTGACTGTAATACTCACAACACAGCGTGCTATGGGACAGTGAACATTAAGGTGACGGTAATATTCACAACACAGCTTGCTACAGACAGTGAACATTAAGGTCACTGTAATATTCACAACACAGCGTGCTATGGGACAATGAACATTAATGTGACTGTAATACTCACAAGACAGCGCGCTATGGGACAGTAAACATTAAGGTGACTGTAATATTCACAACACAGCGTGCTATGGGACAATGAACATTAATATGACTGTAATACTCACAACACAGCGTGCTATGGGACAGTGAACATTAAGGTGATGGTAATATTCACAACATAGCGTGCTATGGGACAATGAACATTAATGTGACTGTAATACTCACAACACAGCGTGCTATGGGACAGTGAACATTAAGGTGACGGTAATATTCACAACACAGCTTGCTACGGACAGTGAACATTAAGGTGACTGTAATATTCACAACACAGCGTGCTATGGGACAATGAATATTAATGTGACTGTAATACTCACAACACAGCGCGCTATGGGACAGTGAACATTAAGGTGACTGTAATATTCACAACACAGCGTGCTATGGGACAATGAACATTAATGTGACTGTAATACTCGCAACACAGCGTGCTATGGGACAGTGAATATTAAGGTGACCTCTTTGTCCTCTTTCACAACACAGCGTGCTATGGGACAGTGACCATTAAGGTGATGGTAATATTCACAACACAGCTTGCTACGGACAGTGAACATTAAGGTGACGGTAATATTCACAAAACAGCGTGCTATGGGATAGTGAACATTAAGGTGACGTCATTGTCCTCTTTCCAATCGTACATTAATTTACACACCCTAATATTGATCTTTATTTATATGGTGATGTCATTGTCCTCTTATTACTTAACACACCCTAATATTGATCTTCATACGTAAGGTGACATAATTGTCCTCTTGAACATTAGGGTGAAGTCATTGTCCTCTTTCACAACACAGCGTGCTATGGGACAGTGAACATTAAGGTGACGCTAATATTCACAACACAGCGTGCTATGGGATAGTGAACATTAAGGTGACGTCATTGTCCTCTTTCACAACACAGCGTGCTATGGGACAGTGAACATTAAGGTGACGGTAATATTCACAACACAGCGTGCTATGGGATAGTGAACATTAAGGTGACGTCATTGTCCTCTTTCCAATCGTACATTAATTTACACACCCTAATATTGATGTTTATTTATATGGTGATGTCATTGTCCTCTTATAACGTAACACACCCTAATATTGATCTTCATACGTAAGGTGACATCATTGTCCTCTTGAACATTAGGGTGACGTCATTGTCCTCTTCCGATCGTCGGCATTTATATTGACAACATAGAACACTAATATGGATGGCCATGGCATTGCGTCATATTGATGTGACGTCATTGTCCTCTTTCCAATCATCCGCTGTATTGATGGACAATTAACATTAAGGTGACGTCATTTTCCTTTTTCCGATCGTCCGCTCCATAGTCTGGTACATAGTGGTTTTCCATACCCTAATATTCATCTTTACTACGTATGGTGACGACACATTTTATGTACAGAACATTAATTTCCACACCTTAATATTGATCTTTACTACGTAAGGTAACGTCATTGTCCTCTTGAACAATAGGTGTTCACTGTTGTAATGGGTGTTCGCCGTTTGGTAGGGCCTTGTAGGGTCTTGTAGGTTCTACCTGCCCCTGGCCGGACTGGAGTAGATGGGTTGGTTTGATGAATGTGCCTGCTGGGCACTGCCAGTATGTTTCAGCATGGACTTGGGTGAGGTGCCTTGACCGCGTTTCTTTGCACTGCCTCTGTGTTTGGAGACATGCCTGCTGGTGTTTTCAGTGGGCACTGTCTTGGTGTTTGTGTCTGTATGGTGCCTGGAGGGTGGGGTGACGAGGATCAGAGGGGTGGGTGGGGATTGGGGATACCTTGGTGGTGTTTGGTGGGCACCGTGTGTCTCTAGCTGAGCTCATGGGTATCTTTGTTGTGTTCGCTGTGCAGTCCCTGTCGGTGGTAGAGATGGTGAGGTCTGTAGGCACGCTTTGACACAGGTTATACTGCGGGGATGCCCTCACATTCCTCGGCTGGCAATGCTGTCTCTGCCAGTACTTAACGAGCTGCCTGGCAGCAAATGGTCTCTGAGCCTGGTTTGCTGGCCAGGGGAGATGCCTTCCTGGTTTATTGGGTGCCCTCATCACTGAGGACGATGCCCTGGCAGTGTTTGGTTGGCACTGCCCGTCTGTTTTTGCTTATACCCATATGGTGATGGGCGGGCACTGCCCTTCTCTGCCCATGCTGTAGGCAGTGGCATTACACAGTTGGGCGCACCCTTTAGGTATGTGTATGGGTCATATTCCATGGCAGTGCCTGGTTGGATTGTACGTCTCTGCCTATGCTGGGCAGACACTCTGGCAGTGTTTATTTGGGATTGCCCGCCTCTCTTTGCTTAAGGGCATGCCCTGGTTGTGAATGGGCACTGCCCTGCAAAAGATGGCATTCTGTGATGGGCGCGTTCATTCCCTGTTTGCTCTGCATTGTAATGTCGTTCGTTTTTGTAGAATGCGAGGTATTGTACTTGCAATAGGAAACATCGCATTGGCGTTGAAACGCCGTGCGTTGTTAAAAATGCCGGTGTGATGGTCTTTGCGATGTTTTAGGCGCGTGGTAAAAGCACGCATTGGAATCGATCGGGATGAACAAACATACATCCGTTATTCACTGCCAAGATACCTATGGGTGAATGTGCACTTTACAAATACACATGTTCAGGCGCTATTGTATCACAAATGGTGGTCGTGTACTGTACAAATGCCAATGAGGTAACATAAGTGTCCCCTTGTTTTAAAGCTGGGCTGAATGTTCAGGTTCAATATGCCACAACTAAAGAGCACTGGTGAACTGAACTACTGCTGTATTGATAGTTAATCATAGTTGTCTTATTATTAATCAATCTCATGTGGTATCCACCTTTAGCAAAATCTCCTTAACATCCTCAACCCATGCTTACATAGTTGCCTTAGGGACAGTGAAACTTTTTTTGCCTAGAGATCTTTGTCCATGAAGAGGGACAGTGGTCTGGTCGTACTGAGAGCCAGGACTTCATGTATGAATTGAGCCCTAAAAATGCATAAGACCATCATCTATTTTACCATGCTGTTTTTTTCAAAGTCGAATAAAGCTGACATAGCAGGATACTTGGGATGTGGGACTTTAACATGATACACAGAAAGTGAAATCCCTGATAGTGATTTAATTCCTGCTGGCTGATTTCTTCTCGTTTGGGCTGCTCTCCCCCACCTGGGATCCCAGGGTCCTTTCTCCGAGGCCAGGCTTGGCTCTGCCCCTCCCCCACACCTGACGACCGGCCGGGCTTGGCTCCGCCGGTCTAGCTTCACACTACATCCCCCAGCATCCTTAGGGGCGCGACGACGACGTGAGCAGGAGCGCGCAAGGAGGCGCATAAAGACTGGACAGGGGCCGAGTCCCCTAGTGTCCTGCTGGCTGATTTCTTCTCGTTTGGGCTGCTCTCCCCCACCGGGCTCCCGGGGTCCTTTCTCCGAGGCCGGGCTTGGCTCCCCCCCTCCCGCACACTGGACGACCGGCCGGGCTTGGCTCCGCCGGTCTAGCTTCACACTACATCCCCCAGCATCCTTAGGGGCGTGACGACGGCGTGAGCAGGAGTGCGCCAGGAGCGCATAAAGACTGGACAGGGGCCGAGTCCCCTGGTGTCCTGCTGGCTGATTTCTTCTCGTTTGGGCTGCTCTCCCCCACCGGGGCTCCCTGGGTCCTTTCTCCGAGGCCGGGCTTGGCTCCGCCTCTCCCGCACACTGGACAACCGGACGGGCTTGGCTCCGCCGGTCTAGCTTCACACTACATCCCCCAGCATCCATAGGGGCGTGACAACGACGTGCGCAGGAGCGCGCCAGGAGGCGCATAAAGACTGGACAAGGGTCGAGTCCCCTGGTGTCCTGCTGGCTGATTTCTTCTCGTTTGGGCTGCTCTCCCCCACCGGGGCTCCCAGGGTCCTTTCTCCGAGGCCGGGCTTGGCTCCGCCCCTCCCGCACACTGGACGACCGGCCGGGTTTGGCTCCGCCGGTCTAGCTTCACACTACATCCCCCAGCATCCTTAGGGGCGCGACGACGACGTGAGCAGGAGCGCGCCAGGAGGCGCATAAAGACTGGACAGGGGCCAAGTCCCCTGGTGTCCTGCTGGCTGATTTCTTCTCGTTTGGGCTGCTCTCCCCCACCGGGGCTCCCAGGGTCCTTTCTACCGAGGCCGGGCTTGGCTCCGCCCCTCCCGCACACTGGACGACCGTCCGGGCTTGGCTCCGCCGGTCTAGCTTCACACTACACCCCCCAGCATCCTTAGGGGCGCGACGACGACGTGAGCAGGAGTGCGCCAGGAGGCGCATAAAGACTGGACAGGTCCCTCGTCCCGCGAGGACGCGCGCCGGACGTACCGGGCGAAGCCCGGGCAAAGGGCGGGCCCTCTGTGGCCCTCAGAGGCATGAGGAGGATGGGACGGACCACCCCCCTTGGCATCACAACAAGAGGAGGTAAAGAGTCCTGTAAACCATATTATTGCCCACTTACAGACCTCCCCAAATGGATACTATCTTGTGAACCCCGAAATGATTAGAATTGCTGCTGTTCTGTTGTTCACTACATTAAAATGATTCGTAAGGGGGTTACCAACGTCATCCCCAAGAGGGGTTCGTCCAACAGGACACTCTACCACTACTTACATAGGTCAACATCGCCCATTCCCCGTGAAACAGAGAGATCAGAATGATCTCCGCCCATAGAAAGTACACCAAACAAGCGATCTCCCTCACAGGCAGCCGACATAGCACAAAACTTAACATTACTGGAGGAACTAAACAGTTTATGTAAAACCAAGTACGCTCCACTGGAACCGAGTATTACGCTAACCAGCGCCCCTAACTGCCCTACAGTCAGCACAAGTCCTCAGACTAGTACACTGCTCCATCTAAATGAGAGTCTGTTAGGTACTCCCCACTTACGATCTGCAAAAGACATCTCCCAAAACATAGTGCTCCCTCAGGACCCCCTAGTTAAAAGAAAGCAAATCGGGGTCGAACGCCATGGAAGTCAACCAAAACAACTAAAACTGTGCCCGAGCCCCTCATCAACTGTTACCATCTCCCCCCCAGCCTCAGAGGTTGCTGGGCAACCAGACTCTGCTGCGCCTTCTACCCAGGCAACCCTATTGGCCCAGATTGAACACCTGGTCAAATCTATAATATCCCCGCTGATAGAAAAACTGAACAGTCTAGGGGATAGGCTTACGGGAATAGAGGAAACGATCAAGGCCAATTTGATACTCTCAAAAAACATCGCAAAACATAGTCAAGTGCAGTCTCAGGCTGCCATAGAAGTGCCCAAATCAACTGCACAAAGTAATAATGTTCAAATCCAATCAGTAGCCTCACCCTCGCCAGCTCCAAACATTCTCAGAGTATCCACCACCTCTACATTAGCACAGTGTACTGCCGCCAGAGTAGGGTTGAGTAAAGAACCCACACTTCATAGGGGTCAGTTGCTAACCATGGCAACACGCCAAGAACTCTCAATCACATACACCTACCACCGGAGGCCACTCCGTTTGTGTGCGTTCTCTCGGGAGTGCCAGCACTCACAAGCGGAAAAATCGAAAGACATCAGGACCTAATAAATAAGGTTACATTCTGGCTAACAAATAATAGACCCCTCCCCTCTAACATGGACAGAAGAATACTGAGTGTCAGAAGGGTGGGCTGGCTATGATTCCTCCCAAAAGATATTGCCGGCGACCTAGTACTAGTAATATTTAGGAACAAACACGTTGTCCCATATCTTCAAACTTGGCAGCCCCAAAAAGGAGATAGCCCTATATCTACCTGGGATCTACATAACTTTTACCCCAGTATGTCATACCTCTGCCCATTAAGACCATTAAGACCTGTGTCTGCGCATTGAGTGGCTGTAATATCCCCACTACCAATCGATTTGAAACACTGTACAACAGCTATCTTTGATTTACATATGGAAAGTTTTTTTTTTTTTTACCTGTTATTAATCGCTTTAATTAGGAGACAACTAGTTGTATTGGTATTGTCTCTAATGCTAATCCTGTCAAATGTACGTAAACTAAAAGGAAATCGCACCCAAAAGTTGGGCTCATATTTTTTAACTTGTCGATCTTCCGTGTTATTGTAAAGTACGTTTTTATGACTGTTATGCTTTTACTAAAAATAGCTACTCGATCCCGTTCCTTTATGAAATAGCATTAATTCAACCAGACCAAAGTGATTAATATGTACTTGGAAGAGGCCGATTTGCACCTTGCACTTTGCACAACCATATTTTAACCTACGTTGGTATTTGTAAATATAAGAAACAAAATACTTAGGAGAACTATAGCCTATTTGGCCAAAATGTTTATTGATATCCAAAGATGTTTTTATTTGTAATAATCACCGGTTGTCATTGTACTTTGCTCTTTACTAAGATGGTCTACCAACCAGTGTTTATGCACTATGCACTTTATAAAACCAGCACCTTAAATAATGCTGCTAAATGACCTAGCAAGTTCTTGCTTTATTTGTCGCATGAAACATGTGTTAACGATACCTTGTACTTTTTTGTGGTTACCGTTTTTAATAAGGAAATGTTCGGCAATACTACCTTATGCTAACGTGATTTTTCTTTTATCTTGACCATGTATGTAATTATGTGTGTACTTTTATGGATAAACGTATTATCCGAATAAAGTTTATTGACTGTATTGACTGACTCATTTAATTCACTATGACATCTGGTTCATAAGACTAGTTGGGCATCGGAATTACATTTAATTGGCCCAGTGGGGAGTAGTTGCAAAACCTTTTATTGCAGTGAGGGCATCCCGCATACCATGTCTGATAGTTCTGTGCTAGTACCAAATACATCATCTCAATGCACCAGTATTACCCACATGATTAGTGCAGCATGTCGAACTGCAAGCTGTTGGTTCATTTAGCCAGCTTTTGGGAGTTGTGTACTTACACCTTGGAGTAAGGACCACTTCAGTAAGAATTACTAGGGCGGGCACAGGAGTTAGGGGCTGTGGCTGTAAACCAGTTGAAGCGGCTCAGAACCTAGAAGCACCATCTGCAGTATCTCTGTGAATGTGGCTTCATCCTACAGGCTTCAACCTACTGTTACTACTTATGCCTCAGATAGTAAGATCCCCTAGTAGGATCCTTCGCCACCGGTTCACACAGGCCCCATTTGCATATTTACACCCACCTAGTGTTCCAGAGAAATGGGGGGCGGGTAACTTTGTAGGCATGTCCAATGTTGAAACCTGGGGGAGGCTCAAACAAGATTGAGTCAGCAGTTGCACAAGCATGCAATGACATCTCTGCTATATGCAGCCCGGAAGTGTGAGAGGCCACCACTAGTTTATGAGTTGCGTGGCTGGATTATTTATGATTATGCCAGATTGTGCTCTATGTTCACACACTACCCCTCAATCAAAGCTTTTTAATTATTTTGTGTGTTTGCAACCAAAACAGGAAGTACTTTGTCGAACTAACTTCTTCAGTCTACATGGGTTTACAGCATAGCATTCCATATAGTTGTTCCAACTACCTATTGTTTTTTAGGAAATGGTATTTTTAGCTGGGTGTAGTGACCCCTGCTGCCAATATGGTTACAGAACGGCTTTGTGGTTTGGGTGAAAGGACTGGGACCACAGGAGCACTACATCCAGGAATTATTTGCCAGTGGATAGCATAATGCTAGAAGGTGAAGGGAGTTTATGTCTGATTTAAAATCAATGTTTAAAGGCAACAGTGTTCTGCAGATCATCCAATAATTGAGGTTGAAGATTTCTTCAGTCTTATTTCATATTGTGATGTGCCTTAATCTCATGATATTTCATGTGCAGTTTTTGTGTTTTCTGTATGATTGTAACATCCTCAGGGCACAAGTCCTGAAAAAAGAAGTGGGGGGACGCTGTTACCGGACGTGACGTCACGGCAGGAAGTGACATCACGACAGGTGCCGAGCTCCTCGTCTCAAAGAGGCCAAAGAGTGAAGTCCAGCTGTTTGTCAGGGGGGATGGCGTCCCCCCGGTAAAATAAGTGGGGGGACACCGTCCACCCGCGTGGTACCCCGACTGGAGCCTTGAACATCCTCCTCCAGCTCGCTTGGGCTCTCCTGGTAGGCGAAAGCACCAACTCCCAGGTACTTCAATGGTAGTGCTGCATTTCTTCATTTGATTGCACATGTTGGAATTGTTACAAATGTTTGGGGACTATAAGGTATTGTTTCATCCTCTGACGTTGACCCAGAACAAGAGATAGAAATGCAGGCAAGACAAGGGTAAATATAGGAAAATATTAACAACGGAAGAAAGCAGGGACCTGCAACCGTGAGATACATCAAGGGGAAGCTTAGGGTGGTGGGAGAAAGATGTATGAAATGGAATCAAGGCTTGGAAGATTTTATATTTATTAACCTTTCCCTTGGAGGCTCTGTACGTGTGCTTCCAAGTAAAACGCTGTGCCCTTGCACGTATCTATTTTACAAATTAATTGCTGTCAAATTACGAATTTCCTGCTATAAGCCTCGGGGTTATTCAAATTTGGTGTGTTCTTAAGAAAATAGAGTGCAGCAACCACAGATATGCACGGCCAGGCAGTTACAATGCCTAACCACCGCAAGAAGATTGTTTTACCTCTTGTTCTAAATCAGCAGAAAGCAAGAAAGACACTAGTGTTTCACTGAGAGATCAAAGACAGCTGAATGGGTGATAACTCAAGAGTGTCATCCCTGGACGCCAATCAAGGTCTGGGAGATTTAGTGTGATGGGATCGTATGGCTTCAATGCCAAGGTAAATCACCCTGGAGTTTTCCTCTGCAAAATATGTAAACCATGTTATTACTCGCAGATGGTCTCTGCATCACAGAAGGCCAGAGGGCCTCTGTTGTCAGCAGACCCCCAAAGTACTGCAGTGCAAGTTTAGTGGGACCAGGTGCAGCCCAGAGTTGAAAACAATCATATGCACTGGGCACATCTGTCTGCATAGGTTGCATCCACCTTTTGGACATCTTTAAAGTAACATTTTGAGATATTTTATAAATTTGAATTTCAAAATTCAAATCTACGAATGGCATATATAGAGCATACTTTGCATTTTGGGAGTCATAGTTTCAGTTTAAACATTACAGGTAGTAGCAGCATGCTGATTTGGGATAAGCAGGGCTGTAAGTGGGATGAACAAATTGGGGGTGTCTCTCAAAGGGGCGTGGTTGATGCAATTAAGGGTGTGGCTCAAAACCAGTAAGGTAAAAATCTGTAATTTGCATAGTGTCCCTCCCGGCTGGTATTTTGCTGATTCTGTCAGTGCATCCAGATAGAGAATACAAGTAACATTACACCTGCAAGGAGCCAAGACTATTGGCTTTGTCAATGGTTGTGCATTGTGTAAGCTAAATAAGCAGCAACTATGGCTCTGTTGTATATTCTATTGAAAATGCTTCAGTTCTGACGTGATGAGACTATGAAAGAATAATAACGAATCTCTTTGACGACACCCCAAAGGCAGTGAAGGGTAGTACTGCTCCAGAGTTAAGATTTTTTTTTCACCCTGAGGGCGAGGGCAAAAATGGAGACCCCAGTAGAGACCCGTCTCAGCACCTGCTTTTTAGAACTGCCGGTGCTGAGCAGGACCCGGCTCACTTAAAGCCCTGGGATAGGTAAACAGCCTGGGGAAGCTGGAGGTGTCAAACAAGATATGAGTTCACTCGGCAGCCGAGAAAGAACCGCCAGGTGACGTCTGCAGTTTTTTAGCTCCCCTGCTTCTTATTACAGGCTCAACTGAAAATTAATTATTTTTAGTTGGGGTCCCTACTTGTTTCATCATATGGTTAGCGTAGGACTCTGCAGTCTGCACTTACTACAAGAACAAATGTTGTGAGTTTACCCATTGATTCGTCGTGGTGCTCTACACTTTTTTTAATTGTCAGTTCTGAATGTTTCTGAGAGCATAAACATTCAATCTCAAAGATATGACAAGAGAAGAAACAAACAGAAAACACCCATTGTAAATTGCTACAGAGAACATTTGCTTCTTTTTATGAGACATCTGCCATACAGTATCCAGCAGGCCTCCGTCAGGGAATCGAGACTCAGAATCAAGGTGCATGGTGTTAATACACAAATTTCGAAAGCGAAGCAGAAACATTGTATCATCAGCTAGTCCAGGCAAACATTCAAAAAAATGTTTTGTTCTAAAGATAGTAGCAATTGAAACAATGTCTTTGATTTCCATGGAGAATACATCCTTTCTATGATAGGAAGCACTTACAGAATGTTTGGCTAGTAGGTTTGAGAGAAAAAGGATTTAACCAGAGTGAGCAATGCAAGATAAACAAACTTGATATCCTATCACCAAGGAGATTAAATGAAATTGACAATTTTGTGAGTTCTATGTAAAGAATTCAGGAAATAATTGCCTTCAATTAGAAAGTATATTAATTCAAATTGCTGTGCTCTACATTTCAAAATAAAATGTGTTTAGCATCATACTGATTTAAAAGTTGTATAGAAAGGGGTGGGGGATCTAGGGGCCCGATTCACAGAACTAACTTAAGACAAAATCCTAAACTTACTACTTTTGGTATTCACAGAAGTTAGGATTTTGTCTTAAGTTTGTCTTAAGACAGACTTAAGTTAGTATTTTGTCTTAAGTCTGTCCTAAGTCTGTCTTAAGACAAACTTAAGACAAAATCCTAAGTTCTGTGAATACCAAAAGTAGTAAGTTTAGGATTTCGTCTTAAGTTAGTTCTGTGAATCGGGCCCTAGGACACTACATTAAGACAGGTTGAAACTCAATTCATCAACCATGATTAAGAACAATAGACAAAAGAAAACAGGATTATCGGTTAACCCTTCTAGAGCAGGGTATTGCAAGAACTTTAAGCTAAAGACACATTGAATATGTTAATTGAGAATATATGATAATACAACGCTAACGATTCCACGCATGGCATTACCACGCAAATTTTATTTTGCATGCGTCTTTACCACGCAGCATTTTCCAACGCACGATTATACACCGCAAAATTTACGTTACTTAACCTCTTACGTCCTGTACATAATGATACTGATAGGCTAAAAAAAATACTTTCCAAACTGCCGAATAATGCAAAATATCGATGTTTATAACAAACCAATACTACAGATTACCTTTCTTTTTTATTTTTTTAATTTACAATGTGCTTTAATTATATTTTTTTATGTATAAACATTGGATCCTTATCTCACCTCTCCACGCCTTTCACCAGCTGCCCTTCACGGAAACGAGCGTCAAAATACGTTTTGAATAATAGAGATAGGACTACTATAATGACGTACACGCCACAGCGCTGGGGAGGCTCTTTTCTTGATCGTCAGAGGCACTTAATATCGTTTTTTTTTCTCAGTTTTCTTCTTTTTTTTTCAATCCGCTTGTTTTTTGAGGGGGGGACCCTTCCCAGCCCCCCCAAGCCCCCTTTTTTTATAGTATCTTTTTCTTAATGATGAACACGCAGGAAGAAAGAACGAAGACTGGAAGGAAAGAACGTTGCGTGGTTAAGACGGTCGTGGAATGCACCCACGTTGAAAAGACGTTTGCGTGGTAAGTGAACCGTAGTAAACGTCACACGTGGTAAAGACTTTTTTTTTTTTTAACCTTTATTGAGGCAGATAACAATTACACAGCTTTATTCGCCTACAACCTGGAATCGCAGGCCGGCAGCTTCGTCAGTGCCATTAAAGTAAATCATTTACTGAAAAAAAAAAAGAAAATGAAAGCATGTGTCTAACACGGCAAGCCGCCTACAACCCATCCGGGCCGGCCGCGAGTAAGGCTACTATGAGCTGCGTAAGGATGCATTCTGTAATGATGGAGAGAGTTAGGTATACCAAACTGTGAATGCTTGAGGTTCTCGGTTTTTTAACTTTACTTTTAACCTTTTGTTAAGCCCAACAAACGTGTGGGACTAGCGCAAACTGTTCCCCTCCATTGTGTGTCCACCATACTGGGTATGTGGGGATAGGATCATAGGGCGCGGAGCGCTAGCGTTGTATCCTTCACCGATGTGTAGGCACAATATTCCAACCTAATGCACTCTGCACCCAGTGAATCAATCCAAAGAACATGGAGGGGAGGGGTATGACTAATAAACAGATATTGAACTAGACTATGTGTTGTTTATTAGTACGTCATGCTTAGTGTATGTCCTTAGGGTTAGGGGACCGTATCTGGGGAAACAGGCATTGTTGCAACCATTGCAGCTAGTGTGAAGTGTATAACACTGATGTCCCGTGGGTTTATTGGGTGATGGTAAAGTATTACAGGAGCTCTGGTAAAGGGTACCACATTTGGTGGTATACGTCATGTACCTAGCATATGTAATGAGGAGAGTGTGATATGTAACTTCACTTAGGGGTGCTGTCAGGGTCTGGTATCGCAGAGGTGCCCTCCAGTTGTTCAGTCTCGTCCTCGGCCTGGGTACTGGCCTGAAGTCGGAGAAGGTACGCCGTAAGAGGACCCCATATATCTTTGGGCCTTGATGTATGTGGCAAAAATTCAGCGTAATTAGACAGTTGGTCTTGCCATGTGGTCATCGTTGTCAACCAGGTCTTGAATTTGGGGGCACGACCTCTCCCCACCGACACGCCACCAGTCGCTTTGCCAAAAGGAGGCCCAGTGCAAAAAATTTACGGTGAGCCTGCAGGGCAGGACACGCCTGCCCCAATAGAGCAATCCTCGGGTATGGTGACACGGTTGTGCCTACCATGTCCGATAAGGCTTCAAACACCTCATCCCAGAAAGTCTCCACGGCACGACACGACCACGCGAGGTGGAAGAAGTCCGCCCCCTCTCTCCTGCAACGTACACAACGGTCGTCATCTCGGAGGTGAAAGCGGTGCAGTTTGGCCGGGGTGTAATAGAGTCGGTGTAGAAATTTATAATGCACCAGTCTGAGGCGTGTGTTACCTGTCACTGCGGCGGTGTGCGAGCAGCTCTCTTCCCATTGTTCATCCGACAGTGGTGTGTCTAGATCACTGTCCCATTCTCGTCTCGCTCTAAGAGAGGGGGGATGGGGCTGCCTGTGTGTGCTTGTGAAGCATGGAGACAACATGTTTCGGGTTATTTGACTGGAGCAGGGCATGGAGTGGCGGCGCCGTATCCGGTTCATCTGGAAAGTGTGGGGTAACTGCCCTGATGCCCTGTCTCAGTCGCACGTACAGAAACGTATCCATGACTGAGGGGGTAACATCTCCAAAGAATTGCACCGATGTGCGGAAACTGCCCTGGAGATACTGGTCTCCCCATGTGTGAATTGCTAGCCTCGTAAGCAGTTTACGGCCAAGCTCTTCACAAGTTACACTCAGTCTGGGGTCGTGCACCAGGGACATGCGAGGTGAGTAGAGAAATGGCGTTCCCATGGCCTCGGCTAGGTGTCTCCCGGCGAGCACAGTGCAGTCCACGGTGGTGGGGTCGCGGTCTGCTATCTTGGCTCTAGAGAAGAGATAACCTGACGGCTGTTCTGGTCTCATATAGCCATCTTCAACAGCCAAGTGCGCCATAAATGGAGGGGGATGTAGCCAATATGCTGCGAAGTGACCTTGTGCACAGTCATAATAGCGCTGAAAATTGGGTACGTCAAATCCCCCTACACGTGGTAAAGACTTCGTAGTAAATGATGTTTCCCGTTCATTGAATAAAAGTGATTGTGGAAAATAATCTTATTGTGAATAATTTCGAGGGCAAATAGACGCTGCAAATTTTAAACAGCTATAAACAATAACACTCAAATTAGTTTGCAGGCACGTGCCTGGTTATAGATCACATGAGTTGGTAACACCATTTCTGGATTCAGGAATATTACTTACAAAATGTGTTTTTAACGTATAGGCATAGTTTGGAAATTATAGGATCTGTATAGAATAATGCACGATAATTGACACATTTATTATTTGGCACTGGGAAACACCTGGCGTAAAAACTGCAGCACATATGAGCTAAGGATTTTAAAAGATTAAACAAGCAAACTAGATAGAAATGAAAAAAATGAGTGAATGAGAAAATGTTTGGTGACATTTGTACAAGAGGTAAATATAATTGGAAAAGATGTAAGGATCGGTTTTTAGAAATAAACGCCAAAGAGACACATAGAACGAGTACTGCCTCCTTTCCTTTGGATAGTTTATAATCACTCCAAGCAGGCTTTGGAAGGCAACAGTTCAGTCAACATCAGGTAAATCGTACAGGAGGTAAAGATAACGTTATTGACAAGAAGAAGTTTGGAAAATTAGAATATATCACAAATGAATGATGGCATTGACCAGTGATTGAATGCCACACTGTGTTTTACACTTCATGTTTATAGATATGCATCCAAAGCAAAAATCAGATTTTTGCACTAATGCTTATCTTTCAGCAGTTTAGGATAACTGTCTATAGTTTAAATTTCATGTTCTTGATCATAGTTTAATATCCTCATTAAAGGTTGGTCAGAATTGGGTGGGATATATACCATTCATGGTAAATACAATCACATCAGGGTAAAGTATTTACCACGTGTGGTAAATACTTCCTAATATGAGATTTGAACATTTAAATGAGGCATAGCATACAAAATCAGTGTTTAACACACCAAGGGGGTCATTAGGATAGCGGGCGGAAAACCACCCCAACCTCCATGGAGGCAGAAACCAACCGCCCGCCTGCACCTCGGCGACACCGGCGGCCACATTAGGATCAACTGCCACTAAAGACCGACTGCGGCGGAAGCGGGTCAAGCAAATCCATCCGACGCGGGCGGTGATGGCCAAAAATTGACCGCAGCGGTCGGAAAAGCTGCCGAAAAGCTACAAACCGCCGTAAGGACAGCAGACACACCGCACGGGAAATTAAGATAACCCCGAGGGTGTAGCGGTCGGAGCCGTTGTTACCGACCGCCGCGGTCGCACACAGGAGTGAATGGGAAAAATAGCGGAAGAGCTACAGCATAGACACCGCAGCGGGCGGGACATGAAAAGCATGGCGGACGATGCCAAAACACCGCAGTGATGCCAAACAGTGCAGAAATAAAATCAGCCATGCCCCCCAAATACATAACACACATACAAATAAAGCTAAAATAAAATAAAAACCCTGGACAACTCCCACAACACACCTGACACCCAAAATCCTTTTGGACACACCCACACAGCTGAGTATAAAGCCACCCCTTCACAAACCACAATATTTTGCAACATTCCTGAATAGAAGGCCATACCCCACATCTAAAAGGAGAGGCAAAAGAGCACAGCACACACACACATCCACCACCACCATCACCACCACCTTTACACCAGCACAAATAATCCCACAGCACACAACACACCTCACACCTCAACGCCATACCCCTGCACCCACAAACACCTCAACCAACACACACCATGACAACACCAAAATGCCCAAATGCACAGAGAGTGAGTTGACAGTCATGGTCAATGAGATTGTAAGAGTAGAGCCACAACTGTTTGGTAGCCTGGTCCATAAGACACATTAGCCACGAGGACACAAATGTGGGACAGGATAGTCCAAAGGGTGAATGCAGTAGGGACCACCCCAAGATCCAGGAAGGAGATCATGAAGCGGTGGCATGATCTCAAGGGGTTGTCAAGGAGAGCAGGAGTAAGTACGGGACGCTGGTGAACGTGACTGGCAGTGGCCCTCCCCTCCCACAGAAAACATTCACACCATGGGAGGAGAAGGTGCTTGCCATACTGCTTCCTGAGAGTCTCACAGGAGTAGCCAGGGGAGCGGAGGCTGGTAAGTACAAACAAATGCCTAACAAACACTGAGAAGCACTTCCTTGCAATACCAAAACACAATTACACTGTCCACCCTCACACAACAGGTAGCTAGCCATCTTGCTTAGGAGGCCTGTATGGAGGAGTCCTGCACTACCACTCCCAACATGCCCCCTGTCCCACAGCTGAGCAAGATACAGGCCTCCCCCACTGAGGTTCCGTGACAATTATAAGTGGTGTTTTCGACTCGCACGAATATGGTCGAGTCTGGTATCTACGAACCGCAAATGACGAGTTTAGTGGGTGTGCGCAGTTTCGCTGTGCTAACCTAAACCGTTCGTCTGTTTCGTGGGTTTATCCATCTGTACCCACGGGTTCCATCTTAGATACGGCATCCATTTTGTCTCTTGCCCTCAAGTAGCCAGCGAACGGATGTTGTCCGCTTCGCGACCCTGGGATTCCCAAGACATTTGCGGAAGACACATTTCCTCTGAAAGTGTCTTTATGATGAGGGGGATGATACTGTAAGGCAGATGGCCCCGCTCGAGGCTCATCTTGCCGTGCCGGTCTATTGTCTCAGCCGTGCATCTCGTTAGGCACGTCCCTTTGATGCCTGTAGCTCGTGTTTCCCGATACCTCCCCTTTTACACCCTTTCCCATCTCCCCACTGTTTCCATCTTCCTTTGCACCTGTCCTTGTTCCCTCTTCGATCTGTTTATTGTTGATTGGAATGTACTAATGGTGGGAAGATGGGCTTTTACAGTTGGGAACCGCCAAATGTTTCCGCACTTATGTTCCGGACCCTGAATACATCAAAGCGACCCCTTTTGGGGATAATTATGGGAACCAAGTTGTAAACCTTTGTGTACCATGTAAACGTATGGGAGAAATATGTATATAAGGAGCGACCCACTTGCAGCAATTTGAAGCAGTCTCCCCAAGTTGCACGTGTTGTACTTGCTGTGACTTCTGTGTTCCCTGCAGTAATAAACCTCGAATCTTTGACGCCGAAGGAAGTGTCCCGTGTCTCTGTCACTTGTATGCCGGAACAGGTTACCCACGAAGGTTTCAGGTGTTGTCCCCTGGCACCGCTGGGTCTTAAAGAACCCGGTCCTTCAGTTGGCGCCCAACGTGGGGCTGCATCAGTGGTACCGGTCCAAGCCCGACGATCGTGAGGAACTTCGTGTGAAATCTCCGAGGGAAGGTGCACCCCGCTTCATCGATCCTGTTGTCGAAATAAGTGGCCCGACGACTTATCCCGCGAAGATTCCCGCCTCCTGACGGCTGCGACGGACTGCTGCCCTGACTGTAGACCTGTTTTGGCGCCTGGCGTAGACCTTGGTATAGCGAGACGATTGACGGGCCTTCCTGGTGACGCCATCGATCTTTGAGTTAAGTATTTGTGGGTCGCTCCCAGAGTTCTTGGTTGTGGTTGCTTAGTTGTTGCATGGTTCCATTGCATTTGTGGTTCTTGGTACTTTGTTGTGATATTTGACGACTGCAGCCGCCAAAGACCGAGGGTTTTTGCTCTTTGCTGGGACTTGGTAAATCCTGTAACCCTTGAAGTTTGTGAAACACGGCTAGTGTGCAAGATGCCTGGTCGCTGTACTTTGTTTAGTTGTTTTAGACGTTGTGGTACGGATTCCCGACTGGAGGACTCGTGTCCGATACCTCCGGTTGGAACTCCCACTTATGAGCTCTACAGTAAACATGGACTAGGTCCTATTACCTTTAATGAATATTGGATTCGTTACACCAAAAAAGATGGTGTCCTTAGTTGGCCACCTCATGGTAGTTTCGAGACCCCGATTTTAGATAACCTCGAGGCAAAATTGTTTAAGAAAAAGTCAAGGCCGGCCATGTTTGATGCCTTTCGTTTGTGGTGTAAAGAAGCCCGACAGAAAGAGATCAGACAGACTAAACGTAATCAGAGAGATGGTGTTGCCACCATTGTAAAGAAAGCAGAGCAGTTCCAGCGTGATAAGGAGGATAAGGAAAAGGAAGTATTTGATAGGTTACAGCGTATGTCTATAGATAAATGCTATCCCGCTTTACCTACGGAGTCGGATAAAAAGGAAGAATTAGTTGAGGATCCTTTAATGTCCTATCTTATGAAGTCACTACCTCCGTATGCACAGGATACCGCAGTTCCTGTGGTTCCCCTTGCTACTGTTCCTCCTGTTGTTCCTCAACCTGTTCCTCAACCTGCACCTGTTCTTCCGACTATTCCTGCTCCTTTGCCTACTGCTGTTCCTACTGCTCCTCCGCTTGTACTTCCACATACTCCTGCTCCCGCTACCGCTCCTGCTTTACTTACTCCTGTTGCTTCGTCTGTCTCTACTCCTTCTCTTGTTAATCCCTTATGTTATACTTCTCCGTCTACTCGATGTCGTACCTCTCCTGTTGCGGCTAACTTCTTTAATTCTCTTGGACCTATTCTTGAGTCCGCTGGTTCGGACGGTCCTCAAAGGCGTAGCCAGCTTTCCGGTAACAGGGCGCGTGCCGCGCTGTATAACATGGCGATGGGTTGGATGACATATCCTCTTAGAAATCCTCCACGTGCTGTACTTGATACGTTCTGTCAATTCAATATTCCGACACAGAGATACGTTTTTGAAGAAATGTGCAAGGTTCTACGCGATCAAATATCGGCCGATACATCTGATGATGTATTGACCGCTCTGTCTGATCTACAGCTTCAGTTCTCGAGCGGAATGATAGTGGACACCAACGTTCGACGTGCTGTTGAACGGTTGTTATCTCTTCGTCCCTCTCCGATACCTCAAGCCTTGTTCGTTGAGGACGTTGAAAGACAATTCGATGCGTCTGGTCAGTTTCCCATGCGAGAGGTTCCACCAGTGTACATACCCGGCGATGCTACTCAAGCTCCGCCGATCCTGCCACACTTCCAGAGAGTATGGATTCATCTCCCGTGGAAACGATCAGAAGTGTTGCAGGTGAAGCAATCCTTGCCTGACCCTCGTAAAAATCCTGCAGGGTACTATAAAGAATTATCGCGGCTCGTAGATGCTACGATAATGAACCTTGCCGATATCGATATGCTGTTTGGCAATGTCGTACCGCAACCGGTATGGGCAAAGATTCGTCAAGAAAACCATGCGGTAGAATTAGGTGGTGATTGGGCTGCTCTTATTGCGGCGGATGCACGACAAACTGGTGGTGCTAAACCTGAACAGCTTATTGCCGATCTCCCTCAGAGAATAATCACCCTAATGAAAACGCTTATGCCTGCTATGAGGGTGAATTGGGACAAACTGTCCGCTTGCAAACAAAAGAAGGATGAGAGTGTCTCGGATTTCTTTACGAGATTCGAGGAGGCTTTCATCAACCACAGCGGTCAAGATATGGGCACCGAAGGTGGTCAAAGGTTGTTTGTGGACAAATTTGTTTCAAATTTACTGCCTGACTTGAGCAATAAATTAAGAAATTCCGAAAGTGCGTGGGCTGTTTCTACTTCCGCTCAGATATTGGCCACGGCTCAATATTATGAGAATAGGGAGAAAGAAGAGAACGACCGCGCAGATAAAAAGACGAAAGAACTTAAAACTAAAGTGTTGTTGCAGCAGGCTTATCCTCCACGTTCGACTCAGAATGATGCGCAGCGGAATCGATCGCAGCCACAGTCCAATAGGTCGCAATCGCGGAATGACTCCTCTTCCCAAAGATCTTCGTTAGGGTACAATCAGTGTGCCTATTGTAGACAGGAGGGTCACTTAAAATTCAACTGTCCTGTTTTAAATGATCGTAATAGTGGTACCTCCTCTAGAGGAGGTCGTGGTGGTTCTCAGCAGACATCACGTGGTAGGGTTCGTGGTGCTCAAAATGATCATTCAGATAACTCATCAAATTCCAATAATTGTTTTGATCAACGTGGATCCTCGCAAGGACGATCTGCGCAGTACAATGTAGAAGATTATTACGTCGATCAGGGAACTGACGACAGTAATTATTAGGACAGCCATAGACAAGGAGAGGGAGTGGTATCAGTTCCGGTTGATCAGAGAGGGCCTTACGTCGCAGTTGCTACATCGGGCGTCGTTGAGCCTTTTCTGTTGGACACTGGTGCAGCGAAAAGTTCCATAATGCATTCGAAACTCCCTGGCGCACCTTTGTCTGGCTTAACAAATGTTTCCGTTGGATTCTCTGGCGCCCCTGTTAGCAATCCAGTTTCACGCCCTTTGCCTCTTACAATTGGGCCACGTGAGCTCGAAGCTCCGTTGATTTTGACTACTGGTTGTGGTGAAAATCTTTTGGGCCTGGATTTGCTAAAACGTTTGTATGCGACTTTGTATTGTTCTCCTGCGGGAGTAAAGCTTACTTTGGGCGAGAGGGTTGTCTCTCCTATGTACTTGTCTCTCGATAAGCTTCCACCGGAATTGAGTTCTCTTCCTGCATCTTTGTGGGCAACGGGTCCCAATGATGTGGGCCTGCTCGATATCTCCCCTTATGTTGTTCAGTTGAAATCTAATGTACGATTGCCACGTATTCCCCAGTATCGAATCTCTCTTGATGGTGAACGAGCACTGTTAGCGATCATCTATGATCTGATCGAGAAAGATGTTATTGAAGAAACTCGGGGAAACGTGTGCAATAGCCCTGTACTGCCCATTCTGAAACATACTGACCCCTCGAAACCGCCTGTTTATCGTTTTGTTATCGATTTACGGGAGGTAAATAAAATTGTGATTCCTCAGTTCCCTGTTGTACCTGACATCACGGCGCTACTGACTCTGATTCCAGCTTCTGCATCTTGGTTTTCGGTGATCGATTTGAAGAATGCTTTCTTTAGCATTCCGATTGCCGAAGAAAGCAGAGACCTTTTCGGCTTCTCTCTTGGTGGTCGTAGCTTCCGGTTTAAACGTGCTCCTCAGGGCTACTGTGAGAGTCCATCCATTTACAGTCAAGCCTTGAAGGGTCAACTGGATGCGTTTATGTTGCCGGCTGGTGCGGCTTTAATTCAATATGTCGATGACTTATTGGTGGCTGCGAATACTCAGGACATTTGCAAAATTGCTACGGTGTCGTTGCTGCAACATCTCTGTGACTTACATCACAAGGTGTCACCTTCTAAACTCCAATATTGTTGTCAAGAAGTAACCTATCTAGGTCACTTATTGTCAAAGGAGGGAAGGCGGTTGACCCCAGAGAGAATTGCAGCAATTGCGCGAATGACTGTGTCAACAACCCAAAGAGATGTGCGTGCCTTTCTGGGCATCACGTCATACTGCAGACAGTGGATCCCGAATTTTTCACTGTTAGCGAAACCATTGGTGGCCCTTACGTGCAAGGATGTTTCAACTCCTTTACCATGGACGGAAGAATGTCAGAAGAGTTTTTCTGAATTGCGTGACTCATTGTGTTCGGCTCCTGTGTTAGGTACTCCTGACTACAGTAAGCCGTTTACATTATATGTTCACGAGAGGGAAGGTTGTGCTTTGAGTGTCTTAACGCAACCTTTTGGTGGTAAGCAGCGTCCATGTGCATATTTTTCCTCGACCTTGGACCCGGTAGCTAGGGCATTGCCGAGTTGCTTGAGAGCAACAGCGGCAGCTGCGGTGTCCATCCGACAATCAGCAGGATTGGTCATGGATAAAATGCTTACGGTGATGGTTCCGCATGCAGTTGATACTCTCCTAAATCGTACGAAAACTCAGCACTTGACGAGCGCAAGATTGTCTGGGTACGAATTGACGCTTTTGGCAAGTCATATTCAGATAAAACGTTGCAATGTCCTAAACCCGGCGACTTTATTGCCAATCAGTACAGAGTCAGATGAAATAACAGCTCACGACTGTTATTTAAGGACTGAGGAGGAAACAAAAGGTCGCGTGGACCTTAAAAACACTCCTTTGGATGATCCCGATGGGACTTTGTATGTGGATGGTTCATGTTTTAAATTGCCAAATGGTGACGTGACTACTGCGTATGCTGTTGTGACTTTAAATACTGTTGTGGAAGCTGCAAGATTGAATCAGAACTCTGCCCAGGCTGCAGAACTGATTGCTCTCACTAGAGCGTGTGTGTTAGCGAAAGGGAAACGTGTGAATGTGTTCACCGACAGCCAATATGCATTTGGCGTCGCCCATAGCTTTGGACGATTGTGGAGAGAGAGAGGGTTTATGACGTTGCATGGTACGAAGATTCAGCATGGTCAGCTTGTCAATGATCTTTTGGATGCACTAACGTTGCCTAAGCAGGTAGCGATTGTTAAATGTAGTGCGCATCGTAAGGTGACGGATGATGTCGGTCGTGGTAATGCGTTTGCGGATGGGACTGCTAAGGAGACTGCCCGGAACCTTAGCACTCGAATGTATGTGGCGAGTTCGGTTAGGTGGCCTACAGAAACGAGCATGTGTGAGGATACTATCGAGAGTGTGAAAGCGATACAGAATGAGGCCACCGAGACTGAAAAGACGAAGTGGAAAGAAAGTACGGGAAAGTTGGATGCGAATGGTTGTTGGGTTGATTTGTCGGAACACAAGAGATGGATGTTGCCAGATGCGTATGTGTTAGCTGTTGTGACGATGGCACATGGGTTAGCACATATTAGTGTGAAAGGTATTTGTAAGTTGCTGTCCCCTGTGTGGAAGAATGATGGTATTACGAAATGTGCTGAACGGTTGGTCAAGAATTGTATGGTATGTATGTTGTACAACCCTGGTAAGGGAACCCCAACACCTCCTGGCCATTTTGCTCACCCATCATGTCCTTTTGAGGTGATTCAATTAGACTTCATCCATATGGAGAGATGCAATAACCTGAAATACGTTTTAGTTGTGGTTTGCGCGTTCTCCCGATGGATTGAAGCCTACCCCCTCAAAGACAACACTGCCCTGTCGACTGCGAAAATCCTGCTGAAGGAATACTTTCCTCGGTATGGAATGACTCGGATTGTATGGTCTGATAACGGAAGTGAGTTTGTGGGGAGTGTGATGAAGAGTGTGTGTAAGGGCCTTGGAATTAATCAAAAATTCCATAGCGCCAATCATCCTCAGTCAGCTGGTTTGGTCGAAGGGTATAATGGCACCCTTAAACTAAAGCTAGCGAAGATTCAGGCTACAACTGGTCTTTCGTGGCCTGACGCTTTACCCTTAGCTTTATTGTCAACAAGTGCGACAGTACACTCCCGAGTAGGGCTTAGTCCCTACGAGATAGTGTTCGGCCGCCCTGCATATGTTTGGGGGGTCCCTAGACCTAAATTGTTTTCTCATCTTGAGTACCCCATGTTGATTGACTATCTTCATGATCTGACTGCTAAACTGAGGTTAATTCATCAACAGGTCTTTGAAGCACTGCCGACGCAGACGGAGGGTCCAGGTCACCAGCTGCAACCTGGTGATTGGGTGGTTACGCGCAACTTTAGCCGAAAACACAGTTTGGAACCCCGTTTCACTGGACCCCATCAAGTCTTGCTGACCACGAGGACTGCTGTTCGTTTGGAGGGACGTAAACATTGGGTGCACGCCACCCATACCAAAAAGGTTCCTATACCTTTACCAGCAGACTTGTGGGTGAAGAAAGGCATTGCTTCATCTGAGACCGAAACAATATCGAAGTTCGTCCCTTTCAGTGACGCACAGCTTGTCGAAGATACCTCGGTGCAGCAGGAAGATATTGTTGAACATTTGTCACCAAACTCAAGATCTGAACATTCAACTGATCCACAGAACTCTGTTTCGCCACCGGACCAGTTGTTCGAAGAACAGACACGTCCTGGGAGACATTGTTATTCTCTCCGTTCTAACGTTAAAGACTAATAAAATCCATACTTTTGATTCTTCCCCAGACATACTACGTCACCCCCAACGCTGCTCCTGTTCAGTCTGAACACCCGTATTATTGTGATTGTTTCTGTATATATTGAGTTTCGTTCCATATGCGTTTTTGCTTCCACAGCTGAGAGATTCTTTTGTATATACATTGTGAATAAAGGCCGTAGGGCCGTGCGTGTACTTCCTTCTGGTTAGTAGGTCTTGACGCTAGGTTAAAGACCGTCGGTTCCTGGGAACTCCTAGGGATTGACTACTGCTACACAGAACGAAGTGCGTCAAGAAACGTTACGGACGGTCGTAGGGGATGGCGTTTTCAAAGCTGATGGACTTGGAAGAAGCTCAGGCGCAAAGATTCAAACTGCAACAACTTATTCGTACCAAATGTTTTATGTTTCAAGTGTTTGTATTGCTTTTGACTGTTTCTGCACTATTGGCGGGTGGGGTGTATTACATGATGTCGTACTTCTTACCTTCTGCCATACCTACTCCTACTTCTGATCCTAAGCTTACCTCCACTCCATCCCCTCATTCCTTCCATATCTTACCCGAACACGAACAGGTTAGACGTGCAGAATTTCAAAATAATTCCTTTATCCAGCTCCTTCATCAGCACCAGTTAGTGGTTAACACTACTAATTGTTGGGTGTGTGGGCTGATGCCACATACCACGGATAAGGGAATTCCATATCTGGTCCTACCCTATAGTTCCCAGGGTTCAGCTCGAGCATTCCAAACAATGTTTTGAAGCGCACTATATTCTTACCCCAGTCGAGAGCCACGTTCTCCCTACTCTGGCCCTGGCTCGTATCATAAGCCTTTGTCTATAGCGATAGAAGATTTGGATAGAGATATCTATGAGCCGTCGCTCATACCAGAGGAAGAGGTACAAGCCTATAGGGTCCTGAGTAAGGTCGAGTACAGTGCACTCACGAGTGAAAAACAGCTTAGAAGCTCGCCTCTGATATGGGTCATACCCCACATTGGTAATTTCTGTCTAATGGGTCGTGGCCGAAGATCGAAAGCTCGTCTTGGAGAGAGTGCTTGCTCCGAGAATTACATTCTGCTGATGGTCTCTTCCCTTGTGTTTCTGGCTGCCAAGGGTACATACTTTGTCTGCCATGATCGTGCGTATGCATGGTTGCCCTCCGACTTTGTGGGCTCATGTTTTATTGCAAATCTGTTGCCTCCGACGTTCACTGTAGATGCAGACTATCACAAGACTAGAGTTGTGAGGGGCGTAATTAGCGAAGAGGACACTGCCGGTCAAGAGGCAGGAGACTTTTTCAAGGGTTTCCTCCCGTTTTGGGGGCCTATGGTTAATAGTAGGAACCTGAGACAATTGACTCGAGTGGTGGAATCGACAGCTAATATTACTGCCAGTGCCCTTGGTAATATCACCACAGAACTTCAGGCGGATAGGCTTATGACGTTACAAAACCGAATGGTTTTAGACGTGATCTTAGCAGATCGAGGTGGGGTATGTAAGGTGATCCATTCGAGCTGCTGTATTTTCATTCCAGATAATGCTCCGACTGTCTATCAAGCCATCTCAAAGTTGCATAAGATCTCTGAGTCCATACACGTGGACGTAGGGGATTGGACGCTGCTTGGGTGGTTTTGGGGCCTGATGTCGACTTGGGGTTGGAAGATTCTGATGATTGTCGGAGTTGTTGTGGCGTTCCTGTTCACGTGCTGCCTTTGTGTGCAGTGTGGTCCTGCCTTATGTGGCCTCTGTGCTACGACGTGTATAAGGCAACCACCTGTTACCAGAGGAGCTCGGTCGGACAGAGCGATGTTACAGCAACATCTAGATGGTCTGATGAATATCGAATATGATTCTGACTAGTGCTTGCCTACATGAGGGCAAAAGGAGCGTCTGAGGTTCCGTGACAATTGTAAGTGGTGTTTTCGACTCGCACGAATATGGTCGAGTCTGGTATCTACGAACCGCAAATGACGAGTTTAGTGGGTGTGCGCAGTTTCGCTGTGCTAACCTAAACCGTTCGTCTGTTTCGTGGGTTTATCCATCTGTACCCACGGGTTCCATCTTAGATACGGCATCCATTTTGTCTCTTGCCCTCAAGTAGCCAGCGAACGGATGTTGTCCGCTTCGCGACCCTGGGATTCCCAAGACATTTGCGGAAGACACATTTCCTCTGAAAGTGTCTTTATGATGAGGGGGATGATACTGTAAGGCAGATGGCCCCGCTCGAGGCTCATCTTGCCGTGCCGGTCTATTGTCTCAGCCGTGCATCTCGTTAGGCACGTCCCTTTGATGCCTGTAGCTCGTGTTTCCCGATACCTCCCCTTTTACACCCTTTCCCATCTCCCCACTGTTTCCATCTTCCTTTGCACCTGTCCTTGTTCCCTCTTCGATCTGTTTATTGTTGATTGGAATGTACTAATGGTGGGAAGATGGGCTTTTACAGTTGGGAACCGCCAAATGTTTCCGCACTTATGTTCCGGACCCTGAATACATCAAAGCGACCCCTTTTGGGGATAATTATGGGAACCAAGTTGTAAACCTTTGTGTACCATGTAAACGTATGGGAGAAATATGTATATAAGGAGCGACCCACTTGCAGCAATTTGAAGCAGTCTCCCCAAGTTGCACGTGTTGTACTTGCTGTGACTTCTGTGTTCCCTGCAGTAATAAACCTCGAATCTTTGACGCCAAAGGAAGTGTCCCATGTCTCTGTCACTTGTACGCCGGAACAGGTTACCCACGAAGGTTTCAGGTGTTGTCCCCTGGCACCGCTGGGTCTTAAAGAACCCGGTCCTTCACCACCCAGGAGCATGTGTCAGCCATTGCACTGTTCACCAAACAGACTTACAGGTTGGTATCCATCTTGTATTGGAGCACTGTTTGGGGGTGGGAGGCCCTGATTCACTACTCCCAGCATGCCCCCTGGCCTACACTCCAGCAGCATGGAGGCCTCCTCCACCCAGGAGCATGTGTCAGCCATTACACTGTTCACCAAACAGACTTGCAGGTCGGTATCCATCTCGTATTGGAGCACTGTTTGGGGGTGGGAGGCCCTGAATCACTACTCCCAGCATGCCCCCTGGCCCACACTCCAGCAGCATGGAGGCATCCCCCACCCAGGAGTATGTGTCAGCCATTGCACAGTTCAACAAACAGACTTAAAGGTAGGTAGCCACCTTGTATTGGAGAACTGTTTGGGTGTGGGAGGCCCTGTATCACCATTCCCAGCATGTCCCCTGGTTCACACTCCAGCAACATGGAAGCCTCCCCCACCCAGGAGCATGTGTCAGCCATTGCACTGTTCACCAAACATACTTACAGGTCGGCTCGGTATCCATCTTGTATTGGAGCACTGTTTGGGGGTGGGAGGCCCTGAATCACTACTCCCAGCCTGCCCCCTGGCCCACACTCCTGCAGCATGGAGGCCCCCCCACCCAGGAGCATGTGTCAGCCATTGCACAGTTCAACAAACAGACTTACAGGTAGGTAGCCATCTTGTATTGGAGCACTGTTTGGGTGTGGGAGGCCCTGTATCACCACTCCCAGCATGTGCCCTGGCCCACACTCCAGCTGCATGGAAGCCTCCCCCACCCAGGAGCATGTGTCAGCCATTGCACTTTTCACCAAACAGACTTACAGGTCGGTATCCATCTTGTATTGGAGCACTATCTGGGTGTGGGAGGCCCTGTATCACCACTCCCAGCATGTCCCCTGGCCAACGCTCCAGCGACATGGAAGCCTCCTCCACCCAAGAGCATGTGTCAGCCATTGCACTGTTCACCAAACAGACTTACAGGTCGGTATCCATCTTGTATTGGAGCACTGTTTGGGGGTGGGAGGCCCTGAATCACTACTCCCAGCATGCCCCCCTGGCCCACAAGTGAGCAGGATACAGGCCTCCCCCACCCAGGAGCAAGTGTCAGCCATTGCACTGTTCTCCCTTACTTAACAGGTAGGTAGCTGTCTTAACTCTTCCTGATGTGTGTGTGGGAGACCTGCATCCCGAAACGCTGCAACAATTGCATGCAATGCATTGACATCCAACATGTATGAGTAAATGATGTTACTCTGCACTATGAAATTACACACAGTGTCGCCATGAATTCTACTACTGCTGACTTCATATTTGTGTAGTGTACAGACAGTCCATTACACACAGCAGAGAAAATACTTGCACAGTGCCCAACACTGACCATTCCCCATCTACTCCACAGGTGATGAAGAACTCACTGCTGAGGACCACACCAACGACCAGCAGAGCCAGTCTCCACCCCCGGCACATGGACTCTCAGATGCGGAGACCTAGGACAGTTTGGACGAAGAGCTCCAGGCCGGCCCATCTGGTGTGCCACAGACCCAGGGGTCCCAGGCCCCCATCCTCCCCACCACATCCCCTGCTGCAACAACAGCGCAGAAGACCCCTACTGTCACGGCCTCTGCCTCCACCGCAGCCAACACCGTCACCACCGCCACCACTACCACTAGTACCACCAGTACCACCTGCAGCACCCTCCCTGTCCCAGGGAATGACCAGCCCACAGCAACTACTGTGGAGGGCAGGGAGAGAGTGTGTGGACCGAAAGTGGTGAGGCAAGAGGTCCGTGGCAGCAGAGCAGGTGGGAGGGCCAGGGTCACCACCAGACCTCGGGAGGAGTGGACACCATCCCTGGACCATTTCACCAGAGTAGTGGAGGCATACCAAGAGGTCCAGGGACAAAGTGGCCGGTCGGATGAACTATTAAGGGAGCTCATCCTGCTGATGAGGTCCATCGACCACCGCCTTAGACCGATGGTGGACCTCATGGGCCAGAAATTGCCATTGCAGAGGTACAGGCCTGTGTCCCAACCACCACCTTCGTCCCTTCCTGTTGTGCCGCAGGATGACAGTGCGCCATCCTCCTCTGCGCCAACAGAGAGGAACGAGTCCCCTCACGCCGCAGGCCATTCAGCAGGCCCCCAACCGCCAAAAAGATCTAGGGGGCGTCCAAAGAAGAGCCTGGGAGTCTCCGGAGGCAAAGCACCTGCCACACGCCAGTCACGGAGCCAGCCGTGATGATAACCCTCTTTCCTACTGCATTGACTGTTTGGACTGTCTTTATCCACATTTCCTTGGCAATGGCACCTGTCTGTTGGACTGGGTCACCACATCCATGTGGATTCTACTCTTGCATCTCATCGAACAGGACTATCAAGTCACTGCTCATTCCCAACTGTCATGTAAATATTCCCATCACAAATCCCATGTCCACTGTCAAAATAAAATACCTGATGTACCAGATTTTGCGCAGTATCGTTTTTAGTGCAATATTTACAATGTTGACAATGTCCATGATGTGTCCAAATGATGTACAGTATGTAGTGCAGGATTCGTCTGTAGCACCTAGGGAGACACAACAGAACAACAGTCACTAGTCTCATTGTGGCATCACACTCAATACACTACAGGCATACTAGACATTGGGCTGCAGGTGTGAACAGTGGAGTGGAGAAGTGTAGCTCACGGTGTAGAGCAAGCAGACCCGGAAGCTGAGGTCAGACCCGGGACCAGGGTTCAATTCCCGACGCGGCAGTGTCTTGAGCGCAAATGTCCACGGACTCGATAATTCTCGCTTCGGTGCCTGCTCTAATCATGGGTTTCTCACTCTGCAACTCTGGGCATTAAGCTTGCTTAATCTCCACAACGGCCCCCCCTGCGGTGGGATGCCAGGCTTTCACCTTGGGGATGCCCTGTAGGGGCTATCTCACAGGGAAAAGCCAGGACGGGTTCCCAAGGCAAGCGCCGGGAAACCTCTGGGTAGCTGTGTGCTCAATAAATGCAATAATAATAATAATAATAATAATAATAATAATAATAATAATAAATGCAATAATAATAAATAGGGTCCAGCATACGTTCACACATGGAATATCAATGCCACTTTTACCACACACAGGTGACTGAACGTGTGCCTGTCTGTTACATCCGCACATAGCTCTTCACAACAACAGCAACCACACCACACAATGTACACGTTGTAACTCATCACCCACCTTCAAGTGAAGTAGCGTTTGATGAGCTGCTGGCGCAGGTCTACTCCTTCATCCTCTCCACTGTCCTCATCACTAGACTCAGGTTCTTGAGCAGGTGGTTGCCTTGTAAGCATGGGCGAATTTTGCGGATCTCGTGTTCGCGGATTTTGTGGATTTGCGAACTCGCAATCCGCAAAATCCGCGAATTCTCGCGAATTTGCGGATTTTTTTTTTATGTTCGCACGGGTTTCTGCAAGTTCGCGAGGGTTTTGTACAATTTCGCAAATTGCGAAATTGTTCAAAAACACGTGCGAACTTGCAGCAACCCGTGCGAACACAATAATATGAAGAGAAAGAAGCTCCTGGTCACAGGAACAGCACGGGGATTGCGCTCATGAAAGTCAAGGATGCAAAGGCCTCTACCCAGCATCACAGCTGACTTTCCTCGGTAGATTTGGGAAGAGGCACACCTGTCCAGCCTCGAAGACGCTCATGATTGTTTTTGGGCTAATGAATGAGTCACTGAATTTGAGCATCAACTAGTTCGAGCGACCATGTGTGTGTTACTATGCAATCGCCCCGAAGGGCGCAGGGGTCCCTTGAGTGAGCTGTCCATCATAGTGGGTGAATGGCGGGAAGACGGTGCAAACCGCGAGTGTGTGCGCGGGGCCAAACGTGCGGGGCTTCCATGCGAGTTCACATGCCTCTTGTGTGCATAAAAGGTCAGAGAAAGATCAGTTCAGCAGATGAAGAGAAAAAGCTCCACAGGAAGGGTCACAGGAAGGGCATTTGTAAATATTTTAGGATGGCGCCGGCAAGCTGCCAGCGCCATCCTAAAATACTTACTAAATTAGCTTCAACAGGAAGCTCTAAAATATAAAATAAAGCAGTTGCGAGCACCTGCTTTATTTTATCTATTAGAGCTTCCTGTTGAAGCTAACTTAGTAACTATTTTAGGATGGCGCTGGCAGCTTGCCGGCGCCATCCTAAAATAGTTACAACAGGGCAGGCTTGATCTTTTGCCCCCGGAAAAATCCGCCGCTCGCGGATTTGCGGATTTTCGGTAAATTCGCGGGAGTTCGAAGATTGCGAATTTACCGAAAATCCGCAAAATCCGCGAGCGGAACGGATTTTCCGCCCATGCCTATTGCCTTGGTTCCTCACCATCATCAAGGAGTAGGGGGATCCCCTTGTGGATGGCCAGGTTGTGCAGCATACAGCATGCCAAAACGATCTTGCATTCCTTCCCAGGCGAGTATGCCAGTGTACCTCCTGTCCTGTCAAGGCAGCGAAATCTAGACTTTAGCAGGCCAAAAGTCCGTTCGATTACCCGTCGGGTCCTGCCATGGGCGTCATTGTAGCGGATGTCAGCCGGGGTCCTGGGATTCCTAAGGGGGCTCAACAGCCATGGCCGACTGGGATATGAGGAGTCACATGTGACTGACAAAGACCCTGTCAGGATTGAGAGTAGTGCAAGAGTACGCAAGCGCCACTAACCTTACTCTGATGGCCCGCAGAGACGATAGACGATAGTCCTTCCAACTCCGCTCCGCACAAACCCCTACAATGGAATATACCCACTGTTTGAGTCTGTACGAATAGGGGCCGGGAGGTAGAATGACATCGGGGAATGGCACGTCAGGTATCGTCTGGTCTGTTACCATGAGGTGACTGGTACCGGGACACTGCAGGCAGGGGAGACAGAGAACAAAGGATTATTTCCGCAGTAAGACTTACAGGAACCCAGGATCCCTTCCCTCTTATCTCTACTCACCAGTTTCTCCACCCCATGTATCCTTAAAGGAATCCTCAATATAGAACCCTAGTAAAATAGGTGACCAGAAGTACAGAGGAGTTAACGTCACTCCGCTGTCTCTCAGTTAGTAATCTCAAATGAACCTTTGAAATACGCACTAACAAAACGTGGAACCACCACGTAATAAACCCACTGTTTCCTTGTGGTTACGATTATAACATTATCAGAAATTGTCAGTAGCCACTGACAACAAGCACATAGGTTTTCCCCGGAATGTAAACAAGAAATGGCGGCGGTAGAGACGCCGTTTGAAATAGTAACAATACACACAATAAAGAGGAGGCGAGCCCGCACTCCTCTTGGTACTTGCACGACTGGAAATGGCTGTGGACCAAAGGTTCTCCACCAAGATATCTGACCACGCTGGCTGTTGCTCGGCGTCGTGCAGACTAGGATAACTGACCACGCTGGCTTTTGATCGGCGCTGTTCTCCAGGATCTTGACTTGAAGCAAAGGAAGGCTCATCCACAATGAGCGAGTACAGAACACGATTGACAAGCCCCGTTGTGTTCCGGAGGTGGAGCTTATATAATGTCCTCCCACTGAGCCAACCCCCAGCGCCGGATGGCCTTCTGGGACTTGTAGTGTTTCCGCCATGGACAGGATATACGAAATCCTTTACCTTGTACCTTGTTGATGGTAGCGATCGCTACAGACCCATTGCAATGTTGCACAGCCAGAGTACAGCAGGTAACAAACAGCACACCATATCAGTAGGCATACTCACCCACTATCCAAGCACGCTCGGGATGCAGATTCTCCATCATCCGGGGCATCATGCTGTTCCTCATGATGTACGAATCATGTGCAGAGCCGGGATATCTCGCACACACATGAGAAATGGTCATGTCCGCAAGGCACACCACCTGCACATTGATGGAATGATAATGTTTGGGGTTCCTATATATGTGCTCCGTGGCCTGTGGTGCCACCAGACCTACATGGGTGCAGTTGATGGCACCAACAACATGTGGGATGCGCCCAAGGGGATAGAAGTCACCCTTCACGGCAGCCAATTCTCCTCCCCTAGGGAAATGGATGTAGCGATTCCGATAGAGCATCATGGCAGCAAGAACATCCCTCAGTACCATGCTGAACATGGGCTGTGACATCCCTCCAGCACTAGCCACGGTCTCCTGGAAGGAACCTGTTGCAAAAAAGTGGAGTGCTGCCATCACCTTGTATGTGGGTGTGAATGCCATAGGATAGTGATGGCGAGGCTGCAGGTGGGGCTCCAATAGATCACACAGGATCTTCAGTGTTGGTCTGTCCAGGCGGAATTTCCTAATTATTGCAATATTCTCCATGTCCTCCAGCACTGTCAGGTGACGTAGGAGATTTGGCCTGCTCCTAGTTGAGAAGTAAAATTGAAAATGTCAGTGACAACCATCATGAGATGGCCACAGCACATACCATCAATGATGTCATGGAAAAACATCGACTGCCTGAGAGATGCATGGCACACCAGATTACATGGCTGGCCTTTTGATACACACAGAGGGCACACCTCTCCACTGTCAATACACAAGTGCCACAAACACATCGGAGAATGTGAAAGCGCACATACTGAAGATCACAATTCACATGTGCAGGCAAGGTGCAGCAACATCCGCCAATGTTTTGGAAATTACCATGTCTGTATCACACCCATCTGTTGTACCTGTCACACCTCAATGCATCATCTAAACTCTGCACACATCCAGCAACACAATGATCACAGTATCAGGAAAACGTTCAGTTGTGTGCATGAGCTGGTGTGAATGCACCAGTCTGATACGATACAATGCAGTGACACAAGCCTTGTCAAGGTCATCACAGACCCACAACAAATAGATTTGTACCACATCATGAACACCAGCTCAAGAGTGTCAAGCATCATCAGCCATGAAATGCATAAGTAACATGGCAGGGACCACAGACCAAAGTGTGTCACACCGAACGTGCGTTCACCTGTGGATGACATGGAAGTATGGCATTGTGTGTAAAATGATGTGCCCTTCACCATGTTGCTGCTGTGTACTGATACAGTGTTCAGGATTGACTAAGCCATTAATGGTCATGAAAATAGCAGTACCAACCACCTGTCCCCGGAGGTGTGACACCAGCACCACCCCCTTCACAAGTGCGGAAGCCATTGGCATATGGACATGTGTACATGGCGGTGGGCATGCTCTGCCTCATGAATCGCGGTACCTATCGCCTGTCCCCGGGGGTGTGACACCAGCACCACCCCTTCACAAGTGCGGAAGCCATTGGCATATGGACATGTGTATATGGCGGTGGGCATGCTCCGCCGCATGAATCGCAGTACCTACTGCTTGTCCCTGACGGTGTGACACCAGCACCACCCCCTTCACAAGTGTGGAAGCCATTGGCATATGGACATGTGTACATGGCAGTGGGCATGCTCCGCCAGCGTGTAGGCGGTCATTGGATACATTTGAGTGATGCACCATCGCGGTAGCGAACCCCGGGCACCCGCGTTGCATCACCACCATGGAGCATTGCCTACAGCCAATGGGAGCGATGATCGCAGTGGCATGATGTAGATTTGAAAAACGCGGAAGGTGTGCTCCGTCACCGCGGAAGTGGTCATTGGATGATTTTGAAAGAGGCAGACCTGGACAACCAATTGGTGCTGCTTTGCAGCTTACAGACGACCCCATGGGGTTATAAGTTTGTGGGAGTGAGCCTCACATTTCCACTGCTGACAGAGCCTGTTGCCTGGGACCCTCTCCTGCTGCTGCCTCCTGAGCCTGCTGCCTGGGACCCTATCCTGCTACTGCCTCCTGAGCATGTTGCCTGGGACCCCTCACCACTCACTTCTGCCACAGGTGTTCATGTCCACAGGGATGGCAAGGACAGAGAAGATCCGTGCCAGTCCATTCACCAGCGTGGAGCTAGAGGTCCTTGTGGACGAGGTGCTGGCACAGTACCCAAGGCTGTTTGGTGGTCCCTTTTTTTTTTTTCTTTTTTTTCTTTTTTCTTTGTTTTTTTTTTTGTTCTTTCCCCCCCCCACACCCCTCTCCCTTTTCATCCCTCCCAGTTCAAGGTGAACAAGCCCCCCACCCCCTCTTACTTGAGGCGTCTTGGGTCATGGTTCCCCCAAGTGTGTGTGTCTGGGCGGTCCGGTCTTCCCTGCCCTCTCCGAGACCCAGCATCTATACCTTAAATGGCCCAATATACTAGTAGGTAAGTTCTTTTACAAATATACGACTATTTATTCCTACTCTATTTAAATTCAGTTCAAAAGTATGAAAAAGAGATGGAAAAGCATAGGGTAGAGAATTACAATATTCGGTTTACATCCATCTCCCGCCCAATTATTTTTGAGAAATCATTAAGTCCTTTAACTTTACATCATATCGGACATTTGTAGTCTCTGTCTTTAATTACACTTTAGGATTAGTTGTGATTTTCGGGGAGCAATGAGAGCCAATCTCGGTAAGTTCTTTCAAATATGCCTCTGCCAGGATTTCACTTGTAAAGCTTCTAGTAGATCCCTTATAGATGATTTTCAGACGTGAAGGGTTTTGTAGAAATACGGTGGCACCTATTTTTTCAAAAGGGGCGAAAAGTTGTCGCAGCTTCCACCGGCGTTCTACTGTCGCATGAGCAAAGTCAGGGCGTGCGAAGAAGCTGATACCTTTAAATTCTCTTTTGCTAGTTGGTCTGGCAATATCGTAAATAATTTCTCTCAAAAGAAAGTTCCCGAAGTGGACCAGCATAGCTCTTGGATATTTATTTCCCTTATGTGAATATTTCGGGGCTGTCAGGGGAAAGCGATGAGCCCGTTGAATCTCTCTCTCTAGATCCCACGATTGTATTTCTGGGAGGGCTGTCTTTAAGAGTTCCAATATGAACCCCTTTGGATTGTTTCCTTCTGCTCCTTCTGGAATTCCCAGGATTCGTAAGTTGTTTCTCCTTCCTCTATTTTCCAAATCTTCCACTTTGGTCATTAGATTGTCAATTATGCCTGACTGTAGCTTTTCCTTGGTTTGTAGATTGAGTACATATGACTCGAGATTCTCTGTACGGGTTTCGATTGATTTCATTCTGTCCACTATTTCTGAACAAGTATTGTCGATTTTTTGAATGGAGCCCTGTAGTTTTTGAATTGCAGCATGATTGCGTTGATTATCTGTTTTCAAATCCGCATGAAAGTGTTTTATAGACTTGAGAACATCGCTCAAGGATGTTTCTGAATGGTTTTCTAATCTCGTACTCTCTTTATCCATGCTTTCGGTTCCTCCTTCTTCGTTGGTCAATTGTTTATGATTGGGTCTCCCATCTAATTTAGGAGTTGAGTTTTTCTTTGTATGTCTTTTCTTAACCTTGATTTGCTCAGGATTGCTACCCTGATCAGTGGTTTCATCATAGATTGGCCGTTGCGTTCTCCTATATTTTGTCTTCCTTTTATCACCTCTTTTTTCAGGAGTGTTGTCTTGCCTTGACTTATTTGTTTCCTTCTCGTCAGGGTGGTCTGGGCCAGCTATGGTGGTAGCATCCGGTTCTTGATCATCGCTCGTTCCATTACTCTCTGTTGTATCACCGGAGATTGATAGTCCAGTTTCATATATATCAGAATCCCCATCATCAGCAGATTCTTCGTTTGACGTCCCTGAGCGACAAGGTTGTATTATCGTGCAAGACTGTTCTGGTTCTGGTTCCAAATTGTCTTTGCTCATAGGTGTTGCCTTAGTAGATTCATTATCATGAGACTGATGTTGTAAGATCACATCTTCTAATGCTACCACTATGTCGATACCATTACTGACATGTTTTGCTTTGATTCCTTTTCCGGGAGGGAGGTCGTTTGCAGGCTCTTCACGGTTTAGGTCTAATTCAAGACTTTGAGTATCTGACAAAGTACTTTGGGGTTTTACATTTTTCCCTCCTACGTTTGAATTTTCCTGAATTTCCCGAGGAAGTGGGCTGAATATAGTAGAGATCCTAGGTTGATTTGCCCCTTGTTGTCCAGTAATTTTAGCTGCTGCTTTTAGATCTTTGATGGTTTGAAGGCATTTTGCTTTTTTAGCCATAAGTTCTAGCTGCTCATCGGTATTAGTGTCATTATTATCTTCATTGTCTTCCTTAGTATCACTGTTCATGCAGTTATTTAATTTTTTATGTCTTTTTATTTCGCTTATCGATTCCTTTATTTTTTCTTTTTCTTTTTCTTTCTCATTTTCGTTTTGACTTGTGCATTTAGTCTTATTTTTTTCCTTGCTTTCTTTACTTTTTTGTTTTTCATGACTTTCTTTCCTGATTTTATCTATCTTGTCTGTTTTATCTTCTTGCGCTTTGGATCCTCTTGTCTCAATTCTTCTATGTATACTATTGTTATAGATTGGTTTCTGAGAGCCAATCCCTGTATCTTGCTTCGGGATGTCTTCTCTGTCCTCTATACCTGTGTTTTTTAAGGTTACCTCACCTTGATTGGTATGTGCCTCTGTCATTTCTGATGCTTTCTGGATTTTGGTTATCTCCTTCTCAGAGCTAGTTTGATCCATCATTTTGTTGGCAAGAGGTGCAGTTGTTATCTCTCTTATCTCTCTTATCTCTCTTGTTGTTTTCTTTCTTATCTTTGATTGTCTGTTGTTGCTTGCAATTGCGATTTCTATGGCTACTTCAGGTCGATTCAAACCAGGTGCTATTCCAGTCCTGCGAGTTATTGCAGTAGTTGTAGGGCTTATAGAGGTTATAGTTTTCGACCGTAATGCTGCACGCGCTGTTTGTGTCTTAGCAGTTGAGAGAAAAAATATTGCTAATCGTATCTGTATTACATTTTTTGTCAGGTTTGTCATGGGAGAGGTTTCTGAAAGCTATTGGCCACTTCACTGTTTTTCTTCCGTCGCAGTTTCTATGTCCTTGGCACTGCCCCTTAGAATCCTTAGGTGCCTTGTGAACTTGTTTGTCCTGTTGTCCTGTTGCCTTGTGATTTGCTGTCTGTTTGTTGTCTGTTTATTTGTTTATTTGTTTATTTGTTATTTGTTGTTATTTGGTATTGTTGTTTTTTTTTTTTGCTGTCCTTGCTTGTTCTTGCTTGTTCTTGCTTGTCCTTATTTCTTTATTCGATGCCCCTTAGGTGCCCTTTAGGTGCCTTAGGTGTCTTAGGTGCCTTGTTACCTTGTTGCCCTATTGCTTGCCGTTTGCTGTTGCTTTGCTGTTGCTTTGGTGTTATTTACTGTGTTTTATTTATATATTTTGTATATTATTTTGCGTTTCCTTCAGTAACTATTACACTGCTACAACAGATCGGTTTCTTTCATGACCCTTCCTAGCGCAAGCGCACGCACAAGCCGTTTATCGCGGTAGCAGTGGTTTGCTGTTTGACATTTTTCCCCTCCAGATATTCCTTTTTTTTCACAGGACTGCAGGAGAATAAGGCAGGAATTGAGGCAAATATGGCAGGTATAGGTCCGGTATGGCTTTCGTTTTTTTTCCCCCAGGTGCGGGCGTAGATGAGCGTTGCCTAGCAACAGAAAGCGTGAGACCTTAACCCCCGCGCATCACTGGTGCGCAGATGACGTTTTTGGCAATTCAAATCCTGTACGGCACACCGAACGATGGTGAAGACAGAGGCAGAGGCAGCAAACAAGATGATGAGAAGGCTACGATAATCGGAGATAGGGAGCAGAAGGCCGCAGACTGCGGGCAGAAGGGAGAAACAACGATGAGCAGACGATAAGAGCGCGCAGGCAAACACAAGGTTGAAAGGTTGAAAGGCAGACGGGGGCCGGCACAACGTTCACACTCACACTCGGTGTTAGTTAACTCACGTTTTTCCGTTGTCTGTCTGTTTGCCTGTCACACCCCTCTGCAATCCACTGCCAGGATTATAGTCCGTTTATTTTCTGCTTTATTTTTTCCGCTTTTATTTTTCCGCTTCTATTTTCCCAGCACAGTCCTCGAACACCCAGATCCCTCACTCGCTCTGAAGCTCTGAAGCCGAGTCTGAAGCCGAGTCCAATCTGATCCAAGTTACAATCCAATCGCCAAATGACTACATTACATAGTGATTTCCTCACTTTCCCTAGGCCTCATTGACCCATCTATGTGTAGACCGGCAGGCAGGAGGCAGGCAAGCATGCATGTAGCAGGTGAGCAGCCCTTAACTTTGGCAGACTTTTCCCATAGCTAGAGCCTCGGAGCTGGTGAGCAGTCGACCTCTCACTCAGACGCCATCTTGCCTCTCCTCTCCAATGAGGCTGTTTGGTGGTCCCAATGTCGTGGTAAGTTACCATGAAGGTAGCTGTCGGGCAGGGGGGTGTCAGACATGTAGTTGTGCTGCTGCAGTATATGCCTGAGGGTGTGGGGTTGTGTCAAACACTGACAGACAAGCTGTCTACAGGGCGAGGGAGTGTGTGTGTCAGAATGTCACTCTTTGCCATGCCTGCACCTGTATGTGTGAGTGGGGAGTGTCACATTGTCAGCCATACAAAGCCACTGAATGTTTGCCATGTAGGTGCCAGGACAGTAATTGCTTGTGTGAGTATTTCTGTGTGCCCCTGTTATCTGACTCTGTGTGACCCAGAGAGTCGGGCCAGCGGCTGCCCACACAAACGAAAAACACCACCAGACTTACATGTTCCTTGCACCAGTTCCTTCCCACTGAATATTAGATATGCCACATCTGTGCCCTGTGTACTTGCAGACTTACTCACTTCTGTCGATGCATATTATGTTAATGCATCTTGCATTTGTGCGATTATCCTGGACCCTCTAAGCCCCAATGTGTGCATGCAATCACATCTGTGTGGGCCATGCTAAGTGCCCTTGTGAGGGGTCCCCCAATTTGGGAGGGAGTGAGGTTACAATAGGTCCTGAGTCTGGGTCTTGCTACTGTACTGATTGATGCTGGTACCTGATATTGTGGAACTGGTCATTAACCCTTCTTTTCTCTCATACATGCAGCTCAAGGTAAACCAGCGTAAGGCCGTGTGGAGGGCCATTGCGGCAAAGGTGCGAGCCTGGGGGGTGTCCAACCACCGACGCACACACTGCCACAAGAGGTGGGACGACATCAGTCGGTTTGCAAAAACCGTGGCTGAGATGGCATTGGGGATGCTACCATGCACAGGGCTTTTGGCACGGCGCAGCATGACTCCAGTGATGGGCCGCATCTTCGCAGTGACTCATCCAGACCTGGATGCACGTCTGAAGGAGCATGGCAAGCAAGGCAGGGCTGGTGAGTATCTGGGGAGCGTGACTTTGGCTTGGAGTGGATGCATGTGTACAGGGCCTGTGGCAGCTGTGAGCCATGCAATGTGCGTGTGTTGCTGTGCTGTGCTGTGTCATGTGAGTGGCTGCTGTGATGTGTGCTTGTATCAGGTATTGTGCCACCCTGGCCTTACTGTACAGATACTCCCTGCTGTACTTTCCCATTGCCAGATGTGTTGGGCTCCACATGGTCATTCAGCGTTGGGATGGTGTGGGTGATCTATTATGGGGTGAACAGCAGTGTCCACTTGCTGAGGGTGAATTCATGTATGCCGACTTTGCCTGGACCATGATCGTTGGTGCCCCAACATCTGCAAATAATGTGCCCCAGATTACCACTTGGAGCTTGCTATGGCCTACGTGACATTGGGGACTGTGATGTCCTAATAGGTGTGGGTGTTGTCCCCTCCTGTTCCCTGCCTCTCCTGTAGTGCATTGTCTTGAATTCGTGTGACCAGATGATGACACTTACACAACCCTGTATCTCTCTCTCATGCAGATTCGCAAGAGACCATGGAGGAACATCAGCCCCAACCCAGTGGTGCAGAGAGTAGCACTACAGCTGCAGCGGAGGCCAGTGATACAGAGCCCACCAGCGCATCTGAGGGGGACCGAAGTATGCAGGAGGAATCCGTGGCTGAGACAAAGAGTACCACTTCATCTGATGCCAGCGGGGATGCATCCATGCTGGAGGCACAGGGAATGGGGAGGCTGCATCATCATCTACCACACAGCGGCCAGTGCCCAGCCTCCCATCCACTTCTTCTGGTGCTGCCCGTATCCATGTCACTAAGAGGGGATGAGTCACATTCACACCTGAGTAAAGACAACAGCGGTCCTACGCAAGGAGGGATATAGTCAAAAGGTAAATATAGACACAATGGAAACTATATTGTAAATTGACTTGCCCAGCCGGGCAGAGGTCTAATATTTAATTTAGAACCACAATATTAGGAGATACCTTCAACAATTTCTTGGAGATGCGTACAAGCCTGTGCCCAGACGTTTACAAATTGTCATGGTTAGCGGAGTGGATAGAAGGTAGAGAAAGGTTTTTAGGCAAAAGCTATTGTTTTCTGTGCATATAACAATAACAGAATTCACATTTACACCTTTACTTGAAATATAGTAATAGATACACAACAGAGTATTTGGTGTAGAAGTTGTCGACGGTGTTTAGATCCCATTATATAGTTACAGGGATCATCATCAGGACTGAGTAAAGCCTAATCATTCCTAGCCATGATAGCCTAAAGGAAAGGGGGGAGAAAAATAAGGAAGTTTGTCCAAGAGAGGACACATTTTAGTTATCGCTACACACTTACATTTGTAATTTAAACATATTCAGTGTTGCCTTAAGGGCCTATAACAAGGCTTTGTGCACGAGAAGTGAAGTAAAAGAATTTAAAAACTTTGCTTTAAAGCTAATGCATTCAATCAACGTCCGTGTTTTTTTCTTATTGTGCCTGACAGAGAATAATGACCTTCATACTGCCGTGTGCCTAGTTGGTGCCCAGGCCGTGTGCTAAACACCAGAGTTTTGGCGAGATCCTGCAGTAGTGATGGGTGCGTGTCCTAAGGCGTGCATAACATGCAGGTAATGCACAGGGACTTCTACTTCGGCGAAGAAAGAGCGGCACGTACTCGGTACAAAAGAAGTAACTAGGTTATCAGTGAGAAGTGAGGGGTCGCGATCGCCTACCAAGCAATCTACAAGCTTACCGCATTGGGCGAGGCGCACACAGTGGGTGCCGGCCGGTGGCAGGGAGTAGGGGGCAGTTGTTATCTGCAAAGGGACCGGAGGGTCTATAAGTAATCAATTAGTTCTGAAAACAGGAATCAAAAATTGGGCGCTGGCTAAATAACTCACCCGCGGAGGAACCGGATGGTCCCAATTTAAACGGGCAGCTTAAACGGTGATTACGTTTCTGGCAGGGTTGGGTTTCAAGCAGGTATGCCACGGAGATCAATCTCCTAAAATTACGAGAGGGAACATTAACAAGGTAATGGGAGTCCAGGTCGTTCGTGGTGAAGTGCCTAAGAAAAGAGCTTACCCCGTGGAGTGGTTGAGGCGCCAACAATGGGCTGATTCCTCACGAGCCTGAGGGAATCAAACAAGGGGGAATTTAGGCTTAGTAAGCAAAGGGGTACAAAATGCCTCAAGGGATTGGAGAGGGGGGTGGTGGGTAGCCATGCGCTTACCTTAACAGACGACTGCAAGTGCTTCCAGGGCCAGTGCACAGGCGAGCAACCAGGATGTAAATTTATACCTTGGTGATTGGAGGGAACGGTCACATGATGGGAGTGGCCATAGATGATGCACACTGATTGGGAAGGGCAGTCACATGGTCAAAAATAAAAATAAAAGAAGGACATGGGGGCGGCCATGATGGGTGGGAAGGGCAGTCACATGGTCAAAATAAAAATAAAAGAAGGACATGGGGGCGGCCATGAAGGGTGAGTGAAGTGTTCTTAGGATTACAGTGAAAGTGAATAAAGTGAGAGTGTGATAGCATAACGTGACGCTAAAACCAGTGAAGGACAATTTAAACATGCACAGTTCAAAGTTCCACATACTCGACTTAGCAATTCATTATTCAGAGCCCAACTAGCACAATCTTTGCAAGGTTAGTCCAATCCTCCTGCTGATTGAGTCCGGAATTCAAGCTATTAGTCCTTAAAATCCATTTTAGTTCACTCACCCTTCATGGCCGCCCCCATGTCCTTCGACACCGCCGTCGACAACTTCTACACCATATACTCTGTTGTGAATCTATTACTATATTTCAAGTAATGGTGTAAATGTGAATTCTGTTATTGTTATGGTGCACAGAAAACAATAGCTTTTGCCTAAAAACCTTTCTCTACCTTCTATCCACTCCGCTAACCATGACAATTTGTAAACGTCTGGGCACCGGCTTGTGCCCATCTCCAAGAAATTGTTGAAGGTATCTCCTAATATTGTGGTTCTAAATTAAATATTAGACCTCTGCCCGGCTGGGCAAGTCAATTTACAATATAGTTTCCATTGTGTCTATATTTACCTTTTGACTATATCCCTCCTTGCATAGGACCACTGTTGTCTTTACTCATATGTTCCCCGAGGTCCTGTGCTGACTCGATTGGGTGCCCTTGTTGTTTTTTATAACATTCACACCTGGCACCGCTGCCCCTGGACCTGTCACCCCTGCTGCCCTCACTGCAGAGTGTGTAGAGCTCCTGCGCCAGCTCTGTGTGGGTCAGACTGCCCTGCTCAATGCCTTCAGTGACCATGACAAGAAATTAGGCCAGGTGGTTGCATACATGGAGGGCATAGAATCTGACAAGGGTGGGCTACACCGTACAGTCCAGGCGTTGTCATCCACAGTGACGTCAGCCCTTCAACAGGCACATGCTCCCATTGCAGCTCAGGTGCCTTTGTCCACCCCCAGTCAGTGGCCACATCAGGTGACAGTGACCACGGTTCGCCTGCGTCACCAAAAAGATACAGCACAAGGAGCACACAACAGACACAACCCATTCACTCCCGCCCACAGACACCATCCCCACTGGAGAGCAGGGCCACCCCACAATGCACAGACAAGAGCCAGTCAGGGAAGATCAAGGCCAGGCGATCAATGAGGCAGATATCAGGCTCACATGCCGCAGAGGCATCCCCAGCAAAAGACTCTCCTGTCACTGAAACTTCACACAGACCTACACATGCAGTGTCTGTGTCCATTGAGGAGGTGTTGCATATCAGGGGTACACCTAGGAAGAGCACAGGGACACATCCACCCACCACATCTACCCCAATTCCAAGTCCATTGAAGCAGGTGGAGGAGGGCACTGTAGAGACCACCCCTGGAACAAAGTCAAAGCAGGGCACTGTAGGCACCACCCCTGGCAAAAAGGCAAAGCAGGGCACTGTAGACGCCACTCCTGGCACAAAGGCAAAGCAGGGCACTGTAGACATGACCCCTGGCACAAAGGCAAAGCAGGGCACTGTAGACATGACCCCTGGCACAAAGGCAAAGCAGGGCACTGTAGACACCACCCCTGGCATAAAGGCAAAGCAAGGCACTGTGGAGACCACCCCTGGCACAAAGGCAAAGCAGGGCACTGTAGGGGGTACAGCAGGCAAAGAGGGGAAGGAGGTCCTGAGGCGTAGCCAGACCAAGCGTTCCGCAGGATCCAGCACACCACCAGAGGTAGTGCCAGTGTCTGCACCTGATGTGGGACAGTTGGTGTGTGTGCCTGTTGGGTCATCAACAGTTCCCATCAACCCCAAGACAGGGAAGCCAATTCATATTCCCAAAAAGTGGAAGGGCACCCCTCCAACCTCTCCCACCCACACTCTGTCAGAAGTCTGCATGACTCCACCTCCACGTGCCACTATGCCACCTGGTCCACTGAGCCCTCCAGCTTGCCAATCCACTGTTAGCCCAACATCACCTGAGGCTCTGTCACCCCAGTTAAGTGGGCCTGCTGTCACCGACACACAGCCAGGTCCAAGTCTGTATGACTTCCAGGAGTGAGTTGACATCACCCTCATGCGCCTGTGCCTCATACAGGTGTGCTAGTCCTGACCATTGTTTGCAAGCATGGACACTGGCCCTGTTGCTCTGCTGTGTTGGCCTCTCCCCTGCCATGGACACTGGCCCTGTTGCTCTGCTGTGTTTGCCTCTCCCCTACCATGGACACTGGCCTTCCTGTTTGTGTTTCACCTGTGCATGGTATATGGCATTGTTGCATCATTTTGAGCCTTGCTGTTGTCTACTATTGCTGTACATCTGCATCTGTGCAATATGTGAATAAATACAGTTACTTCTGGTGTGTGTTTTGTCGGTGTCCTTGCTGATTTAAGTTCTGTTTCTGTTCGCATTTGATTGCCTGTGCACCAGGATCCATGTATCACTTCAACATTGCAAGGCTCTTTGCAGCCATCATAATTTTGGGCTGGGGTGACAGGGTCTTAAGTCCATTCTGAGCCTGCAAATTGTGTGATCTGTGATGGCTATTTTAGCTGGCATGCAGGCATCTTGTTAGTGATTTGCAGTTGTTGCCTACACTGTTCACATGTCTGGTTGGGGGACACTGCCAGCACAGGGTGTGATGCTGTGCAAATGTTTCGGAGCTGGCTGGGATATGTAATGAAGTATGTGTGTGGATTGCTTTCTGTGTGCCCAGCCTTGTATGTGTATGGTCATCTTGTGTTGGGCCTTGGTCCTGGTGCCATGGCCTACATGAGATGCATGGTGTTGGGTGTAGCAGAGGTGTGCATTGTGAAGGGTGTCAGTTTGTAGTGGATGTGTGTGCGCCCCTGTATTGTGTGAGACACACATGTGTCACCCAGGAGTTGTATGCCTGTTGTTTGTTTTGTCTTGCCCTGGGTAGAGGATTGTATGCACTTGTGTACGCTGTTTGTAGTGCACTGTGCTGTGTGTTGGTGTGTCCATGGTGTTGTGTTGACTCCTCCTTGTTGTGTTTGTCAGTTTGGAGTGTACAAAGTGTGTGACTTGCACATCAGTATTGTGTTTGATTGATCCTCAATGTGTCTTGGGTGTTTTTGTGTGAACTGTGTGGCCCTGCTGCTCCACACTGGCATTGTGTTTGTGTTTGTCATGCATTGCAGGCACATGGTGGTTTTTGCACTCTTGTATGGCATGGTGTGTGTGGTTTTAGGCCATCCCCTATGTGTGCCACTTGTGCCTGGCCATTGTGGGTGTTCCGTCACTCTATTGGTGTGTGGTACACCCCTGACATGTCTGCTACTGACATGCAGGCTGTGTAACTTAGATGTCAGCTTTTCCCTTGGTTTCCATGTGTGTGTGCCTCCCCATCACTTCATATGTGGGCTTGTGCTTTGTGGTGCAGTTCTTGGGCCATAAGAGTTGTTCCACTATGGACATTGGCACAATGGTTTATGTGTGCTGTCCTTGTGCTATTGGTCATTCTGTAGTGGTCATGTGCACTTCAGCTGTGTGTGCTGGCCAGTGCTCTGGTGGAAGTCGCTGTGCTCTTGTGTCCCAGAGTGGTGCATGTGTAGTTGTTGTGTTGGATGAGTGGATGTAGGGTGTGGTATTGCTTCAGTTCCTGGGTGTGTTGTTGTATTTGTGCAGTGGTGTCTTATGCAGTTGTGTCAATCATGCCTGTTATGCAGACAATGCTTGCCGTGCATGGAGTTCTGTACTTCGAAATGTGTTTTTATCTAATTTTACCTTTCTTGATGAAATTGTAGTTACTTTCATGATACCTTGTTATCGAATAAAGTATTACAACAACAGCATGCAGTGCTGTGTGTATGTGGCCTTGGCATTGGCTGATGTGCATCCCCTGTTGTCTTGTGTTGTTTGTTGATTTAGGTTTCATGTGCATGTGTGATGGGTTTGATGTGGCTGTGTGTGTTGGTCCAGATGCACTTCTTGTGTGATTTGTGTTATGGTGTGTGTGTTTTGTTCCTGAGTGATGTTGTTGTGTACTCCTGTTGTGTTTGTTCTCCCATTGATTTTCCCCAGTTTGGCTGACAGGGTATGTGTGTTTCTGTTGGAGTTCAGTATGTGTTCCTGTATTGTTTGTGTGTGGTTCTTGTGCAGGCATCGGTTGAGGCATCCCTGTGTGTGTGTTGTGTTTGTGGTTACACCCAGGGTGTGCTTTTGTTTATGTGTGTGTGTGCTGGCAAGGATTGTGAGCCTTGAGTGTGTGTGTGGCAGTGATGTTGTTTGTTCCTTGTCTGCCACTCCTGCAGTGGCTGTCTCCCTGGTTGTGTGTTGTGTGGTGCAGAGAGTGTGTATTGTGCTTGTTGTTGCAGTGCTTGTTGGTGTGCATTGGGGTGCACTGGATGGGCACCTGGCCTGTGGGTTGATGGGGTGTGTTGCTGTGTGGTTGGGGGCTGTGTGTCCCTGTGGTGTTTGTTCCCTGCCCATGCCTTGGAGTGGCCCTGCCTACTGCATAGTGCGCATGTATTGACCGCGGCTGTGACGTGACCGGGACCGGGATGTTGCTGCTGGTTGGTGGTTGATGTGTGTCCTGGATGCTGAGGGGTGCCTTGTTGTGAGGTGGGTGATGTGTGGGTGCCCATGTGTTGTGTTCCCCAGCAGGGTGTCTGTGTGGTGATTGGTCCCTGTGTCGGCCTGTGTGTTGTGTGTTGCATATGTGCATTTGCATAGCTGCGGGGGCATCCGCGGCAGCCCATCTGACGATAGTGTTGTAGGAGGAACATCACCGGATGCATATGGAGGGCTGGGTTCATGGCGGTCAGGACCGGGTCTCGGCTATCTCGCTCCGCTGTCGAGTTTCCGCCTGCTCAGGCTGGGCGGTGTCTCCGCTGCGTTGCGTCTGCTTGTTTGGGCTATCCTAATTTGTCGAGCGGGCGACGTCATTCGGCACGGCGGAGAGTCTCGATTGGCTCCCGCCACCGCGGTGGCGGGCGCACTTTGATGGCGGTGCACGTTGCTCCGGGGCAGACTGGAAATGACCTATGTTTACTTATCCTAATGTGGCGGATGTGAGTGCCACTGCTCGCGGGCGGAAATAGCTGTTTTTCCGCACCGCCACCTCCGCGGTGGTGCCACCGCCCTACATCCTAATGGGCCCCTTAATGTTTCAGATTTTTCCTTTTCTTCTGAGCCTTTTCACTAAATAAATTTCAGCAGGTTTGACATGCTCTTATTTTTCACAGGAAAATTGTGAGTGTGATAGTTAGCATACAACTCGTAATTTCGATCCCTGTGCTAACTCATGGTATCCCAGGAATAAGAATTTAAGCCGTCACTTGTAATAAGGACCTATAACTCGATGATGAAATTAAGTACTGCTGAATGTCTTTGCTCTTTTGGGCCTGAATATGAGTGACCAGAAAGTTGGAAATGCTCGATACTTCACCCCATATTTTTAAGAAGGGCCATAAAGTGGCCCCGGGCATCGACTGCATAATTGCGTTGCTGGACATTGAAGCCAAGAGCTATGCTTCACTCCTGCTGAAAGATCTAGAAGTGTGGGTGGATGAAAATGAGCGGATTCCGTTCTGTCAAACTGGCTTCAGGGCTAATGCGTCTACGACAGTCAATATTGTGGCCATCTCTTTCTTAATCCAACAAACACTTAGTCGCAAATCCCAGTCCTTATAAGCATGTTTTATTGATTACTCTGCCGCCTTTGATTCAGTGGACCAGAACATCCTGTGGCAGAAATAACAGGACTAAGCATGGGCGAATTTTGCGGATCTCGCGTTCGCGAATTTTGCGGATTTGCGAACTCGCAATCCGCAAAATCCGCGATTTGTGTGTTCGCAATTGTTTCTGCCAGTTCGCGAGGATTTGGCACTAGTTCGCAATTGCGAACTTACTTGTCGGCTCGCAACGGTCGCGACTATGTTGTTTCTACGTCTGGTTCATCATCACAGCCTCCCAGCACCCTCTGTTTCACCACTGGCACCCTCTCTTTGACCCATGCCACCCTCTGTTACATCAATGCCACCCTCTGGTTCATTATCACTGTAGAAGATGGGGGGGAAAAGCAAGCCCACCTGCCCTGCTTGAACTGACATGAATTAATTTGGGGTTAGTTTATTAACAACACCTGCCCTGCCCCAACTGACAATAATGAATTAGGGGCTAATTAATGTGTCACTGAAAGAATTTCAAGTTCCAGCCTGGCACCTGCTTGTCTGCTCCTTTAGCTGTAAATCAGGACCTTTGTGGCATACAGTTAAGGTCAGAGCAGGGTCACACAATAGTTGCAAGCAGGCAACCGAATTCTGGAGGGCCCCCTCAGGAAGCACTACAAAGAATCGTTACAAATCATGAGGTTGACCTTTTGCACCTGCTCATTGCCTTTGCTTTTGTTGAAATCGTTTTTCGGTTTTTTCGCGCTATTCGCGGGGCGCGGCGTCGTGCGAAACCGACCGCGGAAGCCGCCAATTCGTGCGAATGAGCATTTTATTTGTTTGCGGCTTGTTGTTTCGCGAGTTTTTTTGCAGTATTCGCGAGCCGCTTGCAGCGCAACACGCGAATTTACCCCAAGGTCGAGTATGGGCGCGGCCATTTTGTTTGCGTGACGTATTTCCGTTTCCGCCCGCTATGTATAATCTCGCGCAGTAAGCGCATTGCGAGTAGAGGTTCGCACGAGATCGCGCGGGAAATCTAGAGGTTCGCACGAGATCGTGAGGAAAATCTCGCGCGAACTTACTTTCGCGCTCGTGAACGGGCGCCGGCCATCTTGTTTTTCATTCATTTCCTGTGTCTGGGCATGGTGTTTAATCCTCTTGGTATCTTTGCCATCCTTTGCTTGTTTTCAGTTTTTTTTTTACGATTTTGCTTCTTATCTATCCCTCTCTTTTCCTAGCTGTATATTTTTTTCTTTTCTGCTATTTTTCTTTACTTTTAAACTACTTTTTTAAACTCTTTTCTTTTCTTCTTCCCTATCCTATTCTTTCTTAATTTTCTACTTCTTTTTCTACTTCTTCCTACCTTACCTGCCCAGACCATGGTCAAGCCAGGCGCCGTGAAGCTGCCCAGGCACTTGAGGGCCGCAGCGGCGGCGGGGAGTAGTGCTGGACCCAGTGCCAGGACAGCATGCGGGAGATTGAGGGGGGAGCAGGTGACGCGACGGGAGATATTCAGCCCGGAGGAAGTGGGCGCGCTGGTCTACTTCGTCCAGCGCCGCCTGCCCAGGACCATCGCGGGAGGCGGCAGGATCGCGGCCGGCGGCTACAACATGCGGGAGCGCCGGAAGCGGTGGGAGAAGGTGTGCTGGGCCATATCCCACCTCTACGGGGTCCAGCGCACCTAAAGCCAGGTCACCCATCGCTGGACGGACCTCCTGGACCGCGAGCGCGACCTGCTGGACCAGCTCGGCTTGGAGATCCCCGGGCTTGGTGAGTAGTATTAGCCATTTAATCACTCACTACTATGATGTTTTCTCCTGCTCTGTGTTGTTGTATTGCAAATATTTGTTTTTTACATGGAGCAAGCCAATAATGCCGCTGATGACGATTACATTGTAGTTAAATTATATTTCAAAATCTTCTGTGCATTTCAGGTGCACTGCTCTCCTTCTCAGTGGCGTTGCTACTATGCTTATTTGTTTTCTATTTCGTGGTCTCATTGGCCTGAGTAACTATTATGTATGAGTGTACTTTACAGAACTGCGTAATGCTAGACACTAGGGGGCAGATTACATTTCCAAGCCCCTTGCGCCACGTTTACGTTGCCTTGCGTGACGCAACAGTGGCGTAAACGTGCCGCATCCCTGCGAGTCATTTACAGCATGACGCATCTAGGGAGATGCGTCACGTTATAAAGCCATGGGCCTGCACCACAATGGGTGCGTTCCTAATACGCAGGGTGGGCGGTCCGGCGGCTGTGTGCCTCGCAAAATTGCCTGCGTGAAATCTACAAGATTTAACGCAGGCACTTCTGCGACGCTGCTACGTCAATTCAATTCCTTATGTCTGCTCGAAGCAGGCTAAAGGACTGACACAGCATGTTAAGTATTGGGTGGCCCTGAGCATTACTGGAGTTGCATTGCGTTGGCGACGTGACTCCAGCGATGCGCCGCTCTTACGTGACGAGATGCGTCACGCAAGTGCCTACCCTTGCGCCAGGGCGCGCCGCATTGTAAATGAGGCGCATCTGCCGTGTCGCAAGGGTAGTTTTGCGTGACGCATTTGATCTGGCGCATCTCTGGAGATGCGCCAGAACGCGTAAGTAAGTATGCCCCTAAGGGGCAGAATTGCAATTACCGTCGCATCCCTGCAAAGTAGCAGGGATGCACCATTAATTGTGCGGCCCGCTACCACCACCAAACATGGTGCGCCGTATTTGCAATGCGGCGCACCATGGGCCCAAAACGTCACCGAAGCTTTACTGCTGGAGTTGCGTCACAACGATGGCGCAGCTCCAGCAATGCTCTAGGGTACCCTATCTCCCCAATGCTGGGTCAAGCCGTACGTCTGCTTCAAGCAGGTGCAGGGTTTGTGTGACGCATCATTGTCCTAAAGGTGACTGATTGAAATTTTGTAGATTTCCCTCAGCCACTATTAGGATGTGTTCCAGCGCAGGAATGCCCTCCCTTGCGCCGGAACGCCCCCTGATGGCGCAGGGCTTTATAACGGGATGCATCTCCCAAATGCGTCATGTTGTTATAATATTATACGCCGCACCATGGCGCCCTTTTTTGTTTAGCTGCTGCGTCACAAAAGTCACGCAAGAACGGCGCAAAAGAGCCGCAAGGCGCTTAAATCTGCCCCTTCCTTTGTACCCCTGACAATAAGAAAAATAGTGGCGGTGGATTGATAGTTTGACTATTTAAATGACTGGTAATGTAGCAGGCAACTGTTAGTGTTGTCACTGATCTGACTGAAATCACAATGGAGTTTGTCTGTCACTTTGCGTCTTGCCTGCAGACTGCTGCCTGCCAGTCCTAGGTGAACGTTTCAGTACTTTGTTTAGTGAGTTACGTGACTTTCGAAGTCACAGGTCCGCAAATAAATGAAAACTAACCCTAATCAATATAATTTCGCGGAAATATTTTGTTATTGTTCTTTTGAAATGTTTGATTTGGTTGACATTGACAAGCAACAATCATCCATGTTTTCTGTTCTTTCTTTCATGTTGTACGTCAGCTCCCCCCAGGGGCGAGAGGAGGACACAGGAGCAGCAGGCGGCGGATGCTGTTCAACAGGGCCAGGATCGGGCAGGCGAGGGCTCCTCTGCTGGCCCCAGTAAGTTTTCATTTTAGACTAGTACCTATTTTTCCTAGCGTTCCTCATTTGACTTTTTTCAAAATTGTCTTTGCTCTTCTTGTAGACTGTATCTAAATTCTTATCCTGCCTCTACTATGACTTCCTGTGGTATTACTAGATTATTCTTATTAGTCTGTCTGTGTAGCTAACTAAGATTGCACGGTTGGCGAAACTCCCATGATTCTAGTCAGCAATAGCTCTATCAACTTAGTGCAGTCCTCTGGGATTGTCCATAATGTCTTTTGAAGTGTTCTATCTGGACTCATGCTTGCAAAAATTGCAAAACCTTTCGCTCAGTCACTCTAGTCTGGACCAAAAAACACAGATTGTATTTAAGTTTAAAAGCTTTATTAAAAGTAAACACATTTATTAAAATGAAGTCATAATAAAACTAAACGTTTAACTGATAATGGAAAAGTGGTTAGTGCTGACGATTAATTGAAGACATTTCTTGTGGTCGAGCCGAGCTCTCACCTCGTTTCAACTTGCTCTTGTTGTTAGAAGTCCATCTTCTGTCTGTGTGGAGAAAAATGGTGCGTGTTAAAAAAACAGCCTTCATCAGTTGTGCCAAAAAGTGCAGCAAGACAACCTTCCCTGGAAAAAGGGACATTTTTTTTAACTTTAACGTAGACAGTCACAAATTACATTGTTTTCACATGTCTTCATTCCCAGACCAAAGACTAGTGAGTGCTTTATTCTAACATTCTTAAATGTACTTTGTAGGTGGAACATCTGGTGGCGGGGCCAGTGTGGAGGTGGTGGTGCTCGACACGGAGGCGGAGGGCGATTCTTCAGGGGAGGAGGCGGCGGCTGTGAGAGTTGAGACGGTGGTGGTGGCGGCCAGAGGTAAGCTCTTATATATTCCTTACTTATTGAGATTGAAGACTAGCTGGGAGGGCAAGAATATGAGATGCATGGCTGGGTGAATGATGAAGCAATGATGGGTGGAAGGACAACAGCCTGGGTGGGTGACACAGAAACTGTATGTGTCCATATACCTGGATCATGCTACTATCTGACTCTTAGATAGCATATGTGTATCTAGAGCAGGGGTACTCATAGTACGGCCCTTGGGCCGGTGGTGGCCCGGCAAGCCTTCCTTGGCGGTGCGCAGACCTTGCAGACAATCACTGCTCCCCCGGCCCCCACAGAGCAGAGGCTTTTTTGTATTTCACCTGTTAGCGCCCCTGCATCTCCACTCTGACAATCACTGCTCCCCCGGCCCCCACAGAGCAGAGTGGAGATGCAAGGCCGTAAAGAGGTGAAATAGAACAAAGCCTCTGCTCTGTGGGGCCGGGCAAGCAGTGATTGTCAGGGTGGAGAAGCAGGGGCGCTACAACAAACAAAGCCTCAATAATATGTTAATGGTCTTTTAAAGACCTGTTAAGTACTTTGGTGTTGTTGTCTGTGTGTGCGCGTTGAGGAAGCGGTCTCAACCCGGGCTGAAGGCTGACACAGATAGACACACACACAGTGACATGACAGAGGGGGAGGGAGAGGGAGGGCAGGAGGGAGAGAGAGATGGAGAGGGAGGGCAGGAGGGAGAGCAGGAGGGAGAGAGATGTATGTAAATGCTGGGTCTGGTGGCTCAGTGGATGAGGGCATCTGCTGCAGGGACCTGTGTGCAACCTCATGGTCACAAGTTATCGTTTTGCTTTAGCCCCGCCCCCTCTGACTCCGCCCCCACCAGTGCGGCCCTCGGCCCCAAACTACACTGTAAATGTAGCCCCTGAGAGAAAGTTTGTGAGTACCCATGATCTAGAGAGAGTAGACGGTCAGTGGATGAACTAAGTGTAACTTTGAAGAGCATGTAACACTGCACCCGCACGTCCGTTCCAGTGTAGGAAAGGCAAGGAAAAGAACTTTTAATTTTGTCCAAATACTACCATCAATAGTAGCAGTAGTTTGTATTGCAAGCACTGCATAGATCCGGTTATTACGGTGGCCACTCCCTACCTCTCTTAATAAGTTTAGTAGTACTCAGTCATTCATGTGTGGATGTATCACTGGTCACTCAATAAAAAGCAAAGCACCTAAAGTCATCCCATATATAAGCAAAAACATCCCATGTGAAGTGATAGATAATCAGATTATTTATCTTCTTCAATTTTCCATTTCTAGTACTCATTTCCACTGTAGGGTGAAAGTTAAATTAATTAAGCAGTAGCCCTTGAGTTGTAACAGAGTATTCTCAGTGCCACCCGTAATAGAAAAGTAAGAGCTTCACCACCTGCATGTACTGGACGGGTACAGTAACGCAACGCAAGTCTAGGTCACTCCTCATGGCGTGCGTCTCTTTTTCTCGGGTGCAAGTTTACTGCGCTGCCATTATGCCGGCTTGCAGAAGATAACGTACCAATTTTCCAAAACAAGAGACAAGAAGAAGAATAAGACTGGTGTACTTTCATAGTCGACTCCAATGGAAGTCCATCGTGCTCGTAGAATTTGTTCCTTAAACTCCCACTAATGTTAGAGCAAGGATGAAGAAGTGTGAGGTTAGATAGATACTGGCCTCAATAGTTATGTAATGCGTTTGCAAGTTGCTAGTTGTAGTGCAACACAAATTTCTGCTGAATGATTGAGTTAATCTTAAAGAGCATTGGTTACAGACTATGTCTTTCTTTCTTCATATAGGTTCTCCTTCCAAACGAACAAGGAGGAAGGAGCTGGCTAGAGCGGCCCGGCAACGGCGGATCGATGCCACTGTGGCCGAATATCGGCGGCTGGTGGCCCTGGAGGACGAAGAAAGTGTGCAGTCGACCACAACAACTACGTCGTCTGCATCGGCCTCCGTTCCCCCACGGGCTGCCAGTGCCACCCAGCACAGTGGTCCACCCAGACTGAGCCGGGCTGCCAAAGCCAAACGCCACCGCCGAGTAGCAAGGACAACAGCTACAGCTTCCTCTCACAGCCGTTGCACCTACAAGGCATTGAAGGCACGCCTGCGCCGCAGTACCCTGATGGTGTCCCGCCTCCAGCAGGAGCTCCACCACTTTTCCAACCAGTTGGAGGGGCTCCGCGTAGAGCACGCCTTGCTCCGCCAGGAGCATGATGCCCTGGCCCAAAAAGTTGCCAGCATCCACCCATAGTGTCCCTTGCCCCTTTTTTAGAGACTTTTGGGGGGTGGGAATTGGGAGTTGGGTTTTTGGGGACTTTTGAAGGACAATCGTTGGGGTTAGGGAGGGTCTTGCAGGAGATTATTTTGTTAGGGATATAAATATACTTTTTCAAACTTTATCTGAACATTCCCGTTTCTTACTGCTTGCCTGGCGGGTGGGGGTTTAACAGTGACTTTGTTTTCCTGAAAGTTTAGTTCCATTTTCTTCCTTTAACACTAAGTGCCTCTCACAGACTAAGTGAAGTGAATCCAAGAGTCCTAGGACTTTAGTAGTACTACCTTCAGTCTCTCGTCTCTCGTACTAATACTCCATTATACCCCCAAACCACCAAACGCTTATCTTACCTGTAATTTGTGTTTGAAAGTAGGGCTAGACCCAGGGCTGGCTCCACGGGAAACAGCGAATAAGGTTGGCAATCTTGGTCGGATAAAATTTCCTCATAGCGGTGGTACTAGTGGTGTGACACAGTGGCAGTTGCATGCCTATGAAAAAAAAGAAAATGAAATCTGGTTTGTCCTCCTGAGAAATTCAACGGTACAACTGAGAATATAGCAGGTGACAGAAGTACAGTAGAACAGTGCCACATTGTAGCCTAACAAATGGTAATGTATACCTACTAATTCGGTTGAAGTTCTTTCACATTAGCAATGGTTCTTTGTCAAGCAGAGTAAGAATATATCCTCGGATTTCTTCACCAGCCTGTTGCTATCACCTTATCCTCCCCAGCAAGTGTGTGGATTTATTGCTGTAATTTAGTCACACATCAATCAAAACCACACAGCCCGGGGGAAGAGGGTTAGGGTTTGAAAAATGGATGGGTACGGGGGTTTTTGGGAAAGGTTTTGGGAGACAAGAAAAAGTAGCACAGCATGGACAAACAATTGTGAACATAAACAAATCTTTGGGTACAAACCTATCCATCAATCTTTGAAAGTGCATACACTACTGCATGCATGTCAGTTAAAAGTAAGTAGTACTTTCGACAAGTGTGGAAGAAAGAATGCGACAGTACAGGGCGTGGGTGGAAATATTGATAACTATATTCAACATAAGGTCTCTGTAGCCAGATACCTGAGAGCCTTGCTGGTCACTATAAATCCATTCACAACAACACTCAATGGGGTTGGTCTGGAAGGTATAGTAGATAGAAAAGGAGAAATTGCTTTTTTTCTAGGTGTCCCCTCACTCACCAGGGTTGCCCCTTGGTGACATGCTTCATCATTGGGGCCATCCCAGTCCTCTACGGCCTGGGGCGTGCTGCGACTTGCGAATTACGTAGGAGCACTTACAAATGACTATGTGTGGTGCAGATGTGATAGTGGAGTGGACTAAGTGATGTGTTAAGGGATCAATTTAGAAGCAGAGAGAGATCCAAGAAATGCAGTCACAGTCAGAGAAAAAGGCAAGGGATACTGTATCTATGTGGTTGTAGTGGTCCTGTTGGAAGTGGTAAGTAAGTTGCCTGCAGAAAAAACATCCTCCTTTTAGCCGCACTCCTCCATTGCAGCCGACGCTTCGTCCATCGATGTTGGTCACCAGAAGACACCCTGTAAAAAAAAGCACAGCATAGACAAACAATGGAACATAAACAATTCTTTGGGTACAAACCTATCCATCAATCTTTGAAAGTGCATGCACTACTGCATGCATGTCAGTGAAAAGTAAGTAGTACATTCGACAACTGTGGAAGAAAGAATGCGACAGTACAGGGCCTGTGTGGAATTATTGATAACGATATTCAACATAAGGTCTCTGTACTTAGCCAGATACCCGAGAGCCTTGCTGGTCACTATAAATCCATTCACAACAACACTCAGTGGGGTTGGTCTGGAAGGTATAGTAGATAGAAAAGGAGAAATTGCTTGTTTTCTAGGTGTCCCCTCACTCACCAGGGTTGCCCCTTGGTGACATGCTTCATCATTGGGGCCATCCCAGTCCTCTACGGCCTGGGGCGTGCTGCGACTTGCGAATTACGTAGGAGCACTTACAAATGACTATGTGTGGTGCAGATGTGATAGTGGAGTGGACTGAGTGATGTGTTAAGGGATCAATTTAGAAGCAGAGAGAGATCCAAGAAATGCAGTCACAGTCAGAGAAAAAGGCAAGGGATACTGTATCTATGTGGTTGTAGTGGTCCTGTTGGAAGTGGTAAGTAAGTTGCCTGCAGAAAAAACATTCTCCTTTTAGCGGCACTCCTCCATTGCAGCCGACGCTTCGTCCATCGATGTTGGTCACCAGAAGACACCCTGTAAAAAAAAGCACAGCATAGACAAACAATGGAACATAAACAATTCTTTGGGTACAAACCTATCCATCAATCTTTGAAAGTGCATGCACTACTGCATGCATGTCAGTGAAAAGTAAGTAGTACATTCGACAACTGTGGAAGAAAGAATGCGACAGTACAGGGCCTGTGTGGAATTATTGATAACGATATTCAACATAAGGTCTCTGTACTTAGCCAGATACCCGAGAGCCTTGCTGGTCACTATAAATCCATTCACAACAACACTCAGTGGGGTTGGTCTGGAAGGTATAGTAGATAGAAAAGGAGAAATTGCTTGTTTTCTAGGTGTCCCCTCACTCACCAGGGTTGCCCCTTGGTGACATGCTTCATCATTGGGGCCATCCCAGTCCTCTACGGCCTGGGGCATCCTGCGACTTGCGAATTACGTAGGAGCACTTACAAATGACTATGTGTGGTGCAGATGTGATAGTGGAGTGGACTAAGTGATGTGTTAAGGGATCAATTTAGAAGCAGAGAGAGATCCAAGAAATGCAGTCACAGTCAGAGAAAAAGGCAAGGGATACTGTATCTATGTGGTTGTAGTGGTCCTGTTGGAAGTGGTAAGTAAGTTGCCTGCAGAAAAAAAATCCTCCTATTAGCGGCACTCCTCCATTGCAGCCGACGCTTCGTCCATCGATGTTGGTCACCAGAAGACACCCTGTCCACTGCCTGCCTGATGCTGAATTGTGGCTCGCTACTGTGAAGCCTGACTCCATCCTTTTTTCCCCATTGCAGAGACTGAAACCCGGCCTGTAATTATTCAACGAAAAACAGGAAGTGATATAATATTACAACACCACTGATAAATAAATATAAGGTATGTAGGCTGTGGAGTGCAAAAAGTCACAATTTGATTTCCCTAGTAGACAGTACAATATTTTTGAAAGTGCGTACTCTGAGTCACCTTTTGAAGGATAAATAAGTATGGGCAAATTAATGTAGCGGATCTTGCCCCTCAAGCTAGGTGTACTGTAAACTGTGTTTTAGAACAAAATTAGATCTTCCTAGCAGTGCTCCCACCCAGACCCTTACTAAAGCCAGTCGCAAAAATGTAGAAGACCCCCAATCAAATCTCAAAAAACGAGGACTAGCAGAAAACTGGTGACAAAACGTACTTTGAAAGTAAAAGTAGGCCGAAGTACCCCCTTCCTAATTACCCCTTACCCACCGTGGATTGCATTCAAACCACTTGCAAGCAACCAAGCAAAAGTAGCCATAGCCAGCATCGCTCCAAGACTCGAAATCCCCCCCACTCAAACACATGCAATAGAAATACTGCTAACCCTAACGAACCCTAAGTTAAGAATAGTGGCAAAGGCGTTCTTTAACTATGCCAAATCCCCCCTTTCCCACCATGGATTTTCTTCAAATGACTTGCAACCAAAATTACACATTCTCACGAGTGCTCTAAGACCCCAGAACTCAGTTGGAAAAATCTAGACCACCCCGAAACACATGCAATCCTGCTGCTAGGGCTAACCCTAACGAACCCTAAGTTACAAAAAGTGCCAAAAGGCTTTTCCGCGAGGATTTTGTCCCAACCACTTCTACCCGGTATTAGACCTTCCCAGGAATGCCCCAAGACCCGCCAACCCACCCGCCAAGAAGCATAACACCCCCAAACAGGCCAAAAGCAAAATCTCATACTTGCAATATTTCTCGGCCTTCGGTCCAAACGCACTGCGTAGCTAGGCCATAAGTCGGGGTTGCCACGACGGATTTCCTGAAAAGCAAATGCAATCAAGATTAGAGTGTCCCAGCAGTGCTCCCAGACCACGAAACTCACCCACAAACACCAGGAAGCCCCCCAAACAGGCCCCCGAAAACAAACGCTACATAGAGCAAAATGTCAGAAATAGCCCCCAAAAAAATCGGCCTGGATTTTGTCCCAACCACTTCTACCCGGTATTAGACCTTCCCAGGAATGCCCCAAGACCCACCAACCCACCCGCCAAGAAGCATAACACCCCCAAACAGGCCAAAAGCAAAATCTCATACTTGCAATATTTCTCGGCCTTCGGTCCAAACGCACTGCGTAGCTAGGCCATAAGTCGGGGTTGCCACGACGGATTTCCTGAAAAGCAAATGCAATCAAGATTAGAGTGTCCCAGCAGTGCTCCCAGACCACGAAACACACCCACAAACAGACGGAACCCCCCCTAAGAGCACCTCAAAGGCAAGCAAGTCATCAAAAACACAAAAAATTTTCCGCCTGGGATTTGGTCCAAAACACTTTTATCCGGTATTAGAGCTTCCCAGCAATGGCCCCAGAGCCGTCAACCCAGGAGAAAACGAGTAGAAGACCCCCAAACAGCCAAAGAGCAAAAGTACAAAAATGGGGACTTAGTCAATTTTTCACAAATTTCCCAAATCACTCCGCGCGCGCTCTGCAGATAGGCCCTAACTCCCCTCTGCCACCATGGATTTGCTTCAAACCTCTTGCAAAGTAAAGTATATATAGCCAGCAGTTCTCCCAGACCACGAAACTCACCCACAAACACCAGGAAGCCCCCCAAACAGGCCCCCGAAAACGCTACATAGAGCAAAATGTCAGAAATAGCCCAAAAAAAATCGGCCTGGATTTTGTCCCAACCACTTCTACCCGGTATTAGACCTTCCCAGGAATGCCCCAAGACCCGCCAACCCACCCGCCAAGAAGCATAACACCCCCAAACAGGCCAAAAGCAAAATCTCATACTTGCAATATTTCTCGGCCTTCGGTCCAAACGCACTGCGTAGCTAGGCCATAAGTCGGGGTTGCCACGACGGATTTCCTGAAAAGCAAATGCAATCAAGATTAGAGTGTCCCAGCAGTGCTCCCAGACCACGAAACTCACCCACAAACAGACGGAACCCCCCCTAAGAGCCCCTCAAAGGCAAGCAAGTCATCAAAAACACAAAAAATTTTCCGCCTGGGATTTGGTCCAAAACACTTTTATCCGGTATTAGAGCTTCCCAGCAATGGCCCCAGAGCCGTCAACCCAGAAGAAAACGAGTAGAAGACCCCCAAACAGCCAAAGAGCAAAAGTACAAAAATGGGGACTTAGTCAATTTTTCACAAATTTCCCAAATCACTCCGCACGCGCTCTGCAGCTAGGCCCTAACTCCCCTCTGCCACCATGAATTTGCTTCAAACCAATTGCAAAGTAAAGTATATATAGCCAGCAGTTCTCCCAGACCACGAAACTCACCCACAAACACCAGGAAGCCCCCCAAACAGGCCCCCGAAAACGCTACATAGAGCAAAATGTCAGAAATAGCCCAAAAAAAATCGGCCTGGATTTTGTCCCAACCACTTCTACCCGGTATTAGACCTTCCCAGGAATGCCCCAAGACCCGCCAACCCACCCGCCAAGAAGCATAACACCCCCAAACAGGCCAAAAGCAAAATCTCATACTTGCAATATTTCTCGGCCTTCGGTCCAAAAGCACTGCGTAGCTAGGCCATAAGTCGGGGTTGCCACGACGGATTTCCTGAAAAGCAAATGCAATCAAGATTAGTGTGTCCCAGCAGTGCTCCCAGACCACGAAACTCACCCACAAACAGACGGAACCCCCCTAAGAGCACCTCAAAGGCAAGCAAGTCATCAAAAACACAAAAAATTTTCCGCCTGGGATTTGGTCCAAAACACTTTTATCCGGTATTAGAGCTTCCCAGCAATGGCCCCAGAGCCGTGAATCCAGGAGAAAATGAGTAGAAGACCCCCAAACAGCCAAAGAGCAAAAGTACAAAAATGGGGACTTAGTCAATTTTTCACAAATTTCCCAAATCACTCCGCGCGCGCTCTGCAGCTAAGCCCTAACTCCCCTCTGCCACCATGGATTTGCTTCAAACCTCTTGCAAAGTAAAGTATATATAGCCAGCAGTTCTCCCAGACCACGAAACTCACCCACAAACACCAGGAAGCCCCCCAAACAGGCCCCCGAAAACGCTACATAGAGCAAAATGTCAGAAATAGCCAAAAAAAAATCGGCCTGGATTTTGTCCCAACCACTTCTACCCGGTATTAGACCTTCCCAGGAATGCCCCAAGACCCGCCAACCCACCCGCCAAGAAGCATAACACCCCCAAACAGGCCAAAAGCAAAATCTCATACTTGCAATATTTCTCGGCCTTCGGTCCAAACGCACTGCGTAGCTAGGCCATAAGTCGGGGTTGCCACGACGGATTTCCTGAAAAGCAAATGCAATCAAGATTAGAGTGTCCCAGCAGTGCTCCCAGACCACGAAACTCACCCACAAACAGACGGAACCCCCCCTAAGAGCACCTGAAAGGCAAGCAAGTCATCAAAAACACAAAAAATTTTCCGCCTGGGATTTGGTCCAAAACACTTTTATCCGGTATTAGAGCTTCCCAGCAATGGCCCCAGAGCCGTCAACCCAGGAGAAAACGAGTAGAAGACCCTCAAACAGCCAAAGAGCAAAAGTACAAAAATGGGGACTTAGTCAATTTTTCACAAATTTCCCAAATCACTCCGCGCGAGCTCTGCAGCTAGGCCCTAACTCCCCTCTGCCACCATGGATTTGCTTCAAACCTCTTGCAAAGTAAAGTTTATATAGCCAGCAGTTCTCCCAGACCACGAAACTCACCCACAAACACCAGGAAGCCCCCCAAACAGGCCCCCGAAAACGCTACATAGAGCAAAATGTCAGAAATAGCCAAAAAAAAATCGGCCTGGATTTTGTCCCAACCACTTCTACCCGGTATTAGACCTTCCCAGGAATGCCCCAAGACCCGCCAACCCACCCACCAAGAAGCATAACACCCCCAAACAGGCCAAAAGCAAAATCTCATACTTGCAATATTTCTCGGCCTTCGGTCCAAACGCACTGCGTAGCTAGGCCATAAGTCGGGGTTGCCACGACGGATTTCCTGAAAAGCAAATGCAATCAAGATTAGAGTGTCCCAGCAGTGCTCCCAGACCACGAAACTCACCCACAAACAGACGGAACCCCCCCTAAGAGCACCTCAAAGGCAAGCAAGTCATCAAAAACACAAAAAAAATTCCGCCTGGGATTTGGTCCAAAACACTTTTATCCGGTATTAGAGCTTCCCAACAATGGTCCCAGAGCCGTCAACTCACCTGCAAAGAGGTACAACAACACCCCCACAAGTGCTGAGTCTTTCTTCATTGGGCGCAAACAAGTGAAGACAGTTCTGCTGATGGGCTTGTTTTTGTGATTATCTGATTATCTGATTAAAGTTTGAATTATATTAATTATATTAACTGTGCACAACAAAGAAAGACAGACACACAGGAATAAAAGTGAATAAGGATGAAAAAGAAAGTTATTGATTCGTTGTCTCATTTTCAGGGCTCGGTATCACGGTCCAGGAATAAGAATAAGGCTTCGTCATCATACTCTGCGAATTCAGGCAGGGTGAGCTCAGTGTCACCTGACAGAGTAGAAATTCCCTCATCTATGTTGCTGGCCACCTCCTCTTCATCCGGCACGCTCTCTCGTACTCTGAAATCTGGTGGTATGAGGTGCTGATTCATCTTGATCATTGTTAACCTCTCCACATTTTTGGGCGAGAGGCGGCTCCGTTTGGGAGTTACAATCCCACCAGCCGCACTGAAAACCCGTTCAGAAGACACGCTTGCGAGTGGGCAAGACAAGTAGTTTAAAGCCAGGTTGGTGAGCTGTGGCCACAATTCTTTTTTCCCATGCCAATACGCCAATGGGTCAGAATTAACATAGACCTCTGTTGAGTCATTCAGATAGTCCTTCAACATCGACTCGAGGTCCTCATCCAAGGTTCCTCCACTTTGCTTAGCTCTTGCTGTGCCTCTGACCTTTTGAGAACCAAACCCACGCAGAGCTAGCCAATCCTCTTCAGCCTCCAATGTTTCTGTTGTGTTTCGTGCAGATGATCCGGTTGCCGGTGTCTTTAACGGCTGAGAGGTCACTTGTGCCACAGCCACAGGTGCAGAAGTGGATTGTTTTGACTGGGGATGGCCTGCTGATGTACTGCCATTTCCTTCAATTTCCAGCCGTTCTGTTTCAAACCTCTTGGCTGACAAGGCTAGCCAACGTTTGTACTTTGGAACATGTTCATCATCAAAAGGAAAGAATGCTTGGCCTGCCAGCGCCTTTTTGTAGCGTGGATCCAGAATAGTAGCACAAATGTAATGCTGTTCTGAGTGGATCTTTTTAAGACGTTCATCACCTTGTAGGAGCTCTAATAATTGCTCAGCCAGAAGCAAAGAGTCTTGGTTTTTGTCATCTTTTCCAAACACAGAACACACCTCCTTCAGTTGGTCCTCCAGCATGTACAACAATGGGATAGCTTTTCCCAAATTAGAGTCCTCCTTGCTGACTGCACGCGTGAAGAACTCAAAAGGACGAAGCATGCGTGTCAGGCTTTCAACTATGTTCCATTGCGGCCCACCCATCCTCAGCTCCTCTGTACCCTCTTTAAGGAAATATTGATCGAGTTCCGTATACTGCTCATACAGACGCTCAAGCATGTAGAAGGTTGAGTTCCAACGTGTTACCACCTCCTGGATGAGTGCTTTCACTGGCATTTGACGTTGATATAGCAGGCTCCTCAGCTGCTTCCGGGCCTTAAAAGAATGGCTGAAATGCTTGCACATTTTTTGGCAGGTCTCCAATACACTGTACGTTGCACTGCCTTTATTACCCAAGAATTTTTGGACAACCAGGTTTATACAGTGCGCCAAACACGGCACTCTGAAATAGTAACCGTCCCTCATGGCCTTAACTATATTGGCGCCATTGTCCGTGGAAACATAACCAACCTTGCGTTTTAGTGGGGACAGCCAGTTAAGGACCTTTGTGTTAAAGACATCCAAAATGTTTTGTGCTGTGTGACGTTTCTCCAAACCAAACATGGCTAGTGTTGCATGTTTCCGAGCAGCTTTAAAAACAATGTTCGTGTCAACACCTGTGTTTAGCTTTGCTTTAGCCCCTGAAAAAGAGACCCAGTGTGCAGTGATGCACATGTAATCAGCGCCTGCGCCACTGGTCCACATGTCTGTTGTCAGATGTATAGTGTGAACAGCACTCTTCTGCAAAGCTGCCCCAATCACCTTCAGAACATCTTCATGTAGTGCTGGAACCGCAACTCGGGCAAAATAGAACCGGCTAGGAACCTTCCATTTAGGGCAGAGCGCTGCCACTAATTCTAGAAAACCAACCCCTTCTACAAAAGAAAAAGGGAGAAGGTCCAGAGCTAGCATTTTAGCCAGCTTAGTGTTATACAGACGCGTCATTGGGTGGTTGCGTTCATATTGCGCTTCTGTAAACAACATCTTTTTAATGTTGCCCTGGACCAAGGATTTACGGGATGATGATGATATCTTCGACCCAGTTACGCTCGCTGATGAACTTTTCCGCATTGATGTCTCACTCTCTCCCACACTCTTAGTGTGGCTCCCATGGGGTGTGCTGCTGACAGGGGAACTGGGTGTAAGTGAAGTGTTTGAATCGTCTTCTTCCTCCTCGTCATCATCAGATGAAAAATCAACGTTTTCATTGCGTGCAATTCGGGCTTCCTTGATCGCGTGTAGGTGCGCAAACCATTGGACATTGTGCGTTCTCCTAAGATGACCTCTCTGGCCTCCGGTACCATAGTTGGTACCCAACTTTCCACGACTAACTCGAAGCTTACAAATACTACAAATGGCTACGTTTTCCTTTTTTGGGCAAACACTAAAGAAGTCCCAAACTGGAGACTTGAAATGTCTTTTGGGGCCGGAGGAGGCGGCGATTCTGGTGGTGGTGGTCCTGCTGCTAATGCCAGATGAAGTGGAGGATGTGGATTGCCGAACTTCAGTACGTTTTGCACTTTCACCACCACGAATTGAGGTCGAGGACGAGGTGGGTACCTTCTTGCGAGGAAGAAATATGGAAGCGGTAGGTTTTGGTGTACTACTTAACTCCAAATCTAATGATTCCATTTCCATTGCCTCCTCGCCGACATCATCATCACGCTCAGCAGCTTCTCGGGATAGGGTCAAAATGTCTCTTTGCTGCATGCCCGGTGGGGCTGCAGTGACCTTTGTGATGACTGGCTCGTCGTCATCGTGAGAGGCTTCATCACCAGCAGTATCTGTCACTTCTTGTTGAGCCTCATCACACTCCATAGGTTTGAGTTTTTGGACGACCTTCCTTTTACGCTTAGGTACCGGTGTCAGATCATGGTGTGCCTCACTGTCAGACCGCAGTTGTGGTTCCCAAGACAGATCACTTGCATCAGAACGAGGTGGGCTTGAAGAAGATGTAGACACCCCCCTTGATCTTTTCCTTGCTAGGGATGTGGAAGACAATGAATGATCATCAGGAGGAGTGGCTTCCAATGATACCTCGGCTTCATTGTCGATTTCCTGATGTGCCCCTACTTCGGGAGGAACAACTATTGTGGGCACTTGTGAACCTCCATGCACCTTTGCTTGCTCATCTCCTTTTGCTGCCTCTCCTTCCACATGTACTTGGGCGTGTACTTGCACATGGTGTTGTTGTTGTGGCTGTGGTTGTTCAACACTTGTCAGATGAGTTACAACAACCTGTGTTGATTCAGGGACATTGCTGCTACTTTCTTGCGATGAGCCAACATCACTGGTCGATGGTGATTGGAGAAGTACACTGACTGCCTCTGAAGCACTCAAGGGCTTTGACTTAAGTTGGCGTGGTGGTGGAGGCACTGAACCAATGGAGCAGGGGTGCTGCTCCCAGCTTGGTCCCCAGCAGATCCTGCTGCTGCAGGCGTACTTTTTTTTTTCTCCCAAAAAACGTGGCGGGTGACACACCAGCCTCCTTGGTAACTTGCTTCTTCTGCTCCTTACTAGCAACTTTCTTGCTAGAGGAGCTACGGAGACCTTTCTTTGGGGCCATCTTCTTCAGAGCAGGTCAGACAGCAGGCCGCAGTTGCACGAATTGTAGAGTTGTCTGAGGCCAGACGTGACGTCGCGTGACGTTATGCTGCACACACACACCGCTGCAGGACTTCTTCCTGGCACTGGTGGTTCTCTTGAGTCTTGTGCACCTAAAAAAAAATGGAAGACAGAGGAACATCAGTTCAGTTATAGAGCACAAAAAAATCGAAAAACACTGCAAAATCAGCACAATCCCAATCCATCCATGCCCTCCATAATGTTTAAATTCAAGACAACCCACAGAAAGACTAGGCCCATGCAAGACTCACTACCCCTGGGCATAAATAAAGGTTGAAAAGTAGGTAAAATGGTTGGAGGCCTAACAACAAAGCCTGCATTCAAAATGGCCACTTGCCTCCTAGCACATGGCCAGGGCCTGCCTGTACCAGCACTCAAAATGGCCCCCACCCACATGGCCTGTCCCCATGAACAATCCAAAAAATCGAAAAACACAGAAAAATCAGCACAATCCCCATGCCATCCATGCCCTCCATGATGTTTAAATTCAAGACACCCCACAGAAAGACTAGGCCCATGCACCACTCACTACCCCTGGTCAAAAGGCCCCAACAACAGGTCAAAAATCGAAAAACACTGCAAAATCAGCACAATCCCATTCCATCCATGGCCTCCATGATGTTTAAATTCAAGACAACCCACAGAAAGACTAGGCCCATGCAAGACTCACTACCCCTGGGCATAAATAAAGGTTGAAAAGTAGGCAAAATGGTTGGAGGCCTAACAACAAAGCCTGCATTCAAAATGGCCACTTGCCTGCCAGCACATGGCCAGTGCCTGTAGCTGCACTCAAAATGGCCACCAGCCACATGGCCTGTCCCTCCCCATGAACACCCCCAAAATTCGAAAAACACTGCAAAATCAGCACAATCCCATTCCATCCATGGCCTCCATGATGTTTAAATTCAAGACAACCCACAGAAAGACTAGGCCCATGCAAGACTCACTACCCCTGGGCATAAATAAAGGTTGAAACGTAGGCAAAATGGTTGGAAGCCTAACAACAAAGCCTGCATTCAAAATGGCCACTTGCCTGCCAGCACATGGCCAGTGCCTGTAGCTGCACTCAAAATGGCCACCAGCCACATGGCCTGTCCCTCCCCATGAACACCCCCAAAAATCGAAAAACACTGCAAAATCAGCACAATCCCATTCCATCCATGGCCTCCATGATGTTTAAATTCAAGACAACCCACAGAAAGACTAGGCCCATGCAAGACTCACTACCCCTGGGCATAAATAAAGGTTGAAAAGTAGGCAAAATGGTTGGAGGCCTAACAACAAAGCCTGCATTCAAAATGGCCACTTGCCTGCCAGCACATGGCCAGTGCCTGTAGCTGCACTCAAAATGGCCACCAGCCACATGGCCTGTCCCTCCCCATGAACACCCCCAAAAATCGAAAAACACTGCAAAATCAGCACAATCCCATTCCATCCATGGCCTCCATGATGTTTAAATTCAACACAACCCACAGAAAGACTAGGCCCATGCAAGACTCACTACCCCTGGGCATAAATAAAGGTTGAAAAGTAGGCAAAATGGTTGGAGGCCTAACAACAAAGCCTGCATTCAAAATGGCCACTTGCCTCCTAGCACATGGCCAGGGCCTGCCTGTACCAGCACTCAAAATGGCCCCCACCCACATGGCCTGTCCCCATGAACAATCCAAAAAATCGAAAAACACAGAAAAATCAGCACAATCCCCATGCCATCCATGCCCTCCATGATGTTTAAATTCAAGACACCCCACAGAAAGACTAGGCCCATGCACCACTCACTACCCCTGGTCAAAAGGCCACAACAACAGGTCAAAAATCGAAAAACACAGAAAAATCAGCACAATCCCATTCCATCCATGCCCTCCATGATGTTTAAGTTCAAGACAGCCCACAGAAAGACTAGGCCCATGCTAGACTCAAATACCCCTGGTGAAAAGGCCACAAGTACAGGCCCAAAAAACGAAAATCACTGAAAAATCTGCACAATCCCATTCCATCCATGGCCTCCATGATGTTTAAATTCAAGACAACCCACAGGAAGACTAGGCCCATGCAAGACTCACTACCCCTGGGCATAAATAAAGGTTGAAAAGTAGGCAAAATGGTTGGAGGCCTAACAACAAAGCCTGCATTCAAAATGGCCACTTGCCTGCCAGCACATGGCCAGTGCCTGTAGCTGCACTCAAAATGGCCACCAGCCACATGGCCTGTCCCTCCCCATGAACACCCCCAAAAATCGAAAAACACTGCAAAATCAGCACAATCCCATTCCATCCATGGCCTCCATGATGTTTAAATTCAAGACAACCCACAGAAAGACTAGGCCCATGCAAGACTCACTACCCCTGGGCATAGATAAAGGTTGAAAAGTAGGCAACATGGTTGGAGGCCTAACAACAAAGCCTGCATTCAAAATGGCCACTTGCCTCCTAGCACATGGCCAGGGCCTGCCTGTACCAGCACTCAAAATGACCCCCACCCACATGGCCTGTCCCCATGAGCAATCCAAAAAATTGAAAAACACAGAAAAATCAGCACAATCCCCATGCCATCCATGCCCTCCATGATGTTTAAATTCAAGACACCCCACAGAAAGACTAGGCCCATGCACCACTCACTACCCCTGGTCAAAAGGCCCCAACAACAGGTCAAAAATCGAAAAACACAGAAAAATCAGCACAATCCCATTCCATCCATGCCCTCCATGATGTTTAAGTTCAAGACAGCCCACAGAAAGACTAGGCCCATGCTAGACTCAAATACCCCTGGTGAAAAGGCCACAAGTACAGGCCCAAAAAACGAAAATCACTGAAAAATCAGCACAATCCCATTCCATCCGTGCCCTCCATGATGTTTAAATTCAAGACAACCTACAGAAAGACTAGGCCCATGCTAGACTCAAATACCCCTGGTGAAAAGGCCACAAGTACAGCCCCAAAAAACGAAAATCACTGAAAAATCAGTACAATCCCAATTCATCCATGGCCTCCATGATGTTTAAGTTCAAGACAACCCACAGAAAGACTCAGTCCACCCACCACTGAGTACCCCTGGCAAAAGGCCCCAAAACAGCCCAAAAATCGAAAATTCCAAAATTTTAATCGCAGCAACTGTAATGCCCCAAACAAACTTACTTGTAAAATTTCTAATCCAACAGTGATCCAAAGAAAGTCAAAAAGGCCTCAAATCCAAATATCCAGCAGCATCCACAAAAAGTAATCCTTCCAGCTCCAGACCCAAATGAAAAGTGACCAGGAGATGGACAAAGCACTGGGAGGAGCCTGCTGAACAGGATCAGGAAGTTGAAGACTGTGGGGCACTTCCTTCCTCCCACCCCCCTGCCCCCCTCCCCAAAATGGACTCCTCGCTAAAAAAGTGCAGGCAAATGTCAAACTAAGGAGTTATTCAGATAAAAATCATCATTTCTAGAAGGTTTATGCTGCTTGCTGGTGGATTTCTTGTGCAGAATTGCAAATTTATATTTTCGCTCGCCGCATCTCAAATCTCGCAATTGCGAAGTACCGCGAGACGTGATCTCGCCGTACTCGCGTTGACAAACTATCGCTGGCAAGCCGCGATGACGTAATCGCGCTCGCCAATTCCCGCGGGATCACACAGCAAGATCCAAAATGGCGCAGCACTCGCAAACTATCGAAAAAAACAACTCGGCAAACGATGATAAACGCCGCGCGCCGCAAAAATTGTATCACCAACGCCACGCGCCGCCAAAAAAATCCGCTGCGTGCGAATTTGCGGATTTTGCGGGAAATTCGCAAATCTCGCGGATTGCGGATTTCCCGAAAATCCGCAAAATCCGCGAGCGTAACGGATTTTCCGCCCATGCTTAAACAGGACTGGGGCATTCCAAATCATCTGCTACAGGCAATAGTGTCTTTATATACATCTACTTGGGTCATGGTTAAGCTGTCTGTCACACAGACAACAAAGAAGATAATGACAAACAGCGGATTATAGCAGGGGTGTGTCTTGGCCCTCCTTTTTTTCAACTTGTATACAGCTGACTTATTTTTAGCCCTAAAACATGCAAACCTGATCCTTCCTAAAATTGGTTCTTCAAAGATAACATTATTACAATATGCAGACAACATTGTGCCAATGGACCACTCGCAAACTGGGGTTCAAAAAGCCCTGTATGCCCTCCACAAATACAATGAATGAATAAACTGACAGTTAACAAGTCAACAACAAAAATGGTTGTATTGGGATGAAGCAATAAGAAAGGAAGTGCCACCTGGTGCCTGGGTCCCCTGACCATCTGAAGGTCTAATGTCTATAACTATCTGGGCGCGTGGCTGTCAGCAAAGGGTGGATCTAAAACCCATCTGGGTCACCTGAAAAAGTAGTTAGCGCTGTTCATTACAAGACTAAGTCAGCTTAACACATCCTTAGAGAGACCTTCTACCACACCCATTCGACCGGTCATTCAGGCCTCTCTCTTGCCAGCACTCACCTATTGCCAGGCAGCCTTCCCGGAAATCTATACACAATTACTTGACAAATTTCAACTCCAAGCCTACAAGAGAATTTTTAGACTCCCGACTTATATAAGAGGCATCTTGATAGGATTAGAATTTGGCCTTGAGGCACAAATGTGGTCTGACATGGGAGCATTCTTAAAATACTACCACAGGATCATTAAAGCTCTGCGGAACACCCTAAAGTTCATTCTTCAACAGATTTGTACCACAAAGCTAAAGCTATGGTTGAGCTACTTAACCAAAGCAGCTGATACACTTCAAATAGACATGCCTGTGCTAAATAACAAACTTTTGTCACATTTGGCCTTTAAAAAATTCTTAAACAACATATAAAAGTACAGACAATAATCGCCAATCTGGCTAAATTAAAATCAAAGAGCTTGCAGGCATTCATTGCAGTTGTTGTCTCATATGATACTGTCCTCCCGTCACAACTGAAACCCCAGCCATACCTCCCGCACGAAATAGGAAGGACATGCCTACAACAAATCATGGATGCAAGGTTGATGTGTCTACAAACCAAATAGCTGAAGCCTAAATGGCAGTCCCTTTCCTTGATCACCAAGTGCAGACTATGTGGATATCAAATGGAAACTTTTAACCACTTGCTGTGCTGCTGTCCTGTCCTTTTGACTGCTTGTTGTGCTTTGCTAAAACCTTTGTTCCTTAAAAACGGGGTACGAACTTGCAATGAGGCCACAAACTTAATTTTTGACATAGTGGAGCCATGCAACCTTGCAAAATTTGGTAAGTATATCTCCCTTTTGCAAGTAGCTTGTAAAGACTTCGATAATTTAGACTAACTGCCCAACCACCACCGTGACGCACCATAGACTTTAACTCTGTACAGCAAAACTGTTATGTATTTTTTGATCATATGGCTCTGAGTAAATATTTACTCCCCAATATCATCTGCCACTTTTTTGTCCCCTGAGAGGCGACGTCAGTTTTAACTTTATTCATCCTGTATTGAAGACATCATGTATTTTATGCATAGTGTGTATAGTTCTAGCACTTTTGGACATTAATGATATGTTTTAGTAATGATCTTGATTATGAATTGGCAATTTTATGGAGTCTATAATGAAATCGATCAGAATATTAAGCTTTCGTATCTAATTTATTTTTCTTTACACTAATTGCAAATGATTTTAATTAATTAAGCAATAAAGGACTTTTGATTGATTGAGTGACCAAGGGGAGATTGTATAATAATTGCATCTGATAAAATCCAACAACAACTATTCTTACTTTTTTCGGGAATAACATGCAGATTTTGGTGCTTATTACACTAAAATCAGCCTATCCTGGTAACTACCAGGTAAGCATGGGCGGAAAATCCGTTCCGCTCGCGGATTTTGAGAACTTTCGGTAAATTCGCAATCCGCGAACTCTCGCGAATTTACCGAAAATCCGCAAATTCGCACGCAGCGGATTTTTTTTCTTGGTGATACAATATTGCGGCGTGCGGCGTTCACTTACCATCATTCAGTGTTTGCCGAGTAGTTTTTCTCGATATTTTGCGAGTGCTGCGCCATTTTGGATCTTGATGCGGGATCCCGCAGGAGTTTGGCGACGCATCTTGAGAGTTCACAATTGCAAAAATGTAGGTGCGCGGACAGCAACAATCTTGCACTCGCGAAATTACAAAATTTGTAATTCTGCACAAGAAATCCACTAGCAAGCAGCATAGACCTTCTGAAAATGATGATTTTTATAAGAATAACTCCTCAGGTTGACATTTGCCTGCACTTTTTTGGATTTGAGGCCTTTTGACTTTCTTTGGATCACTTTTGGATTAGAAATCAACTTTCACAAGTAAGTTTGTTTGGGGCATTACAGTTGCTGTTCTGCAGAAAAACGAGTTTTGCAAAACTGAAAGCACTCAGCAGGTGCAAAAGTTCACTCATCATTAGTAACCATTCCCTGTAGTACTTCCTGAGGGGCCCCTCCAGAGTTCAGTTGCCTATGTTTGTTTGGGGCATTACAGTTGCTGTTCTGCAGAAAAACGAGTTTTACAAAACTGAAAGCACTCAGCAGGTGCAAAAGTTCAAACTCATCATTAGTAACCATTCCCTGTAGTGCTTCCTGACTGAGGCCCCTCCAGAGTTCAGTTGCTAGTTGCAACAATTCTATGACCCTGCTCTGACCCTCACAGCAGGCTCATAGAATAGCTACAAGTAGGCCACAAAGGTCCTGGAAAAAAAAATTGCACTGCAACAGAAATCAAATTACAGATAAGGAAGCAGGTGCCAGACTGAAGTTTAAAACAGTGACACATTGATAAATCAACCCCAAATTAATTCATGTCAGTTGAAGCAGGGTAGGTGTGCTTGCTTTTCCCCCCATAATCTACAGTGATGAACCAGCGGGTGGCATTGATGTACCAGAGGATGGCATGGGTGAAACAGAGGGTGGCAGTGGTGAAACAGAGGGTGCTGTGAACCTGTGATGATGAACCAGACGTAGAAACAACATAGTTGCGACCGTTGCGAGTCGACAAGTAAGTTCGCAATTGCAAACTGGTACAAAACACTCGCGAACTGGCAGAAACCCTTGCGAACACACAAAAACAAAATCCGCAAATTCGCAAGAATTCGCGGATTTTGCGGATTGCGAGTTCGCAAATACGCAAATTCGCGAACGTCAGATTCGCAAAATTCGCCCATGCTTACTACCAGGCCCTTTGTCTTTGTTCAAATTCCAGCAGGCTTGACCTGCTAAAATTGAACTAAGAGTTAAGGTGAACTTTATGATATCTGTTAGTTGCTAGTTGCGATAAACATTGGACCTCTCATATTTGCAATCCCTATGCAAATAGGTGTGTGCGCTGCAATCACAATTTAACGGGCCTCCTGTAATCAGGGTGACAATGTTGTTTTCAGAATAGTCATCTCATTTTCATTTATTTATGGCATGTAAATATTGACTTAGGATGCCTGGGCTTCAATGTGCATAGAAAGAAAAAAATATATGAAATCAGCACTAAAACAACATTAACGACCAAACTTATGTAACCACACTACCAAGCAAACATTCAAACAGAAGAATGAAGAAAGAAGATTTTCACTTAGTACTAATGCTGTTGAAGGGACTGTGAAGGTGTGAGTGAACACCCTAGGCAGTCAATAACAATGGCAAAACAAGTAATATCAAATGACAGTAAAAACTAAAGGTGGGAAAAGAAAATTAAAAATAGTCAGAACTTTAATGTAGACAGTTAAAAATCATACAGATACATGGCATATTCATGAAACATACAAAGTAGACATAATAATTAAAAAACATATATTTCATTACTATTTATACATCTAAAAATAAAGATCATTTAATTGATAAAAATCACACTGTGGCGAGTGCAACTCGACGCGCGTTTCGGCGTAAGGACGCCTTCTTCAGGAGCCACCCAAACGCGTTGATATCTAAAACATACATTAGAAGATATCAAAACAATATATTACATGTTATGTTACATCATAATCAAATCATAAAGAAAGCAATCTGACATTTATTCATGAATACAAAAAATGGAAATCACCTAAGTTATCACTGTCAAGAGAAAAAACGCAATATCATGTTGCCACAACAATTTCATATAATTATAGAAGAAATTGTGCCATACTCAAAGAGAACAAATATCCATTTTCTAATTACAAGAATAGACAAACCTAACAAACTGCAATTGTATAATCATGATGGAATTTAAGAATATTTATTGTATATATACATATATATATATATATGAACACTTCTATTCAATATATACAAATTAATACACAGGTCATAGCTATCGCCATCTAAATAGATCATTTTGCATTTGACCATTGGTACTAATATAGAAGCAACCATGTGCAGAACAGTCTAGGTTACTCACTGTTATAAGAAGAATCTCCTAAACCGTATATGTTAGGGAGACAATCAATTTATTGGATGATCAGCAGATGTATAGGCCACCACGTCAGAAATATTCCTAAAGCATATGAATTATCAAATGATCAGATAGAGTATCGTTTCTGGGCCCAATGAGCACAGAACATTTTTTTTTTTTAAAATAGCAACTAATCTCACATCAGATGACATAGACATGTGGAATACAGATGTTCAAATACAGAGACCAATAGATAGATAGATGATGGTTGCGGTCTGCCAAGTTCACTGGTAAGAGGAGATAATTCAATAATGGAACTAGTTATAAAAAGGGAAAATATGACGGAACATAGAGCATGATAATATTTCCTGATCACAAAAATACCTGTAAATTGGACCAACGTGGTTCTACGATTTAAAGTAATATGGCAAAATATGCAGATCAAGCCAGACACATAACAGAATTAGCATGAGTGGTCAACGAAGAAAAGAAAAAACAAACTAACTCCTTTACGCACCTTCCAAAATTGTCTTTAAAGGGCTACAGGACGCTATGTAGATGAAGAGCCCGCAGAGGTGGAAGGTGTGGAACCAATAACGTCTAGGAACCAAATGAACAAAGAGGGAGGGAAAAAGCAGACCATGAATATGTATACGATGGTCCGTATAGCCACGCAACATGGCGATCCTACATAGATGCAATGGGTACTGTAATTACCTTAAAGTTGACGCGATCTTGTACAAGAATTCGCGGATTTTGCAGATTGCGAGTGAGCAAATAGCAAATTCGCGAACGCCAGATTCGCAAAATTCGCCCATGCTTAGTCAGGGCCAACACCTAGAAGGTCTTTGTAGACAATGCAAATCGAATTAAACCGCACTCGCTTATCACGGGTAACCAGTGAAGTTTCCTAATCTTTGCGGACACTGAAGCAAATTTGGGTATGCCAGTGAGCAGTCTGGCAGCTGAGTTCTGAAGGAGTTGAAGTCTGTGCATAAAATGTTCCTGACTGTTCAGGTATAGGCTATTTCTGTCAGTCAGTCAAAAGCTTTTATTATCTGTTAAAAACCATAAAAAGACATATGTACAATTTTACAAATAAGATAAATAAATAATTTAAGACATATAACATGAGAGTCCTAAAGCGTAATATCCAGATAAATATTTTTTAAAAGGGTTAAGAAAGTGCAAACATCCAAAAGAGCTGCATGAATTAGAATAACAGTCACTTTGAAAAATCGCTAGGCATTTACTGGAGAACCTCGTGATATGATCATTAGATTACTAAAGTATCACTAGATTATGGGCTTCCAATTTTCAATTTTGCACACCTTGTGTGCATCATTGGCAGGAGAAATCTGGCAGTTGCAAACACTGTCAAAGGAGAGGTATTGTATTTAAGAATTCTAAATGCCTCACTATAGTCCCTCAAACCCTGGATTTACAAAGTTAGATGATCCATTTGGCTCTTGCCTTAGAGTAAGATGGGCAGAAGAGCAGAACATGCAGATCTGTCTCACTACTGCCCTCATACCCTGGGCAATAACTCTACTCCTGGGACTTTCAACCACTTATGAGTTACAGCCCTAAGTGGTAATGCGCCGTGTCTAAACTGGGCTGGATATCATCCATTAATTTCTCAAAGTGAGGGTGGGCCTTAATATCCAAAAAGGTGTTAGTCAGCCTGCCCAAAGAGGAGTTAGATAACATGAGACCAGTTCGGTAGCGCTTGAGTGTCAAGCTCAGTGATTTCTTGGGTGTCAGAACACAGGTCTCCTCCGGTGAAAACCACATGTCCCCCAGTCCCAGTGCCTAACAAAGGAGCTTAATGTGGTTTAGCCAGGGGATCTTCTCCACACCCCTTCTCGACAGGAGATCCCCCAAGCCCTCCCTATAGCTTATAAGCTCCAGGGTGGACCATAGACGTCTCCAGTACAGAAGGGGGCGGTTTGACACAATGTCCTGTATCGGTACCACACCTAGATCCAACCGTAAAGGGGTCAGAGGAGTACTTGAGGGAAGTATGGGCTATTACAACAGTCCAGCCTGGACAAAGTTAAAACTGTGATTACAGTTCGCTGACTATCTTTTGGCTAGAAAGGCATTTTTTTCTTGCAGGATCTAAGAACAAACAACATGGCAGAGGCGGCTGCATTCACTTGAGCCCCGAAGTTGAGTTCATCATCTATAAAAACTCCCATGTTTTTTGCTTTCCTAATGGGAGTTGGGAGAGGACCCAGAGTATCAGGCCACCAACATGGGGCCCAGAAATTGGGGTCATTGCGGAACAGGACAATCTCTGTTTTACCAGAGTTCAGTTTAAGGCAGTTTTGAGCCATCCAATTTCCCACAGCTACCATGCAATCGTGGAACCGAAGTGCTATCCTAAGTTCCTTCCCCAGTAGCAGCGACACCACAATTTTAGTGTTGTCAGCATACGATGTCAGGCCGAGGCCAAACGATTCAATAAGAGGGGCCAAGGATGACTCATAAACATTAAAAGTGTAGAGCTCATGGATGACCCCTGTGGAACTCCACACAGAAGAGAATAAGGTTTTGCACAGAATTCACTGAGTGAGACAGTTTGCACTCTGTCTGACAAGTAAGACTTCAGAGGTTTCCAGGCTTTATCCTGGACCCCGCTCTCTTGCAGCCGGACCATCAGCAAATCATGATGGACCATATCAAAGGCTGCGGAAAGGTCAAGCATAATCATCACAGCTTTGCCTCCCTGGTCTTAGACTGCCCTAATCTCTTCCATGGATTTTAAGAGAGAGGACTCTGTGCTGTGCCCCTCTCTAAACCCATATTGTGTGGGATCCAGAATTTGAGCTTCTTGTAGAAACGTACTAAGTTGTACATTTATGTTTTTCTCTACAAGTTTAGCTGGAAGAGGGAGCCAGGAGATAGGTCTCAAGCTGTTTGGCTCCTTAGGGTCCATACTTGGCTTCTTAAGCAGGGGAAATATGGATGCAATTTTCCAGGCTTTAGGATAATACCCTTCAGCAATATTTGCATTCATGAGAGAGGTGAGCATCAGGGCAATGGGTTTCGGGGCCAATTTTAACATCGCCACTGGACAAGGATCGTGGGGAGAGCTCGATTGAGCAACATTAGGAGCTTATGTGTGTCCATAATGGACAACCGTGTAAAGTCATCAAATGTCGGGCTGGGCTTATAACTCATTTAAGCCCACTATTGGGTCCGATTTCCTATCAGTTGTTGGATCTTTAAACATGGAGTAAATAGCCTCAACTCAACATAGAACAACCTGGCAATTTCCTCACATAAACCCTGCCTCACCAGAATACCAGGTGAGCATGGGTGCGCCAGGTTAGCTACTGTTTTAAACAGTTCCTTGGTCAGCTTTAGGGCGGAATAAATTTGCTTAGCAAAAAACTCTTGCTTTGTCTTTAGGAGTAACTATTTGTAGAGCATAAGGCTTTTTTTATACCCATTCTTTTCCACTTCATCATACTCCTTCCTCCAATTCCTCTCCATGCGTTTACAAATCAGTTTTTGGTTTTTGAGTTCCTGAGAGAGCCATGGTGCGGAGGGTCGTGCCCTATTAGAAAATAAAACTTTATTTGAGGCTAACTTATTACCAGCTGCCTCCAGCCAGTTAGTATACAAAGTGGTGGCCTCGTCTAAGTCTGTGGGGAATTGGTGTGACGTAGACGTCAGCAATTCATTTAGTTAATTTGCCTCTACCTTATTCCATGCTCTAAACTCCTTCTGTTTCTTGGCTGATTTCCTCGCAGGATAGTGATCAAATATGGCATGACTCATGGTCTGACCAAACTAATGGTAGCAGGCCTGTAAATAGCACATGTGAGTTGTTGGAAAAGATACCATCCAGCGTATGCCCTGCCAAGTGAGTAGCCCAGATAACATGACACTTTAGCTCGGCATTACTCATTAGAGCTATCAGAGCTGCTGTATCTGGATCTGTGTGCACTTCCAAATGGAAGTTGAAATCTCCCAATATAGAATAGGAGCTGGCACACAGCCCATTTTCCAACAAACTTCCCAATGATGTGAAAAAAGGACTTCTAGGGCCCGGCGGCCTACAGAGGAGAATACCCCTAAAGGTGTGATGGTGGGAGTAATAGAGAGCAAAATCCAGTGCCTCGCAAGTGTTTGTTAAGAAGACAACAAAACCTTAAAGAAGAGAAAATAGCTTGATTCTTTAGGAGATGCCCTTATGGAGAATCCTGCACATATAACAGCATCACAGACAGATCAGGCACCAGTCCCAGAATCCTACTCATTGTGTGCAAATAGAGTGGAACACTATGCAGATGACTCCCTAGGCCTGGAAAGGCAGCCAGCCCTCCACTGCTCATTATGATGCCTAACAGCTTCACACTGCATGCTCAACATGGGAAAGATGAATTTTAATGCTAGCTGTGGAAAATAAAATTAAGAAAAAAAACAAAGGACTGGAACACCATCCTATGCTCACATTCTCAGGAACCAATATCTTGTCTCTGGCATCTAGATTCAAACATTGCCATATGATAGTCAGAGCAACCCCTCATAGATGCTCTGCAATACAACTGAATGAATGCTGCCAAGGCCCAGAATAAAACACGTCCCTGGAGTCATGCAATCTCATAGTCCAGTTTAATAGATGCCTTTGTCAGCATATTGTGGATGAGAGCATAGGACACTATAGGGGAATGGGAGGAAATATGGAAAAAAATAGCCACTCCCAGCTGACGTAAGAGCAGAAACTTATTTGTAACCATAAGGCACTATCACTTTAATTGGTGCTTATCCTGTTTGTATCCAGACATGAGGCTGCGAATAAGAACTTAATTGAGGAATGTTGTACATAAGCTATTTAAGCCTATGCGTCTCATCCTGAGAGCATAGAGTGAATGCATGTTTAAAATGTCTAGCAAAAGAGATACCTGAAAAGGGAGGAGTGGAACATGGTACTGGTCAAAACCAATACCTATCCCAGACCTCTTAAACCCCCGCTCATTGCATGAAGATTAGTCAGGAAAACAGAACAATGTGTCAGTCAGGTGGTCCACAACTTGTTATTCCCACACCTGAAAGTGGATCAGTGAGAGAGATAGAATGCTGTATTTTGCCCCAGGAGTCAGTCTGTAATGTGAAAGCTATGATCCGAGTCCCTCAATCTTCAGGTTTTTTTTCAGATGGAATCTGGCTAATACACATATTACCAGTGTCATCATTTTTAAAGATACTTTTAGTGTCCTCTTCATGTTCTTTCAGTCATGAAGAGCAAAGGTGTTCTGCAAGTAACGAGTGACCCGTGGCCTATCACCATCTCATGTGTTGCTAACTGTAATCTTCCTGCATTCATTGCACTGCCTAAAGGAGCATAAAGACATAAATGAATTCCTTTGATGTGGCATTAAGAATAAAGCCAACATAGCATGCTATCCAAAATCCAATACAAGACTGGAATTATTTTGAAGGCCTGGACAGGGTGTTACACACAGGAGGGGGAATACACGTGGCCACAAGTGTAGATCAGCCCAAGTACTTCCCCCCCAAAAAATATGTATATATATTTTAAATTATTGCTTTCAATGTGCCATCCTCATTCACAATTTTTTCTTTTACATTAATTTTCCGTCATGTCATTTGAAGTCATGTCATTTCATCTCATGTTTGAAATCTCGAGAGATTCGAACGCGTCGGTTCTCGGCATTCGGCGTTTTCATTAAAAGCTATTTTTTGAGCATGTTAGAATTTTCTGAACATTAGAAAATATTGAACATCACCCAACCTGTCACTCTGAGAGCTTTCACTTAGATATTATTGAGAATTGCATCTCTAACATACTACAACCTTTAGTCACCAGTCCTGCGCAAACTTCACCTAGTAATGTGATGTCTTAGGCAACGCATGGCTCCAACCCCCGGTACTGTTGTTGCCTCTTCCTGCACTGTAATGAGGTCAGTAGAGAACTGTATCCATATCTTTATTCAATGGGCCTTATTCATAAGGGTAACTTACACTTTTGACTCATTTGTCCTCCCGAGTAATTCTCCGTATGGTAAAGTATTGGGAAAAATAGTAAAAAGTTGATGTAACTAAGAAACAAATGTTAAAAACATTTTCATATTAAACATTATTGTAAATGCATTTTGTATGTTTTTTTAATGTAGAATAACATAAATGCTAAAGCACTCTTAATTTAGAAATACATCTTTAATTAGTGGAAATAAATTACTTAAAACGAAAATTATTTTCCAAGAATGTAAATTAAAAAATAAAATATTCCCTAAAGTATTTTTTCTATTATTATGCATTAATAATTAATAAAAATAATTGATGTGTAGAATTAATTAAAATTAATTTTAGTTGAGTTTTAATAAATATGTGCCATTTTTATGTATTTTAATATTAAATAACATTTGTTTAGGTTTTTTACTATTTTTAATCATTTAAATGAATTTAACATTGTTTCCAATGGGTTTTATTTTAATTTCCTACCGCCGTTATTTTGCAGTACAATTGGTTTGCATGTGTGGTGCTGAACTTGCTACTGTTTTTTTAACTTAGACTCGGATTTTGTGAATAAGTAAAAAGTAATAAACTTACTCAAAAATGTAAATTACTTAAAAGTGTCAAATATCTTTGTGAACCAAGTGTTTGTATTGAGCCACAGAAATAAGCTCAACACATAAACAAGCATTGGAAATGCAATAGGTCTCGCATTAGGAAAGTTTGAGCTATTGGTATTGTAAATGACACTTTTTTATTTATGTGTTGGTTTTGAAAGTAGCAAAATTAATAGCTTTGTCAGTTACAATGTCAATAGTGTTAACTTTTGCAAATGTGACACCTATAGCATTTGTAATGCAATGTGTGTTGTATTTACGTGACTTAGATGTCTTGATATTACAAATAACAATGGCTTTTAATTTTGTAAATAATTTATACTTAAATAAAAGTTATTGTAATTTATAATGGCAATAGCTTAAACGTTTGTAAATAATTTTTGTGAAGATTATGTTCATTGTATTTTATTGTGACGAAAATCCAAGAACATTGCATTTGCCCCTACACACACACAGAGCCACACACACACACACACATATAGATATGGTAGTGGTGGATCTGGGGGATATGGTGGTGGTGGTGATGGTGGATGTGGTGGTGGATGAGGGGGTGGATGTGGTGGTGGATGTGGTGGTGGTGGTGGAGGTGGTGGATGTGGTGGTGATGTGGTGGATGTGGTGGTTGTGGATGTGGTGAAAGTGGTGGTGGATGTGGTGGTGGAAGTGATGGTGGTGGGTGTGGTGGAAGTGATGGTGGTGGGTGTGGTGGATGTGGTGGTGGTGGATGCGGTGGTGGATGAGGTGGTGGATGTGTTGGTGGTGGATGCGGTGGTGGTGGATGAGGTGGTGGAGGTGGTGGTGGAAGTGGTGGATGTGGTGGTGGATGTGGTGGTGGTGGTGGGTGCGGTGGTGGTGGAAGTGGTGGATGTGGTGGTGGTGGTGGATGTGGCGGTGGTGGATGTGGTGGATGTGGTGGTGGATGTGGAGGTCATGGTGGATGTGGTGGTGGATGTGGTGGTGATGGTGGATGTGGTGGTGATGGTGGATGTGGTGGTGGATGCGGTGGATGTGGTGGTGGTGGATGCGGTGGATGTGGTGATGGTGGATGCGGTGGTGGTGGTAGTGGTGGATGGGGTGGTGGTTGTAGTGGATGTGGTGGTGGATGTAGTGGTGGTGGATGCGGTGGTGGTGGATGCGGTGGTGGTGGTGGATGTGGCGGTGGATGTCATGGTGGATGTGGAGGTGATGGTGGATGTGATGGTGGATGTGGTGGTGGATGTGATGGTGGATGTGATGGTGAGGGTGGGTGTGGTGGATGCGGTGGTGGTGGATGCGGTGGATGTGGTGGTGGTGGATGCGGTGGTGGTGGTGGATGCGGTGGTAGTGGTGGATGGGGTGGTGGTTGTGGTGGATGTCATGGTGGATGTGGAGGTGATGGTGGATGTGGTGGTGGATGTGGTGGTGGATGTGATGGTGGTGGGTGCACCTACACACACACATAGCCACACACACACATATAGATGTGGTAGTTGTGGATCTGGGGGATATGGTGGTGGTGGATGTGGTGGTGGATGTGGTAGTGCTGTTGATGGTGGATGTGGTGGTGATGGTGGTGGATGAGGGGGTGGATGTGGTGGTGGATGTGGAGGTGGTGGATGTGGTCGTGATGTGGTGGATGTGGGGGTGGTGGATGTGGGGGTGGTGGATGTGGTGGTTGTGGTGAAAGTGGTGGTGGATGTGGTGGTGGAAGTGATGGTGGTGGGTGTGGTGGATGTGGTGGTGGTGGATGCCGTGGTGGATGGATGTTGGATGTGGAGGTGGATGTGGTGGTGGATGCGGTGGTTGATGTGGTGGTTATGGTGGTGGTGGATGTGGTGGTGGTGGTGGATGTGGTGGTGGTGGATGAGGTGGTGGTGGTGGGTGCACCTACACACACACATAGCCACACACACACATAGATGTGGTAGTGGTGGATCTGGGGGATATGGTGGTGGTGGATGTGGTGGTGGATGTGGTAGTGGTGTTGATGGTGGATGTGGTGGTGTTGATGGTGGATGTGGTGGTGATGGTGGTTGATGAGGGGGTGGATGTGGTGGTGGATGTGGAGGTGGTGGATGTGGTGGTGATGTGGTGGATGTGGGGGTGGTGGATGTGGGGGTGGTGGATGTGGTGGTTGTGGTGAAAGTGGTGGTGGATGTGGTGGTAGATGTGGTGGTGGAAGTGATGGTGGTGGGTGTGGTGGATATGGTGGTGGTGGATGCGGTGGTGGATGAGGTGGTGGATGAGGTCGTGGATGTGGTGGTGGTGGATGTGGTGGTGGTGGATGAGGTGGTGGAGGTGGTGGTGGAAGTGGTGGATGTGGTGGTGGATGTGGTGGTGGTGGTGGTGGGTGTGGTGATGGTGGAAGTGGTGGATGTGGTGGTGGTGGTGGATGTGGCGGTGGTGGATGTGGTGGATGTGGTGGTGGATGTGTTGGTGGATGTGGAGGTCATGGTGGATGTGGTGGTGGATGTGGTGGTGATGGTGGATGTGGTGGTGATGGTGGATGTGGTGGTGTATGCGGTGGATGTGGTGGTGGTGGATGCAGTGGATGTGGTGATGGTGGATGCGGTGGTGGTGGTAGTGGTGGATGGGGTGGTGGTTGTAGTGGATGTGGTGGTGGATGTAGTGGTGGTGGATGCGGTGGTGGTGGATGCGGTGGTGGTGGATGCGGTGGTGGTGGTGGATGTGGCAGTGGATGTCATGGTGGATGTGGAGGTGATGGTGGATGTGATGGTGGATGTGGTGGTGGATGTGATGGTGGATGTGATGGTGATGGTGGGTGTGGTGGATGCGGTGGTGGTGGATGCAGTGGATGTGGTGGTGGTGGATGCGGTGGTGGTGGTGGATGCGGTGGTAGTGGTGGATGGGGTGGTGGTTGTGGTGGATGTCATGGTGGATGTGGAGGTGATGGTGGATGTGGTGGTGGATGTGGTGGTGGATGTGATGGTGGTGGGTGCACCTACACACACACATAGCCACACACATATATAGATGTGGTAGTGGTGGATCTGGGGGATATGGTGGTGGTGGATGTGGTGGTGGATGTGGTAGTGGTGTTGATGGTGGATGTGGTGGTGATGGTGGTGGATGAGGGGGTGGATGTGGTGGTGGATGTGGAGGTGGTGGATGTGGTGGTGATGTGGTGGATGTGGGGGTGGTGGATGTGGTAGTTGTGGTGAAAGTGGTGTGGATGTGGTGGTAGATGTGGTGGTGGAAGTGATGGTGGTGGGTGTGGTGGATGTGGTGGTGGTGGATGTGGTGGTGGATGAGGTGGTGGATGAGGTGGTGGATGTGGTGGTGGATGTGGTGGTGGTGGTGGATGGGGTGGTGGATGTGGTGGTTATGGTGGTGGTGGATGTGGTGGTGGATGTGGTGGTGGTGGCGGATGTGGTGGTGGTGGATGAGGTGGTGGTGGTGGGTGCACCTACACACACACATAGCCACACACACACATAGATGTGGTAGTGGTGGATCTGGGGGATATGGTGGTGGTGGATGTGGTAGTGGTGTTGATGGTGGATGTGGTGGTGTTGATGGTGGATGTGGTGGTGATGGTGGTGGATGAGGGGGTGGATGTGGTGGTGGATGTGGAGGTGGTGGATGTGGGGGTGGTGGATGTGGTGGTTGTGTTGAAAGTGGTGGTGGATGTGGTGGTGGATGTGGTGGTGGAAGTGATGGTGGTGTGGTGGATGTGGTGGTGGTGGTGAGGTGGTGAATGAGGTGGTGGATGTGGTAGTGGATGTGTTGGTGGTGGTGGATGCGTTGGTGGATGCGGTGGTAGATGTGGTGGTTATGGTGGTGGTGGATGTGGTGGTGGATGTGGTGGTGGTGGTGGATGTGGTGGTGGTGGTGGATGTGGTGGTGGTGGATGAGGTGGTGGTGGTGGGTGCACCTACACACACACATAGCCACACACACACATAGATGTGGTAGTGGTGGATCTGGGGGATATGGTGGTGGTGGATGTGGTGGTGGATGTGGTAGTGGTGTTGATGGTGAATGTGGTGGTGTTGATGGTGGATGTGGTGGTGATGGTGGTGGATGAGGGGGTGGATGTGGTGGTGGATGTGGAGGTGGTGGATGTGGTGGTGATGTGGTGGATGTGGGGGTGGTGGATGTGGTGGTTGTGGGGGTGGTGGATGTGGTGGTTGTGGTGAAAGTGGTGGTGGATGTTGTGGTGGATGTGGTGGTGGAAGTGATGGTGGTGGGTCTGGTGGATGTTGTGGTGGTGGATGCAGTGGTGGATGAGGTGGTGGATTTGGTGGGATGGTGGATGCGGTGGTGGATGTGGTGGTGGATGTGGTGGTGGTGGATGTGGTGGTGGTGGTGGATGCAGTGAATGTGTTGGTGGATGTGGTGGTGGATGTGGTGGTGGTGGATGTGGTGGTGGTGGTGGATGTGGTGGTGGTGGTGGATGTGGTGGTGGTGGTGGATGTGGTAGTGGTGGTGGATGTGGTAGTGGTGGTGGATGTGGTGGTGGTGGTGGATGTGGTGGTGGTGGTGGATGTGGTAGTGGTGGTGGATGTGGTGGTGGATGTAGCGGTGGTGGATGTGGCGGTGGATGTCATGGTGGAGGTGGTGGTGGATGTGGTGGTGGTGGATGTGGTGGTGGATGTGGTGGTGGATGTGGTGGTGGTGGATGCAGTGGATCTGGTGATGGTGGATGCGGTGGTGGTGGTGGATGCGGTGGTGGTGGTGGATGCGGTGGTGGTGGTAGTGGTGGATGGGGTGGTGGTTGTAGTGGATGTGGTGGTGGATGTAGTGGTGGTGGGTGTGGTGGTGGTGGTGGATGCGGTGGTGGTGGATGTGGTGGATGTGGTGGTGGTGGATGTGGTGGATGTGGTGGTGGTGGATGTGGTGGATGTGGCGGTGGATGTGGCGGTGGATGTGGAGGTGACGGTGGATGCGGTGGTGGTGGATGCGGTGGTGATGGTGGATGGGGTGGTGGTTGTGGTGGATGTCATGGTGGATGTGGAGGTGATGGTGGATGTGGTGGTGGATGTGGTGGTGGATGTGATGGTGGTGGGTGCACCTACACACACAGAGCCACACACACACACATATAGATGTGGTACTGGTGGATCTGGTGGATATGGTGGTGGTGGATGTGGTAGTGGTGTTGATGGTGGATGTGGTGGTGATGGTGGTGGATGTGGTGGTGGATGTGGAGGTGGTGGATGTGGTGGTGATGTGGTGGATGTGGGGGTGGTGGATGTGGGGGTGGTGGATGTGGTGGTTGTGGTGAAAGTGGTGGTGGATGTGGTGGTGGATGTGGTGGTGGAAGTGATGGTGGTGGGTGTGGTGGATGTGGTGGTTGTGGATGCGGTGGTGGATGAGGTGGTGGATGAGGTGGTGGATGTGGTGGTGGTGGTGGATGCGGTGGTGGATTTAGTGGTGGATGTGGTGGTGGTGGTGGATGTGGTGGTGGTGGATGAGGTGGTGGTGGATGTGGTGGTAGTGGTGGATGCGGTGAATGTGGTGGTGGATGTGGTGGTGGTGGATGCGGTGGTGGTGGATGTGGTGGTGGTGGTGGTGGTGGATGTGGTGGTGGTGGTGGATGTGGTAGTGGTGGTGGATGTGGCGGTGGTGGATGTGGTGGTGGATGTGGCGGTGCATGTCATGGTGGAGGTGGTGGTGGATTTGGTGGTGGTGGTGGATGTGGTGGTGGATGTGGTGGTGGTGGATGCAGTGGATGTGGTGATGGTGGATGTGGTGGTGGTGGATGCGGTGGTGGTGGTAGTGGTGGATGGGGTGGTGGTTGTAGTGGATGTGGAGGGTACGATTTGCCCGAGATTGTGATGTAAAATAGAATCTGGTGTTTCACATTGCACCAGGTTTAATGACCCAATGTGTATTAAAATAGAAACATTTTCATTCACAGTGCTAAAATTCCGAGAGTCACAAAATCATGGTATGCCGAGAATAATATTAATGACCCTGTGTGGTTTAAATGCACTATTTCCCTCAAAGAATGACTGTGTTTCACTACATCGGAAAAGCGAAGGGAGCCCCCCACAAGTAAGTTTGATTCAATTCTTATGATGTCTCTACTAATCCATGTGATTGCCCCCACCCCTCCAGGAAGTTTGAGTTTAGTTGCGCCCCTGTGCGTGAGCATGTGTGAGCCAGAGTCCTGTCTTGGCATCTTTGTGCAGTGCTTCCTACGCCAACCAGCCCAACGGCCACCACTAGAAGGTCGCATGTAGTGGTCACATGTGTACGACCAAATTTAACAAAAATATTTGATGGTGACAATTTTGTGCTCTGTCGTGAAACAGATAATATTATGAAGATGGCCTAATTTCACACTGCTGCGTAGATCACAGGTGGAGTCGTAGGTGGCGCCATCCCCAACCTCAGCGAATATCCGGAAGCCACGTGTGCTTGGCTCATGAACTTCGTGTGCGGCTCCACCGCAAATGCAAATGTCTTGTTAGTGAATCAGGTCAAGTACATGTATGGGCGTGTTGACGCAAAGGAGCTCAAACAGATGTTGATGTCAATAGCATCCTACTGGAAAAGAACTAGGTGTACCTTCTGCTTCAAGCAGGCAGTGAGGTTGTATCAAATAATCAGGCACAAAGTGTGCTATCCGTTTCCAATATTACTTTTCAGCCAGGGATAGTTCATTGTAAGTCACTACTACAGAGACTCTGTGTGATGCACATTCACACAATCTTGAGTATACTTTGGAGGGCATTGCTGTGGGGAGGGGGGAGGAGAAATGCGACATGGCGGGCAGGGGAGGGGGCAGAGCGGGGAGAGGGTGTTAAGCAGCAGGGGCCTTTGAAGTGAAGCTAAGCTTCACTTCAAAGGTGTGGGAGGAGTGCGGCTGAGGGAACAGACGGCGATTTGGTGATGTGCACACGCATTTTAGGTCAATGCGCAAGCGTATTGACCTAAAAGCCACGGGCACAGCACCAAATCGCCAAGTTGGGTAAAGTCTGTTTAAGCCCCTATAGAGCTTCGCCAGCTATGCGCATGCGCACAGCAGGCGAGCCCTAAAAACCCTATTGGACAAGCTGGCTATAACACTATAACGGTCTGCATAAATTGAAGGGTCTACCATGTCCACACCATTGACAATAACCTGTGCCTTTATCAACTTCTACTACAGTTGCCTTAGCATTGTTGTCCCCATATCCAAAAAGATAACTGCCCCAACTTATCTCTTAAATCTTGTCCCTATTAATTCCAGTGATAAGAAATGCTGGAGCACTGTGAGGTTCAGGTTCTATGAGACACCGTCAGCCGGCATGCCATCTCCTTTTCTTTGACCACTTTTGTGAGTGAAGTGACATGAATCAAGTGTCATCAAAATATTACTGTAATCTAACCTATTTGCCATGGAACATACCTACCCATCTGCTAATACTTTTTCAAACACTCAAGAAGAAAACTTGAGTAGAAAGACAAGTCAGAAAACATAATTGCCAGTGGGTCCTTTGGTCACAGACCAGTCTACTCTTGTACTGTCTACAGGAGTCCAATGTACCAGTGCTAGCGGTTGGTGAGGAGGGTCAAATTAGACCTAAGTGCTGGAAACTCGATGGAATATCTCCTCTCCATAACTACCAACATACATGTATCAAAGACTGAATCTTGATTGACATGATAGAAGTAGAACCACGCATTCCCTCCTGCAAATCAGTACTGAGACAGGATGGGAGCATAGTTAGGAGGGCAGCTGAGTTGGTCTGATCTTTAAGATACCTTTTGAGGCTTCTTTCATGACCCATTTTTCTATCTGATAACAATATCTAGCCTATTTCTACAGACAAAAATGCCTTCTTTTGTCTGAAACCTGTGGTTTATCTTTGAAGGTCTGAGCATAATTCTACATTTTAAATGATATGGAGAGTGATATGGAGATAATCCTTAAACTGATCAACAATGAGCCCCTGGCTCTGGCATGGCACTGATGGAATGACTCCACCTACTTAACTGCTAAACATTGGACATTTCTTCTTTTTGCCCTCCATGACAAAATTATCCAGCTTGCTTTTCACAAATCTCTAAAATCCTTGCTCTTTACTATCAAAGTTCCTTGGTTTGCCACAGGACAGCATAGCATCACAAACACCTGGATCAATTAATGTCTAATTGTGCGTTGGATACATATGTTAAATGCATTTAATGCAGATAGCCCTTTTGCCCACTATCCACTTTCAAATCTCTAAGGTGACTGCACTGCCACCATCACTGCAAGTGTTATGACAGAGGTTCGCAAATAGTCACTTTGCCTGTGTTTCCATTTTCACCAAGAGCACAGGGCAATATACAGAGATTTGCAGCACCATCAAAATGGGTGTGCATTTATTTACTATTAACTTAGAACAGCAAATATTCCAGTAATGACGGTCATTTGTGGCTTACATGCAGTCTCTCCTCTCCCCCATTTTGTGCTTGGAGTAGGGCAGCAAGACGTCATACATCTACAGTAAGGTTTGCCATTAAATGTTTCTCCACTATATGGCAAGGTAGAAGTACTGTAGTTCTTCATGGTCCCTTTCTCAAGGAGTACAAACATCAGGGTAGGACTAGTCTGTAAGGCAATCAGGCAGTGCCTGATGGGGTGGTCTGACAGCTCAGTGTATAGGGCAAGTTTTTTTGCAGATTGTGGGCTTGTTGTATTGCCAGGTGGGACGTTTAAAAAAAAATCTTTTGATGTAATGACTTTTCCTATTCAGGCACATGCAAAGTTAACAGCATCATAACATTTCGTACACTGTGGAGTAGTTCAGGACGAGGGTATGTCATCCAGTTCTGTATGTAGTGGTAGGGTACAGATATTTCCTCTGTATCGATTCCATGGCCCCATATCCGAGACCATTTCTTGGGACATCCCCTGGCCATATAGACTGTTTTTTCATGGAACATGCACCAGTCCATGTTAAACTTCAAATCTTTAAGCACTGGAGGGGCAACCGCCCCCCAAGCCTGTGCTGTGTTCTTTTTTGCGATCATGAAACCAAGAGTGGCCCAATGAGTTTGGCATACATTCAAGTCAGTAGATTCCCATATATCAAGCAAACATCTGCGCACCTCTGGGAGCAAGGGGTTCGCCAGGACATCTCCCACTACCCCATGAATTCTGCTACAGTAGGTCTGGACAAGCGAACATTCCCAAATGATGTGTAAAAAGGTACCCAACTGACTACACCCGCTACGGCAGTCCCCGGTGGGTGCCCTCCCCATCAACACCAGTATAGGTCCCGTCATGTATATTCTGTGTAATACTTTTAGTTGCACCAGTTGTAGTCTGGCGGAGATAGCTATCACCCTGGGGGAGGACACAGCCTCCTGCCAGTCCTTGCCATCCAGCTCAATACCATCTACGGTCCACTTTTGTAGAAGCTGTATGAGAGGGTCTCCATGTTCTTTATAAGCTTGCTATAGATGAGGGAGTTGGTTTTCTCATGAAGATACCCGTCCAATATCCTATCTTCCAGGGGAGAGGGCTCAGGGGGGGAGAACCCTTGGGAAAGGCCAAGCGCAGAGCGTGCCAAATTTGTCTGTAACAAAAGTGTTCTGAACCGGCTAGGTCGTATTGCTCCTGCAGGGAGACAAATGTTTTTATGTCCGCTTTTTCCCACATATCCTGAACGCGAGAGATACCTATCATGCCCCATTTGTCGAAGCCCTTTGTCTGCCATAGGAGCCCCAGCTTGGCGGAGTCCCACAGGGGGGCCGCCAGTGTCAACCTGCCCTCCCAACCAATCGATCTAGTGGCTGTGTGCCAGACTGTTACTGAGTGTCCAGTGGGGCCAGATAATGGATAGTCAGGGAACCCATAGGTACCGTGATTAACAACAGCCAGGTGGGCAGCTAATTAATATTTCTTGATATCGGGGAGGGCGATAGCACCATCATACTATTTCAGTGTCAGCTTGTTGAGGGCAATGCATGGATACCCGTTCCACAGGAGCTCCCTCTGGAGTCGCGCAATCTCTAGCAGGGGGGACTATGTCCAGTGAGTTTTGAAGAACATAAAGGAAGCAGGGGAGGGACATCTTTTTAAAAAGTGCGGCCCTCCCCAAGAGGGATAGAGGGAGAGTCTTCCAACTGGCGATGTCTCGCTGCAGCCTTCGGAGGGGGGAGAAGATTATTGTCATATCGGTGTGTGGAGTCCAGGGAAACAAAGATTCCGAGGTACTTGAACCCTGACGCAGTTGGGGGGTAGGTTTGACACCCCCCGTAAAGTGGGTAGAGGTGGGTGGGCCGGTTTTTATTGTTGATTTTCATGTTATTACTACAAGCATTTCCTGCCTCAAACACAAATGCATGCAATTGCCCATACCATGCAAAATGCCCATATAGCATGACTTTTCAAGTTCAAAACTGACCTGATTTGCAAATGTGGGCCACTTTCTTAGTTATCTGGTTTACTAATGGGGACTACTTTTATCTTGGTGCCTGGTCCTATTTTTCATTCCAATCCAACCCTGACAAACCTGATACCAGGGCCCTCTCTCATTCCTTCTATTTACAAGGGTGAAGGTCCCTCAAAGCCATATTCAAAATGAACTTCAATTGGCACAGCAATAGCATGAGTGAGAGAGGCTAACTAGTACTAGAATACACATCTGTGCCAGATTGCTGGCTGACGTATCCCAGGACTGCCAACATTTGCTCATTCTAAATGCACTTTTACTTTGGTTCAGAGCTAATGCCTGAACACACTTCATGATCATCATCAGGCATAGACCAGGAGGAGGCCAATGTTGAGGCAGACAATGAAGGTAGAAGAACAGCAACACATGCAACAGAGGAATAAGTAGACTGGTTCACATTAGCTCTGGACATGTTTTCTGAGATCAAAAGTGAATGGGCAAAGGCCTGCACTTGGCTGTTTGGCATGGCTGATGTTAAAGCAACAGAATCCTAGTTCTGTTCCAATCTGCTCCTGTTCTCCTCACTGTCCCTGTCACCATCAGATGCCTTTTCAAGTGAAAGTGTACATATCAATATATTTTATAAATTAGCATTTTCTCTGGTTCATACTGGCTGATAATGGAAATGTACTTCACTTGCCCTAAGCAACAATGACTCATACGTATCACTACCAGCACAACAGGAAAGACATTTTGCCAATAGAACCTCTAGATATCCACTGCCCCGGCTGTCTCTGCATACATCATTGTTGCTTCCCGTGAATAGAGTGGTGTCAGATTCCACTGATCTTAACGCTATGTGAAAGATGTACTACATAGCACTATTGCTGCCCAGTGCCCGCACAATGTACCAGAGTCCCTTTTCCAATGTGGCTAACAAAACAGCCCCTTAGAGGATCTGAAACCATGCCCCAACTAGTATCCAAGCCCAATAAGACCCAAGAGAGTGCATATGTTTGTCTATATATATTCTATTCTATTCTATACCTGGCCTGATCAGCTCTTCACCACATATTCTTGAACTACTCACCGGGATCCGAACAATTGATCCATCATGAACTAGGTAGGATCTGGAAAACTTCCTCAGAGACAGTGTATATTTATGATGGTTGATGTAGTTGGTAGGCACCAGCTCTCATTTTGAAGGTCGAAATTTAAAGGATGATTTAGAGTTTGGCAGGCAGGGTACTCCATCGCAACCATGTCAGATTACCATGTCCACCAAATTGAGAGTCCTCCTACCCTATTTAGGGTTAAGAGGACTGTCAGCTTTCTGTTGATGGAGCCCCAGTTGTCTCCATCAATGGAAACCTTCCTCTGATGGCTCGATGGAGCAGGGGGTGTCAGAGAACGATCATTACACTGCCAAGCCTACTTAAGATGGATGGTGTGATGTCCTTTTTTTTTCCTTCAGGATTTATAGAAAAAAACAAATAATGACCCACACACCATATGAAAGACTCACTGGATGTGAGGGTCAATAGTGTTTTGTTTTTCAGTTACAAACTCCCACTTTCGGGAGTTTGTTTTTGAAAAACAAAACGTTGCCACAAGTTTGATGGAGGCTGACAAAACTGATGGCGGCCATCCACCAAATGTTTGCAGCTTGTCAAAAACTGCATTGACTGCATTTCCTGTGAAGGTACAGCGAGCACCACTGGTTAGGACATGATCTCTAAATTTGATGAACGTAGCCTTTGAGAGTGGTAGACGTAATGTCGTCTGCCACCCAGATAGACGGAGTGTTGTCTGGCAATCTGTGGATGATGACACAAATTTTCATAAGTAGAATTTGACCAAAAAAGAAAGGCAGAAAAGGGAGAAAGAAGGAGGAAGGAAAAGATCTTGCATTCAATAACCCCAATGTCTTTATGTTCTCTTACCATTATGGCCATACCCATGGTCTCCCGGATTATACCCACCTGGCACCTCTGGGCAGCATTCCCTGGAACTGACATTGCTACACTTCTATAAGTTGTATAATGTGCTATTTGTTTTTATCCCAAATGTTTCCAAAATGTGTTATTGCTTATTCTTTTCCTTGTTTCATACAAATTCCTCTCCTAGTGTTCGCATTTTAATTAAACATGGGCGAATATTGCGGATTTGCGGTCCGCAAATTCGCGCGAAATCGCGAAAAAATCTGCGGATTTGCATAATGTGACCATGACCACGTGTGTCTGTAACTTTGCCACCGCGCCAACAGGCGCCGAGGTCCCTCCAGTGAGCTGTCCATCATAGTGAGGAAGGGGCGGGAAGACGTTGCATACCCTAGTGTGTGTGGGGCGGGGTCAAATGGGCGGGGCTTCTATGCGAGTTCACATGCCTCTTGTTTATAAAGGGTCAGAGACCGATCAGAGCACCAGATGAGGAGAAAGCAGCCTCCTGTTCACAGGAAGTACAAGGGGATTGCGCTAGAGAAACTCGTTGATGCAAAGACCTCCATAAAGGATTACATCTAATTGTAGGCGTAGAGGAGGAAGCACACCTGCCTAGCCTCGACCGTGCTCACTGGTTGTTTGGGCTGATTTTAATGCGTGGCTGAATGTGAGCTTCAACTCGGGCACCTGCTTTATCTGTAAGTGCTTCCTGTTGAGGTTTCCTTTTTGTGACAGGAGCATCGTGCCAGGATGAATCCTGCCTGCATATTTATCCACGATGATGCCACTGGTTGTGCCACACCTCTACTCAACTGGAGTACTTTCTACTGGCTTATCAGTAAGTGCTACCTTGTTGGGTAAATGTATAGTGCTTTTGCTACACTACAGCTGCGTAAAGGCCCAGAAAAGTTGTCTCCAGTGACCACGTGTGTCTGTAACTTTGCCACTGCGCTGACAGGCGCCGAGGTCCCCGAGTGAGCTGTCCATCATAGTGAGAAAAGGGCGGGAAGACGTTGCATACCTTAGTGTGTGTGGGGCGGGCCAAATGGGTGGGGCTTCCATGCGAGTTCACATGCCTCTTGTAAGGGTCAGAGACCAATCAGAGCAGCAGATGAGAAGGAAGCAGCCTCCTGGTCACAGGAAGTACACGGGGATTGCGCTAGAGAAACTCGTGGATTCAAAGACCTCCATCAAAGATTACATCTAATTGTAGGCGGTAGAGGAGGAAGCACACCTGCCTAGCCTCGACCTTGCTCACTAGTTGTTTGGGCTCATTATAATGCGTTACTGAATTTGAGCTTCAACTCGGGCACCTGCTTTATTTATATCTGTAAGTGCTTCCTGTTGAGGTTTAATTTTTGTGACAGGAGCATCGTGCCAGAATGAATCCTGCCTGCATATTTATCCACAAAGATGCCACCGTGTTGTGCCATACCTCTACTCAACTGGAGTACTTTCTGCTGGCTAATCAGTAAGTGCTACCTCGTTGGGTAAATGTATAGTGCTTTTGCTACACTACAGCTGCGTAAAGGCCCAGAAGAGTTGTCTCCAGTGACCACGTGTGTCTCTAACTTTGCCACCAGGCCGACAGGCACCGAGGTCCCTCGAGTGAGCTGTCCATGATAGTGAGGAAACGGCGGGAAGAAGTTGCATACCCTAGTGTGTGTGGGGCGGGCCAAACGGGTGGGGCTTCTATACTAATTCACATGCCTTTTGTTTATAAAGGTTCAGAGACCGATCATTGTGCTAGAGAAACTTGTGGATGTAAAGACCTCCATCAAGGATTACATCTAATTGTAGACGGTAGATATGGGGAGGAAGCACACCTGCCTAGCCTAGACCGTGCTCACTGGTTGTTTGGGCTGATTATACTGTGTGACTGATTTTGAGCTTCAACTCGGGCACCTGCTTTAAAGTGCTTCCTGTTGAGGTTTAATTTTTGTGACAGGAGCATCGTGCCAGAATGAATCGTGCCTGCATATTTATCTACGAAGATGCCACCGTGTTGATACCTCTACTTAAAAAAAAAAAATCTGCCCGCGACCTGATTTGCAGATTTTTCGGCAATTTCGCGAAATTCGCAGATCGTGAAATTGCCGAAAATCTGCAAAATCCGCGAGCGGAATGGATTTTGCGCCCACCCTTAATTTTAATCACCTCAGCGACTGTTTTCTCATACTATTATGCTTTACTTATGGCTACCTGGATGGTACACACCAGGCTCTTCTGGGCATCCTTCCCTGGACTTGACACTAACTCATTTGAAGATTGGTGCTATATGCTCTTATCCCAACTGTTTCCATCATTTGTTTCTGCTATTCTTCTCTTTCCTGTTACTTTTGCAACTACCTGTTTTTACCCCAACTGTATCCAACCATCCCAAGTTCATGTATCTTACCTGTCAATACTGTAAAGCGCTCTGATTCTTTCACAGGTCTGGTTCGCGCTCTATAAAACTCAAATAAATAAATAAATAGAAATAGCAAAACTATGGCAAAGACAGAATGCAGGGATGAAAAGGTACATTCAAGAGTGAGATCAGGAGATAGGAAACGTAGAGTAGGAGAGGAAAAAGGCACAATGCTGAATTAAGAATTGGGAAACTTTGTGTTGTAATTTAACTTTGTATATAAAATTACACTTTTTTTCCTCAGCTGGAAGTGTTATTATAGTTGGTATCCCCTCCCACCCCCCTTTCATTCCTCCACAATATTGTGTTCCATGGAACTAGTGATTCTCTGGGAGTGCAGATTAGAATGTTCACAAGTCAGCTGAGGCGTTTGACAGACCGGGTGATTTTTCTTTTGGAGACACTTTCTAATTACAATAAAAACCTGTTTCCAATCGTTTATTCTTGGATTTCTTTTCACTACTTACATCAATTTGGCATTCAACAACTCTAGCATTAAGCAGTGCGTGCATTGGGCTCCTAACAAATTACAAATTAAGCACTGCTTAGAAACAGACAAAATAGATTTTGATGGGGAATACTATCAATTTTTTACATCACAAAATGCACAGAAGAGTCCCCTTAGAGGGAGAATTTACAATTTGGAAAATGTGAATAATTGGCACTTGGTTACCTTTCTTATAAGATGGATACATCTAAGAGATTTAAGGCGCGTGGGTGAGCAAATGGTGCAGGTAGCAATGCAGATACTTCCTGACTAGTAAGGAAAATATACACTGTCCTTAAAACACGTATGAATGTCACTTTATGGGAGACTTGCTCCCTTTGCCCATTACAGGATCCAGTGTCATTGGTAAGAACTACAAATACTGTCATATCAGACTTTGTTGTGATTTATTCCCCTCATTCCTTGCCACCTCTTTCTCTAATTCTCCTTGGCAGTATTTCCTTTTTGACTGCTGCACATGACTGCCTCTCATTCTTTTCTGCTTTGCCATCTCTGCTGTTTTTTTTCATCACCATCTGTTCTCTCAGGCCAACCTTCAGTCCCTCTTGTTTCAGCACTTCCTTCTGCAGCGGTTTTTGTTGTGTTTCTCTTTGCAAACGGCACTGAATAATAATAACCTCTTTATTGAGATGTGTTTGCTCACTGCCAACATTTCATTTATCACATAGAGTGCAAGTTGATTTATTGATGTCTTGAGGTTCTTTTGCAAGAAGAAAAGAAAGTTGTTCTGCAGGATTTTTGTTGCATGCAGAACTTGAGAGCGTGGGAATGTGATATGCTTGCTGTACCTTGGATACCTTGCTGCATTCCCACCTTCTGTGTCAGCGTGGCCCCGACTTCATAGGAGCAGCACTTTAAGGTTTTCTAACATAAAAGCAAAGAACTGAAATCAATACAATATTGGCCAGGAGGGTTCCACGCCTTCCAGGCACGGGAAAGCCAGCAGATCCACCAAGCAACCTTTTCATTTCTTACTTTTTTTTTTACTGTAAATCACTTAATTTTGACAAATATTAGCCAGTTAAATTCAAGGTTAAAACTTCTGATGGAAGCATTGTGTTATCTGCAAGATAACTCTATCTCATTAAACAAGGGATGGGATACTTTGCAACATAATTATGGATTTGCCACACTTACCAGGAGCTTCACCATCTTCAGCAAAATATTTGAGGATTTCAAGAAAAAATTAAAATGGACAACTTTCATCAGTTAACCGGTCACCTTTTAGTTACTGGGTGTTGTAGGAAGATTGTACACTAGTGGTAATGAGGTGAGTCTTATGTTCAAACTGTATTCATGTGTGTTAAAAAATGAGTCTATTGAAATGATAGTGACACAGAATGTAGCAGCCTATGCCAAGTGATTTGGCGTTTCCTGGCCAGTAGTTTATTCAACTTGCTGCATAATTTGGACCTCTAATATTGCATAATTTTAGAAACCCTGTACAACGGAAACAGCATTTGGTAACATTTCATACTGAAATGGTATTAAAATATTTGCAGAATATAACTTTTTTATTTTCATATGTTGAGTGTTACCATCAAGAAGGAAGCTAACTACATGCTAAAAAATCCAATGTAAATTCAAGACCTTTACCAAGCCCAGATGCACAAAGCCCATGTTCAATCGCACACCCTGCTAACCCTGCTATGAACAAAATCACAGGGTTTGTGACTGCAAAAACGGTTTATTCTTCTATGCAATAAACACATTTTAAGAGTGGGAAAAGCCTTATCATTTCATAAAATGGGGTTTGCAATCCATACAGTACCACAATTAGGAGGGGGTGTGATAGGGACCCCCTTCCCAATAGCGACATGCAATGATGTGTATTATTTCTTTGCAGCTGCAACCGACACTTCAAAAGAGGTAATAACTGATTTACAATAGGGAAGATGTCCCTTTGTTAACTGTGTTGGCAGCCTCAATGGAGGAGGCAGTGGGGCAGGGGATCAACGTCTGTTTCCTCCAATGATTTCCCAAACCAGAATTTTTTTTTAAAAGCAAGCACCACATGGCCCTTTTAGATACAAAGGCTACTTTAATAAAGGTTTTCCATTTGGGAATGTAAATACATGGATGTTTTTTATTAGCCACCATCCCTGTGTTTGGAGCTAATCACAGGGTGTCTCAAATAGCAACCTGCCATATTAATTTTCATTAGGCAGATCATAATGTGCCCCCTGGCTACTGGAGATTTTGTGATGCAACTTAGTAGTACATAGGCTGCAGCTTAAAATTCGAGGCGGGTCTCAAAAAGTCGGTGCACAGTTTCTCACCACTTTTTGCAACCAGTTTCCAAATACACTGGGCCTTTGATTTCATCTAATTAGCCCTAGTGCATGGTGTCCAAAGTAGGTCCCAGAGGCCTGAATCCACTCCTTTCTTTTCAAAACCCCAGTTTACATACAAGTAATACAAGTGCCTTGGGGCAATATAAAAAATAATACTTGTCATTTGTTGATCGCACTTTAGTTTGGTAATGCTGTATGCCCTGCACAACAATAATCGTAATTAAATGCATATTGACTGATAGCTGTACCCTTTGTCCATCATTTGTGATATAGGAGGAAAGAAAACAAAAAGAAAACCTCCATCTATATGGACAATAGTGTAGTCCGTAAAACATTTTTCAATTAGGTGTTCCTGGTCCGGCCCTAGATGGTCGTGAGAGACTTGATTCACAGGAAAAGTCGCCCTAAATAACATTAGTTTTATCCATCAAAACCGAACCTCTCTGAACATAGACTGTCTGATGCGTGTTCTGTTCATCCTCCAACTGTTCTGTAGAGCGGCTTGATGAATCGGTGTGTTCCATGATTCATTTCACTGCAAAAATTAGTTGCCCAGTTGTGACAACCTCTATAAAATGTTAGTGCTCATGTGATGATCTGGGATTTTTTAATCAGTTTCCATCTCTTGGTGGATGTGGTGCCACAAGAACTAAAGTTCATAAAGCACACTGAGTGTGGCCCAAGAAGAGCCATAGCATAATGCAAATGCTAAAGAGGTCCACAAGAAGGAGGCAGATGATGCACCATTTCACCTTACTGTATCCAGGAAGCCTGGGTGGTAAAAGGAAAAAAAATATCAGTTTTACAAACATCTTTCATGAACATGTGTGCTAGCAGTAAAAAATATGAAAAAAACTCCAAAAAGCACAGCAGAAGAGCTCTATCTGGTGCACTCAACACCATTCAAACAACTGCGGGTCTCCTCAAGGAGGGTGGAGACACCCCCTCTCACCACATGAACACAAAACCTCTTCTCACACTGTGACTGGCACATAAGTGGCATACCGGAAGCCAACATTGCAATGGGGATCTATGTTACTGGGCTGACTCGCAGAACACTGTCTCCATCTCAGTATTTAACTCAGCAGCAGTATAAGAAAACAGGACTAAATTTATAAACTAGACTGTCCAACCTCTCTTCCCTACTAACAAGCCACCCACCCCACTTCACAAGGAGCTGGCTGGCCTGGACGGCTGACCCTCTCCTTGCATAGAACAAGCAACCTCAGATGCTTTTGTGAGTTTAGACATTGCCTGTGAGGTGCAGCAAGCACATGGTCCACATTCAGATGACCCTAGCCATTTAGTGATTCAAGAAGCCCAAACTGCAACAAGAATACAGCAAATATGCTTTCTCACTATTTATATAGTCCTTAAGCAGCACACCATCATTTGATTTCGCTCACGGTTGACTATACAAGAGGATTAAGCAACCTCCAAAGGTCATTTACCTCCGAATCATCAGTCTTATTCAGCCAGAACATGTTAGCCGGTATATTTAGTTAGCAGGGAGAAGTACAAATGTCTCACCTTTGGCACAGTGGGATCTTCACTCTACCTTTCATTACCATTCCCATTCTTTGCTTGCAACAAGACTTTTTTTTTTTTTTTAAAACCTTTATTTGGAGATAAGCAAGGAAAAAAAGGAAGTGCATACATGATACATACAGTCATAAATGGCCATTACAATAGTACGACATACTCAAAAAAAAGTCCCGAGTACAGAGTGGCATAGCAATCAATATAAATAGCAATTTTTAAATTCACATAGCATGTAGGAGAATGATGATCCAGGACGCACAGGCAAGCTGATGAGACGATACATTATGGGCATGGTCTGTGAACGCAAAATAAAACAAAGGAGAAACAGAAAGAAGGGCTAAAAACCTGACAGGAGTTCGAACTCTACTTCTACCATCTGAGTGACATACAAGGAAAGACAGCCCCCTTGAGCTCGCAGAAAGAGGATGCAGTTCAGCCCCCCCCCGACACCTGAGGACCAGCAGATGTAGAATGAAATCCCAGCCCACCGTGCTGCTGTCAACCAACCCCTACTCGGTCCTCATGTTCAGAATCAGAATCCTGCACAGCTCTAGTTAGGAGGTACACCTGAAGCGGGCTCCAAAAGTCCTTGGGCCTGCATCTCACAGGCATCAATTCAGAATAGACATTATATTGGTCCTGACAGTATATGAGGTCATTCAACCAATCCTGGAAGCGCGGTACTCTGCCACGCCCCCAGCAGCAAGCAACCCTACGCTTAGCCAGAAGCAGGGCCACGTCAACAAATCTACGATGAGAGGCAGGCACGTCCTTAGAATAACCCAGCAACATCACCAAGGGGTCAAACGCCACCCCATCCTCCGCCATAACCTGCAGGGCCACATGGACCTGAGTCCAGTATTCCAGTACCCCCGCACAACTCCAAGCCAAGTGCAAAAAGTCAGCACCTTCTGCTCGACACCTAGCGCATCTGTCATCCTCCGCTAAATGAAACCGAAGTTTCCTCGCCGGGGTGTAATAGTACCTCTGGACAAATTTATAATGGATGATTTTCAGGCGACAACTGGAAGAAACATTGGCCGTGAGTCCACAGCAATATTTCCATTGCTCGTCAGTAATAGGGGCTCCCAGCTCAGCAACCCACTGCTCACGCACCCGATTGGACGGGACAGAGCGCTGTCGGCGAATAGCACCGTATAATTTCGACACCAGGTGACGCCCATCTGAAACCAACAGCACATGGAGGGGGAGGGTGACCTCCGGCTCCGAAGGGAAATCCGGTAACAAGGCACGCATGCCCTGCCTCAGACGAACATAGTAAAACAGCTCCAAAGGGGAGCAGGCAGCAACTCCAAAGAAATGAGCCTGGGTACGGAAGGCACCCTCGTGAAACACGTCACCCCACGGGAGAATACCGAGCCGCCTACACATTCGTTGAAACCCCGTTTCCAGCAACAGAGACAAATCAGGATGATAAGACAGAGGCAGGGCCGGCGAATAAAGAAAGGAGACGCCCAGCAGTCGTGCTACCCGTTTCCAAGCATCCACCGTGCATGTCACCGTCGTTCGAGGCGTATCCACATCAGACACCTTGCCCAATACTAACCCCTCCAATGGGAGCGGATGGGCAACCCAATGTTCAGCCGCTATTTGGGGCATAAACGGCGTGGGGCGCATCCAGTGATAAGCGTAATGCGTTTGAGCGCTAAGATAGTAAAGCTCAAATTCAGGGACATCGAAACCTCCATCAGAATAGGGTAATGTAAGGGTAGCCCAAGCCACCCGCGGCTGTTTGCCCCCCCAAAACAATCGTATGAGCTCAGAGCGAAGTCTGCGAAAATAATAAGCACCAGGATGGTATGGAAGGTTTTGAAAGAGGTACAGAAAGCGGGGCAAAACTACCATCTTGATAAGTGACGCCCGACCGGCCATGGAGAGAGGCAAGGACATCCATCTAGTGACATCGTCTACCAGTTTAGTAATAGCCACACCATAATTAAGCCTGATCGTTTCCTCTCTGTCCAATGACACAACAATGCCGAGGTACCGCAGCTCCGAATCGCACCATTCCAAAGGGTAATCAAGAGGAAACCTAGCCACAGCCGCAGTAAGGGGGAAGAGTTGGGATTTCCGCCAGTTGATATGGACACCGGAGACACCCCCAAAAGCAACCAGCTCTCGCAAGAGCGCATTAAGGTTGTTTTCAGGATCTTTCACATAAAGCGTGACATCGTCAGCGTACAAAGAGATCCCGACCTGACGCTGAAGACAATTAAAGGCGCTCTGCTGGTGTAGCTGACGAATCCTGCAGGCCAGAGGCTCAATGGCAATGGCAAATAGGAGGGGCGAGAGGGGGCATCCAGGACGAGTCCCCCTTGTGAGAGGGAACGGGGGGGATAGCACCCCATTCACCACCACCCTCGCCATCGGATCAGTACATAAGAGCTTAACCCATGAAATAAAGATCCGAGGAAAGCCCATCCGACAAAGTACATCAATAAGATAGCCCCACTCAACGGAGTCGAACGCCTTAGTGGCATCAAGGAAGATGGCGGCGACCGGGATATCTGGAGCGATGGTCGAAATAAGGGAAAAAAAGGTGCGAAGATTGTGGGAGGTAGCACGACCGGGCACAAACCCCGACTGATCGGGCAGAACAATAACAGGCATGAGCTCAGCGAGTCTCACCGCCAGGACCTTCGCGAGTATTTTGACATCGCAGTTGAGCAATGAGAGAGGCCTATAGGAACCCACATCCAACGGATCCTTTCCCGGCTTGAGCAGCGACGTAATAGCTACCTCCTGCATGGAACGCGGCAGTCGCCCCTCCTCCAGGGACTCCTCAAAAACCTCGCGGAGAACGGGGGCCATAATGTCCACATAACACTTATAGAATTCAGCAGGAAGGCCATCCAAACCAGTGGCCTTCCCATTATTCAAAGACATGATGGCATTCCTGACCTCCTCCACCTCCAGGGGCCTACCTAAGAACGCCCGATGATCATCCGACAACCAACAAAGTGCCAACTCATCAAGAAATCCGCCATATCGTGTCTCACCAGTCTGCTGTGTCGCGTAAAGGTGTGCGTAATGGTCAATAAAAGTACGCTGAATCTCCGCAGTGTCCCGACAGCGGGTGCCATCCGGTAAAGCCAATTCCAGCACGTCCGACCCATGCCTTGGATGTCTAGTAAGGGCAGCAAGGACTTTACCGGGCCGCTCCCCCTCACAGTACTTCCTCGCCGTCCAATACTTTCCCCTATGTTTAGCCTCCCTGGCGGCCTCCTCTTCATACTCGGAGAGCTTGGTACGGAACTGGCTCAAAAGATCGGGATCCGAGTCAGCCTGTATCCTGCGTTCTAAGTCACGCAAGTCACCCTCCAATTTAAGCATTCCACAACTTTTAGAGATAGTGACTCCCCGGATCGTAACCTTGAACGCCTCCCATATAACCTCAACACTGTCGACAGAACCCTTGTTTCTGGGGAAGAACGCCTCCACCTCTTCGCCAAGCTCCTCCCTGAACACAGGGTCAAGCAAGGCAGTCGGAAAAAGGCGCCAAGGCGGGCGCGGCCTGTGCAGCCCGGGAACAGATAATACCACCTTCACCGGGCAGTCATCAGAATACGTACGAGCAAGATGCACAGCCTCCCGCAGGCCAGCCACCAACCCCCTAGAGAGAAACACATAGTCCAGCCTCGCCCAGGAGCGCGCATGTGCAGTGTAATGAGTGCCCTCCTTAGTGGCAGGGTGAGAGTACCTCCAGCTGTCAATCAGACCAGCCTCCTCTACAACCCCACGCAGAACTTCTCTAGCTTGCACATTATACTGAGGACTCCCGTCCGATCTGTCCAACTGAGCATGAAGTGCAAAATTGAAATCCCCCCCCCACACAATGTAAGTGGCATCTACAGCAAGCACATGACCCCACAATGTAACAAAAAAGGTTGGCGTATCAACATTAGGAGCATAGCAATTAACAAACAACACAGTGATCTGCCCAAGCCGCCCCCACAGTAGCACATAGCGCCCCTCAGGGTCCCCCATAGAACCCAGTTCTTGAAATGCGAGCGATCTTTTAACAAGGATAACAACCCCGCGAGCATAAGAGGAGTATGAGGCAAACATCCTGGCCGCAGCCCACCTCCCACCAAAGCTGGGGAAAGGTCCGGGTCGCAGATGCGTCTCCTGGAGGAGGGCAACATGAACAGCATGCCTGTCCAAATACTGGATCACATTACGACATTTCCTGGCATCATTAAGACCCCGTACATTCCAGGACAAAATTGATATCTGGTCTATAATGACAGTCGACATTAGCCATTTTCAGGGCCCCACAGGACCCAATGAGCGAAGGCGGAACGTCCGACTCCCAGCAGCAGCCAGCAGCAGGACACCCACCCAGGACGCAGTCGTCCCACCACATACACTTCACATACACCCCAGCCACCTCCAAACCAAGCAACCAGAACCACAACAACCCCCCCCCAACTGCACCATCCGTGCAACAGGCACCCAGGAATCACATTGCGCAGCACGCAGCAAACACAGCTCATCCGGCCCACAACACGCACACACGTTCCTCGTGTAGCGCGCTCACCACCACGCGGTCGCCAAAGATGGCGGCCGTTCCTCTCAGGCCCACAACGGACGAAGGCAAGGGCCCCAGGACCAATGCCGCCCAAAATAACAATGGACCAGCCGAAGCAGCGGGCTCGGAGCCGCGCCTGTACACACAGACAGCAATAGCAATCCACGCAAGGACCCATGAGGCCTGGGCGAGCACGTGCCGTCAGCATCATCCCCACCCCACCCACCCACCTGATGACACCCCAACTATCAGGCCATACACACCCCCACCCCCCCGTTCCCCAACACACATCCAGTCAACTAACAAAGGACTAGAATCCAAACCAAAGGTACAAGTGGGGTACACCCTCCGGGGAACCTTCTAGAGGTGCACGACACCACTCCCACACACCACGCCGGTGTCCGAGCCAACGAGTCCCAAATGGCCCCAGGCGCAGCGCGGGGGGGTGGGTGCCCAGAGCGCGAAACCAAATAGCACCATCCTGCGGTTCCATACCGACCCCAAGAAACGCCACCCATACATACAGTTGCACACAGGCAAGATAAGGCCCCCGCCTCAAAAGAGCGGATAGCAGTTAGGCCTCCAATGCGGTTAAGGAAGTCAATGCAAAAGACATACGTCTATAATGTCTCAATACAAAAACAAAGAACAAAGTCACCCCAATCAGGCGACCTCCTCCTCAGCTGCCGAATGTTCATCCTCAGGGTCTCGATCGCCTCCTCGATCTGCAGCCGCTCGATCGCGCTTGAGGCGCTTTGCAAAATCCTCAGCATGCTGTGGGTTAGTGAAAAAGTGTTGCTTAGCCTGGTGCGTCACTCTAAGCTTGGCAGGGTAAAGCAAAGCGTAGTCTACTTGCAGTTCCCGAAGTTTCTTTTTCACCCCCAGGAATTTACAACGCTGGTCCTGCACCATCGGCGTGAAGTCGGGGTACATGGTGAAAGACACCCCATCAAAGGAGAGGGCCCGATTGGTGCGGGCAGCCTGGAGGGCAGCGTCTCGGTCACGATAGTTTAAAAGACGCGCAATGATGGGGCGCGGTGCGGCTCCAGAGGCCGGCCGAGGCCCCAGTGTCTGGTGCGCTCTCTCGACGATGAACTGGGACGAGAAAGCATCCGCACCAATGGCGCCCACCAGAAGTCTCTCCACATAAGTTTCCATCTTTCCAACATTCGTTGACTCCGGCACACCTACAATACGAACGTTATTGCGCCTACTCCTCGCCTCCAACTCCTCATTCTTAGCGGCAATTACCCGCAATATATTATCCATTCTCGCCAGCTGGTTGGTATGAGTGGCAGCCGTGTCGTCGTGGTCCGAGATGCGCTGTTCCGCCGTTGTCAGGCGTTCCTCGTGCACGTCTAGCTTCTGGACCACCGCATCCATGCGCGACGATATCTTGTCCACCTTGTCCACTATCGTGGCAAACCCCTGCCTCATCTCCTGCATCATCTGGTGAAAGTCCGGAGTTGGTGGCTGCGGCACAGTATCAGCGACAGGCGGGGGGGGAGACCGCGAAGTCCCAGCATCCTGGAGCAGCCGCGTTCCCCTCCTAGCCACTCCAGAGTCAAAGGACAACTTAGACTGTTTAGTGTCCGGCTTCCCCATAATAAAGCGCTAGTAGCACAGCGGGGCACCAAAGTCAAGAGGAGTTAGGCTGTAGGCCGGCCCAAGTTCTCAGCCAAACGTCGAAACACGGGGGCACGAGCAGGCATGTACGCCCCGCCACTCCCAGCTAATAAAAATGGCCGTCCCCGCTCCCAGGCCAAAGGGGTTGTTCTCCAAGCGACCAGACGATGATCCGCTGTTTATCCGCTGTGTCTCCGTAAGCAATAGTTCCTGGGCAGGCAGATGTAGGAGCCGAGAAATCAGTTCAAGGACGGGGGAGCATTCAGCAGCATGCCCGACCAGCAAGCAGGCCCGGTGGAGAGAGGCAGAGCAGCGGGCTAGCGTGAATGATGACGCCGGACCACGGAACACCCGACCTCCAGGGCGCAAGTCGGGGAAACTTGGAGCCCTCGTAACTTCGGCCAGCAACCTCCGAATGGACCAGGAGTTGGACCGTGGGTGGCCAGTCGGTACCCCAGTAGATCTATAGGGTCAGATCAGGGCGCAGCGATGGTAATCAGGATCCCTAGGCGGATAATAGCTCCGGGCAGCAGGAGCCTCACGTCAGTGCGGCCATTCTGCAGTGCGCCCTCTAGCGCCCCCGCTTGCAACAAGACTTACCCATTGTCATTACAAGACTATAAGGAACCTAAAATAAGGATTAAACTTGCACGTCATATATAGTACTTAGGAAAAGGTCTTGCAACTTTTTAACTATGTTTTGAGATATACCATATGCTCCCTTTTTCCAGTATGAAATCTGATGTCTCAGCTGCACCTCAACTCTGGCAGGCTGCCATCTTAGTAATGGTCAAACTGACCCTTGGGTCAAGGAGTCATCCATCTTAAAGATGCCCAGGACCCCACACCCATCTCTTGACTTTGACATGTAAATATCTTGACGATGCCCTGTAGAATCCCTGGCTCTAGCAGGCTGTCATGCTAATGATCTTCCATGGAGCTCTGGGCTCCAGCACTAGCCATGTTAGTGATGTGCTGTGGAACACAATTATCCAGCATGTGACATTCTTAGCAGTGACCCGAGAAACCAGGAGGGGGGCTGGTTAGAGTGGGTACTTCAGTTTCAGATGTCCCCAGTTTCTTTCAAGCAGCAAATAAAAAGATGTTCCACAGAACCAAGTCTAGGAAAGGTGACTTGCTGACTGATATCAAATCAAAAAGGGTGTCACTGTTCCTGAGAGATAAAGATACGAGAAAGATGTCTAGGTTCTGGACAGGACATTAAGGACAGTCAACAGGACTGTTTCTTATTGCCCTCACACACCCCTAGAGATATCATGCTTCATCATCGGGCAGGTGTTCCTCATCGGGCTAGCGCTACAATGCCCTTTGGGCCCCCTGAATGGGTCTCTTTACCAGAGATCTTTTGGTTTTATCATTGTTTGATGAGTGCAAGGATGTCCAAGTGGGGGGGATTGTGATGTGTGCGATGAAGTGAGCTAAAACTTACTAGGGAATGTCCAATTAACCTTTAATATATAGACTCCCCTGCCAGGTTAAAAGACCAAGGTAGGTTAGTGTTACTCTAAAGGTAATATGATGCCCAAGTAGCTCTGTATAGTTTCAGTGAAATAAAATATGGGTCAACAATCAACATGTTTCATGCCGCTGTGGTCTCTAAATGATCTGTGGCGCTTCTTCAGGATCTATGAGGGTAATCAGCCAACCACACACTTAATTCATTATGGGAAGTCCAACCCTAAAAGTAAGGTACCTAATTGTTTACCTGCTCCTAGTCTCCCCCCTTTTTCTTTGATAATATTGCTTAGTGATATCCCAGAAAATTGCAGGTTTTAGCAAGAGGCCATTTTAGTTATGTCCAGTAAGTCACCAATCAGTCATCATATATCAGCTGCTCCCATGATGAAAGGTGGCCTTTTTGGTGCTGTCCCAAACTGCACATTCCTCTGGCAGGGAGTCAATTTATTGACATCCACTAAAGCATGAATAGGCGCAGATTTACAATGTTCTGATCAATGTTCCCTCTAATTTCTTTCCTCGGTGTGCGGCAGTGGCAGGGCTATGTGCGCTGCAGGCATGGCTGTGTGCGGCGCCAAATGGCACTCAAAACGCTTACTTTAAAAAGTGAAAAGATGGTGCATTTTCACACATACAGAGCCAAAATAAGGGTCTTAAAGGCAGTTTGCAAATTTATTGTATTGCCTGTATTTTCATTGTTGTGTCTCTGACTGCTGTTGTCTGTCTTCCCCGCTGCCTGTACGTGGTCCATGCCCCTTTTTCTTACCTCTGTTCCCCTCGCTGTCCCTGTGCTCTCTATGCCCGGTCTTTCCTTCTGTACCCCTCGCTGCCTGTGTCTCTGCCCATTTTTCCCTTTTGTTCCCCTCGCTGCCCTGTGCCTCGCTGCCCCGTGCCTCTCTCCCCGTTATGCCTTCTGTTCTTAGCTGCCCCTATATTTCTGTATTCTGTATTTTGCCTCTGTGCCATTAGTTTTTTGTGCCCGTCTGCCCTCTGTGCCACTCTTTTTTTGTGACCTTCTCCCCTCTGTCCCACTCATTTTTGTGCCCTTCTGCCTTATCCACTTCGTTTTCCCCTCGTTTTTTGCCTTTCTGCCCTCTGTCCCACTCGTTTTTGTACCTTTCTGCCCTCTGTCCCACTCGTTTTTGTGCCCTTCTGACCTCTGTCCCACTCGTTTTCGCGACCTTCTGCCCTCGGTCCCACTCGTTTTTGTGCCCTTCTTCCCTCTGTTCCACTCGTTTTTGTGCCTTTCTGCCATCTGTCCCACTCGTTTTTGTGCCTTTCTGCCCTCTGTCCCACTCGTTTTTGTGCCCTTCTGCCCTCTGTCCCACTTGTTTTTGTGCCCTTCTGCCCTCTGTCCCACTCGTTTTTGTGCCCTTCTGCCCTCTGTCCCACTTGCTTTTGTGCCCTTCTGCCCTCTGTCCCACTCGTTTTTGTGCCTTTCTGCCCTCTGTCCCACTCGTTTTTGTGCCCTTCTGCCCTCTGTCCCACTTGTTTTTGTGCCCTTCGGCCCTCTGTCTGACTCATTTTTTTGCCTTTCTGCCATCTGTCCCACTCGTTTTTGTGCCCTTCTGCCCTCTGTCCCACTCGTTTTTGTGCCCTTCAGCCCTCTGTCACACTCGTTTTTGTGCCCTTCTGTCCTCTGTCCCACTCGTTTTTGTGCCTTTCTGCCATCTGTCCCACTCGTTTTTGTGCCCTTCTGCCCTCTGTCCCACTCATTTTTATGCCCTTCTGCCCTCTGTCCCACTCGTTTTTGTGCCCTTCTGCCCTCTGTCACACTCGTTTTCGCGCCCTTCTGCCCTCTGTCCCACTCGTTTTTGTGCCCTTTTGCCATCTGTCCCACTCGTTTTTGTGCCTTCTGTCCTCTGTCCCACTCGTTTTTTTTCTTGTTTTTGTGCCCCTTTTGCCTTCTGTCCCACTCGTTATTGTGGCCTTCTACCCTCTGTCCCACTCGTTTTTGTGCCTTTCTGCCCTCTGTCCCACTCGTTTTTGTACCATTCTGGCCTCTGTCCCACTCGTTTTTGTGCCCTTCTGCCATCTGTCCGACTCGTTTTTGTGCCCTTCTGCCCTCTGTCCCACTCGTTTTTGTTCCCTCCTGCCCTCTGTCCCACTCGTGTTTGTGCCTTTCTGCCCTCTGTCCCACTCGTTTTTGTGCCCTTCTGCCCTCTGTCCCACTTGTTTTTGTGCCCTTCTGCCCTCTGTCCCACTCATTTTTGTGCCCTTCTGCCCTCTGTCCCACTCGTTTTTGTGCCCTTCGATTTTGTGCCTTTCTGCCCTCTGTCCCACTCGTTTTGTTCCCTCCTGCCCTCTGTCCCACTCGTGTTTGTGCCTTTCTGCCCTCTGTCCCACTAATTTTTGTGCCCTTCTGCCCTCTGTCCCACTCGTTTTTGTGCCCTTCTGCCCTCTATCCCACTCATTTTTGTGCCCTTCTGCCCTCTATCCCACTCGTTGTTGTGCCCTTCGATTTTGTGCCCTTCTGCCATCTGTCTCACTCATTTTTGTGCCCTTCTGCCCTCTGTCCCACTTGTTTTTGTGCCCTTCTGCCATCTGTCCCACTCGTTTTTGTTCCCTTCTGCCCTCTGCCCCACTAATTTTTGTGCCATTCTGCCATCTGTCCCACTCGTTTTTGTGCCCTTCTGCTCTCTGTTCCACTCATTTTGTTCCTTGTTTTATGCCCCTCTTGCCTTCAGTTCCGCTTGTTTACCCAGCCGCTGTGCCCCCTGCGGCCCCACCCTCCTGACTGCCCACTATGGCCTTTTGTTTATATATTGCTGTTAATCGGAGCCCCTTCACGGGCTCCGATTAACATCAATACTTAAACAAACAGCCACAGTCTGCCCCGCGCTTTACTTACAAAAGCGTAGACACTTTCCAAACACAGGGTGTACTTTAGCAGACGCTGTGTTTAGTTAGTAAAGTGCGGGGCAGACTGTGACTTTTTGTTTAAGTATTGATGTTAATCGGAGCCCGTGAAGGGACTCCGATTAACAGGAATATTTAAACAAAAGGCCACAGTCTGCCCGCGCTCCCACATAGCCACCAACCCCCCGCCTCCTTACCTACACTCGTCATGTTCCCGCCGCTCGCTTCTTCAAAGCAGCTGGCGGCGCGACTCTCTGGCACGACGTCCTGTGTGCGCGCTCCTAGCGAGTAGGTGCGCGGTGATGTAAGGGGAGGTGTGCACGCTCGCACGAGCCCTAGAGGGAACGGTTGTTCTGATATTTACAAACCTGCACCAGTAGGAGTTTCCAGGTGTATTTTGAGAAGGGATTTGTGTTTACCTGGGTTGGATTTAGCATTGGAATTTCCACCGGCACAACAGTATATGATGTTCATTAGGCCTTCAGAATTACTATTGCCTTTGTGCAATGGCACATTCTTTATCTACACAAGGATTTCCTTTTCCTCTGGTTTCCTTTACAGAAACTCCTTCCCTTAGAGCCCATGATGTTCGGGTGTGTTTCGTTCCTGGCCTCACTCTTAAAAGGGATTTTCTGTATCCTTGACTGTAGTGAAACTTTACTTGTTTTCAGGGTCGTAAAATGTCAGTGAGAGGTTTGTAACTATCTAAAATATCATGTTTGGCTACACTCGCATGGAGACAGTCTCATCGCTTCTTTCTGTGAGAACCATCATTGCACACAAAGGCTGTGTCTGAGAAGCAAAGTAAAAACTACCTTTGAAAAGGAACCAACCCAAACCGTCTCTGAAGCCTTAGAGAGTAGACCCACATCCCCTGTCTGGAAAATGTACATAAAATTGGGATCCAAACCAACCTGCTTTGTTCCAGTCCCAAGTTTCTTTCACCAAGGAAGGGAGTGCCCCACAGGGTACTAGAAGAGTCACTGTGAAACAAGGACTGGAGTCTGATGATGGACAGCCTCCACGAGGTAAGGGGAAAGGATTTGTAGTGTACAGTTTGCTGGAAGAGCTGAGGGTATGTGTGAAGTGCCTAAAAGTCTACCTGTTTGCTGAGAGAGGGGAGGTGCATGTCTGATCTGCACAACAGAGACTGTGTAGCAGAAGCCCTGTGTGTTCCCGCCAGGTGAAGCACCAAGCGAATGCTATTCCAGAGTGAAGCCCGAAGTGACAGTACTGTGAGGGAGTCTAATTGGCCTTTATCTGTGGTTTCCATGTGAGCTGCCAGGCGAGAGAAATTATTTCTTTCCGACTAAGGCTAACCAAAGAAAAATACAGTTAGGCCTTCACTGACTTCAACATGTCCCAGGCCTTCGCACTTTTAAACACATTTCTAACATAACATGACATTACATTTCACCACTTGCACGTTAATTCTACAAGAAATATCTTTCACATTAAACTCTATGTTAATCCACTTGTTTATAAACACATGTATCCCACATTTTAAGGCACATCATTGTTAACATGACATTTCACATAAGATTTTTCTCTACGTTATGCAGCATCACATTTTCTAATGAAGGCACTACATTAGTCTATGATTAATAAACACACCACTTCATATTGCACTGATCTCCGACCTACTATTACATTTCTAAACTACATTAGTAAAGGTCCTCTAAATATGCGGGTGCTGACTACTCGGGATTATAATGCACCCCTAAAGTTTTCAAAATAACATGGCGCTCTCTCAGTCCCCCCTTTGATGACCTGTGTCATCACATACTACACCATCCTCAGTTAAGAACTGACTTAAACAGAGCTTGTTGTCTTTTTCCCTCTCTTGAGCAACTCCATGTTTTTCAGACTTCGATATTGACTGTCCTGCAGTCTCTCCATTCGTCTCTCTTGCATTCTCATCGACCTCTCCAGTCTACTTGACTTGTACCACTTGTAGGCTCGTACCAAATCCCACAATCCGATCACACAACACACCACTATGATAATTGGCTTCAGGATATAACCAAGAATCCCTTTTCCAATGTTTGCAACCCAACAGCAAACCTTACCAAAACCCTTTCTAATCTTTTCCCACACTGTTTCTTCAGTCAAGTCTTCAATCTCATAATGAACCGCAGTAATGTTGCTTGTATATTTGTCCAGATCCTTGCTGTTATCTGTTATATAAGTACAACATTCTTGAACTTTTAAAAGTTTACAGACTCCTACCTTTTTGGCTGGAAGGACCTCTAAAGCAAGACGGTTTTGCAAAACCATAGTCCTTATCGATAACATCTCACCCTCAACCAGCACTAAGGACTTAGCCGTACTCATAGATAACTCGTCCACAACAGTCGCCAATCTTCTGATCTTCACATCATTCAAAATCACTCCCAAAGTTGGTATCATCGCTCCAAAAACATCTCCAACTATGGCTCCTGCACTTTCACCTCGCTTCACTCTCGCATGTTGTCCTCCTTCTAGAAGTTCAAAATCTTCTGTATGGTAAATCTTGGGGAAAATGATCGCTAAATAACACATTCCATACCATTTCTCAGGCAATCGCACATAAGGATTCCTCCCACAGACAAAATACACAATCGGAATCACTTGTACCACGCTTTGCAAGAAATCCTTTGCATAATACTCCAAAGTAAATGTATGCTCACACGTGGTATTGACCTACATTGACATTCTCATAATATGTCTGTGGTCGGTGAATGCACAATTTCCCTTTCTGCACTTCATCTAACGCTATTGGACCAAAACTCCCTTTAGACTTGTGCAACTTCTCTTCATCTGTCCAATCTACTCTACCCTGTCCAGAATCTCGTAACTGCATTTGTTTACGATATCTGTCTTCTACCTGATCAATGAATTTCTTCTCTGTACCTGACAACATACAAGTCAGATTGTGGCGATGAGCATAAGCTGTATCCAACTCCTGGGTCGGAATAAACTATATTCCAAGCCTATCTTCAGACTTATAATAATCATAGTTGTTCAAATGCTGATATGCAGGCACTTCAGGAAGCACCGCATCATAATTCGAAAAGAAATATTCAAAATGATTGCGACCATAAAATATGCTAAGCAGCAAACTACATGAAATTCCATATGTCAATGGAAGGTGATGGTTTCTAATACCCTCATCTACAGAAGCCGGCAATTGCATACACACATAACAATCTTTCGCATCCATTGCATCAATATACTCATACAACAACTATGCATACACATTAAGCTTGAAATGACATTGACAGATCTGCATGTAATCTACGACTCTCCTCTAGCAGCAAAGTGGTAATTTACTACCTTGACCTCTTATTTGCTAGGAGTAGTAGGTGTAGGTGTACCCTAAACCTCCACTGCCTGCTCATGTGATGCTAAATACAAAACTACAACTACTAGAATAATGAAGAGTATTACTCCTCCTACAACCGTGCCTACAGTGCACCTAGCTCTACGATTCAGGTTTCCAGCCTCCATGATCTCAAGACTCGTCTTTGCAATATAGTAATTCAGCAACAATGTTCTAAAGTCTCTTTACTTCTTCTTTCCAGTTGAAGCACTCAAACCACACCTTAGAGGCTGAAAGTCCCCTTTTGATTTCAGTTCCTTATTTACAGCAAGTATTTACAGCAAAGTCTTTTTAGTCCATAATCAAATCTGTTCCAACTGCCTCTAACACATATTCCAAAAGTTCAAGACGAAGAATAATAGATTCATGAGATGGTATTTCAGGGACAAATGTAGGAAAGATCAATCTACTCAGAATCAGATGACGAATTCCTCTTAAGACTGGGGGATTTGGAACAATGATGGTCAGCACACCTTCGATGTTAAGTCCCGGTACCAACAGCAGCACATCCAAGTTGATGTTAGGACTGGTACTGATCACTGTCACTGCCCTCACCCTCCCCGATCTCAAGATGCCTGGCATCAGTCACAGGATAGGTCCACTCTGGAGTCACGTACTTTTAACAAGGCACCCTCTTTCTCTTGGACCTCCTTAATCCTCCACGAGCCCGTTCTTCTTCGTCTCCATCTGATTCAGACTCCTTGGACACAGGAGCAAGATCTCTTTTAGAAATCAACCTCAGGTTCATAGCCTCTGTCTTTCTGGGCACTGTTCCTCTGCTCTGCTGGTTCTCCTGCCTTCTTGCTCACTCTGCTCACAGTTTTCTTTAGCTGCGTTCGGCTCACTTTCACAGTCACTTCTCCTTTCTGAGGCAGTGTGAGCTTCACTTCCGTTGTGACCTTCCCCAGCTTGACCTAGTGAGCAACCAGCTTCATCAGACACCCTCACATCTTGGCTTGTCCTCTCCTGTGGACCTGCCACCTCAGCTGGATTTTCAGTTGGGAGAGGAGCTGTTTCTTCCAAGGGTGCTGGAACTCGACGAGTGTGTGAAGCATGCATCCAATTTGGCGACCCTCCACACTTCACAGCAGTGTTCGTGATAATAATGACTTGGTAGGGTCCCTTCCAACGAACATCCAAACAGCTTTTTATCACGTGCTTCCGAACCAGTACCCAGTCCCCTGGACTCAGGTTGTGGCAGAGATAAATGGAAGTCGGGAGGGATCACAGCAGCCTGCACCTGATGAGACACAGAACGGATGACATCAGCAAGTCCCTTGCAATAGTCAACAATCAGATCATCTGTGATACTCAGCAAGGTTGTCGATGGCACAGCTGGTAACCTCACTGCCCTCCCCATCAGCACTTCATGAGGCGAGAGACCTGTTTTCCTGTCTGGGGTACTGCGCATACTCATCAGCACTAAAGGTAAAGCGACTGGCCACTTTCGCCATTCTGGCTTTTAAAGTTCCGTTGATCTGCTCCACTATCCCTGAAGCCTCTGGCCGGTAACTACAATGGAGTCTCTGATCAATGTTCAGTGCTGTGCAAAGCATCTTCATGACCTCACTATGGAAGTGAGTTCCTCTGTCGGAACCCCGAATCTAGGCACGAGTTCCCTCAACAATAGCTTAGCAACTGTAAGTGTGTCGCACCTGCGTGTCGGATATGCCTCCACCCACCGTGAGAACACACACACCACTACCAAGACATACCTCAAATGATTTGCATCTCGATAAAGTCTAATTGCATCCTATTGAAGGGTCCTCCAGACCTCCCAATGTGAGTCATGGTAACTGCAGTTCTCTTTCCAACATTCATTTGCTGATATGTGACACACCTCTGACACACAGCTTCTGCCGCCGCACGAAATCTCGGATTGTACCATGTTTGTCTGAACACTCGCACCATCTAATCTCTTCCCAAATGAACTGCACCATGAATTTGTCTTGCCTTTGGACTCAACAACTCATCCGGCAACACCGCTCTCCCATCAGTTGAGACCGAAATGTCCACATCTCCTTTTACACAGCCTGAATTGATCCACACATTTTTCTCATGGTCTGACACTTGTTCCTGCATGCATTTGAGCTCATCCCAGGTATCTGACATCTCCATCATCATGTTTAACTCAGTTCTCTCCTGACATCCCTCTATGTCTTGTTCAGTGAAGGAAGGGGAACATCACTTACAACGCATTAATTACAACGCACTACCATTACATCGCAACCATTACAACGCAAACCATTACACCGCATTGCGCTGGGGGGCGCTCTAGGATAGGGAATATATTTAATTTACTATCCAACACCTTCCCTACTATCCACGGGGACTGGAGTTGGAATAGTAAATTAAATAATTCACTATCCAGCGCCTAAAAGCACTATGCGTTGTAGTGGTATCCGATGTAAAAATCGCGTTGTAACAGCAGGCGTTGTAATAGCCTGCGTTGTAGTGACACCAATCCGTGAAGGAATAGCCCTGCTCGGCACAGAAACGTGCAACCTCATCTGCATATCTGTTTCCAAGCAACACAAAATCTGTCCCCTTCCCATGAGCCATGCATTTTACAACAGCAAATTCTTTGGGACATTGCAAAGCTTCAAATGATCACACTCCTGAGGCGGAAGCCGGGAGAGCGCGCAGCGCTTTGCATTTGCTTTTTAAAATTTGAAAACTGTCACTGATTTACTTGTGCTAGCTTTTAAAAATTCTCCACAGCATTCTGCAACTGCTAACAATCGAGCACTTCACCCAGCGCAGGTAGCGGACTCTAACGCTGCCGGCTGACTCCTAATTGATCCACTCCTCTGACGCTCGCAGCGCGAGGACTCAGGCCACGCCCACTTGTTTGGCCATGCCCCCCGAGACGACTACTTAACGCTGAGTAAAAGCGTCAGGTAGCTAGGCATGGGCGAATTTTGCGGATCTCGCGTTCGCGAATTTTGCGGATTTGCGGATTCGCAATCCGCAAAATCCGCGAATTCCCGCGAATTTGCGGATTTTTTTTTTTTGTGTTCGCCCGTGTTTCTGCCAGTTCGCGAGGGTTTTTACAATTTCGCAATTTGCGAACTTACCTGTCGGGTCGCAAGTTTTGCGAACTTGTTGTTTCTACGTGTCCAGCCTGTTTGGGACACTCTTCTTCATCACTACCACTCTCTGTCACCACTGCCACTCTCTGACTACTCATGCCACCCTCTGGCCCACCCATGCCACCCTCTGTTTCATCACCACACCCTCTGGTTGTCCAGTGTACATTATTTTCGGCAAAGCAAAGCACACCTTCCCTGCCTCAAGTGACCTGAATTAATTTGGGGCTGATTAATGTGTCACAGAATATTTTTTTAGCTGGCACCTGCTTCCTTAGTGCGCCCTGATTAGTGATCTTTTGCACTTGCTAAGTGCTTTCATTGTTGCAAAATTAGTTACAACACCTGCCCTGCCCCAACTGACAATAATGAATTAGGGGCTGATTAATGGATTTTAACTTCCAGCCTGGCTCCTGCTTGTCTCCCTTAGCTGTAATTCAGGACCTTTGTGGCATATGTGTAACTATTCTGAGGTTCAGAGCAGGGTCACATAATAGTTTCAACTGGCAACTGAACTCTGGAGGGGCCCCTCAGGAAGCACTACAGGAAATGGCTACTAATGATGAGCCTGAACTTTTGAACCTGGTAAGTAGTTACTTTCAGTTTTGCTAAGATCGTATTTCTGCAATTTTGCACTTATTCGCGGGGCGCGAACTCACGCGAACAGTGCGAGCAGTACGAGCAAAATCCGCTGCTCGCGGATTTGCGGATTTTGCGGGAGATTCGCGAATCTCGCGGATTGCGAATTTCCCGAAAATCCGCAAAATCCGCGAGCGGAACGGATTTTCCGCCCATACTTACAGGTAGCCCATTGATCACACTCCTGAGGCGGAAGCCGGGAGAGCGCGCAGCCCTTTGCATTTGCTTTTTAAAATTTGAAAACTGTCACTGATTTACTTGTGCTAGCTTTTAAAAACTCACCACAGCTTTCTGCAACTGCTAACAATCGAGCACTTCACCCAGCGCAGGTAGCGGACTCTAACGCTGCCGGCTGACTCCTAATTGATCCACTCCTCTGACGCTCGCAGCGCGAGGACTCAGGCCATGCCCACTTGTTTGGCCATGCCCCCCGAGACGACTACTTAACGCTGAGTAAAAGCGTCAGGTAGCCCATTGATCACACTCCTGAGGCGGAAGCCGGGAGAGCGCGCAGCGCTTTGCATTTGCTTTTTAAAATTTGAAAACTGTCACTGATTTACTTGTGCTAGCTTTTAAAAACTCACCACAGCATTCTGCAACTGCTAACAATCGAGCACTTCACCCAGCGCAGGTAGCGGACTCTAACGCTGCCGGCTGACTCCTAATTGATCCACTCCTCTGACGCTCGCAGCGCGAGGACTCAGGCCACGCCCACTTGTTTGGCCACGCCCCCCGAGACGACTACTTAACGCTGAGTAAAAGCGTCAGGTAGCCCATTGATCACACTCCTGAGGCGGAAGCCGGGAGAGCGCGCAGCGCTTTGCATTTGCTTTTTAAAATTTGAAAACTGTCACTGATTTACTTGTGCTAGCTTTTAAAAACTCACCACAGCATTCTGCAACTGCTAACAATCGAGCACTTCATCCAACGCAGGTAGCGGACTCTAACGCTGCCGGCTGACTCCTAATTGATCCACTCCTCTGACGCTCGCAGCGCGAGGACTCAGGCCACGCCCACTTGTTTGGCCACGCCCCCCGAGACGACTACTTAACGCTGAGTAAAAGCGTCAGGTAGCCCATTGATCACACTCCTGAGGCGGAAGCCGGGAGAGCGCGCAGCGCTTTGCATTTGCTTTTTAAAATTTAAAAACTGTCACTGATTTACTTGTGCTAGCTTTTAAAAACTCACCACAGCATTCTGCAACTGCTAACAATCGAGCACTTCACCCAGCGCAGGTAGCGGACTCTAACGCTGCCGGCTGACTCCTAATTGATCCACTCCTCTGACGCTCGCAGCGCGAGGACTCAGGCCACGCCCACTTGTTTGGCCACACCCCCCTGTCCCCTCCCCTCAATCAACCACTATAAAATGTGCCTATGGCGGAAGCAAAGAAATATCAAGGAGTAACCCTTTCAGAGAAAAGGGATAGGGTCATTAGATGCTCAAAAACAACAAAAATTCCCTTTTCGTAAGTTTTTTTTGGAGAGGGAAGGCTCCCTCTGAGGGATTTTTACTCAACAAGTTAAGGATGGACCATATGATGTATTTACGGTTGCATAGAAAATAACAAATTTACACAAGTAACATTATATAACACCCGTGTCCTAATGAGAATATGAACAATACCAGGAGAAATTTCATAAAAAAGTCTTTATTGGGTGATTTTACCGACCAATTGGTTAAAAACAAAATCATTCACATTTATTTATCAGAAACATTAAAATCTTAAAAGGGCTGAAAAAGTGTCGACGCGGCGTTTCGGTGATGTCAGTTGTCACCTTCTTCAGGACAATATTTCACATATTAAAATCACTATTAAAAAAATACAAAGGTTACAATTATTTCCATTCTCTAAAGCAACTTCAGTTTTTCACACATTTAATGGTACGGTAAATCCTGTGTCAAAATGCATTGACCGTTATTCATGTATATTAAAAAAACCTTGTGCATATTCTACATGATCTCTCCTCATATCTATTGGGCCTTTATCTATACATCACAGTGTGTTTAGGCACAAAAACATTCACTGGTTTTTAACAAGCATAAAACAGACATTTGTCACTCTCGCAACCTTCTATGGTCTAACCTTACTCAGGTATCCCTCTTTGAACCGTATTTAACCAACCACAGTTCTGGGTTTAGAATTTAAAAGAAAATATACTGTCTTTATTTGACAGTGCTGGGCACCTATATCAATTGGTGGCTATGGCGGGGCTATACGGATATTTTAAAACTTTACCATCCTGCCCTGAAGAAGCAACATAATTCTTCCTTATTTGTCATGTATTCACGTTTAGTCATTCGGGATAATTATTCGTAGATCTTACCTACTTGGTAGTTCATAGATCGCTTTTGTCAATTCGCGATTTCTGAGTTATTGTTCATTTGGCACTGTTGCTATGTATAAAAAAACACAAAAGGCATAAGTTTCTAGGGCTTTTTTTGTTTAGTTGAATGAACATAGGGATTGTTAACAAATTTTATCTACCTTAGTTCTGTGGCCTTTCCCTTGAGGATAGAGTTTTCAATTCTCGATGTGATTGTTGGATCTGCTCAAGGTTTTTCTCTATATTAACAGGGGAAGGTTTGTTCCATTATTTTTAGCAACAGAAAAATTTTTTTTCAAAGACATAGTGCACCGTTCGCTTTTACTGGGCTTTAACTATCTCTATGCAACATGGTTTTGCATTACAGTTTTTTTTAATTGTTATCCTCCAATTAAAAGTGCTTTACTACTGGGCTCCTCAAGCATAAAAGTTACGTTCTCAGATGGGGATGTTATGGGGCATCGTTTATTTTAACTTAAGTATCACATATATCTGCAGCTCACTTATTAAGAGCGTTATTAAGAGTGTTACATTACCTGGATTGGTTTCGTTACAATCCTACGGTGGACGGTGGTATTTACTCCTTGCCCAGCCGAACGGGGAAGTTTCCCTGAAAGTATATGGGGGAGCTATTACGCCCAAAGCACCACACAGAAATTAACCTACTATTAACAGAGTCGGACATTGACGTTTTGTTCTTAACAGAAACTTGGCTATCCGCGAGCTCCGACCCGGACATTATCCAAGCACTACCTCCTGGGTACCTCATTAAAACCCTCAACAGACCGACGGGTACTGGAGGGGGCATAGCGATTATCTATCGAGACAACCTTGCATGTCAGTTCAAAGACAGCCCCATTCTTGATAGCGAAAATGTTCTTTTTTCTTTACACCTGCCGCCATCTACCACACTATCTGGGGTCTTAATCTACCGTCCTCCAGGACAGGTAGGGTGTTTCATAAACTCACTCATGGATGCCATCTCCTCCCTGGCTTGCGTGACTCCAAATTTCACAATCCTCGGAGACTTAAATCTCCACTTCGATGATCAAGGCAACAAACTTGCCACAGACTTAAAAACCAATCTAAATTCCCTTAATCTACAACTACTCAGCAATGATCCCACCCATATGAAAGGACACCTACTGGATCACATTTTCTCTAACCTTTCCAAACTTTCCGCTCAAACTCCTCTCCCTCTTCCCTGGTCTGACCACTTCTTGGTTCCTTTTAAATTCCAACTTCCAGGGAAGATCTCGGATACTCCTCGCCCCGGGCCCCTTCACGCCCATGGAAAAAACTAGACACAATCCTAAGGGGAACGCTCTCTGTCCTCCACTCTACCCACAGTAGACCCCGACCCTTCTAAAGCCGAAATCCAATTACATAAATGGATTAGCGACTCTCTCAATACAGTCTTGCCACTCAAAACTCTCCCTCCCAATAGGAAATCCTCCAAACTACAGTGGTTCACTGAGGAATTACGTGAATTAAGAAGGAAAGGCAAAAGGCTTGAACGCCAATGGAGAAAGCACTGGAACACAGAAGACAGAAGTGAATACAAAGCTCATATTAGGCTCTATAAAAACGCATTAAAAACAACACAGGCCTCCTACTTTGAGGACCAAATAGCCTCAGCGGCCAATTCCGCAAGAGAGACCTATCGGATAGTTAAACTCCTCACCAAAATACAGGAACCTCCGCCACCACCAGACCTGGATGGCACAAAATGTAACCAGATGGCCGAATTTTTCTCGAAAAAAATCGAAAAAATCCTGAGCTCCCTCCCGGCGGCGCCAATCGCACTAGGATGTCCTAATCACCCTTCTCCCCAAGACACCCCGAGGCTATCCTCCTTCCACCAAATCACCACCGAAACGTTTCTTAACGTCCTACATAAAGTCAAAAGCGGCGCCCCATCAGACCCAGCCCCGATCAGTAAACTGAAGCAAGTTGCTTCCACCATAGCCCTCCCTCTCACCAACCTGATCAACGCCTCTTTTAAAAATGGCACAGTCCCAGCAAACTGGAAAAAGCCACTGTTAAGGCTCTCATAAAATAAACGCATCTTGACCCCACAGACTCATCAAACTTCAGACCGATCTCACTGCTACCGGCTATTAGCAAAATTGCCGAGAGAGTAGCAAACCAGCACCTTTCTGAGTTCCTAGAAACCAATCACCTCCTCCGCCAGTCCCAGACAGGTTTCAGACCAGGACAAGGGACCGATACCGCACTGTTAGCCGTGGTCGGAGAAGCTAGGGGCAAACTGGACGTAGGAGGATCAGTGGCAGTGATCCTTCTCGACCTGAGTGCCGCCTTCGACACGGTGGACCACGCAACCCTTGTTCACCGTCTTGGGCTGATAGGAGTGGCGGATTCCGCATTAGCTTGGATCTCATCCTTCCTTGAAGACAGGTCTTTTCAAGTGGCAGATGGGTACTCCATCTCCACGGCTCAGGCACTCAAGTGTGGGGTGCCTCAGGGATCTTCCCTGAGCCCCACACTTTTTAAAGTGTACATGGCACCCCTTGAGGATGTTGTTAAACCTTTTGGGATTAAATCAATAATGTACGCTGACGACACTCAGCTCGTCGTTTCCCTCAACCAATCAGACAACGCCCTCTCCAATCTATTCAGTTGTCTGGAAAAGGTGCACCAGTGGATGTGCGAGTCCCGGTTAAAACTGAATGGGGAGAAATCAGAAATACTCCTCCTGGGAAACCCAAATAAAATCCCCACACCCCTTCCCTGGCCACCATGCATGGGATCTCCACCATCTCCCAAATCCGAAGTAAAGAGCCTAGGGATATGGCTGGACCAGGATCTCAGTTTTAAAACACAAGCTAGGAAAACTGCGGGAACTTGCTTCGGCCTTATAAAGATGGCACAAAAGATTCTCCATCTACTCCCCCTCCAATCCAGGAAGCTCTTGATGCAGGGGCTGGTGAACTCCAGATTGGACTATGGAAATGTCCTGTATCTGGGGGCCCCAGCCTCTGTAGTCCACAGACTTCAATGTGCACAAAATGCGGCGGCAAGAATCCTCACAGGAACCGCAGCGAGGAACTCGGCCAAGCCAGCCCTTAGAAGTCTGCACTGGCTGCCAGTAAAGGAACGGGTCAATTTCAAGACCCTGTGCATTGCCCACAGAATAATGCACAATGAAGGCCCTCCCATGCTCAGGCCACTTGTGTCAAATCAACAGTCAAGCAGACAATTAAGATCTAACTCCCTCTCCCTGGCAAAAGTCCCCAGAATTAGGAAGGCCAGAACAGGCGTTCGCCTGTTTTCGTATAACGCCCCCAGACTATGGAATGCCCTCCCACTCTCCCTGAGGCAAGAACAAAACCACCTCAGGTTTAGGAAAAGACTAAAGACCCTATTTTTCCCCTGAGCACTCCTCCAATGATTCCTCACCCTACAGGACCGTGGTCACTAGCGCTGGGATACCCTAGGGTAGCTGTGCACTCTATAAAACCCAAAATCAAATCAAATCAAATCAATCAAATCAATCAAATCAAAGAGCAACATTACAATTTCCCCGTTCCTGATAGGGGATCCAGATGAGGTCATGTAATCTGTCTGAGACCATAACTGTCCGAAGTCATGAACCACACCAAACCCATACTGGCTGTCAGTGTAAATGGTGATCCGAATCTGATCTGCTGCTAAGCAAGCACGAGTTAGGGCAATGATCTCAGCCACCTGAGCGAAGTATACTCCTTCCAGGCACGCAGCTTCAACAACTCCTGTGATGGTAGTATACAGCAAATGCTGTTCTCAACTGTCTCTTATACATTCACCATCCACAAAGAAAATTTCATCAGGGTCAGTCAATGGTTCATCAACAATGTCCGGTCTCAGTTTGGTGCAAAGTTCAGTTACATCGAGACAATCATGGTCCTCACAATTCATCAAGCGTGTTTGGTAACGGCATCAAGGTAGCAGGATTCAAAACAGAGCACCTCTTGAGGGTCACATTCTCTGCAGCAAGTATAACCTGCTCGTAACATGTGAGCCTGTTATTCGTCAAGTGCTGTGACTTGGTCCTGGTCATCAATAGCTCAACAGAGTGTGGTACATATACGGTCAACTGGTGACACATTACAATGCTCTCACACCATTCAATGCTGACAACTGTTGCAGCAACGGATTTGAGATATCCGGGCAACGCTGAAGCTACTGGATCTAAAGTAGCTGAAAAATAAGCAACTGGTCTATGGACACCTCCATGATCCTGAACTAGTACTGCTAATGCACAACCTTCTCTTTCACAACAGAATAGTGAAAAACATTTATTGTAGTCAGGCATTCCCAGTGCCACGACAAAGGACCTCTCGCAACTCAAGGAACGCCATCATACAGTCATTGTCCCATGGTACCGGATCACTCACGTCCTTGTGCCTCAGTTTCTGCAAAAGCTTTGTCTTTAAGGAGAAGGTGACAATCCACTGACGACAGTAGCCAACCATCCCTAGGAACATCCTGACCTCTCTCTGAGTTGAAGACACCATTATGTTCATTATTGCCTCAATCCTGTTCGGTGACACCTTCCTTTTGCCCTTCTCTATTCTGTGACCCAGATACTGCACCTCATTCAAGCAGTACTGTAACTTATTTGGCAACACCTTGTGTCCATTCTCTGCCAAATGATTCAACAAAGCTATGGTATCAATCCTGCATGCATCTTCTGTCTCTGACGCCACAAGGAAGTTGTCTATGTACTGGAAGAGAACAGGGTTCTGCAGCAGTACTAGACTCTCCAGATTCTTTTTCAAAATCTGATTAAAGTTCGATGGACTCTCTGTGTACCCCTGAGGGATACGACACCACATTAAGACACGACTTTCCAGCTTGAAAGCGAACAAAAACTGGCTCTCTTCATGCAGAGGTATTGAAAAGGAAGCCTGACAAAGGTCAATCACAGTAAACCACTCAGCTTGACACAGTATCTGAAATAGGAATACATATGGATTCGGTACCCCTGGACAACAAGGAACCACTATGTTGTTCACTCGGCGCAAATCCTGCACAATCCTAAATTACCCGCTCGGTTTCTGCAATCCCATGATTGGCGAATTACATGGACTGCCCAATATTTCATTCAGGATTCCTTGTTTAATCATAGACTCAATCACAGGCTTTAGTCCCTCAATCGTCTCTGGGGTCAAATTATACTGCGGCGTTCGGGGGATGTCAACATTCTGCTTAACCTGAATCTTAACTGGCTCAACTCCTTTAATCAAGCCTTCTCCAGTGAAGTCCCACACCTCCCGTGAGAATGAATCTCTCAAGTCGAGTGGAAGCTCCTCCACTGTCAAAGCAGGGTACATCTCTATGCACACATGCTGATTCGCGCCCATAAAGGTAGCATCATAATCATTCGTCTGCAACTCCACTCCTTTGGGGGTGCAGTAAATGTTGCAGTTAAGCTTGCATAGGAGATCCCTCCCTAGCAAACACACAGGACTTTAATCACACACCACAAATTGATGTCTATCCCTGAACGTTCCTATCTTCACAGGAATCGGTTCTGTCAAAGGATTTGTTAATTTCCTATTTGCAACATCTACAACTTGGATTGTCTGTCATGAGAGGGGTAGGTTTGGAACTACTGCAGATCTCACACTAGAACGGGTAGCACCAGTATCAACCAAAAGGTGGTAGGATGACCATCCACATCAGCTGCAACAAATGGTCCCCTCTGGTCTCCTTCCAAGACTACCCCAAGAGTACAGCCCTTCTCCCCCCTCAGGCACCGCCATGCCAACGGATCTAAGTAATAATCGTCGCTCTCATCAAAGAGAGACATCTGCTAGTAAGTACGAGTCCCTGACGATATTTTTGGTGGTTGAGGAACCTGGACTTGAGGAGCCGAAGTCCCCCCTTTTATCGACTTAGTCTTTGGTACTGCTGTCGTCATCACCCGGGGCACAGGCACTTGAACCACTTCTTCCTGCTGCTCCTGATTTTCGGGATTATAGGGGCACTTGCGTCTCCAGTGTCCAATCTGATGACACTGGTGACACTCAGTGGTCTTTTTCAAAGTCGCCAAATCCACCCTTGGCTTGGAGTCATCTCCATTTCCCTTTTTCAAACCTTTCTGTCTCCTCCCTAAAGTGCCACCTCCCGATTGGGCCTCACCTCCCTTGTCAGCTGATTGCATCTGGACCAGCATCAGCTTGTCCTCAAGCTTCTTGTGCTTTAAGTCGATTTCATCACTACAGTACCTTGCATATCTCAAAATCTCGTCCAGCGGCTTGTTCTGCCAATAGATCAAGTGTTGCTGGATCATAAGGCAAATATCAGGTCTCAACCCCAGAACGAACTTTGAAACAAATTGTCCCATATCTTTTAGGTCCATTACATCTAAGCCACTGTAATGTTTAAAGACTTGCAACAACCGTTCGTAATACTTATGTACTGTCTCTTTAGTTTCCTGAACTGTCCGACCAATCTTCACCCAGTCAATATCCTGTGGCGATACCTTGGATTTCAACCAGGTAATCACTTGTTCGTATTTTTTAATCACCAGAGGTGACGGGCCATTCATGGCAGCATCCCTCTCTGGCTCCACAGTGGGCCATTCGACAGCAATCTTGCCTGCCACCCACAAATCTCCCGGAACCACAATATCAAACAAGTTGTTCAGGTCAATCCACAGTACCTTCGAGATCTTAACAAACCTCTCTACCTGTTTGTACCATTCAACGGGGCTCTCTCTCAGCTTTGGAAAATCATTCGTAAAGGCAGCCAAATCCCCGCAACTCCAGGGCACACGTACATATCCTCCATTGGCCACCTCCCGTAAAGGATATGCTCCTGCAACACCTCTTCTTGGAGGGGGTGTTTCTGCCACACTCCTCCTAACACTCTTTTTCTTTGACCACCTTTCTTCCCATTTATCAAGTCTGCTGCAAGCTTGTATACCTATAATCAATTCTCGAATATGAGTCTTTAGTCCAATCACCCTTTTCTCTTCCAAGTCCTGATCGGTATACTGCAGTCGATGATTACCCTGCAGCATTTTTGTCCTAGACAGATCCACATCATTTTTATTCGCCAATTCAGTCAGTTTCTCATAGGTCCACCTAGCCTTTCGAGTTACATCCTTCGCTACAAACAGCAACTCATCTGGCTCATAAAGTTCAATCCTCTCTAAAGGCAAACTTCATTCAACAATTTCATCCACTTCTGCTTTTAACCTCATCACATCAATCCTTTTTGCCTATATTGCTGCACTCACAGTACCTCGACTAGATGCACCACTCGATTCCCTACAATCACTGTCCGGTCCCCTGCACCTACTCTCTTCAGGGATGTTGTGAGGAACCATCCTGCCTTCGGTACATCCGTGGTCCCAATTCTCCCTTGGCCTGTAGCTCTGAGCCCCCTCAGATGTCTCCCATGTTCTCAAGTCTGGTCTCAATTCCCCAAAAGACTTTGGCCTTGGGCCCCTTAAATCCATCGGTCCTCTCGACGAATCTGCTGTCACCGGCAAAGGGGAACTTGATTCTACGAGCCTTGGCATTTGACTCAGTCTGTCCACCACCTTATTCCTCTCATAAGTGATGCTTCCTTCCATTCCTGTCTGTGGTGGACTTACGCTTCGCACCTGCTCTGGTTTGTATACTGACACTATGGAACCAATGGTAACTGGTACTGTAAGAGCATCCGGCAACCTCTGAGAGCTGACACCTTCTACATTCTGTCCCTCTCCTGTCGAGAGCTTTCCCACTACTTTAGTTCTAGGAGGAAACAGGGGTACCCTAGCTTCCTCTACTGGGGCTGACTTCTTCTCCCCCAACTCTGGGTTGTATGGAGGTGGTCTCTCAGATAACAGTCTTTATATCAAGCTGTCATTCGTATCACTGTCGTCAACCTATGTATTCTTTTTCTGCGCCTCCCCTTTTTTAACCAACAGTGGGTACAACCTATCTCCCTCAATCGTCTGTACCCTCCATCTCTTTGCCAATGCATCCCACCTCGCATCTTGAACTGCCCTAACTGACCTCTTCAATCTTTCCAGTCGTCTGTCCCTGTTCCTTTCGTGCGATGCCCTGATCCATGCATTTAATGCCTCAAACTGTGTCGGTCTAGGCAGAGGTCGCAAAGAAGCCATAATCGATTTCAACTGATACAACACTTCCAAAATAAAAGTTCCATATCTTGGAAAAGTTAACTCCTCATTTCCATCAGTCATCTTACACCAATTCTCGAGCCACAATATAGTATGCAACCCAACATTTGTAGCCATGTAATGAGCCGAAGTATCCTCGGGTGGAGCCTCTTCCCCCTCCCTGGGGTTCTAACTTTTTCTCCTTTCGGAACAAATATCGTAAAACTTGAAAACATTTCATGATGAAACCCCAGCGTTTCTACTCCCACAGCGCTCTTTTACTTCCTGATGACAATCCACCAATCCCAGCGCAGCTTCACACCAACCGCCCTATCCCAGCCCGGCACCTCTGACGTCACTCGCCTCCACTCTCGCAGAAGTTCCCCTCCTTTATAGTTCGTCTCTCACTCACACACACGTCCCAATCGTACACTGAAATTATCACTTCCGACCAAGCAATCACTTTGCTGACTGTAGGTCCACAGTCCGACTGTACGTCCACAGTCACGTAATTGTCACCGAACTGGCAACTGTCTGTCCACGAAACGACCGGACAATCACCTCACTGATACGTTACAGACACACAGCAACTCACGACCAGCGTCAGTTGCACACGTACTCACACATTGGTTCCCCCTATCTCGGTCCTGCGGGCGATCGATGGTACCTCACGATCCCCTTAAAATGGTCGACAATTACTATGAGTGTTCGATACACCTGAACCGCTAGTCCTTGAGCCTAAGATTTTCCCAGGCTGCGCGCGCTCACAGCCTGATCTCCCTTCATACAACAGGCATTCCAACTCCGCAAGACATTATAACACAAAGCACAACACATATAAACACTGCAATCTAACAACATATAACCCTATTCATACTCACTCTCCTACGAACTGCTGCTTTTCACTGCACTGTCACTCTCCGTCAGTCTCCATGGAATGCTGTCTTCCACCGACAATCCACTGGGCAATCATCACCTAATTTCTATGGGCCTAGGGAACATCTAATCCTAATCTAGATCTTCCCTTGCTCTAGAAGGCAACCATCAACTCTGCTACCAACTGGGGAAACTGGGATTTTCATCTAGATGTTCGTACCAATCTCTAGAATCCCAGGTCTGGTCGACTGAACCTTTTTCGCTGTCATAGAAGCGTAAAGGGAAGATTTTCACAAACACAGCTCATAACAACTTCATAAGGCCAATCCAAATTAGACTCAAAGGACAACTGACTACGAACTGAAATTTTGAAGATTTATTACAAAGCCAAAAATAGTTGGATATACAGACATCTCCACAAAAGATTCAAGAAATAGACTGGCACTAATACAAATGTTATCCTACGCAAGAGTCTCATACGACTCAGAATAAAGATCAAAGTCAATTCTAGAAGCATTAGACATACCATTACCGACAATGTAGAAAGTCGAGACTGCATTTACAAAAAGGAAAGAATTTACGTTAGACTGTCCCTACTCTAACTCTAAGGTGACATCCCTACTTAACATACCTCCCAGGCGAGAGAAAAGGTGTCAGCTGTGAAGACTTCCTAAGAAGTAAATTCACTTCCAACAGGTGACTTCAAATACTGAGCTCGTTCTAAGATGCTCCTTTCTACACCTTACCCTGCCTTAAATTCACAAGTATCTACATCTTGCCTTTCCCAAGCCCACTTCCTAACTCCTAGACTGCTGTCTACTCTGCTCTCTACTCCGGACTGCCTCTCCACCCTCGGGTGCTGTCCCTAACACAAAACTCCAAAAACAGTTGACACGCCTTCAGACACGCCCCTCTGGCAGGTGTAGCTCCACAGAGTTCTCCACTATGGCACCTATCCATCAAGCGTCCGTTGGAGTGTCCTTGGGTCCCAGGCACCTTCTCCGCTGAATGTTGCACTCAAATTCCTTGGCAGCATCTCTTCACTCGCACCCACTATCCTAACTTCTAAACAATGGGCTTTTCTACCTAATGAGCCTCATGGCCTTGCACCTGCAAGCTAGAATACGTGAGACCATCTTTGCAACATTCGAAAATTACAATTTTATTATTTGCTGAGGACAGCCTTTCCCAGGCGAGAGAAATTATTTCTTTCCGACTAAGGCTAACCAAAGAAAAATACAGTTAGGAATTCACTAGCTTCATCATGTCCCAGGCCTTCGCACTTTTAAACACATTTCTAACATAACATGCCATTACATTTCATCACTTGCACGTTAATTCTACAAGAAATATCTTTCACATTAAAGTCTTTGTTAATTCACTTGTTAATAAACACATGTATCCTAAATTTTAAGGCACAACATTGTTAACACAACATTTCACATTAGATTGATCTCTACGTTATGCAGCATCACATTTTCTAATTAAGGCACTACATTAGTCTATGATTAATAAACACACCACTTCCTATTGCACTGATCCCCGGCCTACTATTACATTTCTAAACTACATTAGTAACGGTCCTCTAAATATGCGGGTGCTGACTACTCGGGATTATAATGCACCCCTAACATTTTCAAAATAACATGGCGCTCTCTCATCACAATAACACTGTTCCAAGGTGAAGCTGCTGCCACAGTCCCAACAGGAGAGGAGCCCATGCTGTTAGGTCAGGAGTATAAACTACATCTGCTGTACTGCAACAGCTGCATCAACAACCAGGAAGCAACCCTGTTGCTCAGTTTGTACAAGGGAGAAAATACAAGTACGCACAGATGAGTCTGCTGTGCATGCTTGAGACTTTTGCTGGAGGACTAAAAGGCATTCAACTGAGCTGCACATGTGACCAGTAAGAGTATTTGAGGCTATCCGCACTTGCATCTGATTGATGCTTAAGTCATAGTGTATTAGGGACGGTAGAGAGAGGATCCCATCCCAAAACTAGCCGGTAGATTAGGCACTGGAGGGGAGGGGGTGTAGTGCCTCCCGTTAAATGCAAGTTAGATTTTTACCCTGTATTATCTTCCTATTGAATATTGTGGATTTTAGTTCTGCTGTAAGATAAAAGTACTTGTAAGAAGGTGTCTCGGTGAATTGAACAAACTGAGACTTCAAGTAAGTATTAAAGTTCTGGAAACTGTTTTACCGTTACAGAGACCCACAACAGCTCCAGTGGAGACAGGTCAAGAATGACACAACCTCTATAGGAGTTCTAGATCTAAGAGTGCACTGACCTAATACATTCTTATTACATCACATTTGATATACAAATAACTTTATTGATACAAGAAAATATCACATAAGCATAAGAAATACAGCTCTCCACACTCCCCCTTTCTATAATAATGAAAAACAATAATAAAATGAAAGCAAAACAAAACAATTAATAATACACAAAATCATTAGAACGAAAAGGAGCAAGTCTGATACGAGAACTACTCCTCAATTGTCTGCTATCACCAGATCCACTTGTGATGTTCAAATTAGTATTTTCATCCATGTTACGGGAACGGGAAGTAACACCACCATCACCTCTGTCCCCTAAAGAACGAGAAGGACAAGCCACGTTCTCACCTAAATTGCGCACAAGAATGAGATTTATTTTGTCATAGTTCTCCTTGTACAATGCTTGTTTTAGTTTCACATGTTCTCTTACCTTATGCAAATCAATAGAATGTGTATGATCAACTTTATCAATCATACAGCTCTCCACAGTACTAAAACAAACATTGTGTCTGTTGGTTGTTGAATTCTGAGCACTTGTTTGCCAACTACCTCCCTGAGAAGTCTTTGACTGATCGCACTCACTACCCTGAGTCAACTGAGGAAAGATTTGTATCTGGCAGAGATTGCAGAGGCATAGGAGGAGAGATCCCAGGACACCAGTGGCAAACCACCACAGTTGGAGCTCATTAACCCTTGTGTGTCCCACCCCTGAAAGGGTAGGGTTCGATAGGAATCCTTAGTAAATAGTCCACAAAGCCCACCATGAGGTGACAAAGGAGCATCCCATGGCATGCATTATTCACATGCCGTCATGTTAAAAGCTCTGTAGCTGAAATTTACCCAGAACCAACATAGGCGAAACCACAGGTGAACCTCCTCAAATGCTCTGTCCAGCCTTACGAGTTGTGATAGAGGAAAAATCCACAGGAGCAGTAGCGGCTCCTGGAGGAAGTGCTGCGGGGTGGTGGGGTGGGGCTGTGGGTAGAAATCTCCAAAGTAAGGCCGAACGGAGTTCAGTAACTAAATAAATAAATTAAACAAATTACATCGCGTGTGCTGCAACACACAAACCGGCGTTGCAGCGTACAATGGAACTCGTTTTATTTATTTATTTAGTTACTGAACTCCGTTCTGCCTTAATCCGGAGTTTACTACCCCCCACTATGCCCCTCCATCGCCCTGCAGCACTCCCACCAGGAGCTGCTACTGCACAGGATACGGGCAACCTTTCTAAACACTTTTTAGAGGAGCAATCTACAGGCATTCACACTAGATACCGCTAAACAAGGTAGGTGATGTTTGTGGTCAATTCATGAGTGACCTGTTGGCCGCACTGTTGAGGGTATTTAGCACTCCCAGAAGTAATAAAGCACATAGAAGAATATTGCTGTGGAAGGAATATAGAATATAATCAGTTGATTAGATGAACTGGAGGAAAAGGACTTAAGAAAGACAGGCATTAGAGGAGTTTGATGAGCAAGGGTATTAGCCCTAGGCACTTCGAGGCCATAACAGACCCAAAGATGGAAGACACCCCAGAAAGACTGCCATGACCTCTCTGTCCTTCTCCTGGATGCCCCTGCCAGTCACCAAGGGAACATGGAAAGGAGGATCAGGTGAGTCAGGTAAGCTGACTCAGCGCGTTCACCTCAACCGAAGATGTAACAGGAAGGGGAGGGGAAACTGCTGCCAATGTGAAGCTGGATACAGGAAGAAGGGTGCTGAGCTCTCACGGGGTTCTGGTCTAATACCCGCCTCAAGACGGAGACCATTGCCCTCGGAAGTAGCGAACTTTGATAAGATCATGCCTCCGATTTAAGAGGTCTGAGTCCGAATATATGTGTAAGATTTAATTAATGCCTAGAACCGAATGCTCAGTAAGCTAAACTGACAAAAGCACACCTATACATACAAGAGGCCTAGACCAGCACCAAGAAAGAGGGGAGAACTGACACGGGTTGCACGTCACTGTTGACATGTCGATTGGCAATCTGCAGCCAGGGCGCATGGGGGATTAATGCAACATCCCCTTTTTTATCAGACCTTCATTATATTACATTCCTTGGCAATTTGACCAGGGATGCGGGCTAGTTGAAAGAACAGAGTGCATTGCACAGACTGTCAAAACACGTTAAAAGTCTTGGCTCTCTTCAACATGTCAGAGAAAAATAACAAGTCCTTTTTATGTCTGGAGCGGTGAAATAGGGGCGCATTGAAGCTGGAGATGTCGTGGGGTGATATGTGTGTTTGAAGCATGTCTGTGACCAGCTCTCTTTGTTAACGATTCGCCCATTATCCCGGGCGTGTAATAATAATGAACTCCTCGGTACCCCGCGCCTGTCAAGTTCCAGGTACTACGTGACATATAATAAGCTACCTTTTTACAGGTAGGAAATTACACCCGTCACATCTTCAAAGGCTCTGGGAACAAGGGCTTTCCTTTGATGACTGACAGCATTGTTCCTGCTGATTTATTGTGCAGCCATTCACACAACAGACACAACCTGTTTTACTTTGCTCTGGGCTACCGAACCGCACAGGGTGGCTGGTTGCTCCTGCCTCCCCGGTGAGACATCAGGCTTATTAACCTGTCATCATGTGTCAAGGAGTTGAGCAAACTGCCAGATTATAATAATTCGAAGCAAGACAATTACTCTGTTATTAAAATCTACTTTGTTTTCTTTGCTCGTCTTTCACACCGGTCGGAGAAGCATCCTGGAGCGGGGCTCGCCTTCATTTCTTTCAGAGTCATTGCGGGACATCATTGGATAGGAGAAATGTGAGGTTGCGTACTGGGATATGGCGCTTTTGTTTGCAGCTTCCTCTGTGGTTCATTTGTCAACTGGTTTTAAATTGTAGGCTTAATTCTAGCGCATATGTTGTTTTATTTCTGTTTTTACAGGTGGTCGATGTAGACATTACAACAGACCTCCAGTACAGTGCAGTGTATTTATAAGAGAAGTGCAGGATCCCGTTGTTCCAAATGGAGCACAGGAGGACACCAAAATTATGGGTGCTAGTCAAGGCCGGGTTTAGCGCTGGTAGTGCCCGGTGCGACAATCATTTTTGGCGCCCCAATTTACCCCATGACCGCCTCCTTGGATTCTCTCACTGCCACAAGCATAAGAGCCCTTCATCCCTCCAATCATAAGTTATTGCTAAACACAGTGCCCCCCTGAGGTCGGCACCCCTCCGCAGGTCAGCGCCCAGTGTGGCCGCACCAGTCTCACTGCCCTAAAGACGGCCCTGGTGCTAGTTATTAATGTTTTGGATATCTAAGGATAGCCACAATAAGTAATGCACTAAAACCTCATTGGTAATTTCACACCCAAAATTATGGATACTGCGAGGTACAGTAATTCAGGGTGGAACATTTCTGCACTATTTCACACTTGTTTCTAATGGTTTTCTCACAATTTATGCCCTTTTTCCACCATGGACATTGCTCCAGCTTTTTCATGACGAATGTGATGGGTAAACACCTTGAGGTTGAGGTTTTCCAGAAACACTTGTCTAGTCAGTGCTTAGTTTGTAAAAGTATAAGTGCTGGTGCCCAAACCTCTGCTCAGAAATCATTGGCTAGTGCTATTAAACGTCAATGCGCCAAATAACAAGGCTGCGTAGTTTTGAATCCACAAATTAACACGGCGAAACACGTGTTGGCTGCTTTTTCTGATGACTGCTGTATATGGATAATTGTGAACCTTGAAGAAAAGGAACTATCAAGAGAATAAACCATCCTTAATTGAAAGGACCTGAGTTGCTGATCATTACCTGGATTACTAACCTGTGACTGTGACAATTCACAATCCCTATTTATATTTCGAACTTTGAATATATTTTTTTGGATTCGGTTTGAGTGCTCGGGGGGAATTATTGATTGTAAGGACCTACCTAGTAGGTTGTGGTGGGTGTTGGTAACCACACCTCTCCTCTTGAAGTACCAGTAAGATATTGGAATATAGCTAAACATCGTTACTTTGCTGAGCGCCCCATTACCTGGGTTACCGTTTCTTTGCTGACAAAATATGGAGGTTGTCGGTCAGCAATATCAACCTGCAAAAATGTTGACCACCACTATATTGTTCAAATAAATATGTATAGGAAGTAAAGATTTACTATTCCCTACTCCACATCTACTTACCTTTATGATGTGGTGGTAGAAAATCTTGTGGATTCGATATTGTTGCAATTCAATATTTCGACCACGATATGATGATGCACGCCCCCACAGACCAATATGAATACACAATGTGAGGAACTTGGGAAGATATGGAGGGACGGTGTAAGCAGATTGGGGACATGAACAAACAGTATGAGAAGCTTGGTCACATATGGACAGACCGTCAGTAGCTTTGGGACACACAGAAAGGCAATGCAAATAGCTTGTGGAGACATGAGCAGATAGCCTGAGAAGCTCGGCCTCAGTGTGGAGATGATACGAGGAGTTGAGGAGGAATGGAATGACAGAGTGAGGAGAGTGCACTGTTATAACGTTTTTTAAAGAGTTAGGAATGAAAGAAGATTTAAGCACACAATTCCTCTAATATATTACAGATGGCATCAAATATGCGTACATGTATCCTGTGGAGGTATACATATTACAAATATATGTATTACATCATTTTGCAAAACACTAGACATCTTCTTTGGGCCACTCTGTCGTTCCAAAAGTTTTCAGTGAAAGAAGAGCAGTCTCATTTAAAATCCAGCTAGATGCCTGATGTGAATCCCTACCTGATATTCCTGAGTTGCTACACTTGAAATTGTGAGATTTCAGTCAAAGGCCAGCCTGAATACCTCTGCCTTAATACATGTTTTGGGGCATTGATAGCTTGGTGGTTCCCATGGGCGTGGGTCAGAGTATTCCTAAGTCTTGGACACTGGAATGTCAGTGACGTATTCCATTCCTATAGAAGAATAAACAGGAACAAACCCCAGCCTGCCCAATCAACGGAACCTGGGTATACCGAAACATAAAGCAGTGTTTCTGTGGGTCTCAATCAAGATTAATCCACAAGGTTTAAATATATGCTGATTTTGATCATCTAAAAATATCTCAATTTTTTTAGCCTTTCAAAAAGGCGCTAGAAAATGAATCTATAAGGTGCAAATGGCGCACTGCTCTTTAATGCCATAGTGAAACCATTTAAAATATGATACATATATACAATATACATCGTGGGTATTCACAATTTAAGATTTTCAGTCCAGCATAAATACTGATCCAGAATTTAGATTATCTCATTCCACTGTTGACGCTTCAACACACAAATTAATTTTAGTGGGTCTCCTCAGGACTAAAGATCCAACTGACAAAGCATCTAGGAGAATGAACTGTAGGAACATCTGTTACCCTCAGATATATTTTTCTAAGTCAGACATACATCAAATTAAACATGTACCTCTTAATTGTGTATATCTTACCCATGTAGATATCTCAACCAGCCTTAACAACGTTTTCTGCTGTAATAAATAAACATGTATATCACATTGTGTATATGTATGGTGCTACTACAACATAAAAATGGATCAAATGACCTATGACATTTATGTTCAGTGGCCCATCATCCCCTCCTACATGTACTGTGTTAGCCAACTTGTATCTTTGCATATACGTAAGGTAGTCGCTGTACGGAGTCACACTTCATATTCAAAAGCCTCACCACATGTATAGTGTTGAGATTATCACAACTGCCATCATAATCAGGTATGTCATTGTGCGTAGGTATTCAGAATTTAAGAAAAATTGATGAACTGCATAACGTTCTACATTCGGTTCACAGTAGCAGCTAACGATCATCGAAGTTCACAAACATCTTTTAAACCATTAACCATACTTTTGAGGTGGTCCATCCATCTGTACACTCAGAGGTTCATTGTGATTTCCTCCTCTGGAATCAGGTTTGATCACTTCCAGCACATACCACCTGAGCATAGCCCCTTTGTGTTGTAGCTTACTGAAATGTTTGACCAGTGGTGCTCCCTCTGTGTGATACCTTATCCTGCTTAGACATTAACAGATCCATTGCTACCCCATTTGAGTTGTTTACCAGAGAGCAACTTCAGCTCTTGTTTCCTTTTCAAGAAAACTGGGTAAACCAGCCCCAACTGAGTTGCTTAAAATATATCACGCGAAATGTCACAGCGTAGCAACCTATGACGCAAGCGTCTGGGGCTACGCCCCCGTAGACAATTTACAAAAGGTCCAAAACGGGTTTTTAAAATACATACTGGCACTTCCCCAAAGTGCTCAAATATACGGCTGCCACATCGAGCTAGGCATCGATTATCTAACTGACAACATCAGATGTCAGCCGATTCTTTTATGGCACCGTATTTGGAACAAACCTCAATGCCATTTAACCCGTTCTCTAATATCTGATTGCTTATCCTTGGCAAGTTGGAAAAAAACTCCTTGGTTATTGTATGTTTCCAACTTCCTAAAGGATTTGAACTGCACATCCTACTTCACTGAGCCCTCCTCAACATCTGATATTAGTAGAAGCGCTCTGAAAAATCTCTGTATAAACCATCTCAGAGATGTACGCCTCTCTCATGAAGTATCTAAGCCAACAAATGTGCAGATCTTAATGGTCCAAACTTCCCCTGGTATCCAGCCTTATTTAACTTTCTTCCTATCTAACCACAAAAAATGTGTTCTAACTAGGTTTCGTTTTAATTCTTTTTTCCGCCTTGTTACCTTCCCCATCGAGTTAAACTGGTCCCATGATCTGACCAAATGTCCGTGTGATGGTGTATCATCTCAATCGACCATTCACGTAACCTTGTTCTGCCGCTATTACGAGCAACCTCGCAAGTGCTGGATTATCCCACTTCTTCGACTACTGGGGTTGAGAACCTGTCGGCCAGCTTACCTGGCACTTCAGTTACTAGACTCACAACATGTAGCTAAATGTCTAGCTCTTTTCTTAAAATCATGTTTGAAAATACGCTGTCAAATCAGGTTCTTGTCCCCTTGATTCCATGTTTATCTGAATTAATTTGTAAAATGGTTTTATCAAATGTTTTTAAACATCATTTAGTTTTTACCTGTATTATAATACTGTGTTTTAAATAATCCACTGGAATTTTATGATGTACTTTTTATGATTTGCTAAATGTCAATCGAATAAAAGTTTTTGAAAGAAAGAGTTGTTTGTCCCACATATAAAAGATCACATGGACAAATAATAATGTATATCACACTCTTACTGTTAAAGTTTGAATGGCCACCCAGTACAATTATAACCTCAGCTACCTCAGTTGTTTCTGTATTAGACTTGAACCTTCATGCTTGACATTCTCTGCACCTGATATGACCTATAATAGATGGTAGACTCCACGCTTCTGTTTTAGTCTCTGTTTTTTTAGGTTCCCTCTATGCCTGAACTACATGATCTCTTATGCTTGTATTTCCTTATGCAAACATAGGCATGGTATTAATTTAATCCCATACAATATGCCAATGACGGTTGATAATTTTACTAATAACTTTGCTAAGTGGATTGCAGGTGGTAACTATATTCATAGTTCATTGTTTTTGTTGGACCTCTCTTGAGGGTTCAGCAAAATCTCCTCGGGACAATACCAATACAGTAACAATAACAATACAGCAGGGGATGTTGTTAAGACTGGTCAAGACCTCTAGAAGGGCAAGATATGCACAGTTCAGAGGTACATGATTAATTAGTTAGATGTATGTCTGACGTACAAAAATATACCTATGAGGTTAATAGATGTTCCTACAATTCATTCTTCTAGTTCGTTTTAAGATGATTTTTTAGTCCTGAGGAGGCCCATTCAAATTCATTTTTGAGTCGAAATGTCAACACTGGAGTGGGATCATCAAATAGGAAATAGTTTCGATTTCTGGATCAGTATTTATGCTGGACTGAAAATCTTAAATTGTGAATACCGACGATGTATATATGTATCATATTTTAAATGGTTTCACTGTGGCACTCATAGGCACTGAGCTGTCTGCAATTCATTTTCTAGTACCCTGTTGAAAGGGTAATCAAACTGTGATTTTTGGAGATGATCCTAATTGGCATATATTTTAACCTTGTGGGTAAATCTAGATTGACACCCATGGAACCACTTGTTTTATGCTTCTGTTCCATTCCTATGACACCTGAGGCTTCCCTAAGGGATCAGTTGAGCATAGGTGGATCTAGCCTGATAACTATGAACACCACTGAAGCTACCTCTATTATTTACACTTTTTCCTGAGAGAAATGATGGTTGCATATTTTTCTGTGTTGGAAAAGATTCCATTTAATGTTGGTGCAATTATAATGTGAGTATGTGTGTAAAGTCAGCTGTTATTGTAATTGCTGTGAAAAATATTTCATATGGGATTATGGGTATGACTCCTTAGGAATGTTTTAACATTTATGTCTTGCCATTTCGTTGCCATACTTACATTAGTTTAAACGAAGTAAGAAATGCCTAAAGTTAAAAAAAAAGTATAATGGAATGGAACATAATATGATGGTGTCGTTTGACTAACAGTGACTTTCAAATTCTAGTTACTTTGGAATAAAAATATTCGGTTTCTTTGCATTGCTACAAGATTTGGGCAGGTGGAGTTCTTTTAGGGCTTAAAGGTTGCTGAAATCCAAGTATATGCTAAAGAGTTACTTTGTTAATGTGTGTAGCAAGGCACACACTTTTCATTTTCTACAGTATTCTATGGTAGCCCATCTTATACCTCTCATACCATGCCTTTTCTGCTTCAGCCAAACATCTGTCTGCTTTGTTCTTCAATATAATATATATGTCTTGGAAACTGTCCATTGGACCTTTTGAAGGCGTTTCCTTTACCTGGCTTTGGTTGGATCAATCTGAAGCTGTCACTTTTTTTCCATTGAATTGAAAATATTTTTCTGAATTTTCTCAAGCACAACCTATGATTCTGAGTTGTTTTTATGTTGAACTGATACTTCTCTATAGATTTCACTTTGACTCTTCCTTACTCAATTGATTAATTGCTTAATTGGGGTTGGTACCTTTCTTTTCTCTGATTAATTCTTCACTATTATATATGAGCAAGAGAGATAAATAATTTGTTTAGAGGCACTGTAACATATCTGTATCATAACTGTATAAACAAATTATTTAAACTAACTTCTTTGCAATCAAAGTGTCAACAGTGGGTCAGCATGGACTTTCCCAGAGTCAGGAAGTCCTGGGCCTGAAGCTAGGGTGATCTCTGGTGGAAGCCACTTTACCAGCCACTGTACTGAAAACACACTAGGCTAGAGAGAGTCGTCTATGAGAATATCAATTGGAGGAAAAAGCCAGAAAAATCCTTCTAGGGAATGCCCAGAACAATAATACACTGCAAAATGAAGAAAACTCCCAGGAATCTACTGCTAAGATAGGAGCAGGACCAACAAAAAGGGAACACAAGAAGAGGAGGAACAAAATGACAAAGGGAAGTACTAAAGTTGAAACCCCAAAAGCAAAAAAAAAACATCAGAAAGAAACTTACTAGAAGCATTGTGACACAGAGATTAAGGGGTCAGCAGCGGTTCAATACTATTTTTTTACCTGGAACAACCCAATCTACCCTAGAAGGCTTTCGGCTATCTAAGTTTGGACTAATGTGTATGCATTTTAAGAATATGTCAGGCATCTTAGATTGGCCAAGAGGAAACAAGAAGGCCCTGCCCCGCAATGGCCTTGACAGTTCCTGGTGGGGCGTGTAGGAAGACGCCTAGTCCCAGATGCCTCCAATGGCAAAGAAGCCCAAGCCCAGAAAGAGGTCAACAAACCCCTCCTCTGTAATCTAGCAGAGAATCTTTAACTAGTCATCCGCCGCCCCAATGCCCACATGACCACTAGTATGCCAATCAGGGATTCCAAACAATCTGCCCCCTTCCGAGGCTCCAGGCTTATTTTAATGCAAGTGAATAAATATATCAAAAGTAGAGCATAGACTGAAGCTGTTTCCCTAGACTGACGACAAATGGGATAACCCTTCACACAAATGGAAAATTGCATCTTCCTGTGAACATAATGGGAATCGCAGAATATCTGAGAACTCAAAATGGGAAAAATGACCAGGAACAAAGAATTTAAACGAAGAATCATGAAATATTGGATTGACTTGCTATGAGGGTTTTAGTTTTAAATTGACAGCAACAGGATTGATAACATTGGTAATCAGGAGTAGTAAGGGCTAACATTGGGATGTCTTCCCTAGAGGAGTATAAAATAGGTGGAGAGGCAAACCTTACCTGCCTCAGCATAAGGAGGTTCAACACATTTGTGCGAATCTGCCTGTTCTTTCAGCATGTTTTTAATTGCCAATAAATTATCTTTAACCTTATCCCTTACATCACCAGATGTTGCATGAATTCAGACGCTACTGGCACAGAAGAGGTAGTAGGAATTGTCTCAGGACTCATTTTAGAGTGAAATACTTATAAATAGAAAAGGGGAGAAATCTCTGTAGCACTATGTGCACTATTGTTGTAGGCAAAATCTGCATAAGGCAGCAAATAGGCCTAATCATAATAAGTGGCACTTCAAAAACATTACAGGAACTGTCAATCGATTGGTTTGAAGGTGGAACCCTGATGACAAAGCATTGGGGACCACTAGAGCTGAACAGACTGCCTTCCAATAAAAAGAGATGTATTGAGACCCTGTGTCAGAAATAATGGCTGAGGGAGCCCATGCAATTAGAATATTTCCTTGAAAAAACATAGTGCCATGAGCTTACTGAAGGTATTTTCTTAAAAAGTGGGCCATAGTCGAAAAGTTGTCAATTTTATCCATGATGGTGGCATATGCATTGACTTTGGCAGTTCCAGAATAAATTATGTTGAGAGGGTATGTCAGGGTATAGGTGCTACAGGTAAGGGTTGTAAAGGTAATCACCCATTACTATGAAGGCTTTACTCCGCATACCATTACTTCGCAAGCGTTACATCGCATGCGTTGTAACAACGCATGTGTTGTAATGGCTAAACAAAGGCTCAAAAGGTACTCACTCACTGATTGCAGGGTGCTTTCAGCGGGGTAGGAAGAATGCGACTTCAGGCAGAACTCCTCCCAGGAAGAGACGCTGCAAGGTTGACCCGGATGAGCGCACCCAGGAAGGTGCGCGATGACAACTGCCTCATTATGGAGGCATCGGCAGGGTGAGAATGATGCAGAGCCAGTAGCATCCCAGGCAGGGGGAGGTGACAAGGAGCGGCGGCTCAGGGATAGGGAGAACGGCCCCCGTCGTCATGGAGTGAGGGGGCCATGGGCGCCAAAGGAGTCCCGCAAAGGGTTCCTCACCGACGAGGAGGACATCAGGAGAGGTGTTCTCCTAAGGGAAGGGTTGTGGAGGGGGTTGTTTTTTAGGTTTTAGGGCAGTGTAGTCGTGTTTGTGTAGTGTAGAGTAGTGTATTTGGTTTTAGGGTAGTGTTGGGGGTCGTGAAGGGTAGTGTTTGGGAGTAGGGATAGGACTGGGGGAAGGGGCAGGGTCGTGGTGGGGATAGTGTGTTAGGGTTTAGGGTAGTGTTGTGGTGTTAGTGTAGTGTAGGGTAGTGTTTTAGGGTTTAGGGTAGTGTCAGGGGTTTGTGCAGGGTAGTGTTTCAGTGTAGGGACCGGACTGGGGGTAGGGCCAGGGTCATGCTGGGGTGCTGGGGGTAGTGTTTAAGGGTTTAGGGTAGTGATGTGGTGTTTGTGTGGTGTTTGTGTTGAGGAAAATAAATTTTATGGTCAAGTTATGTTCCCTATCGAAGACCCCACCGTCTCCATGTACGAGTTAAAGTGCATGTAACTTCCCTCCTGTGCCAGCTATGAAGACGCAAATACATTTGCGTCCAACGTTAACATGTCCTCTTTCAGACCCACCATGAATGGGTTAAATGGTCCGTTCCTAAGTATGCTAGGCCAACGTCTTTTTGTAGTATACTTCTACGTTTTTCAGCTCTAGCTGAGTAGGCCCTGAATTTCTGCCACCGAGCCTCTTTTCTGGCTTCTGACTCCAAGGGCCTCTGCCCAGGCTGCCCCTGTACTCGTGAACTCTGACTTACTTTCAGCGCGGCCCCTCGCGCTCAGCTCAGCCTGCTGCCTGCCAAGATTGACTATAGCCTTCGAGTTATCTGTTCCGCTCCTCGAAAATACATTCCTGCCTGCTAGCTCCAGTAAACATCCCTTTTCAGCTGCAGAGCCAAAGGGCCGACCTGTCTCCGTGCAAGTAATTCATAGCTCCTGTTGCCATGCTTCCATGGAAGGCCCGTGCCCCCACGCTTCTCATACAGACACTCAGGCGCTTATACACGCACTCACAGCAAGTATAGAATAGCTTCTGCCCCAGAGACCTTTCCGCCCAGATAGCTTAGTTCCTAAACATCAGATATCCGATATGATAGAAGCACAAGTTGATCTGACATGCCAGACTTCTGTCTCTTTCCGTCAGTGTAAATGTCAAGTCCCCTGCACCCTCCGACTCCATATCATTCACACGTCATGCAGCTGCGCGCGCATCCAAGTCTCCGATTTCTGCTGACATTGCAACATTTCTGTTAGTGCCACCCTTTTGTGACACCTACCTGTGACGTTTCTAGCACACACCTCCAGTTCACGCCTAGTCCACGCCTTTTGACTACGTACTAGCAACACGTGTATACTGTTATCTTGTCTTCTCTCAGCTGTTACGCCTACTATGACTGTATCTTATGGTATGAATTAAGTATATAAGCTATGTATTGTCAATAAACTGCAGCGCGCTCACTCTATCCCTTCTGACACCCCTGTGGTGGTCAGAACATGATATCCTTGTCATGACCATTCCTTTTTAAGGAATAAAACCCCTAAGAACTCTAACACCACGGACTCTGTCTTTTTTCTTCCGATCTGAGTTATTATTGATTAAGTACTTACCTTGCATAGAAATTAAGAGAGTAAATTAAATATTTACATCATTTTGGCGCCCGAACAGGGACCCCTCCCCCACCTTACGCGCCGGTTGGTGCGTTGCACGCTCCGTCCCCTGCCATCAGTTAGACGGAACCTACGCGTACCGGCAGGATTTCCTGTATCTCCCTCTGGCCCACGGAGGTGACGAAGATTGCGATCAGTACCCAGACGAGGCGGTAAGGAGTGCGGAGGATCCCGACCAGAGCCTAGCCGAAAGAAGCAAGGTCCGAGGTGTCAAGAGGCCCACCAGGTTTCCGAAGTTTTCCGAAGTTTTCTGAAGTTTTCCGAAGTATCGAGTCGAGTCCAGTCGAGTTTTCCGAGGCCTTCTGTTTTCCGTGCTTCCCGGTGAGTACCATTGCTGGGACGTATCTAGACGGGTTTGGGTACACAAGTCCGGTCTGCACTGTTTTTAGGCAGTGTATCTGTACTGTTTAGCAGTATATCTAGTATTTTGAATTCCTGCACTGTTACACCAGTGTATCTGTACTGTTTAGCAGTACATCCGGTATAGGGGGTAGTCATCTATGTCTTAAAATGTCTCTTTATGTGATTAATGTCGTGGTATGAGTGACTGTTTTTATGTGCTTTATTGTGTTCTTATGTAACTAGTTGTGTCTAGATTTAAGCAGTAAGAATCGAGCATCCAGTATCAAGTAAACAAAATGCCGTTTTTCAACAAATTAAAGCAGATAGGAACTAGGAAAGGGATACTAGAGGAAGAAATTCCTATCCCCCCTAGGGACACTCCAGGTAACTTTATGTACCATAAACATGGCATAGACGCCATATTGTATCTAGACTTATGGACTGACTATACTAAACACCTAGACGAAAGACACCGATGGCCAGTTAACGGAACATGGGATGCCGAGTGCATCATGAAGGTCGAGGAAGCACTATGGAAAAAGAAAGCCAGACAATCTCAGAAAGACGCCATAGAATTTTGGCGTAAAGAATCACATAAACGTGCTGAAAGAGCACTCCGTAGAGAAGACCGACTTAAAGAATCAGAGAAAGCACAGGAAAATGGACTAGTTACCGAGGGGATCCGAGTAAAGAGTGAACAGATAGACCGTGCACGACATAATCTTGTGAATAGTATGTATCTTGTGGCCGAGGGTACACCTGAGGCCCTATCAGAAATACCGAAAAACTTACCGTCACCGTTGGTCCCAACTAAAGTAATGCATAAAACTACTAAAGACATATTCCTAAATTCATATTTAGAGGACGTAGTACCAGCTTACACCAATCTGCCTGTTCGTGCCCTGCCTACTGACAGGGACGGGGGTGGCACTCCGCCCCCAGGTCATGTTCCGCCGGTACCGCGACAGACCTCCCCCGTTCCGCCAGCCCCGCCACTTCCCGCACCTAAAATTGACCTACCGAAACCACGTCTACCAGATCCTACCAAAAGACAAATTCAATTACAGACTCCACACAGAGAGAATGCCCAAGCTTCCGCTTCAGGAGGTGCGACCGCGGGTCTTCAGACCCCGCCCTTAACGCACAGGTTATCCCTAGGGGACTTGCGGAGTCCCACCATGTACAAATCACCCCGACTAGATATACTCAAAGGGCAACTTACAGTTTGCAGATATGATCCAGTACCCGGAAAGGAGGATAGAATGATGATGGCATCATTGCGGTTACGAGCCGCTACTGATTTTCTGTTAATGTTTCCAGGAATGAAAGAGCACCTAGACAGAATCTACCGGTTTATACAGACTGGAAAAGATCCCGAAAGCATTAAAGACGCCTTGGAGCATCAGAAAGTTGACACTCAAGCATATATATTACGTTTTTTCATAAATTGCCTAATAAGAGAACGAGACAGGCCTGAGACAGATCGGGATGAAATAGAGGCACTCCACAAGTTGTGAAAAATGAATACAATCTTGGTGAACATTATCTGCGCCATCTTGCCCCCTTTTCGAGCCCAGTCGTGCGCGTAAGCGGCAGCCATTTTGAATGCCATGGCCTCCCTGCCCCTCGCTGATAGCCAGCGCGTCTCTCTCTCTCTCTTAACCTCACAAGCATTCCCCCGCACACTGACAACCCCCGCTCTCTCATGTCTTGGGTCATAAACCCCTCTCCAGCGCAGTTTCACCACTGAATCTCATCCTGTTCCCAGCGCGACACCTCCCCTCATTCCTTTCATGGCCTCAAACCCTTTTGATGCAAACCCCCTTTTCCTGTATCCCCGTTTGTCTTCCCTGTTCCCAGACCGCCACCTGGCTCTGCGGATACTGTTTATTACCCCGTACAGTAGGAAGCCTCCCCTCCCCATCAAAAGACCCCCGAACCGATCAAAGCCCCCACCCCATGAGATCCGATCAACCCCATGCATTCCGTGAATCGGCGGAATGCCCTGCTGTGTGACAACTATCACCTGTTGTGACCGGGGTGGGGAATCCGACTGTAAATGTATGTGGGAACGGGTCTGAAGGGGAGATTCCGAGGATGTTCTTTCTAGTACTAAAGTATTGCGAGAATGTGTTATGTGTAATAAAGGTCGTAAACTCCAGTATAAGAGGCCAGGCCTCAGAGATGTGGTTAGAGCACCTCGTGACGATACTTGCTGTCTGAATTGATGTGTTCTCCTCCGGAGAGAATAAAATCCTCGTTTCCCGCCTTCCAGTCTCCAGCGCCTGCTCTTCATTGATTAATATTGGTGGGTCATAGAGGCGATACCGCCGGGCAACATAAAGGGGTCTTTGGTTACCGGTTGTCTTTGGAACCCCTTTTAACAATTGGCGTCCCAAACGTGGGGCCCATCAGCGACTCGTGGATCCAGTGGGAGAGGTCCCGACGACAGAGTGAACGACTGCAACGATCGGAAGGTACCCTGTCCGATAGACCCTCGTCTGACAGCCGATCATCCGAACTTCACTGGTTCCGAACAGACCTCTCTCGAGTGATCTGCGGTCCTGACTGGGAACCATCAGGAGTGCCACGAGAAGTACGGAGAGAAGAGGACGATCGGGCGCTGGATTCGGAAGACGAGAAACTGTCCATGCGGTCCGGGTAAGGTCGTGTAAACACGACGAATTGCGAAAGTGATAGATAATTGAAAGTAATTGATAATTGTTGAGAAAATACTAGTATTACTCTTTGTTAATTTATTGGAGATTCACTGTCTACAAACGGAGAAACAACAGGCTCTCCCTTTATAAACAGCGAAGGATAGGTACGCACCCGTCGGACCTATCTTTCTCCCCCACTGAACAAATTGCCCCTCCCCCCCCACTGATTAACTGTTATAGATTGTTTTCTGGAGATTCTCTGTCTGAAAACAGGGAAGATTAGGTCCCCTCTTTACAGATAGTGAAAGGGTAGGTGACGCGAACCTTTGCGAGCCTACTTATTCTCCCCATTGACCATATTGATTTTTTATTTTTTGACCTAACGTTGATTGATTGCTCAGAATTGGTTCATGAGGTATTCACTACGTGCAAACAACGTAGAATAGAAATATTCTGTCTAGTCTTTGCGCGCAGTGATAAGATAGGTAGTGCTGACTATTATCCCATTGTGATCCGTCATGCCTGTCTTCTCCCCACTGGTCAGTAGCCTGTTTAACCCGGACCGCTTATTAGAGATGAACCATCCGGCTCCGCTGGAAGGCACCCCTAATAAGGACATGTTCATGAAGCATGGATTAATTGCTATAGCCTATAGTGAACTGTGGCATAATTATACAAAAAGGGATCGAGAAAAACAGTGGCCACTGAGAGGATCCTTTGATCTCGACAAAATAGAAACAGTAGAAATAGCCCTTCGTAGGAATGAAACAACACCTATTATGCTCGATAGCCTCGGTATGTGGCGCAAAGAAGCCACGCAACAAAGGGAAGGCGACGAATTCAGAAAAGGTGAGGGGACACGACGGATAACCCTCCAAACGTCTAGTAGGCAAAGGGAAGGGCCAGCGATGGCACTGCCCCGAGGAGTAGACATGAAAAGCGAACGGTGTAAAGGGATGTGCCGACAAGCCAACCCCGGAACACAACGACCCGAAGGTAATCCCCCGACATTACGCACAGGACGGACAGATTTAAAACAAAACCAATGTGCTTTCTGTAAATGTCTTGGACACTGGAAAGCCCAATGCCCGACTCTGCAAAGCATAGGTAAGAATGGAGGGTTGACAGAAAGGACGGACCGACAGAAAGGAAAAAGACGTGAGATAAAAACCAATCAGACTAGTGCAGACAGAACAGACAGGACCACCCCGTTTGATTATGCTCGGTGGCACAGATTTCGTCAGGCCAATTTTAACGACATGTTAGAGTTCTGGGACTGATTGCTCTCTGTTGCTCCCCCACTCTGAAAAACAAACACAACTGCAGGTCAGTGTAAACAACCCCCCGTTAAAGAAAAGACTCAAGGAAGCCAAGCGTCTATTATATAAACTTAGGATTTAATTACGGTAAAGAAGACACACAACCAACGGTAAATAGAATAACTAGTAGAACTCTCACTAAAACAAACTTTACTGATAGGAAAAATACAAAACGTGTTATGCTCACTCCGGAAGTCCTCCAATGTAACAGTTCGATGGTCCCGCCCATCCGGAACACCTAGCACGTGTGGGGCGGGGCCTGCCAGCAACCATGGGCCAAAAAGGAGATTGCTGGCGAGAAGGTCCTGGAGGCTCCACCAAGCAGGCAAATGAAATGGTCTTCCCATACTGCCCTTCCAGGGATGGCGTCCCCCGGGCCGCAGGTAGGGAGGGGGCGGCTGCAAATGACCCCCTCCCTCGTATCTTCTGGTCCGGCCATCACGAATTCCTCCATCGAACGGATGCAGGGTGGGTAGGGAGGAAGAGGCGACGCGGACGAGCCTCTTCCACCTCCACAGGTAGGAGGCTTCCCTGCCCTGGTCCGGCGCCGATGTCCTCCAGCCGGACGGCAGCCATATACCTGCGCTGCACAGGACTTATAATGTCCGGCTGGTATATTTCCGTAATACAGGACATACAATGCCCGCCTCGTATATTTTCTCAGTACAGGACATACAAGACCCGGCTGGTATACTTACGCAGCACAGGACATACAATGTCCGACGGGCATATTTGCGGAGCACCGGATGTACAGTGGTCCCCCAAGAGTCGGAATCAGGGGTGTAGGGTGGTCATCATGTGCGCCCCTGATTCCAAGGGACGGCGTAGGATGCGCCGGGAAAGGAAGGCGGCACAGACGAGCCTTTCTCACCTCCCCAGACGAAGGCTCCACTGCTGCACCCTGGCGCCCCGAACCAAAAATGTCCAGCTCCAGCAGCATGATGCTCTGTCCTCCGCCATCACAAGAAGTTCCTTCCACTCCTGATGGATACGGCAAAGGTGGCTGCCACAAGGATCTCAAAATGGCGTCTGGGCCCTCGAAAAGGCGGGTCTAGGCCGCTGGAATAACTTTTGTCCAAAGTTGCAACTCGGGCACTTGCCCACCTGGGCGCAAGCCCCCACCATCGACAAACATCCCCTCGACTTTGAAGATTCTACCAAAGTCCCAAGGGCCCTCGACCCCTTCAGGCTTCCGGTGAGGAACAGTTGCATTGATCTCAAATGAAATAACCACGGCACAGCAACAAGATGGCGGTGCTCTCGTGTCTGCATCAGCTTCCGTCTGAACCACCCAGGAACATTATGGGCTAACGAACTTGAGTAAGTTCCGGCTGAACATCAACATGACCCGGTAAGAAAGACTCTACTCCCTCCCTCTCTTGATTGACAGTCCACACCACCAGCCCCTCTGTTAGCACAGCTTTCTTTTGAACTGCCGAAAGGGACTCTGGTCCAAACCGCCAATTGTCGGGGATATTTTGCCCCTGATGCTACTTCCGGACTAAACCGGCCTCGCCCAAAATGGCGCTGGTATCAATGGAAACTAACGAATGCCTCGTGGTGTTCCTTAGCTAATGAAACTTGATGTACTAAGATATATATATATATATATGTACGAACCATTGCGCACTCGATGTTAAAGGGAGGAGGGTTCACTTGGCGAACATTTAAGAAGGGTTCCATAAAATGTTGATTTCAATGAACAATCTATTTTCGATATTTGTTGTAACTGATACATAACGTCGCTTATGATGCATACCCACGGTATATATCTAGGAAATGTGATTACGATGAGCTCGACTGTGTTTCCATTTATGAACTGAAATGCCCCTGATTTCTCCGTCACGCAATGAAATGTTTTTTGGTTACTTGCAAATAATTAATTAGACCTTTTTTTACATGTTCTTGTGCTACAAAATAACCCCCTACTGTATGTGCTTCCATCGACGACATATCAGACCAAAATATGAATTACGCTCTCACATTTCACGTACTGAATAATTCTGCAAATAAAGGTTTTAACAACTATGAATAAGCATCGCATACTTTTGTAAATGTGGGTATCGGTGGGAGGGTTTTTCTGTGCAACCGTTCTGCTCCTCTTTTTAAGGTTATCTGAAGAAGTGGTTGTTCGGCCCTGGATTAATGATCGAATCAAAGGTATGATACGTTACCTCCAAAATATGCGACTAAGCCCAGGAACTAACGTTTGAAGAAGGACCTCGACTTCTGGGAATGGGTAAAGTAAATCGGGGTGATTGATAAATTGTTATAAAGATATGGTAATCGAAGGTACTAAGGTACAGGGTTGAACGACGAACTGATATGCTTTAGAACATCACAGCTTTGGGAATGATTTAGGGATCCCGAAGGCCGGATACATCTACAAACCCGGGTACCTCACGCTAGGCACCTCTGATTCTCTCTTTTTTTTAACGTTTCACTACACACGATCCTTAATGCCTTCCTCGAACCTCCCCATGAACAACCTATCACATTACCTGCCCCCATGACTTTAGGAAACCAGAACCCTAAGGGATTATATCCCGAAGAGATGAATACGAGTATGCAGTTAAGTAAAGGACTTTCGTGCCCATACATTTGATGTGTTTGAATGTTGTCCTCCCACTCCCCCCTTTTCCCTCCTTTTTCCCTCTGCAGGTTACGTTAGAATCCCGATTAGAGTATCCTAAGGAATCTGGAACCACGTCACGCCCGATGCATGAAGACGGACTAGCGCTGCAAAACGGCGCAATGAGGACGCTCTCACGGCCTTTTTACCTGGTCTAATGCTCTTCTGTCCCGAAACTGCATGCCTTCTACCTCCTAACACAGACCCGAAACGCCTAAACGTCGGGTAACGCACTGAATAGCCCAAACAATACACGGTCATTCTCTATGTCCCATGTGTACTGTTTTGCCTATTGTCTCTCTCTCTCTCTATCTCTTACTCTATCTCTCTCTCTGTCTCTGTCTGTCTCTCACTCACTCTTCCACCCCTCCACGCTTTCCCTTTTCCTAGCAACTGGCACCTAATTGGCGAACCTGGTGCGCCTCCTGATTGGCCCCAAATACTACAAGTATTTGCACAAATTTGTCCTAAATAAAATTGTATCGGCACCACGTTACTACCTCTCCCTTTCTGCTAAAATATGGATGAAAATTAAATTGACCGATAGGAAAGGGACAGGTAAGACGACTAAGGTTCCCTAAATTTGACCCACCCTCAGGGAACTATTTGTCAGTGGCCTCTATGATAAAATGTGTCTGTGGTAATGCGACCATTCCCATTGAAAATTGTCTCCGTACCCCAAGCTGTAAGAAATGATCGAGACACCCCCATCTGCCCAAAATGCCCCCAGTTTGGTATCAGCCACCCTGAACGAGGACTTGAAGAATGCCCCTTGCTCCGATTCGCTGTGTTCCTCATCGTTTTCCATAAGATCCCTCCTTCCCGGAGGATAAGTTTAATAATTATTGTTTCAAACCACCCCTCCCGAGTTTTTTTTGTAGTAACCAGGTTGCGAGGATTTATATAGAAAGTTAGAAGGATGTGTGCAAAGTTGAAAATTAGATTGAAAATCGAAAGAACTTGTTGCAGTAAGCCTGGTTGATAATAAAATGTTTTTATGTAATGCAAACTTGTTTAGCCTATGTTCACCCCTCAGAAGGATGCCTATCAGACTATGGTGAATAGCACGTTACACTTTTTCGTAAAATACAAGGCCCTGAAGACCAGCCTAGCCTTGCAAGACTCGTACTAGGGAAATAGGTCTCTACCAGAAGAACTGACATCTACTATAATAGACTTATGCAATACATGAGTACCAGACCTCGTACCTATTACAAATGAACGTAATGACCATCATAGCGCCAAAGAATTAGCCACAAAAGGAAGTTGTAAGGAATCCAGCAAACCCATCATCAATTGCTTATACGCTAGCCGCAAGAATCTCCAATGTAGCGAGTGCTTACCCCAGTTGCTTGGTGTTGGGAGAGAATTAGACTTATGTAATTACCTTCTTCTGCAATATCTCTAAAGACTGTCTTTTCAAAACTCATTTAAGGGTATCACTGTCGGAGGAGAAAGAGACCGGATGTGGGAGCACGCGGCCTGACAGCGGATTGTGGAACATCAGCGACGGAGGCCGAGGCGAGACCACAGCAGTAAGGAGACACCGGACGGGACATGGTTTCAGACAAAGCTAAGGAAAGGGCTGACCTGAAGCCCCTGCTATATGATCAACGTGTGACAAAAGCCCCCGCTCTCTGAACATGGTTACGGACTCGCCTGTCGAAAACTCTCCGCCTCCCCCTGATCTGTTCCCGACCTGGCCTTGCTCCATCCCCTCCTCCTCCGACCTACCATAAGGACTGTTCACACCCGCACCTTTCCATCCGAACTCCCAAGTTCCTCCAAATCCTACTGAGCTACCCAGAGAAGAGTACTCCCTGCGTCAGAAGGGAGGGAGCTCCGACTAAATAGACCACGAACTATGTTAAACCCCAGAACGGTGACCTAGAACTCCACCAAGGGTCGCCCCCGAAGAAAAGATAAACAAAGTCTGTGGTTCTGCCCGCTACCAAACACCCTGAAGATGATGGAAGCAACAGGAAATGCCCATCACAGAGACTCAAGACACGAACAGATCTCACAATTCTGGAACAATCGCATTTTTATTGCAAATCAATGCTCTGCGCTACAAAAGAAAGTGCACCTGTTCCAAAACCGTAACGCATTGCTCCTATGGGGTCTGGCGAAACAAAACAAAAAGTACCCCTGCCCGCAGACCTCCAACGACTCAATCCACATGAACATTTCTGTTGATAGGTAATCCAGATGCTCAACAGTGCTGACAGAAGACGACAAAGGACAACGAGAACTCTGACATTTTTACTGTATCTCCTTTCTCTCCCAATCGCCATTGGACTGACTATGCACCCGCCGTATACAAAGGACTTACTTATATGATAACTCACCAGTTCTTATTCTATGATCTGTACCCGACGCCCTCACTGTGTAATTCTAGTCTGATATTGCATTATGATGATTTTTCCTGCAACCAACTTAACAATGAACCCGCTTACTAGATGATGAGATTTTTCAATGTGATGTTTATAAAATGATGTATATGCGCAGTTCCTTTGCCTAAGTCCCCTCTCCCTTACTTGTGATTGCTGCATATAGGTGTAGATAGGAAATAGGCCAGCAAGATGTCTTGGAAATGTTAAAGGGAGGACTGTGAAAAATGAATACAATCTTGGTGAACATTATCTGCGCCATCTTGCCCCCTTTTCGAGCCCAGTCGTGCGCGTAAGCGGCAGCCATTTTGAATGCCATGGCCTCCCTGCCCCTCGCTGATAGCCAGCGCGTCTCTCTCTCTCTCTTAACCTCACAAGCATTCCCCCGCACACTGACAACCCCCGCTCTCTCATGTCTTGGGTCATAAACCCCTCTCCAGCGCAGTTTCACCACTGAATCTCATCCTGTTCCCAGAGCGACACCTCCCCTCATTCCTTTCATGGCCTCAAACCCTTTTGATGCAAACCCCCTTTTCCTGTATCCCCGTTTGTCTTCCCTGTTCCCAGACCGCCACCTGGCTCTGCGGATACTGTTTATTACCCCGTACAGTAGGAAGCCTCCCCTCCCCATCAAAAGACCCCCGAACCGATCAAAGCCCCCACCCCATGAGATCCGATCAACCCCATGCATTCCGTGAATCGGCGGAATGCCCTGCTGTGTGACAACTATCACCTGTTGTGACCGGGGTGGGGAATCCGACTGTAAATGTATGTGGGAACGGGTCTGAAGGGGAGATTCCGAGGATGTTCTTTCTAGTACTAAAGTATTGCGAGAATGTGTTATGTGTAATAAAGGTCGTAAACTCCAGTATAAGAGGCCAGGCCTCAGAGATGTGGTTAGAGCACCTCGTGACGATACTTGCTGTCTGAATTGATGTGTTCTCCTCCGGAGAGAATAAAATCCTCGTTTCCCGCCTTCCAGTCTCCAGCGCCTGCTTCTTCATTGATTAATATTGGTGGGTCATAGAGGCGATACCGCCGGGCAACATAAAGGGGTCTTTGGTTACCGGTTGTCTTTGGAACCCCTTTTAACAAAGTGGGGTAAAAATATATCGGAAGGTAAACATGATAGACAGAATTGCATAGCTAGCATGTACAAGAAAATAAGAAAGACAGTAATAGAGATACACGAAAAAGAGAAAGACAAAGCTCCCTCCGAGGAGGAAGAAGAATCTGAAGAACCAGAAAGAGCTGCAGATACTATAGCATATGTAGGTAAGGGAAATTACCTTAGGAAAGGCATCCGTCCAGAAAGCAAGAGAGTTTTCTTCTCTGCTTTAACAAATCCGAATTCTGCTGAGCATCAGTTCCAGGAAACTGATAAAAGGCTTCGAGATCGAGTTGGGTACCACGTACTCAATTCTATGGATGAACAAGAACTAGCCCGATCAGCTGTATCATGGGCCGAGAATGCAGACATATATAATGATGACACCGTAGCGCAGACATTTCTGAACCTCTCCCCAGACGAGCAGAAATTAGCAGGTGTATACATGATTCAGCACCTCCTCATCAAATACAGAAAACACTATTCTGATCCAGGTCCCTTACACGAAACACTAGAAGCACTACTTATGGATAGATGGAGAGGCTTAAGTACCAAGTTAATACAAATAATTCTAGAACAACGCCGTAGATATGACACATTCATCAGTTCCGAATATGTTCCCGCCCCGCCTCCAGAAAGGAAGATGTACCACATGCAGTGCGGGGGTGGCATTGAAAGTCAGAACCCCTTACGAGAAGTACACCCAGTTATGGGTACAGATAATATCTTGAAACGCGTGTATGTACACACGCCTCTGACTAAGTTAGAACTGTTAGAAATGAAGAAACTGGTCCCGTGTCATGATAAAGACCCTGCAGGTTTTCACAGAGAGCTTAAAGACATGTTACTAATGGGGGATTACACGTATGATGATATCATGAAAATGTTGAAAGTATTATTGCCCACGGGTATCTTCGAGAAATTGAAGGAAAAGGAATGGGAGGTGGGGGACACAAAGATTGCATGGGCAGAAATAGAGGACGAAGAAAGAAAACGGGTCCCAGGGGTAGGCCTTGGGGACAAAACTAAAGCATTACCAGGTTTAATAGTACAGGTCCTGCCAAGATTATTGACGACTAGAAAGGAAGATTGGGACGCCATCTCGTCCTGTAAACAGAAACATGATGAAGATACTAGTGACTTCTATTCAAGATTCGAGAAATGTTTCATTATTAATAGTGGCCTCAAACCAAGTAGCGAATCATATCCGCATCTTTTTGTATCAAAATTAGTAGAGAACTCCCTACCATTAGTTAAAAACCGAGTGTACAAAGTTGAAAGTACTTGGCAGGCAAATACGCCATCCCAGATGTTACAAATGTTACAATATCACCAGAACAGAATTAGAGAAGAACAAGATCAGGAACAGAAACGTATGAAAGACACGAAGATGAAAATGTTAGTAGCACAGACGGTCCCAGCCGACGGTCAGAGAAAAGGTGGGGCCCAGACAAGTCATCCTACAGCTCCCGTTAAAGGGACATGCAATTACTGCAAGCAGCCAGGTCACTACGTACATGAATGCCCGGTCCTGAAGCATAATATAGCGACAGGTAAAACAAAAGAAAGACCGCATCCGCCTAGACCAGACCATAACCAGCACCAGTCTTCGCAGAATACACAGAATACGCAGCCTATGCATGCTTCTTCACCTCCAGCACAGACAGTAGCGGTACCACAGCCACAGCCCATTGCCGCGTCTCAGCAAGTTACACAGCAGATGTACCAGTATGCCCAGTCCGCATATCCAGATTATCCCCGATATACATGAAACAGCCTAGAGAGGGAAGGTGGCTTGCCTCTCATTGAGATTCCTGTAGATCAAGAAGGTCCTTATGTACACAGTCACGTATTGGGAAAAGACAGAAAGTTTTTAATTGACACAGGGGCAAGTCGCACTACGATCAGCCATAATGAAGTCCCAGGGGCACCCCTCTCAGGCTCACAGAATGTTTCCCTGGGTTTTTCAGGACAGCCTATTGTAAATGAGGTATCAGAACCAGTTCCCCTGGCTGTGGGTCCATTAACACGTGTTACAGATTTGTTACTTACGAAATCATGTCCGGAAAATCTGTTAGGAATTAAAACACTGAAGGCTCTAGGAGCTATAATATGCTGTTCCCCGGAGGGAGTTAGACTCTTTCTACGGGATTTCAAGGGTCATTATGTTTTGCGAGAATTCGATGTCAGATTGAAAAATGTACCAGATTACTTGTGGGCAAAAGGCCCCACTGATGTAGGTTGCATGCATATCACTCCATACCGTGTTACATTGAAGACAGGTGTTGTTCTACCACGAATCAGACAATACAAGTTACCACCCGATGCTGTAGTGGCTTTACTGAAAATCATTGAAGAGCTCATTGCCCAAGGAGTGGTCGTAGAGACCGACTCCAATGTCTGTAATTCACCCATCATTCCGATTCTTAAACGTACTGATCCCAATGCACCGCCAGTATATCGGCTGGTGATTGCTCTTCGAGAACTGAACAAATGTATTATACCACAGTTCCCTGTGGTCCCCGATATCTCATCCCTATTGACTGCCATTGATTCAGAAGCAACGTTCTTTACTGTAATTGACCTCAAGAACGCCTTCTTCAGCGTGCCTATTGATCCAGAGAGCCAATATCTCTTCGGATTCAGTTTAAATGGACGCAGTTTCAAATTTTCACGCGCACCTCAAGGATTCACAGAAAGCCCCAGCATCTACAGTCAAGCACTGAAAAGACAACTAGATTGTATTCAAATGCCAGTTGACACCGCTTTACTGCAATACGTCGATGATCTACTGATCACCGCACGAAGTGAGCCCGAATGTGAACAAGCATCACTGACAGTTTTACATTTCCTGGCCGACAAGGGACACAAGGTGTCTCCTTCGAAGCTACAATTCTGTGTTCAGCAAGTTGTGTACTTGGGTCACTTGCTGTCCAAAGTGGGGAGACAGCTCACTCCCGATCGCATTCAGTTAATTGTAAATATGCCACAACCCCAGACACAGAAGGAAGTGCGGGCCTTCATAGGCCTCACCTCGTACTGCAGACAATGGATTCCCCAGTATGCATTTCTAGCCAAGCCACTCATTCAGTTAACGACGCAGGAGGCAGCGACTTCGACTGCCCTCCCTTGGACTCAAGAACATACACAAGCTTTTGAAGAATTAAAGAAAGCTTTATGCCAAGCACCAGTTTTAGCGACACCATGTTACAGCAAACCGTTTACACTTTTTGTTACAGAACGTGATGGTACAGCGTTGTCTGTCCTCACTCAAGATCAAGCAGGTTCACATAAGCCTTGCGCTTATTTTTCAAGTACATTGGATTCAGTAGCTCAGGCACTCCCGGCATGCTTAAAGTCAGTAGCAGCAACAGCGTTAGCAATCAGACAAAGTGATTCAATTGTTTTAGGTCATCAGTTAACAGTTCAAGTACCACACTCTGTAGAGGTTTTGTTAAACAGAACCCAGACTCAGCACTTAACTATAGCACGACTGACAGGTTATGAATTAACGTTGTTCCAGCCACACATAGAAATCAGACGCTGCAGTATCTTGAACCCAGCAACACTGTTACCTACAAGTATGACAGATCCAGCCCCGCATGATTGCATAGAGATCATTAATGCAGTAACAAAACCCAGACGAGACTTAACAGATGTTCCATTGACAAACCCAGACCTGACACTTTATGTGGATGGTTCATGCATGAGAACAAGTACAGGAGAATTAGTGGCCGCGTATGCCGTGACCACTGAAACTGAAGTTAAAGAAACACATCGTATTGACACACTGTCTGCTCAAGCAGCAGAGCTCATCGCTCTGACCCGAGCTTGTATACTAGCCAAGAACAGAAATGTTAACATATACACTGATTCCCGTTATGCATTCGGAGTTGTACACGACTTCGGAGTCCTCTGGCAAGAACGAGGTTTCCTGACCTCTCATGGGGCCAAGATACAACATGGTCCCCTCATTCAAGCACTGTTAGAAGCAATACATTTGCCCTCGGGCATATCAGTCATGAAGTGTAAGGCACATACTAAAGTCACAGGTTCTGTTTCCCAGGGTAACGACCTGGCAGATCAGACAGCGAAACATACAGCATTAACTCACACTCAGATAGCTGACATGACAAAGACAATAGTACCGACAAAGTGTATGGCAGTCAAAGATCCCGCCCTAGACGTAATTGATATTCAGACACATGCTACCCCAGATGAAATAAAGAGATGGATTGAACTAGGAGGGATCCAGACAGATCAAGGATGGATGACGAAGGGAAAATCTACATGGTTTCTCCCCGACTCTATGGTTCAAGTCATGATTAACACAGCACATAGCCCAGCACATCTAGGAGAGAAAGCAATGTTAGACAGTTTACAAAATCTCTGGAGCAATAAACACTTACGAGCAGCCGCGAAACAGAAAGTGCGTACGTGCATGATCTGTTGTCAGTTCAATCCAGGTAAAAGCGTCCCTGTAGAGCAAGGTGGATTTCATCCTCCCGATCACCCTTTTGAAGTCCTCCAGATGGATTATATCCAGATGGACCGTTGTCGAGGTTTCAAATATGTCCTCGTAGTTGTTTGTGCACTTTCCCGTTGGACAGAAGCTTACCCAGTATCAGATTACACCGCCCCAACCACTGCCAAGCAGCTGGTTCGTGAATTCTTCCCACGGTACGGTTTGCCCCGTGTCGTGTATTCAGATAACGGACAGCCATTCTCATCCGAGTTGATGAAACAGGTTTCCCTTTTGCTAGGATATCAGTGGAGGTTCCACTGTGTCCGACACCCCGAAGCCGCAGGCCTTGTAGAAAGGCATAACCAGACATTAAAGACCCGACTTGCTAAGATATGTCAGGAGAAAGGGGTCGACTGGATAGTCGCCCTGCCAGTGGCACTATTCTACATGAGAATGGTTGCCCATTCGAGATCAGGGCTATCTCCGTACGAAGTGGTCTTTGGCAGACCACCGAATATGTGGGGGACGCCCATTCCGAAGAAAATCACTGATGTTGATTGTAATATGTTGACAGATTACCTTGCCTCCTTGATGTCTGCACTCCAATCATGTCGTTCACAGGTTGCCGCAGCCTTCCCTGACAACACTGATGTAAAGCCACATGAGGTCCGTCCGGGGGACATAGTTCTCGTCCGGAACTTCGACCGGAAAAGTCCGTTGGAGCCCCGCTGGAAGTCCCCGAAGACCGTTCTTCTTACTACCAGGACCGCCGTCAAATTGGAAGGAAGAAAGGGGTGGGTCCACACGAGTCATATTAAGCTTTGCAATGAACTGAAAAATGAACTGAAAGAGGACTCCCACTCGTCCACCCCCACCAAAGACTGTATCAAAACTAGTGACTTTGAAGTACCTGAACGAGAAAAAACTCCCCAAGAAGAATATCGTATGAAACTCCGATCTAGCAAGTCAGACAGTTTAATTGTTTAAGTCCTCCCCTAGGTGAATCGGTTAAATAGTTTCTGACATGTATCCCCTAGATCGAGATAGAGAGAGAGAAAGACGAATTAAGAAGCGTGCTTATTGTAAATCACTTCGTAGTCACTGTATAGTGACACTATTAATCATGTTTATTCTGAGTATCTTAATCATTGTTGTTAGCATTCTGCTACCTATCTACTGGCCTATTTTCAGGCGTGGGCAATCTGTTTACAATGTCTCTGCTGAACACACTTTTAGTGAATTACCTGCACACGAACTTTCCTACAGACTTGCGCTGCGCAACAACACATTCATTAGTATGTTACACCATTCCCATCAGACTAACAATGCTACAGACTGCTGGATATGTGGCCGACTCCCTCCCTACCAGAATTACAAGGGAGCTCTGCCCCTCTTTCCGTATCCGTTCACTCACAATGGCTCCTGTGGGGCATGGTTTAAAATAATTAACTCCTTAGATCCTGATATTGCTGTTTTCGATGGGGGCTGGGTTTGGGGAAACCTGAATTTGGTCCTGCTCGACGTCTGTTACCCAGATAAGGAGGGACTCCCCACTAGAATAGGAACTGATCTAGAAAATGAAGTGTATGGATTAGGTAACTACACAATTAGCCTTATGATCCTTACTGTAGAATCCGGGGCTGCACCAGTTCTGCCCCATATGCTAGTATTACCCGTTACTGGTGAATTATGTGTCCGAAAGAAAGGTTCAGTACACTTAGGTCATAGTAAATGCACTACTGTGGTCGAATTCAGTGATCATGGTAAATCGTCCTTTAAAGCTATCAGTCATTCCTATTTTGTTTGTGGTCATACCGCATACATACGTCTACCTCCAGATTGGGATGGTACCTGTTACATTGCATTCCTTCTGCCACCTGTTTTCCTAGCTCCCCCTGATTACCATAGAAATACAAATCTAGTAAAGAATAGACTCAGAAGAGATATCCCACTTGTCGACTACACAGAAACGGCATGGGAACAGTACACTGATTTTAATAAAGGATTCTTTTTCTTTTTAGGACCTGTCCAAAACAGTAAATTAATACGTAGATTAACTAGAACACTTGAAGCAGTAGTACATGAAACTGCCTCCGCCTTAGGTAACCTAACAGAGGAGCAATCTGCTATACGGGTTGTTGTCCTTCAAAATCGTCTTGTAATTGACGTCATCTTGGCAGATAGAGGTGGAGCCTGTAAGGTCATCGGGTCAAGTTGCTGCGTTTTCATCCCACAAAACGCGCCATCTGTCTATCAAGCTATTACCCGTCTGCATAAAATTGCAAATCAGATACATCAGAATCCAGGCACCTGGACTTGGTCCGGTTGGTTCTGGACAACGTTGTCCGCTTGGGGATGGAAGATCCTATCCTTCCTAGGCATTGGCCTTGTCGTAGTATTCAGTTGCTGCCTGTGCCTACAGTGTGGGCCGGCAATATGTGGACTGTGTGCCACATCATGCATTGAACATTCCAGTTTTCTCTCAAATAGACAACGGAAGAGAGATGAACAAATTATGTTGCAAGAACAAACTGATCAATTTATGATGATTGATATATCATGAAGGGTCCCGTAGGGAACAAGGAGGGAATGAGGAAAATAAATTTTATGGTCAAGTTATGTTCCCTATCGAAGACCCCACCGTCTCCATGTACGAGTTAAAGTGCATGTAACTTCCCTCCTGTGCCAGCTATGAAGACGCAAATACATTTGCGTCCAACGTTAACATGTCCTCTTTCAGACCCACCATGAATGGGTTAAATGGTCCGTTCCTAAGTATGCTAGGCCAACGTCTTTTTGTAGTATACTTCTACGTTTTTCAGCTCTAGCTGAGTAGGCCCTGAATTTCTGCCACCGAGCCTCTTTTCTGGCTTCTGACTCCAAGGGCCTCTGCCCAGGCTGCCCCTGTACTCGTGAACTCTGACTTACTTTCAGCGCGGCCCCTCGCGCTCAGCTCAGCCTGCTGCCTGCCAAGATTGACTATAGCCTTCGAGTTATCTGTTCCGCTCCTCGAAAATACATTCCTGCCTGCTAGCTCCAGTAAACATCCCTTTTCAGCTGCAGAGCCAAAGGGCCGACCTGTCTCCGTGCAAGTAATTCATAGCTCCTGTTGCCATGCTTCCATGGAAGGCCCGTGCCCCCACGCTTCTCATACAGACACTCAGGCGCTTATACACGCACTCACAGCAAGTATAGAATAGCTTCTGCCCCAGAGACCTTTCCGCCCAGATAGCTTAGTTCCTAAACATCAGATATCCGATATGATAGAAGCACAAGTTGATCTGACATGCCAGACTTCTGTCTCTTTCCGTCAGTGTAAATGTCAAGTCCCCTGCACCCTCCGACTCCATGTCATTCACACGTCATGCAGCTGCGCGCGCATCCAAGTCTCCGATTTCTGCTGACATTGCAACATTTCTGTTAGTGCCACCCTTTTGTGACACCTACCTGTGACGTTTCTAGCACACACCTCCAGTTCACGCCTAGTCCACGCCTTTTGACTACATACTAGCAACACGTGTATACTGTTATCTTGTCTTCTCTCAGCTGTTACGCCTACTATGACTGTATCTTATGGTATGAATTAAGTATATAAGCTATGTATTGTCAATAAACTGCAGCGCGCTCACTCTATCCCTTCTGACACCCCTGTGGTGGTCAGAACATGATATCCTTGTCATGACCATTCCTTTTTAAGGAATAAAACCCCTAAGAACTCTAACACCACGGACTCTGTCTTTTTTCTTCCGATCTGAGTTATTATTGATTAAGTACTTACCTTGCATAGAAATTAAGAGAGTAAATTAAATATTTACATCAGTGTAGTGTAGGGTCGTATTTTAGGGTTTAGGGTAGTGGTGGGGGTTCATGCAGGGTAGTGTTTCAGTGTAGGGAATGGACTGGGGTAGGCGCAGGGTCATGCTGGGGTTAGTGTTGTGGTGTATGTGTAGTGTAGGGTAGTGTTTTAGTGTTTGGGTTTAGGGGCAGGACTGGGGGTCAGGGTAGGATTGTGCAGGTGGTAGTGTTTTAGGGTGTAGGGTATTGTTGTGGTGTTTTGTAGTGTAGGGTAGTGTTTTAAGGTTTAGGGTAGTGTTTGAGTGTGGAGAGTGGGCTGGGGAAGGGGGAGGGTCGTCCAGGGGGTAGTGGTTTAAGGTTTAGGGTAGTGTAGTGGTGTTTGAGTAGTGTAGGGAAGTGTAGTGTTTGGGGGTTTGGGTAGTGTTTTAGAGTTTGTTATGTGTAGGGTAGTGTATTTGTATTTAGTGTAGTTTTGGGGTAAATGTCTGTTTGTGTTACTAGGCAAATTTTTAGTTTGTATACATTAACACTTGCAATGCAAAGGTATGCAAACTAAAAACTTGCGTAGTAATGGTATTTGCTAAGTAAAAACATCGTAGTAAAAAGCTGCGAAGTAATGGTATTCGAAATAATGAGTCATATTTGGTTGTAAAAGACCAAAGGCCATTGAGTGAGAAGGTTTAGACTGAGTAAAAATCACACAAGTAGATACACACTGATCCACTTCTTCACCACTCATGGTCAACGGAAAGATTGAAGGAATAGCTTTTAAGATGCATGTTTCCCTTGATGGCCGGCACTCAAAATATATTGTGACATAAGTGTAACACTGTTTTCAGTAGTTAAGTAGCAGGAATATAGAGAGAGCCTCCTTCAAAAGATAGTTTATCTCCTTTTCTCCTTTTCTGATAATGAAATCTTTAAAATCATTACACAATTTTCATAATATGAATCCTTCCTTCCTTCCTTTTTATATATTTTGGCCTGACAAGGCCATAAAAGCACAGATAAAAACATATAAGATACAATTCAGATAATGTAACATTGTCCAAAGTTAATAAACATACACTAATTTAAAATTTACCAAGAAATAAACGAAAGAAGAATTATAAAACTATAAATCGCACTACTCCCAAATCCATATGGAGCGGTGTAAATGGAGCGCTATTCGGGAGACCCAGGAGTTGTCTGATGAAAGAATTCTCGATGTTAGAAAGATGGTCTGATGGACGAAAACCCCAGATTTGTGCCCCATACAGGGTGGCCCCCCTAGCTTGGGTCTTATACACTTCTAGAACTGGCCCAATTGTCTTGCTTGTGCACTTCCTCTGTAACTTTACTAACCCCCCGTGGTCTGGACTAATCTTAAACTAACTTTCTTTGTTTGTACTCTCCGCTCCATTTTCTCAGTCAGTGATAATCCCAGATATTCACAGACTGAGACTTTCTCCAGGAATACTCCATCCAGATGGGGGTTGGGGGGGAGATTTCCCTGCATTAAATACCATATATTTTGTTTTCTGGATGTTTATTGCCAAATCCCTGATCTTGCAAAACGAGTGAAAGATATCCAAAACCCTCTGTATTCCCATAGGGGGTCTAGACAGTAGGAGGGTATAGTCCGTGAACATTATGGCAGGTACCCTGCGATTCACCAACCTAGGTGCGTCTATATCCCCCCGCTATCAGAGCATCCACTAGACCATTTATAAATAAACAGAAGAGGGTAGCGGCCAAAACACACCCTTGTCGTACTCCCCGCCCAATGGGAATAAGGTCAGTTAGTTCTCCGTTGTTTCCAAATATAATTTGAGCAAAGTTATGTTTGTGCAATCTTTTCAGATTGTGATAAAGATATGGAGGAATGCCCTGGTCTAATAGAATTGTCCACAATTTCTCCCTTGGTACTAAATCGAATGCTGGTTTTAGGTCAGCAAAGTTCATTAGAGGCTGCAATCCTCCATGATCACTGTCTTCCAGCGCAATATTTGCAGCCTGAGCACTTGATCTATTGTTGACATTTTTGCTCTAAAACCGTCCTGGTAAGGGCTAAGGATGGAGTGTTCTTCCACCCAAATTTGCAGTCGGCCCAGCAGCACTCTAGCATAGATTTTTTGAGTAACATCAATGAGACTGATGGGCTGATAATTTGCCGAATGGAGTGGTTAGCCCTTTTTTTAAATCGGAATAATTTCCGCCCCCAACCAAGTCATGGGAATCAACATTCCCTGGAGAATGGCATTAAATAAAATCCATAGATACGGGGCAGAGATACTAGGTTTGGTGCGGAAAAGATCGCCAGGTATCTTGTCTAGACCTGGAGTTTTTGCAGGAATTATCCTGCTTATGGCATCCCTCAACTCTTTTATGGAAATGTGTGGGATGTAAATGCTGGAAAACTGGCCCTGAATGTCTACACAATTGACTTGCCCTTCCTCACCTTCTGGTTTGGAGTATAAGGACTGGAAGTGGTTCATCCATACTACTGCCCCTAGATTGGGTTCAATAGCTGTTTTACCATCCTTGGAGCCTGTATTTATCAAGTTCCAAAAAGTCCTCATGTCTCTGTCTTTTAGTGCATTGCTCAGGCTCACCCAGTTATCTTCTTCCCATTTATTTTTAGCTAGTTTAATACTGCTTTTGTATGCAAGCCGCTTAGCTTTTATTTGTGGCTTATCATTAGATTTGATTGGCAAAATAGGGATTTTCTTTGCTTTGAGACAGTTCTTATAATACCAAGATTGTTCCAATGTCACTTTTCTTTTGGTACTGGCGGTGGGGAAAATGAAGTTACCCAGGGCGGCTACTGAGCCTTGATGCTTTTCCTCAATCTCACTAAAAGAGCCTGAGGAAGCAATTGTGTTACTCGATTGTATTGCAATATTCAGGAACGGTATAACGGTTTGGTAGAGGGAGGCTAACTTATCTTGCAATTGTCAAAATGTGCCACCTCTTATCCTCCTCCTGCAATTAGTAAGAGTTTTACCATCGGTTGTTTGGGTTTGGGCATTTGGAGCTTCATCACGGACGGCGAGAACAGTTGAAGAATCAGGGCATTGTGGTCACTGTCATGTCCAGGCTCAATTCTGAAGTCGATTATCAGGTACCAGGATTTTATGTTCACCAGGATATAATCTAAGCTAGAGGGACAACCCACTCTGTTATAGGCGAAATTGGACGGGGAGTTGGATTTAAAATGCCAATTGCAGGCCCTTAGGGAATATTTCAGTGAAATGGTATTCATTTGAGTTGCACGGGTGTACAAGCCCATGTTGGGGGCACATTCGGCTCCGGAATATCCCAATACAAATCCTCATCATTAAGATTACCTGTGTCTAAATCTTTTAAGTTCGTACTGGCAGTTCAGATCGCCACCTAATATTATAATATTGTTTCAAGGATGGTTGGCAAGAAGTATGATAATAGGTCAAGGGTAGCAGACTCTTGGACATATCCCACCGGGCGTGAGTACACATTTATCAGTGCTATCTTAATCCAAGTCTGATAACTCAGAATGACACATAAATGTCTCTGGTAGATGTATCTACTTGTTTTGCTATGCATCCTAGAAAAGTGGCAATCCGTTTGCTGAGCCCCCCGCAGGTCTTCCCCTACCTCCGCATGTGGCTGCTATACTAAAATTCACAAATCCTAATCCATGGGTAGGCTCCCTAGCCCATGTTTCCTGGAACATACTGACATTGTTTTCTTGTATGAACAGCTCCCAGTCCAGGTTGTCCAAGTTAGAAGAGAGGCCAGCTAAGTTCCATGATAGTATTTGGAGCCTGGGGGTAATAAAGTGTAACTGGCTGGGGCCCTCACACACCATGTCTAAGAGCCTCAAGCCAGTCCTAGCAGTAAGATGGTCAGCTTCTAGAACTACCGGGGGTGTACCTTCTTTGTTGGAGATGTTATGGGTACTAGTTATTTCTATTCTTAGATCCACTACCACTCCCTCTGCTCCATCTGCCTCTTGACCCATTAATCTGGGCTTACCAATAGAGCTATGGATTTGGTCTGTATTAATCAATCTGTGGTAGAACAGGCATTCTTGACTTCTTTTAAAAAGAACAAGATCAGAAAAAAACTATTTTTAGGGTAGCTTAGGTTGTAGTGCAGTCCTGGAATTTACTGCATATCAGTGAGATAGGGTGTCAACTAATTTGTTATCTGAACCTGGAACGGAGGTGATTACAAAGTCGTATCACAAAATAGAGTAAGCCCAACTGGCTTGTCAACTGTTCCTTGAATAGTAATAATCCACATTAACGAGATATAGAGCAAATAACCATAGTAATAGATATTGAGAAATGTAATTATCTATCCCTATAAAGGTATGTGTGACTGAAGCTGAAACCTGAATCCTTTTAATCAAAAGATACACCTAGATAGAAGGAGATGATTTGGAGGATTAAGAAAAGACCCTCGAATTGATAACAGAGGAATATAACTCTAATAAAACTTTTTTTGAAAATAAGGTATGTACAATTAGAGTACATTAAGGAATATGCTGTTGTAGCTATATACTTAAGTTCACATAGATTTATGCCAGTAAATGTGATCTTACATAACTCAGAACCAGAAAACCACTTAGAAAATGTGCCTTGAAACACTGTTTTGTTAAACAAACGCTTGGTTAATGTATAACTCTTTTAGAGTAAATATAGGGAAACAGCAAAGTGTTAAATGAACTATGTGATCAATGTATCTAATTGTATGTTTTTTTTATTAAATAGAATCTTGTCCTGATGAAGGTGTTATCACAAAAACCGAAACGCTGCGTCGACAACCTGTATTTTATTGTTCCTCATGTGAACTGACACATTTTTAACTTTATACTGTGGCACTGTATTTTGTAAATCAGACATTGTATTGTATTGAATAAATTGTACAACTTTTTTAATATTGCTTTGATTGTATTTTAAATTTTTACATTTTGGATTTAATGCGTGGTTGAAATTCTAATGGGTTCTTGAGTTATGGAGGTACATGCATAATTCTCCATTGTTTGGTACATATAGGGAACAGTTCAGTTTTATTGTCAACTGTTCCAACACTAATAATTCTGCAATACCTGAAGCTTCCAAAGATCTGTTTTTATTCAAATGGGATATCGGGATTCTACCAGCAAACTTCTCCACTTTAAAAAAGCCTTCTTTCAGTTTCAATGACTCCTGTTCGATAACAGAATAGTTTTTTTCAGAGTAGGACAAATGTCTACAGTAGTAGTAAAGTGCATGTTCCAGATCATTGTATCTTACAGTAGGAGTAACACTGCATCAATGGCTCTTTCCGAAGTTAACAGTCATGATAATGAATCTTTTAGTTGTGCCAGAAAATCTAATAATAGGTGCAAATGCTTTCTTTAAAGCATGGAAAGCTTGTTTAGTATTTGAATGCTGCAAAAACCTGATTTCAGACTTTTTAAATTCTATACACCAGAGATACACCATGAATACTCAAGTAAATGGCAAATAAATGGGCTATACACTTTGTAAAATCTCAAGAAAACTATGCATGTCCTTCACAGAAGATGGCTAATCCAAAACTCTCTTGATTCTCTTTAGATCTATTGACAGTCCTACAGATAACAATAAGAACCCCAGATACTTTGCGTCTATTTGGTCAAACAAGCATTTATCAGGTTTGAAAGCTAAAAAATATGTTTCAGTCGTTGCAGAATCTCTTGAACATACTGGTGATGTTCAATTACAAATCTGAAAAATATGAAAATATCATCCAAATAAACAATTACTTGGATATTCATGTCTGCTAACATTTTGTCCCTGAAGCTTTGAAATATGGAAGGTGTGTTGCTTAGTCCCAAAAACATTAATACGTATTCAAAATGCCAGACTGGGACCCTTGCCTTTTTGTCCCAACACCCTCAGAAATCACGTTTGGTGGAAACCTAGAGAAACTTTACGGATTCTAATGTGTCTTTTATCAGTGGTAATCAATGGAAAAGGGTACTGTTCTTTGATTGTGACTTTAGAAACTTCTGTAGTTAAGACAAGGCACTAAAAGCAGAGGAGCCCCACAGAAGACGTAGATGATGTAATCAATCCATATGACTGAATTCTCATCTAGATATTGTCGAAGGACCTTCTTCTCTGGTCCAAAGAGAGAGTTCATTTGACCGTAGGGAATCTCCACACCAGGAACCAAGCCTATTGCACAATCACAGCAGCAATGAGGGGATAATTAATTTGTCATTTCTTTCTTGAAGACATCAGAATAATTGTGATTGAGTGGAGGAATCAGGGATAGGTGGAATATAACAGATTCTGCCTTTTCTTTTTTCTGTTCAAAAGTTTTTTATTAGGAGCTTAAGAGATATACAGCTGAACAAAAGCTAATAGCAGAATAAAGAGTACATACGTAAAGGATAAGCAAAACAGTAATAAAAGTTGGCATATGGAGTTGTGGCAGCATTATTTACAGTAAATTAAATAAAACATAATTATACGGTATATTAAACATACAAGTATACATAGGAGAGTTGTATCAATTATTACATGACGGTAGGCATACAAAGACATAGATTGATAACATTACCACCACAGCAGGCTAGTTAGGGAGGTAAAAGAACGAGATGTTCGCGAGGCTAAGATGTTTCAAGGAGGCTTGTGTAGGTCAAAGTATACATCTAGTGAGGACCAGAGTCTCCTGAGTGGCGGACGCCACGGGGTTGAGGCGAGGGCTATGTTGTCAGCCCCTCTTAAGTTGGTGACCCAATTAAGCCAATGGGGGAAAGAAGCTTTGTTTGTGCTTTTCCAATTATTGAGTATGATTTTAACCACAGCCGTCAGCAATAGGTCGAGTAGGGCTTTGTCATTATGTCATTATCATTGAGAGTGAACCCCTCCTTACAGACATCAAAAATAATAGAGACATTGCGAGTGTTTCCTTCAGGGACACACGAGTTAAATTAGCAGCGTATGCAGACGACATCCTAATAACAACGGAAGACCCCTCTAACTCCATCGCTGGGCTTATGTCCTCAATTGACAAATACTCCTCCCTACCCGGCTACAAGTTAAATAGAGATAAATCCGAGGTAAAACCCCTAAATGTCTACACCTCTAGAGAAGTGTTAGGCGACTCTGGTCTATCTTGGCAAACTAACGTGATTAAATACTTGGGGATAGAATTTACAGATGACCTCTTAACTACCCTTAAACATAATGAGAACACGACCCTGGCCAAAATCAAACGACTGCTTGACGGTTGGTCCACCCGGTTCATCACTTGGTGGGGTCGTATTGAAACCATAAAAATGATGATATCCCACTTAGTCAACTACCTCATCACAATGCTTCCACTTATGCTTTCCAAAGAGTTTCATAGTAGATAAGACAAACTGATCTCTTCCTTTCTATGGCAGGGTAAGAAAGCCAGAATTAGCTTAAAGAAACTACGATTACATAAAAACTTAGGGGGAGTCAACTTGGCAGACTTCAAACTATATCAAATTGCCTTTTTGGCAAAACAAGGATGGTACTGGCTAACCTCACAGACGGAGTATACCCCGGTGTGGCTTTCTGTAGAAAGGTCCATTTTACAAGGTCTCAACCCCTGCGCCCTGCTCACCATTAAACTCCGTCCCAACTTAGGCTCGGGCCCTATATTCAAAAACACCAAAATGGCTCTTCTCCAAGTTAGCAAACACTTACCACATCAATTCCGACATTCAAATTGGGAATCGCTCTGGCACAATGCCGCCGTAACATGCAAAGGGAAAACTCTAAACTACTCATCTTGGATAGAAAGAGGTATACTATTCCCCCACCAACTCACCGAAAACTCGCTACCACTTACCTTTAGTGAACTACAGAACAGATTCCTCCTACACCACATAGAATTCTATAACTTTTTACACATTAAAGTAGCACTAGCAAAAGCGGACCTGAAGGACGTCACCCCCTCCCTCCTCGGCTTCCTCACTTCACTTAACAAACTTGACCACCAAGTCTCCAGAATATATAAACTTATTCACCCACAATCGTCCTCCCTAACCAAACCACTCCAGCTCTATTGGGACTTGTTCTCATCCACACCTACCTCGGAGGCAGACTGGGCCAGAACCTGGGAATCCACCACTCGCCACAAAATAAGCCCTACACTCTCACAAACCAAGTTCTGGCTACTTCATAAGGCCTTCTGGACACCTAGGAGGCTCTTTCTGCATAAACTCAAAGACGATGACACATGCTGGAATTGCAATGGTGGGGGAGGGGACCTTGAACACTTAATATTCAGGTGCCCGTGCGTCTCCTCCTATTGGGACAGAATCTTTGATCTCATATCAAAAGTCCTACAGATTCTGCCTTTTCTGAACAGCTTGCCTTTCCTTTGGATTTCCGTTGCTCAGATTAAAGAAAATGTTGAACATAAAGTTCTGAGCTGAGGGAGATTACTGCCATAGACCAACTGAGGTACTGGTTGTGGTAGTCTAATCAGGGAATGTCAAGAATCGCAGGATGATTCCGAGTAGCTTTTAAATCAATAGAAAATTCTTTGTGGTAGTTAAATAATGTCACCTCCAAGGGTATAGTATATTGACCGACAGGTCAAAAACTAATGGAGTTTCATATGCTGAATTAACGATGTCTACCATGCTCTTTGCATGGTCACGTAAATTATTCCTCAACACCACTTTTTGATCAATGAACATCTCAGTGGCCCTGCAGTCCAGCAACACCATCAAAGTATTAGAGACATAGTTCCTCCAAGACACCATTATTGACTAAAAAAGCAAGTGACCACTTACAATGTTGGACTTGTCCCTTTTTGCAGGTACAGGGTCTTTCAAAGGTTTTGAGGACATCACTTGAGGAATTGGCGACTTACCCAATTCTTCTTTCCTCTCAAAGGATGGGCTTATTTATTTCCTGACAATTATTTCGGCCTACAAACAATTGGTGCTAAAGATATTGACTCTCTGAACCTTCATCCTTCGACGGCATCTCACCTCATTTGACAAAGGCCCTCAAGGTATACCGATTTGCATTTGTGTGTTCAACTGGCACTGTGTATGGGTGCCCTTAACTTTTTGAAGGCACTAGCGTAGGACTTACAGACAGGGGCTGAAATCAAACACTCTTCTTCTCCCCCCTTCTCTCTATAAATTTGTGTTTGATGTATATTGCTGATTTGATGACTTCATTCAATCATGCTTGATGAAGAGTAGGAATTAAACATGTCTTTAATCTTGTGCTTTCCACCTCAATGAAAAAAGGTCAATAAGATTTGTTCGAACCACACAATTTCAGCTGCTAGTTGCTTGAAATGAGTGACAGAAGTTAACTCATGCTGTGAAGCCTACTAAATCTCACAAAAAGCATCTTCTGCTGAACTTTCTAGATCTGGAATCTCAAACATTAGGCAGAAGGCTGGGAGGAAGGCAGAAAATGTATCCAAGATCAGGCCAGCTACAGTTACTAACAGGATAGCACAAGCCAAGGCAGCCTCGGAAAGACTACTAATGAGGTAACCAACCTTTATTCTGTCCAGTGAAAACTGGGCAGATGAAATGCAAGGTGGCTGGCCAAATAGACTAGGGATAGCTGATAGTTTCCAGGGCACCCGGGCCAGCAGTGCTTGTCACAGGACAGTGTTCTCATGTTCTCACTGTGCAGGGCTTCAATTTTGGAATTCTTTTGTTGAATCATGCTCAACAGGACTTAAGTTGGATCCATCTCTCGCAAGTGATATTGGTATTGCAATCTCTCAAGAGCATGTTGAAGGGAGTTTCCGGAACTGAGAGGTCCTATGATTGAAGCTTGAGCAATCTCCTAAGGAAGCTACTTACCAGCTGGTGTACTGTGAACATGCTAGTCTAGAGGGTGCCCTCGAAGAGAAACACCATTATAGGAAAAACTGGAAGGCAGAAAAAAACCTCTTAGGGAATGTCCATAGCAATAGAACAACAGAAGACAGAGAAAATGGGCAGGAATCCAAAATTAAGCTAGAAGCAGGAGCAACAAAAAGCAAAATTCAGGAAGAAGAAGGAAACTGTGGCAAAGGGATGCACTGGAGTCAGAATCCCCAAGAGCGATGAACCCCACCATAAAGAAACTAACCAGAAGTATTGTGACACAGAGATCAAGAGGTCAGCAATGATTAAAAACTACCTTTTGATGTGGAACAATCCACTCTATCCTGGAAGGAGTTCAGCCATCTTAGTTTGGGCTAAGGTGTATGTTTGTAAATAATATTGTGGCCATCTTAGAACGGGAAGGCTAAACCCAACACGGCCTTGCCAAGTCCCTGATGCCACCTGTAGCAAAGAACGCCCCCGGGCCCAGAAAGTGCCCTGCATGCCCCTCTGCAATCTGGCCAAGAAGATTCCAGCAAGATGCCTGATGCCCTGGAGATTCCTAACATGAAGTTTATGATTAAAGTATATACTGTTCCAACATGCATTATATTGTCATTTTGCGTTATTTTTTCATTTAAAACTATTTGTTATATAGCAACAGTGATCCATTTATCAATTTGTTAACCTTTTGTGACTTTTGAATTATTGTTCTAAAAAAAATGTTTCTCTATGTGAACTGAACATTAGATTTTTAAACAGAATTGATATGTCAACAAACTTGAATTCAAAATAGGTGAACTAAGAACATTTATAATCAAGTTGGCTGGAACCTCTATGAGAGGAAGCATTTACAGGCATAGCTGATTAATCAAAACAAATAATATTCTTATCGCAAACAATATTTATTGCAAATATAGACAAATGTCTTTGAGTTGAACATATTGCCTAGAAAAATAATTGGGGATTTGGTACTTAACCTGCAAGTAACAAAATTAATATATACTATAATTTTCAAATGAATTATGCATCCACAATATACCTTTATCATTTGTTTTTGATTTCCAGAATATCAGTCTACTATTGTTTTAATATTTTTTTTTATACTAAGTGGGAGAGTGGATACAAATCTTTCTGCCTGAAGAGTTAACAATGTTCTTAGGTTTCCATTGGTGTGCCATTCAATTAAACATAAATTCGCTGTTGGAACTCGTGGTACCTGCTGCTCACAGTTTTATTTACTCATGCAGTTTCAAACTCTTTGTGATGGCGAGGACTGTAGCAATGTTTCTTGCTTTGGGGTTGATCACATAGAAGTGAAGGTCTGTTATAGAATATCTCATTTTGAAGATAGTGTGTATGACTGCACTTGGTGACTGTGACAATTTGAATTCCTCACACTCTTGGAAGTTGTTGTGTTTTGCTACACTATTGAAAGGTTTACCAGCCATTGTGTGCATAGAGGCTTTCAATGAACATTGTGGCTGGACATAAATTGCCACTGCAGGAGAGGCAAAATCTGTAGAGAGGGGTGAGGATTAATTTTGATAGGTGGCACTTATCAGCTTCAATGTACGATGTTTTCAAAGTGACATTGATGCAATTCGGCCATTCCTTATATGTGTCAGTCTAGTTGTGACATTGGGTTTAGAAGTAATGCTGGAACACCTTCCCCATCCACATCTGGCAATCTCCCACACTGTCCCAGTTCAGCTTTTCAGATGACCCCGGTACTCAACGGAGCCGCCCCTCTTCCCTTCAGTGCCTTGAGACCCTCACAGGTGAGTAGTTGCGCTTTACCAATCCCTAATTGATTGATTGATTTGGAGTTAGTAAAAGTATAAATGTAGGAGTCAAACGGCAAACATTGGCTGTGCCTAAATACCCCTTATCTCCCCAGAAAAAATACCGTGTATCCACAAGCACTCGAATACATAAACAGAATTAAAACAACACTTTAAAATGTTTTCCATATTAAAATGAATGAGTTTCAATAAAAATGACACAATGTAAATTGAATTTTATCATAACAAGTTTCCTTAAATTTCCTTTCTTCTGAGATAGCAGCAACGCGCGACGGGTAAGCTAGTTTCACATATAATGAAAATCAGCAATTAAACTGATTACAGCCACCATATTGAACATTATACACTAGCCTAGTGCTAATCCTCATGAAAGCTGACTCCTATGGACTCAAAAACTTCACAAGACATTTTCTGTGGCATTTTCCTATTAGGGTAGTTGGAAAAATATAAATGCACAATACAGCAGTGCTGAAAACATCACAGAATTTAAACTGCCAAGGTAGTATTGTCTGTACAGTTTCCTGATCAGACATTGTAATTAAGCCTTTTGTCATGGGACAGGTACCATTTGTGTGTATTTGTGTGTACCTCCATCTAGTTCAGCTTTTCAGTTCAAGTATATTTTACTAAAATCCAGCATTTTCTCTCTTATGAACTGTCTTGTCAAACATGCATGTTGTATGTCAAAATATCAAGGTCAGCAATACTGATATCCAACAATATCCATTCCACAATATTGACTACTACGATAAAGTCAAGGTTATTGTATATGGAGATGTATATATTGACTCTTCTGAACCACACACATACTTAATGGGTGATATTTTGTAGTCCATATTGTGGGGTTAATATTGTTAAAAGGTGATATATCAGAAAAAAATATTGTGACACCCTACCAACATGGTAAATGTAAACCTCACAAATTTACTTGTTCTAGTCGGTGATACTCCTTTCAGTTCTTTCTACAGATCTCTCAAAATCAGTGGTATTTATTGCTAGCCAGGTCTAACATGGCAAACCACTGAAATGCATGTTAGAGCCTCTTCTGCTTCCAATTTGTATTACGATGTGTAATAGTTGGGAAGAGAATGCCTCCTACATGGTAAAGAGGCATGTACCTTACAGACTGTGTTGGGATTGCACTTTTAGAATGTGTTTAAACTGCTGCAGAAATGTATTCACATAGAAAATAGCCCGTATTGACAATGTACTTTCTTAAACTTGTAAAAGGATCACTTTAAAGTGCATTTTTAGCTTTGGTAACAGAATGCTTTCACATAGAGAATAACACGTAGGAAAATGTGCTGTTTTAAATGTATATGAAAATAATGTGAAGAAAATGTTTGCACTAGGCTATCAGTCTTAAATGTGCCACTTCAGGTAGGCCCAAAAGCCTTTGCTTTCAACTCTTGCTCACAGCCAAGTAGCCGTTTATTCAGGACATTTTGCCAAGCACCAGCGTCTCGCTAAAGAATGTGCTGACTTTCAGCTTATGTTTCCTTAGCTTCATCACACCATATTAGATCACCTGTACAACAATAAGCCTTGCTGTAATGCATAATGAATAGGCTGTTAGAATGAACTATATTTTAGATATATTTTATGTATGCTTGACTACATGATTGATATTTGTTTCCGCAGATTTAACTAGTCATTGTATTCACAATAGACACTGAATGCAGCTTTTAGCTTAGGCAAGAAGGTTCTCAAGAGAACTTTCCTCTATGTTGCAATGTTCGCAACAATGTTTTACTGTTGTACTGGTGTGAATGTTTACTGTAGGAATTGGGAGAAGAAGCATTTGATGTTGACGACACCATTGGATGAGCAGGTTCCATTGGAGGAGAGAACTGTATGCCTACCACGTTTTGTTACATTATAATGTGATTTTATATTAATAAGTGTTTCTAGCTAGTTTGGGTAGAGACGAGGGACGAGAGAGACTGGACTGACTTTGTTGGAGAGATTCATATTTCTCACTCTGAGACTAAGTGGCAGCCAGAGCCTGATAGCCCTGCTTGTCCTTTAAAAAAAGGAACAAGCATTGGCATAGCCAATAGGTCTCCCCTTTGAGACCTTATACATGTTTAGTTATCCAGTACAATATCCATGGTTCAACAACATCAAGTGTTGCATGAATAAACACTTATAAGGTCCCAAAGGCGAGACCTATTGGCTATGCCAATGCTTATTTTGGTTTATGTTGTCACTAATCAACCTTTTATTGACATTTCTGTAAACAGGACTAATCTGAATAAAGATGTCAAAACCATACTAATCCCTTAAGATAAAATGTTGTTTGGAAAAACTTTCCAAGCGCTCATCATTGACTGTAAATTAAGGTTCTGGATGTTGATGATATAGGCATGACTTGTGTTTTCGTTCCATCTCCATTCAAACCATGGTTGCAAATGTCCATTGACCTTTCAAGCGCCATCAGGATTTCCAAAGGATGAAAATCGGGGTGTTTAGTCTTAAATACCATTTGGTCAAATTCTTTAGGCTCTGTCTTGAGTGACTTGGATGCATGAAGCAGGTGTCTTGACTTTAACTATCAAACCAAACTTGATTCTGCACTGAGGTCTAGACCTTTCCATGGTAAAGCCATGGTCCAGAACCTGTTTTGTGACTTGTAGGGGTGAATCAGGTGTGTTTGTTATCAACATGGGACTACTGTCCATGTCCTGGACTGTTGGCATGAGGCAATAGTGGCAATGTGCCAATATTTGGGAATTAATAGTCCTGAACATATCTTTTTCCTGTATCGCTGCGACTGCCTATCAGACTCACTCTAATGAGTTTCCACAGATGGATGGAGACAAGGCTACCCTTAGAAATCCTGGGAGGAACTTTTAGCTGGGCATTGCTGGTTAGGACGGCCATTTGGTGAATGGTAGGGAGCAATGGGTGCCTCAACAAATACTTTTGTTAAAGGTGAAGGAGTTTTAGGCAGGCCTGACTTTTTGTTTGTCTCCTGGTTGCTACTTCAGGGACCCTTATGACAGTCAGGTGCAGAGACTTAATACTTCATTGTGCCCATCTTTAGATTGTCATGCTAGATGTCAGCATCATCACTACCTGCTGGTAGAGTCCCCACCTTACACAGTCTGTGTCTTTAATGTAACCAGAAAATTACATTTGAATGGAAAGCACCTCAAATAGTTTCCAGGACTTTAGACAGTGACTCCACATCCCCTGTCTGGAAATGAGAATACAATGGGATTTAAACCATTCCACATTGTTTCAACTCCCAGTTCTTCTTGACCAGGGGAAGAGTGCTCTTCAGAGACCTCAAGGAGCTGATTTGAGACCAGGTATGATACCTGCATGACAGTTAAACTTTCAGGGGTGAGGGCACATCACCTAAAGACTGTGCAACCTGCTGGAGAAGTTGTGGGTCTGCCTAGCACCTAAAAGCCTACCTGCTCAGAGAGGACAGGAGAATGATGTCCAGGAAAAAAAGTCAGTCAAGGTCCAAGTGTGTGGTGCACCAAGAAAAAGTTAACTGGCCTTGGGAGTGAAGCTGAAGATAAAGCAAGTTGAATGAAGTCACCTCGTCTCCTGTCACGGTTCATGCGGTGAACTACGTATCTAAACTACATAGCAGGTTAAAGGGTTGCTGTCTAGCACTCCTTCAGAATGACTGAGAAACATGTACGGACACTGCCCGAAGTGTGGCATATATTTCAAGAGCTGTCATCACCACTAGAGTGGAGGACGTCCCCTAGTCTAGAGGTCACAAGTGATGAAAACAAGCACCTGTCAACCCCATCTGACACACCTCCTCCCAACAGCCAGAGTGAGCAGAGAAGGGCTGTCTGTGGTTGTGAACCACAAACGAATACACCTCTGGTGTGATTTCGATGTGCACACCATCTAGCAATGCACCAAGCCGCCTCTCTACTGATCAGGTAAGACAGAGACTAAAAGCAAAATACCAAGAAACTATAACTTGGACACAATAGTATTGACTTGTGATCAGGAAGTTACCACTTGCCGGCATAAATTATTTGGGTTTAACAGCTATATAAACTGACATACATGGTGACTGCTTAGTGAACTCACACCTGTACCTAGTCTTTGCTTATGACTGTATCTCTAATAAGTCACCTTAGATATTGGGGGTACCGTATATTTGGGAGGAGCTACTGTAGGTGGTGTGACTATTAGAGTCCATAGGTGGGATCCTAGAACCTTGAAGTTAAAATCCAACTGTGTAATATTGTGCTTTACTGTAACATTAAAATCCTTTTTTTATGAAGACTAGCACTGTGCTGGACGAAATATGACTGTGTTTCTTATTTTACTCTTTAAGTCTGAATATTTGCTGTCCACTTTACCTCCCTGAGAAGCCTTTGACTGCAAACCCTAGCTATCCAGAGAGTCAAGTGTGGGTGAGAAGTACTCAGTTTGAAGAGCTGCAGTAAGATGGACCTCGAGACCAGGGTTGTGGCTTAGTAGCTCTTTTCTGCCCTATGCCACCCTGATTGGGGTCTGACAGTAAGTCTTTTATGTTTTTAAAAACAAACCTAAACAGTTGTCAACACTGACCTGCACAGTCCTTAATTGTGTTACAATTCTTCAGTTCCTGCAGTTTTATATCTTCAATAGGATTCTCTCACCCTTTCAATTCCAGATACACAACTGCCATCTGAGCTGCCTTGACTTCCCTACATACCCTTTTATTGAACATTATTATATGAGCCATTTTGAAAAAAGGTATAATAAAATTAATACTCTTAAATTATTTAATATTCTGCCTACATAAATTAGTCAGAATCAAAATGTTGGTGGAATGGTTGAATGGTGATTTTCATCTAAGTGGGATGACTCGGCTTGCTCTGCTTCCTGAAAAGCACCACAAATGTTGAATTGTGGTCTAGCCAGCACTGCATTGTCACCAAAAGTCCTTCTGATTGTCAATGGAAGCACTTTTGATTAAAAGAACTCCCCCCAGAGCCTTGGGAACCCCTACCCATAGTAGCCTGGTCTCCACTGGGCTAGCAGAGGTAGATGTACAACAGCCAGCTCACTATATTTTAAAGGAGGCCAAGCGGGTATAAAGCAGGAGGGGTTAAAAGGATCCATAGTGTTGGAGAAGGCATGGGAATTACAGAGTTCTCAAGTTTCCAAAGCCATTCACAAACTACTTATACAGTCCAAATGTTTCCTTCAAAGTTTAGTATTTGCAACCCTTCATCGAGTTGTTAATTCAGGTCTATAAGTATCAGAAAACAAGAAAAAACATGAATTAGCTGGACCCAGAGATCTCTAATAAATATCATTCCAAATAGGTTAGCTGGCCTTTATCTGCCATTAAATTCTATGCATCTGTGTAGCTTATGAACTGTGCTGGGGTCGTTACTTTTTCCCTCTGGACAAATCCCGCCTAGTACACCTCTCTGCCAAGAATCACTGCATCAACCTCTTATAAGTCACCCCACCGCCAGCCCATATACTTCAATCACTTGGCCTACTGCCACATGCCCAACACCCAACCCTGCCCGGCTTGAGCACAAAAAGTAATATAAGCGTTCACTCAATCAAAGAGGCAGCCGATCCCACAGTGGCCTCACCCTGGGGAAATATTTTCTAAATAAAGAAAATGAAGACATCTAAATGGGCAATTATGATAAAACATTTTCTTGACATAGTTGTCAGGCAAACAAAATGCTATTTTGAAGTATAAATCAAGAGCTGACATTGCTGGCTTTCATCAGCAGCTATTAGGCAACAGTGCACCTTCAGAGCTTTCAAAGAGGTTTATAATTCAGGTATTCCACCTCCTCAAATGGTAAAAGCATTAGCTGGGGAGACATGCTGAAGGCTGTCAAGAGCTTTCGTGTGGCCCAATAATATTTGTTTGGAAATCGCGATGTTAAACCATTTAACCTATAAGAGTCTTGAAAACACCGTAAAAGTGGGTTAATATTTTAAGGGTTCTGACTGAAAAATAACCCCTTTGGTTCATTCCTTTAGGGCCTTCATTGCATGTGGCCTGATGCAGTTTGGCACAAATTCCGAGACCCGTGATTAGAAAATGCTGGGGCGATAAATAACTCTTTGACAAGTCTTCCCCAGCCAATGGGGAATAAAAATCGGATATTTGTGCTTTCAGCACCAAATGCCACATTTGCTGGAGTAAAGAAGGCCTTATTTTTCCTTTAAATTTTGGCAGGTTTGACCTACTGAAATGTAATGCTGGGAGTGTGGGTTTAAATTTATCACATGAAGTAATTTCCTTGTGCATAAAATTCTGACACTTATAATTGCCACCCTTGCACAAAGAGATATTTGCTTAGGGACTCGATCATTGGACTTCATGTAATGAGGCCCCTAGGACTCCAGCAACCAGGTTAATGGTAGCTAGTGCCCTTTTTCAGTGCATTATAATATTTCAAAAATCCTATCTCAAATGCCAAAAAACACTCATAATAGGCATAACTAGTCAATGACTAGTCAACCGTTAAATCAAAATCCCCACCTTTCGGCAAGTGACAGGAAAGAAGAAACACTTGGGCACCTGTCTGAGTCTCTTATTACGGCAACAATGTGAGTGATAGTATGTGGTTTTTAACCCCAGCCATATGACTCTCCCAAACCCGTCACTGCATGGTGCTCCCTTGAGCGTGCCTGTACCTTTGAGTATTTGGGTCTCACTCTAAAGGAGAATTTTGGCTGGTCTGTTCGGATCCACAAGAGCAAGTTAAGCTTAAACGCTATGCAGGGGGACTTTTGAAGTGTTTTCAGGGCTCCAGTTTTCAACCTGTAGCTCCGACCATCCAAATTTTTAACTTACAAGCATTTGGTGAGTATATGTATGGGGGAGAACTGTGGGGACACGAGAAGTTCACTGCACTCGAGGTTGGCGAAAACCAATGTATACGATGTTTGGTGAACCTCCCTACCAGTACCCCTCTCCTGTCATTACGGATAGGGGTGGGCGGAATTTGCGTAGTCGCGTTACGCAAAGTTGCGCGAAACGGTAAAAAATCTCTGCAAGCTAAGCAGAATTCCGTGAGCATGTGGAATTGCTTGTTCTGCCCGTTCACAATGATTTTTTCTTGTTTGGGGGCGCTGTTTACGTGCTCGGGGGGACATATCTTGCAAACTTGCCCATGCAGTCGCCAATTGGCGCGGCCATCTTGTTTCACTTGTCCTGACCGCTCGCGATGCGTGTTTCCTGTTCACGACCACTGATATCCAATGGTGTATCCGAATGACGTGTTCGCGATCGCACACTCTCGCGGGATCGCATGGGCAGCTACCAAAATCTCGTGGCGCACGCGAACAGATAGGAAAACTCGTCGGAAAATGCAGGGATCCCGGTAAGTCGCTGCAGCACGCGTGAACACGCATTTTGAAAGCGCGAGCAAGGGAAAAATTCTGCTACGCCATGGTTCGTGGAATTTTCTGCAAATCCGCGTTCTTCTCGGAACGTGGAATTGTCAAAATTCTGCAAATTCTGCAAGCGGAGCAGAATTTACCGCCCAAGCCTAATTACGGCTGGACCTAGGCCAAAGGTCCCTTGCCCATAAAGCAGCCCTTAGATCTTTGCTGTACTGGAGATGGCTGTGAGTCTTAGCGGGCCTTGTTACATATCAGGCAGGATTGGAAGAGCTCTTTCGGCAAAACTGGGGTCTCCAGGATCCCTGGGTTCTGACATATCAAGATCCTCTTGGTTAAGATGGGGTGTGAGCATCTGTGGACTACCCCGCGGAGTTATGATCAGTATGCCAAAGGCTGCACTCTAGGGGATGTACTGGAGGTATAGAGACAGAGAATTGAGTAGGACCAGGAGTCGGTGCACTTTGACACTAGCCTTCTTGGAATTCGAAGCTAACTTCCATATGGGAGAATACAAGGACTCCATTGAATCTGCATTGGCAAAACCCTGTACATTAAATTCGTTTTGGGATATACCACTGCACACTTTCACTGCTAACTGGAGTCCTCTTGGCAGTTAAATAAATCTGACCTGACCTTTCTGTCTTCAGGTGAAAGAATCCATTAATTACATATTATTTTTCAGTCAGCGCCATTCAAATAATAGAAAGAAGTGGATTATTCCACTCTGTCGGAGTATGGGGAATAGGGACTTTAGGGTTGTCTCCAGAATTCTTAGATCCAGCACAACACTCTTGATCGTGTTTGCTCTGTCCAGCTTTTTAATGGGAGTATCGAGAATCATACAGGGTAGAGTTGGCCCCTGAGATCCGCACTGCATTGTCTAGTGTTGTTGATGAGGTGATTTATGCAAGGTTTTAGCCCTACCCTCTACTTTATTGACCCTCCCTAATGAGGTGCTACTGGAATCCAGAAGTAAAAGCCAGTGGCTTCAGCCACACTGTGAAATTCCATGACTAGTGATGTTTTGTGATCAAGCTGTTGTATAAGTAATGTTGATCAATAATTTTTATAATGGTTTTAAGGATTTTAACGATTTTATTGTTTTAATGTTCTCCCCTGAATTCTATCTATGTGCACTGTTATGGCAGAATGTACTGAATGAAGAACATGAATAGAGTCATAGTAACAGAAAGCAGTACCCCCTTTATGATATGTGGCAAATGGCTATTTTTCACAGATTAGCTCAGAGAAACGAGAATAGGGCATGATGTCTCAATTGAGGTAAACAGCGTTTACAATGTATGCTTTAGATGGCATGTCATTACAACGCGAACCATTACATCGCAACGACTTGCTGTTGGGGGCAGAAGGTGTTGGATTTACAATCCAACACCTTCCGTGCTGTTGCAAAAAGTAGAGTAGGAATAGTAAATTATACTATTCCTAAGTACAGCGCACCCTCTACAGCAAGTCTTTGTAACGACTTGCAATGTAATGGTTTGCGATGTAACAACGCGTTCGTTGTAACAACTGTGTCGTAATGGCATGTGAACTAAAGCATGCGTTGTTAATACATATATTCCTCTAGTGATGCAGCTGGCCCTTTAAACACTAGCCAAAGAGATCCAACAGATTTCTAAAAAAAATGTTCTTTCATCCACTGGTTCAAGGAACTCAAAATGTAAAATCCTTTGACTTTTGGGACATTAGGAATACGTTTACATCTAATGAAAGAGAAAAAGACATTTGGCTCAGAATCTGATTACCAATAGAAACCTGAATCACCAAGGTATTGAAGTAGAATTTGCTAATTTACCATCTCGTCCCTAAAATTCAGAAGTATGATTTCTTTCTTTTCCCACTGGAAAAGTGTTAGGTCCATTTACAAATATCAAAAGGAACAGAGGTCAGCTGGACAACCACAAAATCTGGGATGTTTTAATTAATATTTTTTGTCACAGCATTTCAGCCTTTGTTCACAGGTATGACCATGATGCGACTATTACATTATAAACATTGAGTGAATTACCCTAGATTTACAGCTTTTTGCCCATGAATGAGGAATAACTTGGGGACATGTTTCCACAAAATATTCACATTTATGAGTGAAGAATCAGCAGTATCTTTTTTGTAGGGAGTAAATAGCCATGGATTTATTGTGCTCTAATGTGGCATCACCCTACAAAGCAGTCTTACCACATTTCTAATGTGGTATCACCACATCACTCAAAATCTATGGAATGGGTTGAAATTCATGGTAACTTAATTACCTTACAATTCAACCATTAAATCTATCCTCTACAAGAAGTTTGGAATGAAATTTTTCCACTTGCCTCAGCCACATGCATGTATTTTTGGAGTGTATTTAATATCTTTCCCTCCACATGAAAGCCTTTTCAATTAAACCTCTGCTATGGAGTGACATTTAATGATTACCCAAGGACTTCCGCCAGTTGTGAAACTTTGATGATACAGTGATCATTGTGTCTTCACCCTGTGGCACATTTCCCGGACTTCCTTGTAAAAATTCCACCTTTTAAATGCTGATTACCCTATTTATGATAAAAAGCCACAAGTTAAAATGTTCATCCAGAAACTGTGCAAGGTAAAGACAGCAGAAGGAGTCTGTAAGTACACAACAGAGAGACCTATACATGTAGGAAACAAGGATAGGCATGGAGCCAAGAAACTGGCAGATGAATATCTTCTGAAGTGTCTTTCACAGATGGTTGGTACCACCAAAGCATGGTCTGCGAGGATGACGTGGTGATTGATTCCCCTGCCTGTTATCCCTTCTGTCATCGACGTACAATGCGGTCCACAAAGCACAGGGATATCGCGTAGCCAGAGAACAAGGCGCGCCAAGGTGGAAGACAGTGGTCTGCTTTGTGACTTCTTTCGGAGTCGGGAGACAGGAGAGATTAGCGTCCATTGTGTTACCTGTCGGCAGCCTCTTCAAATCCCTATTCTGCCTGACAAGGAGGTGTGAGGGATTTTGTTCGCACTCTATCCCCACCCAAGGGGAATATGGTTACAGTAAACTGTCGCTCCCCGTGTCTTGGCCAAGATTTGGCATGCCGGGATTTGTTACGGCTTGAGGTGAGCATGCTTCACTGAATCTGATCTGCTCACTCTGCCAAGAGGGAACAAAAAGTACAATGCAAGCAGATAAAGTGTGCATAACTTGTCATTCACCGGGGTTCTTTTGGCTGTAATCTATCTGCTCTTCCTCAGGCTTATCTGCTAAGAACTGCTCTAGACTGGGCAGAGAGCCCTAGCGGCTCACTAATCTGTGGGCTTTTTTTTTCTTTCTTTTTCAGACTTCGGGGCGTATAACTTCCCTTGAAGCGTAGGTATGACATGCTAATTATCTTCCAAATAATTCTGTCATCAGGTGAAAAGATCAAAGGAGCGCATTAGATTAATTAAGCTATAAATGCTCTCTTGAGAGGTTATGAGTCTTTGCATGTTATTGAGTGAGCTCAAAGTACGGGGAAGTCATTATGGCGCGTCAAAGTGAGTTCTAAATGAATTATCTAGTATGTCCAAAAGCAGAACTTTCTGCCCTTCTGTGAAGAGGCAATATTCACTGTGTAGCAGAAATGACATGTGATATGTAAATAGATCTTCAATTTGCTTTGAGACAAAAAAAAAATCACGATTTGTCCCTCAGTATTTCAACATGCATTTTGGCCACTCATGGCAAGCACAAACTGCACACAAAGACAAAATGGACTTTAGATCTCGGGTCCTCCAAAATACGAAAACAGGCTGACTGACAGAAAAACAAGTAAACATGCATCAAAGTCTAAATTTACTTTTGAAATCGTCAAAACCCATGTATGAATGTGCAGATATTGTATCACGAAACGTAAGCATGTCACATCTGGTGGGTGTGCAAAAAAAAGAGACCAGGGAAGCAAATGTTTCTACACGGTAAAGAGGGCTGTGATTTCGATAGCAAAAATGTCATCAGTCATAAATATTGTGGTCTGATGGATTTTGACTACCAATGACAAAGTTGTGCTAACTGTTTTAACTATTCAGATGGGCTGGAAATAGGTTGTCTTGCTGTCTCAACAGAGAAGACATCTTTATTGTTTTGATGAGCTTGCATTGTTGGTTACGCCTTACATTGCCTGTTCAAATGATCCCATTGAAAGATGAACAACAGTCATGTAAGGGGTGTTACAACAATATCAACTATCTATGTATCATCATAGTAAGACCATTGAGGGAAGTATAGACCTACAATTCTTAAATCCACATTTGCTTACCTTGACCATATAGTAGTAAATCTACACTTCCCTCTATATCCTACCTTGATGATACAGTGGTAGCTGATAGTGTGCAGTCGATATCTCGGGTGGTATTTTTCACCTTGATAGTCTAAACATACAACCCATAACATGTGTGTACCATTTAAAATAATGCTTCCCCTCAAATTATAGGAAATTCTCAGTCTATGCTCTGGTCTGAATTTATATGAGATTATGTTAAACTCAAATAAAGGGAGCAGGTTTACTGCAATAGGGTTTGTTTTGATTGGGATGCTATGCCTGGCAAAAGATTTAACATGGCCCTGATCATATCTCCATGTTGAACTTTTGCTCAGTCGCAAGTTTTAACCTCGATTAGGTTACTTGTCAAATGGATCACGGTTAGTCAGTGATCTACTTGGCAGTTGATTAGTAATTGTTCCGACCAAAGTGACTCTGATAGTTGGAAAGAGTACACAAAAAACTTGCTTTCATAAGCAACAGCAACATACAACTCAGTGTTACGTGGACAGATATCAAAACTTTTCTGCGATGCAAAAAAAAGCATATTATATGTATCTGACAGATGGAGCAGGGTCTTGCAGCGGGCTGAAAAAGCATTTTATTTTAGAATGAACCTGAATTTGCAAAGTCTGCGATTTCCCATGAACTCTTTCACACAGGTGTTTAATAATTCCCTTCCAAGGCTTTCGTTTGAGGCAGGCGGTGTTAAATATAGTTTAGACGTTTCGCAGTTCTGTGACAGTAATGTGCCCGGGGTGATTGACAGCTCAGTGAAATGAAGGCTGGTGTTTACATTCCAGCTGTGGAAGTCAAAGCAGCAGCAATGCAAATCAAAGCGATGCTGAGCCTGATGGATGGCTCTGACTGCTTCTGAGACTCTGTCCTCTCTTACCATTAGACACCATTAGACAGCTAGTTTAACAAACAGATCACAAAATGTCCGATATGGCCGTTCTGATCCAAGCCGTGATGTTTATGGGTGTTGAAAGCTATTTATTATTATGTCTAGTATTGGCTCTTTTGTACAATGCAGAATTATACAACACTCTCATATATGTTTGCCCATGTTCCTTACATGGAAAACACATTAGCCAGTGTTGGCAAAGCCAACAGAACTGACCCTGCCTGCCAGTCTTATAATTTTGTTCTGTTTTGTTATTATTTTTATAGATTTATAGATTTTATTTTTGAGGTGCTACAGAGCCATTGCCAATATATATAAAAAAATTGTCTAAAAGCAAAAAAATATTTTTTGACCTCACATAGCACACTAGAACATAGAAGTCCCTGATACTCAAGGGAACTACTTTGTGTGGATGCGTTCTTTGTGAAAAAGTGGAAAACTTTGACACCTAGTTAAATTGACCAGCGGATGAAGGGGACTGACCCATTGCCCCATGCTTTGTGCTGTAGTCGGTGGAAGAAAAATATGAATGACGCAATAAGAGACAAATGGATGAAGAGGGCTGGCTGTAGTTATAGTTGTAATAAAAATCAAAAGGTCTTGCCTAACACCAGACCTAAAAATCTGTTTTATCTCTTACTTGGTCTTTATCAATCAATCTGGATTTATGTAGCGCAGCTAATCACCTTTGAGGGTATTCAGGCGCTGAGAGCACTGCTGCAGGGAGGCTCAGCTGAACAGCCAGGCCTTGAGTCCTTTTCTGAATTACAGCAGAGAGAATGAGGTTTGGAACTGAAGTGGGAGGTCATTCCAGGACTTCGCCGCGAGGTAGGAGAAGGAGCGTCCTCTACTGTTGCTGCCGTGGATGTGGACAAGGCAGTGTGCAGCAGTGTGCATGTGTCTAGAGGGAAGGTGGATGTTCAGGCTGTATGCCGGTCCCTGGTTCTGGAAGGCTTTGAAAGTGTGGCTTCAACATCTCAAACGGGCATCTCTTCTGAATGGAGAGCCAGTGGAGCTTCTTGAGGTGGTGGGTGATGCTGACGGATGTATGATGTTACAACGCATACTTTTACAACGCCTACCTTTACAACACATTTTTTACACCGCAACATCCATTAGAACGCATACCATTAGAACGCATGCCATTACAACAAATTCTTTGAAACTACCTTTACAACGCATTCCACTACAATGCATACTACATTTACAACGCATACCATTACAACGCATAACATTACATCGTATGTAAGGTAAGTATTGGATAGTGTAGGGGTAAAAATTACTATTCTAACTCCAGGGGGTGTAACAGTAGGGTAAGTGTTGGATAGTGTAGGGGTTTAAATTACTATTCTAACACCAGGGGGTGCAACAGTAGGGTAAGTGTTGGATAGTGTAGGGGTAAAAATTCTATTCTAATTCCAGGGGGTGCAACAGTAGGGTAAGTGGTGGATAGTGTAAGGGTACTTTGTGTTGTAATGCTATGCTTTGTAATGGTGTGCATTGTAATGACTGCGTTGTAATGGCATGCGTTGTAGTGGTGTGCGTTGTAGTGTCATGCATTGTAATGGTTGCGTTGTAAATGCATTCGTTGTAATGGATGTTGCGTTGTAAAAGTTTTGTTGTAATGGTAGTGTGTTGTAAAAGTTGCGTTGTAAAGGTTGTTTCCCGATGCTGACAGTTTACGGAGGTCTAGGATTAGTCTGGCCACTGAATTCTGTATTGTTTGCAGTCTCTTGAGGAGGTGCCAGGTGATTCCTATGTAGAGGGCGTTGCCATAGTCAAGTCTGCTGATGACAAGAGCTTGTGTGACAGTCCATCTGTTGTCCATGGGGAGCCATTTGAAGATCTTGCAGAGTATGTGGAGGGTGAGGAAGCAGGCAGACAATATTGCTTTTATCTGTCTGTTCATGGTGGGCCTACTCTCCAGGATGATGCCAAGGTTGCTTGCATGGCCAGTCGGAGTGGATGAGAGTCCTTGTTCTGTAGGCCACCAGGCATCGTTCCATAGGGAGGTGTTGTTCCCAAAGATCAGCACTTCTGTCTTGTCTGTGTTGAGTTTTGGGCAGTTGCCTTTCATCCAGTCGGCGATGCTCATCTTACACCTGCAGAAGTTGGTCAGCATGATGGAGCGATCTTCCGATAACGCAAAGATGAGCTGGATCTCGCTGGTATAGGATATGATGTTCAGACCATGCATTCTGACAACTTTGGCCAAGGGAGTCATGTAGGTGTTGAATAGGGTAGGGATGAGGGATGAACCTTGGGGGATGTTGCAGATGGTGTTCTTGGGTTCCAAGGTGAAGACCGATGTTCTGTGTTCTTCCAGTGAGATAGGGGGCACTCCACTTGAGGGTGTCTCCTTGGATTCCAACATTGTTAATCCTTTTGATCAGGGTGTACTGTGATACTGTGCCCAACACTTCTGAGAGGTTAAGGAGGATGAGGCTCACTGCTTTTCCTTGGTCAAGGAGGGATCTGATGTCATCTGTGGCTGCAATCAGGGCGGTTTTGGTGCTGTGGTTGGTGCAGAATCCAGATTGAGAAGTGTCCAAAAGATTGTTGTTCACCAGGTGTTCTGTGAGTTGGCTGTTGATGGCCTTCTCGAGGACTTTGGCAGATTTTTGCACATTTATGTTTATCGTGGAATGCCAAAATGTTGTAAACATCTATTTATTTCTACCCCAACCACTCTGAAATGTAAGGGGTGTCCAGCGCCACAGCTATCATTGGCGCAACAGGTGCAGATACATTGGGGTACAGAAGTTTAAGGGGCTTACAATGCCCCAATTAAAGGAAGTCAGTTTCTGTGTTTGTTTGATTACAAGTCTTTATTTGGTGAGGATTATGAGCTCCAGAAAAAGTACTACATTTTTGGAAGTGGGGGCATTTTACTTAAGGGGCCTCAGAGCCAAAAAGTTTAAGAACTCTACCTTGGGGAAAGGATGTAGCATTACGGCTAGAGTGGTCGACCTCGAAGTTGGGAAACCGGGTTCAAGTCTCGGTAACGACGATCAACAACCTGTGATTCTGTGCAAATCACGTAATCTTCCCATGGCTATCAAAAAGAAATGTGTTCATCTGTAATTAATCTGGTGCTCATATAAAGCGCTCTGATACCCTATGTCTTGGGTCTAGAACATGCTATGTAAAACTCAAAAAAGGTAGATTCTCGAAGTGCAAGGAGCAGGGTGTTACCAACATTCAGATGTGAGTACATAAGGGCTTGAACAGCAGTTCTGAATTCCTATTCTGGGTGAGTTTTATTTTTAGAAAACAAAGCTGGCACCAGGCCACTTTGAACTAATCACTTCCTTAATTGACAACAAAATTGTCACAGTTCAGGAGTTTCACTTTTGGCGTGCCTTCACACTTGACAACCTCATCTTAAGAGGTCCTCGCTATCTGTCAACATTGTAAAGCTGACTTGTCTCCCTGAACTAATTATATAAAAATAAATAAAAGAATGTTTGAAAGACACTTGAAGAAAACACAACACTAATGACAAACTTACATTCCTTATCATTTCAAAATGTATAAAGCCTCTTTAAAGAACAAACCAAAAAAATCACCAAAAAAAAAGACTTCATAACACCAGGCGCATCTAAAAAGAGATATGGCTCTCAGAGGAATACCATAAGATAATTATGGAATTCCAAACTTGTAATGCTCTACCTCCAAATTCATCACCATACAAAGCCCATGTGATTCCCTAGCAGATACTTCATCTCAGGAGACAAATGTGGGGAAAAATATTTTGTAACAAAACCTAAAGAGTATAAATCAAAGACACTCAGGGGCATATTATCAAGGGATTTATCTCCGCTTTTTTGGCTTTAAAAGCCAAATATATATATATATATATATATATATATATATATATATATATATATATATATATATATATATATATATATATATATATATATATATATATATATATACGTACATATATATATATATATATGTATATATATATATATATATATATATATATATATATATATATATATATATATATATATATATATATATATATATATATATATATATATATAAACACACACAGGTTTGGCGTGCTTAAGCCGTCTTCCACGGCGGGCTCTCGACGGGGAACGCCAACCCCTATAAATCAACACACTCCTGGTTACAGCACTTCATCCATTGAAAAACCAGAGTCGGAGCCCAAATCAGATGCGGTGTTGTCAAGGTTTATTCGGCAAAAGAAACACCCAACGCGTTTCGTGATCCACTGACCACTTTCTCACGGGTGGAGTTTACTTGGGTCAACCTTCATTTAAAGCAACATGCTGTTTTGGATGTTACACACGTGATCATAGACATGGAAAAAATAATGATAAACAAATTATAGCTATGTCGGCAATTTTAAAGACATTATTTCAAGTGAAATTTTGTATCACATCCAGGATTAACGGATACATAAACGGTCCATAATAATAATGTGCAATTCACTGAATATTGCACAGTTTACACCTGTTTTCCAAACTGAAACGAGGTAATTTCATATGCGCCAAAGTTGGCCAGCCCAATTATGCAGTACCATGTTACACATTCACATTAGTACTTATGATGGGTTAGTTAGAGGTCGTGTTGCCCCAGTGGGCAATTCAGTCAATTCCATGACAGACAGGGTATTCAATGGGCTCCAAGTGGACAATAATTGAGACCATATTCCTGGAAAAAAATGAAAAAAAGGGAATAGCTATAGGTGATAGTGATTACATTTGGATCAGTGCACAGTTAAAAACAATTAATTAAAAGCTTTTGAAATTGTTACCAAAAGAAGCAGCAGCATTACAGTTTCACATAATTTAGTCACAATCATTTACGTATTCAGATAGATTGCAAGTTCTTCCCCCAAGTTATGACCTGTCGGTTGCAAGGTATTGTACATAATGATATATTTAGATTCCAGTTTCCGCAAATCTAACCACCTGTTACCTCCCCTTTCATTGCTTTCAATGCTGTCCAGAACACAAAATTTCATGACATTTGGGTTTTTATTGTGTGCATCAGAGAAATGCCTCGCTACAGGGTATTGCTGATTTTCATTTCTTATCGCCCTTTGGTGTTCCAAGATTCTAAGTTTAGCCTGTTTCGTAGTGCACCCTATATAAAACTTATTGCAGGGGCACTCAAGGGCATAAACAACATACTCCGTAGTGCAAGTTAGGTGTTTTGTAATTTTGTGGGCCTCTCTTTCCGTTGACAATTTTATTGACTTGCGGTTGTTGCTATACTTGCAGGCTTTACATTTATGACAAGGGTAGAATCCTTGAATAGGATTGATTTTCTTTTTGTCTTTTATGAGTGTACTGCTCAATATGTCTTTTATTGATCTCGCCTTTCTAAAGGTCAGTGAGGGATTTTCATGGATCACATCCTTCACATCCTGATCAAGTTTAAGAGTTTCCCAATATTTAGTCAAAGATTTACGTAGTTTCCATGATTGATTGCTGTAGGTAGTAATGAAGCGTACCTTCTCATCCACCGTACGTTGCTTAGGGACCAATAAGTCTTCCCTGTCCATAGCAGTAACCTTAGTGAGGGCCTGCTGTATTACCTTTTTGCTATATCCTCTCTCAGAGAATCGTTGGGTCATAACCTGGCATTCTTTGGTAAATCCCTCTGCCGAACTGCAATTTCTCTTGGCCCTGATAAGTTCACCCATCGGGATACTACGTATAAGACTTGGGGGATGTCCACTCCCTGCATGTAGCAGGCTATTTCCGGCTGTGGATTTGCGGAATAGCGTGCTTGTTAGTTTCCCCTTATCAACCTCAAGTTTGATGTCAAGGAACTCTAGTTCTTCTTGGCTGATTACACTGGTAAATTTCAAATTCAGTGAATTAGTGTTAAGGATAGTTTCAAATTCGTGTATCTGGTCGAGGGTGCCGTGCCAAACACAGAAAATGTCGTCAATATACCTCTTCCAGAGGATGACGTGGGCACTGTAGTGGGAGATCTCTTTCACCACTAACTCCTCCCACCAGCCTAGGTATAAACAGGCCAGGCTGGGGGCAAAGCAAGTACCCATCGCCACCCCCTGGGTTTGTCTAAACATTAGTTTGTTGAAAATGAAGTAATTGTTACTCATACATTCCCATATCATGTCCAGCAACATGTTGGTATGTGAAAGAAATGAAACCGATCGGTTTCTAAGATAGAATTTGCATGCTTCTACCCCCAATTCCTGAGGAATGCTGGTGTACAGGCTGGCAACATCAAAACTTACCAGCCAGTACTCAGGACTCCATACAAGGTCCTTGATAATACCCAAAAAGTCTGAGGAGTCCCTGACATATGATGGCAGACTGGTTACAAAGGGCTGGAGGAAGTGATCAATGTATCTGCTGGTGTTCTCATACAGGCTACCAACCGAAGAGACGATCGGTCTGCCTGGAGGTTCCTGTAGATTTTTGTGCACCTTGGGGAGCAAATATAATGCGGGTATTTTGGGATATTTCACATAGAGGTAAGAAAACTCTTCGTCCTCAATTAGACCCCTTGCTTTCCAATCCCGCAATTTATCCCCATATGCATTTTTTGACATGTCATAGTCATCTTTATTCGCTCTGGCATAATTATGTTTATCGGACAATTGTGCCATGCCTTCTTTCAGGTACATATCAATAGGCCAGACCACAACGTTCCCACCTTTGTCGCTATTCTTGATAACCACGTCTGCCCAATTCTCCATTTCCTTTAAGGCCAAATACTGTTTTTTGTTAAGGTTCCAAATCATTTTGGGCTTTACCTTGTCCATATGTCTCATTTCATGTATCATGCCCTGTTCAAAACTGTCAATGTAGCTGTTGGCAATTTGTGGAACAAACACCGATCTTGGTTTGAAACCACTGCCACTGCTCATATTCACCGAGTCCTCAGTACTAACTAGATTAAACAAGGCATCATCGTGTACATCTTCACAACCTGCCAATAATTGAACGGATTGCAACAATTCTGCATCATTCACCGTTAGTGTACTGGGTTTTTCAATCATGCCCTCCTTTCTGATTCGAGATTTATTCGCAAACCATTTTTTAAGTTTTAATTTGCGCGTGAAACAAAAAAGATCAATACGGGCATTTGTAAAATTAAAATTAGAAGTAGGACAAAAGGAAAGCCCCCTCGACAGTACCTCAATTTGTACAGGTGTAAGAGTACGGGAAGAAAGATTTACCACGTTCTTGGAGTTTACTTCCGCGCCGCCTTGCCTCGAGTGACCACTCCTACTGGGCTTGAGACCGCGTCGAAGGATTTGCTGCCTCTTCCGTGTCCTCCTCTGCCTCCTCTTCCACGCCCTTTTGATGGGGTGCCTGTTTGACGTTCCTTGGTCATCAGGGCCACTTCCTTTAAAATTCGGTCTTTTGCTGGAATCACTTCCACTGTGTCTGAGATGTCACTTTCAATTGATTCCGTGTCATCCACCAATACTGATTCCGCCGAAGTTGTCGCCCCCTCATTAGGTACATTTGGCTTTTTTGGCGTGGTATTCTTCTTCGTGTTCACTTTCTTTGTAGCATTCCTTATTTCATCATATCGTTTAGCAAAGGTTAGGATTTGGCCTTTGCTGTAATCGACCTCATCACGGTGAAATTTACGCTGTTTCTTCTCTTTAATTTCTTCCTCGATTTTGTCAAGGCGCTTGTGCATTTTTTCCATTTCCGTGGTGAATTCACTCTCCGTGTATTTGCCTTTTATTTTGGTGACCGGATACCGCGCGGTTTGAGGATTTTTATCATACCCACATTCCAGAACCCTGACCCCGAGTTAATCAGCGAGTGGATGGACAACAATCACGTCTGCTCGGTTAACATGCTTAAGATGTTAATAAAGAATGCTGAAAAAGAGTGTGCCAAACTCAACACGGAGAATGAAGAATTAATCACCAAAATAAAAGGCAAATACACGGAGAGTGAATTCACCACGGAAATGGACAAAATGCACAAGCTCCTTGACAAAATCGAGGAAGAAATTAAAGAGAAGAAACAGCGTAAATTTCACCGTGATGAGGTCGATTACAGCAAAGGCCAAATCCTAACCTTTGCTAAACGATATGATGAAATAAGGAATGCTACAAAGAAAGTGAACACGAAGAAGAATACCACGCCAAAAAAGCCAAATGTACCTAATGAGGGGGCGACAACTTCGGCGGAATCAGTATTGGTGGATGACACGGAATCAATTGAAAGTGACATCTCAGACACAGTGGAAGTGATTCCAGCAAAAGACCGAATTTTAAAGGAAGTGGCCCTGATGACCAAGGAACGTCAAACAGGCACCCCATCAAAAGGGCGTGGAAGAGGAGGCAGAGGAGGACGCGGAAGAGGCAGCAAATCCTTCGACGCGGTCTCAAGCCCAGTAGGAGTGGTCACTCGAGGCAAGGCGGCGCGGAAGTAAACTCCAAGACCGTGGTAAATCTTTCTTCCCGTACTCTTACACCTGTACAAATTGAGGTACTGTCGAGGGGGCTTTCCTTTTGTCCTACTTCTAATTTTAATTTTACAAATGCCCGTATTGATCTTTTTTGTTTCACGCGCAAATTAAAACTTAAAAAATGGTTTGCGAATAAATCTCGAATCAGAAAGGAGGGCATGATTGAAAAACCCAGTACACTAACGGTGAATGATGCAGAATTGTTGCAATCCGTTCAATTATTGGCAGGTTGTGAAGATGTACACGATGATGCCTTGTTTAATCTAGTTAGTACTGAGGACTCGGTGAATATGAGCAGTGGCAGTGGTTTCAAACCAAGATCGGTGTTTGTTCCACAAATTGCCAACAGCTACATTGACAGTTTTGAACAGGGCATGATACATGAAATGAGACATATGGACAAGGTAAAGCCCAAAATGATTTGGAACCTTAACAAAAAACAGTATTTGGCCTTAAAGGAAATGGAGAATTGGGCAGACGTGGTTATCAAGAATAGCGACAAAGGTGGGAACGTTGTGGTCTGGCCTATTGATATGTACCTGAAAGAAGGCATGGCACAATTGTCCGATAAACGTAATTATGCCAGAGCGAATAAAGATGACTATGACATGTCAAAAAATGCATATGGGGATAAATTGCGGGATTGGAAAGCAAGGGGTCTAATTGAGGACGAAGAGTTTTCTTACCTCTATGTGAAATATCCCAAAATACCCGCATTATATTTGCTCCCCAAGGTGCACAAAAATCTACAGGAACCTCCAGGCAGACCGATCGTCTCTTCGGTTGGTAGCCTGTATGAGAACACCAGCAGATACATTGATCACTTCCTCCAGCCCTTTGTAACCAGTCTGCCATCATATGTCAGGGACTCCTCAGACTTTTTGGGTATTATCAAGGACCTTGTATGGAGTCCTGAGTACTGGCTGGTAAGTTTTGATGTTGCCAGCCTGTACACCAGCATTCCTCAGGAATTGGGGGTAGAAGCATGCAAATTCTATCTTAGAAACCGATCGGTTTCATTTCTTTCACATACCAACATGTTGCTGGACATGATATGGGAATGTATGAGTAACAATTACTTCATTTTCAACAAACTAATGTTTAGACAAACCCAGGGGGTGGCGATGGGTACTTGCTTTGCCCCCAGCCTGGCCTGTTTATACCTAGGCTGGTGGGAGGAGTTAGTGGTGAAAGAGATCTCCCACTACAGTGCCCACGTCATCCTCTGGAAGAGGTATATTGACGACATTTTCTGTGTTTGGCACGGCACCCTCGACCAGATACACGAATTTGAAACTATCCTTAACACTAATTCACTGAATTTGAAATTTACCAGTGTAATCAGCCAAGAAGAACTAGAGTTCCTTGACATCAAACTTGAGGTTGATAAGGGGAAACTAACAAGCACGCTATTCCGCAAATCCACAGCCGGAAATAGCCTGCTACATGCAGGGAGTGGACATCCCCCAAGTCTTATACGTAGTATCCCGATGGGTGAACTTATCAGGGCCAAGAGAAATTGCAGTTCGGCAGAGGGATTTACCAAAGAATGCCAGGTTATGACCCAACGATTCTCTGAGAGAGGATATAGCGAAAAGGTAATACAGCAGGCCCTCACTAAGGTTACTGCTATGGACAGGGAAGACTTATTGGTCCCTAAGCAACGTACGGTGGATGAGAAGGTACGCTTCATTACTACCTACAGCAATCAATCATGGAAACTACGTAATCTTTGACTAAATATTGGGAAACTCTTAAACTTGATCAGGATGTGAAGGATGTGATCCATGAAAATCCCTCACTGACCTTTAGAAAGGCGAGATCAATAAAAGACATATTGAGCAGTACACTCATAAAAGACAAAAAGAAAATCAATCCTATTCAAGGATTCTACCCTTGTCATAAATGTAAAGCCTGCAAGTATAGCAACAACCGCAAGTCAATAAAATTGTCAACGGAAAGAGAGGCCCACAAAATTACAAAACCCCTAACTTGCACTACGGAGTATGTTGTTTATGCCCTTGAGTGCCCCTGCAATAAGTTTTATATAGGGTGCACTACGAAACAGGCTAAACTTAGAATCTTGGAACACCAAAGGGCGATAAGAAATGAAAATCAGCAATACCCTGTAGCGAGGCATTTCTCTGATGCACACAATAAAAACCCAAATGTCATGAAATTTTGTGTTCTGGACAGCATTGAAAGCAATGAAAGGGGAGGTAACAGGTGGTTAGATTTGCGGAAACTGGAATCTAAATATATCATTATGTACAATACCTTGCAACCGACAGGTCATAACTTGGGGGAAGAACTTGCAATCCATCTGAATACGTAAATGATTGTGACTAAATTATGTGAAACTGTAATGCTGCTGCTTCTTTTGGTAACAATTTCAAAAGCTTTTAATTAATTGTTTTTAACTGTGCACTGATCCAAATGTAATCACTATCACCTATAGCTATTCCCTTTTTTTCATTTTTTTCCAGGAATATGGTCTCAATTATTGTCCACTTGGAGCCCATTGAATACCCTGTCTGTCATGGAATTGACTGAATTGCCCACTGGGGCAACACGACCTCTAACTAACCCATCATAAGTACTAATGTGAATGTGTAACATGGTACTGCATAATTGGGCTGGCCAACTTTGGCGCATATGAAATTACCTCGTTTCAGTTTGGAAAACAGGTGTAAACTGTGCAATATTCAGGGAATTGCACATTATTATTATGGACCGTTTATGTATCCGTTAATCCTGGATGTGATACAAAATTTCACTTGAAATAATGTCTTTAAAATTGCCGACATAGCTATAATTTGTTTATCATTATTTTTTCCATGTCTATGATCACGTGTGTAACATCCAAAACAGCATGTTGCTTTAAATGAAGGTTGACCCAAGTAAACTCCACCCGTGAGAAAGTGGTCAGTGGATCACGAAACGCGTTGGGTGTTTCTTTTGCCGAATAAACCTTGACAACACCGCATCTGATTTGGGCTCCGACTCTGGTTTTTCAATGGATGAAGTGCTGTAACCAGGAGTGTGTTGATATATATATATATATATATATATATATATATATATATATATATATATATATATATATATATATATATATATATATATATATATGGAGAGTAAGGGATTGTGTCCGTGGACACTGGACGAGAAATACTCTTGATCCCCAGGTCATGAATTGTAGAAAACAAATGAAGGAGTATTACCCGGGTAATACTCCTTCATTTGTTTTCTACAAATGTTTTTATTCTTCACTAGCTTCTTTTCTTCTACTTTTGCAGAATGATTTTCCTGGGTAACCTGGTAAAAGCAAGAAACCTTGTTCCCTGTGGCATCCTTCCTGTTTGGGGTTGGTAGGGAGCCCATTACTACATGAGCCAAATAACAACCATTGAAGAGATGGCTGCTCCACGTATTGTCAGATTTGACAATGTTACTGATCAAGTGAAAAGGGTTGCTACATTGGACTGTGTCAAAATTTGACATTTTGTTCTGACCATTTTAATGCTATTTAGTGGGGACTTCAGAGACGAGGGAAATTGATGTGGCTGTGCAACAATTACCAGTGAAAGGTGTTAGGACTCAAGTCAGCTAACTGACAAATGAGGCGATGATGGAAAAAGTTTGCGATATGGAGATTGTCAGATTTTCCACAACAAAAGTGGAGGCCCACACTGCGGGTGGCATATGAAGAAAGCTCCTCAGGCAGACAGTTGACGTGAACAATGAAACTTCGTGTTATGAGCCAAGTTTGGGCCTGTTTTACCAGGTAGTAGATCATCCCAAGTTTAGGATGCTTTTTGCTTAACACACAGTACATTTGAGTAAATCACTAGTGAAATAAAGTGTGGTGGGATAAATGCTCATTTAAAAAAAGTTCCATAATGATTACAAATATAAATCTCGCCCAAAGCCACCCCAATATCCTCAGTTAAACCACCTATGTTGTTCCAGCAGGCATTGCACCAGCATAGTTCTCATAGTTGTGGACAGTCAATGGTGCAGGGTCCAAGAAAGAGGCTAGTTAACCCTCCCCCTCTTTTTATGGCATGGCGTGACAGCTCTGCTGTCACCAGAAAATTATGTGATTATCACTTGAGAGGGTCTTTGGCTCTGTCTACAGGTTGGAAGCCAGGAGTACGTGTTTTGATTTGGCAGAAGGTGTGTGCTTCTACATAAAAGTACTTGTCCTCTAGGCAGCTGTGATCATTTGTTTATTTAGTTGAACTTATAGAGTCACACACATTGGAATGCCTATAAAGCGTCTTAGGTAACTAGATCATTTAGGTCTGGCTTGACAGTTCAACAGCCCTTTGACCTTTAACCTACACAAATATTATTCTACGGTACTTTCATTCCACAGAAATACACATCTATTCTCATGCTATTTACTTGTAGTGTTTCACATTACCATGCACAACTTCTTTAAAGCCAAACCTATTGCATTTGCCGATGCTTGTTTATTGAGGAAACAGCAATAGTTTACTATCCTGAACACCAAGAGACTTTTCACCCAGAAAAGTGTCAAAGCTTTGTCAAAATATGTCAACATCCACAACATTCAAAGTCTTCGAAGCTACTCCCGCTCTGCCTTAAAGAGAGACTGAAGAACTGCCAGTCACTGTGGAAACCAACTAGTTCACTCTGCAAATAAACAACAGATCCACAACTGGAGAAACACCGGACTCGCTTTCTGAGTAGTTGTCTCTAGTAGCCTATGTTTCCCTTCAGGCAGAAGCCACCACAAGCGTTTTACAAAAGGCAGTAAAAGAAATGCATTGACTGATTTTTTTCAAATATGGAATTCTCATAAATTCTAATTTATGCTTGTCTCAACCGGACATGTCAGTGAGGTTTTTTGCTTCAGATGAAAGTGGACAATTTACGTTGGCAGTCTATGTGCCAGGAGTTAACTCTCAGTTTAAACTGAAAATATTTACATTTTAGCACCCTTCAGCAGGTGCCAATCTCCTGTGTAGATGAATTTAACAGCTGTTCCCTTTCTTCTTGGTCTGTCCATCACCTTTCGGAACGACATGACCTGTTATCACCATGGCCCCAACTATGCACCACGGTCTCCTCCAATTTACACTATGGCAACGATATTAATGTTCAAGTGTTGGAGTGTTCGCTTGAAACTGGGCATTCTATATTGCTGTTTTATAGAATCTTCATAAGTGCATTACCTCCTCGCCCCTGAACTTGCTGAATTGAGACACCAACCATTGCTTCCTGATTCAAGACTTTCTTCCCTACATATATCATATATAACATAAAGCCCACCTTCCTATATATCCTCAGCGCTACATCTCCACAAACACCTTTGTATTTCTCTCCTACAAAGACTTTAACATGTTATTCAGTGTTACTGTCACATGACTCGCCCATCTCAGGTGCTTTAGCTAGGGCTGAGGGAGGTGGCTCTGTGCACTGTATTGTTTAGTCAACTGCACTCGGGTGCAGACATTACATTTCAGAGTGGGTAACTCTCTGGGCCACTCATCTCATGTTTGGTAGTTTGGGCGGGGCAGACATTTTAATTGTCTCAGCAGCTCCCTGCTCTGGTTAAGTGCTGTGGTACTTAATCTTTTTCTGTGCTCCACTTCACTCAATGGAGGAAAATAACTCAGTGCTAATACACCCTGCTGTAGTGGGTATGTCTGTAACTGCATTCAGTCCTCAAACCTAGTGGAAGAAATATTAATCCGTTCTGCTCCCACACCGTAGCAGGGGTAGTACAGGTATTTAACCCCTTCCCTGCTCATGACGAGCTCAGCTCGTCATGAGGCACAGTGGAGCTGTGCTGATGACGAGCTGAGCTCGTCATGAATAAAGGAAAATAGCAATTTCCAGCACAGGCTGAAAATTGCCTTAGCAGCCAAGGTGTTAATAAAAATGGCCCTGCATGAGAGGCTTTATTTATGGAAGATATTTAATACTCCATGGCTTCAGAAGGAAGTGTACTACCTGACAAAGTGGATAAAAAAGGTTGGAGGTGCCTTAAAACGTTCCTATCCGGCTTCCAGGAACTCATGGTCCATATGCTGCATAGACTGAGCTAAAGGTCCTCAGTCTCTTTTTGATTCTCTCTACAGAAGTAATTTTTTGAGGTTCAATGCAACTCAAGGCCCACTTTCCATCTGATCTCATATTTTCGCTTTGGCTACTGCTTCTGTAGCATTCCTCATAGCCAGCTATCAACTCTGGATGAGACTGTAGAAATTGGATCTGGGTCAACAGGCTCCTGTAAATCATCTGCCTATCCTAGGTGCTATATATGGTTTGGACCTCTACTTGTTGATTTAATGCAAATGATCCTGATGAAAAGAAGATTCTGCACTCTTTCAGAGTGGTTCATTCTTCTTTCAAATCTTTGCTGTTTCAAAGAGCTCCACAGGGAGCACCTGGAGGCAGTTGTACCACATCCACAGGGTCTGTAGAAGGTCATATTTAATAGGTCCTCATGTCATGCAATCTTCTAGTTCAAGACGCTGGGTAGTAGATCATGTCAGTAATGGTTATTCTTTTGATTTCCATCCACTTGAGCTGACATTCAGAATTGCTCCCTTACTCATATTCCTATACTTCAAAGGGTGTTTCTACAAAGGGAATGCTGTCACCTTTCTCAAAGAGCTACATTCCTGGTCCAGAAGATCATCATAATGGACAGGGAGTCTATTCTGTTGTGTTTTTGGTCCTAAAGTTTCACTGAGATTTCCAGCCTATTCTACAATTGAGTGGAGTCAAAGATTTCTTTCTAAATAAAAACCCTTGAAACTGTGATTGCTTTGGTGTCTTCTGGAGACTTTCTGGTATCCCTAGAGTTAAAAGATGCTAATTTTCACCTTTTGACTCATCCAAGCAGCCAGAGGTTTCTGTGCCTCACTGTTGGGAAACTGCATTATTGCTTCTTCTGTGTCTGCCCTTTCGGGTGCTGCAAGTGTTCACAAACGTATTGGCACTTGTGTAGCTTCACTTCAGTTGTAAGAGTTTTTTAACTTTTCTTTTACTTGGATGATTTCTTACTTCTACTCCTATGTTTCAAAGGTGGAGCCCAATGCTCAGAAGGTCTGCGATCTTTGAAGGGACCTACTAGAATGTCTCCTACAGAAATCCCAGAAAGTGTCCGCGCAGGAGAGATGGTACACTACCGCTCTTTTCAGGAAAAAATTGGGGCTGTCTTTCTTTCAGAAGATCGGAGGATGTGTACTCAATCCAATCCAAGGCACAAATTATGACTTTGGTAATATGGGAGCGGGGCGACACTCCACTGACCTGTTCCCTCTCCACCAAACTCCAGAGCAGTGGATCCCTGGCTTTTGCGGTTGTTCTCTGGAAGTCCAACTGCCGTACTTTTAATTCGGTAGTCGGACTGCTGGTGCAACGGTCAGCGACCACCACCGCACCTCCACCACGAGTTTGGTGGTCCCATGGACCACTAAACTCGTAATCAGGCCCTAAGACTGTTGTTGAGTCATCAGAGGCCTCAACCTGTCACTGATTAAGGGTTCAATGACTAATGTCTTCCACTGCAAACGTAGCTCTGGGGACAATTTCCACATCAAATATTTAGTAGTAGATCTCCTTTCTCGTAAGCACACAGAGTACAAGGATTATGAGGAAATAATTCCAATTTTCCCAGAGTGGGCTCCAGCCCTTCAATATTGGCTGGTTCTGGAAAATCTGCATGAAGGGGCTCATCTCTCTACAACTTTCCCGCTTTCCTCATCTTGGATGCAAGTCACTGGGGCTGGGAGGCTACCATGGGAGTCTCAAATTACAAGGGCGCTGATCATCACTACAGGGGGATCACGCTTTTCATATTGGGAGGAATTCATAGAAATTCTTTGGGCCTTCAAGAATTTGGTTCTCACATTCTGGGATCGTTCAGCCTGGTTAGTAAAGTCAGGGGAGGACAAAGTGGCCCTCTATAGGGAAGACTGCTTAGGGGACTTACTCTTGTGCAGAGATTATTCTACTATTCCTTTGAGCACCTTACCTTCGAGCGAAGGATAATTTGGGGGTAGTTCGGCTCAATATGGTGCTTTCTTTCTCAGGTACCCTACCATCTTTTTCAGGAAGTATTGCAGCTGGAAACGAATCATTCAGGTCTTCTTTGGAAAGATGTGTTTGCTTCCCAATGCCCTGCTCTGCTTCATCAGTTCTGTGCAGAAAAGCGGTGTACAGGAGTATGCGGTGTAGATGTATGTCCCTAATTTGGTCGGAGGTTCTCTTTCATGTCCTCCCTCCGATTCCAGTTCTACTGACACTTCTTAGAGTAGATTCTGGGAGAGGCACTGACAGTGATGTTGGTTTCTCTGTTTTGGTTACATCACCTCTGCTCCAATGCAATTCTCCATTTAGATGTTGGTCCTCCATTCCATCTTACTCTGTGGACCTATCCTTTGTGGCTTCCTCTTCTTTCACAACAAACTTCTTATTGACTTTGACTCACTGCAGGAAATTAAAAAGATGGGGTTCCAACAGCAGGACATAGTAGAGGCATAGAAATGGATATCCAGGAGTATGGATACCCCTATAAAAAAGGTTGCAACATTGTAACTAAATGTGAGTCTTTCTGTAAGGTGTGAGGGTTTATTCCATACTCTTGTGATGTTTTCTAAAACTGGCCTAGAGAATGTTTTAGCGGCCTAGCCAGCCTCATTTTGTCTAAAAATCATAAGAAAAATATATACATACATACAAACATACAGGGGCTTTTAGTCATCTGTATTTATCCACAGTTTTTTCAAGTGTCACTCACATTTTGCTTTCACCATCCACATCATACAGTGCAAGTAGCAATGTGGCAGCCCACTCAAGCTACTGGCTCTCTTCACTTTGATTGATGGAATTTTTCTTTAACCCACGTGTAAATACATCTAAATCAAATTCGGTGTCAAGATTGGTAGGCCAACCTCTGCTTTTATTTCATGCTTTTTCTCTATTTTTGTAACGGGTCATCTCCAAAAATATGAATGACCCCATTAAACTACAGCCTTTCTATGTATATGATTTGCATATGTTTAATACCTATTTCATATGTTTGTAAAAATGATAAATAATTTTGCAGACTTGTCAATGCCAGCACAATCGACTTTGCAATGCTTCATGCATTTTGGAATTTCTCAGGAGCTGTTTGTTTAAAGGTCTGGCTAATTCCACTTTAGGAGTGCAATTAGCTGCCTTTCATGCCTTCAGAGATCCGTGGGGCTCCGTTTCAACTGGGGCTTCTATATCAGCTCATTGTCAATAGAGTTTTCCTAACAGATGGCCTAAAGTGCATTATCCTCTTCCTGATTGCGGTTTGTCTATGGTTTTTTCAGTGGACTGCAGGTTCCTTCATTTGAAGATCTATTCTCTTTCTTGCCAGCTAAAGTGACTTTTTGGTAACTATAATGTTTGCAAACACAGTTGGGGTGGGGTGGTTCTCTAGCGGTTTCTGACCTTATCTTCAAATTCTTCAACATAGAGTGATTTTAAGAGCTGGTCCTGGATATGTTCCTAAGACTTTTACTGAATTACATATTTCCCAAGAAATTGTATTACCAGTTTTTTATTCCGAAAGATCATATTTCGATCCCATGCACTCTTTAGATGTTCGTGGAGCTTCACTCACTCATCTTGATTGTACAAAAGCGTTCGATTCTTCAGAAGTTTTGTTTCATTCTTTTGGTTCTTCCAAGCACAGGTAATGCCAACTACTGCTCTCTTGGGTTAGAATGGCCATTTCTCAAGCCTATTTCCCACTGTATGAAACAATAACAGGGTAGATCCACTTGAGGTATAGCAGTTTCTTGAACTGATGATTGTTGAATTCTCTTTGCTGAAATATGTAGGGCTGCCATGTTTTAGGATTTGTTATTGTTGGTTATAAAGTATTACAAGTTGTTAATGTTGAGAAAAAAGGTTTTCTGTGTTTACTGCTTCCCAGTTCCTCTGGTGTTTTATTTTAATATCGAAGCTTTGCACATCCTCAATTCAGTAAAAATTGATATGAGCAACAGTAACGTGAAGCTAATGTCACAATTACTCACTTGCAATCTTCCTTCATTTAGTCTTACACATCCTCATCCTGGTTCTTTCGCCATCCTCCCTCCTCCTCCTTTACACTTTACACCTTGGACCTGGCTAGTGGAGGGGCTGACTGACTTGAGGATAAAGGCGGACCATGGATTATGAAATAGAAAGGGAAGAAAGACTTACAGCAGGAAACAAAGTTATGGTGCCTACTTCCCAGATTTCAGCTTAAGAGTTAACTGTTTCTGGTAGGGGTACCATTTCTGGACAGACTAGTAATAAGATAAATGAAGTAAATATGAAGGTCATTGAATGAACTGAAAGTGTTCATGACCCACTATCGTAGGAACTAAAAGGGTCCCAAATAAGAGATATGACATATCCTAATTTATTCCTCTCTGAAACAATAGTGTTAATGAACAACAGACAAAATGTTAGATAGGTGGATCTATACAACACTGTAAATTCTATGCAAGAGAATCATAAACTATTAAGTTTAACATTAGCCTCATTAGAGGATCAAGTTTGTACAATGTTTCAAACCATGGATGTTCATGAAGAGTTATTTTTTAAATTGAAATAACTTTTCCAGAAAGATATTAAAAACCGTTAATATCTCCCTAAAATACACAAATGGTTTAACATGACTATAGAGAGGGACAAAATGAACTTATTAAGGCTATAAAAAACTAAGATATAAATAATATAAACAAATGCAGACAGAAGTATACAAATATTGCCAAAACCTTCAAGACCAAACGGGAAAACAAAATCTGGAAGGACTTGTTAGAAGCAGCCAACTTAAAAAATAGTAGGGGGCTTTGGCACTTAGTGACACATGGAGGCTGCAAGGATCCCTCTTGACCGAAAACCCACTAAGTATCAGGGGAGGGTTAGAATATTTCTCACCCCTCTGCTCTGAATCATCATGTAGGGCCACATTGATGCCATCAGGGTGGGAGTGGGGTGTTGCTGGCGGGGCTTGAAGGGGTGGGGGAGAGGCAAGGTTAGCAATGGGGAATCGGAGCATTTACATGGTGTTATCATTGAGTCATGGAGCTATTTTGAGGTTTTCTTTCCATCCTCTAAATTAAGCCTCATAATCTCTAGAAGAGACATAGATTTGACAATACTAAGCAATGCTATTTCTGAACCGCTATCCCTCTACCGCACCTTAGGGTAAGCCTTATCTACTTGCTAGCATTACCTTGGGAGAGTCAAGTGTAAAAAAGAAGTAACATCATTATTGATTAGAAACTACAAAATGTGAAACAAGATACCTATGATCTATCCCGGCAGTCCCACATGACCAAATTTTGTGGTCCTTGGCGATTGTTTTATTTCACTTTGTTTCCTTTATCCTCATTGTCACATGTAGGAGCACCATAAAAATACATGCGTACAAAATTGTGTTTGATTTAAGAAACTGTAATGTTGTCTATGTAACATAACAACCCAGGCCATCCAGAGGGGTCCACACTGACTTGGCTCTAAGTTCACTTTGACATTGTTGTCAGGGTGGGAGTAGGTACAAAAGAGTCTTTCTTCATTTTTCAAAACTATCACTATAAAAAAAATACTACTCAACGCACTATAAAAATCTGATGTACTAAGGTACCCTCATGGGTGAATCAGCGCTATATAAATTAACAAACATTCACAAATTAAGGTGAAACACTTCTTTGTGTTAATGAACTATACTTGTTTGCATTTTGAAGAGAAATTTTCATATTTTTTACATTTTTTTTGCAAAATGAATGTGTTTCTAAAGTTATGTGCTGTAGCATACCTTATTTGCCTATTTTCTTTTATTTCTGTTGGCTTATAAATAAATGATTCCTTGTTTAATAATGTATTGCTGAATGTTAGTTCTCTCTCAAATAAAATGCAGCCCAGTGAGGTCATTCAGCAGGGAACTGCATGTGAAGATCACAAGAGTCGCATGTGGCCCCAGGGTCGTTCTTTGAGTATCGCTGGCCTAGAGAAAATTAAGGGAGCAAGAGAGAGTTGGTAGAAATGACGTTGAAAGAAACTCTTAATGCAATACAGGCCCAAAACTGGAAAAGTGCCTGGCCTTGATAAAATACCCTCAGATTTGTATTGTTCTGAACCATTCATATAAGAACCATATATAAATAAATGACCTAATGTCATACATGCAGGAGCCCCAATTCCTAATCATTGGAAGGGAGCAGAAATTATACTGATATTTAAGAAGGGTGCTAGAAATATACCCTCCGATTATCGACCCATAATAAGCTTTATTGATAACATCCAAAATGTTTATAGCAAGCAAATTCTCACAAGACTTTCAGAGTGGATATCTGGAAATAAGGTGCTTACTCATTTTCAAGCTGGGTTTAAAGCAAAGTCTAGCACAATAGACTAGGTTTTACGCTTCTTGACAATGACATCGAAAACAGTAGACATAGATCAAGGTATCCTGGATGTCTCCTTTGTGGACCTGCGAGCTGCTTTTCAACTAGTCACGAGGGCGAAACTCAGGGAGTTATTGGATAAAATGGGGGTTCCATCTGGCCTTCTGCACTTAATTCAACAGCTATATACAGACACTTTTGTAGAGGTCAGGTGGGGTCCCAATGGGTAAACCACAGAGAACATTCCAATTTGAAGAGGAGTTTGCCAGGGCTGTGTCCTGGCACCTACCATCTTCTTGCTGCCCAACTATGACAGCATTATACCCTTGATTGTGAAAACGATTCATCAAAATTGGCTGGCTCAAAAGTCCCAGGCCTATTGTTTTCTGATGATACCCATCTTCTTTCAAAAACTCCTAAGGGTTTATGTATCCTGTAAGAGCCATGGCTTGGAAATAAATGGAACCAAAACCAAATATATGGTGTTCAATTCTGTGAAAAAAGTAAAAGGAAGTGTAGTCCTGGGAGAAAAGGTTTTAGAGAGGGCTCCTGAATTTGACTATCGAGAGATGAGTCTTACTGATTCTCATAATTGGAAAGCCCAGATTGAGAAAAACTCATTAATTTTTAAGCATTAAGCATTAGCGATTACTAGGTATGATAATTGTGCCTCAGCCTACCCTATATCTCCAGACTTGGAGATTTATAAGGTGCCAGCCCTTGGAAAAGCTCTCTGTGTGGTAATTGTAAGTTAGATTCACTTCAGAAAAGTGAGAATACATTTATTAAATCATTGCTGAAACTCCCACTTCTTGGCCGTTATGCCCACTATGACTTTATCTAAATTTAAAATCAATTACTAATGTAGTCAACTTAAAGCCAATTTTTTACTGGATTTGCATACAGACAATAAGGGAGCAGGTGCCTTATAGAGAATGCTACTCGAATGTATATGGTAAATCTTTGTCAAACTCGATCTCTTGGTTACGTTATATAAAAACAGGGATGGGTAGGCCAGAAGCGAATGAGTATGGTTACATCCCTCCTCAATACCAGTAGAAGATTGTGAAACTGTGAAATTATGTTACTGGAACAGGGTCAGACTGAGAACCTAGAGTAGCCCTGGCTATTTTGTAGGATGTCAAGTCAAGTCAAGTCAAGTCAAAAGATTTGTATAGCGCGCTACATACCCAGAGGGTCTCAAGGCGCTTGAAGAAGGGTGGGGAGTTACTTGTCGAATATCCACGTTTTGAGTTGCTTTCTGAATGCTAGGTGGTTCTGAGTAAGGCGAAGGTGAGTGGGAAGTGAGTTCCAGGTTTTAGCTGCTAGGTAGGAGAAGGATCTACCTCCCATGGTGGTTTTGTTGATGCGAGGTAAAGTGGCAAGGGCTTGGTTGGAGGATCGTAGCTGGCGGGAGGGAGTGTAGAAGGATAGTCGTGTGTTGAGGCATTCGGGTCCGATTTCGTAGAGTGCTTTGTGTGCGTGGGTTAGAAGCCGGAAAGTGATCCTCTTATTGACGGGGAGCCAGTGGAGGTTTTTCAGGTGATCAGAGATGTGTTCTTTACGCGGGATGTCTAATATGAGCCTGGCTGAGGCGTTCTGGATGCGTTGTAGTTTTTTCTGGAGTTTTGCGGTGGTGCCGGCGTAGAGGGTGTTTCCGTAGTCCAGTCGGCTCGTGACCAGAGCGTGGGTGACTGTTTTCCTAGTTTCGGTAGGGATCCAGCGAAATGTTTTTTTGAGCATGCGAAGAATGTTGAAGCAAGATGAAGAAACGGCGTTGACTTGTCTGTTCATCGAGAGTGAGGAATCCAGGATGACGCCCAGGTTCCGTGCGTGGTCCGTCGGGATGGGTGCTTTTCCAAGGGCCTCTGGCCACCAAGAGTCGTCCCAGGCGGAGGGGGAGGTACCTAAGATGAGGACTTCTGTTTTGTCTGAGTTCAGTTTCAGACGGCTGTGCTTCATCCATTCGGCTACTTCTTTCATTCCTTCGTGTAGGTTGGTTTTGGCCGTGTTAGGGTCTCTGGTGAGTGATAGGATCAGTTGAGTGTCGTCGGCGTAGGTGGTGATGTTGAGGTTATGTTGGCGTGCGATGGCCGCGAGGGGGCTCATGTAAACGTTGAAGAGGGTGGGACTGAGTGAGGACCCTTGAGGTACGCTGCAGATGACTTCAGTAGCCTCTGACTTGAATGGTGGAAGGCGGACTCTCTGGGTTATTCCGGAGAGGAACGAGGTGATCCATTCCAGTGCTTTTCCTTGGATTCCGATGTTTTTGAGGCGCTGTAGAAGGGTGCTATGGCAGACTGTGTCGAAGGCTGCGGAGAGGTCGAGGAGGATGAGGGCGACTGTGTCTCCATTATCCAGTAGAGTTCGAATGTCGTCTGTTGCTGCGATGAGGGCGGTTTCGGTGCTGTGCTTGGCTCGGAAGCCGGACTGTGAGGAGTCGAGGGATTTGTTGCTTTCGAGGAAGGCGGCGAGCTGGTTGTTGACAGCTTTCTCGATGACTTTGGCCGGGAATGGAAGGAGCGAGATAGGGCGATAGTTTTTGAGTTCGGTGGGGTCAGCTGTGGGTTTCTTCAGGAGGGCGCTGAGTTCGGCATGTTTCCAGCTTTCCGGGAAGGTTGCAGAGTTGAGGGAGCAGTTGATGACGTCTCGGAGGTGCGGTGCAATAATGGAGTCTGCTTTGTTAAAGATGTGGTGAGGGCAAGGGTCAGTGGGGGATCCTGAGTGGATAGAGTTCATCAGACGGATGGTGTCCTCAGTGGAGATTGGCTTCCAGTCATTGAGGATGTTCGGGGGGTGGGGGTCCTGCAGGGGATTGGGTGGGTTGGTCTCCGGGTTGGTTGTCGAAGCTGTTGTGGATGTCTGCAATTTTGTTGTGGAAGAATGAGGCTAGGGAGTCGCAGAGGGCTTGAGAGGGGGTGATGTCGTTGGAGTTGGCTGAGGGGTTGGTAAATTCCTTGACGATGTTGAATAATTCCTTGCTGTTGTGGGCGTTGTTATCTAGACGGTCCTTGAAGGCTGCTTTCTTGGCATTTCGGATTAGTTGGTGGTGTATGCGGGTGGCGTTTTTGAAGGCGTCCTTGGTGCTGGTGGTTGGGTCTTTTTTCCAGGCCTTCTCGAGGGAGCGACAGAGTTTCTTGGATTTCTCACTGCAAAACCAGCACAGAGGAACAAAAAGAAAACAGCCCCCACAGCTACAAAACTAGCCCACACCCTTCAACTCCTGACGCTTGCTACAGCCAGTCCAGACCTGACCTGAACACTATTGTAGGGGGCTTATATATGACCTGGTTTGAGTCGCTCTAGCACCACGCTTGTGTGGGTCTGAGTGGCTTAAAAAATCTGGAGTAACGCAACGCAGGGCAAATCACTGCGTTACATTACTGTGTCCTGGGTAGGCCTTCCATGGGCATTGTGTGTGTCATCCCACTCAACTCCCATGGATTTTGACTCATTCCCAGATTTACAAGACATGTAATGTAAACCCGGGGATGCGTCAAACAAACACCTTCGCAGGGGCGGCAAAAGAGGAAAAATATCTCTATTTCTCCTTGTTTCTTCCTGCATTCTGCAGCACACATAGAAAGAGGAACATAACTCCAAGGATTGTTTTTTGTGCAGGATGTTGGGAAAGAACAGAAATGTGAAAGGTCAGGAATGTGCCATATTCCATTAAATATGGCACATTCCTGCCCTTTTCTAGTCACGCAGCGCAGCAAGTTGACTTGCTCTGCTGGGCTGCGTCACAAACCTCATAAATGAGCCCCTAGGTTCCCAGAGGCAGCCTTTTTTTAAATCTCTTTTTCATCAGTTAAGTGTGAATTTAAATTTGAGCAATTTATGGATTATTTTAATCCTATGTCTTCGTTCATTAAATTTAGATGAGGGATCCTCCCACGTGCTACTTTCAGTTTTTCATGAACCAAAGATAACAACCTAACTAAGTTATGCCCTGTGGGCTGCCAGGTAGAAGAGAATGAAGAGCACTTGTTATTTTTCTGTAGAGCATAAGCGAAACAACCTGCTCAGTGGATTATTCCTCTCTGACCTGTACTGGGAATCAGAGATCAACATAATGCACTGAGAGTATGTAAGACAGAAAATAAAATGTGCCTTCTCTGTTTCAAAATATTTGCAATCAATCTGGAGTATGAGAACAAAGGAATATGTTACACTGTAATTTTTAGACACATCCCAAAAGCACAGTCAACTTTATATAATATTATTCTAATATATTTTGATAGGTTCATTTTATCAGTGAATCTTGGCGCAGTAGGTTGCTTCCTTTATACAAATAGGCATTTGCTCGAGTTTTTAAATAATATAATTATACAAATGTGAAATATTTATTAGCAAATTGTCTTGGACTAGATTTAGAGCCTGGCTACTCAGCAAATTGTATACTGCACCAGCCATGCATGGCATTTATCAATGCCTTCCAGTGAGCATAGTGGGCCCCTATGAGTTTTTTTTTGCTGACTGTTATAAGCCTTGTTTAGTATATCTATTCAGCACTTTCTCTCTTCTATTTTTCATTTATTTAATTCAGGATGTCTGGGATGTTTTACTAATCTAGTAAAGTGTGTCAGTGTATTGTGCAATTTAGGAACTGCAACATTTTATAAAATTTTATATGTTTTTATGTGTCCTTTTATGGTTATGATTAACTGAGATAACGTCTTTCAATGAAGTAATTAGGACATTATAGCTCACTTTGGTTCAGATAGAGAATTCCAACAGAGAAGCAAATCCAACTGAAAGGATCATCAAATTGATTTTACTGACATTAGCTGTGATCTAGAAGTCATGAGCCCGAATTCTGGCCTTCCACCCATTCTTACAGTGCTTAAAAGCAGTGGTGGCCGAAAGCCGGTAAAAGTGGTGAGCAGCAAGGGGGGCAAAATACCAAAAATACAACTGACCTGGTGCCTAGCTTGCGCTCTTCGGCTCCAGGATCCCGATGCACATAGGCTGTCATCCCCTTCCCCAATCCAGATGCAACTCTCATGCTGGTATTGCCCTGCATGAGAGAAGCACTGTGATTGGGCGGAGCGGGCTGGTTTCACACTCCAGCACTCCTGAGCCCAGCAACAGTTTGGAGATATCCAAGTGCGCATGCCAGTTTGGCCATCCTAAGATGACCGGCCAAATCGGCATGCACAATTGCAGTGCCCTGTACCCACTACTCCTTCTGCTGCTGATAGCCCAGCCCTCAAGACTCAGTTGTGGCTCTTGCTCCTACTTGTAAAATAAAAGGATAATAAAGTAGTTTTATGAATTGCTTTATTATCAATTTATTTTATATGTTTTGATCTGCTAGTTCAGCAGTGGGGCGATGCTCCTCCACCATAACAGAGGAGAAGCCCCTGCCTAAAAGCTGAATGAATACAGTTTGAGGCACTATATGAAACTCATTATTAAAAATTAACAAATGCAGGTAGCATATCTGTACATCATTCAGTAGAACTTAAACCAATGTTCACAATGATGCCTCTACCATTATAAATCAATTACAGCACATGAAGCTATCTTAACCAAACCAATGTCTAAAATAACTGTTTACCATATATTGCTTCTTGCGTATATGTGTATCTGTCCTTTGTTGAAGTTCATTGTCAATAGTGAGTAGGACTGGCATCCGTCCCACCATAATTCATGGACAGAAAAGTTCATCACATAAATTAGGAGTACTTGCTTCTTAACATGCTTGAGACACAACACTTTTGAAAATTGACCCTTTTTCGAGGGTTTTTTCAAGCAAATAGGAAAGACGATCCTTAAAACTACCTACAACTGCTCTCAACAGTGACTCAAAATGCCATCAAAAACTGCTAAAGCAAAAGATTTGGGTACAAAAACAAAACTTTTACCTAAAAAATAGATCAGTATTTGGAAGATACCCAACATTCATTTGGAAAGGTAGAAAAACCAACGTGGGTAAACAGTATTTAAAAAAAAATCCAATAGAGCAGAAACATATTTTCTGTGCCTTTCTGGGACTACCATTTTACAGCAGTAAAAGAACACCCAGAAAGTAGCCACTGGCCACTGAGAACCAGTAGGAGAGTCTGCAGCATATTCAGATGCAACAAATTGCCTCTATGTTCATCTAGGTACACAGTGAGGCCTTGTATAAAGAAGTATTGTATTCGGCATTAACATCTCACACCTGATACTTTTAAGTTGAGGTTTCCCTTAAAATACAGTTGCAATAAATGTTTACACATTTCTCTCATTTACCCTGTTGAATGCATTCTTGCATGAGTTTGTTGGTATGCGTTTTAGTTAAAGCATACATCTTTAACCAATATCATCAAACAATGGCATACCTTAAATGCCTATTTTTCTAACAATGCTTTGAATAGGCCTGGGCAAAAATATAATTCAACTTGTGGCATTCCCACTAAATTCCGCCATCCAGTACGTGGCAGATTTAGTTTTCTATTGTGGCGTGAAAGCCATGTTTTGGCGCACGCTGGTGAGTGTGAAAAGATTTGCTACCCACTAGCATGACTTCCGGTTGCAACGGCGCCATCCGGTGCGAATTTTGTGATGCTGCCAAGCGCAAGTTGCCCAGGCTGCATCTTGAGCAGATTCTTTACCCAAGAAGCAGCTAAATTTGCTTGAAAATAATTTTTTACGTTAATATCCTCCTCAAACGAACCGTTCAGGTTGTTTTTTAGTGTGTGAAGCATATTTTTTAATTTCTTTTTTTTCAACAAGAAGGGAGTGCCCCAGAGACTTCAACTTCTTGTTCCAGTCCAGCAGGCTTCTCCCAGTGCTTTGTCCATGTGTGTAGTCAGAGTAGATATGTCTGCATGTGTTTTTTGTTGTCCATGCCACTTTGCCAATTCAATTCAAAAAGTGCTTTATTCGAGTATTACTCATAAAAGCAGACATACAAACACGTAATAAAAAAGACAATTAAATTACAAAAGTCATATTTGACATAAGCACATACCTCGTTAAAAAACAGTTATCTTTCAGCAAAATATACATAATCACAGGTGTAAAGTTCATTACTATTAAAAAACAGTTAAAACAGATTACAATATCATTGTGCTAAAATCGTCAAAATTTCATTCCAAATGACACATAAATTGAACCAATACAGAGAATAGACAATAATCTAGCAGTCTCTGAACGACTAGGCAGAGAGTAGTTACCCTACTAGCAATCTCTGCCTTATTACCCATGCCCACCCCAGGTACTTTGCGGTGGCAATTGTGATCCAAGTCAGAGTAGTAGATCTAACAATACGCAAAGCTACCATACTGCTTTTAGTACCCAAATTCCTACACATAGGTGCCAACCAGACTCGCCTTGGAGCAGAATATAGTTTACAGGAGAACAAAAAGTGACCAAGGGTTTCGTTTCCTTCCCCACAGACTATACAAGTAGCTGGACCTCCTTCCCTCCACTTAGATGTTAGATTACGGAGAGGGAGAGAGCCAGCCCTTAGTTGAAAAAACAATTTCCTATCCATAGGGTTGGATATGTAATCCCAATACAATTCATATATAGGGAACAGTTTAACCTCAAGGAAACTGGTGGTCATGGACCCGCTGTTAGTACTGAGCAAACTCCTATTAGCAACCCGTTCCCAAAAGATATTTTTTAGGGTTGTCTTAGTGGGAAATGATGCCCCAGCTGGATCAGACCATAATGCATTTAGACCTAGTTCAAATAGTGCAAGTTTTAATAATTTGAACCATCTAATTTTATTAAAGCGATCTGCTTTAATGACATCAATGAACCCATCCGCATAGTGGGAGAGCTCAGGCGTGGTCCAGAGCCTACGCCAGTATAGAATCGGTCGTAGTTTACCCATTTCTGAGATTTCTCTCCTGCCAAGCTCATATCTCAGAGGCAATAACGGACTACTCTGTGGAGTACCTGTAAGTTTCCTAAAGAACTTGTTCTCTGAAGTTTGGAGCTCATGCAGATTTTCATGCCCCCACAACTCAGCCCCGACAATGCTGACCCAATTGCTTTTGCCTCATATATAATCAGGGGTGGTTTAATCGGTTTGGTCAGCGATTTCCTATGCTCCTTTATAATGGTACCAGCTAGCTGCTTGTGCCTTAATGTTGCAATATTTAGATGTTGGTTCCACCTATTATCGTAGAGATATGGATCCCCAGGTATGTAAATGATTTTACAACCTCAAGAATGCGTCCACTCATGATAATTTTGGATTTAAAATTTCTATGTGGATTAAAAACCATGAGTTTTGTTTTAGACGCATTCACCTCCAGACCGTGATCCCCACAGAACTTATCAAAAATGGCCAATGCTTTTTGCAGACCACTTGGGGTTTTAGATAAAATTAACGCGTCATCGGCGAACATTAAAATAGGAACTTTTACACCTGCGAGAGAAGGAGCATCCACTACCTGTGATTGCATGCGAGGGACAATACCGTTAATAAAAAGGGTGAACAGTGTTGGTGCCATTGAGCACCTTTGCCGAACCCCACGCTCAACAGGAAATTCGGCAGTGTCATTACCGTACCCACCCCATTGGATTTTGGCATAAGTACCTTCATGTAATCTCATGATCAAGGTCAGCAAGACCCCTGGGACCCCTAAAGCCGCAAGCACTTCCCACAGCTTCGCCCTTGGTACCAGGTCGAAGGCAGCCCGCAAATCGACAAATGCCGCATAAAGACTGCCTCCACCTAGCACCACGCTCCTCCACTGGATCAGTTGAAATCGAAAGACTTGATCCACAGTACTAGTTGCCCTGCGGAACCCAGCCTGGAAGGGAGATAAAATATTGTCTTTCTCCGCCCAGTCGAGCAATCTGTTTACAATCACTCGCCCCACGATTTTTTGGACAGTATCAATTAAACTGATTGGGCGATAGTTGCAAGGCTGGGCACGATCTCCCTTTTTATACACAGGAATGATTACAGCACCCCTCCATGATACCGGGATATCTGCACCCTTGGTAATGTGGTTTATTAGCAAGTAAATATATTTACACTACCTTCCAGTGTCATTTAGAAAAACGTCCGCTGGGACCCCATCTATGCCAGGAGCACGACCGCTATGTACGGTTTTGAGGGCAGACAGTATTTCACTCTGCGTGAAGACATTGTCTTCTGCAAATAAATGAGTAGGGCAAATACTAGTTACAATCTGGTCTCTAGTAGCATACTGGTCACTGAAGAATTTGACCCAGGCATCCTGTGGGATATTGTTGTTACTTGCCTCTTCAGACCTTTCTTGACCCCATTTGACAATGTGCCAAAATAATCTAGAGTGTTTTCGATCACTTCCACATTTCAACTTGTTCCAATGGGCTTCGTCCCAATCTCTTTTCGCCTTAGCAATGCAGATTTTATAATGCTTCCTGGCAGATCGAATAGCCCCCAAATTTTTACTCTTAATTGCGGCTCCCAGAGAGGTTCGTGCCACCTTGCAATCATGATTATACCACTTAGCAGCTCTATAAGCATATACCCTCTTTCTATTTACAGGTTTTAAAAAGTAACATTTAATTTCATTAAAGAGATTCTCATGTACTTTAGTAGTGTCATCTTGACCCGGAGGATTCCCTGCCACACACTCTAGGGCCATGATAGCCTTGTCAGTCGCAACTCCTATTTTTTCTAAGACCTGCTGGTCTGTCCTGACACTTGTCCACCTCAACCTGCGCATGTCATTTGTTGGTACTATCAGTGGGGGTAGAAGATCATCACGGGGATTAGAAACATTATCTTCGGACAACCACCATTTGTGAAAAACACATAAAGGGTTATGGTCACTCTCAAGCCTTTCCATTACAACCATATCACTAACAGTTGACCAAAGGGACATGCTACAGATAACATAATCAATACAGCTTTTGTTTCTCCCATTATTGTAAGTCATAGCTGGTACTCTATCTGACTTTGTCCTGCCATTCAGAGCTCTTAACCCTTGTTCGAGGCACATTGCATTTAGACCTAAAATATCCTCAGTCCAGCGAGTTACTGGAGTAGTATCTAATGTGGGGATATCCCATTGCTTATCTTCCTCTGTACCTAAGAAAGCCTCGCCGGTGTCTAGAGGTTCAAACGTACGATTTAAGTCGCCTGCAATTATTATGTTCTTACTACTAGAATGTGTCTCAAGAAGATTATACAGGGTAAGAAGGACCTCAGATTTTCCTGTATTTCCACCTCTGGCATATATGTTATAGATGTCAATGGAAATGGATGTATCACTCATGAGTCTAATGAGCTGGATATCTTTTTGATCAAGCTCCACACTTTTTACTACAGCCTTTAGGGACTGTCGGAGCCATATAGTAAGGCCCCCCATCGGGCGCCCTTTTGGGCCCTTGATTGCTGGTACATAGAAATTTAGGTACCCCAAAGCAAAAACAGGATCACAGGCCCATGTCTCCTGAAAAATACAAACATCGTACTTGCTAACAAACCCAAACCAGTCTCCGCAATCCAGCTTGGAGCATAGCCCAGCCACATTCCGAATTATAGATTCCCAGTACCGTATGCCATTTCAAGTTTAGGGCTAGAGACAAACCCATTCAACACCATGTCGTCAATACCATTGTTATTTACATTTTCATTGATTGGTCCAACCGTGTCCACAGGGTTGATAATCTCAGTTCGAGCGCCTACTAGATGACCAAGCTCCCCAGTAGTGCATGCATCAAGTGTAGTTTGCAACAAAGGCTTAGGGTTAAATGGTTGTCAATCACAGGCATCCAGGTTTGAGAGGGCAGAGAATCTATTTTCCAAGCCTAGTCCCCACTCAGTAAAACCAACATCCTTACTGCCCCTTTTGGTCACAACGTTCCATTTTGTTCTTAAAGTACTAGAATTCGGGCCTCTTCCTTTCCGAGGATAGAAAAAATCCAAGGTCAGTGGAACAATCGAAGTTGATCTTCGCTGTGGAGGTAAGATGTTGGGCAAGATGTTTGGCAAGGGGAACATCACTTATAACGCATTTATTACAACGCACTACCATTACAACGCAACCATTACAACGCAAACCATTACAACGCATTGCGCTGGGGGGCGCTCTAGGATAGGGAATATATTTAATTTACTATCCAACACCTTCCCTACTATCCACGGGGACTGGAGTTGGAATAGTAAATTAAATAAATCACTATCCAGCGCTTAAAAGCATCATGCGTTGTAGTGGTATGCGATGTAAAAACCGCGTTGTAACAGCAGGCGTTGTAATAGCCTGCGTTGTAACGACACCAATCCGTTTGGCAAGACCTCAGGGTCAGAGAAGTTAAGGACAACACAATCCCCCTTAAACCTCTTGACCCTATTACCAATCCACTCTACCCTTCTGGCATTTACAAGTTCTTCAGATAATTGCTGCTTTCCCCAGGGAGATATTACCATGTTGTTAGTAAGCCACGATAAAGATTTATGTAATAAAGATGATGTTGATTCAACCTCCCCAGATACCAATGGGGGGACATTTGCAAGGACGAGAACTAATGGAGAAGCTTCTACCACAAGCTCAAAAGACCCTTTCCCAGTATTAAAATCAACAGTGGTAGGAACAGGGGGTACAACACCTGAGGCACCACCAAGTGGATCAGTCAGTGGTACTATTAGCGGATTTGGCGCAGGGATAGGAATAGGTCCACTAATTTCGCCAGAGGGTGTTTTACTCATTAATGGCTCTACCCTAGACACAACTACTTCAGGGAGATTTACTACCTCCACCAGAGTTTTCTCTAATAAACCTCCCAGTCTATTAACCTCAGCGGTTAATTTGTCTATTTTACTAACCAGGGGTTTGACTATACCTTTAATTTTTATGTCCATCATGCTCCATAGTTTATTAAATTGAGCATTGGAGAGGGTCACATAAGCTTCATTAGTCAGATCATCCTCCTCATCCTCAAGTATTTTCCTTGGTGGGGTTGCAACTTTATTTCTACCAGACCTTAAACCCCCCCGTTTTGGCATAACCTTTCTTTTGCCCCCAGTAACCCTCGGGGCTGGAACAGGGGCTGGAGCAGGGATAGGGGACTCGTTATTGGTGGATATCACTGTCACCACTTCACTGTCACTATTATCTTCAGTAATAGCAACTATGCCACTAGGCTGGATGGTATTTATATCATGAAGAGAATCATGTACCACACCAGATGTACTGCTATTATGTAGTGCAAAAGAATCCTCTATCTCTTTATCGTCCAGAGGAGATTGATTAGATGAATCCAATCCCAATGAGGATCTCCTGTCGCTATTTATTTTTGCCACAACTTGGAAGAGATAGTTATCTATGGTGTTATTGACTGGGGTTTGCTTTTTCCCGGGCATGGTTAGGATGGGCAATACACTCAGAACAATATATTTACTCACAGGACTCAGTAATTGTTTCAGTTACCCAGTGTAGTCCGAGCCAGTCTGTATCCAGAAAGTGTTCGAAGGAATTTTCGGGCAGGGTCCCTAGCCCAACCCAACCTAGTCCGACCTCGGACGGCCTCAGACGGCCCGCCCTTTGCCCGGGCTTCGTCCGGGCGTCCCGCTCGCGTCCCGCGACATGGAGGGCGCCGTCAATTTGAAGCGCCTCCGTGCGCGGTGACCCCGGTGCTGGCATCCGGATCGCTGGGCAGGCTGGGAGGTGTAGTCTCCCTCCGCTCGGCGGCCGCAAGATGAACTACTGCGGCGGCGGGAGGGAGACCAAAGTGCAGGCAAAGAGTCGCAGGTTCCACGGGCTCAGCAGGAGTCAGCGTTCATCAGCGTTCGTCTGGTAGGTTTCTCAGCAAGGCACCCACTCCACCGAGGGGGCCGTCAATTTGAAGCGCCTCCGTGCGCGGTGACCCCGGTGCTGGCTTCCGGGTCGCTGGGCAGGCTGGGAGGCGTAGTCTCCCTCCGCTCGGCGGCCGCGAGATGAACTACAGCGGCGGCAGGAGGGAGACCAAAGTGCACGCAAAGAGTCGCAGGTTCCACGGGCTCAGCAGGAGTCAGCGTTCATCAGCGTTCGTCTGGTAGGTTTCTCAGCAAGGCACCCACTCCACCGAGGGCGCCGTCAATTTGAAGCGCCTCCGTGCGCGGTGACCCCGGTGCTGGCTTCCGGGTCGCTGGGCAGGCTGGGAGGTGTAGTCTCCCTCCGCTCGGCGGCCGTGAGATGAACTACAGCGGCGGCGGGAGGAAGACCAAAGTGCAGGCAAAGAGTCGCAGGTTCCACGGGCTCAGCAGGAGTCAGCGTTCATCAGCGTTCATCTGGTAGGTTTCTCAGCAAGGCACCCACTCCACCGAGGGCGCCGTCAATTTGAAGCGCCTCCGTGCGCGGTGACCCCGGTGCTGGCTTCCGGGTCGCTAGTCAGGCTGGGAGGTGTAGTCTCCCTCCGTTCGGCGGCCGCGAGATGAACTACAGCGGCGGCGGGAGGGAGACCAAAGTGCAGGCAAAGAGTTGCAGGTTCCATGGGCTCAGCAGGAGTCAGTGTTCATCAGCGTTCGTCTGGTAGGTTTCTCAGCAAGGCACCATGCCACTTTGCTTGTGGTTTAACCATGTGGCAGGTGACTTTTTTTTTATTTTTATTTTTTTATTAGTTCAGTTCAAAGCCATATAAACAAAAATACATATAAGACCATTGTCTCAAAGCAACATTGGCATATCATCACAGCAAAAGTTAATGGGGCATATATTTAACTTAGATGGTTACATATAAATGAATATACGGAACACACACAAGGAGCAATCTTAATATAGGAAAATAAAGGATATAATCAACACAACAAATTATCAAATTTTAACCAAAAGAAATGGTAGTTTTTAGGGATCCAGATGGTCTATCATTACCTGCCATATTTAGTACCCCTTTTGCATTTTCCTAACTGTTTGATTCGATACAGATTGAATTCTAAATAAAAGATATTATAAAACTTTGCTTGCCACATTTCATATGTAGGTCCTTCAGGCTTCAACCACATGGAAGATATGGTACACAGACAAAATATCGATTTTTAAATATCGATATACAAAAATATCGAAGTTTAAATATCGATGGGACAAAATATCGAAGGTAAGTAATATCGACAGTTTAAATATCGATATTAGTATGATATCAGTAATATCGAAGTTTTAAATATCGATGTCAATAATATCGAAATAAATAACTTCGATGTTACTAAGATCAATTTTTAAATAAATTTAGGGTATATTATATTGTATTTATTATGTTTTATTATTTATTTTTAATGTAATTTAATTAAATATTGTCTGTTACTACTGTAGCGGGTTGTGGGTTTATAGGAGAATAGGGTGGGAAGTAATTTAATTATGTTAAATTAATTATTAATTAGTAGGAATTATTAATTAATTAATTGAGAATTAATTTTTAATTAATTTTAATTAATTGATTAATTGATAAATATGTTCTGTAGCGGGTTATGGGTTTATAGGGGAATAGGGTGAGAAGTAATTTAATAATAATTAATTAATTAATATATGTTTGTACATATTTTAATTAATAATTAAATGGTAATTAATTTATATTAATTAGTTAATTAATTAATATGATTTTGTACATATTGTTTATTATTAATTAGTTGGTAATTAGTTAATATTAATTAGTTAATTACATTAATTATAGTTATTTTTATATATTTTTTTTATTCTTAATTAATTAATTGGGAAAACTAATATTAATTGTTAAATTAAATTAATTACAGCTAATGTGCTAATATATTTACTTTATTGTTATTGTTAATTAATAATTAATTGGTAATTAAATAATATTAATTAATTTTGGGTAAAGGAGTATTTTTAGGGTTCAGGGTCAGTTTTCCGTTTTTGGGTAAAGGGGTATTTTTAGGGTTCAGGGTCAGTTGTCAGTTTTTGGGTAAAGGGGTATTTTTAGGGTTCTGGGTCAGTTTTCAGTTTTTGGGTAAAGGGGTATTTTTAGGGTTCAGGGTCAGTTTTCAGTTTTTGGGTAAAGGGGTATGTTTAGGGTTCAGGGTCAGTTTTCAGTTCTTGGGTAAAGGGGTATTTTTAGGGTTCAGGGTCAGTTTTCAGTTTTTGGGTAAAGGGGTATTTTTGGGGTTCAGGGTCAGTTTTCAGTTTTTGGGTAAAGGGGTATTTTTAGGGTTCAGGGTCAGTTTTCAGTTTTTGGGTAAAGGGGTATTTTTAGGGTTCAGGGTCAGTTTTCAGTTTTTGGGTAAAGGGGTATTTTTAGGGTTCAGGGTCAGTTTGGGGCTTTTGGGGTACAGGGATATTTTTAGGGTTCAGGGTCAGTTTTGGGTTTTTGGGGTACAGGCGTACAGGGTAAAAAGAAAAAAAAATTACATTAAATCAATTTAATAATATTAAAAAAAAAAAAATTACATTAAATTATTAAGTGTTTTATTTATTTTAAATGTATATGTATTAGTTTAAATTTTCTTTTAATATTTTTATTTATTATTTGTAAAATTATATGTATTTTAACATTATTTTTACATTATTATTAATACATTTAAAAAAACGATATTTTTAATTCCGATATTTTTGTACTACGATATTATTTTTTCGATATTTTTGTACTTACCTTTATGAAGATAGGATTTCGATATTTTTGATGTCGATATTTTTGTTCCGATATTTTTGTATTTCGATATTCTGTCTGTCGATATTATGTCAGACATTCGGAAGATATACATAGGCGAGCTACAGCCATAGCCATAAAAATAACATATTTATTTTTCTGATAACCTAAAAACAGATTATTATCATTTGATAAACCAAAAATAATCATCTCTCTTGTAATTGATACATCAGACTTTGTAATATGAGCTAAGAATTTTTCTATGGATACAAAAAAAGGTTTTAATATGGGGCAGTCTGAAAAAATATGTACAATATCTGCCAAATCAGATTGGCATCTGTAGCATTTTCCGTTATTGGCATACCCCACTTTAACATTTTAGATGGTGTGTGATAGAGATTAAATAACGTTTTGTAATGCTGTGAATATAGATTGGCAGATAACATAATTTTATCGGCTGTTAACATTGATTCTTGAAAAGACACTGCTGGTGTACCTAATCTTATAGACCATCTAGATTCCTGCTGTATGATATCATCGGGCTGTAAATTAAGCAAATAATTATATATAGTCCCTATACGTGATGGTTTCTTAAGAATTTCAATAAAGTTATTATGGCAAAGCGGTAACGCATTTGGATGTTTCAAAATAAAATTGCGGATTTGGAGATACTTTAAAAAGGTCGTGTTGTGGAATACTATATATATCCTTTAGCTCCTGAAATGAAGCAATTATACCATCTTGAGCCAGATTGCCTATATCTAATATGCCGTTATCGTGCCATATACACATAGTACGATCCCTAAATATTGATGGGAGCAATTCTATAGAATTGCAAGGGGTATAGAAATTAATAGTTCCCAGTGAAATAGGTGGCAGGTGACCTTTTTGTGTAGCCAGCCAGTGTGCTTTTGTCATAGGCCTTCATGTGTTCTTTGTTGTGGCCAAGCCTCCTTGTTTGCTGTTGTTGATTGACCATGTGGTCGGCGATCATTTTGTGTAGCTAGCCAGTGTGGTTTTGCTGTAGCCCTGCATGTGTTCTTTGTTGGGGACATGCCACCTTGCATGCTGTTGCTGTTTGATCACATGGCTGGTAGATATTTTGTGTAGCCAGCCAATGTGCTTTTGCCATGGGCCGGCATGTGTTCTTTGCTGGGTCCATGCCTCCTTGCTTGGTGTTGTAGTTTCACCATGTGGCAGGTGGCCATTCTGTGTAGGCAACCTGTGTGCTTTTACCCATGGCCTGCATGTGTTCTTTGTTGCGTCACACCTCCTTGCTTGCTGTGGTTGTTTGACCATGTGGCCAGAGACCATTTCTTGTAGCCATCCAGTGCGCTTTTGCCATAGGCCTGCATATATTCTTTGTTGGTGCCTTGCCTCCTTGCTTGCTGTTGTGGTTTGACCAGGTGGCCAAAGACTATTTTGTATAGTCAGCAAGTGTGCTTTTGCCATAGGCATGCATTTGTTCTTTGTTATCTACAAGGCTCTTTGCTTGCCATTGCTGTTTGACCATGTGGTCGGCGAACATTTTGTGCAGTCAGCCATTGTCCTTTTGCCATAGAACCAAATGCCATAGGCCTGCATGTATTCTTTATTGTGGCCAAGCCTCCTTGTGTGCTGTTGTTTGTTCTTTTGGCCAGTTGCCATTTTGTTTAACAAGCCAATGTGCTTTTGCCATAGGCCTGCATGTGCTCCTGCTGTGGCCATGCCTCCTTGCTTGTTGTTGTTGGTTGCGCATGTGGACGGCATCATTTTGTGCAGCCTGCCACTGTTTATATCCTTTTTTCCAGTTTTCACATTTTTGAAGGATTGTCATTACTCATTTTCCCCTGGACCGGTGCCCCTGCCTACCATACACGAACCGCCGCACGCCAGCTTTCATTTCCTTTCATTTCCCCCTGGACCTCCTAGCCTGCCATATGTGAACAGTACAACAGTATTCATTTTGTAAGGATTATTCCACTTCCCCCGGACCCCTTCTCCTGCCATAGGAGCACACAAGCATTCATTTTTTAAAGATAATTCCACTTCCCTGGACCCCTGTGCCTACCATAGGTGCTCACTAGCATTCATTTTTAAGCATTATTTCACTTCATCCGGGATCCCCTTGCATGTCATAGGTGCACACCAGCATTAATTGCTTAAGGATTATTGCATTTCCCCCTGGACCTCGTTACTTGCCATAGGCGCATACCAGCATTCATTTTTTAGTCATTATTCCATTTTCCACTGGACACCCTGCCTGCCATATATTCTCAGTGCACCCCAGCATTTATTTTTTAAGGGGGGATTCAATTTTCCCCTGGAACATCCTGCCTGCCATACGTGCACACACCAGCATTCATTTTTTGAGGATTATTCCATTTTCCCCTAACTGACACAGGTTCGCCCTTAGATGCACATAAAGCAAACAGTTACATCTGTATGTTGTTATCCTGATTGAAAATGAAATGTTGTGGTGGTGTGGTTTGACTTTGGAATGGATACACTATTGTTGTAAATTATTTTGGATAGTAAGTAACCAAACTAAATTATATTCTCTAGTATGAATAATTCAAACTGCAAACAAATGTTCTTGCTTGTTTGCTTTTAGGTACTCAAGAGACACCCCCCACTGTGCTGTTAGACAGAAGGCCTGTCCCAAGTGACGAGACAACAACATGTGAGGTGAGATCTCCAGTCTATTCTGCTTGTTCAGCTAAGTGTCACTGCTTCAAGATGGCCCCAGAGAAGGGTGCTGTCAAGAAAGTGGCTAGCGAGGAGAAGAACAAGCAGATTGCCACCACTGGCATCCTGCTCCAAACCGTTTTCAGGCGATGTGTACCTGCCGCACCATCCTCTGTGGAGCAACCTGGGAACACCACTCCCACATCAATGGCATCACCCCAACCTATGTTCAAGGCCATGTCTCTCAGCGAGGCAGCCACTGCAATCATGGTGAAGAGAGGTGAGTCTGAACTGAATTTGTCTCAGCCACAAACTCGTACCCAATCATCACAGGAAACTGAGGAAAGTGGACAACAGGAGCTGCACCCAGCAATAGTAGATCTTCCTTATACAGGAGCAGACCAGGAGGTTGAGCTTCCTGCTGAGCAAGATCTACCTATTGTTGAACCATTGGGTTCTAAATGTCATGATCCGGCCCCAGGGCGACTCGCACACCATCATAGCCTTCCCCCTCACCTTTGATCCACACAAGCTTGTGTGAATGGTAGGAAACAGACCGCCTGTCCGGCTTTGGTCGGCACTGTAAATCATTTACTTCCGAGTCATGTTGGAGCGAGGCAGGTCGTGTTTTCTCACTTACGGGTCGCGCCCCATAAAAGACCAGAGTGTGGAACCTGACGCTGCTTCGTATCCAGTTCTGGACCGGAACCTTGTTTGGTCGTAGCCGTGCAGTGAAGACCTTCACCCTTGACTGGAAGGACTAACTACACCCGACTTCACCACTGTAGTACCCAGAGTTCAGGACCGCCGAAGGTACGTCCTTTCCTGGAACGCTAGCAACGCGGTTGCAGGGAACCTTGATTTCTCAAAGCGCTGGGGCACTTTTAACACGTATACATTCCTGTACAGCAAGGAACTCGATTGCAGGGAACCTTGGTTCACTAGAGCGCAGGAGCGCTGTGAAATATATCCAGTCCTGTACCGCATGGAACACGGTCACAGGAATGTAAAGCATAGCGCCGCATGTATGCCGAAAGTGCACCTTTTCAGTATTGTGCTAGAGCACATGAAGGTGCTACACAGATAGCTACCGCGCAGGAGCACCTATCTTGTTTATTTAACTTGTTTTGCATTTCCGTGCAGGAGCTCCTATCTTGTTTACCCTGCTTATATTGTTTCATCACTCTGGAGCGTATGTTGGTATGTTTACACCTGGGCATTGCACAGAAGCGCACTTTAGTTTTGTTTTCTGATAAGTACACCGGAGCATCTATCTGGGTGCTACCCTTTACTAAACAAGGAGTGTAAAACACACCATGCATGAACGTGGTCATCTGAAGTTTCCTTTGGTTATAGTGCTGGGACTGATACAACACAAACAAAGGTTAACCACATCCGTGCGGTACAGATTTACCGCCGGTGCTGAGCCCTAATGAAAACGGGCGTGGTCATGACGGAACGGTTCCGTCATGAGCACAGCTCAACCAATGCTCATGATGGAACCGTTCCGTCATGAGCATCCAAGGGGTTAATATCATTCTCTTCTGAAATACTGAAATGTGACTACGTGTGTTTAAAGACCTGTTTAGTATATGTGTGTGATTCCCCCTCTTCCTTTATCTTTTAGCCCTTTCCCTGGAGTGCAGTATCCACTCTTGCCGATTGACTCGCTTACTACTATCCTGCCCCCGGCTTCCTTTGCTTCATGTAGTTACCTCACCTATGGGGAGGGCAACAAACAACTGGGTATCTATTATTGTTGTAGATTAGTAATTTCTGCTTTCTCTCTTTTAGGTGTTCTACTTCACACTCATCACAGACATTCCTGTCTTTTATCGGCCTTGGGCCATATCGTCTCTGAAAGGTCTCATCGCAAGTCAAGGTAAGAAGTGCGGGGTTTGACACTACATCTCTAGCAAGAAAAAGGAGGGGTACTCCGCCATATTCTCCAAGCCCCACTTCTGATGATCTGGATGTGGATTGAACCCCGGCTGAGTCTGAGCCATACCGGGAAACACAAGGGAAAAGGAAAGTTCCGGGAAGCCTTACAATTATGGAAGGGGATGAGGATGACAAGGCAGTCATTGTCATGGAAGCTGTCTCAGAGGACACTGACATTAATTCTCCTATTCAACCTGCTCAGAGGGATGTGGCACTGGCACCACCACCACAGCCAGCTTTCAGATTTGTAAGGCCCCCGCTGAGACTTGCATCCAACACTACCTCAGTTGAAGCATGCACTGCAGAGAGACAATTAACAACATACCCATCAACCTCCAGTTCTTCTTCAGGCATTGGCAGTGGCACACTAAGAGAGTTCTCCTCCCCAGTTTGGGACTTCTTTATGATTAACAAGTAGGGGATGACATTGCAATATACTCCATTTGACACACCAGTTTTCATCAAGGTATGACCAGTTCACACTATGGTACTGGAGGCCAAGTGACCCATATGAAAAATATCACACAATCCAATGGGAGGTGCACCTTAAAAAACTGCTGCAGGTTCTGTGTGGTGTGATGGAGAAGCAGACAGGGACACTTCTTTCTGTTTTAAGCCTTTTATTGTGACAACAGAACACAGTCAGGTCAGTTTGTTTTTAGAGTCTTTGACAAGAAGAAACAAAGGGGGGGGTAGTTCAGTAATGTCCAAAGGGGAGAAATCACCGTTGTCTTCTCTTCCCTCTCACGTCAGAGGGCAGGGTCCTTCTTGTATACTCTCACTCCCCAGGCAAAATCCCACTGGAAGGTCAGCCATAAAATAAAACAAAGAACAAAAGAAAATCGCTTTAAGATGGTTGTTTTGCTGTGCCTCCGTGTTGACAGGAAAGGGGAAGTGAAGGGGGGAAGTCACCCGTTACCTTTACCAGTGCCCTTTTTCGAGAAATACAGCATTCACACGTGTTTTTGTAGCTGAGCGTTGGTCAGCGCACTCCACTCCCTTCACCCATCCCACGCCCTCTTCCCCAAACAGCTTTCAGCCATCCCCGTACCTTGTGTAGCCACGTCTCTCCTGGGACACGGCTGGCTCCAACGTGATACCGGAGAGGGTCCGGCTCCCGCTCTCTATCCTTGGTCTCTTTGCGTCCTTGTTCCGGTCCTTTCTCCGTCTTGGGCTCGAGCTTGGAAGGATCCAGTAGTCCAGGGGCCACAAAGAAGGTCTGGGCACTATCCCTTTCTTCTACGCGTCGGTCGATCCACGCCGTTTCCGGAAGACACTACCCAACTGATTTCTCTTCCTTCAAGTAATCACCCGAATAAGCTGACCAGGTCACATGATCAGGTAGCGTAGCCTCAAGTGTCCTTCCTTAAAGGAATAGTCCTTGCTTCTTCCCACAGGCACACTCTGGAAATAGAGGAGAGGACAAGGAGACTGGTAAGAGGGGAAACTATTGGGGTCTGTTTCAGACGTTGCTGCCTCAGGTATGAGTGGATCGTCACATGGTGGTAGTGATGACAGAGGGGAATCAGCTCCGATCATGGTTTTTCAAAGCCCGGAAAAAGTTGAGGACCATTCAGTGTGCTTATAGAGGACCAGTTAAAGCCCTCATACAGGAGGTACCAACATGTTGGAACTTGACCTATTACATGTTGCAACGTCTGTTTGAACAGTACAAACCAATCAATGACTGTCATTCAAAGAGGAGGGGATGCAACTGGGAAAAGCATGTCCATGGCCATGGAGATGGACAAATGGAGCCTAGTCAAATGCCTGACAGATGCTACTTCCATTTGAGGTTTTCACTCAGGAGGTCATAAGGAGGACAGTACGATAACCCAAGTTATCCTGTTGTTGTACCAGGACCAGTTAAAAAAGGTGTTGCAAAGATTCCCAGGTGTGGACGGCAAAGGAGAAGAGCATGGCTTGGTTGAGAGTTTCATCCTTCACTTGGATGTTCATCCAAGGCTGCAAGGAGGCTTGTGTCATCCAAAGAGTACATCTGTGCCACAATACTTGATCCAAATTACTAAAAAATACTGGCCACTTTCATTTCTTTTTCTGAAATGGATGCTTCACTATACAAGACGTGAATTGTTGATCAAGCGAGAGCCCTTGAAGAAGAATGGCTGGAAATTAATGTTCTGGGCAGTAGTTCTAGGGTGCAGCCTTCATTTTCCTTAGAGTGCAGTGATGTCTCAGCGCAACCAACACCAGCAACAAAAACACTGGCAACAACAACTAAGGAACAGAAGAATTGAACCCAACCTCTGCATTGGCTTTGTTTCAAGTGGCAGGGCTTAAGACAAGTGCAGAGCTAAAGGCAAAAGAGGTCGAGCAAGTGGTAGCACCAATGTCAATTCATTGAATGTTTCAGGACTATCAGGTTGGCCCAAAAGAGGTCTAGGCGGATTAAAACCCATAGTTATTTTGGTGTGGGAAGATACAACAATTGCCAGAGCTCAGCAGGCTGGCAATGAAGTATCTGGCTTGTCCGACAGCCAGTGTTCCTGCTGAGAGTGTTTTCAGTGCAGATGGAGCAGTTGTCACAGTGAGAAGGAACAGCCACTCACCTCAAAATGTTGAGAGATTGACCATGATCAAAATTAAACAACATTTCATAACACACAATTACACTGTTACTGATATACCACAGGAGGAAGAGGAGGTGGATGAGGGTGATTGGTAAGACTCATGTGTGTTAGCTGACCAACTTCTAGGTGAGACACCTGAATTTGAGGACAAACTATACTTCCCTGAATGAGTAGGCCTCCATAGAACTTTTTAATTATTTATTGTCAAACTGCTTAGTGTTTTGTAAAAAAAAAAGATATAGCTAGAGGAACATTGTACATTTTGTTTGTGTCTGACTTATACAGCCCCAACATTTTAAGGTACATGTATGGCCAGATTGAGGTTGGACCAGTGTAGAGTCAAGAAGACCCCCCATTTCCTTCAAGGATAGTGCCTGACTCCCTCCCATGCCTATCCTTTTTTTCATCCCCCTCCTAGGGCTGCCTCAGTAAAGATCATTTGATTCACAAGACTGCCAATGTTATGCTTGCATCAAAATGAGATACAATTGTGTACCACCATGCTTGGATTGGAACAGGTAACTATTGCACCAATGAGTGATACATTTTTGAGTGACTGTGAGTAATGATTAGTGATTCATGTGGTAGCAGATAGTGAGGGAGTGTGTTCAACTAATTTGTAAACTTGATTTCGGTGATTTGAAATGTTTGGGGCCTGATGGGCGATCATTTTTCCTGACTGTGATTGGCCTTTTCACAAGTATTGATATTTACTTGCAGGGTCCACTTCTTTGTTCTGGTTATTCAGAGACCAGACCAGTCAGTTTAGTTAACATACACAAGTCTACACAAAATATGCAATTTCTGTTTCTCCTCTTGTTCATCAACAGCAGTGCACTAAAGGCCTTGGGACCAGATGGGACAGATTTGTTACTCAGAGTCAGAAGGAGGATGGAAGGACTAAGTGTTGGACTACCTCAATAGTCAGACGAAGGAAGTTATCGACTTCAAAGGGAAACCAACATGATGATCACTTTCAGAGGCCTACTCAGCTTTGTGGACTACAGAGGTGCATTGATTTGGTAAATGCTGCTGAGTGTGTGTGCTGGCTCATTTATATTAAACTCCTCTATTATGTGGTTGTGGTTGGGGAACTGCTGTAACTGGAGACAGACATGTGATGTCACATCATCATCACATGATGCACACACTTGGCTACATTTTATGATGACAATTGTGAGATTGATCAGGCTGGTACATGCAGCTGCTTGTCTGTGATTGGTAGTAAATTGCTTTCACTTCTCAGTTAATTGCATATGAATCATAAAATGAATGATTGCAGCAGCCTATGCTCTTGCTCTATTTCTGAGTCCAGGTATACTCCTCATGAAGCTTGCCTTTTGCCCTTCTCCTTGACTCTAGAATATCGTTTTTGTTTTATAATCCATAAGCTTTATCTTCTCCTGCATGAAAGGCAAAAGCTCCATAACAGTCCTGCTTACTTTACTAGACCGGTTCAGCCAGGCACCCAAGACAGGCAGTGTGAGAAGAATGAGGATGCACCGTCCAATTTGGCATTCGGCGAATAATTTGTCTTTTATTAATCATTAATTTTCAGAACTGCATGAGTTCAAGCCTCCTGCATTTTTCAAACCCAGATGATAGAACATTTAGATATATAATGCTGCTGCGTCTCGGATAGTTTGTCTTGGAAGGTGTTAATCGCGGAGCTGACCGGGGGCTGAGAACTAGCCTGCTTGCTGGAGTTTCGTCAACTGGGGTGCACAGAGGGATGCTCGCCACAAAAGGAGGACTACTAGTCCCAGCTCTCCTTGGGCATTAATTTTCAGAACTGCATGAGTTCAAGCCTCCTGCATTTTTCAAACCTAGATGATAGAACATTTAGATATATAATGCCGCTGCGTCTCGGATTGTTTGTTTTGGAAGGTGTTAATCGCGGAGCTGACCCGGGGCTGAGAACTAGCCTGCTTGTTGGAGTTTCGTCAACTGGGGCGCATAGAGGGATGCTCGCCACAAAAGGAGGACTACTAGTCCCAGCTCTCCTTGAGTGACCACACCTGCACCAGGGAACACTCAGCACCGCCCTCCCGCCACAGACATATTTAATCACCCACCTTCCCAGCAGCGCGGAAGAGCACAGGAGCGTCCCGGGAGAAACCCGGGACAAGGGCGGGACCGTCTGTGGCCCTCTGAGGCCGGACGAGGCTTGGCTGGACCACCCCCCCTTACCTGAGTTCTAAGAAGCGAGACATTGTGCATTTATTATATGATTATTATGGATTTTAATTTGCATCACTGTTGAAGTGGATGTGGAAAATTATATTGTTTTAATAATTTTTCTACTCATATCACCTCCCTCGGTGTAACTAGCAATGGCGCTCCACCCAAGGAAAGGGAGGAAGATTACACACGGTAGCATTGGGGGGTCCGTGTCCGGAACCTTAGATCAGTTTATCACTAGAGCGGCAGTTGTACTAGAACATGAAATTGCACTAACTGAAAAAAGGTTGTCTCTAAAGCCCCTACTATCGAAGAGATCCTCATTGGGTACACTTATGGCTGCCGTAACCCCAGAGCAGCAACCAACCCACCAGGATAATGCGGGAACTAGTACAGAGCTGGTGGGGTCAGATGGGTCTGTTGTTTGTACCTCACTAAACACAACCACAGACAGTATATCTACAGTAGGAAATAGACAAGTAGAATCTAATATCTCTACCACCCCTAACCCGTCCCCCGTGAATGCACTAACTGCGCAAAAAATTGGTAAAGTTAATAAACCACAACCAATTATTGGCAAAAGAAAGTGCGGGGGAGGGATTCAAAAGGGTAGATGTGCTAAAGTAACTAAAATCACTACACCGACCCAAACATTACATACCGAAGTGCATCTTCAAACATCCACTAATGATTCTAGAAATAGGACAAACAAGCAAACATACTGCCCGCCTGTAGCAAACCAATTTCCCAATGGCATCCTGGAAACACTAGAGCAGTTATTAAAATTGCTGATGCTACAACTACTTGAAAGGGTAAAACTAATTAATGAGAACATGGGAAACTGGAAAGAGCTGTAATGGCTAATTCAGTTATACTGGAAAAAGCTGCGGCAACCATTCAGGGTTCTGGGCTCCCTCCCCCCATGAGAGTGGCTATCGATCCAAAGAGTTTTCCAATAGATACCCCGCAAGATATATCAACCAGCCCAATTGACCAATAAAATCCTAACGTTACTGAGAATGGCATAGTAACTAGAATTGTTACTGAACATAGCAGAGAGGGAGCCAAAGCAATTGGTAGTGAAGTTAGAAAGAAGTTGGTAACCCCTGAACGTGGTGCAAACCAAAAATTAAAGGGAAGAATGTACTAGGGAGGGAGGGCATTCCATTGAAGCTCCCCTGCATTAACTTACATCCGGAGTCAGTACCGTATACAGTAATTTTGTCTGGTGTTCCAGGGATCCAACACGACAAACTGGAAACCCATAGAGAGCTGAAGAAAAAGGTCATCTTTTGGCTCAACAGAAATAGCTTGCTTCCAACTTATATGAATGCTGAGATTTTGCATGTAAGAAGGGTGGGTTGGTTGGAGTACAGATTTAAGGATCTAGAGGGCAATTGCATAATCGTGAACTTTAGGGACCCTAGAGTGGTAAGGTACATATGGTATGAAACTGGGGACTGGGGCGCCAGTGGAATACAAACCCTTGATTTGAGATATTTCTATCCCAGTTCATTTTGTGGTCTGTGTTCTACCCAGCAAAATAGGCAAGAAACGATATCAAGATGTCCAATTACTGCACGTAGACAGGAGTTCCATCCCCCCGATTAATCGATTTGAGTCACTATGTGGTTTGGAGAGGGTGGACTGACTGGGCCCAAATCACAGGGGAAACAACGCTGACTGGCATAAGGCGAACTGAAATAAAGACTGGGCTGAGTTAACAATCAGTGGTAGCATTAGCAGGGCGACACTTGGTGTAGGTTGTGAGGTTCCAAATAAAGTCCCTCCCCTGATCCCAAAAAGTATCGGTGCTCCACCTGGGTATGACACACCGAAGGGTTCCCACGTGCCAAATCCGCCTTGTATAAATTCCAGGACAAACCTGGTAGAGGTGTTAGTAGGGGCAGCCAAGTTGAAAAAAGGAGAGCATAAGAATACAGCTTTTAGGCTCCTTGAGCATGGGTGCTCCAGTTTGGGCAAAATCAGTAACATGGACCCCCAACAGGCCACGACATCCCCACAGCCTTGCCTAGCAAGTGATACACATACGCTTACTTTGGTCTCCTGGAACATTGCAGGCTTAAAGAGGAAAACATCGATAGTCGAGTGGTCAGATCTGGTGGAAGAACACGACATATTGGACTTCCAGGAGACGTGGGCAGTGGACCCTATCTATCGCCCGGGTACCTTAATTTCCATAAAGCGGCAGTCAGAGGGACAAAAAGCAGACCTTCAGGGGGCTTAACTATCTGGGTTAGGCAAACCTTAGACATTCAGAACTTGTAGTAGACAGACCGGATCTTCTTGTTATAAACCTGCATCGGCTAGACCTACAAGATATCCTCATTGTAAATGTGTATATTAGAGGACAGCCTGGCGGGCGTGGCTCTGGAACCTTTATAGATCTGGATACTTTTTTGGATTCTGTTAGGCCTGACAGCAACATAATAATTGCAGGGGATTTTAACTGCTCGTTTGAGCCTTTAAATTATGAAGGGGAAACTCTGCTGACAGAGGAGGATGTCCAGTGGAATATTCCTCTCCTTGACCTTAAGCCCATCAAGAAATGGACTGAATCTGCCCTGCAGTGGCCGGGTCTCTGTTTAGAGCGTGGGTTTAGGGAGGCTAATGGACAGTCTACCTCCAACAAAATTGGAAGGGCAACCTTTGACAATGGTTTACATAAAAGTCGAATAGACTATATCCTCATCAAGATAGAGTACTGGTTCATATTAGAGGACATGGTGATTTTGGATTGCCCTGAGAGCGACCATAATCCACTTGTAGTGAGTTTACAACTGAACGGAGGCTCTAAGCGTAACAACCAAACTAAGATAGCCACCGCTGATGCCCTGCTTACTAATGATTTATGCAGGGTGCGTTGGGGCAGGATCGCTATTGATCCCGGGACTCTGGAAGAAATTAGGCTAAAGTTAACACGGACTCTGGGAGTTTTGCGCTCACTTCCCACCCAGGAAGACATTAATGGGAAAATAACCTCACTACATGAAGACCTATTTAATGAACTTAAATCCCACTTTTCCAAACCTAGCAAACCCCAAAAATTTACTGGCCAACCTACGAGTAAATCATGGTACAATAAATCGTGCCGGGAATCTTATGGTATATTGACGCTAGCCATCAGGCCTAAAATTATGCCTGACATTAGGAAGGCCAGGCTCAACTATCGTAAAGTCTGGAACCAGGCCAAACTAGATTGGGACAATCAACATTGGCAAGAACTTCTTGTTGCCAGTAAGCTGAAAAATTTGACTAAGTTCTGGCATATAATTAAATGGGGAAATACTCACCTTTCTCAAGTTCCCACAAACCATGTCCCCATTGAGGTCTGGGTTGTGCATTTCGAGACCCAGTTCTCTGGGTTAGACTTGTACAACGATCACCCTCCCTATGATCCCTGTCCTATGCCCATCACAAAAGCCATAACATTTGACTGTAGAGAAGTTGAGGATGCCTTGAAAAAGATACCTTGTGGAAAGGCCCCGGGAATGGATTGTATCCCAGCAGATCTCTTCAAGCATGATCCAACAAATTGGGTCCCCTACATTGTATTCCTGGGAAATGCAATTGTTGAGGGGGCATGTATCCTGTATTCATGGTGAGGAGCTGAAATCCTGCCAATAGACAAGAAGGAGGATCGCGCCATTCCAGGGAACTATCGACCGATCAGCTTGATCGACTCCATACAGAAAATTGTTGCCAGGATGGTCCTGGCAAGAATACAGAGCTGGATTGAGCTTGAGGATATACTGTCTCCCCTACAGGCTGGGTTCAGATCTTGCATAAGCACTATAGAGCAGGTCTTCAGGTTCCTATTGATTTACTGGAAAGTAGTCAATTTGGGAGGTGGCACCATCTATGCCGCTTTTTTTGACCTCAAGTCAGCATTTGACATAGTACCCAGGGATAAATTGTGGGGGCCTTAAGAAATATGGGGGTGCCCCAGTAGCTTCTGAATGTTGTAATTAAGTTACATGAGGCAAATTTTGCACAAGTCAGCTAGGGTAAGCAAGGGCAGGTTACCAATAGATTTGCAGTGTCCCGGGATGTCAGGCAAGGGTGCATTCTAGCGCCAACCCTGTTTTTGTTATTCATCAACAGGGTTGTGCAGTATTACTCAGCCTTTCCGACAGACGCCCCTTTGGGTGGCACCAAGTTTCCGCTACTTATGTTTGCGGATGACAACCTTCTATTATCGCAGACACAGGTGGGCCTGCAAGCGGCCCTGAATAAATTTGAGGAATTTTGCCACAATCACGATCTGCAGGTTAACGTAACCAAAACTAAATTCATGATCCTTACAAAAAGTAGACCAGTGGTTTGCCATGTCATGATGAGCTATACAAAGTTAGAGCAAACTAATGTTATGACCTATCTGGGGATTGTTTTAGAGAGTAAATTAAGTTGGAAGCCCCAGATTGATATTCTATCCCTCAAGTTTGCCCAGCTTTCAGGGTGCCTGGTCAAAGAACAGAGATCGTCTCAGACCAAAAGGATAGGCCCAGCTCTTAAGATCTATAATTCCAGGATGGGTTCAGCGATCCTGTACGGTGCGGACCTCTGGGGTTTTGCGGAGCTCTCCCCGTTGGTTAAAGTTCAGAACAAATTCTTACAGAAAATTACAGGGCTTCCCCGCTCTAGTCCCATGAAGCCGCTATTAATGGATTTGGGCTGCCACTCAATAGATGACATTGCTCGCTTTAAGCCTGTGGCCTTATGGAGGAGGATCTGGACCACCCCCGAACTGGCTCTATTTGCAAAGGCAATTATGGATGGTAGATCTGTTATGGGTTCGGGTAACATTTTATAGTTCAAAAAAGTTAGACTGCTCTTAGAGACCATGGGTTTGGGCAATATGTGGACTGATACCGTCATCAATCCTTTCCCATCAAAAAAAGTATTTAAAAGCCTATATTGGTCAACAGTCCACCAAAAAACATATTGGACAACTATCAGCCACCTCCCTGTCTGGTTTGTTTCTGGAGCATAAAATTGATCCATCTCTAGAAGACTATTGGGATACCATCACCAGGCCAAGCGATAGGAAACTATACTACCAGTTAAGGGTTGGCTCTCTCCCAATTAGAACGTTTACAAAAAAATGGAAGGGCCAGGATGTTGAATTCTGTCATTGGTGCACTGACCGTAAGGAGTCTATCAGCCACATATTTTTTGAAGGTCCTGCATATGCAGCCTCTCTGGAAAAATGGCTTAAACCTATTTGACGTAACATGGGTACAAGGGTAGGGTTTGAAGCTTTAAGGATCATTAGGACTGACACGAGCGAACCTCTTGTAATCGCTGTAGCAAAATTCTTAGGATGGGTGTGGATCATCAGGGCTAAACAGTAAGCAATGTATTGGTTTTATGTAGCCCCGATTTGATTGTATTTTAAAGTGTAGAAATGTTGTTTTATAAGGTTAGTATAACATGCTATAAAGTGCATATACAACTTATTTTTATGTTTTTTAAAAATGATGTGTGTTTTTATGATGTATTTTATTATGGTAGCGTCTTTTATGATGAAATATTCGAAATAAAGACATATAAAATGAAATGAAAATGAAAATTATATATAATAATTTGGGTCTCTGGGGCTGAAGGACTGTTTGCAATGCATTTAATTGAACTGGCTTTCCTTCATTTCCTTCCACAACAGATTTGATGATGATGATATGCTGCTCATCGCCCTGATGAATATTGTTGTTGTGTAGTGTTTGTCTTTGTCACATCTTTCCCCAACTCTCCTTTACCATCCATTCATCAAACCCCTAACCCTCTTCCCCGAGGCTGTGTGATTTATTGAGGTGTGACTTAATTTATATCATAAATAATAATAATAATAATAATATGCTGTTTTGTAGCGCGCTCAATTACTACCGGAGTATCCTGGTGCGGAAGACCGCTGGGGAACCCGTCCTGGCTTTCCCTGTGAGATGGTCCCTTTCTGGGTATCTCCAAGGTGAAACCAGGCATCCCCGGCATCTGTGGGGGGCTGTTGTAGAGATGAGGCAAGCTTAATGCCCAGAGTTGCCGAGCGTGATCCCTGGTTAGAGTATGCACCGAGGCGAGAATTATCGAGTACGTTGACCCTGGTCCACGACCTTGCCTCGTCGGGAATTGAACCCTGGTCCCGGGCCATTCTCTGCTTCCGGGTCTGCCGCCTCTAACCAGTGAGCCACACCACTCCACTAAAGTGGTGGGATTAATGTGATGAAAGAGACATCAACCTACTGCAGGATTTTCTATTACCTGAGCAATAGCCAAACCAGCCGCACTTACTCACCCACGCATAAAACGGATCCATAACTTAGATATAACATAATTTGTCAACATCATCATTCAGGCCTTGTGCTGTGTAAATGCTTAACCTTGTCCACTCCTAATTCTGAGTCTACTTCTCCTGACTTGAGGAGTTTGTAAGTTTAGTCTAGCTCCCCATTGCTCAGAAGAAGCTTCTATTGATAGTTTTTGTTATAATATTTAAATTATTTGGTAACCAGGAAAATCTGTTCCTTGGGCGCTCAACACTCTTTAGGGGTCAGTATAACAACAGTTATCCAAATATTTGGTGCTTCAAAGGGAGAAAAGATTGGTTACCAATCACCTCAACTGAGGAGATAAATGAACAAATGAAAGGTCACCCTGAGCACACAGTCAATTTTATGTATTGTCCAGCTATCCAACAAACTCTTGGTCCGGGTCCAGGCCCAGCGTCAGTTATTTATTTATATATATCACGTCTCCAATGAAGGCAGGTAGTATTTTCAAAACAAAGCTTTATCTTAGGTTCTAATTAGAAAAAATCAGCCAGCCAACACGTGTTTCATCGTGCAATGTCGTGCCCAGTAGACTTCTTCAGGGGCTTAATCCAAAATCCACCTGCTTGTAGTGTTCCGTAATATTCATAAGGTAGGATACCCAGATCTAAGAAAACGAAACACTCCAAGATCCTTTTAACTTGACTTTCTTTGCAAGTTCGTAGGCTTCAGATTAAAAGTATCACAAATGAAACAATTCCAAATAAAACTTGTATCTAGAATCTATTATGCTACATATTCATGGGTAGGTTCCGCAAATCATGAAGTGAACGTCAAAGTCTAACGGAGTCAAATCGTGTAACAAAGGGTAAGAAAATCACGAGTGCGTGACCTGTCCGGATTACCGCGTCTTGCTAATCTTGCGTTCCCAGCGGCGTATGCCTACAAACTTGCAAAGATAGCCAGGTTAAAAGGATCTTAGAGTGTCTTCTTTTCTAAGAGGTACAAAAGGGGGTGGTGATGGACGGAGCATCTGAATCAATCAAACACTCACACCCAGTCAAAAGATCTGGGTTTAATCCATCACCGTTCTTTAGCCCACTCTGTCACCCCAGTTCAGACATGGCTATATGCAATCAGTCTGACCCTGTGCCTCATGGAAACAGTCCAGCCCGAACTGCCAAGCCATGTCTTCCCTGGACCGGAAGCAAGCCTCCGTTCTTTTGTACCCCTTGATTTCTAAGACACGCATGTGGCTGGCTGTTTTTCTGTAATTAGAATGTAACATCAAGCTTTGTTTTGAAAATACTACCTGGCTTCATTTGAGATGTGATATATACGAATAAATCACTGAACCTGGACCAAGAGTTTGTTGGATATTTGGACAATAAATAAAATTGACTGTGTGCTCAGGGTGACCTTTAATTTGTTTTTGTTGTAATACCAAGTCTCTGTGTCATGGCGGTAGTTTGTTTCCAATCTATGTAAAGTTGTGATATAAATATAACCCACTGTGTTTTTTTTAAATGTAGTTGCCTATGATAGAAAATCCTTTTGATTATTCCCACAGTTTGAGTTCACCTGGAAGGGACTGAAGTGGGAACTCGCTTATGATGCCTTTCCTGTTGGGGGCTAGCCTGGTACTACTAGCACCACCATTAAGAAGGCACCCTGTAGTATTATTTTGGATGATTAATAGGTAGCAGTCATCACTTCATCTATTCAGGTAAGAGAACTATAGAGTGAAGTGAACTAGTTTAGTTAGTAACTTACTTCTACTGAAGATAAGATGTTGTTTATCTAGGTTGTTGTAGGCAATATAGGCAATTGCAGCATACCCCCCTAATGGTCAATATAGTTACAGAGGGTAGTAAGGCAAGGGTATAACTAACTGGTATACACTTTGATAAGTGGATTAAAAAACAGGATGTGATAAAAAAAGGCAGAAGTGCAAAGTAAAAGTAAAACACAAAAAAAATATACAGGCATAAAGTATCAGAATAATGTTTCCCTTTACTTTTTCTTACAAACAGTATTCATTTAAAAAACACCCTCTCCACCCACAACAAGCCCACTTCTCTTCCCAAACAAATCACCCTGTCCCTAACCAATATCCAAAATGTCCAAAGAAAAGTCAAAAGTCCTGTTCGTTTACGAATTCCTACCCACGACAAAAGTTCCTCCCACCAAAATAAAAAATAAAAAAGGGCTTCAGAAGAGGGCATTATCAATGCATTCATTCATTCATTAATAACTTTATTTCGGTTAGATGACCATTAAAGTGCACATAAAATACATCAGCACGATTAATAAAACAATGAATAGTCATAAAATGTTAAAACAGAATTAAACTACAAGTTATCAGAATACAAAGGATAAAAGCAATAGGTACAACAATTAAGTTAAAAAAGTTTGTCTCCTACGCCACATGCTGAAGAGATAACGTGAAACCGCAAACACAATGGGAGGATGGGTATCATAGGTCAATATCCTGCAAGCCTGTGTAAAATGCGAGAATCCCAAATTCTTACAAACAAGGATCAGCCAACATTTTCTAATTGCAAAATAGGCAGGGCAGAAAAACAATACATGAGTTACATTCTCGTTTTTAAAGTTACATGCAGGGCAGGCTTCATTATTAGGTTTTAACCATTTAGATGTGAAAGACCTAATAGGTAGAGTGCCATGCCTTAGCTGGATATATAGCTTTCGAGCAAGCGGGGGTTCAATTATGTCCAAGAATTCCTCAATTTTGGATTCAGGTTTGACTAGGAGGAATTCAGATGTCAACCTACCCAGTGATGTAGAGCTCGATAGCATCTGAGCGTTCTGCATGTGTATATGAGAAAGAAGTTCCTTCTTTGATATCCCTAGGCAATAAGTCTCAGGGTCTTCCCACAGTTCCAAAAGACCTAACCGGGTAATAACAGCACGAATGTGCTGAAGCCAAGGGATCTTTTTGTGTATAAGAAGAGACAAAATTGCAGAAAATTCCGCTCTATAAGCAGCCAGTTCAGGGACTGACCACAACCTCTTCCAGTACATAATTGGCCTTGCACTGATGATCACTTCTATTGGGACCATGCCAAGATCGAGTCTAAGAGGGATCAAAGGCGTACTAGGCGGTAATCCAACTCAATTTCTCACAAAAGACTGCTCCACCTTTTTGAGGTTCATTATCTGCGTGTGTCTCCAAAGTTCAGCCCCATAGATTGCCGCCACTGTAGCCTGGCAGCAATATATTTCCAGAGCTGGTGACACCGGCCTAAAGGTTGACTCCCAAAAAACTTTCCTTATACCCCCAGCAAGCTGGGATTGCTTGAGTGTGGACTTAGCAGTCTGCGTGTTCCAATCAAAATTCTCAGTTAGAGTAACACCCAGATAAACAAATGTTTTAACCCTTTCAAGGGGAGTACCATGTAAGACCGGATTTGGGCGTACCCGCTTAGGGGGGTTAAAAATCATAAACTTAGTTTTTCCAAGATTGATTTCCAATCCCCGAAGCTCACAGAACTCCACAAATCCATCAAGTGTTTTTTGAATGCCCGATGATGTTCTAGACAACAACAGAGTGTCGTCTGCGAACATCAGAGCGGGCACTCTACCCGTGGCCAATTTAGGGCCATCATTGTTAACCACACCATTCAAATGCTCCACAAGGCCATTAATGTAGAGGCTAAATAGTTTGGGTGCCAACACGCACACTTGGCGAACTCCTTATTGAACAGGGAATTGGTCTGTGAGTTCGCCATGCCTACCACACCTGACCTGGGCAAAGTTGTTTGCATGAAGCCTAGATAGTACGTTTAATAAGTATGGCGGGAGTCCCAGGTCTGCCAGCACCTTCCACAATTTATCACGCGGAACCAGATCAAATGCCGCCCGCAGGTCCACAAACACAAGGTAGAGGTGCCACCCTCTACCTTTGCTGTTTTCCAGTACAGTACCTGCAGGCGAAATATCTGGTCTAAGGTAGATGTACCAGACCAAAAGCCTGCCCGGAGTATAGTCAAGTCAAGTCAAGTCAAAAACAACTTTATTCGATTTTGTTAAAAATCATAAAAGCATACTACAACAAAAAGTTAATCCAAGTACATTTAAAAAGATTTCATACAGTACAATACAATTAAAAACAATAAAACGATCATATTAAAAAGGACTCATCATGTGCAAAAAAGCAATATATACCACGTTCATCACTGACCCCACTATTAAGCTTGTAAATTCCTCTTCCTGATCCGCACAGCGGCAACGAGGTAATTTGCCACACTAAACATTACCAAGGGTGAATCAAGCATTTGTAAAAACAGAAGAGCAGGTTTTGCTTGCATAAATGCTTTCTCTTTCAACAACTGTAACAAATACTTTTGCCTAGGTGCATGATAAAAAGGGCAGAATAACATAAGGTGCATATTGTCTTGGATGGTAAAATTATCGCATTTGCATACAGGCGCGTCCTCAGGCTTAAACCATCCCTGTCTGTCACAGAGCACCAAATAAATCTGGTTGAATCTAAACTTAACCAGGAGCCACCTGTGAAACGGAATGTTGACTAAGACAAGATATGGTTGGATAGCTACACAAGTGATTGTCATATAATGTGCTCTGACCATGGGTTTTGTTAACTGGAGTTGTTCTCTCTCCAAAGACTTAAGTTTATGAAAGTTTTCCTTGACCCAAGCTAGGTCTGCTTTTTTTAGGTCAAGCGGGGAGGAGAAAATCTCCGGGCGTCCAAGTTCTACAGAGCACTTATGAATATACGCCAGCCAAGCAATGTCTTTATATTTGTCAAGTTTTAAACAATCCATCAGAATTTTGTGGTTGAGACCTAAATTTTCATTGATCCAGACTCTTATCCACAAAATAATGGGTGCCATAGAGAGGATATCGATAATGTATCCTACTCCAAGCTCCTGATGGACAGAGAAAGTGGCTGTTGATGAGGGGAGTCCTAATATAGAACAGAAAAACTTATTGACCTCTGTTTGGATGGTTTCAGTTTTTACGTATCCCCATAACCCAGCTCCGTACCTAGCTATAGCCAGTGATTTTGCCCTATACAAAGCTAGTAATGCACCACTTGGTTTCCCCCCAAGTCTCCTTGAGAAGCTCAGAATAGCATTAACAGAGCTCCTTACTGCTTTGGTCTTTGCTGTTATCTGAGGGATCCTACTGCCCTTGGTATCAAAAATTACACCGAGGTAAGTGAAAACTTTAACGTTAGTAATCACTTCCCCTTTACAGTAAAATGATCTAGTGTTATTTTTTGCTGCCCCAAAAACCATAACATGAGATTTGGCGTTATTTACCACAAGGTCAAGCGAAGACATAAAATCACTGAATGCATTAAGAAGTCTCTGGAGGCCCAGATGTGTCCTAGCTATTAAAGTGGCATCATCCGCGTACAGGAGCACTGGAATGTGAGTGTCTCCTGCACGCGGTGTGTCCACAGATGCAGCCAGCAGATTTTTTTCCAGAGAATTTATGTATAAAGTGAACAGCATAGGGGCAAGGATGCAGCCTTGCCGCACGCCCCTGCCAGATTTGAACCATGCTGTACGGTGTCCCTCTTGATCCATTCTGATGGAAGCCTTTAAATCCTTGTGGAGTTCAGCCAAGAAGTGGACCAAAGGAGGATCCAATCCCATTTTTAATAACATGCCCCACAGCTTAGCTCTATTCACTAAATCGAACGCTGTGGACAGGTCCATATAAGCAAAAAAAATTGCCCCCTTTTTTGCCTTAGTATATTTAGAAATTATCATGTGCAGGTTCAGGCATTGGTCCTCAGTCCCTCTACCTGACCGGAAACCATACTGGGCATTGGACAAAATATCATTCTCTAATGTCCATTTATTAATTTTTGCCAACAGTACTTTGCCCAGGATCTTCATGGAAGAATCCAGTAAGGATATAGGGCGGTAGCATTTGGGGTCACTTCTTAATCCTTTTTTAAAAATTGGCACAATGATTGAACATGCCCAGGTGTTAGGGAATCCCCCTTTAAGTACATGATTAAAAACATTTGTGAGTATAGTTGCCCACATCTCTGGATTTGATTTGTATAAGTCCAGAGGGACGCCGTCGGTCCCGGGGCTTTATTCTTAGCGGACCCAATTATCGCGGCCTTGACTTCATTTTCAGTAAAAACTACAATGGATTGCATATCAAAATAAGAAGGTATACAAAAAAATTCATAGACTTGATTGCTTCCATAGATAACTGAAAAATGATTAAGCCACTCTTGTTCTGGTATATTTGCCTCAAGATCTGTGTTACATGTTTGGGCAAATATAGGGCTATTTATTATGGACCAAAATTTTGAGCTGAGTCTAAGGGTGGTTGAATCCATTAAAGCGTCCCAGGCTTCTTCTTTTACTGCTTTTTTATGTATCTTTACCACCTCAGCATATTTTTTCCTTAACTGCGCTACCACTAACTTGTTTCTAGGGGAATGTTTTAGCGCTGCTATCAATGCAGAGTGAGCTTTAGAACAAGAATGGTCGAACCAGCCGGAGACTGGGGCAGGTCCCCTTTTGGGACTAAGTGTAAGTTCTTCTTTCACCCTCGAGCAAATAGCCTCAAAGGCAGCAATAGTCTCTTTATCCCCCCTGGCAGGGTCCCTGCAGGTCTGAATTTCCGCCATCATCTCTTGTTCAATAAGATACGAAAAGTCTTCTGGACAAACTTTGCACCATTTTAGTCTCCTCCCTTGGTCTTTGCTCTTTACATGCCTCACAGAAGTGGCCAACATAACCCCCTTGAGTAGTCCAAGCGACCCATCCAAAGTTAGGCACACCGGATTGTGGTCACTGAATCCACTTTCAATAGCGTTATAAAAGTGAACATAATGGAGGAGCCCTGGAGACACAAAGATGTAGTCAATAATAGACTCACTGCCCCTTGCTTTATATGTGACCACCCGGTCCTTTGGGTCAGAAAAGCCAGGTTCATACAATTCGTTTGCTGATAACAAATGTTCCATAGCTAAACCCTTCGGACTATGCTCAAGGTGGGGAGGAGTCGTAAGATCAGGCCCATTAAAATCTTTAATCTGGCAATGTGATTCACACAAGTGAACATTAAAATCACCCATTAAAATGATTTGTACAAAAGTGGTTTGTTTTGACATATAATCAGTTACAAATGAACTTAAACTCTCTAAAACAAAATTATGGGGACCGCCATGCAGGGAGTTATAACAATTAATAAGGACTATCTTGTTTTTATCTGCGTGGCGGATCTCTAAAAGCTGAAAATAGTGTGAGGAACCTGGAATTTCCCTCACACTCCCAGCTATTTTGAGGGACACCAAAAACATCAGGCCACCTATGTCTCTACCCACCGAGGTACACTGTGCTTTAACAAAGAATGAGGAGTAACCATCCAGCCAGAAGGAATTATCCCTTGCCCATGTCTCCTGCATGGCTACTACATCGTATTCTTTTAGCTTACCCAACCAAATTGGGTCATTCTGTTTGGCGGGTAAACCTGCAATGTTCCAGGACAAAATCTTCGCTCTTCTAATGCCCCTCTCCGTTAACGCCTCCCCTTCATTAGATGCAACATTACAGGGAGTGGGGGTGTTAACAATGTTACAAGGGGTAGGGATGTTAATGGGGTCAACCAGGCCATTTACTGGGAGTTTTATTTGCTTTGGCTCTAGTCAGTCCATATCTTCATGATTAACGAGTGCTGCAAATCTATTTGAGAGTGGCAGGTTATCTGCATGTGTGTGTATTGCAGAAGTGGCTACACCACCACCCCCCGATTTCTTAGTCAACCATTCATTCCCTTGCGGAGGGAAATTTTGTTTGCCATGAAGCCTGTTGATGTTATTTGGCTGTGGCCAAACATACCCACCTCCAGTTGGCCTGGGTGCAGGTGGATAGAAAAAACCTAATGGCATGGCACGCACACCCTTGCCTAATGGATCTAGAGGGGAAGCATCCCAGAAGAGGCGGCTTGTGACATCACGAGATTTTAAATTAACTATAACACAGTCACCTGCCACACACTTTTTAGTTCTGCCGACCCAGTTAACCCTTCTGCACATCAAAATATTAGCAGTGATATCACTTTCACCCGTGCAATTTGTATTGCACCATTTTTCCGTGAGGTTCCGCCGCGTTTCATGGTGTTCTACCACCCCTGCATCTAATTTGGGAACATTAACCAGTACAGCTACAAAAGGTGTTGCATCGGGGGGTAGGTGCACTGGAGGTATCCTGCCCATCCGATCTCCCGGTGAACCTAATGGCTTTTCCAATAGAACACGGTTAGGCACTGTTTGTGGCAGGGGCGTATATCTACCATTAACAACTTTCCCTTTAGTGGGCACAAATTTTTCTGCCGGTGTATTAATTACTGGGATACTCGGTGGGTCAATTTCTATTGGTACTGAAGCTGGGGCCTGGCTAAGCAAGAAATAATTTATACGTTCACATTTGTTCAGCAAATTTTTAACACAATCCTTTAGCGTCTCAGTAATGTCTGTTGCAATCTGGATTAAGGCGGATTCTAGCCTATCAGTGAAAAGTTTTTCCAGAAGCAACGTAAGACCCTCCTCGGTAATATATACAGCTCCTTGTCCCCCAAGTTGACAGTTGGCCGTGTGTTCCTTCCCACCCATCACCTCAATGTTAGGAGGTATGACAGGTATGACAGTAATAGGAAGTTCTGGGGAGGGCAAAACTGTGGGAGTCTGTGCCAAGTTTGTCCGGCATGGTTCAATTATGACCCTCGGCTCCAGTGGAACACAGCTAATGGGCGAGGAAGTTGTAGTTGTAGTACTAATGCTTCCGGATGTGTTTTCCAAACCCAGTGCACGTTCAGACACAGCTATCTGAGTGGATAGTTCGTCCACTTTCGATGTCAGATATGTAATTATGCTGGTCGTATATTTTGGGACCTTGGCTTTGGCTTCTCCAGTCACCGAAGTAACGAGTTTGCGATTACCCATGATGTCAATGATGTGGCCCGTCCCGTCCCTGGTCGTCCTTGGACGGCCTTAGACGGCCCGCCCTCTGCCCGGGCTCCGCCCGGTCGCCGCCCGCGCGCGTCCCGCGGGCGGGAGGCTCCTCTCTGCGTTTGTACTGCCTCCGGGCGCTGTTGTGGCGTCACACGTCCTGCGCCGGCCGGGGCAGCTAGGGGATGTGGTTCCCGCTGCTCCCATGCCGACCGAAATGCCCCCTAGCTGCTGGTGCACTTGTGAAGCTCCAAGCCGTTTCCCTCACGGCGCGCTGTCTTGCCAAGTGCCTCGAGTCCCGAAAGGATCCCATTCTCTTCGATCCACCCGAGAATCCTATCAAGGATAACCCTCCCCATCAGCTTTTGTGATGTATCAATTAAGCTGATTGGTCTATAATTAGAGGGGGTTAACGGGCAGCCCTTTTTTAGAATCGGGAGAATTTCTGCTCCTAGCCAAGTAGGGGGCAGGTCGTCTCCCTGCAGAAAACCATTAAATAGAACAACCAAAAAAGGGGCCCAGATTTTGGGTTGTGACCTAAACAAATCCCCCGGCAGTTTATCCAATCCTGGAGCCTTAATAGGGAGCAATTTGCCTATAGCTGTCTCGACCTCAATCAAGGTGAAGGGGTCAACTGGAGCAGGGTGCGTAGAGGCTTCAAGGAACCATCCACGATCCTCTGCCCCGTTGGTGCCCTGCAATTGGTGGAGTTCAGGGGTACTAACAGGCGAGGCATCAAACTCAGGGGTACCATATAGAGCAACAAAGTGACTTTCCCAAATTGAAGGGGCAATATTGGGAGCAAGCGCCTGGGTATGCCCACTAAGTCCAGTTGCAACAATGGACCAAAATAGTTTGGAATCCTTACACCTAAGTGCGGATCCCAACTCCTCCCACATTCAGGCTTCCCATTCCCTTTTTGCATCACAGATTGCCTTTTTATATGTAGTGCGATGCACCCTGATGGCCTCACTATCATTAGTTTTTAGTGCTGTAAGCAAGGCATTTTTGGCTTTCCGACAGGGGATGTTAAACCATCTAGAGGTCGTGGTCCCGGGGTGGTTTGCCCTCCTCACAGGGTACAGAATATCTTTTAATATGGCAACCAGTTGGTTATGTATTTCAGTTGCCCTGCCCATATGGCCGGATTTCCCCATCTCTTCGATGAGCGGAATAATGGTCTCATATAATATAGCAAGTTTGGTGATCGACGCTTGTAAGTCTGGCCATTTAACCCTTCGCCTACAGTTTGTTATTGTTAGTGGGACAGTGGCACAGTGCTCACCCGAAGTTGAGCCTTTCAACCCAAAGCTCCCCGATTTAAGGGACAGAACTAAGGCATTATGGTCGCTGTCAACCCTTTCAATGACCCTAAATTCATACAGCCTATCCCAATGCCTAGCCTCAATTAAAAATATAATGAATATTGAGGTCTGATTTAATCGATTAAATGTGGCTCTCCCTGGTCTGTCAGGCTCTACCCTCCCATTGCATGCTCGTAATGATGTAACTAGCGCAAATGACTGCATTTGCAATGCAAGAGGGATCCATACCTTGACCTGAGGGGTCAATGGCTCTGGGATAGCCCAAAGCAAATCCACATCATCCGGATCACCAAAGTTCGGGTCCATAAGGGGCTCAAAGTGACAATTAGAGTCTCCACCCAAGATTAATACGGTAGAGGAATCAATCGAGTGGATGAGGGTTATCAATGTTTCGATAGCTTCTGACTCTAGACCCCGCCTGACTGGCCTTGAATATACATTAATCAAAGCAATATTTGGCCCATTAGGTGAAATCAGTAAAACACACTGGACATCCAATGAGTTAGTTAGGATTGGTGTTGCCTTCACTCCCAAGTGCGTGCCAACCCATAAAGATAACCCACCCGAGGGCCTGCCCCTGTCACCCATGCTTTCCAAGATTATCGTATGTTGCAAAACCCTGGGCTACACTTTCTTTTAGCGCCCAAGTTTCCTGCAACATACAAATATCGTGCAAAGCCATATAGGAGCCCCACTCTGGAATGGGCAATTTGCTCTTAAGTCCCGCCACATTCCAGGATTATCGATGCAAATCTGAAGTCTTCCCAACTCCGGGAAACTTGACTGGGAGTGAATGTTGGATTTGCTCTGCATTCTGTCCATCATCTGTGTGTCTTTTGCTTTCTCGCCCTAAGTGAGCCGGTTATGCGTGGGTCTTAGGCTCACTGTGTCACTGGATTCAAGCTAGCCTGGCTGATATGGGATGATGCCCCGCTACTGGTCCCAGGAGGCTTGTTTCTGGTCCAGGGAGGAACTGGCTTGGCAGTTCAGACCGGACTGTTCCCATGAGGAACAGGCTCAAGACTGATTTGCATATGGCTGGGTCTAAACTGGGGTGGCATGGTGAGCAATAGAACAATTAATTTAACCCAGATCTCTTGACTGGGGGTGAATGTTTGATTTGCCCTGCATTCTGTCCATCATCTGTATGTCTTTTGCAACTCCTGGTATAGGCTTGTCACCTCCTGGTAAAGCAGCACCAGCTCACGCACCATGCAGCGTTGGACGCAGTCTGGGTAAGAGGGGGCAGCAGTGGTGGATCAGGTGGATCCCAGCTGTCAGCGGCACTGGCGCTGTTGTGCCAGGGTGCTGGTAGCTGACTGGAGGAACTGGGGCTCAGGACAGTGGCAGATGCCTCCACCTCCTGCTCCTCCAGAGCCACCAGCTGAATGTATTTGGTCTGGATAGCCAGGCTGCTATCTCCTCCCGAGATGGTGGTGGTGGTGGTGGACCAGCAGGAGTAGATATATCAAGAAAGAAAAAGACAAATTGTAAACAATGCTCTGTGCAAACACTTGTTTAAAATTATTTAGTAGAACAGTAGCAGCACATAGCTGGTCCTCTAGGACCATTGGAATTTTTGATGTGATTAGTAGGAGTCACAGGGTTAATTTTTGCCTACACATGTCTCACATAAACGCACTGACTGGCTTCAAGGAATTACGCCAGAATACCACCAGATTAAAAAAGTTATTTTTTCTTTTAAAGTATTTCCAAGTAAAAACAACTGAACAGACACTTTGTGAATAAACAGAAAAATAAATTACCTCTAATTGATGAGTAAGGCATTATGTACTTTGCAGTACAAGTAATCTTGTTATGCTAAATTAATGGAGGCATGCTAGCGTGTCAGATACTTTGCTACTCTCTGCAGTTTGCAGCCAAAATGGACAATTATTTTACTTTAATTCCAATGGCCCTGCTCTTCTCTGACTGCCTTTCAATTCTACCCTGACTCCAAAGAGGCAGATGAATAATAATAATACTTCATCATACATGTCATTAATAAAACACAGATATCCTGACTGCCATAATTAGATGGGGGGGAAACAATGCACTGTAGTACAGGGAAAGGAACGTGATATTGATTTTATTTGGCACATCCGTCAAGGAGTATCCCATCCTCCAAAGTCATTAGCAGGCACTTGGTCCCACTTTACTCCCTGTCGTCACCCTCCACCACAAATTATTTTCAGCAAATACATTTGCTTGACATTAAGGAAACTTACCTTCCTCTACTGCAGGGTAAATTAGAGGGATTAGGCCAGCTAGGTAGATGTTTTGCTTTAGAATAATGGTGTGTCATTGATACTCATGTGCTAAGCATTGTTTTAGTCAGTCACTGTAATTGACGAATGTTGAAAGGGAAAAATTTGAATAAGTGTAAATCCCTATGTAAGCCATGAAAAATATGTACATAAATCACTGACAATATCATGAATGATGTAATATGTGACATGATCAGCAGTGGATTGCGGGTGCACAAGTTATAGTTAGTACAACTAACTATATTGGAGGAATTTCAATGGTTTTGTACACGTGAAATGCCTAGCCAACTATAACACCCCTTTAACCTATGGTTTTTTCAGTGAATTTCAAGGTTTTTTTAAATGCTAATTTCCAACTATAACACCCCTTAAACCTATGGTTTTTTCTGTGAATTTCGAAGGATTTTTAAATGCTAATTCCTAACTATAACATGTCTGAAACCTATGGTATTTTCAGTGAATTTCAAAGATTTTGTAAATGACAAATTTGACTGATTTACTACATTTTTTACACTATGTACTTTTAGCTATTTTATTTTTTTAATTACATTACATTACAAAATATACCTTCTCAGAATGAATTACTTTAGTTTAAATACTTTTAAAATAGGCAATAGACTTTTAAGTACAGTACTTACAGTTGTTGCAATGGGCAACACAATTTCAAATACAATGCAACATTGAGCTCAATGTGAATTTCTAGTTAAATGCAATTAGTTACTTTATGGATTACTTTTCTAACCACAGGACTGGTTCCTAGATTCAGTCCTTGGACATCTCCTGTAAACAGTTGAGTAAAAGAAATTTGGGTTACAGTAATGATTTTTAAGGAATATTATTGTATTTTAAAACTTGACACTTAGAAACTTTTTCACATAGAATTACCAATGTTATCCTATGAGAGGAAATTCACTTAGCAGGTAAGTAGTGTTATTGTTACTTTTTCTTACTCAGTGGTGGATCCTGGATCCAGCACTGATGCATTTCCTGAAAACATTTGAAAGAATGTGTTTAAGTCATACAGGCGATTTTTAAGGAATATTTGTAGTTTGTGAAAATCAACACAGAAACTTTTCTGGTAAAAACCAGACAATGGATTCCTATGGAAGGAAATACAAGTTACTGGTAACTACGGTTAGAATTACTTTTCAGGTTCAGTGCTGGGCTAAAATATGCAGCACTGAGTTCTCTCCTGATAACAGGTGAGTAAATCGAAAATCGTTGTTCGGATGATTTTAGGTGAATATTTTAAAGTTCTAAAACTCCACACTTAGAAGAATTTCCAAGTGAAACCAGTCAATGTTAGCCTATGGAAGGAAATTCAAGTTACTGGTAAGTATGGTTAGAATTACTTTTCAGGATCAGTACTAGGCTCAAAGATGCAGCACTGAGGTATCTCCTGATAACAGGTGAGTAAATCGAAATTCGTAGTTCTGCTGATTTTATAGGAATATTTTAAAGTTCCAAAACTTCACACTTAAAAGATTTCCAAGTCAATGTTACCCTATGGAAGGCAATTCACTTAGCAGGTAAGTAGTGTTATCGTTACTTTTTCTTACTCAGTGGTGGATCCTGGATCCAGCACTGGTGCATCTCCTGTAAACAGTTGAAAGAATGTGTTTAAGTCATACAGGCGATTTTTTAGGAATATTTGTAATTTGTGAAAATAGACACAAACTTTTCTGGTGCAAACCAGACAATGGCTTCCTATGGAAGGAAATACAAGTTACTGGTAAGTACGTTTAGAATTACTTTTTCAGGGTCAGCACTGGGCTAAAAGATGCAGCACTGGGTTCTCTCCTGATAACAGGTGAGTAAATCGAAATTCGTTGTTCGGATGATTTTAGGTGAATATTTTAAAGTTTGAAAACTCCACACTTAGAAGAATTTCCAAGTGAAACCAGTCAATGTTAGCCTATGGAAGAAAATTCAAGTTACTGGTAAGTATGGTTAGAATTACTTTTCAGGATCAGTACTGGGCTCAAAGATGCAGCTATGAGGTCTCTCCTGATAACAGGTGAGTAAATTGGAATCCACAGTGCATCCAATAAGCGCCACAGAGCTGTGTAGCAGAGAGATGTAAAAAGGGGCACAGCAACGCAGCGCAGTGGCACTTCCTGGAAGCACCTGGTGGGCTACTTGGCCCCCACGGTCCCTCAGGTTTGAAGTGGAATTTTTTCAACTTAAAATGCGTCACAGGACATGTTTGCACACATCACATCAGGCCCCGTCCCCTCCCTTTACCATTGTCTAAACACTCCCTATCACCGTTCTAAGTTGAGAGATTAAATCCCCTTCAATCCTAAGAGTCCCTAGAATCAAACTAGCCCACTGGGTACCTACAGTAAGCGCCACAGAGCTGCGTCGCCGAGAGGTTTAAAAAGGGGCGTGGCTTCTGAACACCTGTCTGCAACGCAGCTCCCTGGCGCATACTGGGGATATCTGTTGGGCTATTTTGGCCCTCAGGGACACTCAGTATTGAAAGAGAATTATTTCACCAACTTAAAACGCGCCACAGGGCGTGTTTGCACAGTGGTGAAGGAAGGGGGCGTGACCTGAGGTGATATGTCTGCAAACACGCCCTGTGGTGCGTTTTAAGTTAGAGAATTAATTCCTCCTCAATCCTGTGGGTCCCTGGGGGCCATCTAGCCCACCAGGTACCTCAAGCAAGCGCCACAGAGCTGTGTTGCAAAAAGATGTAAAAAGGGACGTGGCCTCAGAACATCTCTCTGCAACGCAGCTCCCTGGCGCATATTGGAGTTACCTGGTTAGGCTAGTTGGCCCCCAGGGACCCCTCAAGATTGAAGAGGAATTAATTCCTCAACTTAAAACGCACCACAGGGCACGTTTGCACAATGGTAAAGGAAGGGGCGGGCATGGGGTGAAATGTATGCAAACACGCCCTGTGGCGCGTTTTAAAATGGGGAATTAATTCCTCTTCAATCCTGGGCTAGTTGGCCCCCAGGGCACCTCAGGACTGAAGAGGAATTAATTCCCCAACTTAAAACGCGCCACAGGGCGTGTTTGCGCACATATCACCTCAGGCCCCACCCCCTACCTTCACCACTCTGCAAACGCGCCCCGTGGTGCGTTTTAAGTTGGGGGATTAAGTCCCCTTGAATCCTGAGGTCCCCTGGAGGCCAACTAGCCCACCAGGTACCTCCAGTAAGCACCCCGGAGCTGCGTTGCAGAGAGGTGTAACAAGGAGCGTGGCCTCAGAACACCCCTCTGCAATGCAGCCCCCTGGTGCATACTGGAGGTTCCTGGTGGGTTAGTTGGACCCGAGGGACCCCCAGTATTCAAGCGGAATTCGTTCCCCCTCTGAAAACGCACCAGGGGGAGCGTTTGCAGAGTGGTGCAATGAGGCGGCGTGGCCTTCAGCCGCGATCCAGTTTAAAAAAAAAAAATAATAATTAAGAAGAGGGCTGTGTAGCCCCTCTTCTTTTTCTAACTTTTTGGCCCTGGGGACCCCATCCCCCAGGGCCTGCCCCCGATTTAAAAAAATAAGAAAACATTGCAAAGGGGGCCGCGTAGCCCCCCTCCTGAGGCCATAATCTGGCCCGGGGACCCCATCCCACGGGGCATGGGAAGTTTTAAAAAATACTTTTTATTTGGAGGGGGCTGCCTTGCGCCCCTCCTGTAGCCACTTGTTGCCCCGGAAACCCCATCTCCTGGGGTCGGCCCTTTTAAAAAAAAGTTTACATTTCATTTTGGGGAGGGGGGGCCATGTGGCCCCCCTCCCGAGCCACTAATAGCCCCGAGGACCCCATCCCCTGGGGCTGGCCCACTCCGTTGGGGACCGTGGGGGGTCTCCAATCCCCCCAAGGTCCCATCCGGCACCCCGCATCCTGCGGGAGCCGGTATTGCTTTTCCACATGGGGAGCAGCTAACATGCTGCTCCCCATGTGGAAAAGCAATCTGCTTTGCTATTTGGAAGAGAGAACAGGAACTTCCACATAGCAAAGCAGTTTGCAATGACAGGCTCCAGCCCTGTCATTGCAATCTCAATCTAGTTGAGCCCCGGGGGGTGTCAGTCCCTGGGGCTAAGGCCCCCCATCATTAAACTTTTAAGCCCCGGGGGTGGCAGTCTCTGGGGCTGCATGGGGGCCATGTGCCCCCCTCAATTATAAATGCATTTGCCCCGGGTGTGGCGGTTCCCGGGGCAGTGTGGGGGGATTGGGCCCCCGCCACACACTTTTTTTACAAACATGCCTCCGGAATTTTGTCACCCCCGGGGGCTAATTATCATAGAAGCACGAAAGCCAGAGCTTCATTTATTTATTCATTTATTTTAATCGGCAGGATCCATGCATCCTGCACAGATTTTGCCGACTTTTTAAAAAACACATTTTTTGTGGGACCCCCTGAACAGGCCTAGGGGGTCACGGTGTTTCTACCCTGTCCCCTTTTCGCGTTTTGCATGTTTTTTTTATAGGTTCCTTGTGCCTCGGTTCTACCGAGGCACAAGAAGGCTACCAACACTTCCTGGTTTGGGGTGTTGACAGTCAAATAGCATGCAGCTTGTGCACAACAGGGTCCCCTGATCCTCCGTGGATCCTCCGAGGCCATAGATAAATATGTACATTTAAATGTCACTTTCTCAGGAACTACTGAACGGATTTACACCATTTAAGCAAAAGGCATGAGTCTGAACTGAGGACTACAACTTTGCCAAATTTGGTGTAATTCCGTTCAGCCGTTCGGGCTGTTGCTGCGATGAACGGTACCTATGGAAAATTGCATGGAGAAAACACGTTTTGGAACCCCCCTTTTTTCTCGGCCGCCGCTTCATGAATCATCCTGAGACTTTCAGGATAGGAGCGCATTGGAGCGCCCCACCAGTTTTAAAAATTTCGCGAAGATTAGTCAACCGGTGCCAAAGTTATTCCAAATAGAATGTTGCAGGTTTCCTATAAAAAATAGGTCCTAACTATATCTACCTACTGGTGACCGCCAGTAGGTAATTAATATATATATATATATATATATATATATATATATATATATATATATATATATATATATATATTCACTGAAAAAACCATAGGTTTCACACCAGTTATAGTTAGGAATTAGCATTTAAAAAACCTATTAAATTCACTGACAAAACCATAGATTTCACACCATTTATAGTTAGCTGGAAATTTTACTGACATAAAACCATTGAACTTCCCACGTTATAGTTAGTTGGACTCACTATAACTTGCGCGCCTGTAATGCACTGCTGATGACGTCACATATTACATCACTCATGACATGGTCAGTGACATCACTCATGACATCACTGATGACACCATCCAGTGAATGTGTGTCTTTCTGAAAAATAAATTTGTTTTATATATGTATTTGTAAAGGTCGATGGAAGAATAAATGTTTAAATAAGTGTGTAAATGGATGTTTTTTAAAAAAAAAATTGGTTGGGTAACTGGCTTATTACGTGTATCTTAGTGAATACATATATTAGCGAGTATTGTTTAAATATGTAAATGTTTGTATCAGTGTTTCTCTTTGTGTATAAGTGGCTGCAGGGGTTGGTGACTGACTCACTGTTTGTATGTGTTTTGAAGACAGCATATGTGCAGGACTGTATGGGTGGATGAGTGTGTATATGTGTGTGTTAGTGAGTGGAATGACTGTCTCACTAGTGTCTTCATTAGTAACAACATATGTTTTAATCTAGTATATGTGAGTATTGATGTATATAAGTGAGTATAGTATATATAGTGAGAGATTGTAGGAGTTCCTGTTTAAATAAGTATGTGTTTCTATAAGTGATTGTTTAAGAGAGTAAGTATGGGTAAGTTTCCTTAGAAGTAAGGTGGTAGTGTGTGTATAAATGTATATGCAAATAAATGGATGTTCAATAGTTTATTTGCATGTGTGAGTATGTGTGTGAGTAACTTTTGGATGACTGCTGATGTGTAACAGGATGTATAGGTGTATCACTACATATGATGAGTGAGTATATATATGAGTGACTATATAGAACTGTTGGTGAATGAGTGGATGTGTATATAGATGGTGGAATTACTGAATTGGTTGTTGTTACTGGTTTGGGTATCTCCATTTTTTTGAAAATGTTTGTTTCTATTTTTTAATATGTGTTTCAAGCGATACATTACACTGAAATTAGGTCTGTCACTCTGTCACAAGGATGGTGTCATCAGTGATGTCATGAGTGATGTCACTGACCATGTCATGAGTGATGTAATATGTGACGTCATCAGCAGTGCATTACAGGCGCGCAAGTTATAGTGAGTCCAACTAACTATAACGTGGGAATTTCAATGGTTTTATGTCAGTAAAATTTCCAGCTAACTATAAATGGTGTGAAATCTATGGTTTTGTCAGTGAATTTAATAGGTTTTTTAAATGCTAATTCCTAACTATAACTGGTGTGAAACCTATGGTTTTTTCAGTGAATTTCAAAGGTTTTTTAAATGCTAATTCCTAACTATAACTGGTGTGAAACCTATGGTTTTTTCAGTGAATTTCAAAGGTTTTTTTAATGCTAATTCCTAACTATATAAGACCTGAAAGCCCACCAGGAATCTCCAGTATGCGCCAGGGGACTGCATTGCAGAGAGGTGTAATGAAGCCACAACCCTTTTTACACCTCTCTGCAACGCAGCCCCCGTGCATGTTTGAAGAGGGGGAACTAATTCCCCTTGCATACTGGGGGCCCCTGGGGGCCAATTAGCCCACCTGGAACCTCCAGTATGCGCCAGGGGCTGCATTGCAGAGGTGTAATGAGACTATGCCCCTTGTTACACCTCTCTGCAACGCAGCCCACTGCCGCGTTTGCAGAGGGGGAACTAATTCCCCTTGCATACTGGGGGTCCCTGGGGTCAACTGGTCCACCAGGAGCCTCCAGTATGCGCGAGGGAGCTGCATTGCAGAGAAGTGTAATGAGGCCACACCCTTGTTACACCTCTCTGCAATGCAGGCCACTGGCGCGTTTGTAGAGGGGGGACTAATTCCCCTTGCATACTGGGGGTCCCTGGATCATATCTGCCCAAACACCGATATTCCGAACGATTGTAAATTACTTTTCTTGAGAAACATTTGGATTTGGATTATCATGTCCTATACTTTGGAATTTTTGAAAGACTGACTTTGAGGATGCTATAAATTACTCAAGTCTGCCCGAATTGTGTGGGTAAAATTGATACCTAGTCACTTTGAATAAGAATATACTTATGTCTCGTCTAACATTTGGAAGAAATATCTAGTTATATGACAACTGGATACCGACATAACTTGAAGGAAATAAGAACGCCCTGAAGAAGTTCTGTTGTACAGAACGAAACCTTTCGGCTGGCTGTGGTACATAAACTTAAGGAAAATAAAAGCATTTGAATATACACCAAGATTCAGCGCTTCAATAAGGACTCTAAGTGATATGATTTGATTGGACTCATTGTGAAAGTGGTGCTGTGCCAAACTTTGGAATATTCTCCACTACTCTCTACTACTTACTCTCTCCTACTCCACTACTCTCAAATACTCACTGTCTACTACTCATTCTCTACTACTCTACTACTCTCTACTACTCTCTCTCTACTACTCACTCCCTACTACTCGCTACTCACTACTCCCTACTACTCACTATCTACTACTCTCTACTACTCACTCTCTACTACTCACTCTTTACTACTCACTACTACTCTCTACTACTCACTCTCTACTTCTCACTCTCTACTACTGTCTACTACTCACTCTCTACTACTCTCTCTCTACTAGTCTCTACTACTCACTCTACTACTCACTCTCTACTACTCACTACTATTCTCTCTGCTACTCATTCTCTACTACTCTCTACTACTCACTCTCTACTACTCACTCTCTACTACTCACTCTTTACTACTCTCTACTACTCACTTTCTACTGCTCTCTACTACTCACTCTACTACTTACTCTCTACTACTGTCTACTACTCACTCTCTACTACTCACTCTCTACTACTCTCTACTACTCACTCTACTATTCACTCTACTACTCTCTACTACTCACTCTCTGCTACTCTCTCTACTGCTCTCTACTACTCTCTACTACTCACTCTCTACTCTCTATTACTCACTCTCTACTCTCTACCTCTCTACCTCTCTCTTCTTCTCTCTCTACTAATCTCTACCTCTCTACCGCTACCTCTCTACCTCTCTACCTCTACACCTCTACCTCTCTACCTCTCTCTACACGCACACATATACACATATATGCATATATATATATGCATATGCATTTATATATATATGTATGTGTATGTATAAAAAAAAACAACAAAACATTTTTTTTTTAAACAGCTACTTTTAAAACTGTCATTCTTTTTCCCCATGGTAAGCTCCCCGGTACGCTTACCGGTGCGCGTACCGGTGCGCGTACCGGGCGCTCACCCCGCGAAAATCAAAAATTTTTTTTATTTTTTTTTTGCTCCGCGGGGCCCTTTTATGGCCCCCACATCAAACCTAGGGGGTCAAGGGGGGTCTACTCTGCCCCCTTATGGTCATTTCCCTCTTTGTTTTGGCCACCTCTCATGTCTCGATCCTACCGAGACACAAGATGGCGGCCGCTCCGGACTGTTTAGAATGTTTACAGACACCCCAGAGCCAATCAGCTTTCTGCGCGCAAGTCGCGGTAAGCGCCCGGTGCGCGTACCGGTGCGCGTACCGGAGCGCGGCTATAGATATATATATTTTTTTGAACCTTAATTACTCAAAATCCACTGGAGCACATATCTTGAGACATAGCAAAGGCACATCGGGCTACCAGTCCCTACAATTTTGCCAAGTTTGGTGGAAATCCATTCAGCCGTTCGGGCTAAAAGTGAAATCGACCGCCCTATGGAAATTAACATGGGGAAAATGCGTTTTGGGACCCCCCTTTTATCTCGGCCCCCGCTTGACGAATCCCCCCCAAACTTTCAGGGAAGGACCGGAACGCCGCGAGGCCATTTTGAGGAAATTTTCAGGCAGATTCGTCAACCGGCGCCAAAGTTATTCCAAATAGAATTTTCAGATTTAACATTGAAAAAAATCCTAACTATAACTACCTACTGGCGACCGCCAGTAGGTAATATATATATATATATATACTTTGCTGAGATTGCTGAGAAAATTGATTTACTAATTATTTTCGTTTAAATAATTTTTGAGAAGTTCCATTACAATTTAAAAAGACCACGAACTTTTTGCAAATGTTGTAAAATCAGGTTGAATAGTATGTTTACTATATCTATTGTACACAAACGGAAATTAACTCTGTGCCTTTAAATAACTTTATTTCACTTGTGCAACTTACCCGTGATCGAGCAGTGAGGTTAACTGCGAAACGCGTCGGGCACCGGTTGCTGTAAATAAACACCGCTTATACCGAGGCCACGGCTCCAGTGAGTTTTATTTCTCGAGTACTGGAGTGTGTTTGAATATATGGAAGTGGCGTCCCTGCCGTGTTGCCCGCCGTGATAGAGGCTTGGAGTCTGCCAAAAGCTACGTTGGATTTCAAATACTGAATCTGAGCCCACCCCGTGAATGGTGTTTAATTGGAGTGGAGATTGAGACCGGAGAACATCGTTGAGGTCTTAGCGCTGCGGTAGTGAAAGGGAAGTCGGAGGACTCTTCTGATCGCTGGAGCGGAGCATCAACGAGTGGCGAGAAACCGGTCTATCCAAACAACACATTAAAACACAGAGGGGAAAACGGAGATCTGCTAATGCTAAGAAACATTAGCCGAGAGACAAAACGGTAATCTGGAAAGGCTAAAAGAACAGCGTAATAACAATGGCGACGGAGAGAAACAGTAAACGGAAGGAGGCAGCTAGCAAACTGTTTACGAAAACAACATCAGTGACGCAAACCGCTAACAGTGTAACGGATGACAAGCGTAAGCTTTGGGATGCATTGTGGAAGGCATTGAAAAAAGAACAATCGAAAGGCTGGGAAGCAATGGCTTTACAACAGTATGTAGATGTCAAAAGAGTACCACGAGGTCTTCGTATTTATATTATCCCCACTTTTCAGAACCCTGATCCAGAAATGATAAATGAATGGATGAGTAATAATGAGGAATGCTCAATAAATATTTAAAGATTCTAATTAAATATGATGAGAAAGAGTGCAGTAAATTGAATGAAGAAATAGAGGGGATCATTGAGAAATTGAAAGACCTGTACAATACTGAAGAATTTGAATTGGAAATTAATAAAATAAATAAAAGATTACAAAAAATTGTGGAGGAAATTAAACAAAAAAAATTGATGAAATTTGAGACAGACGAGGCGGACTATAGAAATGAGCAAATCCTCACATTCAGTAAAAAATGCGACCATTTAAGAAAGGACACAACCGATAAAGGCAAGCAAAATACAACATCCCCTTCTAATGCAGCAATAGTTGAAGTTTAGGATGAGGCAAGCAATTCAACGACAACTGCGAATGAGACCCATACTCCCTCGGATGCGGAAGGGGTAAAAGAACGATTTTTAAAGGGGATCACGCTGATGAAAAAAGGAAGGGCACAAAACCTACAGGCCAGCAGTGAAAGCCCGGGACGGGGTCGAGGACGAGGAGACAGAGGAGGAAAAGGGAGGAACTTCGCCACAAACAGCACAGGAGAAACCCCAGTGGGAATGTCAACCAGGGGAAGACAAGCGAAGAAATTAACAACATCATGACAGTGGTAAATCTCTCTAATTATTTACTCTCTGATGCTGAAATTGATGTTTTATCTAAGGGACTGTCTTTCTGTCGATCTACAGGTTTTAATTATACTGAAAGGAGAATTGATCTTTTTAACTTCACCAGGAAACTTAAATTGAAAAAATGGTTTGCAGTACATAAAAGCAGAAAATCACAGAACGTCTCTGAAGCTCCAATAGGTCTAAATGTTCATGATATTAACACACTGCATGTGGTTCAGGAATTGGGTAATCCAGAAGCATTTATTGATGATCCCTTTTTGAACTTAATAAATACGGAAATAGACAGTAAAATGAGCGGTGGAAGTAACTTTAAGCCAAAATCCACCTTCATCCCGCAGATCAATAATGATGCAATAAATTGCTTCGAAAGAGGGATGATTAAGGAACTCTAAAATATTGAAAAGAAGGGCTTTAAATGTAAACAGAATCTGTCTAAAAACCAAAAAGAGGCCATTAAGACCTTGGAGGCACGCAGAGACATTGTGATAAAAAAAGCGGACAAGGGGGGCAATGTGGTGGTTTGGCCATTACAGATGTACCTGGAGGAAGGACTGAAACAACTGTCTGATTGTACAAAATATTGTGTGGTGGCAAAAAGTGGTTATGAGGCAGCTAACAAAGCAGTGATGGAGAAGTTAACTGGGTGGCGGGACCAGGGTGTATTGGAACAAGACGAATACCTGTTTTTACATTGCAGAGATCACAAAACTCCGATCTTATACCTCCTGCCCAAAATACATAAAAATGCGACTACACCACCAGGAAAACCTATAGTGTCTTCTCGAGGCAGTTCATTGGAGAATGTTGTACAAGGGCTGCCCGCTTATGGGAAGGATACCAGTGAATTTTTGAAGATGCTTATGGAAATTGAGTGGAAGAAAGGATAACTGCTTATAAGTATGGACGTGTGTAGTCTCTATACAAGCATTCCACAAGATGCAGGAGTGGATGCTTGTAGACATTTTCTAAAAGGACGGTCTTTATTATTTCTGCTACATACAGAAATGATATTGGAAATGATAACGATTTGTTTATAAAACAACTTTTTCCTATTCAATAAAGTTTTATACAAACAGACCCAGGGGACGGCAATGGAAACCTGCTTCGCCCCCAGCTTTGCAGGTCTATACCTCGGCTGGTGGGAGGAGCAGGTTGTCCGGAACATCAGTCAGTATCATGATCATGTTGTCCTCTGGGTACGGTACATTGACGACATATTCTGCATCTAGGATGGAAATCAAACAGAGGCAGAGGAATTTGTCCAGACACTGAATCAAAACTGCTTGAATTTACAATTTACGAGTGAGACTAGCAAAGAGAGAATTGAGTTCTTAGACCTTGAACTACAAATTGTGAATAATAAATTACGCAGTAAGCTACACAGAAAGAAAACTGCCGGAAACAGTTTACTTCAAGCCCAAAGCTGCCATCCCAAAAACCTGATATACAGCATCCCTTTTGGGGAATTATTGCGTGCGAAACGCAACTGTAGTGCAGAGGAAGATTATAATAAGGAGGAACTAGTTATGATCAAAAGATTTAAAGATCGAGGCTACAGTTCAGCTACTATCAAATCATCAGTTGACATAGTGAGTAAAATAAAAAGGGATGAACTGTTTAGTATAAAAGAACCTAAACAAACTAACAATGAAGTAAGATTTATAACTACATACCATAACGAGGCTTGGGAGGTAGGTAGAAGTATGAAAAATCTTTGGGAGGTCCTTAAAACAGACGAGGACTTAAGTGATAACCTTGGGTTATATCCTTCAATTACATTTAGAAGGAATAAATCATTGAAGGATATACTGATGACAAGCAGCATTAAGGAGACTGGAAAACTGAATCCTATACAAGGTTTTTTCACCTGTACAAAGTGCAAAGCATGCAGGTATAGTCAAAACTGTAAGACGGTAAAACTATGTACTGACAAAGCAGCATTTAAGATCATGTGACACTTTACCTGTGATACTGAATATACAGTGTATGCACTAAAGTGCCCATGCAATTTATTCCACATTGGAAGTTCCATCAACAGGGTTAAGTTGCGTATTCTAGAGCACTTACGTGCAATTACTAAAAATGACAAACAATACCCTGTTGCCCGCCACTTCAGTGCTAACACAACCAGAACCAAAATCTCCTGAAGTTCTGTGTACTTGATTCAATACCACCAAGAGAAAGAGGTGAGAACCGCACACTAGAACTAAGGAAACTTGAATCAAAAATGATTATTAAATTTAATACACCGAGTCCCTGCGGTTTGAACCTTGATGAGGAGATGTCGACACACCTGAGATGAAAGTATTAGTCCCTAGTTATACCCTTTTGTAACTGTTCTTCCTTTAAAGTTTTTAACAAGTTTTTGTTTTATGTTTTAAATAGAAGGAGTTCATAAGTCTGTAACACTTAGTATATTTGATTTTGTTGCAGAAATGAAGAATCTGAAGAGTGTGGTCGATTCTATATGAACCCAATGATATTGGCTCACTTGAGCGTGATTGCAACACCACTGTTCGGGCAAAATATCAGACTAAACAGTAATTTAAACCCACTGTGGTCTAACAATTGAGATTGAATAGTATAAAGATGCCTGCTAGTAACTTTATCATGTTTATGTTAAATTGCCCGTTTTACAAGACCCACTTGGGTCAAATGTGGATTGCTGAAAATATTGATTTATGAATTATTTTTGTTTAAATAATTTTTGAGAAGTTCCATTAAAATTAAAAAATTACCACAAACTTTTTGCAAATGTTGTAAAATCAGGTTGAATAGTATGTTTACTATATCTATTGAAAACAAACAGAAATGAACTCTGCACCTTTAAATAACTTTATTTCACTTGTGCAACTTACCCGTGATCAAGCAGTGAGGTTAACTGCGAAACGCGTTGGGCACCCGTTGCTGTAAATAAACACTCCTTATACCGAGGCCACAGCACCAGTGAGTTTTATTTCTCGAGTACTGGAGTGTGTTTGAATATATAAATATATATATATTCATGTGACCAAGCTCCGTTCGCGGAGCGAAACGCATCAGGGAGGGTACTTGCTCTGACACACTTGAAAATAAAATTTGCACTGCTGGCACTTTGATTAGTGTTGTGGCTTCGATGATTTAACATCTAACTGAATGGTGGAGAGGAGGTCTACGCCCGCTTAGACCGCTGCAAGAAACGGTCGGGATTCTCTTTCATATATATATATATATATATATATATATATATATATATATATATATATATATATATATATATATATATATATATATATATATATATATATATATATGTATATATATATATATATATATATATATATATTCCCAAGGAAGTCTGCCACAAAGGAAGAAGACTTGAGGCGGCACTCGAGGTTCGTGGTGACTTCAATTCTTTATTATTTAACCATGGGCATTGACGCGTTTCGGGGGTTTGCTTTCCTTTCTCAAAATGCCCCCCTGGTTAGTGATTCGCCACTGTTGCTTGCAGTCCCGTTTTTAAAAGAATATGTCCTTCCCACCGCCTGAAGTAGTGTGGGCTGCCTCAAAAACACGGCCTGGAATCGCCTCTGTTTCCACAGGTGAACAACATTTCCCAGCATGCAGCTATATATATATATCCAAAGAACTTCGCCACAACAACAGAATCCACATGTAGGAAAAGGACGAAAACTGACCCTTTTTCTTGGTGCTACTGAATTTTTATTTTATAAGCCACCGCACCTCTGCCACAACGCGTTTCGATCTTCCAGAGGTCTTGTTCACATAACGTGCTTGTGAAGTGCAAAAACCTTTTAAAGTGCAAGTGCATGAACTCGTGACCTGTCACATGACAAGATGGACATAGAAAAAATATATATGTACATGGTCTTTCTTTCAAACACATGGAACCACATAACCAACCATATTTAGTTTAAGCACAACAAATAACATAACAGTTAAAACATTATTGAAATAACTGTACGTTAAATAAAGATAAAAAAATGCATAACTAAAATCTGTTCATAAAAAAGTATAATTTAAATCTTATGTGCTCAGTATGCCAAGTATAAAATTGGTTTAGAAAAGTTAAAACACCTAAAATATATATAAAGTTAATACATTGATAATAAATATATGCCTTTTAAAACCTCTTCTAGTGTACTGGGTACGGTGCGCTGTCCCATATAATAATGCATACATTGGCATAAATCCTATTGTGGCTGGAACTGAAAAAGCCCTAAGTGGGCACTGATTCTGCTTCTATGTAGGTTTTTTTCAAAAAATACTAATACCAATTTAATGTTGGTCTTACAGTGCCACCTAACTAAAGTGCAAAGTGCAACAGTGCTAAAATATGACTTAAAGATTAAAAAAAAATGTTTTTTGAGACGCAGCAAATGACAAAATGTGAACAGTTAACAGCAAAAATTCATCAAAATAGACATCAGCAAGCCTTGAGTTCCAAGCAGGTATAGAAATCTTCACTTTAAGTCATCCCAGAAGGAACCTTATTATCCAGTTCCACAATTTATCTAGTCTCCATGAAGCGGAGAAGTGCCTCACGATTGCCTCTCCTTCTCAAAGGTAAGACACTATCCACCACAAAATGTTTTAGGATCCCTGGATTTTGGTTATGTACATCCTTGAAATGTCTTGCAACGGGGTATGAGGGGGGTCACAGTTGTTGATTGCCCTTATGTGCTGGAGTTTCCTTTCGTGGACCTGCAGCTTTGTGCTGCCTACATATCGCAGGCCACGAGGATCCTCCAGCACATAAACTGCATACTCCGTTTTACATGTTAAAAATTTGGTAATAGGTACCAATTCTGTTTTGAACTGGCATGCATATGCTGTGGTGTTAATTGCATGTTTGCATGCCTTACATTATGGACATTTCACAAATCCCCTACGGGAAGATAACCAAGTTGTAGGTGCTATGACTTCTGGACTTCCTTTTACTAAAATGTCACTCATTGCCTGTGCCTTCCGAAATGTGATATCTGGAGTTTTAGATGTGATGTCTCTTAATATCGGATCATTACGTATCAGGGGCCAACTTTTGTGAAGGATTTTTCAAATTTGCCCATGTTGTGAGTTGTATGTGAGGATCATACGGGTTTATTATCATCGTCAAGAATGGTAGATTTAATAGCCAGACACTCATCCCTCGCAATATTATTAGTCTTGGCGATGGCTGCAACAATGATCTTAGGGGTATAATCCCTAGCAAGGAATCTCTCCCTGCTCTCTTGCGGAGCTAAATGACGCTCATAGGAGGTGCTGCAAATACGTTTAATATGCAGCATCTCTCCATAAGGTATGCTTATGAGGTGCTCATGAGGTGGTGGCTGGTTGTGTGTAATACAGTGTTCCCAGTCGTGGGTTTCCTGTGCAATATAGATTTCACTTTGCCTTCCTTAATAAAGACCTCAACATCTAAGAAGCATACACTTTTTTTACTCATAGTTGCAGTGAAGTGTAATTTGAGATTATTAGAGTAGATCTGTTCAATGAACTGGAGTGCCAGGTCTTTAGTGCCCCTCAAGAACAGATCATCTATATATCTATACCAGTAAATTACATGCTGACTCAATACTTCCGAAAAGGTGTTCGACAGGACTTGCTACTCCCAAAGCCCCATATGCAAACAGTCATAGCTTGGGGAGAAGCAAGCCCCCATCGCAACACCTCTGGTCTGCTGGTATACTTGGTTGTTAAATAGGAAGAAGTTATTATCCAGACACGTCACTATCATGTTGATTAGCATCTTATTGTGCATATAAAAGCTCATTAGTCTTTTATTTAAGAAATGCTTGATGGCTTTGATACCATCCTGAAGTCTAATGCTTGTATATAGTGACGTAACGTCAAGTGTAATTAAAATTCAATCAGAATAAAAAATTGACCTCCCTTAACTTGCGTAAAAAATCACTTGTGTCTTGCAAATAAGACGGTAAAGTGCGCACAAACTCTGTAAGAAGTAGTCAACATATTTGAAAGTATTTTCTATCAGGCTGTTACAAGCAGAAATAATGGGTCTGCCAGGGGGTTTGATTCTGTTCTTGGGAATCTTAGGTATAAAATACAAAGCCGGAATTGCTGGTTGATCATTTTTCTGATATATATATATATATATATATATATATTACCTACTGGCGGTCGCCAGTAGGTAGTTATAGTTAGGATTTTTTTCAATGTTAAATCTCAAAATTCTATTTGGAATAACTTTGGCACCGGTTGACGAATCTGCCTGAAAATTTCCTGAAAATGGCCTCGCGGCGCCCCGGTCCTTCCCTGAAAGTTTGGGGGGGATTCGTCAAGCGGGGGCCAAGATAAAAGGGGGGTCCCAAAACGCGTTTTCCCCATGTTAATTTCCATAGGGCGGTCGATTTCACTTTTAGCCCGAACGGCTGAATGGATTTCCACCAAACTTGGCAAAATTGTAGGGACTGGTAGCCCGATGTGCCTTTGCTATGTCTCAAGATATGTGCTCCACTGGATTTTGAGTAATTTAGGTTCAAAAAAATATATATATCTATAGCAGCGCACCGGTACGCGCACCGGTGCGCGTACCGTGCGCGCCACGCGACTTGCGTGAGGAAAGCTGATTGGCTCTCGGGTGTCTGTAAACATTCTAAACAGTCCGGAGCGGCCGCCATCTTGTGTCTCGGTAAAATCGAGACACAAGAGGTGGCCAAAACAAAGAGGGAAATGACCATAAGGGGGCAGAGTAGACCCCCCCTTGACCCCCTAGGTTTGATGTGGGGGCCATAAAAGGGCGCGTACCGGGGAGTGTACCATGGGGAAAAAGAATGACAGTATTATAAGTAGCTGTTTAAAAAAAAATGTTTTGTTGTTTTTTTATACATACACATACATATATAAATGCATATGCATATATATATGCATATATGTGTATATGTGTGCGTGTAGAGAGAGGTAGAGAGGTAGAGGTGTAGAGGTAGAGAGGTAGAGAGGTAGCGGTAGAGAGGTAGAGATTAGTAGAGAGAGAAGAAGAGAGAGGTAGAGAGTAGAGAGTGAGTAATAGAGAGTAGAGAGTGAGTAGTAGAGAGTAGTAGAGAGCAGTAGAGAGAGTAGCAGAGAGTGAGTAGTAGAGAGTAGTAGAGTGAATAGTAGAGTGAGTAGTAGAGAGTAGTAGAGAGTGAGTAGTAGAGAGTGAGTAGTAGAGAGTAGTAGAGAGTAAGTAGTAGAGTGAGTAGTAGAGAGCAGTAGAAAGTGAGTAGTAGAGAGTAGTAAAGAGTGAGTAGTAGAGAGTGAGTAGTAGAGAGTGAGTAGTAGAGAGTAGTAGAGAATGAGTAGCAGAGAGAATAGTAGTGAGTAGTAGAGAGTGAGTAGTAGAGTGAGTAGTAGAGACTAGTAGAGAGAGAGTAGTAGAGAGTGAGTAGTAGAGAGTAGTAGAGAGTGAGAAGTAGAGAGTGAGTAGTAGAGAGTAGTAGTGAGTAGTAAAGAGTGAGTAGTAGGAAGAGAGTAGTAGAGAGTGAGTAGTAGAGAGTAGTAGATAGTGAGTAGTAGGGAGTAGCGAGTAGCGAGTAGTAGGGAGTGAGTAGTAGAGAGAGAGTAGTAGAGAGTAGTAGAGTAGTAGAGAATGAGTAGTAGACAGTGAGTATTTGAGAGTAGTGGAGTCGGAGAGAGTAAGTAGTAGAGAGTAGTGGAGAATATTCCAAAGTTTGGCACAGCACCACTTTCACAATGAGTCCAATCAAATCATATCACTTAGAGTCCTTATTGAAGCGCTGAATCTTGGTGTATATTCAAATGCTTTTATTTTCCTTAAGTTTATGTACCACAGCCAGCCGAAAGGTTTCGTTCTGTACAACAGAACTTCTTCAGGGCGTTCTTATTTCCTTCAAGTTATGTCGGTATCCAGTTGTCATATAACTAGATATTTCTTCCAAATGTTAGACGAGACATAAGTATATTCTTATTCAAAGTGACTAGGTATCAATTTTACCCACACAATTCGGGCAGACTTGAGTAATTTATAGCATCCTCAAAGTCAGTCTTTCAAAAATTCCAAAGTATAGGACATGATAATCCAAATCCAAATGTTTCTCAAGAAAAGTCATTTACAATCGTTCGGAATATCGGTGTTTGGGCAGATATGATCCAGGGACCCCCAGTATGCAAGGGGAATTAGTCCCCCCTCTGCAAACGCGCCAGTGGCCTGCATTGCAGAGAGGTGTAACAAGGGTGTGGCCTCATTACACTTCTCTGCAATGCAGCTCCCTCGCGCATACTGGAGGCTCCTGGTGGACTAGTTGACCCCAGGGACCCCCAGTATGCAAGGGGAATTAGTTCCCCCTCTGCAAACGCGGCAGTGGGCTGCGTTGCAGAGAGGTGTAACAAGGGGCATAGTCTCATTACACCTCTGCAATGCAGCCCCTGGCGCATACTGGAGGTTCCAGGTGGGCTAATTGGCCCCCAGGGGCCCCCAGTATGCAAGGGGAATTAGTTCCCCCTCTTTAAACATGCACGGGGGTTGCGTTGCAGAGAGGTGTAAAAAGGGTTGTGGCTTCATTACACCTCTCTGCAATGCAGTCCCCTGGCGCATACTGGAGATTCCTGGTGGGCTTTCAGGTCTTATATAGTTAGGAATTAGCATTAAAAAAACCTTTGAAATTCACTGAAAAAACCACAGGTTTCACACCAGTTATAGTTAGGAATTAGCATTTAAAAAACCTTTGAAATTCACTGAAAAAACCATAGGTTTCACACCAGTTATAGTTAGGAATTAGCATTTAAAAAACCTATTAAATTCACTGAAAAAACCATAGGTTTCACACCAGTTATAGTTAGCTGGAAATTTTACTGATATAAAACCATTGAAATTCCCACGTTATAGTTAGTCGGACTCACTAAAACTTGCGCGTACAATGCACTGCTGATGACATCACATATTACATCACTCATGACATGGTCAGTGACATCACTCATGACATCACTGATGACACCATCCTTGTGACACAGTGACAGACCTCCTTTCAGTGTAATGTAACCCATAAAACACATATTCAAAAATAGAAACTAATATTTTCAAAAAAGTGGATATACCCATACCAGTTACAACAACCAATTCAGAAATTTTACTATCTATATACAAATTCACACATTCACCAACAATTTTATGTAGTCACTCATACATATACTCACTATTCATATATAGTGATACCCCTATTCATCCTGTTACACACCGACAGTCATCAAATAGTTACTCACACACATACTCACACATGCAAATAAACTATTGAAAATCCATTTATTTGCATATACAGATTTACACACACTACCACCTTACTTCTAAGGAAACTTACACATATTTACCCTCTTAAACAATCACTTATAAAAACACATACTTATTTAAACAGGAATTCTTTCAATCTCTCACTCTAAGATATACTTACTTATATACATTAATGCTCATATATGCAAGTTTAAAACATATGTAGTTACTCATAAAGACACTAGTGAGACAGGCATTCACTCACTAACACACACATATACACACTCATCCACCCATACAGTCCTGCACATATGCTGTCTTCAAAACACATACAAACAGTAAGTCAGTCATCAACCCATGCAGCCACTTATACACAAAGTGAAACACTGATACATATATTACAAAATTAAAACATTACTCGTTAATATATGTATTCACTAAGATACAATTAATAAGGCAGTTAACCAATCAATTCTTTTTAAAAAAACATCCATTTACACACTTATTTAACCATTTATTCTTCCATCGTGCTTTACAAATACATATATAAAACATATTTATTTTTGAAAAAGACACACATTCACTGGATGGTGTCATCAGTGATGTCATGAGTGATGTCACTGACCATGTCATGAGTGATGTAATATGTGATGTCATCAGCAGTGCATTGTACGCGCAAGTTATAGTGAGTCCGACTAACTATAACGTGGGAATTTCAATGGTTTTATATCAGTAAAATTTCCAGCTAACTATAACTGGTGTGAAACCTATGGTTTTTTCAGTGAATTTAATAGGTTTTTTAAATGCTAATTCCTAACTATAACCGGTGTGAAACCTATGGTTTTTTCAGTGAATTTCATAGGTTTTTTAAATGCTAATTCCTAACTATAACTGGTGTGAAACCTATGGTTTTTTCAGTGAATATATATATATATATATATATATATATATATATATATATATATATATATATATATATATATATATATATATATATATATATATATATATATATATATATATATACATACATATTACCTACTGGCGGTCGCCAGTAGGTATATATAGTTAGGATTTGTTTCCTATGGGATTTCTGAAAATTCTATGTCGAATAACTTTGGCAATTGTGGACGGAATTGGCTGAAATTTTCAGGAAAATGGCACAGTTTGTTTCTGAGCAGCCCCTGAAAATTTGGGGGGGTTTCGTCAAGGGGGGGCAGAGAAAATAGGGGGGTCCCAAAACGCGTTTTTCCCATTCATTTTTCCATAGGGCGGTTGGAATCACTTTTAGCTCGAACGGCTGAATGGATTTACACGAAACTTGGCAAAATTGTAGATTTGGTTTGCCCAACGTGCCTTTGCTAGGTCTCAATATATGTGCTCCAGTGGATTTTGAGAAATTAACATTTTAAAAAACAGATATATCTGTGACAGCGTCCCGGTTAGCGCCCCGGTTCGCATACCTGACGCGTAACGGAACTTCTCTAGGAGAAGCGGATTGGCTCCCCAGTGACTGTCAACATTCTAAACAGTCCGGAGCGGCCGCCATCTTGTGACTCGGTAGGATCGAGACACAAGAGGTGGAAAAACAATGTGGGAAATGAGCATAAGGGGGCAGAGTACATCCTCCCTGACCCCCTAGGTTTGATGAGGGGGCTTTAAAAGGGCCCCGCAGGGCAAAAAAAAAAAATGATTATCGTTTTTTTTGCGGGGGAGCGCTCGGTTCGCGCACCGGGAAGCGGTCCGGGAAGCATAATATTGGGAAAATAGGATGAAAGAATGTTCAAATGTTGTATGTTTATTGATTGTTCTTTTTATTATTTTGTTATTTTTTTTATTTAAGTACCAAGATGTAGGTACCAATGCAGAGTCTAAAAATAAAAATACACCGTTTTCTTTGTAAATATCTTGCATGTTGTTTCAGAAGTTATTGTGGTATATGGAATTCATAGCGTAGTCTGTCAGGAAAGCAGAAACACCATGGAGGCAGGAGATGATAAAGAGATGTTAAATACACATTGGAGATAATATAGTGGAAGAAAGGAAGTAACTATGAGCAAACTTACTATGTAACACAAAAAAGTTGCACAGTATATTTAAAGTCTGATTTTACATTATAATCAATTTGCTACTAGTTTACAAAATACATATAAAAATGAATAATGTCTCAAACAATTTTTGAATTATTAAATAAAAATTTATTTTTCTGATTCGTTTTCAAAATGAAAAAGAACTTCTAATAATTCATTGTCAGAAATTTTTTCATTTTCAATTAGGAAATCTACTGATTCTACACATTGCAGAAGTTCAAAGTCCCGTGATTCATCATAGAATTCAGAGTCAATTTCTGTATCTGTGTTGCTTTCTGCAACAATTTCAAAGTTAGTTTTGTTCTCTCCTTCCATTTTTGTGCTGTAAAATGAATTTTAAAAAAATATATCAGTACAGACAGGGCACTGTTGGGTTTAAGTACAGACAGGTAGTTTGGTTTTTTAAACAGTGATTTTATCTTTGGGCAGTGTATGGTATCAGACTGGAAGTAGAAATATAAAAAAATGTATGTGATAAGGACTAAGTTAATTCTTAATTATACAAGACAAGCCTAACTCCATCCATAACTAAAACAGAGAAGTCTATCTTATTCTATAACTATTACAAAGGGATAGTATATAACTATCAGAAAATGTTTTCCTAATTAACTTAAAGTGCAGAACATACTTCAGTTTTTAAAATAACATCTTACCTTTCAAAAAGAAGTTTAAGTTCTCAGTTGAAATGCACTTGATATGTACTTCAGGAAGTAGTAGTCAAAATGGCTGTGTTTCTCTCTCTTTCTTTATATATATTCAGGTACATAACCAATCAAATGTCATGAAATAATAGAAGATATTGAAAGTAGCATTTTGATTGGTTGTCAATTCTAACACTTCATGAGTGTTTTTGTTAGGTAATTTACCTCAGGATATTTAATCAGGCTTACAGCATAATTTTCTCAATGGAATTCCATCAAATTTGGGTAAATGGTAGGGACTGCTATGCAGTAGGCCCTATTCTATATTTGATGAAAGTGTCTGTAGTGGTTTTTCTGTAAATTACTTTCCCACCTTTTTTTATCGAGCGCTTACCGATGCACTCCCCGGTACGCGAACCGGCAGCGTTACGGGAGTCCTCCATTTTGTGTATCGGTAGAATTGAGACATAAGATGGAGGACAAACAATGTTCGGAATGGGTAGAAGGGGGCACGGTAGACACTTTGTGACCCTCTAGGTTTTCTGAGGGGGGATTAGGTCGCTTATATATGCAAAAATAAAAAAATAAAATTTTTGAAAATTTCGCGGGGGGAGCGCCCGGTACGCGCACCGGTAAGCGAACTGGGGAGCGTACTTTGGTGAAGAAAAAAAAATTTGAAAAAGATAAACGTTTTGAATGATCAGAGGTAGGGTAGCTCTGAAAAGAGCTATTGGGTTCTGTGGCTAATTTAGGTACCTACAAGTAGATTCCAATGCACACTTTCAAATAAAGGACGAATATTCTATTACCTTCATCGGAGAAGTGCACACCATCTCTTCAGTAGATGTGTTGAATGTTGGAACGCAAGTTATTGTTGTATATTAAACCCATTCCATAGTCTCTCATGCAAGCAGAAACAGATTTATTCACATGTTTCCGTGCTTTCTCAAATTGTGGAAAAAATTGGTTGGACCACTTACATTTTTGTCTTTGACATATATTGGAATATACCAAGGCAGTTTGGGGAAAAAGTGTCATCAAATGAAGAAAGGTGTTCTTTAAAAGCATTTCAAGATCATCCCCAGTCATAGTGCCCAAATCATTTCCACCACAGTGCACTATTAAGAGGTCAGGGTTTGGCAGATGCATACATTTTTTTTAATTAATACATATAAAATATAGTTTTCGTTTAAAAGAAGAATACATTTTACAGCTTTTGATATTTGCTATAAAAAAACATTGAAATTCACTGAAAAAACCATAGGTTATAGACCATATATAGTTAGAAATTAGCATTTACAAAACCTTAAAAATTCACTGAAAAAACCATAGGTTATAGACCATATATAGTTAGGAATTAACGTTTACAAAACCTTAAAAATTCACTGAAAAAACCATAGGTTATAGACCATATATAGTTAGGGATTAGCATTTACAAAACCTTATTTTACTCGCACAAAACCATTGAAATTCGCATATATAGTTAGTTCCACTAACTATATATCGCGCACCCGCAATCCACTGCTAATGATGTCACATATTACATCATTCATGACATGGTCAGTGACATCACTGATGACATCACTGATGACATCTCAAATGACATCACTGATGACATCACTGATGACATCTCATTTGACATTACTGATTACATCACTGATGATATCATTCATGTGATAATACGTTGAACCTCTTCAGACTCTAATATAACCTTACATACACTCAGTATAAACAGACACTCACAGACTGTCACTCATCCGTGGAGTTACTCACACACCTAGTCAGTCATGCAAAGAATCAATCACACCTCCATTTCCTCAACTATTCAGTTATACACACCTTACTTATTCAAACATATACTAACACATATTTACTCTTTTATAAAATCCTTGATTGAAGTTCACAATGATCCATACAGCCACTCACACATTCACTGGCTCTTATGCACAGTTATTTATACATGTCAACTCTCACATGTACTGTGTTTTACATATGTACTTACTTTGACATGTAGCACTGAGATATCCATTCACTCACCAATACACTCATGCACACAGTCAACTGCCCATACAGCTGTTTCCACATGCACTTTTGAACTCATACATCTAGTGAATCAACTGCTCACACATCTATGCACAGAGTCATACCCCTCCCAGCCACCCACACACATACTCTGTCTCCCATACAAATACTTGGACAACCAATCAATAACCCATATACTTACTCATATAGCTACTGATCAACACATGCAGCAGTTTACAGAACAACAGACATAATGATGCACAAATTAAGACAGTTTAGTCACTAACCCATGCACTCAGTGAGACACATTTAATCACTCACTCATACAGTCAGTCATGCACCTACTAAATCCTTCATCCAGACACTTATACATCCACTCATTCTTCAATATGTAAGACATATTTTAACTTTACAGAAACATACAGTCACTGGATGTTGTCATCAGTGATGTCATCAGTGATGTCATTGGAGATCTCATCAGTGATGTCATCAGTGATGTCACTGACCATGTCATGAATGATGTAATATGTGACATCATTAGCAGTGGATTGCGGGTGCGCGATATATAGTTAGTGGAACTAACTATATATGCGAATTTCAATGGTTTTGTGCGAGTAAAATAAGGTTTTGTAAATGCTAATCCCTAACTATATATGGTCTATAACCTATGGTTTTTTCAGTGAATTTTTAAGGTTTTGTAAATGTTAATTCCTAACTATATATGGTCTATAACCTATGGTTTTTTTCAGTGAATATATATATATATATATATATATATATATATATATATATATATATATATATACACATATATATTAGTGTGCTACAATATTCTTATACCGGGCATTCAAAAGTGCAATGTTAATGGGAGTGCTTTGACCTGACCTATATGAAGTTGGCTTGTAATTTCCTATTCTTTACTTGCACTCTAAATTCTGTCAGGTGTTAGTATTCCAAGGTATTTATTTATTCAATGCGATTTTATATAGCGCAAACATTACCCGAAGGTGTCAGGGCGCTTTACAAAAGAAACAGTTGCGTTACATAAGGACATTGGATTACATAAGTTACATAAGAGATACAAACAGAAAAAAATGCAAATGTACAAGTTGTAAAGTCACTCACGGAAGAGATACAAACAAAGAAAAATTTCAAATGTACAAGTTGTAAAGTCACTCAAGGAAGAGGTATAAACTCTAAAAACACATAGGAATGATAATGAGTACAAAGGTCTACTACATATACTAGTGGTTAGAGTTCTATATATACAAATAGTAAATTCACTATTACATAGGAACATTAAAAAAAAATATTACACAGTTTCATGCCACAAGATAGGTGGGGTAAAGAGCGGGGTAGCAGGGGAAGGGTGAAAAAAGAAACTTAAAAGGAAACCAAAAGTCGGGGTTAATGTCAGCAAAACCAGTTGGGTTCCTGCAAACAAAAAGGCTAAAGTCGGGTTCAGATTTTGCAATAAAATCATTTTGGACATGGAAAGGGTTAGGGGGGTACAAGGCGCAGTCCAGGGTCAAGCATTGTCCAGTAAGTCAATTTACGCCAGAAAGACTGTCAGTGTTGGATTGCATGGGGCAAGTGAGGTGTTGCAGACAGTCGTTTTAAGCCCCATGCTTCTTAAAAGAGCACTGTTTTTAGCATCCGACGAAACGGCAATAGATTAGACTCCTTGCGGAGGTTAGATGGCAATTTATTCCATGCTGCAGGAAGCATAGTCGAAAAAAAGCACGCCCGCCCAAAGTGGACCGGGGGAAACGTGGGCTGACCAAAAGAGTAGCCTCTGATGAGCGTAACGCCCTACCAGGAGTGTAGCAAGACAGTCGGGCTTTGACATATACTGCCTTGTGTGAAATACACAGACCATTAAACATTGCTCTCTGTCTGATAGGGAGCCAATGTAGTTGGCGCAGGAGGGGCAAAGCATGCGTACTCCTGGGCTTCTTAAAGATCAGTCTGGCTGCATCGTTCATAACTGTTTGCAGTCTTGAAAGTTGTTGCTGGGTAAGCCCTACATAAAGAGCGTTACCGTAATCCAGCCGTCCTAAGATCATAGCGGACACCGCGCTCCTCAAAGTAGAGAAAGACAACAGTTGGGAGATTTTCCGAAGTTGCCTAAGAAGGCCGACACATGTGCCCACCACTGAAGACACTTGCTTCTTCATAGACAGATTGCCATCAATGTGGATGCCCAGACTTTTCACCACGACTGCCGGTACTGGAGTCCTGCCCAACTCCTTGGGCCAGAAACGATTGTTCCAAGGGTTTCCAGAGATGGTAATAGGCAGCACCTCGGTTTTATCTGGATTAATCTTCAAGGAGTTGGCGGACATCCAGTTAATCGTGTATTTTAAGATGTTGTGCAGCCTGGCTTGCGCTCCTGGCGAATCCTCAATTTGAATGACAATCTGGGTGTCCTCTGCATAGTTGTATATCTGACATTCCATCTGATTAATTAGTGGCTGCAAATAAATATTAAATAGGAGCGGTGAGAGGGTGGAACCTTGCGGAACTCCAAAGGTAATAGCCGCTGCAGTTGATACTAGGTCTGACAACTGAACCCTCTGCGATCTTTCCTGCAGGAATGAAGTTAGCCAGCCTAGTATATCACTCCATTGATATCTTCTAAATTAGTTCTTAAACATTAACTCCTCTCGGCCTTCAGTACACTGACAACTCTGCCCTGAAAGAATAAACTGATGTCAGTTTGTCGCAATATATATATAATGCCAATATAGTTGTATGTGGCACAACATTGTTGCCTAATAAACCACATCTGAATGAGGTTCTTTTATTTCACACATCCTGAACCAAATTTCTCCAAGAGAGCTTCAGATTTGAAGCTCAATTAAAATGAGATACAATGAAATTATATAGCCTTATGAGTCCACTCATGAGGATTATGCTGCTTTTTAAAGGCTTGAATCAAAGTTATAGATCTGAGTGCCTTTAAAGAGGGAGATGGCTTTTAGCAACCATTCTGGTCCGAGGCTGAAGGGCTGCAAGGCTACTACAACATACCACCCACTGAGGGTAGAAAGTTCTAACTAAAAAAGAAATAAGATATACAAAGACAAATATTAGAATGTTGGAGGAAAGGATCCATACCAGCCTTTAATGGCCCTGTGCCATTCCACTATCTTCAATGATGCTTTCAATATTCCCAATGTGATTTGCTTAGGATAACATAATTTGGTTGAGGGAAGAACTTGGGATTTTCATTCACTTTTAATGGTTACAAGTTGTAGTACTCAGAAACTGGATGCATATCTAGTTTCCTGTCCCTTTAGCACCAAAGAAAACTGCATTGAATTAAATTATTTCCTGGTCTACAACAGTACACTATGTTCAATAAATAGATACACGTTAACATTTCAATTCAGTGTGACACGATACAGGTATAAACTTTCAAAATGTTTTTCTTAAACATCGTCAAACATAAGTGAAGGCTAGAGACTATGGGGCAGATTTACAAGCCCCTTCCGACACTTTTACACCGCCGTTGCATCACTTTTGTGACGCAACAGCGGCGTAAACAATGCGCCACGTTGTGACTTATTTACAACGTGACGCATCTAGGCATATGCGCCACGTTGTAAAGCCTTGCGCCACATGAAACCTGCGTCAGGTTTCATCTGGGCGTTCTGTCGCAGGGTGGGCGTTCCCTCGCAGGAAAGCCCCGTAAAACTGACGCAGAGAAATCTACAAGATTTCACTGCGTCAGTTTTACGACGCTGCTGCGTCAAATCCTTACGCCTGCTTGAAGCAGGCGTGAGGAGTGACGCACCACGCTGAGTATGGGTGGCCCTTGTGCATTGCAGGAGTTGCGTCGCGCTTGCGACGCGACTCCAGCAATGCGCCGCCCGTACGCCACAAGATGCGTCAGGCATGTTCTCCTCCTTGCACCATGGTGCGCCACATTGTAAATGCGGCGCATCTGTGGTGGCGGAAGGAGGGGACTGTATGACGCATCTGTTCTGGCGCATCCCTGCTGATTTGCAGAGATGAGCCAGAACATGCCAATATGCCCCTATATTTTTTCTTAATTACTCACTGGCTTCTCATGAATTAAACCAGCATTGGCAATGCTTATTATAGGTCTGGCTTTAAAGGAATGTTGCATAGTATTATGAAGCATTATATGAAGATAGCATGGTACTGAATATGTATTTGTGTGGAAGCAAACAACTGCAGAATAATATTGGCATAGGTTAAAAGGCCGGGTGACAGTTGCACTGTCAAGCCTGTCAAGTACCTAAACCCCATTTAAGTTACCGACTGCCCACTCCCATCTGTGCTGCTGCCAAAGAAAAACACCATCCATTATCTAATTAGCTAAGATACCTTAATGTCATAACAATGTCAGGTGTGTGTCCCTGAAAGTTCAAGATCAAGCAACTGTAAAAATAAACGTAAAGATGACAGATGTGTTGAGGACAAGTACTTTTTTGTGGAAGCACACAACATTTGTTCCATCAAAACATGTGCTCCTGGCTCCCCACATGTGGACAGAGCCAAACTCACTCTCTAGTGATGCTCAAATAGCAATGACAGCTGTGCTGTGAAGCCATACCATAAAAACATAGCAAAGAGGGTCAGACCTCATGAAGGCAATTAGGCATTGTCACTCTTTCTCACCTAGGCAAGAGGGTGCAGGCAGCAGATCAGCCTAGCAAAGCATGAGTGCAGTAGAGTGCAGTCCAGCAGACTGGCTGCCCTTTAGCAGTACAGCAGTCCTTCTTCCTGGAAGAGTATCCACATGCCCAGGCGTGTACTGAAGTGGTGGTGTCGGAGGTCCAGTACTTATACTCAGTTGTGCCTTTGAAGTGAGGGGGACACAAGGAGATGATGGACGGGAGCACTGAAACTTTTGAGATACTCACTCCCAGTCACAGATCTGGGTTGAATCCATCCTCATTCTTTAGCTCACTCGCCACCCCAGTTCAGACCTAGCTATATGTAAATCAGTCTTGACCCTGTGCCTCATGGGAACAGTCCAGCCCGAACTGCCAAGCCAGGTCTTCCCTGGACTGGAAACAAGCATTCTGGGACCGGTTTCGGGGTAACAACCCTCATAAGCCAGGCTAGCTTGAATCCAGTGGCAAAGTGAGCAAGGGTCCCACGTATGGGCATACCCTGCCAACTTAAGTCCTGTCGGGGCAACAAATAGGCTTAGAACGGGAGCGGCCATTCAGAATATCCTTGCACATGGGGAGGGGGGGGGGGGCGGGACTGCTTCCCACCTAGGTGGGATGGCTGCATCTCATGTGGTATATACTGGGAATGGAACGTACATCGCTCTCTCTCTCCCTTTCCAATCAGGAGACCTTGTTCCCGGACCCTTGGCACCTGTTGTTATAACTGCTTACCACTGAATTCCATAAACTCACATGCCTCAAGTACATATGGCTTCTACAACTCACGGAGCATCCACCTACTCCACGTTAAAACGCAGCTGTGGTGTTTACATATATCTATTGCTTGAGTGGACGGGTGGTTCCTGGGGGTGTGGGGGGGGGAGTTTTGGGGGGTGAGGGAGGAGTTCCAGGGGGCTTTTTTTCTTTGATTTTCTTTGACAACCGTCACGCTTCACAACTGTCTTTTGCCTTGTCTAGATTTTACTTACCCTTTTGTGCTTCATAAACCGATAAAGAAATTTAAACATAAGATGAGAGACAGATCAGACTGGTCAGCTCTATGCTAGCCCCACCAATGTGAGATGGGCTGTCACTCTTTAGTGATAAATGGGTCTCTTGGAAGTCTCCCTGGAATACCTCACCAAGTCAATCTATCAGGTTGAGAGGGGAAGCAGGACCATTATTACCTGCAGGGATTTTAGGCCTGGGAAGCAGGGTCAATTATACCTGCAGGTATCTTATGTCTGGTAGGTCAGTAGTCTCCATATCTATATTTGTACTTGTATCATAATGATATTTGTAAGGGTATGTGACTAAATAAGTATTAGTCGCAGATCCAGTCATAGAGACATAACAAATGCAAGAGGACCCATCTATTCTGGCTAGTTTTCTATAGTCGCCATCTCGGTCCTGGTTTTTGAATTGTGATTATATTATGCAGACTGGTCTGCTAAATACTCAAGATAGGCCTTTCTCAAATGCCTGATCGCAAAAAAGTAGTTCCCGTCAGTCCTCTTTAAAGTACTTCAAGTCATTCTATCATTGGTGGTATTCCAGGTGGGCCGGGTTTGAGATTCTTCACAACAATGCAGCTGCATCGGCGAACTGCAGTTCCCAACATGACCCAATCCAGGCAAATCGGTTAAGTATCTCCCATCGGCTGCCATCGTATCTCGTTATGAGGGCTGGATTGTTGTTAGGAACGCGAATAGGCTGGGTGGCGAAAACACAACGCTGCTGCTCAAACAAGTTTCCTTCATGGACCAAAAGACGCCCAACCGCAAAAATCCATATCCAACATGCCTTGAAAGCTCGGATACAGTGATCCTAGGTCCTCCGTAAAATCACGGACTTCTATCTGCAGTGGTGCTGTGCGTGGATGCGGTTGGCCAGAGTTCTTCCAATACCTTGGATCCTTTAGTTCATGCCAAAGCTGCCCTTATAACTCTGGCCGCTTAACAGGCGGGTCTCCTCCATCGCGCTGGCAAGGAAATATAGCAAAAACGATTCCTGCATGCGAAGAACCGGAGGGACACTGCGGGGATACCAAGGAAGAAAATTCATTTCAGAAATGGCATGACGCGTTTCTGACGTAAATGCCTTTTTCAAATGCCTGCTTGCAACAAAGTAGTTCCCTCCATTCCTCTTTGAAATACTTCTAGTCGTTCTACCATTGGTCGCTTTTCAGGTGGGCCGGGTTGGAGATTCTTCACAACAATGCAGCTATATATATCTACACACTAGGGTTGTAAATGTGTATGTATGTCTATGTGTTTACATATATACACACACACGCATTTACAGTTCTAGTGTGTAATATATAAGTATCTATCTATATATATTACCTACTGGCGGTCGCCAGTAGGTATGTGTAGTTAGGAACTAGTTACCATAGGAAATCCCCAACATTCTATTAGGAATACCTTTGGCGCCGATTGTGGAATCTGCGTGTAATTTTCCTTAAAATTGCTTTGTTCCGCTCCGCTCCTTCCCTGAAAGTTTTGGGGGGATTCGTCAAGCGGGGGCCGAGAAAAAAGGGGGGGTCGCAAAACGTGTTTTCCCATGTTAATTTCCATAGGGACCTTTAGACACGGCTACAGCCCGAACGGCTGAATGGAATTACATCAAACTTGGCAAAATGGTAGGGCCTGGTATGCAGATGTGCCTTTGCTATGTTTGGTGAAAATCCCTCCAGTAGTTCTTGAGAAAATTGAATTTGAAATTTTTCAAATGGCATTTTCTATGGGACCTTTAGAAACGGCTACAGCCCGAACGGCTGAACGGAATTACACCAAACTTGGCAAAATGGTAGGGACAGGTAGGCAGTAGTGCCTTTTCTATATTTGGTGAAAATCCCGCGATTTTTTTGAATTATTATTATTTATTTTTTTGCCCTTGGGGGTCCTTTTGGGACCCCCTGAGAAGGGCTAGGGGGTCAGGGGGTCTCAACACTGCCCCCTTTTCGCGTTTTCCACTCTTGTTTTGTGCTCTCTTGTGCCTCACTTCTCCTGAGAAACAAGATGGCTGCTCAGGTGGTCCCAGAAGGATAATAACATATATAAACGTTATCCGCTAATAGAATTAGCATTTACAAAACCTTTGAAATTTATTGAAAAAAATATAGGTTTCACGCCTGATATAGTTAGGAATTAGCATTTAAAAAACCTTGCAAATTCACTGAAAAAACCATAGGTTTCAGGCCTTATATAGTTAGGAATTAGCATTTAAAAAACCATTGAAATTGCTCCTATATAGTTGGTTGTACTAACTATATTTCGCGCAACCGCAATCCACTTAAATGCTAATTCCTAACTATATAAGGCCTGAAACCTATGATTTTTTAAGTGAATATATATATATATATATACACACACACACACACGTATATAAGCATGTATATAAGCACATATTTACAAGGGTACGCAAAAAACGGGACTGGTCAGATATAGAAATAAGACTTTAGTCGTACTTTTATGTCTGTCTGGCATGTCCCGGTATCTGGTTCTCAAAATCTGGTCACCCGATAGCAAGGGCAGGTGATGATCACCAAATGGCAAGCCGGGAGTAGCAGCTGCTACCCCTCGTTCTCCTTAGGACGACCATGTCGCTAAATCCACAAAATGAAACGCACCGATTTGTTGTCCCTCGCGTCGGAACACAGAAGTGTTTTGGAAGGCCTGATACTCAAATAAGAACACGGCTAATATGGAGTGTAAATAGCCTCCTACGTGCGCGGCCCCTGAAGCGGGGGCCATTATGCTGAAATAAATGTAAGCGGCCCCTTCACAGCCCCCGCGGAGCTGGTTTGAAGCAGGTTCCCATCGCCAGGACTGCACCTTATTAAGCGAGACCCGGGGATCTGAAAGGTTATGTAAACCCGAGGATTAACTGTTATAAAATGGAGAGTGCTGCGTGATACCGCATCTCCAAGGCAAAGAGGCTCACCTTTCATATCCCGCTGAGCTAACGAAGGCCTAAAAGGCTTGACGAGAACTGTCACTCGGCCAGCAGCCGCAGGCGGGATTATGTTCTTTTAAATAGTGCAGAGAAGCCGTAATGCTCTCCCAGCGGCTCATCCGCGGAGCCTTTATGCTCGAACTAAGCCGGCACAGTCCTCGCTACCTGAGGGAGCTCTGTCTATGCTACCCGACACAGTCACCTGCTAAAGCACTGCTGGCTGCCACACTGTTAAGTGCAGTGTGATTATCTATAATGCATAGTGCTAATGCACAGCACATTGTTGCAGCAAATTGGGCCTGATTGCCTCTAAATGAAAGGATGTGAGTACCTGCGAGCGCCCGGGCTTTCCTGTTGTCAGCGCCTCCCACACTTTCATCACGACAATGGAGGAAGACATAGATTGTGAGATGTTGGAGGGGGCGCTGTTGTTTCCAGAGGAAGAGAGACAGCTTTTAAAGCCTAATATCAAGTCTACAGCTTAATTTGAGGGAAAAAAACAAGACTGTGCGGAGTACCAACGTTATAGGCCCGGGTTGCCGGACATCAAGGCCTTATAATCTGAATTCCACCGCATGTCTCTTTCTTGCACCACCCTACATTTCCCATCTCTCTTTAGCTCCCACTTAGAATAACTTTTTCATCCCTGTTTCTTTGGTGTGACTTTAGTCAAAACCTTTTGATGTTTCTAAAGGTATATGTACAACAACAACAGAGCAGCGTGCTACTCGTGCAAAGTGCTTCAATGCCTCGTCTGGGGTAGTAAGCGCTATATAAATACTCATTACAATTACAGTTACACATCATAGCATACTTGTGTGGACTTTCAGACAGCAATGTATTCGTTGGTCTGTTATTGAATCATTCACATTTCTCTTTTGCCTACTACACCATACAGCATGGGAAATGGGTCAGCCCATTTCAGTCATTGGGTAACTTTACTGTGTGTGATGACATTCTGCCCTTTTCACAGGGAACCCATAAACATACAAATAGGGCATACGCTCTAAAAGCAAGAAGTAAGGGGTCTAACTAAGTTAGACAGTATACAAGTGACATCATAGCATGTGATATCACTATGCATGACATTGCATGTGGCATCACAGGAAGTGACATCACAGGAAGTGGCATCTGTAAAATAATTAAATAAAACATTGTTTTCTAAATGGCTGTTCATGTAAATACTTACACAGTCCGATACAGCTGACATTTTTACATTGCATTAACTTTATATAGGGATTGAACAATGTGGTTTCTTCCAAATAGTAGTTTCACAAAAGTGCTTGTAAAGTGATAACAAACTGTGTGCATTTGCTTCTCCTCCACTGCTCTGGCACCTAGGTGCGAGGCTGCAAATAGCTCCCAGGCAGGAATGTTCTCGCACAAAAGGAGAGCTGATGGCCTTCAAACCAGCCCCTTTGACTTCGGCCCAGCTGAAGGGGAAATTAATTTGTGCAGTTGTTGCTCAGTGGAAAGCAGTCAACAGAGCAGATGCTGCTGTCTGGGTCCCAGTGTTTGGAAAATTACATTGGGACAAGTTCAGCTTACTTTACTGGGGTTAATGTCTTTGCAGGGGGGAAGGTTTCCACCCAGTGAAAATAATGGGTAGATGCCATTTACCTGAGTGTTCCACTGTGTGTAGCCATGACTTGTGCCCTGCATGGAAAGTAGTCCTCTTAAGTACCAGGGACTACTGTGATAATATGTGCTTTCTGAGACCAGTAAGCATTTTTGTTTTCAGCCAAAGATTGAGGAAGGCTCAACTCTCACCTACTACCCCATCTAAATTTGCATCCACATGGGGCTCCCACCGTTTTTAGGTCGAGCCTGTAACAACGCGCATGCGCTGTCATGGTGAAGACTTCATGTAGGGGCTTTCAAAAATCGCTTCAGATGCTCGCACACGCTGCGTGTGTGCTTTTACTTTTGCCCCTGGCTATTGGCCTTTGCGTGCGTCTTTTTAACAAAGACAGCACGCAATTGGCCAAAGGCGGGCACATTGCTCCGCCCATGGCCTATTGGTGTCAGTTACCCGCACGGCCGCCTTGTGGTTTAAATTACTGTGCCCAGACACAGGCGTGACAATTGAAACCAGATGTCTCGCTGTGGCACGTGCGCATGCCCCACTCGCAGGCTTGTTCTTTTTTGGATCCATTTCATAGGGAAGCAACTTAATGAAAGAAGGAAAGAGAAGTTGTGCACCGTTTCTTTAAGTCACGGTTTTCAGTCATTCATTTTGGCAGGAACGAGAGCATTACTGCTAGTGCAGACGTGGTGTTAGGAGCCACTGCAGCAGGGTGGGAGGTGGAGGAAGAAAGGAGTCGAAGCACACAGCAGCAGAGGACCACCGCTGCCGCCAGTCCCCTGTTAGCAACACCGTGGCCATCCGCAAGAAGACCAACAAGTCACGCCCGTGCTCAGCCATGAGTTTATTATACAGAACCATGCAGACATTGTGTCATGCCTAGCTACGGTCTTTCTGCTTGGGCTCATGTTTGAGGGAAGCAGAGGGGAGACTCTGAACCCACACCCTGGGGTGGGCCGCATGGGCTCACCAGGCAGGCAGTGGCCAAGTACTTTACTTAAATCGGGGATGGATGTTATCCCAGCAGCAGCAAGAGCAAGCTCATCTGGCTTGGGGCACAACCCGTTTAGCTGGGCTAATGCCCCACCTCACAATGAAACAAACGGAAAACACTCACCCTGGGCTCCCTATGAATACCAACCCTCCTCTACAGAATGCCGTTCTGAAGGCCAGCATAAGGGGGAATTCGATGAGCAATCTGACGCCTCAAACTGCAACACAGGTTATTGGTGGCAGCACCATCTGGTAGTAGAAGGTCCCCAGATGACTCGGATAAAAAGCACCACTTTTACACACTGCCCCAAATGCAATCTACAGGCCGCATCCTTTATCCACATGACCTGGTCCTGCGCCATACTGAAAGCTTACTGGCAGGAAATATATGACCTAATACAAAAGATGGTAAGGACGCAGATACCATTTACCCCTTTAATTGCATTGATGGGCTCCATAGAACCGTTTCCCAAGAGCGTGCACCGATTCATAGCTATTGCCATGCTACTGGCAAAAGGAGAGATAGTTCTTCATTGGGGAACTAGGCAGAAACCCACAGCCAAGAGCTGGCTTAAGAGCATGACGTACTGCGACACTATGAGCGAACTATATGCAGAACTGCAGCCACCCACATCCCGACCCAGAGACATGTGGCAGCCCATTAGGGATTATCTACTATCACGAGTCTCACAGGGCACGCATGATAACCAAGTGGGTCAGGGAATTGGTCAGAACACACAGGGTAGACTGACGAAGCTGTGTATTGCATAACCTCGGCCGGGAATCGCGTGTCAATATTGTCACTTCTCAGATATGCAGGGTGCAGGACATAGGGTAGTGCGACCCCTCGGAACACATTCCAAACCTCCACCACCCAGGCCAGAGGCAGGAACGGGCTCATCTGTATACATGCGTATTGAGAATCTGACTTTGTCCTGTTGGGATTGAGAAAAATGTACCTGCTAATATTTGCATTTTCGAATCTATGTTTGATGTGATTAAAATGATGAATAAAAAACATAAAAATGATTGAGGAAGGTCCGGCAGCTTTTCTAACAATAACGTTTTTTAAAACCATGACAAAACAAAACAAGCACTAAGAAAGACAAAAGACCGGTAGCCAAAACTGCCCCTATTAGCTTTTTAAATGCTTGTATACCTTTGTCACTGTTTTCCTCTCTTCCTCCATCTTTCTCACTTAGCTGCTTTATCTTTTCTGTGGGTCAAAGTTTGTTGATGAAAAATAAGTCTAGGACCCCAAAAAGGAATGCAGTGCTCACCACCTGCAACAGTGTCAGGAGTCAGCAGCAGGGTGCACAGAGCTTTGGAAGACCTATGAAAATACTGTTTAGGCATATCCCTTTACGGCTGTGACGTACCAGCCTATGATGGCTGGGAGCTACAAGCAGTTAGCCAGCCATGGTTAAGAGCAGGCTACTGGGTGATGACAGGCAACAGCAGTACTTAAATGACAGGAAGACACTGGAAAGACTCCTGACAACTCTGCATAGTATTGGATCTACGTTGTTGCTAGCTCATCCATTGTTCCCAACCCCCACCTTTGTTATTTTCTCTCTTCATGGTTCTTTATTTATTTTTTAATTTCACAGAGTTTTATATAGCATGAACTTCGCCCGAATTGGGTATCAGAGCGCTTTACATAGCACCAGTTGCGTTACATGAGGACACATTCATTAAAAAAAAAAAAAAATCATTTGTTAGGCACGAGGAGATTAAGTGATTTGGTCAGAATCACAGGATGTTCGGCGTCGTTGCCAAGACTCGAACCCAGTTCCCCTGATTCAAGGACGATAGCCGTTGGACCAACTCCTCTTACAGACTTCCTTGCTTGAATACCCTGACCTGAGCATGGGACTCTGTTGTGAATTTGACATACACTGTGGTTTTCACTTTACGACTCCTCGACCCTTTGTTTATTCTGACTTTGCTTTTTGGATTTTATTTTGACTCTAGTGTTTTGTTGTGGATTTACCTTTCTGACTCCCTGACCCTCTTGCCTGGTATCCTGACGTTCCTCTCTGGCCTCTGTTTTGGCTTTTTTGTCTGGTTGAGTTTTGCCCATTCCCATTCTCAGCTCAGACATGTCCCCTTTCCTAACCGGAAGTTGGGCTTACAGTGCCTCACTTCCTCCTAGCCTAGGTTCACTCTAGCCCGCCTTTCCACTGGCCCTAAATATACATGCTTATTATATCTTTGGAACATCTTGTATGTTTGATTAATACTAAGGTTCTCTCTCTCTCTCTCTCTCTCTCTCTCTCTCTCTCTCTCTCCCTCTCTCTCTCATCCCTTCTAGTTTTTGGCCTTGTCTGGTTCATTCTCATTGGTACAGACACACTCCAGAGAGTGAGGCAGATTGTTTTTTTTTTTTTTTTTTTTTAAACAATTTTTATTACACATAATTTTTCAAAACATTAAGGAGCCCCCCCCGCCCTCCACCCACTCAAATACAGGCATGGTTACACGATATTATTGATCATATCGTCTAACATCGACTAACTAAACATGACGAGTAACTATACCCTTAAGACAAGACTATAAACATTTGCATTTAAGTAATGAATAAAAAAAAATAAAAATAAAATAAAAAATAAAAAAAAATGGAGTTAAGTTACTATCCAAGACCTTCGATCCATTGTGTAAGTGGGTACCAAATTTCTAAACCCTTCTTTTTCTTTTTGACACCCTTCCTGCTGTACATTGCTTTTTCCAAGCTATAGGCTGAGAGTAGTCTGGCCTGCCATTGGTGGAAAGATGGGGGGACATTATCTAGCCAAGAAGAGGCAAGACAGATTCGAAGCACCGCCATGGAGACAAATAGAAGTCCCTTCATGTTATCTGGGTGGTTCGCACTATCAAACCCCAATATTATTTCCGGTGTTGAAATGACAATTTCTGTTTCAAATATTTCAGAGAGTGAGGCAGATTGTTGTCAGAACTTGGCAGATAACACTTGCAAAACTTGGCAAGCACTGGCACAAATTAAGCACTGCAGACAGAAAAATAGTAGGTTGACGATGTAGAAGTTGACAAAGATAAGAAAGATGAATGTAAGGTTTGGCACATACAAAAAGAAGCATAGGCAGGTAGAAACCAACAGGCAGGAGAAACGAGTGTGTACATCCTGAGCTGGATGGAATGCTCCCTGCCGTCTGACATCAGTGCACTCTCGGTGAACCCAGAAACATTTAAACGGTGCGTGGAAAGGAGCTTAACAGGTCACACGCTCCAGATGTTAGTGTTGTCATCACTTGGGGTAAAAGGAAGCAGACGGTGTACTTTTTGAAGTCAACCTTCAACCATTTGTGCAGAGAAAATGGAGGTAGGAAAGAAAAAAGCAAAAAAACATATAGGATAAGTATGGTAGATGACCAGCATTTGGGCAGCTAACAAAAGACAGAAAAGGTTAAGGAATGAAGTTGGACTCCTGTGCTATGGCTTGAGTTGTCATTGGAGGTACTGAAGTCCAGCATTAGGTTTTTCACATGCAAATTGCCCCTATTGTAAGCATCCTGGGCAAATTTAGCTCATGAATATTAAACGTTGGGAATTGTGACTCCCAATTTGGATTCAACCCTCATCAGCAAGTTTACATTCGTTTTGGGATGTGCATCTACACAGCACTATATAAATCCATTAGACCAAGCAAACACTTTGCGAGTGGATCACCAGGACTCTGACTAGAGTTTTTGGTTGGAGTGTTGGAGGAACAGGTTGGATCAATTTTGGAGATCTTTGTGCAGTTTAATCTAGGTGACTGGTTCCAAGTGGCAGAAGAATAGACTACTGCAGAGCACACAGAGAAAATACATCTTCCATTCATGATCATGGTGTTGGAGTAGAGGTTCATTTTTCAGTTGTGAAGGGAAATGCTCTACCTTTTGAATTACATAATTTTTTAAAGAGCTAGCGACTCCAGTGATGGATATAATCTCAATGACCCCAGACACATATTTCAAGCTGAGCAATGCTCATACCAATCCTCCCAGATGGCCTTTCCCAAATGGTAAATTTGGGCTTCAATACACTCCAAAACCTAACCACCATAGCAAACATGCAACCAAACCTATTCAAGAAAGTAGCTTAATAAGGAAAGCACTAACACTGCTGATAATCCAACCCCAAAATTCATAAAACAGACCCAGTTATGTTCCGAATCCTGGAGAACACATTGTGAATGTGCCCAAATTCCGACAGCGGTGCAAGGCATTACTAATGGGAAACTGATCTACAAAAATGTCTGTCATACTACAAAACTTTAGAATATAAATATTGCATCCATTTTTGGCGTACAGATTTATACATTTTGCTTACTGTAATAGGGTTCAATGAGAGCCTAGGTTCAACTAGTGTCATTCTGATCACAGTTACTTAAGGCTGAGCTGGAAGTAAAACTTATGCTCTTCAAACATTATGTTTCTAATATATTTATCTTAAACTAATTTTAACAGTAAACAAACACAGTTCCTCATTAAAGAGTTCTGCCCACTTAATTACCTCCTACAGAAATGTCATCTAGATTTAAATTAGATGAAGTCGCCCCTGCAACCAAACATGCAGCACAATGTCTGATCTTAGCTTATCTTGGTATTCAGGCTAAGAAGAAATTGGCATTGGGGATGAACTCAGGGTGGAACTTTATTGGTAGGCATGGCACAATTATAATTAAGCTCACTTTTTACCTCTATGGGCTGCTTTCGGTTGCGATATAGTCTTATCCTCCAGTTCTGCCACCATGGGGGACTTATGATTGACTAGGTTTGGCTTTCTAAAAATTGAATACAGGTGTTTCTCCTCCATATATCCTTCTATTGGCTCTGCAAAGAGGTCTCTTCAGTTGTAGATCTCATCCACATCCATTGTTTTGTCTTTTGTGCTTGTTCCCCCTTTCTTTCTAATGCTTTTTCTTGGGTCAGGGTTCTTTTTTACTCTCCTTGGTGCCTGTCACTTTTGAGCCCTGCAGAGGCTACAACTATGTGATTGGCAGACCCCCGACAACTGCTTTCCTTGGCTTTTGATCTTCTCCTCTTCGGTTGGTGATTAGACCTCTACCTAGATGCTTATGTTGAGTTTTGTAGCCGGAACGTAACTGTCAGTGTTTTTCGGTAACTTGGGTTCCGGCAATTTACCCAACAGTTTTTCATAGCTGGGATTCGCTGCAGAGATCATTGAGTGATCCATTGTGGGTGAGCTCAGACACAATTTACTGAACCTCCTTTTGATATATTTTTGCCCCTGATTCTGAATTTCGTCCATATACTCTTGGGATCCTTTCAGACACTGACAAAGGGGATGCAGTACTAGTATCTCCTGCAAGTCTAGGCGCGGGGACAGTCAGAATGTTGGCACTGGTGCTTTTGTGACTACACCCTCTAGTAAGGTGAGCACTGTGTTCAGTACCCGTTCTAATGGGAACAAGGATCTAGAGATTATATAACCTTGACCAGCAATACTGGGAAAGCTCTGAGTGATCAAATTCTTGACATAGAGTGTCCCTGGATCTGGTGACTGAGGTGCCAGGAAGCTATCTTTCAACATTTTGTTCAAGAATAGATTGATGTTTAACAGTCTCTCCATCTTCTCTATCAAAACACTTGCTTTAGAAACAATTGCTCCTTTGTTCAGTGTGTGGATGGGGACGTCCAGTAGTGCAAAATCATTCAGTATTTGCCAGTTTGTTGTTGAGCTACCCATTGTGGATGGACCAAGGTGAGTTTGAGATTCTTCTCTACACAGACTTGCTTCTCTGGTTGGGAGGACATTCCTCAAGGGTGGGGAAGGAGGCAATGGACTTTTTCATGCTCTAACAGTCATCTGTACGTGGTCTGTCAAGTGGTGTGTTGTCGCTTGTTTTCTTCTGTTGAAAGTGTGACTGCTTGGACTGCCTAGGGCCATGTCCAGGGTCTCTCTGGTTTGATCAGGCTTAGCTGTTTTTCTTGCCACTACTTCACACATGGGGCCTGATTACAAGTAGGTTGGTTAGTTCCGATCCATGCATAAACACCTGCTTACATATGGTTCAGAATCACAAGTTTGACGTTTTTTTAACGCATCCAATAATTATTGGATGCGTTAAATACCTCAGCCTTCGCTACATTCCATCAGGTCAAACCTGGCAAAATGTAGCAGGGGGAGAGCATACATTATTTACCGTATCATGCAGATCTTGCTGAGTTACACACCAAAATCGACGTTATTCCCCACAAACTCATCATAAGTCAGAGGTATTCAAACTTTTCCAGGTTGAGCCCCCCAGCGAATTCCCCCAGATGTTGGGCCCCCCCCACCACCCGACCGAAACCTCGAGAATCCGGCACACCACATGATCGACTGCAACGCGCACACCACGGGCCATATCCGGCAAACAATGCTCAACACAACAAGAGTGCCTAGCAAACTGCAGGCCTGTGAGTGGGTGTGGCGAAACGACAGAGGCGTACCACACAGCTTAAAACACAATCCTCCAAGGCAAAGGAAGTCATCACAACCCTCCCCATCCATCATGTACACCTTGTCATCCACCAACTGCCCCACCATTCATTCCTTCCCTCCATCTGTGCCCCATCCACATCCAAACCCCTTGAACCACTTGCAAACCCATCCACCATCCATCCCTCCATCCATCATCTCACCCATCCATCCCTCCATCCACCCCCTCACCCATCCATCCATCATCCATCCATCCCTTCACCCAATCCATCCCCTCACCAATCCATCCACTCTTCCACCCATCCATCCACCCACTCATCCATCCAACCACCCACCCTCTCACACATCCAGCCACCCCCCACCCACTCATGCATCCACCCAGTCACTCATCCGTCCACCCACTCAACCCCCCACTCATCCATCCACCCACCCATCCATCCCTCCCGCTCTCCACCCTCCCCCCACTCATGCATGCACTCTCTGACCCATCCATCTCCATGCTCCTCTCCTCACCCATCTATGCACACACCTGCCCATCCACTCTGCCAATCATTCATCCATGTCCTCACTCATCCATCCATCCATCCTCCTCCTCTCTCCATTCCCCCCTCACCCAGCCACCCATCCCTCCATCCACCCTTCACCCATCCACCCACTCATCCATCCACTCATCCACTCATGAATCCATCCATTGACCTCTCACCCACCCCTTCACTCCTCCATCCATCCCCCCGTCCATCCACCCTCCTCAATCACCCATCCATCCCCACATCCACCCCTTCACTCATCCATCCATCCATTCATTCACCCCTTCACCCATCAATACATCAATCCATCCATCCATCACCTCTCTCATCCATCCACCCACCGACTCGTCCACCATCCACCCCCCCATCGATCCATCCACCATTTCACTGATCCATCCATCCCTCCACCCATCTATCCCCACATCCACCCCTCCACTCATCCATCCATCCATTCATTCACCCCTTCACCTATCAATACATCAATCCATCCATCCATCACCTCTCTCATCCATCCACCACCGACTCGTCCACCATCCACCCCCCCATCGATCCGTCCACCATTTCACTGATCCATCCATCCCTCCACCCATCCATCTACCCTTCCAACCATACACACATCCATCCACTCCCATCCATCCCTCCACTCATGCATCCATCCTCTCTCCCACCATCCATCCACCCCTTCACCCATCTATCCATCCCCTCACTCGTCCATCCACCCCCCCACCCATACATCCACCATGTCACCCACACATCCACCATTCCACCCATCACTCCATCCATACATCCACCACTCCACCCATACATCTATTCACCCACATGGCAACATAACGGACGTCTGGTGGCCGGCTCCACCCGACATCCCTCGCTCTCCCTCTGTCTCCCTCGCTCTCTCTCACTCTGCCTCATTCGCTCTTCCTCTGTCTCCCTCGCTCTCCCTCAGTCTCCCTGGCTCTCCCTCACTCTGCCTCCCTGGCTCTCCCTCTGTCTGCCTGTCTCCCTCCCTCGCTCTCTCTCTGTCTGCCTGTCTCCCTCCCTCGCTCTCCCTCTGTCTGCATGTCTCCCTCCCTCACTCTCCCTTGCTCTCCCTGTCTGCCTCAGTCTCCCTCGCGCTGCCTCCCTCGCTCTCGCTCTGTCAGCCTCTGTCTCCCTCCCTCGCTCCCCCTCTGTCTGCCTGTCTGCCTCCCTCACTCTCCCTCTGTCTATCTGTCTCTGTCTCCTTCCTCCCTCCCTCTCCCTCTTCATCTCACCATGCCTGTGTGTGCCCCGGCTGACACAGCTTCTGGGCACACACACACTCAGCCAGCCAGCCGCACCCGAGCACTTCACACCTCTTTAAGAGACCATTCGCATGCTTTGTTCAGCTCTTAGGCCCCTGCAGCGCTACTCTGACGGAAATCGCCCGCCCTCACAGAGAGTCTTTACATCGCGCTGCCACAGGGACAAAGGAACGGGCACAAAGGGAAGATCAGAGTGGAGCGCGCGCCCCCCCTGAGATGGTGCCGCGCCCCCCCAGGGGGGCGCGCCCCACAGTTTGAAGAACCCTGTCATAAGTGTTATTTATCACATCCAATAAATAGCACATCCGATGGTATCGTTATATGCCAGGTGTGTTAAATAACATCTACTAGCCCATAGAGTGCCTACTATTTAGAGTGTAACTTGATGGAATACAGGGGGTACTAGGGAGTCAGCTCATTTACTTCTGAACCAATACAAATGGTCTCGTTTATCGGTGCTCATCCTCTCAGTACTGTGATCATAGTGAATTGGTTTACCCTGAAAGCTGGAAGAGAAGTCAGGGATGATTTTTTAGGTTTCTCTTACAATGGAATAGTTGCGGCCAGAGCAGTGTCTGCTCTTCCTTCCTTTAGGTCTATTTCCAGGTGGATCTTACATATATAATGTATCTGGGCTTTACAGGGTGACAGGTTTTTGCACTTGGCATTATACAGTCTACACCGGGGAACGGTCTCTGGCTTTAAATGGGCTGCTACTGGTATTGCCCCCTTGTATTTGGCTTGTTGGAATTTTAGGATGGTAGTGGCAGTAGCTTGCTGTACAAGTGAAGGGTTCATCTGGGAATCAGAACACGCTCTTGCATTTTTGTGACGGTCATGCCTTTATGCTCAACTACGGTAACAGTTGGGCACAATCTAATTGTATGTTTTTAATATTTGTAATGCAAAATACTTGAAGCGCAAAATGCTTGCAGCGCTTTAAAACAATGTATGGACACACGCCTTGTGCCAATTGATTGAGAGTATTTCTATGGTTAGCAAAATATGGGCAGGACCACATCTTGCGATGCTCAGATTTCATTGTTGCAGAGCTGGGGTCAGCCAGAGGAAAAAACAGGTGGACAGTCTAGGGTTTTATTGAGCTGTAGGCTGCGACTGGGTTATACCGGCTGCCAGCTTAATGGTGAGATGACGTTCACGACACCAGCACCCTTTCACCAATTGTTCCACCCGAGTGATTGACCCCTGGGTTTGCACTTCAACCTAAAATACGGACTTACAGGAAAGTGGGCGTTTAGTTCTTAGGTGAAAGCCAAGTAGACTGGAGGCAAACAGGTGGGTAGATACAGTCCAGAGTCTGGACCAATGTAGGCCAGTATAAGTCATTGCCTCCAAACCTCTGGATACCTCAGGGGGGGTCTAACAAGGTCACCACTGTACCATGCACTGCGTTAAGGCAAATCATATATGTTGATCTGTCATGAGTGTTCTTAATGCAGTCCTTTAACATGCTATAACTTCTGTAATATGCAAGGCTTCAGGTATTGCTTGGAGAAGGGGGAGTTATAGCTAATGTAGTGTGGTGAGTAAGGTGAGAAGATTGTGTACAGAGGTGCACAAGTTACGTGTATTTTAAGGTGGTGCAGGAGTTAAAATGTGACTCATAAGTATGACTATAACTGTATTGTTTCTAATGTTTGTGTATTTTACATTGGGTTTGTGTAGTAAACATAAGCAAAGTCCGCCTAACTAAAACTTATGTTTACCCTTTGTTTTTTGTGTGAATATATATGTGAGGATCCAACAGTCCCCGTGCTCAAATCTGATTGGCTGCCAACATTTCAACCAGGAAGTGTTGGCAGCCATCTTGGTACTTGACCTAGCCTGGTCCCAAAGAAAAACGTTTAAATAAAAGATAAAGGGGTAGGGTAGGAATACCCTGATCCCATAGGTCTCTTAGGGAGGGTCCCGCAGGTTTCCCACCTGGGGCATAAACAATGTTTTGTAAATGTTTGTTTGGGAGTCACGCTAGATCCATGGCTCCCGCCCAAAAATAAAACAAAGCGAAGCACGGGCTCCCGGGAAGCCAGAGAGAGTACATGGGCTGGAAACTTGTCATCATGAGTGTCCTAGCTCCATGATGGCTTCACGGTACACTAAGATGTTTAGTACCACACATCTTGTCTTAATAAGTAACCACTGATGCCAATGTTGGATTTATTAATAAATGTACAGAGGAGACACCTTAGAGGGTCCCCAAAAAACCTACCAAGCACTGGTGTGTCTCTGACTATTTTTAGACAGCCTGCTACCACACGGCATGTTTCTGACCTCATGGGGTGAGAGCAAGTGCTCTGGGAAGCCAGGAACAAAGCCTACTTTTTGGAGGTGCTTCACACCTCCCCTAGGCCAGGATGGTTTTCTTAAGCAGGAAGCTTCAAAGGGGATCCGACTTTGAAAGGCGACACAGGCATCGCAAGATAGTGGAGGATGCCAACCTCCCTGTCCTGCTACACAATTGGTGGGAGGAAAGATGGAAACATTTGTTAAATTAGTAAGTGGGTCCTTATTCAGCACGTAACACCCCTAAGGTGGAGCAGGTAATGTGAAGCCCACTTTTCATTTCCCTCCATATTGGTTTGAGAGGGAATTAGCCAAATAGGGCAGGGTGGTGCCCCTTCCCACAGGAAGTCATCACTTAGAGGGTGTAGACACCCTAAAGGTAGGTAGCCTATTGGCTACTACCTGTGACCCCTTTAAACACCCCTAATTTTAGTATTTAGATGGCATCGCTGGACACTGAACTTTAAATTCGATGGACCCTGAAAAAAATATATACAAAGAAATGCTGCTGACCCATGAACAGAAAACCTGCTGTCGAATTTTGTCACGAAAGCCTGCCTGCTGCTTCCAGGACTCGACAATGGTGGTGGGCTGTCTCATCCTGCTGCAGTGAGGACTCCAAGAACCCCAGGGCACCCACAGCCCTTCACCAATCACCAAAGAACTCCCTTGGGGTTGAGGAACTACTCTCCTGCAGACCACGGGCAATGCGCCCACAGAGTCCACTTTACAACTTTATCAACTTGCTGCTTACCAGCGACTCCAATGGAGCATCCAAGCAAAAAAAGGTATATCAGCTCCAGAGAGTCAGATCTGTCTCCCAACCAAGTATGGCGACACCAGGACCTACCAGAGCCGTTCTGCACCAATACCCGCGGTACCAGACCCCCTGTGACCTACACCGAGCTGATGAGACCATTCTGGACTCCAACTGCCCAAGAAGCAAGCAAGTTGAGACCTCTGAGACCCACTTCTTGAATGTCCCAGCTGTACCGGAATCGCCTCTCCAACCTGCCTGCCCGTGACCGTGACATAATGATGCATGCCGCCAGACTGACCTATCCACTCTGCTTCCGGCTCACCCGGCCTGGGTACCGATGAACCAGCTGTGCTCCCATTGTCCAGAGGCCCTTGGGACCTCCTCCCTCAAGTGATACCCCTTGGACTTACCTTTAAGCCCCCTTGTGCAATGTGTTTTCAGGTGCCCCCCTTCTTTGTAGCATCCCAGCTACCAATGAACTCAGCACCCTGCTCCTGGCCGAATCCGGGACACTCCCTGGAATCCGCTGGTGGAACATTTGACCTGGTCTTACCACCTACCTAAATCCCAGAGGTGAACCTCGAAATCCATCTGTATGATTTTACATGCATTTTTCTATCTTCTACCATTGACTTCAATCATGCGTAATTGCGCACAAAAGTGATTTATTTAGCGAACATCAAACTTAAAAAATTCATACCTTGAAAAGTACTTACTGTAGAGTGAAGTTATTGGTCTGAAAAATTATATAAAAATCTACGTTATTTTTATAAATTGGTCTCATATTTCTTCTTGAGTGTGTGTATTATTTATTGCCTCTGTGAGTACAAAAATACTTAGCACTACCCTCTGATAAGCCTAAGTGCTCACCCACACAACCACAAATAGAGCGTTAGTATTATCTACTTTTACCTCTGTAGACCAATCTGGGTCTCACTGGATTCTCTGCACAGTCTACTTCATTTCAGTGCACTATATAGAGATCCAGCTTCCTACACCGTGGTTATACTACCATAGCTCTGCCCATCATCGACAGCGGGAGGTCTCTACAAAACTGAGCCAATACTCTTAGGCCCTCCAGCACTCTGCCCATATTTAAATCTCAGAATTTCGGTTTTGTGCAGGCAATCTTGATGCCTGGATAACTTATAACTTATTCCCCACAGAAGCACCACCACCTGAAGTGTCCCAGGGCTCATTTCAGCCAGGCCACCTAATGGTAGCAGGTGAGACTTATGGGTGTTCACAAAGAGGCCCGACACCTATCCAAAGGTTCTAAGAGCATGCAGGAGTACAGGGACAGATTCTTCTGGGTTTCGCATGTACAAATCCAATACGAATACAAACATCAAACAACCAAGCGTCTGTCACACGGATCAGACCACTTCGGTGGCCATAAGGTAGTGCCCCAGGTCAGCCTCCCCAGTGTCTGAACCCCTGGTCCCTACTGCTCAAAGTATCACAGAATGCATGTCAACAATCAGGCACCCCATCTGAGCCTACTCTCCCTTTTGCCACCTGTAAGAAAATTATCATGTACAACAATGGTAGCTGCTAACCCATCGGGCAATAAATTAAGAAAAATACAGTATTCTCACATATTATAATCCATCATGAACAGTCCCATAAAGTCTGCCTTCTGCTAGCTGCCACTGAAGAACAAGGCCTGCAGCGGCACAAAGTCTCTTTCTTCTGACGCTGGTATCTCGGTACTCACTGTGCGTCACTCAGTTCTCAGGCTGGGCCCCAGTCCATGCTGTATGTGCCAGACTCAGGGTTACTCCACCATTTCATAAAGAAGTCTTGTGAGTCAGGCACCACTTCAGCGTCCCTGAGGGTGCCATCCGAGCACACCACTATGCGGCCAGGCAGCTCCGGGGTCGCCTACCCTCTGCCGCTCCTAGACCTTCTCTGCAGGCAGGCCGAGTGTTTCTGTGCAGCCAGAGAAGCCATTCCAATCTCAGGAATGGAACTCCAGACAGTGTATCCATTCAGTCGCTGACCTCGCCAGCTCTGAAGAAGTGCACTTTCCCTTTGTGTACCACTCACAGTTTCGCCGGAAACATCAGGCTGTAGCACAGGTTAAGATCTCTTAGCCGTTTTTTAATGTCCATGATTGTTTTGCGCTTGTTCGGGACCTTCAGGGTATAGTCTGGGAAGATAGCTATAGGCCACGCCTCAAAGTTTAGTGGACCTCTTGTGCTCATGAGTTGCAAGACTGCGTTGCGGTCCCTAAAGGTAAACATACAGGCAATGATTCCCTGCAGCGGCACACCCAGGCGCAGAGGGGGAATCAATGCTCTGTGAGCCTTTTTGTTTGTTAAGAATTATGGCAGTTTCAGAGGATGCATAATTTTGGTAAGCCAGTCCTCAAGGAAGAGTTCTGCAGATTTGCCCTCTGCTTTTTTAGGGACTCCTACAACAACCCAGGTTATTCCTCCAGAACCTTCTCTCTGAGTCTTCAATACATTCTTCTAGCATCACCGTTAACTTCTGCAAGGAGGACATGGTTTCCTGCAGTTTAGCAACCTCCCTTTGCAATTTGTCTACATTTCTTTCTGTGGTCATGATGCATTCCACCACTTTCAGAAGGTCATTCTTGAGTAAGTTAACATCTATTGCTATCAAATGTATTTTTGTGGCCATTCCCGCTTGGGAACTCTTAATGGCCTCTAACAAATCTGACAGCAATAGGTTTTGGACGGACTGCACCTCAACCTGAGCCTCTGTGTCTCTCATTGGTCCATCATCAATTTCCTCTGCCTTTGGGAAAGCATGGGTGTAGTCAACTATTTTGTTGGTCTGGGCCCTCCTATCCTTCCTCATTTTAGTTGTGCTTCATGTTTCCTGCCCAGTATACCACTACTATTCCAGGCAATCCACAGTGAACCACACGTGCAACCCCCTTGCATAGATGGATTCCCTGCTGTCTTCGAGGGTGGCACTGTTGTCGCACACCCGGTGAGAGCAATCATGTACTGTCCATCATTGTACAGCAGGGAGGTCACTGGATGCCATGTCCCCCAAGTCTCTTTGGTCTAGCAATCTCACTGGGGTCCAACCCGACTCCAAGAGTTCCAGACATACAGTGCAATGAACAGGTGGAGAGCTCTCTCATAGGAATGAGGAGAGTCACTCTCTGGAGCTGAGACTCTTCTGAGAAGCCCCCCTCTGTGGATCAGCACAAGGGTGTATGTCCTGGCAGGTTGTCCAGATACATTGCAGTGCACTGGTGCAAGTCCAGGAGGTGCCGGTACATGCCTGTGTTCCTCACAGGTCTACATGTCTGGGTGCTACGGGCCCCTTCAGGGGCCGGCAGCGTTCTCTGTCAAGGGGCCACCTCCAGGCCACAGTCAGGTATCCCAATTCACTGCTGCTACATAACTCAGCCCTTTTCATCCAGTCCGCATCACTCAGTCCCGCACAGGGCCTGCAGGGCTTTGTCAACCCTACCTATGCTTGGCCCCTCAGATACGATTCAGAAAAGGGGGTTGTGATGAACAGAGTATCTGAATTAAGCAGACCACTCTTACCCAGTCAAGAGATCAGGGCTGAATCCATCACCGTTATTTAGCTCACTGCATCACCCCAGTTCAGAACCTGGCTATATGCAAATTAGTCTGACCCAGTGCCTCATGGGAACAGGGCAGACCAAACTACCAAGCCAATTCTTCACCGGAAAGGAGACAAGCTTCCGGGGACCCGTTTCTGAACAGAGTATCTGAATTAAGCAGACCACTCTTACCCAGTCCAAAGATCAGGGCTGAATCCATCACCCTTTTCTGAATTATTTTTGTCCACCATAAGCGTGGAAGGGTATACTCAGATGTGAGTCCCTTGCTCATTGCACCATCAGGATTCAAGCAAGCCGGGCCGAAGACGGCTGAAATGCCAGAAACCGGTCCCCGGAAGCGTGTTTCCTTCCCAGTATAAGAATTGGCTTGGTAGTTTGGTCTGCCCTGTTCCCATGATGCTCTGAGCCAGGGTCAGACTAATTTGCATATAGCCAAGTTCTGAGCTGGGATGGTGCAGTGAGCTAAACAACGGTGATGGATCAAGCCCTGATCTTTGGACTGGGTAAGAGTGGTCTGCTTAATTCAGACACTCTGTTCATCACCACCCCCTTTTCTGAATCATTTTTGGCCACCATAAGCGTGGAAGGGTATACTCAGATGTGAGTCCCTTGCTCATTGCACCATCAGGATTCAAGCAAGCCGGGCCGAAGATGGCTGAAATGCCAGAAACCGGTCCCCGGAAGCTTGTTTCCTTCCCAGTATAAGAATTGGCTTGGTAGTTTGGTCTGCCCTGTTCCCATGATGCTCTGGGCCAGGGTCAGACTAATTTGCATATAGCCAAGTTCTGAGCTGGGATGGTGCAGTGAGCTAAAAACGGTGATGGATCAAGCCCTGATCTTTGGACTGGGTAAGAGTGGTCTGCTTAATTCAGACACTCTGTTCATCACCACCCCCTTTTCTGAATCATTTTTGTCCACCATAAGCGTGGAAGGGTATACTCAGATGTGAGTCCCTTGCTCATTGCACCATCAGGATTCAAGCAAGCCGGGCCGATGACGGCTGAAATGCCAGAAACCGGTCCCCGGAAGCTTGTTTCCTTCCCAGTATAAGAATTGGCTTGGTAGTTTGGTCTGCCCTGTTCCCATGATGCTCTGGGCCAGGGTCAGACTAATTTGCATATAGCCAAGTTCTGAGCTGGGATGGTGCAGTGAGCTAAAAAACGGTGATGGATCAAGCCCTGATCTTTGGACTGGGTAAGAGTGGTCTGCTTAATTCAGACACTCTGTTCATCACCACCCCCTTTTCTGGCCCCTCAGATACATCGCAATGCAATGGTGCCTGTCCAGGAGGGTCCGAGTCCCGCTCCGTATTTCTCGCAGGTCCAGGGGTCACGCTTTCTTCAGCGGGGTACTTTGGGCCCTTTCAAGGGCTTGCAGTGCTCCGCACCAAGGGGCCCCCTTTATTGCCTCCCAGCCAGAGTCAGGTGACCAATTTCCCTAGGGCCACATATCTCCTCCCATTTTGGCCAAGCCGTACAGCCTACTCCTCACAGGGCCTCCTTGCCTACTTCTGGTGTCACATGCCCCACAGGCGGTCGGTCCACTCAGGGAAGTGGGGTGACTGGCATGGCTTAGCAGGCCTCACTATGTGCCCCCCAATCGGGGGCCCAGGCACCTTTCGGTGAAATCCAACCGCTTTGCCTGCAAAAATAGAATATAGACCGGTCCAGTGTGACATTTTGTAATCTTTGTGTGTCTTTTTTGTCCTCTTTTATGTAATTAGTCAAATTAATTTCTATGCTTGTAGATCTCACAATTTAATGAATTATATAATGAAAACAATATTTGAGAACTAATCATGTCTGATCCTAAAATATGAAATAAAATGTTTATATCAAAGTAATTTGTGTTGTAATACTTATAATAGTAGTAGTTAGATCGCTCTCCTTTTTATACAGTATAAATGTTTGTCGTTTTGAGAGATATGGCACTTATTAATTGAACGTTTGCTATAATTGCACTTTTCCTACACCTTTCGGTGTACACTGCCAGTATGGGGATGCCCACACACTAGCCCGATCCACGTCTCTTACTTACTCTCAGGGGTGGACTTGTGCAGAGCCCCCACCATCTTCAGAGATCTGTCTGCACCTGCAAAAGTCTCCGCTTTGGGCTGGCTGTTCCCAATCCAAGGCCACAGCTCTAATCCCATCAGTCTCGTCCTTGGGAGACAGTCACACTGGGACAGTCTAATATGCCTGAGGCCGCTGATCAGCGCAGCAAGCCGCAGGCCACACCATGCAGGCTACCAGGGGCAAGAGCGACAGCTGCAGTGCTTGGTGCAAATCTTTGGTTCACCAGGGGTGACCCACATCAGGCGGCGACTCCCCGCAGATTAGGGGATTTCTGGGGCTCCTGATCATCAAGGTTTTTGCTGCGGCTGCCAGGATCTCTAGTAGGAGTGAATAGTCGGCCATCTTCCTTTGCCAGGCCTTGCCATATTGCTGCTTGAAGTGGATAAGTCAATTCCAATTGAGAACAAAATTTGCCCCGCAACCAGTAACAGTAGCAGCATCCAGAAAGAAGTTCTAATAAATCAAATAAAACCCCGGATTTTTAAGATGCTGCTTGGATTTCTGCTTGACTTTAGCATCATAGACAAGAAATGCAGGGTGGGTGACGTCGGTGTAAATTTGCGACTGGCAAACAGGGAGCGGGTCTTGCCAATGCTCCAGGGAATAAACCTTCCTCGAAAGTTAAGGACTTGTCGCTTAACATTATTTAGGAAACAAAACCAATAAAAAACAAATGCTTGCAAAGCCTTTAGGTCTTTCTTGCTTTTTGAGTCTTTACTGGCATTTAAAATAAAAGACTGCTGCCATGGAAGAAAACATAAAAAATATTGCTTTCTATGGACAATGCATTTATGAGATAAATAACAATGTGTGATTAGTCAATGTAATTTTAAGAAGTAAAACAGTCCCTCATGCATTGAAACGCAAGCATTTAATGGGAGATTAATAGATGCACGAATCAGCCAGTATCGTGAAGTGAGAGAAAAATACTTTTCTGGACAGAGCTAAAGCCTGCAGTATGAACATTTTAAAGAATTGTAACAATAAGTCTTGCAGACAGCCACACTGTCAGGCCAGCTCCAAAAAGAAGAACAAAGGACTGTGACAAGTTCGCTCCAAAGGCCATTTTCCAGCTGGTGACCACAAACACAGGAATATCCAGTAAAGCTACCGCTTTTATTTCTCTTTTTTGGGTGTCTCATAAGAGTGGAAAAAAAGAGCCTGAACATGACCCTAAACTTTTAGGATCTCAAGGTTCAAAGGTTCCGTTTGAAGAGAATCAAGCTGGAAAGGTGGTGATTTTAAGGCATGCTCAGTAGAAAACACCTGTCAGGGATTTAAGTACTAATTCTAGGACTGAGTGAGTGACATTTCGGTTAACACCTGCATTAGTGCCTCCTCTTTGAAGGTCAATGATGCCAATTTAAATAGCACTGGCGAGACAAACTTCAATCAGGTCATGCTGACTTTATTTGCTCATGTTAAAACTCTCTCAAGTCATCCATGTAATTGAAATAACTGGGGGGATTTTCGCTCCGCTCTCTCACCAAGGGAACGCAGACGGCTGATTGACACCTTGTTTGTTTGAACTCTTCTTAAATCTGTGCCTCGACCCCTCCCTTTCTTAGTATCCCGGCAGCTCTCTGTTTTTTGACGTGTTTTAAATAACCAGCAGAATTGTCAAGATGTCCACTATAATGTGTGTGACGAGCGACAATGGATTTGCTCGATAACTTCCCTCCCAACAGGCTCACTTGTAAACAATTATTCAAGAAGATAGATAGATAGATAGATAGATAGATAGATAGATAGATAGATAGATAGATAGATAGATAGATAGATAGATAGATAGATAGATAGATAAGTAGGTAGGTAGGTAGGTAGGTAGGTAGGTAGGTAGATAGATAGATAGATAGATAGATAGATAGATAGATAGATAGATAGATGGATGGATGGATGGATGGATGGATGGATGGATGGATGGATGGATGGATGGATGGATGGATGGATGGATGGATGGATGGATGGATGGATGGATGGATGGATGGATGGATGGATGGATGGATGGATGGATGGATGGATGGATGGATGGATGGATAGATAGATAGATAGATAGATAGATAGATCGATCGGTCGGTCGGTCGGTCGGTCGGTCGGTCGGTCGGTCGGTCGGTCGATCGATCGATAGATAGATAGATAGATAGATAGATAGATAGATAGATAGATAGATAGATAGATAGATAGATAGATAGATAGATAGATAGATAGATTGATTCCAGAGTGTCAAATGATATTGATTGTCATCACACAATAACCCAGTGAAGAGCTCATATTACATGGAGGAAACAAGGTGAGCAGGAATCCGCACACAAGTGGGTCTCCTGATCTTGTGAGAGTCTCTGCACTGCTGATGTTCACCACCCGATCTCACAACAAGGCCCATGGATTTTGCTGTGCTTTGGTGGGAAGGAAAAAGTGGCATCCAGGCAATGTCGAGGGCGACACCCAGGGCCCGACTGAGAACACGCCCAGCCTGGGAAATTAATTGTAGGACAGGCCGGGAGAGGGGGTGCTGTTGGGGAACACTGCTGCTGCTATTGTTACAGGGTGTTGATATTGCACCACTGCTGCAAAACCAGCCCCCAGTAACAAAAACATCCCCCCACCTGCCCGCTACAGCCAGTCTGGCCCTGGCGATCACCTCACCCCCCCTTCCCCCATGTCCCTGCTCCCTTCAATATTTCTCCATGGCAGGTCAAGCCTTAATGAACAGAAACCTCCCCCGAGACCTCCAAAGCCCCTCCTTCTATTTCACACAATGAAAACTTCTTTGAAGTTGCCAAGCCTTGCTGCAACTAAATAAAGCCCAGGCAAACACACTTTATTGTGAACCTATTTGGGCATTTGGTGGTGCACTAAAATTAAATTACAATAGTAAATTCCTGGTACAGATTCCTGGATCAAATGATCAGGATTTGTGGAATTTTGCACGTGTGAAAGGGACAACCCAACAGTGTTGCAGATTTTTCACAGGATAAACTTCTTTTCTTAGAAACTAACAGATTCCTTGTGAAGCAGGCACAACATGTGGCTTTCCATTACTGAATTTGACTTCAGAGTGATTGAACTTACATTAGATGTTAGCAACATTGAACCTTCTGTTATTGGAAATGATTGAACGAGAGAGGAGTGGGGGCCACATGCAGTTACCACAGAATAAACTCAAGGTTCAAAGACAGAATCAGACGGAAAAAAAACAATTGTCTACTTTTCAGACTTGTTTCCAGCATTTCCTTCCGACCCTACTGAGTGTGTCAAAAATGAGGTAACCTGATTATGTAAGTTAATGGGGTGCAGTAATAGACTTACCTGCTATTCCTTAATTTCTGTTTGTCAGAATTCATTTTTTTAAAATGTAACCTACTTTTTTCGCTGAGTAGCCTTGTACAGATTCCCTCCTTATACAATATATTGATTTAGTGAGTACTTTTTAACTTAGTTTATTAAATCCAACTTTGACAAAGAGCTTAATTAAGTAATTCATGTATTAGGCATCATTCTAGGCCTGCTCTTTTATAGTAACTGGTCTTCTGAATAGGCCCTAAAACAAAGGCCATCTTTCTGACTCTGCAGTTGGCATTAGGAAACAGCAAGTGCTGCTCTACCTAACTTTAGAGTTTTTCAGAGCAGTGGACAAATCATTTCCCTTTTCGGTGTCTAACAATGCCTATGAAATATTGCACGAAGAACACCCGACTAGACCAACAACCATCTGACTTTCAGGGCACAGATAAAAAAAGGCACATTAAAACCTTTTTTTTTGCCCTTTCTGAGCTTTAGACCTATAAAAATTACGTGTAAATGACAATGTATTTGATGGTGTTAGAAACATCAGGAACAGGGCACTTTGATGAGACATTTGCTACTGACACTAGCTGTGGTCTGCAGGTCATGAGTTTGAATTCTAGCAATGCCGAGTTAGCCTTCATCCTTGTTAGGTTGATAAATTGAGCACTGTTAATAGTAAGAGCTGCGTATTTATTACAACGCTAAATGATTTTAAATCCACACTATGACACATAATAAAATATAATATCATCTTTTTTTTCTGCAGGATTATGCAGTTGTATTTCTCATGTCTGAAGTACTTTCCACTGATATAAAAATGGTGTAGTACAGTGCCCCATATTTTAGTCTGACACTGAGGCTCTCATTATGAGAGGTTCAAAAATTCTGATGGGGCCGGTAACATTTGTTACCGCCTCCATTGCAATGATACATTTTGCAGTAATGCTCCAGATCCAAGGTGTTTGATCTGGAGATTTCATCTGCTGCAAGTAGGCAAAGTTTCTGGGTGAAATACTGAGGAAAACATGTGGTAATCAGCCAGTAAACCCAATTCATGCACAAGCTACCCAAAAATGTGCAATCTTTCTTATTTTTCGCCTCCCAGAGTTACCAGAACCTCTGGAAATTGTATTTCCAGGGGAGGAAAATAACAGAGATTAATGCAGGCCACTCTTAATGATAGCCTACATGTTGTCACTGTGGTGTGACCTCAGATGCACACTTTATTGCCTAAAGATTATTACAGTGTATTGGGATCTATGTATCATGCTAGAGTGTGTTTTTCATAACATCGGTAAGTAACCCAGGTAGCATAATTGTAATATGTATTCACAGTTTTGGTTTGAACTCAAAGCATGAATTGCCCTTCTCTTTCTATAATTTGTTTGAAGAATCTTTGTTGATAGAATCAGTAACCATAATACGATTGAAAACAAATTGTCACAAACCTTTAAGATATATCGTCCCCATACTTATCCTGGTGAAGACCATATAAGACACTAAACGGAGCAAAACACATTGATGCTGAAGATTTACACAGTGGGTTCTTTGACTATGTATGGCTGATAAATTCAAATGATCACAGACACTGAATAAACAAGTATTTTCAATGTAATAGGTCTCACATTTGTGAGTGTTTAAGCTGTTGGCATTGTAAATGACAATGGGCCATATGTATCAAACTCAGATTTTGCGATTCTCAAAATGAGTTTTTTTTGCTTTCAGGCTTAAGGAGGCAAGAAAGACCGGTGGTGGGTCGTCCATTGCCACTGATTCCATGCCACTGGAGGAATTGGTTGAGGGTACCCTGCTGCCAGAGAGTGTGAATGGCGTGGCAGACATTGACAGCTCCGACCCCCCAGACCCCAGACAAGGTAAAAAGCATGCCATCACACCCCTGATACCTCCCTTCTTCCCCCACACACCCAGGAAAGACCCAGGCACCCAACAGAAATGCAAGTCCAGTGCATGCACACAAGCACACACAGTAATTCATTATGGGAGATGTAGTCACATGTAGTCACATGCACCAAACAGTGGAGCAGTGACACCCAGCAAAGGTCAGTATGTGTGTATCAGGAAAGGCAAAATACAGACAGTTAAGACCCATGTAACTCCAAACAGTGTAATTTATTGCATGACAAAGGCAATGCAGGACACCAAATTAACATGTGCATTTATGTCCACAGCACCTACAGAAACACAGGGACCGATGGCAGGGGGGAGGATAAATTCCACAGCGCAGAAGTGTCAAGAGGAGGAGGAGGAAGGCAGCCCAGTGACCCCAGTGAAACACCCATGGCGCATCGCAATACCACCATTGATTACCACCACTGGAGGTGGAAACACTGGACACAGATGAGGATGGGCATCAAGTCCAGGGCTAGTCTGACCCACAACACAGAGCAGAGTCCCTTGCACGTCCCATTCCAGCTATTCCAACCAGGCGCAGGGCATGGCCGTCCACAAGCCCAGGAGAGGACACAGTCTTCGGAGGGCTTGAGTGCAATATGCTGGAGCTACAGCGCCTGCAGGCAAAAACAATAAAATCAACTGAGCGACAAATGAGGGTGGGCTTCATGGGCCTCACGGGTGCCCTGGAGGCACTGTGCGCTGAGATGAGAGAAGACTGTGCAGCCAGGCACGGGGAGAGACAGTGCCTCCACTCACGCCTGGACTTATATACGAGGGCTGTTAACCGGCTATCCTCTGCCACCTCAGTGCTGTCACGTCGCTGCATCAACATGCAGCATGAGTTAGCACACTGCAGCAAGGACATGGCCAGGGGACTAGTACAGGTCACATGTGCGGTGGACCAGCTGCGGGCAGCAGCCACTGCTGGCACAGGAGCCCTCAGCTCACTGGAGGAGGATGGGCAATCAAGGAGAAGCATCACTCCACCCTTCCCACAGGACAGGTGCTGTCGTGTGCATCAGGGTAGGGCTGCCAATGCTTCAAGAAAGGGCTTTGTGCACTGAGAGCGAGGGGCTACGAGCCATCAACCAGATGTTGAGGTGCCCTGACTACCACATGGCAATGGGTGAGTTAACCCATTGCACAAAGCCCCATGTTTATTTTGATTTTTTTGCACTGTGTGTTCAACATGTGCGGGACATTTATTTACACCAACATAGTGTACAACACAGGCTGTGTGATGGTAACTTTCCTGAGCATAAGGAAATAAAAACACAGTCTTGCACCAATCTGTAGCATTGTGTCATCATTTCTCACCTCAAAATAGTTCTGTGTATTCTCATCTTGCCTCTGACGCAGTGCCAATAACATCCGCTGGCCTGCATCTTGGAGCTGGTCCCCCCTCATCTGATGATTCCGAATCTGTGAGCTCCACTGGTGTGCCTTTCCTGGTGGCGATGTTGTGCAGCATGGCACACGCAACCACGATCTTGCAACAGGTCTTGGGGCTGTACTGTAGTGCCCCTCTACTCTTATGGAGGCAGTGGAAACAGCTCTTGAGTATTCCAAAGGTCCTCTCAATGGTACAGCGGGTGGCTGTGTGGGCACTGTTGTATCTCCGCTCCCCAGCGGAGCAGGATTCAGGTACGAAGTCAGTAGGTAGTCACGAACAGCATACGCACTGTCACCTGTAGGGTGAGAAGAATCAGGTTAAACACTGACAATGTGGACAAGGTACTCGCACTGCCGCGCACGCGCTGCTGCTAGCGCTTTGAGTTTTAAACTTTCGTGGTTGTTATTTGCGTTATTTTTATTTTATTTTTTCCCCTGCTTTTAGCGGGACTAGGCTGGGTATTTCCCCTCCCTCTCACCGCATATAAATGATTTAAAAGCACCGCCGCTTTGGTGGGTCCGGGTCCCGGGGGTGGTCCTGTTTGGGCGCCATCTTGCTTTGGGCTCTGCTCTTCCCGGCGGGTGCCATCTTTGAGCGTCCTTGCGCTCGCACTGTTCCTCGGAGCGCCTATTTAAGGCGGACTCTCTTTGCCAGCAGCCTGGACAAGGTACTCGCACTGCCGCGCACGCGCTGCTGCTAGCGCTTTGAGTTTTAAACTTTCCTGGTTGTTATTTGCGTTATTTTTATTTTATTTTTTCCCCTGCTTTTAGCGGGACTAGGCTGGGTATTTCCCCTCCCTCTCACCGCATATAAATGATTTAAAAGCACCGCCGCTTTGGTGGGTCCGGGTCCCGGGGGTTGTCCTGTTTGGGCGCCATCTTGCTTTGGGCTCTGCTCTTCCCGGCGGGCGCCATCTTTGAGCGTCCTTGCTCTCGCACTGTTCTTCGGAGCGCCAATTTAAGGCGGACTCTCTTTGCCAGCAGCCTGGACAAGGTACTCGCACTGCCGCGCACGCGCTGCTGCTAGCGCTTTGAGTTTTAAACTTTCCTGGTTGTTATTTGCGTTATTTTTATTTTATTTTTTCCCCTGCTTTTAGCGGGACTAGGCTGGGTATTTCCCCTCCCTCTCACCGCATATAAATGATTTAAAAGCACCACCGCTTTGGTGGGTCCGGGTCCCGGGGGTGGTCCTGTTTGGGCGCCATCTTGCTTTGGGCTCTGCTCTTCCCGGCGGGCGCCATCTTTGAGCGTCCTTGCACTCGCACTGTTCCTCGGAGCGCCTATTTAAAGTCGTCCTCTCCCGCCTAGCGGGGACGCGCAGTTGGGGCGCCCTCGCGTAGCCTGAGTTGTGCCAGAGTCCTGCCCGTCTGCACCCGTCAGCGACGAGGAAGCGCGAGTTGCGGCAGGGCTCTGGACACAAGTCTCGATTACCATCATGCATGCACTACCGACTTTTAGCTATACTCGGGCTGAACTGCTGTCCATTAGGAATAGGGTCGATGTTTGTTCATGTGATTCTGTGGACCCCTTATCCGGCCCATTTGTTTGTGCCTGTAAGGGTTGGTCCCTAGACAGGCCGACTAGGATTCGATCTTTGGAAGGGAGTGTTCCGACCACGCGCAATAACATCGCGGCCGTGTGCTTCGGATCTAGAACCTGAACGTGAGGTCATTGGTCAAACATCACCAGTTTATATATGACCTCATTGAAAAGGACTCCCCCGACCTACTCTTCTTTACCGAAACCTGGCTCCAGGACTCGGACGCCGCTATCCTTAATCTTACCTTTCCATCGGAATATACGGTGTTCACATTGAATCGCGCCACGAGAGGAGGTGGCATCACCATGGCAGTAAAATCGTGCTTCCCCGCGGAATGGAAAGCCCTCAGGCTGCCAGCCTGTGAGAGTGCCCTTTTTAAAGTGGCTTTCAGTCATCATTTTACGCTCAGCGGAATCCTATTTACCGCCCTCCGGGCAACGACACAGTCTTCAAGACCGCCCTTGCAGATATGGTAAGTTCTCTAGCGCCCAGCTGTGCGAATTTTAACATCACTGGCGACCTCAACATTCATTTTGATTGCAAGTCATCCACAGCCATAGACACCTTGCTTGCGGATCTTGAAGCACTGCAACTTGTCCAACTTGTCACACTTCCCACTCATATTGGGGGACACATTCTTGATCCCTTCTTTACCACTCTTGAGAGGGCGAAGGTATCCAACCCGATCCCGGTTGGCTGGACTGACCATCTGCTGGTGGAAGTTTTCTGTCCCATTGACGACATGCCATTCAAATCTGTGGATAGGCTTATCCTTAAAAGACACTGGCACAAGCTTAAACTTGAGGAGTTTTACAGGTTACTGGAGCAGAAACCCCTGAGCTGCATTCTGAATGTGGAACGAGGTTACGAACTGTTTTGCAAATGGATCTCGGATGCCCTTGACTCCCTTATACCAATGTGCTGGTCGAAATGTCATTCTAAGGTACCTAGCCCGTGGTACAACGACTCTCTTGCAGAGCTTAAAAAAATCTGCCGGAAAGCTGAGAGGGAATGGAGGAAGTCTTACGATCTCAGTCTGAAATCCTTGTATTTTGCCAAACTTAAGACCTATCATAGGGCAATTTGCAGAACTTGTGCCGCATTCTATGCCCAGGAATTCCAAACCAGTACCAACCCCTCAAAATTAATTTTCAAGGTCCTTAAAGACCTTATGAATAAAAGAGCCACTTTGGCAGAAATCTGCACCGACTCTCATTGCGAGAGTCTGGCATCCTTCTTTCTAGAGAAAGTGCAGGTTATCTACCGAGGATTTGACCAGTCTCTGCCCAATCCAGAGCCAGCTGGCCCTAACCTCTTGGGCTGTGAGACTCTGACCTCCTTGCCGGAATTGTTTATGGAGGCTTTTGACATGCTGAGCCTCAGGATTAAATCAGGCTCCCCTTTGGATCCGCTGAAGCCAGCTCGAATTAAGATTCTTTCCCCCCGTGTCATGTCCCGATACTTTCCTTGATCAACCTGTCGTTGTCAACCGGAATGGTCCCCTCCTCGTGGAAGCAGGCGGTAGTCACCCCAGTCCTGAAGAAGGCAAATTCAGACCCGCTCCTGCCTGAGAACTACCGCCCCATATCTCTTCTTCCCTGGACTGCCAAAGTCACTGAGGCTCATGTAAATTCCATTCTGTCTGATCATCTTTCTAGTAACCATATATTAGACCCGAGTCAGAATGGCTTCCGGCCGGGACACAGCACCGAGACCGCTCTGCTCTATATGACCGAGCATTTGCGCTTGGTGCTCGACTCCGGGCGGACGGCGGTGATCTTTTTATTAGATCTGAGCGCCGCATTCGATACTGTGTCCCATTGTGTCTTAATTCAGTGCCTAGAGGAAGCTGGAGTAGCAGGGACTGCTCTTCAGTGGTTCCGCTCTTTCCTCTCTGATCGATCCTTTAAGGTGGCTATACCACCCTGCCAGTCCACCTTCCATCCTTTGGATCTGGGGGTTCCACAGGGCTCTCATTGAGCCCGGCCTTGTTCAACCTCTACGTGAAACCGCTAGCTGCGATCGTCAAACAGTGGGGTTTGACGATGACCTCATATGCAGACGATACGCAGCTGGCGGTGACACTGAGTGGAGACCCTGAAGTGGATGCCCCCAGATTCCGAGCAGGACTTGTGGCAGTAGCAAATTGGTTGAGAACCAATTGCTTACAACTGAACGCCAAAAAAACTGAAGTCATGGTTTTGGGGAAACATGCAGAGCTTTGGGGAGATCAGTGGTGGCCTCCAGAATTGGGCGTCACTCCCGTCCCAGCTTCCGAAGTAAAGAACTTGGGGGTTTGGCTGGATCCGGCGCTTACCTTTACGGGCCATACGAAGAAGGTTGCAGCCACCTGCTACGGCATCTTGCGAGGCTTAAGACCGATCCTTAAGTTTTTTGATCCCTCCACCCGGCAGCTCGTGGTCCAGGCCTCGGTTTTATCTCGGCTGGACTACGGTAGCGCGCTGCTGCTGGGGATAAACCAGGCTGAGGCATCTAGGCTACAAAGGGTACAGAATGCTGCGGCGCGGGCCATTGTTGGTCTTCCCAGGCATTGCTCTGTTTCCAGCACCATTTCCGCCCTTCACTGGCTGCCGGTCAGACAAAGAATTAAGTTTAAGTCGCTTTGTCTGGCCTTTAAAATTATGAAGCTTTCCTCGCCACCTGCACTTGCTAACTTGCTCATCCCCTATGTCCCTTCGAGGTCCTTGAGATCGGAGGCTCTTCATCTCGCGGTCTGCCCCCGTTTTAAACTCAGCAGGATGGGTGGCCGCTCCTACCGAGTGCTTGCCGCTGGTTTGTGGAACTCACTCCCCGTGCACATTCGAGCTCTGGATAATCTGACCGCCTTTAGGCGTGCTATCAAAACTTTCCTGTTTTCTGTACTTGGTAGCCATCTTTTTTTTTCCTCTTCCTGCGTGTTATGTTTTAGTACCTGTTCAAGCGCGAGGACGCCCCTTTGCTGGGGCAGCTGTGCGCTGTATAAATAATATTAACATAACATAACATAACACTGTACTGCCGCTGCTGCGCTTTACTGGTGTGTCTTTGTTACCAATATGTTTACCTACTGAGTAGCCATCGGCAAATTCACCATTTGTGAGTCGCGGTGAATCCCACTGTGGCGGAAGATGTATGAGTCGTGAGTGCTGCCTGAGTATTTTGCTATGATGTCAGTGATGATATGCTTGGCATTGCACACCACCTGTATGTTCAAGGAATGGTAGGACTTGTGATTCCTGAACACATACTCGTTCTGAGAGGGGGGGGATATAGTGACATGGGTCCCATCTATGCAGCCAATGACAAAGGGGAATTGTGCAATCTGATAGAAATCTTGCTTGGTTTGGTCTAGTGCCTGCTGTGTGCTGGGAAATTTGATGTGGTGATGCAGCCCCTGTACCATTGCATCTAGGAAGGCGTGGAAGAAGCGCGACAGCGCATTCTGAGAGACCCCTCCTGCTGTGGCTATCCCCCCCTGGAAACTCCCTGATGCCAGTAGGTGCAGTAAGCACTAGACCTGTACATGGGTGAGGATGGTGTGTGTCCTGCGTGTGGGGTGTTCAAGTATGGGTTTGAGCTCCGCTATTAAGTCCAGGATGCTCTCTTCATCCAGCCTGTAGTTTACATGGATCTCCTCCACACTCCGCTTGGGACAAGGTGATGCGCGGTCTGAAGAGTCTTTCCTGGCGTCTCATTCTCCGTGCAGCAGCTCGGATTCGCAGCCTCCTGGCTATCACCTACAGCCCAGCCATTGTGGAAAAGGCCTGTGGCATTGTGGGGCTCTTTACATAGGTTTCACCTGGTTACCACTTGCTCAGACTTGGTGGTAATTGCGATTAGCAAAATAGTGAATTTCGGAAATTCTCAATTTGCGATTTTTTCATGCATTTCGTTTAGCGAATTCGCAATTTCAGATTCCTTTTTTGTGATTTTTGCTATTTGCATGGCTGAGATAGCGATTCCACAAATTTATTTGCAGAATCGATTTCTCGCAAAATTGCTAATCACTGATTTTGCAATTAGCAATTTCGCGTTCGCTATGGCTCTCATACATAGGGTTTCTCTGTTTTGCAATCGCAAATACCTTTTTTTTGCGATTTGCAGTGTTTGCGATCGATAACAGCTTCATACATATGGCCCATGGCCTTTTATTTATGTATTTTTTAAAACCAACACACATATAAAAGGCATTGTTATTTATAATGGCAATAACTCGAACTCTCGCAAATGTGAGAGCACTTTAGACGATGCTCCCATATTCAGGTTACAGTGAGCAGCGTCTTAAGAAAGGGGCACGGTCAAAATTAAAGCGAAAGCTTGGTATGGGTAGCTTTCACCAAGAAACAAAAAATAAATAAACAAAGGTTCTGTAGCGCAGCCGCTAAAGTTAAAGCTGACCACGCTGGAAAATTAAATACATTTTAAAAGGCGCATCCACTATAGTTAAAGCAGATCGCGCTGCAAATTAAATAAATAAATAAGAGTGGCTGCTTTAGGTAAAGCAGACCACACTGCAAATTAAATAAATGAATAAGCGCAGCAGCCTTCTATAGTTAAAGCGGATCCGCAGCCATTACTAGTAAAAATATAAAAACTGGCGGCGTGCTGCCTTGAAGGAATGGATGTTGTGGGTGGAATAGTGGAAGATCAATATAGAAAATAGTGCTCACAGATTAGATAAAGCAGACTGTGTAACAACACAAGTAAAAAGTCCAGTCCTTATGAGAGTTTACAAATGCAGACAAGGCGGTATCAAGGAGGGACTAATAAGCCTATTTATCAATCAAAAGCAATGATTTTGAAAGGACAGTAACAGGAGCCAATTGAAAAGATGGGAGGGAAATGGGAGGAGCTTCTATTTCATACCTCAATACAGAATGCGCTGCCCAGGCTCGACCTAAAAAACCCACTAAATTACCCTCCTCAGTCAAAAACAGCTCGCCACACATAAGTGTTATGTAAAAGTATTTCCATTACATTAAAAGTGGATATAAATAAGAAATCCCAACTTGTATACAGAATATTGAGGAATTAAATCCCATAAACCTGCTGATCAATTATTTGTGCTATGTTTTGTGTTCAGTTGTACTGTATTTGTTTCAAAACCAAGCACTATATTTATATGTAAAACTGATATGCAATAGAGCCATATGTTAGGGATTTCCTCAGTGGATCAAGTATCAAGGGTCCTCATTTACAAGCCCATTGTGCCGCCCATGTGTAACTTTTTCAGACACACCGGTGGTTCAGTGTGCCTGCCCATATTAACAAGGCTACGTAAAGTCACCCTGTATGATTTTTCATGGCCCTGTAAATATGGGCCCCTTTCACACACTGCTCTGGTTGAAAGGGGCGTTCCATGGGCACTGCTGTGGATGTTCCCACGCAACATCCATGGAACCTGACATATTCCCAGATTTAGAAAGTGCTGTGAACCTGGGAATGTGTCAGAATCCTACGCCTCCTTAGGGGAGGCGTTGGAGTGGCACAACGAGAAATACTTTTATTTATCCTCGGGTTTTTTTTGCTCTTTCCATGTGTGCTGCAGAGAGCACACACAGTAGGAGCAAAGCATATAAACAGTCATCCCTGCAACACAGGCACCCTTGCACTAGGGTGCAAAGGTGTCTGCATTGGTACACAGCAGCTGTTTGTCCGCTGGCACAGGGGTGAAGGACAGGAATGCGCCGTATTCTGTAGATACAGCACATTCCTGTCCTTTTATTTTGACTTACCGCAGCGCAGCAGGAAGGCTTGCTGCGCTGCTGTGTGTTAAACTCTAGTAAATTAGGCCCAGTGTGTTTTTCTTGTACAAGCTTACCTAGGAAAATAAATCACCCATAGAATACAGCATTCCCTGCACATGCACATCAGTGAGCCAGACTGGTAGTCCTGCACTGAGCTGGCTGTTTGACACCTTCTACGTTTTTTTCAACAACATGATTACAAAAATGGGTCAGCACAGACATCCAAATGTTTCCTTTAGCTGCCAAATGATATATGATTCAGAAAAGGGGGTGGTGATGAACAGAGTGTCTGAATTAAGCAGACCACTCTTACCCAGTCCAAAGATCAGGGCTTGATCCATCACCGTTTTTTGCTCACTGCACCATCCAAGCTCAGAACTTGGCTATATGCAAATTAGTCTGACCCTGGCCCAGTGCATCATGGGAACAGGGCAGACCAAACTACCAAGCCAATTCTTATACTCAGACATGAGGCCCTTTCTCACTGCACCATCAGAATTCAAGCAAGCCGGGTCGAAGACGGCTGAAATGCCAGAAACCGGTCCCCGGTAGCTTGTCTCCTTTCTGGTGAAGAATTGGCTTGGTAGTTTAGTCTGCCCTGTTCCCATGATGCACTGGGCCAGGGACAGACTGATTTGCATATAGCCAGGTTCTGAGCTGGGATGGTGCAGTGAGATAAATAACGGTGATGGATCAAGCCCTGATCTTTGGACTGTTTAAGAGTGGTCTGCTTAATTCAGACACTCTGTTCATCACCACCCCCTTTTCTGAATCAAATGATATATGTACATTCACCTAGGTCTGTTCTATTTTCCCCATGAAATATCTATTTTTGCTTCATCTTACGAAGAATGGGTTCATTAATGCCTTGGTTATGCACTGTACACACCCTCAATCGTTATGTATGAAACTTTGCACCCCTTTGGATAAAGTAAAAATTTGGGGGTGAGTGATGAGTGTGCTTGCCCCATATTTTGCATTGTTTTAGTATTAGTAACTGCACTTGGAAGAGCTTTCTAATGCCATGTGTGCATCTATGTTCTGAATCCAACTCATTTTGCTATGCTAATGAGATGCACATAGAACTTTGCAACCGACAGCACAAATAAGTTGATAACACACAAAAGGGTTTGCACATTCACAAAATAACTTTGTTGAGCAGTTGGCACATTGTGCCTTCGCCAGAAATTCTCAAGTGTTGCGCCATCACCAACCTTAATGAATTTAGTCCTTAAAATGTGAAGCCATTTTAAAAATCACCAACTGATTTCATATATCCATTTGCATGTCAAGGGGATAACTCTTACCCAAAAGGATAAATAAATTAAACTGAGACGCATCCAGTATGAAATTGAAAAAAAAATAGATTTCATGGAACAAGATGATCCTTTTAAATGTTTAAAGATTAAAAAAGTAGAAATGTCAAGTAACATTTGCATTAGCAGGAAAATAAGCATGCCATATAAATATTTCATTAATGTATTCCATGATTCAAAACAGAAAATTCCTCTGTCCTTGATAAGTAACTTAATATGTAATATTGTATAATTAAATCAGTTCTACTCCATTTGCAAGAAAACCAAACAATCTATATTCAAATAGCTTTCCCTGAAGAAAGCGATTCAGATAAATCGTGTTTATTTTCTTTGTAGATTTAAAAGAAGATTCTACTTAGCGGGCAGCATTGCAAAGGTTCGACATGACGCAAAGGATTACTCACTCCATATGTTAGGTTTGGGTTACTCTTTTCAAAATTCATGCTATTCCACCCCCAGCTTCTGCTTGCCCCCTTGGATACTGCCAGACTTGGAGGTCTGCCACTGAAAATCTCCCCACAGCTGAGGTACACTTTGTGAAGAATTGTTGATTTGATAGCTTGTATTGTCATTCTGTTGACAACTTTCTCTTTCTTATTAAAAAAAATACACATTGTTGGTGTTTACTATTGAAAAGCCATTGTATTAACAGTTGCCATGAAAGTGGAGCTAAAGTGTGGTAGCTTTTCCATCAGTGCTTCTCATTATCTCTCATTCTAGGGATAAGTGTGTTTGAAAACTATATTTTGCCCACGCTGGTGACTCCATTTCTTTAACATGCGAACTGTTGCCAGTTGCTCGGGGTTTTCCTATTGGTGGGAGTACTGAAAGAGAGATGATTTCTGTGACCTTCCATTAACCATTAAAAGTGTTACAGTTGGATCAGTTACAAGGAAAGAGAGAGGGAGAGAGAGAGATAGGGGTGTTTGTGTGTGTGTGTGTGTGAGACAGAGAGATATGATGGGCTTCTCAATGCAAGGTCTGTTCAGTCTGTTCACACAACTTTCTGGTGCTGTGGACATTCAGAAAGATGGGACTGTGCTGGAAGGCTGTGCTTGTTGACCTTCCATAACCTTTCTTCTAGATTGAAGACATCAGTGTCCCTCTATCCTCAATATTAAGACTGTTGTCCACTAGCTGTACCGCAAGCAGTAATGGGGGGGGGGGGGGGGGTCATCATGTTCATCCTAGTCTTTGAGAGCGTGTTCCCGTTTGTAGATTAGAATCCACATGCATGTGCCTTCATGGTAAGTGTTCACTGTCACAATGACACTATATCCCCTATTTAGTATGTCTTGATTTAGGCCATCAAACAAAATGTGGGAGTGGCCATGTTTTGGTAGCAGGATCCCCTGGTCCCGATGAGACTGTTTACTTGTTTAGATCAAAGTGCTCTCCTGTATTAGGGTGCATGTGTTCTCTCCCCTAATAGCTCCATATTTCTTGCACCAGTGAGCATGCCATTTCAACAACAGTATCATGTCTTCCTGTTCATGTTGTTCTATCCTCCTGCTTTTGTGCTCATGACACTATTGCAATGTATATACCTGTCTGACACAACTGCGGCAGAGTATATTGTAGTTGTTGTCTTATTGTGCGTTTCTGTCACTCATGGAAGTATATATGCCCACTCTCACAGTGTAACTAACTCCTTTTTTAGTGTCAGTGTACTCTAATTACCACAGTAAACATGCAGACTGACCCCTTCCCCTATCTGAGTCTTCCATGTCTTAGTCTCAGTGACTTTATTTCACTGAAAGTAACTGTGTTCAATTCCTTTGTAATTAGCTCTCAGTCCCAGACCTGAATATTGGTCAACATTTGTAAAAATTATAAAGCAGGCTTCCATTGTCGAAATCCATACATATTATGAATTCGTTTAAAAAACGCATGAGCAAAAGACGCATAGTATTTGCAAAAGAAAGTAAAGTGCTCAAGAGATTGCACACCAGATTCATCGAATGGGCAAACTAGCACAGCACCAGTATCAAATGGACCCAGGGGAAAACAAAGTAACAATCTAATGATCGTTCGGCGAAACTTAGATAACAAAGCATGTTCCCAAGGGCTCACAACCCACACAGAGGTATTGCTCAAAATTAAGTGCTCCTGTTCCCTGGAAGCCTGGCTACTAGACAAAAAAAGTGTTGGACCTTAAATAAAGCAGCCTTGGTAAGCTTGGTCGGAGATAAAAACATATCCTCCCATCCAACTTCTTTAGCCTAAGAAATCAGGTAACTCAGTCAGAGAATAGCAGAACCCTTCTCACATCAAAAGCAATTGGCTATAATCTCCCAATTAAGGGAGGAAACCTCATTTTCTCAAAAAGAGAAATCCAAAGAACCAGAGGGGTCGTCCTAATCAGCTCAGTCACATATGGGATACCCAAATTCTCATGGAGAAAATTTTGTGAGGGGGGTTACCCCATTGGAAGGCGACATGATCAATTCTCCTCCACTTGCATTGATGCAGCATCCTGGTAACTCTAGCCCTGCACCATACATTAAGACTGGTAGGCACTTTCGTTGAAAAACCTTCAGAAGGGTCTGAACTGGCTTGGTGCCCATTCTCTTGGAAAAGTCAAACAGTGCACCCACAGAGTGGCTAAAGTGTAGGCACCGGTTGGCTATACAGGGCGACCATGTTGATCTCTGTTTAGACACAACTCCCAAGTAAAGCAATACAATGACCCTTTCAATGCGCCTGTCTTTGATAAAAAATGAGCCTACCTTCCCTACTCTCGTCCCATATACCATACACTTGGTTTTGGTTACATGGATGCCCAAATCCAATCCATTCATAAAAGTAACAAAACTACTAATTAAGTCCCTCGGGCCATTGAGGGCGCGGGACATTAACATGGCATCATCTGCATAAAGCAGAGCCGGAACAGGCATTGTCTTAATCATAGGCATACCCTTCCCTGATGCTCCTAAAGATGGTTCAAACCATTAATATACATTGGAAACAAAAATAGAGGCCAGGACACAGCTCTGGAAAACACCCCAGTGTAAATCAAAGTGTCAATGCACTCTCCTCCTGGTCAAAATCTAACTAAGGCACTGACCCCACAGTGTATTACTTGAGGAAAGGTAATCTAAGCTTCAACCAACCTTAAGGTCAAAAGAATATCCCAAAGCTTGCTATGGTTAACACTATCGATTACACTTGGTAGATCTATAAGTGAAAGAAATAACAGACTACCTTTGTTAAACATATATTTGCTGACAACAAGGTGGAGGTTTAGGCATTGATAAATAGTGCCAAGTCCCTCCCTGAACCCATATTGTACATGGGGAAACACCTGGTTGACTCTAGACCAGTCATCAATCCTTCTAAGGACTGTGCATTCAATGACCTTAACCATCGAATCCAGAACGGAAATCGGCTTATAGTATTGTGGGTCATATTTGCAGCCTTTTTTATGCACCAGGACAATCATGGCAGTATGCTATGACTTAGGGAAACCACATAAGGATGCATTATTAATCACATTATAACCGGAGCCCAAAACATCCCCTTCGCCTCACATAGATCCATCAGGACTGCATCCAGCCCAGGAACTTTCTTAGAGGGGATCTCCATGATTGCCACCCAAACCTCCTCTAATTCAGGCTTTAGGGACAAAGAAAGAATGAAGATTGATCTATGGACCTACAATCCCCCGGGCCCTCACAGGAATAAATTGGCCCTAAAATGGAAGACCCATTTATCTGCGCTAATGTTGGTCACCATACAGCTGACAATGTTTCCATTTGCTTAGACCTATTGATGATTTTCCAGAACCTTCCTGAATCTTTAAGCCAGGTGGATGCCACCAAACCAGCCAACTCTCTTGCTTAACAGCTCGCTTTCTGTTATTAAATGCTGTTCAGAAGGCAGCTCAACATAGTCCTACCTTCACCTTGTGCTTACGAGCAGATGACAAAGCTTTGTGTTATTGCTTATTGGCGTACCTGAACTCTTTATCAAACCAACATGGTGCATTATCTTTAAATATCCTCACCTGACCCATGAGATTACCCTTAATCGGGGAATTGAAGAGGTTAAAAGCCTCAAGTATAGTAACTCTGGGTTGGGTTACCACCAACAGATAGACCAAAAAGGTTAGATTTTATTAGCCGGATAAAGAACTTAGAACAATCCATGTACTGCCATCTAAGCCGCAGCCCTTAGTCATGCAGGCAAACCACTGAGGGGCTCACCATTACAGGGAGGTGAACTCGCCCAGGGAAATCTAGACACACCTCAATAGGGATGTGATCACTGAAGGCAATAAGCACCACATTAATTGACTCAATAAGTGAGCCCATGAAAGTTGAAACTAAAATATAATAAATGACTGAGCCTTGTCCCTCCCCGTTAAAGGTAGAGAAATCAGGCTCAAGATGGCCCCTGCACTCCATTCCATTCTGAGAACCAAACTCAAATAAGTACTTTAGCCTCTTCCTACCCCTGTGATCTCTAATTTCTGAGAAACCTGTGTTCCATCTACCTGAAAAGGCTGAATGACAGTATGGTTGGATCCCAAATTAGCATTAAAATCCCCCCAATTAAAATGTTAAAATAAAAAATAAATAAGAGAGAACCGAAACAAAACCTCTAAATTGCCTGAGCAGTCATTGAGCCCCACAGAATTATGAAAATTAATTAAACAAAAGTGAATTAAACTAGGAACTTGGAAGCCCCACCCTCAAGAGCCGTATTCCTGGATGGTTAAATGGACAGGTCATATCTTAAAACTGCATGTTGTGTGGGCCAAAACCAACAAGCCCTGTTAGTCCAACCTCTTTGGGTCCTCCGAGTGGGCACGCTAAAGCCCTGAAAGCCATCGCAAGTTGGATGATCTAGGCATCAAGATTCTTGTTGTAAAATAAGATCGAAACCAGCTATACAGTCAAGGCAAACCCCATCCGCCATTTTGGAAATTAGTTCAGCCACCTTCCAGCAAATTAATTTGGACCTAAATACAGAGCAATCCCTAGCAACAGAGCTGAGCAATAATGCACAAATGGGCAGAATTCCTCTGTCAACACTCCCCTTGGCCAGCGAACATGAACTTGAGTTATCCTTGGGTCCCGGAACTGCTGGGGGAACAAGCCTCATTGGGACCAGAGTAGATACTGGCTCCTATAGGGGGTTGATGGCAGCTAAATTTGGATACGTCAGTCCAAATCATTATGATCAACTAGTGGCGTAAACCTATTGAAGCAGGGGATTCTAAAGTCAGACCTCAGGAGGGTGGGTAGAGGACTGTAAAAAAAACCTAAAGGGGGCAAGATGGCCGAACAGACGTGATCTGTGTCGGCTCCCGGTCCGTGCTTAGCTCTTGCGGCATTTTCCGGGTTTCAACAATCCACGGCTCTTCAGAGTGGGGTAGTAACGCTGCGGAAGAGATTCTGAGCAGGAGGGCACCTCTTACCTTCAATCTTTCGGAGGATTTCGCCCCGAGCGCTCCAGTGCCTTCGCGGAGCCAGCCGGCGGAGCCAGCCTCTTAAGATGGCGGACTGGTGGCGACCGAGCTGATTCTCACCCCAGGATGCATCGGCTGCACTGGCGCCAAGAGGTAATCGCTAGCAATGAGCGCTGCTACTGAGCACCCGGAGGTGGGTGCCGACCGGGGGAGCCTTGACCCTGCGCTGCAGTGAACGGCCACGTGTGCCTGGCCCTAACAGGGCGGCCGTTTCTCCCTGATGTCGCTTGCAGCGGTCATGTAGCACTCCGAGGTACGGCCATGCGGTTTCCTCCACTGTCAGCTCTCACGCTGCAGTTCACCCGACATTGTGCTGGGCTGTTCCTGTGGAGCAAGTGTCCTGCGTTTCTCCTCCGGGCGGCTGCAGCAACATGAAGCTTTTTCCCCGGGGCGCCTAGCTCTCCCTTCACCACTTGCAGCAACAGTGTCCCCAGCGGGCACCATCTCGGAGACCTCTCGCTGGTGGGGCCCCTCGGTGAACCCTCCTTGAAGGCTGTGCCACTCCCGCTGATGCGGTGAGTCCTAGGTCATGCTTCTGAGGACACCCGACCTTTAATCTTGTACAGACTGCGAGAACCTCCAACCGTATCTCCAGCATTGCCCCACAACTGTTAGGATCCAGTCCTCTTTCTTTGGTCATGTACAGATAGATCACCTGACACTGAGCGGGAGGGGCTTCTGTATATAGGGACTTCCTACTTGTGTCTCATTGCTTGGTTTTGTGTTCCTGTCATTTTGGACCAGTTCTGTTTGGATTCGTTCTACTCTTCGGATCAAGCTTTGCCTTCCGTGGAGATATTAAGAAGCTTTGCCTTGCTGACCGGCGGCTGCCGGTCCTTGTTTTTATTCCCCGCCCCTTTCTGAGACCCGCGTTCTATTTTTGCTCCTCTAGCGAATGTTACCTGTAACTTTCCTACAACTTCAGTGGTTCCGCTAGCCCCTGGACTCCGTCAGCGATTCTGCCCGGACTTTGGATCTGTATGCCGCTGCGTGCAGACTACTGTGCAGAGATTTCCGGGGTTTGTTGCAGCCAATTCTCTTCGTTTTGCCCTTTTTGGTTCTTTCTACAAACACTTTGGGATTCCGGTAACTGGAGTAGCGTTTTTCCTTGTCAGTTAGTCTAGGTGGAGGGGCCTTCATTTATGGACTTCATACTTGCTTTATGAAAACTTGCTGAACCTTACAAGGGTTTTTTTAATGTCCATTGACTTTTTCCCCTTCGTTCAAGCCCTATATTGTTTGCTTGGATTTGGTCTAGTGGCGTGTGGGGAAGTAAACCACACCTACTGCTATACAGCATCCGGAGACGGCTCTTAGGTAAAAGGGGCCTTTTTATCTAGGGGTATCTGTTACTGTACTTGGCCATAGAACGATTACTTGTTGGGTTATTTCCCCTTGATGTGTTACTGTTGAGCTTTTGTCTTTCTGTCTCCTGCTACAGCTGTGCGCTCAACAGTCTGACGGGACCAGCCTCTCCGAGAGTCCAAAGGCTCCCTTGTTTTTTTTTTCCCCCTCCCTCTTCCAGCGTTCTAGTAGTTAGTGCCCTGTACACTATTTCGGTGCACTCTACCAGGGCGAGGGCAGGGGATAAGGATCAGCATCGCCTCTGCAGTATTGGGCTTTGTTGGATGGTGACAACAATCCCTTCAGCAGTGCCATGTCTGTCCCCTCGTGGCGGTCTATTCACGGTGAACCCTCCTAATTCAGCTGCAGTTTAAGGGTCACTTACATGCTTACTGGTCCAGCTATTTAATAGCGCTACTAAGTTGGGCTGCGACGGGGGGACCCACGCTGACGAGGGGGCTCGCTGCACTCTGCCTACCACATCTCTTCCCGCAGGCACGCTTGTGGTCCCTCGCACTCTTGCTGCCACCAACGCTCCCCCGGGGAACACTGCCATCGGCCGCCTAAGAAGTCGACGACAAAGACGCCCATCAAGGTTTCAGATTTTTTCTCATCTATTGAACAGTGAGTCTCACTGAGAGGCGACCCTGGTGCAGCGACAATGGCTCTTACAAAAGCAGACCTTCTGAACATGTTCAAGGACTTTAAAACGGACCTACGCAAAGATATCGCTCAGGACTTTAAATCCTCCATTGATCAACTACAGTCTGACCTATCTGAGCATCTATCTACCCTACAGCAGTATATTGACTCCGTGGGTACGAGAGTCCTTGACCTTGAAGCGCACCACCAAGAGGAGGAACGCTGCTCACTTGAACTGCAGGGCGATGTCAAGTCGCTCAAAGACCAACTATTCCAGGTTCATCTTAAAGCTGAGGACCTTGAGAACAGGGCCCGAAGAGAGAATCTCCGTATTAGGGACCTGGAAGAAGGTGCTGAAGGGCCAGACCATGAGGCCTTTGTGGTGGGCCTCTTCTCCAAAATAGTCGCCCCCCAGTCTCTCAAGATAAAGTTAGATAGAGTCCACTGGGTGGGGCCACAGCAGCAAGGCGAGAAGAAGTGGCCGCAGGACATCTTAGCGAAATTCCACTCCTACAAGACCAAAGAGACAATTCTACAGGCGGCACGGGCCAAAGACACCATCACCTTCCAGAACTTCTCATGCAACATTTACCAGGTTGTCGCTCCCGCAGCGCTAGCTCGGAGACAATTTCTCAGGTCGGTGACCTCTAAATTGCGTGCCAACAACATCAGGTACTGATGGACTTATCCCTTCGGACTCAGCTTTGAATTCCAGAACAAACGATGTCACATCACCGACCTTCAGGAGGGGCTGGACCTGCTTGGCATCTTAGCACCTACGGAGCCGTCGTTGTTGGGCACTAGGGATGGCCTGACTACCGGAGGCCCCGCCGCTTCTGCTTGGTCTCGTCGCTCGAGGCGCTGCCTCGCTCTGCCTGTCAGGGGAGGGAAGCACTGCAGAGCCTGTGTTCAGGCCTGGTCGCCCCCACGCTCCTCTGCTGCTCTTGCCTTTTGCCTTTGCTGCCGCTTCCTGTTCCCGGTTCATGCTCGGGCGACCCAGCCGCTGCTGAGCCGCCCGCCCGCACCAGCTTCTTCACGCCGCTGCCTCCCTGCGGCCCGCCCCAGCCAGCCCATTCGCCGCCCCGCTCCCGCCAACCAGCTGATCCACCCACCTGGCTCCCTACTTTAGGGGACCGCGTCCACCTGATCGGGAGCGACTGCAGAGCCTGTGTTCAGGCCTGGTCGCCCCCACGCTCCTGTGCTGCTCTTGCCTTTTGCCTTTGCTGCCGCTTCCTGTTCCCGGTTCGTGCTCGGGCGGCCCAGCCGCCGCTGAGCCGCCCGCCCGCACCAGCTTCTTCCCGCCGCTGCCTCCCTGCGGCCCGCCCCCCGCCAGCCCATTCGCCGCCCCGCTCCTGCCAACCAGCTGATCCGCCCACCCGGCTCCCTACTTTAGGGGACCGCGTCCACCTGATCGGGAGCGACTGCAGAGCCTGTGTTCAGGCCTGGTTGCCCCCACGTGCCTGTGCTGCTCTTGCCTTTTGCCTTTTCTGCCGCTTCCTGTTCCCGGTTCGTGCTCGGGTGACCCAGCCGCCGCTGAGCCGCCCACCTGCACCAGCTTCTTCCCGCCGCTGCCTCCCTGCGGCCCGCCCCCCGCCAGTCCATTCGCCGCCCCGCTCCTGCCAACCAGCTGATACGCCCACCCGGCTCCCTACTTTAGGGGACCGCGTCCACCTGATCGGGAGCGACTGCAGAGCCTGTGTTCAGGCCTGGTTGCCCCCACGCGCCTGTGCTGCTCTTGCCTTTTGCCTTTTCTGCCGCTTCCTGTTCCCGGTTCGTGCTCGGGTGACCCAGCCGCCGCTGAGCCGCCCACCTGCACCAGCTTCTTCCCGCCGCTGGCTCCCTGCGGCCCCGCCCCCGCCAGCCCATTCGCCGCCCCGCTCCCGCCAACCAGCTGATCCACCCACCCGGCTCCCTACTTTAGGGGACCGCGTCCACCTGATCGGAAGTGACTGCAGACCCTGTGTTCAGGCCGGTCACCCCCACGCTCCTGTGCTGCTCTTGCCTTTTGCCTTTGCTGCAGCTTCCTGTTCCCGGTTCGTGCTCGAGCGACCCAGCCGCCGCTGAGCCGCCCGCCCGCACCAGCTTCTTCCCGCCGCTGCCTCGCTGCGGCCCCACCCCCCGCCAGCCCATTCGCCCTCCCGCTCCCGCCAACCAGCTGATCCGCCCACCCGGCTCCCTACTTATGATGCCCTCACGTACGCGCAGCGTTGACGCGCAGCGGGCGCGCCTTTTGTGCGCCGAGGGTGCGACAAAGGCAAGCCCATCTGCGCCCGTCCGCGCTTGGACCGCCCCTGGACCGCGCCCAGCACCAGAACCCCTGGACCCCGAGAACGCCAGTCTACATGACGGACTTACGACCCCACAACCCTCAACGCACTCAACGCTGGCCGGAACCCCGCCTGCTACCGAGCCACCCCGAGACGCACCCACGGACACTTCGCCTGCCAAGCTTGCAGATTCACCTGCCTCTGGACCTGCACCACCCCTGCCAAGTCGAGCACCAGCAGCAACCACCTGAAGTGCATCCTCCTCAACACCCGCTCCGTCCACAGGCACACCGTGGAACCCTGGGACCTGCTCGACGTGACCGCACCGGACGTCGCCTTACTCACCGAAACCTGGATGAATGCCTCCTCAGCGCCCGACATCGCCATAGCCATCCCGGACGGATACAAGATCACCCGGAAGGACCGCGTCAACCAGACGGGAGGAGGCATCGCCATCGTACACAAGAACACCATCCACATCTCGAATAACTCCGACGAAATCTTCACCGCCGCCGAACACCTCCACTTCCAGATACACACCGACCCCAAGACCACCCTCCGAGGCACCCTCATCTACAGACCCCCAGGACCATGCACACAATTCAGCGAAGACATCGCTGACTTCATCAACCCGCACGCCCTTCCCCCCGCCGACTTCATCCTCCTAGGAGACCTCAACTTCCACATGGAGAACAACAATGACAGCAACACCACCGCCCTGCTGGACAACCTCGCCAACCTCGGACTCAAGCAACTGGTGAACACCCCCTCCCACTACGCCGGCCACACGCTTGACCCCGTCTTCTCATCCACCAAGCACATCTCCATCATCCACTCCACCAGACTCCACTGGACCGACCACAGCTGCGTCCACTTCAGCTTCAGAAGTACTACGACTCACCACCACCCGCAACAGGTTCCCCGCCGGAGCTGGAGCAAGATCACTGCCGAGCAGCTCACCGCCTCCCTCAGCCAAAACACTCCCACCAGCACAACGGACCCCAACAAAGCAGCCACAACCTCACCAAGTGGCTGACCGCCTGCGCCGATGACCTCGCACCACTAAAGAACCCTCCCAGCAGACCTGGCAGCAAGAAAACCCCCTGGTTCACCAATGAACTCAAGGAATCCAAGAAGAACTGCCGCACCCGCAAGAAAGCCTGGCGGCTGGACCAGACCACAGACAACAGGACCGCCCTCAAGCACGCCACCCGCAAACACCATCAGCTGATCTGCGCCACCAAGAAGACGGCACTCAAAGAACGACTGGACAACAACGCCCACGAAAGCAAGGAACTCTTCAGCATCGTCAAAGAGTTTTCCAACCCCAGCACCGGAAACAACAACATCACTCCCTCGCAAGACCTCTGCAACTCACTCGCCTCGTTCTTCCACCACAAGGTCGCTGACATACACAACAGCTTCGACGCACAGACCACGCACCCTACCGCCGAACCAATGCCCGCCACCACCACCCTCTGCAACTGGACCCCGATCAGCACCAAAAAGACACCACCCGCACGATGAACTCCATCCACTCCGGATCACCTACCGACCCCTGCCCCCACCACGTCTTCAACAAGGCCCACTCCGTCATCGCACCCCATCTCCGGGACACCATCAACTACTCCTTCCACACCGCCATCTTCCCGGAGAGCAGGAAGCACGCCGAGCTTACCGCCCTCCTGAAGAAACCAACGGCGGACCCCACCGACCTCAAGAACTTCCGTCCCATCTCGCTCCTTCCTTTTCCGGCCAAAGTAATCTAGAAGACCGTCAACAGACAGCTCGCCGCCTTCCTCAAGACAAACGGCTCCTTCGACCCCTCGCAGTCTGGGTTTCGGGCCAACCACAGCACCGAGACCGCCCTAATCGCAGCCACCGACGACATCAGAACCCTGATCGACAACGGGGAAACAGCGGCCCTCATCCTCCTGGAACTCTCTGCAGCGTTCAACACTGTCTGCCACCGCACCCTAGTGAAACGCCTCAGCAACATCGGAATCCGAGAGAAAGCACTGGAGTGGATCATCTCGTTCCTCGCCGGAAGACCCCAGAGAGTCCGCCTCCCCCCATTCAGATCCGAAGCCACCGAAGTCATCTGCGGCGTACCACAAGGATCTTCACTCAGCCCAACCCTCTTCAACGTCTACATGAGCCCCCTCGCAGCCATCGCACGCCAACACAACCTCAACATCATCTCATACGCCTACGACACCCAGCTGATCCTCTCCCTCACCAACGACCCCACCACCGCCAGAGCCAGCCTACACGAAGGGATGAAAGACGTCGCCGACTGGATGAAGAACAGCCGCCTTAAACTGAACGCAGACAAGACGGAAGTCCTCATCCTGGAATCTTCACCCTCCGCCTGGGACGACTCCTGGTGGCCCCCGGCCCTGGGCACCGCTCCCAAGTCAACGGACCACGCACGCAACTTCGGCTTCATCCTGGACTCCTCCCTGTCGATGACCAGACAAGTCAACGCCGTCTCGTCATCGTGCTTCAACACCCTGCGCATGCTCCGCAAGATCTTCAGATGGATCCCCACTGAAACCAGGAAGACCGTTACCCAGGCACTCGTCACCAGCCGACTGGACTACGGGAACACCCTCTACGCCGGAACCACAGCCAAACTTCTAAAAAGACTCCAACGCATCCAGAACGCCTCCGTACGACTCATCCTGAACATCCCCCGACACAGCCACATCACCGGACACCTGAGAGACCTGCACTGGCTCCCCGTCAGCAAGAGAATCACGTTCAGACTCCTCACCCACGCACACAAGGCCCTCCACGACCTGGGCCCCAAGTACCTCAACGACCGCATGACCTTCTACACACTCACCCGCCAGCTACGATCAACCAGCCATGCCCTCGCCACCGTACCACGCATCCGCAGAGCAACCGCCGGAGGAAGATCCTTCTCCTACCTGGCAGCCAATACTTGGAACTCCCTCCCCACCCACCTTCGGCAAACCCAGGACCATCTCTCCTTCAGGAAGCAGCTGAAGACCTGGCTTTTCAAGCAGTAACTTACCCCCCTCCCCCAGTGCCTTGAGACCCTCCCGGGTGAGTAGAACGCTATACAAATGCAGTGATTGATTGATTGATTGATTGATTGATTGATTGATTGATTGATTGAAGCAACTCTGCCCCCCCCCACAGCTTAGCAGCGCGTCCTAATGATTCTTCTCCTGTGAGCTGATCTGTGGTGGGGGCCTGCATCTACCGGGTGAGCCAAGGGGATCGCTCTATTAAGCCCCACTGCGGCCCCTGCCTCTATGATTCCGGAGACTCCACCTCTACAGATGGTCCCCTGTCTGCCATGGGCTCAGTCTTACTGGATGGGCGCTGCTAATACTGAACTTTACTTTTGTGGACTTTCCAATGGCAGGCCTGTATATTGAAACTTTTAGCTCTGACGAGCCTTGGGTGACTAGTTTGTTGTTTCCACTTGTTTACTTAACAATGATCTGGCGTGCGGTTGTGATGCGACCATTTTCTGATTGACCGTACCACTGCTTTGTTCTTCAACACCGTCATGCATCGCTTCTGACTTATTAGCCCGCTGGAGCGGGCGTGGACCAGGTCCTCGGAACCGAAGTCCTCTATGATCTCACGGGGGTCCTGTCGACCCTGCTTTGGGATCACAACTTTAGTTTCTCTCTATTTCATGTATTTTCTAGTTCTTGGTTTTCTAGGGGAATTTGGGTGGGTGTGGCGGTGGCTTTTAATGTCCGTTTCCCGGGACAAGTAGATGTTTCACGACCATGTTCTCAATTGCTTCTAGCTTCACACACTTATACAGGGGCATCCTTAAGCAGGGCGGCAGGGGGCTTTGACAGGTCTAGGAAGATGGCTGTCTTACTCCTGGTGTTATGATGCAGGTCACAATAGCAACCTGGAACATCAAGGGCCATAATTCACTGCAGAAACGTCTCAGGGTGTGGAAATACATTGTGGACCATCATTTAGATGTAGTCGCTCTACAGGAGACTCACGTAGCTAGCTCTGAGGACTACCGTCTCAAGCACAAACTATTCCCACTGATATATAGATCCTCGGCCCGCACCAAGCATAAAGGGTTGGCCATTATGTTTCGAGCAGCTATCCAATTCCAACCCCTGGGGGTGCAATCTGATAAAGACGGCCGCTGGATTATGATCAAGGGCAGTTTAAGGGGAAAACTTTGCACCTTTGCTGCTCTATATGCCCCCAAAGTAGGCCAGATGACTTTCTTGCACACCTTTTTGGGGAAGCTCACGGACTTTGTAGAGGGTCAGCTACTTTTAATGGGCGACTTTAATCTAGTTTGGCAAAAAGACCTGGATAGCTCCCACCTCCAGCGTGCAGACACAGACTCCTTCTCGGGGGACACACAGCAGCTGATACGAGACTTGGTTCTTCTAGACATGCGGCGCGCGCTCTACCTGCAAACACAAGACTATACATTAATTTCCCATGACCACCACACCTATTCCCGATTAAATTACATCTTCAGCCAGTCCCTGCAGGGCGAACTACAAGCCGCCAAGATCTTCCCCCTCTCTGTTTCTGATCATATCTTATACTCTGTTTCCCTTCAATGGCAACGCGCCGGCTACACCCAAATGGTACTTCCCTCCCTCCCTCACTCGTGACAAGGAATCATGCACCAAACTGCGGTCTGTTATTGCTGAATTTTTTAAGGCTAATCCACTGGAGGACACCTCAGAGTTTACAACTTGGGACGCCTTAAAGGCTGTCCTCAGGGGTGAATGTATTGCCCTCAATGCCGCGCTAAACAAACAGCGTGCTTGAGAACGGGAAGCTCTAGAAACGGAGCTGTCTACCCTCGAGCAGCTTCACAAGGTTAATCCCATGAGGCAAACGCAACACCAACTTAAGGCTTTATGGGGTAAACTGAGGGTCATCTATACCAATAGAGCAGAATTGACACTGCTCAAAATGCATCACCTCTCTTACACTCAAGGCAACAAAGCGGGTAGACGTTTAGCTCGTCAGTTGCGGGACAAGCGTGAGAAGAAATATATTGGGGCTATTTTAGACCCGACAGGGAGGGTGGTACATAAAGAGGAGGACATGGCAGCTGTTTTGGGTCTTTTTACCAGGACCTCTATTAGGGGGACACTTTAGATGACCAGGCCCAGCTGGATTATCTCCGGCCGCTTTCTTTACCTCAGGTTTCAAACGCCTGGAATGATATTCTCACTACCCCTATCACCTTGGATGAGGTTACTTCCGCTATCAAATCCTTGAAACCCAATAAAGCTCCCGGGCCTGACAGCTTCACGTCTCTTTTTTATAAGATCTTTGCCCCTGACCTTTCTCCCTATCTTGTCACGCTCTTCAACAAGATGGCGGAAGAAGGTATGTCCTCTGATATGATGTCTGAAGCTGTGATCTCCGTCATCCCCAAACCAGGGAGAGACCCGCAATCTTGTACTTCATATCGGCCTATCGCCCTACTAAATTTAGATGCGAAACTCTATTCCTCCATTATTGCTCGTAGTCTTAACGACCTAATGCCCATTATTATCCACCCGGACCAGTCAGGTTTTTTTAAAGGCCGCCAGACACATGACAACACCCGCAGGATTATTCATCTTATAGAGAAGGTTAATAAACGCCATAACCCAGCGGTTCTGGTGGTCTAGACGCCAAAAGGCCTTCGACAAGGTTGATTGGGCCTTCCCCTTTCGCACGCTCATGGCATTTGGCTTGCCCCCAAATTTCTGAACATGAACAGAGCTAAGTACCACCTTCCGCATTCCCGGGTGGTTGTCAATGGAGTACCTTCGCTCTCTTTTCCACATTCGAGGGGGACTAGACAGGGTTGCCCCCTCTCTCCCCTGCTATTCGCTTTAAGTATTGAACCCTTGGCACTGGCTATCAGAAACAATCCAGCTATCAGGGCATTCCATTTACAGGGGAACCCCACAAAATCTCTTTATTTGCGGATGACGTGCTTTTGTCCCTGACAGAGCCGGAAGCATCCCTCCCAGGTCTACACTCCGAGCTTGAGCGCTATGAGCAGGTCTCCGGCTTTTAAATTCAATGCTGGCAAATCATTCATCTTGAACCTCACCCTCATGCCAGAGAAGGTCCTCACTCTACAGTCCCTCACCTCGTTGTCTTGGGCTTCTTCAACTATTCAATATTTGGGGGTCCCGTTGACATCGAACATCCATGGGCTATACGCTGCTATTTTCCGTCAGCTTCTCACACGTATTCAGGCAGAGCTCGCCAAATGGAAGCCACTCTTTCTGTCATGGTTGGGGCGCATTCACGCTGTAAAGATGACCCTCCTGCCCAAGCTCCTTTACCTTTTCCAAGCTCTACCTATTGAGCTGGAGCTTGATTTTTTTCAGAGACAACAGTCCATGGTTTTGCGTTTTGTTTGACAGGGTGGTCGAGCCCGTTTTTCTTACTCTTTGCTTCGTCGCTCCCCGTATGCTTACCAGACATCCATTTATATTACAAGGCGGCTCAATTGCGGGTCTTGGTCAAGTGGTCCCAGCGAGACTCCGAGAAGTACTGGCTCCACATGGACCGCAGTGTAACGGGCAGGACTATCTGGGATTTAGTCTGGCGCCCGCGGAAAGACCGACCCCCGAACACATATGTCAGTACCCCTACACGCACCACTCTTAAAGCCTGGGATACTATCTCGAGTGACGATAGGTGGACCTCTTTCCCATCACCCTTTACCCCGATCCATCATAATCCAGCGTTCCCCCCGGCTCAACAGAAGGGACCCTTTGAGGCGTGGAAGCAAGGCGGTTGTCTTGCCTTGATACACCTATTTCGTGGCTTTGAGCCCCTTACTTTTGATGAGTGTAAAAAAGAATTTAATCTAGGTGACAAGGAAAGATATCACTACACACAACTGATGCACTGGGCCCTCCCACCTTGCTATCGGGAGGCTGCCATTAGACCCCTTACAAAATGTGAAGCCTTCCTTTCCAAAACCTCCTCTATGACAGGGGTGATTTTTTTTATTTATAATTTCCTGCTTACGACTGCAACTGCTCTGCGCCCCAGATACATGGCCATGTGGGAGGACCTGGCTCAGCGGCCAATCTCTGAAGAGGAATGATCGCATCTTTGGGCTGACATTTCCCGCTTCAACCACTCCACTGAGCTCAGGGAAGCACATCTCAAGACTATAATGGACTGGTACTTGCACCCTTCCAAACTCCGACAGATTTTCTCCACTTCCTCGGACGGGTGCTGGAGAGGCTGTGGGCTGCTGGGTGACTTCCGACATATCTGGTGAGACTGCCCGACTATTCGTCCCTTCTGGGAGGAAATCTTAGCTCAAATAAAAGACATTCTGGGCTACCCTATCCCCACTGCTATGGCAGGGATCATTTTGGGACTACGTGACCCCGCTCTGGAACACCAAACTCGAGCTGACAAAATGATAATGTGGCTCTGTATTGGTGCGGCTAAGATCACTCTTGCGGCCTCATGGAAGAGGGAGGCCCGACGATTTCCCTCTGGCATTCTCGGCTTTGGAGACTGCTTAGCATGGAACGTATAACTGACATATTCAGAGACTATTATAAGAATTTTGGATTCAAATGGGGCCCCTTGGTCTCCTTCCTCTCTCGGGGCCTCCCTTCTGCAGTTTGTCCATCTACCATTAGAGCCCTCTATCTCTTTCAATTTTGATACCGTCCTAAACATCTTCTAGTCTACTAACATCATGCTTAGCACCGCCGCCACAGGTAGGGTGGGGGAGGGTAAAGTTTTTTTTTGTTGCTTTACTGTTTGGTTGTTGTATTGTTGTGTTGTGCGAACGGGTGCCCCACGTTGGGATGCGCCCTCTTGGGCTGGCTACATTCATCTTTAGCACTCTGGGGGCGTTCTCTGGAGCAGTTGATGTCATGGGGTTTTGGGGAGTTTGCAGCTGATCCGCACATCGGTTTTACCGTTGTTGCGGAATTGACCTGTTCTTACCTTCTTCAGTCATATGGGAATGCTCTGACTGTTGGGAAACTGTACTGTTTCATTAGCCTTCTCAGTAGGCATCGAGCTGATTCCTTCTGATTGCAGCACTCAGCTGCTTTTCTAACTTATATAGTGCCTTCCTCTCCCCTGCGTGGGAACCCATGACGACATCCTTGCTTGTTTATGCCTATGGAGTATATGCACGCAAATTCTAATAAAAATATTTTTGACAAAAAAAAAGCTAAAGGCAGTATACTGATGTTGCCATTTACAGGGAAAGGTTGTTGTAGAGAATTGCCCAAAACTCACCTAGCAAGATAACGATACTTAAAGTTAATGATAATACAGTCTCCTTGTGCAGTCTTATCAGAAGGGTCAATCCAGTCCAACCGTCGCACCAGTATAATGTTCTGGTAGTCCAGCAGTGAAAAAATTCAGTGGCCAACTAACTAATGCCACACTTTGCTCTTAAGCTGGTCATATGACTCCAAGCCAGGGTCCACGAGACTAGGGACATTCATCAAGACCGCTACAAAGGACAGCTTTTTGGGGGAAGATTAACAAGTGCAAGGGCATTACTTAGGTGGGGTAAAGAAAACAAATTGGCACCCAGAGAGTGCCTACCCCGAACCCCACCACATGAAGCACACCCAAGGCTCTGGAATGGACCACCTCCTTCCTCTCCGGCAGAACCCAGAGCATTCATCTCCGCCCATTCCGTTCCGAAGCCTCCGAGATCATCTGCGGTGTACACCAAGGATCCTCCCTCAGCCCAACACTGTTCAACAGCACGACCTCAACATAATGTCCTACGCCAATGACACTCAATGGATCCTCTCCCTCACCAAGGACCCTATCACTGCCAAAGCCAACCTCCATGAAGGAATGAAGGGCGTCGCCGAATGGATGAAGATCAGCTGTCTGAAGCTGAACTCGGACAAGACGGAGGTCCTCATCCTCGGCTCCAACCCGTCAGCCTGGGACGACTCCTGGTGGCCAACGGCACTGGGGGCAGCCCGACCCCCACCGACCACGCACGCAACCTTGGAATCATCCTCGACTCAACGCTCTCAATCACCAAGCAAGTCAACGCCGTCGCCTCCTCCTGCTTCAACACCCTCTGCATGCTCCGCAAGATCTACAGATGGATCCCGACAGATGCAAGGAAGACAGTCACCCAGGCCCTCGTCAGCAGCAAACTCGACTACAGAAACACCCTCTCCGCGGAGCCCCGACCAAGCTCATCAATCGACTACAACGCATCCAAAACGCCTCGGTGCGACTGATCCTCGATGTACCGTGACGCAGACACATCATCCCCCACCTGAGAAACCTGCACTGGCTCCCCGTCAACAAGAGGATATCCTTCAAGCTCCTCATCCACGCACACAAGGCACTCCACAAGACCGGCCCATCAGCTTGAGTAGCTGTAGAGGAGGAGCTCTTCAATGCCCTGGCTTCAAGACTAGCAGAAGCAGGGGGAAAAGACAAAGACATAGCAAGGGTCCCCACAAAGTCCAGGTTCTGGTAACCAGAGTGATTAGCACAGAAGCTGGAAATTCTTACCATTGCTTCTTCAGTTTTAGCAAGCCTGTTTACCATGGGCATCTAGCAGGAGTTAAGGGTCTCATTGTGTTGTAGAAATAAAGGGGCCCAAGTTGCTCCAAACAGGGGAACACTTGTGTGCCGCCACCCAAAACGAGCAAAGAATCTAAATCGCTGCCCTTAGCAGTGCCCTTTCTGCCCGTTATATTGTTTTTTGATTTTCTCTTGTGCTTGGCAATAGGACTTCAACTATGGGGTGATACCTGTTCCAAAGGGCCCTGGGCAAGTTGAGGAGACAGGGTTACTTCACCATCCGTGTAAACCATAGACTCCAATTGCTCAACTTTATCCAAAATGGGAGCAGCCTCCAAAGAATGATCCAGTGGTACCCCCAAAGGAAGACGTCTCTCGGCCAGATCTATTTACTTAGTAATGACCCCCCCCCCCCCCCCCCGCAGCTCCGGCCAGAAAATTATCGATAGTCACACAGGTAGAGACCACAGGGGATTTAAAGGGTAAGGCTTTTCATTTCCCCATCTCTAAGACTCGGGATGAAGGCTCTCTATACAATCAGAATACCAAAAGAGTTTAATAGAAGATAAAAATATCTTACTTGGAGTCAGACATTTTTGTCAAGGGAAGTGATTCCTTCTTGAGGGGCTGAAAGGCTTTGCCCAGCCCAGCCACATTCTGCCGAGGACAGGCACAGATGGGCCCACTCATGGCCCGGACATGGGCCCGGGCACATCCCCCATGCATCCCGTGGTTCAAGTCGCTCTTTTTTTACGCTCCACTGGTTTAAAATAAGGCACCCTCCTCTGGTAGTAGAAGGACTAGTTCAGGATGTGGCTGCAGACCTGTCCCCTGTGCAGACGATATTGCGTCTCAGGCCGCTGGTCAAGGCACTCCCTTTTAGCACCCGACAGGCATGAAATCAGGGTCATGTCTCTGGCAACAGAAGAACTAGTGAGGGATGGGGCTTGCAGTCCTGCTCCCTGCACACACAGTGTTGTGTCCCATGTCAGTATATTCACAGACAGCCCTTCTTTGTTCTCATTGTGTTGTTCTCCTTTGGTGTTGAGGTACTGTGTTTGATTGGTTCTTGCTGGGTCTACTCACGGGCATGAAGTTCCTCTGGGACATAAAGAGACTCTGAGTATACCAGCCTTGAAACATTAAATGTATTCCTTCATCGTCATCCTAGTGAGACAATGTAATTACCACCTCCGCGATCAGTGTGCGAGTGGGTTTAACAAACTGTGCACTTCGTGCCTTAAGACATCCTCGACAGTGGGGCTAGTTAACTCATGCAAGTTTCTTAGGTGTTTGTTTTTCCCACCCTCACCTGGTGCGTGGTAAACAATGCAAACACTTCCCTGAGGTCACAACCCCAGGAAAGGCTTGCGGCTTGTGGAATCCTGTTGGCTCAAAGGAGCCAACAGGATGCTGCCTCGTAGTTATTCCTTAGGTGTACGTGTGTTGTTCTGACCCAGTCCCATGTATACGAACCGAGTTTCCAGGTCACAAATCGTCCGAGCTGCAAAGCGACGTGTAGTAGCGTTTCGGTTCCGTATTCGGAATAACTACGAGGCGGCATCGTGTTGGCTCCTTTGATACCAAGTACAGACTTTCAGAAATCTTTTATGCCGCCAGCAACTTACAGAACTGCTACCTGAGATTGAATAAACATCTCTACGTGGCTCGTATTTCTAAGCCAAGACCGCGGCTAACCAACATTACTTCATGCTGGGCACAGGACAAATCGCCTGGTCACATTTTTCAATACATTCTAAATATCCTCACCTTTGAAGGACCGTCACAAATCCAATTGCCCTGAGGAAGCTCCCCTTGAGGGAGAGAAACGAGTTGGCTGATGTATGTTAACAAATGCGGTGTTGCGTGTTTATCTAGGTTCCTGATCGATACTGTGACCTTATGCCCCTATTCGGCTATAAATCCATTTATTCCCTATATTGGCATAACCGTTCAAGTGCGATTTTCTGAAAAGTCATCTCTGGCCTCACACGAACAGAGCCACATTCCAGCATAGTTCTCTCTGCCACTTCCTTTGCGACCAATTAGTGCAATGACAGAGCAGTAATCACTATCTGATATTCCTAGATAACACTCCGAGTTCTTCAACAAGATAAAAACTCAGCAAACCTGGAAATCCCCGCTTGCTGTATTTTGATTAGTAATGGAACTCTAATGAGCAACTGATAACTATCACTTCCTAGTGACATCTTTAATTGACGTCTTATGTCCAGCAAACTTGCGTCAAACCCGGCACCTGTCAGGTATAAATATTACCAATGTTGCCTTAAGCAATTGCTGTTAGGAGAGCTACTGTTGCTGATGCCAGCTGCCTGCAAGACCCCGTGTTGGTAAATCTAGCACTCTGTCGCTGCAGCCTGCTGTCCCTGTGGTGGTGAAGCTGCTGATACCATTATCGCTGCTAAAGCGCGAACGATGGTACAGTACGCTTAGGAGCTGAACAGCCGTCCCTCTGCGAAGACATCCAGCAGATTCCAGCTGCCCGCGGACGCTGTCCCCCCTCCTTCCTCGACGCGCTGAAGAGACCCGCTGCCTTTCTCGTGCAGAGAAATCCAGCTACGGCGTTTCCGGTCTGCCCTCGCGGGTGACTGGGATATCGAGAGTGACCCCTGAAGGAGATACCAATCCTCCATCATTCTATTCAGAGGTATGGTGTTGACTAAACCCTTAGACGAGAATTCTTGAAACAAACCTTGGCAAAACCAACTTAACTTAAGCTACTTACTTACTCCCCTTTTCACGTGTTAGGCTTAGGTCAGGCACACTGGGGTAGGCTTAGTTAGAAGCACCAGTTGAGTATGTTAGCCTAATGTATATATGACTGTATATATGTTTTATTACTTTTAAACCATTGTATGGCTAAGAAACCATATCAATGCTTTTACAGTTCTATTTCGCAATCCTTATCTTACTGTACGTACTTTTTATAATAACAAGTCTTGCAATTGTGGCAATACATTTCTCTTGTATGAGAAGAAAGACTGTTCAATAAATGTTAACCCTTTATTGACAAACGCCCGTCTCTCTATTCTCTACATCTCGTGAAAGTAAACTGCACTAGACTGACTGAGTGAAATACGTGTCTATTGTTTCACACGACCCTAGAGATTGACTCTTGATCTGAGGAGCAAAGTTGTCATGTTGCACGGTTGTTGGAAAGCTGAATCCCTTCTTGTCTGTGCCAAGGAAGCTGATCACTTCCTATGCAGAGAAGAAAGTTTCCAGTGACCTCTGAGCTAGTTGGTAACACAACCCAATTAAGTTTAACATAGTCAGTGGAGGCCTGGAATATCCGCAGTTCCACGTCGCTACTACTGTTTATGTTATTCCAATGTGCAGGGCCTAGTGGGAAACTAGGAACTACACTACATGGCGCCCAACGTTTGGTAAGGCGATAAACTAACGCAAGACAGTTAGAGTAACTCAGTCGTGCATATTTCACACCCTTTTCTCCCGTAAATACTCCAATAGACGTCTGGAGTGGGTGAAAGGTTAAAATCCGCCCGACCTTAGTAGGAAGATATTCCTATGTAAAGCTCCGGTTTATTCAACGTTGAAGGATACAGTGTTCCAAAATATTGTGCACCTAATCTTTGTCTCCTTGGAGACCTACTCTGCAAACCTTGCATTTTTACAATGCCAGAAAACGGAACCAATGGGGCCGCAGCAGATGCGACTCAGCAAGGTCCCGAACACACAGACCCGGATGCAATTATCATCCCGGTCCACTTAAGAAGATCTATAACTTTAAAACTTATAGAAAATGGACTGACACCTCAAGGTGGTACAGTAATTTTCGTGATAGACGCTCACGATTATCGGCAGACAGAGGTATTCTATTCATGGATAAACTTTCCAGCGATAAACGCTATAACAAAAGAGTTTCACTATTACAAAATAGAGAAACCTCCGGAAGAGTACACTCCTTTCGAGGAGATTGAAATTCCACTTAAATTTCAAGAGCACCTGCTCTGGTTTAATGGCGCCCTAAAAAACAATGATCACATTACCAGGCTCGGTCCACTAGGTAGACCAGGAGCCACGTGGCCGGTTCTAGCCAGCTACACACCACATCCTGACATTGCAAAAATGTCAAAAGAAGATCTCTTCGTTAACATAGGAGAATTAACTAAAGCTTATAGAGAGTTAGTAAAATTATTTATTAAAAATAATTTAAACACTCCTAAAAAGAGCTGGGATGGAAATAAACAATCCACTCCCAAGGAAAAGTTTTCCAGTCCAGAGGAAGGTCTCCTCGACGGAGGGAAAGAACTCCGACTCGAGAACGCCAGTCTCCCCAACGGGAGCCCTCTGAGAAAAGATATAACCTTTGAAATAGGGATAATCTGAAAAAACCTGATAGATATCAAAGTATTGATACACGTCCCTCTCGATCTTCTCCACAGAATTCGGAAAGAAGAGGACGGTCAGACCCAGGAGAGCACACCAAGTCCAAAGACAAGGAACCTGCTCAAAATAAGAAATCTCAATTTCAGAAAAAGAAGGTAGCCAGTATTAGAGTAATCAACCATGCCGAGAATACTGAGGACACAGTTGAAAAACGGGGAGTGGGCATTGACAATGTTGGACAGTGCAGCAGAAATCAGTATAGCGCGCAAGATCTTGATGAGTCATCTGGAGACAGTGGACACGAATGAATACATTCAAGTTGAAACTGCCGACGCCAGACTTAGCGAGCCCCATAAAATATACGAAATTACATTACGTATAGAGGGTGATAAGACTAGGAAAATTAAGGGTCTATTTTGGGATAAGCTCTCAAAAGGCTATGATATTCTGTTAGCTGAAAAAGATTGGCCCCCGGAGTTTGTCAGGGAGTGCCCTCGTGGCGAAGAAGTGATTATGCCTGCCTTCTCGAGTCACATTCCGATTCATAAAAAATATACATATGCACGGAAATGGGCAGTAGCCCAGGCACCTGCATTGTATAAAAATCATGTAGGATGGGATGAGGACTCTCCTCCTCACAAAATCCAACTAAAAAGTGAACCAACTGCCCAACGGCAGTATCCCATAAAGCAAGAAGCTAAAAAACAAGTCAGGGAGATCTTAGATCAACTTGAATACCAGGGGGTGATTGAAACATGCACCTCTCAAATGAACATGTTTCCTGTCTCCAAGCCAGACAATTCATATCGTCTAGTTTTGGACTACAGACACCTTAATACATGTTGCAAATCTTTTGCAGTACAAAACTCGCATAGTGCAGCCCTAATGAATAACATAGTTAGGAAAAAATATAAAACGACATTAGACATATCTAATGGTTTCTTTTGTCAAAACATTGCACCAGAAAGCAGATATTTGACCGCTTTCTCCGCATTTGGGTCGCAGAAAAAATTCTGTCGACTCCCACAAGGGTTCAAGGACAGCCCAGGACTATTCTCAGCTAGGGTAACAGAGTTACTACAAATCTATGATGACGAAGCATTATCTTACGTAGATGATATTTATCTCACAGACGACGACTTGGATACTCACTTGAAAAGAGTGAACACCATTATACTTGGGTTCGCAGCAGAGGGTTACAAATTCAACTTTAAAAAGTCTGGAATTGCCCATCTGACAGTACTGTTTTTAGGGTACGAATTATCAAGTGAAGGGAAAAGCCTAGCGGACAACTTCTTAGAGAAGTGCGCTGTACTCCAAGCTCCAAAAACACTGAAGAATTTACAATCCATTCTAGGTTTTCTGAATTTCGGAAGAACTTACATCCTAAATTACGCAGAGAGGGTTAAACCTCTCTACGAACTAATTAAACCTGATTTTAAACAAGTCAATTGGACTCAAAAACACACAGAAATTTTGAGATCACTGCAAACAGACATGTTAGCAAAAACAAAATTAGATACACGTGACAACACACGCGATCTTGTAATCCGAGTCATCCCAGGAAGATGCGGACTCACATACCTAACCTCTAATGAGGGAGAAAAGGTACCAATTTCAATTAAATCACACTTGTACACACAAGTAGAAAGAACACTCAGTCACACAGAAAAAACTGTGAAAGCAGTGCAAATCGCATTAGCAAATGAACGAGAACTAGCACACGGCAAACGGATTAATATCCTTACAGTGGAATCCGCCTTCGAGGCGCTATTCAGCCCAGTAAACCTGCCTACAGTGTCACTGGATCCGAAATGGATACAGTGTATAGATTCTCTAGGAGCGGAAGATGTGAAATACTATTTCGCCCCGCAATTCCAAGAACTGAATGATTTAGAATATGAAGAAGAATATCCTCTGCCAATCGAAATTCTGCCTGTCCCACAATACGCATGTATAATCTATACAGATAGCTCTGTACAGCATTTCAACGTAGAGAGAAAATCCAACGATGCAGCGTGTGCGATCATTAAAGGTCGTTGGCTGTGTGGTAAATTCAGACCGAAAGTAACAAAAACTGAATCTGTAAGAAACTGTTCGGTTCAAAGAACTGTAATCAGATCTTTAAAGATGGCGCTCGAAAATGCAGAACGTGAATTCCCGACACTTATAGTGTGCGATTCTCATTTTTGCGTCAACTCTTACAATAACAAACTGCAGAGTTGGATCGAAAACGACTACAAAGATGACACAGGTGCCACAATAAAGCATAAATTGCTCTGGGAACAGGTAGCTCTTTTATACAAAGAACTACAAAAGACTCACGTGATTCACGCACAGAGTCTTCAACGTGATGGCGTTCACGTTGCAGGGAATTCATTGGCTAATACAGCCACCGCGGAAGCAACTAACCCGGCTTCCGTAGCCACAAAAAAGCGTACAGATAAATACATAGACGGGGAAACCATGCTGGCAGTAAAAACGACCGTAAAAGGCGTCTGTGCAGCACTGCCCGTAAACTATCCACTCAATTATGCATACATAATCGATGCAAACTCCGTTCCTTTTGCTCGAATCCCTGGAGTGGGGGACAGAGTAATTCCAAACAGGAGCAGGAGGGGCTTCCTCTTACTGGAAGCACACATGGGGTTGGGTCTGAAACACCAAACAATCAAGGCTTCTCTGAAAGAATTACAATCAGAGTACTGGTGGCCAGGAATGAGTATAGATATTCAATGTTTTGCTCAAAATTGTGAAAACTGCAACTGAGATCGCAGAAATGAACAGGCCAGTGTAGTTTCAGGATCCCTTCTAGAAAGCATAAGGCGGTCTATCTGCGCAATAAAAGAAGAGAAGCGCGTCCCAGTGTACACCATTAAGACGAAAAGCACTTAAAAAATGAGGCCTCCAGCGCTCGGCTGACGCTAGAACGGTTATAAAAGATTTGCGAGTCAATATCGGCACATACGCAATTACCACGTTCCATTCTGACCAGGGTCCTGCTTTCAGCTCTCGAGCCTATAAGGAGGCCATGGCTAGCATGGGAATTGGGTTGCGGTATTCTTGTCCGTCGCACCCCGAAGGGAACAGTGTGGTAGAAAGAAAAAACCGTGACATAAAGCAATCTATAACAGCGAAGGTATTAGGTTCAGGCGCTGGGTGGGTCAAACATTTAATAAGTGTCCAGACTAGTTTTAATAACATGCCAAGAAATTCTCTAAAAGGTTTCAGCCCATACGAACTATTGTTCGGAATTAGAATGCGCGTTCAGGACCTCGATAGTCAGATGTCAGTGGTACAAGAAGAAACAACGCACTTTGATGTAAAGGATCGTTTGGCTGTTTTACAGGAACTGAATGAAACAAGAAAATCATTAAGCAACATAAAGTTAAAGCAACAGCCAAGTACCACTGACGAGGCACCACCAGCAACAGCCCCAGCAAGGCCTGTCTGGATTCCAAAGATTGGGGATCTAGTCAGAGAAAAGATCGCGGTTAAGAAGGAATTTGGGCCTTCTTACAGAAAAGCAGTACCTGTCTTGGCAGTCACCGGAACAAGATCAGTTGTGCTACCGCCCCTTGCTGGTAAAAAGGAGAACAGAGTCGTGTCCATCGACCTGGTAAAACCACAAGCATGTGGCCTATAATCATTCATTTCCAATCTTTATTTCGACCATTCGGTCATAAAAGATGCAGATAATACATAAAATCACATGAAACTTGTCATCACAAATAAAACATCAGTACATGAATTAAAAAAGCTCAGACATAGCAGCAATTTTAAGAGAAATGGAGCATTTCTAGATCCTACCCAGCATTTTTTAAAAAGCGATTACGCGTGTACCACACATTTGTAAAGAATTTGGAAAGTGCAAAAACAGTTGGGCCGGAAACATCGGATTTTAAAATCCTATACATAGGTGCATATTCCCTGCCACCCAAATTCTTAATCAAAGGAAGGAGCCAGTATTTTCTGGCTGCCTTATAGGCTGGGCAGAAAAAGATCACGTGCAAATCATTTTCCTCTTTGTCATCACAAATAGGGCAGTGCTTAGTAGAGGGGACCGGTGACCAGGAGCTTGTGAAGGACCGAAAGGGCAATGAACCATATCTCCATTGGAGGAACAGCTTCCTAGCAAGTGTGGGATATATAGGGTCCAGTGCCCTCTCAAATCTATAGAGATCCTTGTTTTGGAGGAAGACAGATGATAAGGACCCCTCTATCTGAGTAGCTTGGGCCCTTGCCCTTTTGTGTTCATAATACAAGTTCGCCAGGGATCTCTTGGAGATACTAGGTGCTACATTTGCCGGATCGGTCCACAGATCAAGAAGTCCCAGATCAGTACAGATGGCTTGGATGTTTTTAACCCAGGGGATGCTAAGCGCCTTAGGATGATTTAGTAATTCGACCAGTTCTGCCCTATAGTCGGCCAGATCATTGCTGCTCCATAGCCTTCGCCAAAAGGCAATGGGTCTCAAGCTTATCTCTTCAGCAAGTGGTCTTAGCCCTAGATCAAGCCTCAGGGGGAGGAGTGGGGTGCTGGGGGGAAGTGCGGCTATCTGTCTTATAAACTTATTTTCTGTTATTGACAGGTTCCGGCATGGCGTGTGGCCCCACAGTTCTGCCCCATACATAATCGCCCCCCTAGCCTGGGCCTTGTATATCTGGATTAGAGCCCCCAATGGGCGATAGGTCGAACCGGTCATCATCCGGGCAATACCTCCAGTGGTTTGTATTAGTTTGAGGTTTGCCCTACTCTGATGGGACCCCCAGGTCATGGTTTCGTTGAGTGTCACTCCCAAATATTCGAAAGTGGCTACTCTCTCCAGCCGCACGGCTCCCAATTGTGGATTCGGGCGCTGTTTCGGGCTGGGGTTCAAAACCATGAATTTGGTTTTTGTGGCATTGATTTCCAGCCCTCTATCCTGACAGAAAGCCATAAAGGAATCAAGTATCCTTTGTATGCCCATGGGTGTTTTAGATAGCAACAGAGTGTCGTCCGCAAACATTATTGCGGGCACCCTGCTGCCATTTAGTTTGGGGGCGTCAGTGTAGTCGGTGGCGTTGAGGTGGGCGATTACCCCGTTGACGAAGAGGCAGAACAGGGTCGGCGCCAGCACACAGCCCTGTCTTACCCCTCTGCCAACGGGGAATCTCTCAGTCAATTCCCCCGCCCTCCCACACCTCACACGGGCATAGTTATTGTGGTGCAGCCTCTGCAGGATCAGTAGGATATCTGGGGGCACTCCCATCTCTGCTAGGACACTCCACAGTTTCCCCCTAGGCACCAGGTCGAAGGCGGCCCGAAGGTCCACAAAAATTGTGTACAGACTGCCGCCCTCGAACTTCGCTGTCTTCCAGTAGATCAAAGTTAGTCTAAAAACCTGGTCCACTGTGGATACCCCCTTCCTAAATCCTGCCTGATAGGGACTGAGGGCACCCACCTCCTCCATCCAATCCTGTAGCCTGTTCAACAGGACCCTGCCGAACAGCTTCTGTGCTACGTCTATCAGACTAATCGGTCTGTAATTGGCCGGGAGGAGGGGCGATCCCTTTTTGAATATAGGGACCACCTCAGCCCCCAGCCAAGTAATAGGGATTTCCATGCCACCGAGGACACTGTTGAAAAGAGCCGCAAGGTAAGGCGCCCAGACGGTGGGCTCCTGTTTAAACAAGTCCCCAGGAAGCCCATCCAGTCCCGGTGCCTTCCCCGAGGCCAGACCTGAAATGGCAGCAGTGACCTCACCCACTGTTATTGGATCCCCTCTAGGACCCGTCCTCTCCTTTTCAATGGGAGCAGAGAGTTCTCCCGGCTCGGAGCTATACAGAGACTGGAAATGGGCCTGCCACACTCCAGGAGCTATATTAGGCTCCAATGCCGAGTGTAAACTCCCCGATCCCCCATTGACAGTCCTCCAGAACAGGCGTTGGTCTTGGATCGCCAGTGCCTTGGTGAGTTCTTCCCACTTGGTCTCCTCCCATTCTACTTTAGCCTGGACAAGCAGCTTCTTATAGGCTTGCCTGCTATATTTAAGACGTTCCCCTCCTATGCCTTCCTTAATTACTCGAAGGAGTTCTGTTTTGGCCCGCCTACATGCTGTGTTATACCACTGATTTTTGCCATGGCACCTCTCCCTAGGCTTCCGCGCACTGCAAGTGAAATGGGGTGCCGCAACTTTTATGAGTTCCTCATGAGCTTCAAACAGTCTGCTCTGTGAATCTCTATTGTTTTCCTCTATGTCAAGGCTCCCCGTGATTTCCAAGATGGGAATAATCTCTGCATAGAGCAGAGGGAGTTTGTCCTTATTTGTAACCATATGCTCCCACCTAATTCTTCTCCTGCTATTATCCAGGAGAAGCGTGGGGTTGCTCCCTTCCTCATAAGACACTGGCGCTTGAGGGCCTGGGCGAACAAGGTCAAGCTCAAGGGCATTATGGTCACTGTCGGTCCTGTCTATCACCCTAAAGTCCTGTATTACCGACCACCTCACTATTTGGACCAAAACATAGTCCAAATGAGATTCTCTCCCCCGTCTATTGTAGGTATTTTTGCTAGGTATGTCGGATTTCATTCGCCCATTACAGGCTCTGAGTCCGAACCTTAGCGTGAGGGCAGTAATTTGGAGTGCTAAAGGGGTCCAGGCTTTCGGGGGTGGAGCTTCCACCAGTGGTACTGCCCACCTGCTCTCTTCTTCCGATGAGAAACCCTCAAGAAGGCCGGGGAGTGGCTCAAAGTGAGAATTAAAATCCCCACCCACCACATAGTATGAATCATTCGACAGTTCAGATAAAAAATTCGAAAGTTCATCAATGGTTGGTGATTCCTTTGCCATTCCCATCGGCCTGGAGTAGATATTAATCAGAAGAAGTTTGGCTTTATTAGGCCATGTTAATAAGACCAAAAGGATATCATCAGAATTTAGTGGCTGTCGTATGGCCTCACAACCCAAATGAGCAGCGATCCATGTCATAAGCCCCCCTGATGGGCGGCCTTTGCCTTCCCACCTTGCTGGGATGGAAAATGATGAATAGCCTTGATGGCCGTAATCCTCTCTGGCCCAGGTTTCTTGAAACATACATATGTCGCCAGTCTCTATGTAGTTTACCCAGTCCGGCTCTTCCAACTTATTGGCCAATCCCGCGATGTTCCAGCAGATTAGCTTTAGATGGTCAGGAGTGGCGGGTGCCGTGCCTTCAATGTTAGAGAGAATATTTCCAGGTCCCACTTCTATTGCAGTGCCTGGAACTGAGGCAGCAGGAGATGGCACAGAAAGTCTGGGCACACCATTGTCCACAAAGAGAGGGACCCTATCTGTCCCCTCAACTCCGGCTACACTGTCGGTGATTAGATGCAAAGATTCACCATTGCCATGGTCAGGAGCCACTGTGTTTTTCAATGGGCCAGGGGTTACGCCGGAAGCCACATTCGGCAGTTCGAGGGGTCCACAGGGACCATTATCCCTGGTCAATGGCTTATGAACAGTGAGTCAATCAACCCCATCCAAGCCACTCAAGCAGTTGAATCGATTAAAGTGGCAGAAGGGTGTGTCCGGCGGTTGGAACTGTGGGCGTTGTGCATAGCCTTTGTATCTACGTCTGTGTTCCACCCTTGTCCAATCATCGTACAGTGGTGCCTGATGCCTACGAGTGGGGGGGAAGAAAAAAGAAACTGGGATAGTCTGTATAGTAGAGTCCAGAGATCTATTTACTCCTCCACAGATATGCTGAACAGTGCCCGGATCTTTAAAAGTTACTAGAATGCAGTCCCCTATTATGGTTTTTCTGGTCTTCCCTACCCATGGGACCCTTCTCACCATAATAATCTCGTTGTTAAAATGGGATGGTAGGGGCCGGTTCCAGTTGAGCCATTTGATGACCTTTTTCTTAAGGGATTGATAGTCCTCGTTTTCCCCTGCTCTAACGTGAGGGGCACCCGCTAGAACCACTGTTAAACTATTGGATTCTGGCGGCAGGTCTGGCCTCCGTGGTCTGGGGATTGACCGGGGTGGGGAATGTGGAGAGGCGTTAACCTCTGCTAATTCTATTCCAGTAGTCTTCGTGTGAGATCTGTGAGAGGCATGATCTACTGGTTGTGTGGGTCTGTTGCTTTGGTTGTTATGCTGGGCCTGAAGTGGAATGGCCATAAGAGGTTGCAAAGGGGCAGGAGTTGGCGGATTCCGGGAGGGGGCTTTATTGGCAATTGTAACAGCTTCAGTTTTTGAGGGGTCCCCACCCGAGGGATAAGTTCCCACTAGCTTTGTTTGCTTGCTTACTAAGGTGTTCAAAGTAGTAAGGGATGTTTCTAATAAAGTGAGCCTAATCTCAACTTTTTTCAAACTATCGCTAATGGGCTGCAGGAGGGAGCGGAATAGAAATTCGATACTCCCTATAGCAGTAGGAGCCAGGATTAAGTTTGATATGCTGGCCTCTGGTTCTTTGGTGGTAACAACTATAGTGGGGCTTAGAGGCTTAGGGGGTGGAATGGTGGGTACTATCTCCATAGCCTTCCCCAGTAGGAGGCTGTTAGTATGTTTCTTGCCAAAGTCAAGATGTAGTGTTTTAGTTTTCCCCCGTCCCCCGGCTGCCTTGCGTGCACGTTTGCTAGGCGGGGGCCTATGCAACTCTACCACTGCATTAGGTTTTGACTTAGTTTTCTTCGCTATCTGCATAGGGGGCGTTTGGGTTACCCGATTCACAGGGGTGGGAGATGGCTCTTGAGGGTCTAACTCTGCATTATTTCCGAGTGCTCTCCCTAGGGTAGGTGACGTATCCCTTAGCAGGAGGGGGAAGTCCTCGAGTGTCGGGTTATTTGAACTGCTAGGGGTCGCGCCTTCCTGTTGGGAGCTTGGGTAGGGGATAATATCATTAAATGGTCTGTTTTTCATGGATTCAATGGAGCGTCTACGCTCCGCCCTGCGTTTCTCTAGTGAGCTTTCCTTTCCCACATCTCCTTTCGCAGTTTTGAAATAATTGTCCAAAGTCCCTGCGCCAGAGGCCCCATCCCTTGATGGGGTTTCTCTTGATGGTGGCGAGGGCATGAGTTACTTCTATTGGAGAGTGGGATCAATAGAGTAGGCCCGGCCCGGCCTCCTGCGGCCCCGGACGGCCACAGACGGTCCCGCCCTTGTCCCGTGCTTCTCCCGGCGTGCTCCCGCGCGCTCCCGCGCAGCGGTGTCCGTGCACTTATTTATATCTTTAGAGTCAGTTGGGTAATTGTAGGGGGCGGGGCGATGAGGGAGAGCGGCCCAGGTGTTACGGGCGCGAGGTAAGCTGAGACTCTTGGGAAACTGAGTCCAGCCCCTCCTGCTCGCAGCCCTCGCAGCCCTCAGCCCAGAACGGTACTCACAACAGCTGCTCACAGGTCCGGCAAACGCCCCTCAGCGAAGCGGGACCCGCGCAGCGGGTTCCGCGAGGCGTGGAGGCAGAGACGTTCCAAAGGGAGTCCTCAGGTCCTCGTAGTCAGGAAGGTAGGCACAAATGGGGGTCCCACGCAGAAGAAAGTGTCCAATGCTTTTCACCAGTCTGTTGGGGGCGGGGCGATGAGGGAGAGCGGCCCAGGTGTTACGGGCGCGAGGTAAGCTGAGACTCTTGGGAAACTGAGTCCAGCCCCTCCTGCTCGCAGCCCTCGCAGCCCTCAGCCCAGAACGGTACTCACAACAGCTGCTCACAGGTCCGGCAAACGCCCCTCAGCGAAGCGGGACCCGCGCAGCGGGTTCCGCGAGGCGTGGAGGCAGAGACGTTCCAAAGGGAGTCCGCAGGTCCTCGTAGTCAGGAAGGTAGGCACAAATGGGGGTCCCACGCAGAAGAAAGTGTCCAATGCTTTTCACCAGTCTGTTGGGGGCGGGCGATGAGGGAGAGCGGCCCAGGTGTTACGGGCGCGAGGTAAGCTGAGACTCTTGGGAAACTGAGTCCAGCCCCTCCTGCTCGCAGCCCTCGCAGCCCTCAGCCCAGAACGGTACTCACAACAGCTGCTCACAGGTCCGGCAAACGCCCCTCAGCGAAGCGGGACCCGCGCAGCGGGTTCCGCGAGGCGTGGAGGCAGAGACGTTCCAAAGGGAGTCCGCAGGTCCTCGTAGTCAGGAAGGTAGGCACAAATGGGGGGCCTATAATCAACAGTAGGCCCAGTGGACTCCCAAGAAACAGCAGAATACCCAAACTTGCAACAATCCAAGAGGTTCAAACTGAAAGACTCATCACATTCGATCAGCCTGCAGTGCACAATGAAGGACTATGCAATAATGCCATGGAACTCGTGCCTCTTGAAACACAGATTGAAACAGTTCGTCAAGAAAGAACACCAGTCTACAATGATGTGGCATCAGAAAGTGCTACCGAAAGACAGATTGAAAGAACAATCCCATCAATTGACAGAACTGCCTCTGGTTATTTCATCAACTTCGACAACTTCTCTGAAAATCAAAACGACCTCGAAATAATGGCAGAAACAAAAAAGTCTTTTAAAGAAAAAGCAACGGAACTCTTTCATCAACTGAAGGAAATCTACCTTATTTCCCCTTGGCTAGAGTTCTGGTTCGGTCTAGGTGTATTTTTACTCCTGCTTTGGCTCATCATGGTACTTTGTCTGGGAAAATTCATTGAGGGAAAATATATTACAATGGACACAGCAAGTCAGAACATCAACCTAGTCCTGAAACCACAGAGATCATCCCACGTGAAGAAAAGAGAACTGTCAACAGTAAATGTCACAGCAATTCCAATACCTGGTGGGGTAGTATGGGAGAAAACAGACTATGAGATATATGGTCCGGTCGAAATCCTGAAGTATCCTCATCAACTAAAGGTTTCCTTAAGTGACTTTGTGACACCTAGTACATTCTCTGATGATTGGGACTTTAACAGTATTAATGACATGATGTCTGATTTAGTAATGTCAGCTAGATTCACAGATCATGATTATTTACAAGGTTCATCTAGTTATGAGCAATTATTCTGTTACACCCACTATGGGGATCATTACTTGCATAAATCTGCACAGCCTAGAAATGTTTTTATGTATAATCAATGGGAACATTGTTCTACACCACCTAAAAGCAGTTCTAAAGCATTTTTTGAGAAATTCAAATACTTCTCAGGGTTTAACACCAGTGATGCAGAAACGTTTTATTACAAACTGTTAGATAAAACAGGAATGAAAACAATGCTGACAAATTCTAAATTGATATATTCAGAAGCATTTTATGACAAAATGATGCCATTTGGTTTTGATTATTGGAAAAATAATATTGAAACGAAAACAATTTGGGGTACAAAAGATTGGCAGGTGCAAGGCATTGAAGCACTATTTAGAACCTGCATGATACCAGAACAAATGTTGTTTTTAAATGACACAATACACCAAACATCTTGTCTTGGCCTAGCTAAGAACAAAGACCTTAAAACACCCTCTATACCAAAGCCAATACCTGAGAATGCTACCCCGGATATTGAGTTAGACGTGTCACAAATTTTACATTTCAACAGAACACATCCTGATTGGAAAAAGTGGTTAATCTGGCCTACAGACACAAATAGCTGTCAAGATAGATTCCTGAATAAAACACAGGGGTTAAAAATGACCAGATTAGACTCGAGATATTCCCAGAGACAACATCCAGGGATTATAACAACATACAGTGTAGGGAAACTCTGCCTTGAATGGCTAACTTCGTCCACACTGGCTGAAATGAAGCAACACTTGTCTTTATTAAAAGATGGTGCTGATTTGCGCGATTTCATCCTTGGACCACGCAAACAGCGTCAAAAGCGTTTCATAGCGACCAGTATCTATGCTGCTTACAACGAGGCTTGGAAAGTAAAGCAAATTGAAACTGCTGAGAAAATACGAGAAATTGATCGTATTAATTTGGAAAAATCACTTTCTGTAGTAGACAATGGGTTAATGACTCTGTCTTCCAGAATATATTCGTTGGACAATATTGTATCCTCTGCCTTTGATGTGATAGACAGAGATTTGCTTATGTTACAACATGGCCAGTCTCAATTACGCTCTATTATAGAATTAGGCTGGACGCTGCAAAATCTTCGTTCAGGCTATGTGCCTTGGCGTTTAATCAACACGACGTCATTATTTTCCAGTTTTAACCTTACTGATAAACAGATCAGTTTGGCACAGAAAGGAGCAGACTATACAATCCTGAGCATCGAAAAACTCGAGAGATTACCATTGACAATGTCAGAGAGTCCTGTCATTGAATGGATAATACACGGAATTATCACAATTCCGATAACAACTTTCCGATTTAAAAAATGCCTTGAGTACATACCTGCTGGCCAATATGAACAATTGGGTAAAGGATATGTAAAATCTGAATGGAAATTACCATACACTCATTCTTGCTATAGTGACAGCAACAAAAATGTATTTCTTAGTGGTAACAACTGTAAACATTCACTAAGCGGTATACTTTTGTGTCAGGGTATTAATTTACACGGAGCATGTGATGGAAATTCTAACAACCTTTCATGCCACCAGCTAGTCACACCTGCAACTCAGATAGAGCCCTTCTTTATGCAACTTTCGAACGGGAGTTACATTCTTAGAACGGATCACAGATGTTGTGGCCTCGTGCCAGGGAAAAGTTATCTAGTAGAAGTAACATCCATGGTCAAATGCTGTATGCAAGCATTGTTTCCGAGTGGGCCTGCAGACATAGTGACTCCCATCTGGCCTCGTCTGAATCTCTATTCTATACGAATTGATACATTAAGCAAAATGAAATCTGTACTTTTACAGACAACAGTGCCTATAACGTCATCTAAAGAGACGTATGATCTTCTAGTTGCAAGGACAGCTACTGAAGTTCATGACCTTTTATCAACAAATTGCCCTGTGCATTTCGTAGAAATGTTAAGCCAACTCCTTAACATGTCTAGTGCAACAAGCATCCCAGGCATATTTAAGACAGTCTTTACGGGACTGCTAACACCCTTCGAGGCAATTTTGGGAATCGTTCCTAATTTTGTGCACTCTGTTTTTGGAGGGATACCATTATTTTTGGGACTTGTAGCAGGGATTCTATTTTTGACCCTCCTGCTTCGTTATGGCAAGCCTTGACTCAGACATAGCTCCCATGGGAATGGAAGAGACAATCCTAGCAATGCGCTACCGGGACAGGATAACTAACGTCCTTGGATTGGCCAGGCTGAGAGATCTAAACATGACCTGGTTCCTTTCATTCAGACCTATATGGCAGAACTGTATCTTACCGGTACTAAGATGTATGCTATGCGGCGATGAATGCGTGTTGGACATCTGTCTTTCACTTCCATCAGCAGTACCAACGGACGTCAATACTTTGCTCAGTCCAATAACGGCTCACGCATTGTGTTGTCCCCAGCGGCTACCAATCCTGATGACAGCATTCGTTGAGACTCCTGTGCTACGACTAGGTGGTAACAGTGGAGCGAGTGACAAAAGCAACATCACCCAGGTACGACCTTCTGTGAGCATTGCTGCTCCTGACTACGATGACAGCAATCATTCTCACACCTGCCAAGTTACAGCGCTATCTAATTTGGTTGAACTGTCACCTGATTTTGTAGACCAATTCTTTGAGAGCCTGTCTGATACGATGTTCTCACCCGTACAGAAACAATAACTTTTAAGAAGCTTTCCGACAACACAGCGTTCCCATGAACTCTGAATTCGGCCTTCAGTTTTGATCAACAAAAACTGCAAAAAAGCTTTGGAACTCTATGTTTCCCCGTTCAAGCATTAAAAATTTTTTTTTCGATTTGGACAATTTTTCTAATATTGACCCTTTTTGGCACGAACAATTCTTTGCTTAACGTAAAAACTATTCTTAGAGAACAGAAGCTTCACACTTCTATTTCTAAACACATCTAGAGACATAACAATATTACACCAGCCTCTAGCACATGTTATTACAATGCATTTTTATGTGATGATTTATCTCGCTTTTCTTCTGTCAGAGATACTTCATGTGTAATTCTTTATGCATAATCGTTCATTGATTTCATATGCAATAATTTTTTGAATGATTTCTATGCTTTAAATAACGTACAGCACCTAAATTTCATGTATTTCAAGTACGCCTGTTTCAAATGCATTTATGTATTTTGGGGTGGGCAATGTTACACATGCATCTAATTGCTTTAGTTTTAGTAATTTTGATGGACATTAACCCGTGGAGTGGGTGTTGCGTGTTTATCTAGGTTCCTGATCGATACTGTGACCTTATGCCCCTATTCGGCTATAAATCCATTTATTCCCTATATTGGCATAACCGTTCAAGTGCGATTTTCTGAAAAGTCATCTCTGGCCTCACACGAACAGAGCCACATTCCAGCATAGTTCTCTCTGCCACTTCCTTTGCGACCAATTAGTGCAATGACAGAGCAGTAGTCACTATCTGATATTCCTAGATAACACTCCGAGTTCTTCAACAAGATAAAAACTCAGCAAACCTGGAAATCCCCGCTTGCTGTGTTTTGATTAGTAATGGAACTCTAATGAGCAACTGATAACTATCACTTTCTAGTGACATCTTTAATTGACGTCTTATGTCCAGCAAGCTTGCGTCAAACCCGGCACCTGTCAGGTATAAATATTACCAACGTTGCCTTAAGCAATTGCCTGTTAGGAGAGCTACTGTTGCTGATGCCAGCTGCCTGCAAGACCCCGTGTTGGTAAATCTAGCACTCTGTCGCTGCAGCCTGCTGTCCCTGTGGTGGTGAAGCTGCTGATACCATTATCGCTGCTAAAGCGCGAACGATGGTACAGTACGCTTAGGAGCTGAACAGCTGTCCCTCTGCGAAGACATCCAGCAGATTCCAGCTGCCCGCGGACGCTGTCCCCCCTCCTTCCTCGACGCGCTGAAGAGACCCGCTGCCTTTCTCGTGCAGAGAAATCCAGCTCCGGCGTTTCCGGTCTGCCCTCGCGGGTGACTGGGATATCGAGAGTGACCCCTGAAGGAGATACCAATCCTCCATCATTCTATTCAGAGGTATGGTGTTGACTAAACCCTTAGACGAGAATTCTTGAAACAAACCTTGGCAAAACCAACTTAACTTAAGCTACTTACTTACTCCCCTTTTCACGTGTTAGGCTTAGGTCAGGCACACTGGGGTAGGCTTAGTTAGAAGCACCAGTTGAGTATGTTAGCCTAATGTATATATGACTGTATATATGTTTTATTACTTTTAAACCATTGTATGGCTAAGAAACCATATCAATGCTTTTACAGTTCTATTTCGCAATCCTTATCTTACTGTACGTACTTTTTATAATAACAAGTCTTGCAATTGTGGCAATACATTTCTCTTGTATGAGAAGAAAGACTGTTCAATAAATGTTAACCCTTTATTGACAAACGCCCGTCTCTCTATTCTCTACATCTCGTGAAAGTAAACTGCACTAGACTGACTGAGTGAAATACGTGTCTATTGTTTCACACGACCCTAGAGATTGACTCTTGATCTGAGGAGCAAAGTTGTCATGTTGCACGGTTGTTGGAAAGCTGAATCCCTTCTTGTCTGTGCCAAGGAAGCTGATCACTTCCTATGCAGAGAAGAAAGTTTCCAGTGACCTCTGAGCTAGTTGGTAACACAACCCAATTAAGTTTAACATAGTCAGTGGAGGCCTGGAATATCCGCAGTTCCACGTCGCTACTACTGTTTATGTTATTCCAATGCGCAGGGCCTAGTGGGAAACTAGGAACTACACTACAGCGGAACCTTTTGACACATAAAAAACTTGAATAAAGAAGATAATTTTTGCATACAAACATCGGGGCATATTACCAAGCAATAGCGATAATTATCGCTATTGCTTGGTTAGAGACAAAAATTTATCGCCGACCTGCGGCGATTTTTATCGCAGATAAACCTTGGTATTACCAAGGTTTATCGCAAATGCACGCTGAAAAGTCAGCGATATACATGCATTATCGAGCTAATGCTCTTACCATGTTATCCACCTCCCATTGGATAACATGGCTAAGAACTGCTCAGGGCAGATGTTGGCTTTTGGAGATATTCGCGCTTAGTGCGAATATCTCCAAAAGTCGGTAATAGGAGATAGCAATGTTAGCGACTGTTTCCAGTCGCTAACATCTTGGCACGCCCAATTTGCATGTCATTAGTGATAAATTTCTCTGACATGCAAAGTGGCGCCCAAGATGGTCGCTATCTCCTACTAGCTGTCGCTAACTGGTGTTAGCGACAGCTAGGTAATAGGGAGATAATTTTATCTCCGCTTTCTTGGCTTTTAAAGCCAAAAAAGCAGAGATAAACCCCCTTGATAATATGCCCCTTCATTCTTTCTGGACTCTATCTTATTACGCGCACCCCCAACCAAACCTTTAAATATCTCAGTGATCTGGAGCTCTGTGGCGTCACTCAGCAGCCGACGCAGGGGTTGTTTGCACGTAACTTTTCAATTATTTGCTGAACTGGGACTAAGGTGCGGCATCCAAGGACCCGCTGCTGGTTTTAGATTTGAAATAGCACTCAACAAAGTGCTGAATATTTATCACTCTATGGTGAAGCATCATGGGATCATGCCTGTTCTGGTGGCTTGGTGGGCTAATGCATCCACTGTTAGGATCTGTGTGTGACCTCATGGTAGCAGGGTATAATTTGAGTGGACCCCCTCAGCCTTTCAACCACAGTACCAATTATATGGGTAACAATAAACAGCCTTGTTTGCAACCCTGTTTAATATATATTTTGGGAAACAAGCAGTTTTTGTCAAAACAACACATAGTTAAATATTTGTATATAACTGGGTGTAACTAACCCATGCTACTAATTTCCACAATAGTTTGCCTCTGTCTACCCTATTGAAAGCAGCTCAAGAATCATTATAACATATGTTCCTGGATCTCTTTGATCTTTAAGCATATTGCAGTGCTACCTCATAAGTGCTAAGATATTGTCAAAAGTAGAATTGATTTCTCTAAACCATGTTTGAGATACAGAAATGTGTCACTATTCCTCCACCAAAGACATCAGTTATTTTAATGGCATTTTAGCAAAAAAGATGGCCTCAGAAATCTAGAGGTGAGATAATAGTTAGGATAAGCTCAGTCACCCTTTTGCAAGACTGACACTTTCAATGAATTTGGCATATACCCATTATTGACTATATAGGTAAATAAGGAAGTAAGACTTTTTTGTAAAATGTTTTATTGGTATTTCAAATACAATAAAATAAGATGAAAAATAACTACTAGAGCACTTCAGACCAATCAGTTGTCACAACATTTTTATAATCTGCCACTCCGTTGGCTACAGTAGCATCTATACATCTGTATAAAGGTATATCCACACCTAGATGCAGATACACTCTTACATGGCCCCTCGATAGTACATCCATGCTCCCTAAAATTTTTTGGTGTTTCCATGGGCTTTAAATATTGGTACTTCGATGATTCTGTAGGATTCAGCAAAATCTCACATTTAGCAAGGCTTTGTGTTTCTACGACACACCATTTCTGGGCTATATCCTGTTTCATCAAGACCAAGGACAAACCTCTACACGCATGTTGATCTCTATTGGCTTCTCTTCCAACTAGAGTTTTAGAAAGGCTATTTGTTGTCAGAGTATAATATGTAGACCCATTGCCTCCAAGAAAATTACTATATCTAACAATTGTTTGATGACCTCTCAGAACCAAACAGCATCTTTTATCTTACATCTTAGGCACTTCGGCAAGGTGCCTTGTTTGATAAGCCATAAATAGTTCTAAAACAGAGGTCTTCAACTGGGGGGCAGGCCCCCCTAGAGGGGTCTCAGTTAATCCCACGGTGCGCCAGGCTCAGACCAAAAGAAGCCTCATGCTGATAGAAGTGCTTTGTTTCTGGTGGACAAAAATAGTATCATTAAGCCACTCAGTAATCTGTGTTCCAAATATATTGGTGGTGTGTATATTGTGGTGTGTGGGGTGTTTAAGTATATTCTAGCACTCTTTTTATCTGGCGGTAGAGACATAGTACGTTTATCCTTAAACAGGGCTAAATTCCAGCAGGTATTCCAGTTAGAGAGATATAGTGATACTGCGTATCACAATTGTTGTCCTGTAGTTCCTAAAAATATATAGGATCTCTGTGTTTGTTGGTAACATAAACTAAGGGATTTGTGTCTAGACTGATTCTGGACACACCCAAATGATATGTCAGCCTATAGACCAGCTAGCTCACAGTGCCACCATAAGCCCCCCAACCTTACCAAGGAGCGAATTGTTTCTGGCAACCATCGAACATGACAACCCTTGACCCTTTAGGGATCATGGAAACAGTACAGTACTTTTCACTCTGTCAGTCATGCTTACTTAGTCTCAGAGAGATAGACAGAATAAACGTTGGGGAAGTTTTCAATAAGCATTTATTGAACCAGCGTCATTCTAGTATAAAACATGTTTGCTGCGACAGTCATTAGACAGAAGCAAATGTGAAAGATTACAAGCACCAACAGAGTAAATAGAAGGTAGAATTATGCCACCATGGTGCTAAAACAGTGAATATATGCGGGCATATAAACATGAAAATAATCAAGCGTACTCCTACTACGCGGACCCGACCTAAGTGTACCTAAATGTGTACCTAAGTGTACCTTGCATGTATGTGGGTGTAAGGCCAAGAATCCCCTAGGAAAGAGCCAACCCCACTACCCAATGGGAGGGAATGAAGGACCCCGTCCTGGTCACGAATTGGACACCCTATAAGGGATGTCGGTCCACTGCACGTTGAAGCTTCAGCAGGCCAGGAGCTCAGGGGCCGATTCACAGAGCTAACTTAAGACAAAATCCTAAACTTACTACTTTTGGTATTCTCAGAAGTTAGGATTTTGTCTTAAGTTTGTCTTAAGACAGACTTAAGACAGACTTAAGTTAGGATTTTGTCTTAAGTCTGTCTTAAGTTTGTCTTAAGCCAAACTTAAGACAAAATCCTAACTTCTGAGAATACCAAAAGTAGTAAGTTTAGGATTTTGTCTTAAGTTAGTTCTGTGAATCGGCCCCTCAGTGTCTTGTGTCAGCGTGGAAACATCTCCTCTGCTGATCTGGTGAAGGTATGGTTCTTTTATAACATAAAGATAGCCTCAGGGTTCCTACCATAATTGATATGTCGTGAGCACAATTATGTAAAGGAGTTCATTGATCGAAATGCAATCGTATACATTGATGATATACTGATGTATTCAGATACAGTAGAGAAACATGAAGAACATGTAAAGCAGGTGCTGCAAAGACTTCGAGGAAAAAGTTTATTCGTCAAATTGGAGAAATGTGCTTTTAATGTTTCTTCAGTGGAATTTTTGGGATTTGTACTAGCACCAAGCAGAGTGACAATGGATGAGAACAAGATCAAGGCAGTAACTGACTGGGAAGCACCCAAGTCGGTAAAAGAAATCCAAAGTTTTATTGGGTTTGCAAATTTTTACCGGAGATTTATACAAAATTTCTCCTAAAAGTTCATTCCATTGACCCGATTGTTTAAGAATGAAGTCAGATTTGAATGGACTAAAGAGGAGGAGGAGGCATTTACCCAACTAAAGAGAGACTTCACATCTGCACCGATATTATTACATCCAGATCCCTGTGAACGTTTTTATGTGGAAACCGATGCTTCCAATTTGGCAATGGGAGGTGTGTTATCGCAGAGACATAAATCTACGGGACAGCTGCACCTCAGTGGCCTTTCGTTCAAGAAAATTAACCACCCCAGAAGTAAATGATACCATAACGAAAAAAGATCTACTGGCAATAAAGGATGCCTTCAAGGAATGGAGACACTATTTGATGGGAGCAAGACATGTGGTCACAGTATATACAGATCATCGAAATCTGAAATTTCTGAAATTAGCTCGAATTTTAACACCCAGACAACTACGTTAGTCTTTGTACTTCGCCGACTATGATTTCGTTATTACCTATCAACCTGGGTCGCAGAACGGAAAGGCAGATGCACTATCCCGAATGGGTACTGAGGAACTTCAGGAAGAAGTCGAAAATCATATCTGAAAAGGTAGTTGGAGTAGTGTTGCAGGAGGTCGAAGAACAGAAAGATCAGAAGTTGCTAACTAATGAAGAAATAAGGAAATGATTGGAAGAAGATTCAAAAAGAGAGATCCATGAAGGATTAATGTATCATAATGGAGCACTGTATTTGCCCACATATGAAATGCAACAAAAGGCCTTGAAGGAAAGTCATGACCATATTTTAGCTGGACATAAAGGAATTTTTAAGACTGAAGAATTGGTGCGGCGACGTTTCTGGTAGCCAAACATGATCAAAGATATCTGGAGATATGTAAGCACATGTGAGATTTGCGCAAGGGGAAAATCAGAGAGACAAGTTCCCAAGGGGCTGTTACAGCCCTTGCCCAATCCACCTTATCCATGGCATACTGTAACGTTAGACCTGATAGTGGATTTTCTGTCTAGCACGGGATATGATACCATCTTAGTGTGTGTTGATGCCTTCACAAAAACGGCCCATTTTGTGCCTTTAAAAGGTTTGCCTACCGCGAGGACCTTGGCTTGCACCTTTAGTCAAGTCGTGGTTCGAGCACACGGTATACCAAGAGTTTTGATTTCAGAGGGTCCCAGTTTTTGTCACATTTCTGGAATGCTTTCACTAAAAAATTGAACATAGACACTAGGTACACTACTAGTTACCATCCAGAGTCAGATGGTCAAACTGAGCGTAGAAATCAAGAATTAGAGCAGTATCTGAGATTATGTTTGTTAGACCAAGAGGGAGACTGGCCAGACTATCTGTGGGCAGCAGAATTTGCACATAAAAATGCGCAAAATGTAGCTAAAGGTTACACTCCTTTTTTCTTGAACACTGGAAGACATCCACCTCAGTAATTACATTTTCAGGAGGTAGATGTACCAGCTGTTACTGATTTGGTAGATCATATGGCGCGGGTGCATAAGGTAGCTGCAGAGAATTTGACTAAAGCTAAGGTACGTTACAAATTCTATGCAGATAAAAAGAGGAAGAAGGAACCAGAGTTTCGAGAAGGAGATAAGGTTTGGCTAAACACTAAAAATCTTAGGCTTAAGGGACTCAGAAAATTACAGCTAAAGTTTGTAGGGTCATATTGAATTGAGAAAAAACTAAGTGCAGTGAATTACAAGTTGCGTTTGCCAAAGAGTTTACGAATCCATCTAGTTTTTTATGTCTCACTACTGAAAGGAGTAGCAAATGATTTCCGGATGAATAAACCCACAAGGCCTATTCAAACTGAAAAGGGAGAAGAGTTTGAGGTTCAGTAAGTGTTGGATACTGAAGTATGTAATGGGAAAATGTACTACCCGTTAGATTGGAAAGGCTATGGACCGGAGGAAAGGTCCTAGGAGTTATCCACAGATGTTAACACTCTAAGATTGGTTCGAGAGTTTCATAGAAAATTCTCACACAAGCACCAGTTGAGAGGAAGTACTTTGAGGGAGGGTACTGTCAGGGCTAGCAATGCCTACTCAGGTAGAAAGCATAGTGTAAACACAATAAACTACAAGACCAGGCAATACAAAAGGAATGGGCAATGCAGACTGAAGGCTGCACGTAAATCCAAAATGGCCGTCGCTAGTACCGAGAAAAGGTTACAAATTAGTGCACTAGTGGTGGACAGCAATCAGGGCGAAGCAGGTGTTGAGACTGTGCCGTTGCGCACTTCACCTGAGTTCGGAAGAGGAACGGTTTCCCCAGAGTTTCGTCGCGAAGATTAGTCAGGGAAAAGCGTTGCGTTGATGAAGAAAGCTAAATAAAAAGGCAGCGAAGATTCTACGAAGTTGGAAGCTTGAGTTCATGAAGTCAGAAACTCAAGTAAGATCGTTCCAAATTACTTTTGAGGAGACTGAAGTTGGGTCAGAGAGAGCGCCTTACTGAGGGTAGAGTTTGCACATGACTAAAGAGAATTACGTTGTTACAAGTCCTGGGTTCGAGTAGCATTTTCATTCTGGGCATGCTATGACAAGAGAGTAGCGAATACAGTGAATTGGCATTGCTATAGATATACCGTCTAATGAGAAGTCTAGTTCATGGGAGGCGTCTGTGCAGAGCAAATAAGACTAGTAAAAAGGAACACACATCATAAGCCTTAGAGATACACAGCAAATATTAAAGAATTGATATTGGACTACAAGTAGAGTGAAGTAACTCTCAGAATAGAACAAGAAAAAGAAAGAGAAGCAAGCAGAGAATTATTGAGGGAAGAAGAGAGTGAATTGTACATAAGTTACTTACCTATCCAGAATCCCATTAATGCTGCAGCAGTGCAGAGATTAGGTGAGATGAGAACCTGAAAGGCAAAGAGAAGGATTAGGAACACACTAAAGCAGACACTAATAAATCTTTATATTAGTTTTCAGCATTGAAGCAGACATAAGAAAGAATAGAAGAGAGGAAAAGGTCACAACTGCATAGGGTAGGTGTAAACTATACATATATATATATATATACATGGGCATATTGTTGAGTAGAGAATAGTGAGATTTACTAATCAGTAAATTCCTTGCAGCTGAACAAACAAGCCAAGTAACAAATGAAGACAGAAGAACACAGACGTCTGGAGTTGAAGAAAGAATCAGACGAGAGGTTACGCAGTGCGGCAGTCTCTTCTCTGTCCCATCACTTTCCCCCCTCAGGTCTAGCAGCGTTCACGCTATTAAAGTTTGTTGCTGGGAGACTTGGGTGAGGCATTGGGAACTTGCAACATTCTGCTCCTGTGCGTTTGGAAGTAGAGCATCAACTCTGATTCATCTTGACACTGACATCCTAGTACCCCAAGATGGTCAAGTGCAAGGATGCAGATGCCTCCCCAAAGGAAATGGAAGCACCTGTCCACCCCCTCTCCTGGCGATCGACTCAAGAACGAAGGCCTGGAACCATCACTGCAAGTGGTCACCGAATGTTGTCCAGATTCAGCACACTGCTGGCAATTGCCATCACACCAGTCCTTCCCAAATGCATCACACACTACCATCTCAAAAGTACTGATGGACTGGAGTCCTACACCATTGCCACATCAGCTGACAAGAAGCACCAGAGGCTATCTGCTACCTTGCTCACACCTGAACTGTGGCAGCGAGAGCATGTCTTGATCAAGACTCATCCACCCCTGAGGTTTGTGTGAGCAACGAAGTAATGGCTCCTTGGTGGTCTTGCAGCTGCCCCCACATCGGCACAAAAGCGGCCCTGGTGCAGCCAATAACCAGTCCCGTACAAACCCCGACAAGGGGCCTCCCCAGGAGGGCGAGTTGGACTTGATACTGCCCCACTGCTGTTAAAAGGGGTTCAAAGACAACCAGTAACCAAAGACCCCTTTATGTTGCCCGGCGGTGTCGCCTCTATGACCCACCAATATTAATCAATGAAGAAGCAGGCGCTGGAGACTGGAAGGCAGGAAACGAGGATTTTATTCTCTCCGGAGGAGAACACATCAATTCAGACAGCAAGTATCGTCACGAGGTGCTCTAACCACATCTCTGAGGCCTGGCCTCTTATACTAGGGTTTATGACCTTTATTGCACGTAACATATTCTCGCAACACTTTGATATTTGAAAGAACCTCCTCGGAATCTCCCCTTCAGGCCCGTTCCCACATACATTTACAGTTGAATTCCCCACCCCGGTCACAACAGGTGATGGTTGTCGCGCAGCAGGGCATTCCGCCGGTTCACGGAATGCGTGGAGTTGATCGGATCTCATAGTGTGGGGGCTTTGATCAGCTGGAGGGTCTTTTGATGGGGAGGGGAAGCTTCCTACTGTACGGGGTAATAAACAGTATCCGCAGGGCCAGGTGGTGGCCTGGGAACAAGGAAGACAAACGGGGACACAGGGAAAGGGGGTTTGCATCAAAAGGATCTGAGACCATGAAAGGAATGAAGGGAGGTGTCGCGCTGGGAACAGGATGGGATTCTGTGGCGGAGCTGCGCTGAAGAGGGGTTTATGACCCAAGGCATGAGAGAGCGGGGGTTGTCAGCGTGCGGGGGATGCTTGCGAGGTTAGGAGAGAGAGAGAGAGACGCGCCGGCTATCAGCGAGGGGCAGGGAGGCCATGGTGTTTAAAATGGCTGCTGCTTATGCGCAAGGCATGTGAGAGTGGGAATGACCGGTGCGTGGGGGTCTTTCGTGAGGGTGATTCTGATCGTAACGGCTAAAATATGGCGGATGTGCATGACGAAAAGTGTGGCATCGGAAAAAGGCAAGATGGCGTAGATAATGTTCACCAAACTGTATTAATTTTCCACAGTCCTCCCTTTAACATTTCCAAGACATCTTGCTGGCCTATTTCCTATCTATACCTATTGCAGCGGTCATAAGTAAGGGAGAGGGGACTTAGGCAAAAGAACTGTACATAAACATCACATTATAAACATCACATTGAAAAATCTCATCATCTAGTAGGCGGGTTCATCGTTAAGTTGGTTGCAGAAAAAGTCATAGTACTGCAATATCAGACTAGAATTATGTAGCGAGGGCGTTGGGTACAGATCATAGATACTTATAGTCATTTGGAATAGGAACTGGTAAGTTATCATATAAGTAAGTCCTTTTTGTACTCGGCGGGAGCATAGTCAGTCCAATGGTGGTTGGGAGAGAAATGAGATATAATAAAAATAAAAATCAGAGTTCTCAGTGTCTTTGTCGTCTTCTGTTGGCACTGTTAAGCACCTGGATTACAATTCGTTCTGTCAACAGGAATGTTCATGTGGATTGAGTCGTTGGAGGTCTGCGGGCAGGGGTACATTTTGTTTTGTTTCGCCAGACCTCATGGGAGAAATGCGTTACGGTTTTGGAGCAGGTGCATTTTCTTCCGTAACCCAGAGCATAGTTATTAGGAGGCAGAAAAAGGATTGTGATGAAAAGTGCAATTGTCTTTGAGTTGTGGGGTCTGTTTGTTTCTTGAGTCTCTGTGGTGGGTATTTCCTGTTGCTTCCATCATCATCGAGGCGTTCAGCAGCGGGTAGAACCACATACTTCGTTCATCTTCTCTTTAGGGGCGACCCTTGGTGGAGTTCTAGGTCACCGTTCTGAGATTAACATAGTTCGTGGTCTACTTAGTCGGAGCTCCCTCCCTTATGACGCAGGGAATACCCTTCTCTGGATAGCTCAGTAGGATTTGGAGGAACTTGGAAGTTCAGGTGGAAAGGTGTGTGTGTGAACAGTCCTTATGGTAGGTCGGAGGAGGAGGGGATGGAGCAGGGCCAAGTCGGGAACAGATCAGGGGGACGGAGAATTTGAGACAGGCGGGTCCATAACCAGGTTCAGAGAGCGGGGACTTTTTGGCACACGTCGATCATAGAGCAGGGGCTTCAGGTCAGCCCTTTCCTTAGCTTTGTCTGAAACAGTGCCTCATCCTGCGAATCCTTACTGCTGTGGTCTCGCCTTGGCCTCCGTCGCTGAGGTTCCATGATCCGCAGTCAGGCCGTGTGCTCCCACATCCGGTCTCTTTCTCCTCCGACAGTGGTACCCTTAAATGAGTTCGAAAAGACAGTCTTTAGAGATTTTGCAGAAGAAGGTAATTACATAAACCTATTTCTCTCCCAACACCAAGCAACTGGGGTAAACATCCACTACATTGAGATTTGCAGCCAACGTATAAACAATTGATGATGGGTTTGCTGGATTTCCTACAACTTCCCTTTGTGGCTAATTCTTTGGCGTTTTGTTGGTTATTACATTCATTTGTCGTGGTACGAGGTCTGGTACCCATTCATTGCATTCGTCTATTACAGTAGATGTCAGTTCTTCTGGTAGAGACCCATTTCCCTAGTACGAGTCTTGCAAGGCTAGGCCGGTCTTCAGGGCTTTGTATCTTACGGAAAAATGCAACGTGCTATTCACCATAGTCTGATAGGCATCCTTCTGAGGGATGAACATAGGCTAAACGACTCTCCATTACATCAATGCGTCCTATCTTTTAGCTAAACATCCTATTTTCAACAGGGTTTACTGCAACGAGTTCTTTCAGTTTTCGATCTAATTTTAACTTTGCACACATCTTTCTAACTTTCTATATAGTTTCTCGCATCCTGGCTACTACAAAAACTCGGGGGGGCTTGCGATAATTATTAAACTTATCCTTGGGGTGGGTGGGATCTCATGGAAAACAACTAGGAACACAGCGAATTGGAGCAAGGAGCGTTTTTCAGATTCTCGTTCAGGGCAGCTGATACCAAACTGGGGGCATTATGGGAAGACGGGGGTGTCTCGATCATTTCTTACTGCTTGGGGTATGGAGACAATTTGGAATGGGGAAGGTCGCATTACCACAGACATTTTTTTTTTTTATTATAGAAGCCACTGACAAATAGCTCCCTGACTGTGGGTCAAATTTAGGGGACCTTAGTCGTCTTACCTGTCCCTTTTCTTTTGGCCAATTTAATTTTCATCCATATTTAGCAGAAAAGGAGAGGTAGTAACGTGGTATCGATACAATTTTATTTAGGACGAATTTGTGCAAATACTTGTGGTATTTGGGGCCAATCAGGAGGTGCACCAGGTTCGCCAATTAGGTGCCAGTCGCTAGGAAGAGGGAAAGTGTGGAGGGGTGAAAGAGAGAGAGAGAGAGAGAGAGAGAGAGAGAGAGAGAGAGAGAGAGAGAGAGAGAGAGAGAGAGAGTAACAATAGGCCAAATAGTACACGTGTGACATGGAGAATGACCGTGTATTGTTTGGGCTATTCAGTGCGTTACCCAACGTTAGACGTTTCGGGTCTGTGTTAGGACGTAGAAAGCATGCAGTTTTGGGACGGAAGAGCATTAGGTCAGGTACAAAAAGGTCGCGCATTGAGTAGGGCGTCTTGTTGTGTCGTCTTGCAGCGTTAGTCCGTATTCATGCATCGGGCGTGACGTGGCTCCAGATCCTTTACGATACCCTAATCGGGACTCCAATGTAACCTGCAGAGGGAAAAAGGAGGAAAAGGGAGGGGGAACAACATTCGAACACATCAAATGTACGGGCACGAAAGTCCTTTACTTACCACATACTCGTACTTATCTCCTCGGGATATAATCCCTAGGGTCTTGGTTTCTGAAGTCAAGGGGGCGGGCAGTGTGATAGGTGGTTCATGGGGGGGTTCGAGGGTGGCATTATGGATCGTGTGTAGGGAAACGCTAAAAAGAGGAATCAGAGGTGCCTAGCGCGAGGTACCTGGTTTTGTAGATGTATCTGGCCATCGGGATCCTTAAATCATTCCCAAAGCTGTGATGTTCTAAGGCATATCAGTTCTTCGGTCAACCCTGTCCCTTAGTACCTTCGACCACCATACCTTTATAACATTCTATCAATCACACCGCTTTACTTTACCCATTCTCAGAAGTCGAGGTCCTTCTTCATACGTTAGTTCCTGAGCTTAGTCGCATATTTTGGAGGCAGCGTATCATACCTTTGATTCGATCATCAATCCAGGGCCGAACAACCATTTTTCAGATAACCTTAAAAAAAGAGCAGAACGGTTGCGCACAGAAAAAGCCCTCCCACCAATTCCCACATTTACAAAAGTATGTGGTGCCTATTCATAGTTTGGAAAACCTTTATTTGCATAATCGTTCAGTACGTAAAATGTGAGAGTGCAATCATATTTTGGCCGGACATGTCGACGATGGAAGCACATACAGTAGGGGGGGTTATTTTGCGGCACAAGAACATGTTAGAAAGGCCTAATTAATTATTTGCAAGTAACTAAAAACGTTTCATTGCGTGATGAGGGATCAGGGGCATTTCAGTTCATAAATGGAAACACAGTCAAGCTCATTGTAATCACATTTCCTAGATGTATACCGTGGGTGTGCGTCATAAGCGACGTTATGTACCAGTTACAATAAATATCAAAATAAATCGTTCATTGAAATCAACATTTTTACGGGACCCCTTTCAAATGTTCGTCAAGCGAACCCTCCTCCCTTTTTCATCAAGTGCGCAAAGGTTCGTATATAAATCTTAGTACATCTAGTTTCATTAGCTAAGGAACACCACGAGGCATCCGTTAGTTCCTATTGATACCGGCGCCATTTTGGGCGAGGCCGGTTTAGTCCGGAAGTAGCATCAGGGGCAAAAATGTCTCCGACGATTGGTGGTTGGACCAGGGTCCCTTTCGGCAGTTCAAAAAAACCTGTGGTAACAGAGGGGCTGGTGGTGTGGACCGTCAATCAAGGAAGGGAGGGAGGTAGAGTCTTTCTTACCGGGTCATGTTGATGTTCAGCCGGAACTTACTCGAGTTCGTTAGCCCATAATGTTCCTGGGTGGTTCAGACGGAAGCTGATGCAGACACGAGAGCACCGCCATCTTGTTGCTGTGCCGTGGTTATTTCATTAGTGATTAATGCAGCTGTTCCCCACCGGAAGCCTGAAGGGGCTGAGGGCTCTTGGGACTTTGGTAGAATCTTCAAAGTCGAGGGGATGTTTGTCGATGGTGGGGGCTTGCGCCCAGGTGGGCAAGTGCCCGAGTTGCAATTTCGGACAAAGTCACTCCAGCGGCCTAGACCCGCCTTCCGAGGGCCCAGACGCCATTTTGAGACCCTGCGGCAGCCGCCCTCCGTCGTATCTTTCAGGAGTGGAAGAAACTTCTTGTGGCGACAAAGACAGAACATCATGCTGTGGGAGCAGGACATTTTGGTTCGGGGCGCCAGGGTGCAGCAGTGGAGCCTTCATCTGGGGAGGTGAGGGAGGCTCGTCCGTGCCGCCTCCCTCTCCCGGCGCATCCCACGCCGTCCCTTTGAATCAGGGGTGCACATGATGACCACCCTACACCCCTGATTCCGACTCTTGGGGGACCATTGTACGTCCGGTGCTGCGCAAGTATGCCCGTCGGACATTGTATGTCCTGTGCTGCGGAAAAATATGTGCGTCGGACATTGTAAGTTCTGTGCTGCGCAGGTATATGGCCGTCGCCCGGCTGGAGGACATCGGGGCCGGGCCAGGGCTGGGAAACCTCCTACCTGCGGAGGCGGGAGAGGCTCGTCCGCGTCGCCTCTCCCTCCCTGCCCACCCTGCATCAGTTCGATGGAGGAATTTGTGATGGCCGGACCAGGAGATACGAGGGAGGGGGTCATTTGCATCCGCCCCCTCCCTACTCGTGGCCCGGGGGACGCCATCCCTGGAAGGGTAGTATGGGAAGACCATTTCATTGCCTGCTTTGAGGAGGCTCCTGTACCTTCTCGCCGGCGATCTCTTTTGGTCTATGGCTGTTGGCAGGCCCCGCCCCACACGTGCTATGTGTTTCGGGTGGGCGGGACCGTCGAACTGTTACATTTCGAGGACTTCCGGAGTGAGCGTAATATGTTTTGTATTTCTCCTATTAGTACAGTTTGCTTTAGAGAGTGTTCTACTAGTTATTCTATTTACCGTTGGTTGTGTGTTATCTTTACCGTAATTAAATCCTAAGTTATATAACAGATGCTTGGCTTCCTTGAGTCCTTTCTCTAACGGGGGTTATTTACACTGGCCTGTAATTGTGTTTGTTTTTCAGAGTGGGGGAGCAACAGAGAGCAATCAGTCCCAGAACTCTAACATGTCGTTAAAATTGGTCTGACGAAATCTGTGCCATCGAACATAATCAAACGGGGTGGTTCTATCTGTTCTGTCTGCACTAGTCTGATTGGTTTTTATCTCGCGCCTTTTCCCTTTCTGTCGGCCTGTTCTTTCTGTCGACCCTCCGTTCTTACCTATGCTCTGTAGAGTCGGGCATTGGGCTTTCCAGTGCCCGAGACATCTACAGAAAGCACATTGGTTTTGTTTTAAATCTGTTCGTCCTGTGCATAGTGTCGGGGGATTACTTTCGGGTCGTTGTGTCCCGGGGTTGTCCTGTCGGCACATCCCTTTACACCGTTCCCTTTTCATGTCTACTCCTCGGAACTGTGCCATCGCTGGCCCTTCCCTTTGCCTACTAGACGTTTGGAGGGTTGTCCGTCGTGTCTCTTCACCCTTTCTGACTTCATCGCTTTCCTTTCGTCGTGTGGCTTCTTTGCGCCACATACCGAGACTATCGAGCATAATAGGTGTTGTTTCATTCCTACGAAGGGTTATTTCTACCGTTTCTATTTTGTCAAGATCGAAGGATCCTATCAGTGGCCACTGACTTTCTCGATCCTTTTTCGTATATTTATGCCACAGCTGGCTATAGGCTATAGCGATTAATCCATGCTTCATGAACATGTCCTTATTAGGGGTTCCTTCCAGCGGAGCCGGATGATTCATCTCTAATAAGCGGTCCGGGCTAAACAGGCTACTAACCAGTGGGGAGAAGACAGGCATGACGGATCACAATGGGGATAATAGTCAGCACTACCTATCTTATCACTGCGTGCAAAGACTAGACAGAATATTTCTATTCTACGTTGTTTGCAGGCAATGAATACCTCATGAACCAATCTTGAGCAATCAATGTTAGGTCAAAAATAAAAAATCAATATGGTCAATGGGGAGAATAAGTAGGCTCGCAAAGGTCCGCGTCACCTACCCTTTCACTATCTGCAAAGAGGGGACCTATTCTTCCCTGTTTGCAGACAGAGAATCTCCAGAAAACAATCTATAACAGTTAATCAATGGGGGAGGGGCAATTGTTCAGTGGGGGAGAAAGATAGGTCCGACGGATGCGTACCTATCCTTCACTGTTTATAAAGGGAGAGCCTGTTGTTTCTCCGTTTGCAGACAGTGAATCTCCAAATAAATTAACAAAAAGTAATACTAGTATTTTCTCATCAATTATCAATCACTTTCGCAATTCGTCGTGTTTACACGACCTTACCCGGACCGCATGGACAGTTTCTTGTCTTCCGAATCCAGCGCCCGATCGTCCTCTTCTCTTCGTACTCCTTGTGGCACTCCTGATGGTTCCCAGTCAGGACCGCAGATCACTCGAGAGAGGTCTGTTCGGAACCAGTGAAGTTCGGATGATCGGCTGTCAGACGAGGGTCTATCGGACAGGGTACCTTCCGATCGTTGCAGTCGTTCACTCTGTCGTCAGGACCTCTCCCACTGGATCCACGAGTCGCTGATGGGCCCCACGCTTGGGACGCCAATTGTTAAAAGGGGTTCAAAGACAACCAGTAACCAAAGACCCCTTTATGTTGCCCGGCGGTGTCGCCTCTATGACCCACCAATATTAATCAATGAAGAAGCAGGCGCTGGAGACTGGAAGGCAGGAAACGAGGATTTTATTCTCTCCGGAGGAGAACACATCAATTCAGACAGCAAGTATCGTCACGAGGTGCTCTAACCACATCTCTGAGGCCTGGCCTCTTATACTAGGGTTTATGACCTTTATTGCACGTAACATATTCTCGCAACACTTTGATATTTGAAAGAACCTCCTCGGAATCTCCCCTTCAGGCCCGTTCCCACATACATTTACAGTTGAATTCCCCACCCCGGTCACAACAGGTGATGGTTGTCGCGCAGCAGGGCATTCCGCCGGTTCACGGAATGCGTGGAGTTGATCGGATCTCATAGGGTGGGGGCTTTGATCAGCTCGAGGGTCTTTTGATGGGGAGGGGAAGCTTCCTACTGTACGGGGTAATAAACAGTATCCGCAGGGCCAGGTGGTGGCCTGGGAACAAGGAAGACAAACGGGGACACAGGGAAAGGGGGTTTGCATCAAAAGGATCTGAGACCATGAAAGGAATGAAGGGAGGTGTCGCGCTGGGAACAGGATGGGATTCTGTGGCGGAGCTGCGCTGAAGAGGGGTTTATGACCCAAGGCATGAGAGAGCGGGGGTTGTCAGCGTGCGGGGGATGCTTGCGAGGTTAGGAGAGAGAGAGAGAGACGCGCCGGCTATCAGCGAGGGGCAGGGAGGCCATGGTGTTTAAAATGGCTGCTGCTTATGCGCAAGGCATGTGAGAGTGGGAATGACCGGTGCGTGGGGGTCTTTCGTGAGGGTGATTCTGATCGTAACGGCTAAAATATGGCGGATGTGCATGACGAAAAGTGTGGCATCGGAAAAAGGCAAGATGGCGTAGATAATGTTCACCAAACTGTATTAATTTTCCACACTGCCAGATTACAAGGCACAGCAAAGTCATCTAACAGAGACTTCAGTCGATAAAGCAACACCTTCATGAACCTTCACCATGGACTCCAACCATGCTCATGATGCACCCTGTTTTAATGAAATGTTAGAACCCCCCACAGACCATCCTCAACATCAGCGAAGTGGAGCAACTTCCACCAAAGGACATGTTCCCACTGGTATGCTACCAGAGTGCAGCTGACGTCTCCAAGCCAGTGTTCGTGTCCTGAACCACTCACGTTAAATTATGATTGCCAGCAAAGATTGTCCTGCTGCAGCCAGATTTATCAGCCCCATGTCTGCTGTTTTCCCACTGCCTGACTCGTGAGGCTGATGGACCCGGTATTGTTTAGTTGATTGTTGTTTTCCCCCACAGATTGGACTGATGTTTGTTTTGTTCTTCAATAAGGTTTGGGAAGAATGTAGTGTCTTGCTAGACACGTTTTCGTGTTTCAGCAGGCACTGGTATCTACAGCCACTCCCTCATGGGCTGGACACACATGCACCCCAAACCCATCCATCTCTGGCATCAAGAGTAACGTGACCCTGCTAATAAAAGGGCCAGAGGCCCCGTTCTCGAAGCCAGTTGTCTAAGTATTTATCTAGTGTAAGCGTTGTGATTTCAGCAGCATGTGGGCTTAGGGCTCACAATGCTACAAGTGCCACAAAGGCTTATGAAAGATTATGTTTTTCCTCGTGCTTAGTATCCCGCCACCCACCACAAAGAACACAGGATTTGTAGTTTTGTCATGCAACCGGCTGCACTCTGACTACCCTCCACTCTATCCTGATGAACATTTAATTGGACAAATATAATACTCTACTGCAGCTGATTATGCACAGCACACTACAAATACCTAAATGAACAAACACAAACTCATCAAATAAGCAAGATAACAGGCAACAGAAATATATACCAGAGCAAGGTACGGGAAGAAAAGCATGAAAGGTCTTTGAAGCTCAAAGCCATTGTCTCCTAGCATTAGGTTCTGGGCCAAGTAGGTGAAGGGTATGGGAAGCATGTGCTCGGTGCTAGACAATTGTGTTGAACTGAGTTTTTTGATTTGGTAGCCAGGTCATACATAAAATATATCTGAATATTCCCAATAGAAACATTGGTGTAATGAAGAGCAAACTTTTGAGACAGATTAAGACATCAAGCTTTTATTGGATGCCCTCGACAACCACCACGGTCTGCACCAACTGAAAAAAAATCAAGATTGAAAGTTACATAAATTCGAGGACCACTCACTTTGGCTGTGCATTCGGCAACTCCTGCTCACCCAGAAGTACTTTTATCTTCTCCAATATCCAGCTATGATTTTCAATCAAATCTGATGTCGAGGAAGATTATACAGACAACAAATGAGATCCGCACTCACTGATGAAAAATGTCTTCCTTTGCATTATAAATGGGCCACATTTTTAATGTCAATGAAGAAAAGTTGCATTTTATGCATGTCAAATGAAGGATCCTGTGGCACCTACCTGGGAGGACACAACATAAATAAAAGGGTTTGGGACTTCACCCACTAATAGTAAATTCATCTCTGTAAAAAGAGTTCAGCACCAGTTCCGTGATCGATGCCTACCGTCATGGTGGTCTTATCTTATATCACCTATTGCATCTCCCGCTAATCTCACTAAAGTCACAGAAGACCCACAAAAGAGAATTAACCATAAAAAAGCAGACAAATCAGTAGGAACATCCCAAGGCCTTACTTTGAACCTGGATTTTTGAAGGTCACCTTCTTCCAACTGGAGTTTTATGGTTTGACCAGGCTTGCTTTAGCAAGGATTTGAGTCCTGCGTATCTTTTTTGGCAGCTGTACAGATATCTCCTCCATAACGTGCTGCAAATTAATGAAGAGATAAAATCATTCACCAGGCTTTAATCCAACTGTAAATAGCAATCGACATACATATTAACTGCTAACACTAGTCTGTCAGGGTAAGCATGAGTAGGGAAGTATATTTTAAAACAAAATGTACTTACCTTACAAATATAGCGAAATTTGATTTTATGGAATTGATATATGTGTAGGTAGACATAAAAAATATGATATTTTATCTACACCAAGAATTATACCCTAAGTCCTTCTGAAATCCGACATATGTTTTGTTTGATTTGTTTTCAGGATGTTACCGTTTCCCATTGAATGTAAGTAAGCAAATGAGTTTTCTTTATTAGAGCATTTTTATTTTTTTAAGATCATATCTGATCACTTTTCAAATTTGCAAGATTTTTGGTTGCATCAAAATGATATACTTTGGATATTATAAAATGGTTCAAGCCTTGTGATGTTTATTTATTTTTGTTGCTGTGTGCGTGCTATTACACTACAAGTCTAATGTATTTCTCTAAAATGTAGTCTGTTGGGTCATTTCCAGCTGGCGGAGTAAAGCCAAACGGTGAGACTATGGCAAAAACAAATGTATCCCTGTGCTCTTAAAGGAATTTACACAGCTGAATAGTGTGTCCTCGCTCTCTTCCATAACTTGGCAGGTGGATTGAATCCTCTCTCCTCCATAGCCCTCCAGGTGGACTCAGTGCAAAATGGATAACAGGGAACTGCAATGATGTGACAACTGGTTACTTTAATTCTCTTTTAACAGAAACAAGCATTAAGGTTTCCGACAGGAAAGTGAAAATATGTGCTAATTGGGACCAACAATTCTATGCTAAATAGGAAGTATAAACACAGCTTATTTAGAACTAGCAATACTGCAATTGGATTTCTGAATATGTCAATTTTGATAACTGGCAGTAATAATGTTGTGCTTAACGACAATCAGTATATTGAGATCATTTTTATGACACTATATCAAAGTCAATAATCTCAACCTACAACGATGTCACATACAGTGTATTGCCTAAGGACTAACAGCTAGATTCATCATAGTGCCGTTTTGCGAGTCCTTTATAGCGATTATTAAAGAATCGCTATTAAGGACTTGCAAAACGGGATTCATGTAGGAATCGCTAAATAAATTGCGATTCCTACACATTCCTTATTTGCGATTAGCAAATTGCTAATCGCAAATAAGGAATAACTCCCCATTCATTCCTATGGGCCTAAATACCGATTTTTGCATTTGGGATGATGAATCCCAAATGCAAAAATTGCGCTCGCAAAGGACCAGATTCGCAGAATCTGACCCTTTGCGAGCCGATTTTTCTTTCATGAATCTACCTGTATGGCTATTATTAACTATGTCTACCTCCACACCGTCTAACTAACTTTATTGACAGCTGTATTCATCCATTACAATTACTTATGCTTAGCTTGTCCTGTAATGGTTAGACTGATGTATGAGATATAAGGGTCACGCAATATAATGCATGCAGTGTTAGGGGAAAATGCTGTGATTTGATTGGCTGGATGTACTTACAGAACACTTCAACCATGCGCTTTTGAGGGAGCTGGAAATGCTGCTCTTGCTGAGACTTAGCAAGGGTGCTCCTACTCACTGTAAAGGAAAATGTGAATGTAACATCCAGGGAATTATGGACACCTAAAATGTGTGCTAACTTGGGAACGTTGGTATATTGTATAGTACTTTCTTGTTCACTAACTAGGACACTACACATAAAATTGTAATAGTCAATATTCAATTCAATAAATCTTTATTCGGATATAAAATATCCCTAAAAGCACAGGTCAAAATACCAGCAGAAATACATACATTTAAGAACAATACACAACTTAAAAGGCAATAAGCACACAGGGATTTGAGGTATGCCACAAGGACAACAATAATAATACGTATATTATAAAAAGGGCAAATGTGCAAAGCAGCCACTTCTTGAAAGCATTTACCAAAATTGTCCATGACAGGTAGCAGCATAATATAAATAAAGTGCAATTAGATAATGAACAAATAGCAGCATAATATGATAAAGTGCGATCAAAGGTAAACAGATGGCAGCATAGTATAATAAAGTGCAATCAAGTATAAACTATGAAAGGAGGACCATAATATGCAGGTTAAAAATGTCTACAGAACACCCTCCACAATCGGAGCTTATGACCAATATTAAATAGCAGCAACATGTAATTAAATGCAATCAAATATGTTATAAGATACCCATTGATTACTGGACTGCCACTTTCAGGAAAGAACTTACACAAAAAAATCAAATCTTACCTCTTAAGCTTAAGAATTTCCATATAGGCTATTCTATAATCGATAGTGACAGTTGCCTTGAAAAAGGAATCAAAGATTGTTTGGTGTATTTTTGATAAAATTTGCAAAAGAATAAAAAATGTAACATTGATTGATTGCTGCGATTGCCACGGGGGCAGGGCGTTTGCTGTTAAAACCGATAAGGAACCACATTAAATATTTCAGGGTGCCTGCCCTACGGCGGAAGAGCAAACCTCTCCTCCCACAACTTATATTCTTTAAAAGATAGCTGGATGGCAAATGTGATGGGGGGCAATTAGCGTCCACCAAGGACATATACCTTGCAACTGACGATTTTGAAAGTCCCCAGGGCAATAGTAGTCTGAATCAAACAAAAGTGAGGGCATTTGAATGGGCATTTTAATAACTTAAGACTGGATGCTACTAGCAAATGATTGATGCTATAGGTGTGCAAAATAGTCAACAAAGAGTGTCATGGATGGTCATCTGGCCTGTAAGGTTGGACATTTTGACGCTGGCACTCTTAATGGGCGCAACTGGGAGTGCATTTGACTTTGTATTACAAGAAAACTAGGCCCCATTAGCTGAACATTGATGATGTAGGTGAAGAAGAGTTTGGGGAGTCTCATTATCACCAAACCAGAACTGCACAGTGCTTTACACACTACACTTCTCTGGTACACGCTGAGTGTACGCTGCAGATCATCTATGGCTCTGCTAACCTTCTGATCAATTCTGCTGCCTAGCTATAATAATCCTGTCTTCACCTCCGGAGAGAAGGAGAGTGCTGACCCGTGCACCACTGAATCTGGCAGAGCGATTTTATGATTCCTAGTGGCGGTGCTGAGCCGTGCTCGCATTACTGCACTTGGCCCTCACAGCTAAAATGGGTAAACCAGATAAAAAACAACCCAGGCTCGAAATTTGAAGATCACAAGAAAGCAACACGATTGCAAGATGAAGAATTGGATTCAGATGGAGCCTCAAACACTGCCGAACAAACTGAATTGGAAAATGTGCCAGACCTTACAACTATCATACTCCAGGTTAGTGGCGGTGTTGCAACAATTGACTAAAAAATTGATTGCCTCATTAGGCGCTTGGATGACATAAATGATAGACTGGACTATCAGAATACACATATCGCAGACATTAAGGATAATGTGGTAGCTCAATCTTAATTGCAAAAGAGCTTAAACTCGAACTGGAGTAAGTGAAAGCCAAGAGCGAAGATCTGGGGACCTGGTCTAGAAGAAGTAACTTACAAATGGTAATTGCTTTTATATTGTCCGCCATTAAACAAAGAAGAGACCTTGCCTATTTGGAAAATTTGAATCATAAAATTGAATAGATAATACCCGTTAAATGGCATAAGTAATTTTTTTAACAATTGATTATGAATGTATTTTGGTGTATGATGCATTGTTTTATAGTATGCTTTTATGGACATTTTCAATGTACCAAATAAACCTTGATTTGATTTAATTTGATTTGAACTTACAAATTATTGGGGTCCAGGATTCCAAAAATGTGGGTCGCGTTGAAGACCAAGTGGAGAGGCTCATGAATGACGTCTTTGGCTGAAATAATTAATTCTTAATTTTAGTTGAAGGGGCCCATTGCTCACTTGCCCCATAACTAGTGTCAGGAGCCCCACTCTATTGTCGATTACCAAGAATGGGACACAATCCTGAAACTACACAGATTTCACACAGGCTGTACAGAAGGAAGCTCACTGCCACAACAGATACACAGTGGGTTATTTGTCATCACTTTAAGCTATTACACCTGCACCAAGTGGAGAGTACAGATTCTAGGGATTACACATCAGCAGCACATGTGTCCTCCTGATGGATAGATTTCTGGTTGGGTTCTTAGGATGAGATGAGTTGGGACATGGGTACTGTGCAAACACCTAGGACTATGTCAGACCACTCACTGTTTGTCATTACATTTAACGTCCCCACAAATGCCAACCCTTGAAATCTGTGGTGATTTAAGCCTACTGAACTATTGGGTATGGTATTAAAAACTGACATATGTCAGGTAATTCAATCCTACTTTGATATTAATCAGGGCTCTGTGCCTACATTTGTGACATAATGGGATACTTTCAAAACAATTGTGCAGGACAAGTTCATCTCCAAGGGACACAGCATCCTTAAAGTCTCCTCAAACTCAGGTATAGTCCCAATGGAGACATTGACTTTAGAACTAAAATCCAATCCTGCTGAAATTGTACATGGATTTAATGACTAATATACCTACTTATGCTCCCCAGGGTTAATTTATCAGCACAATATTTAAATCAATTTCTGGACAGGGACACATTTACCTGGATCAGAATGCACCAGCTAAAACCTTTATGTACCCCTATCATTCTAGAAGAAACCAAAGATGTTAAAAAACCATGAAAAATGACACCACCCTCAGAAGGGATGAGCATCCAGTTGAAGTTTGTAAAGAATATGCTGCAGAACCTGGTCCATTTGTACATGCAGTCTTTAGTGAAGCATTCCATTAGGTAGTAGGAGAATGTTCAAATGTTCCCCTCCTGGACGTTTTAGCCTTGTACTTAGTGTTGGAGGAGGTGAATCTCAAGGTATCGAACCTTTTTGTACCTCCGTTAATGATTAGTGGGGGGTAAGTGAGTACCTCCTCCTCCTTTTCTCAGTTCATTCTGGGTGAAGAAATGCTTTCTGGATCCTGGTTGTGGTTTCACATATGTTTATTTTTCCAATATTCATTGTATATTGAAACAGGGAGAGCTTTTTAAAACAATGTTGCTAGTTCAAATGAAGCTATTTGAACTAGCAACATTAACTATGTTTGCCGAAAGACCGCAATTCGTTTAACGCTGCTGAGAGATTTATTGTAATGCTAATTGAAAGCACAAGACCTGATATGAACTGAAAACAAACCCTAAGGAAGCCCTGGTCCGAATGACCGCGAAAGGGCAAAACACGTGTTGGCTGTTTTAAAAAGCTCTCTCTCTTTCAAGAAAGCATTTCTTCACCCAGAATGAACTGAGAAAAGGAGGAGGAGGTACTCACTTACACCCCTACTAAAACCGGGAAAACCACCTCAGTCGAGTAAATCCTATTGCCTGGCTGTGTCTTGTAAATGTAGATAATACGTTCTGGCCCAAATTATCGCCAGGAGTATTCTTCCACTGCTACCAAGCCTGTTCCTCAAAGACTAGTTTGGGTTTTTCTCCAGTAGTTCTACAGCAGATAATCTGCATGCACCTTTTTTGACATTAAGCACCAGATATACCCTGACGTAGAAGTAGGGGCCAGCTTTCTAGACGCCACCAAGGTGTTCATCTCCTTGGAATGTTCCTTTCTCTTGTAGGTGGCCGAGAAAATGGGTATGGGTAAGACCATACTCAAATGGATTAATCTACTTTACTCAGAACCTAAAGCTAGATTCAAGGTTAACGGTCTGCTATTTCACCCAATACCAATACACAGGGGCAGTTGCCATGCTTGCCTACTTTTGGCTATATTCATTACCCTGATTGTGGAACCACAAGCTTGTATCTGGAATGAATTTTATCATCTGCGAGGCATACAGTTTGGCTTATTCTTCTCTGTGTATGCGAATGATAGTCTGCTATTAGTGAAAGACCCCAGAAGGAATCTTAACGAGATTTTTGAAAAAGAAATACATATTGGGACTTGTCAGGTGTAAGAATCAACTGGTCACAGTCGATGATGCTTCCAAGGATGAGAAATACAGCTGAGCTCACATTACAATTGCCGCTCAGATGGCAACTTGAATCTGTATAATATCCAGGCTTTCAATAATATGGGAAATGGTACCCATCATAAGGAAACCTATGGAGAATGATTATCAAAGATCACTAAGCTAGTAGAAGTGGATGAGTTTTCCACTAAAAGCTTTTGGCAGGCTTACATTATTGAAATGGTGATCGGTCCCAATCTTATTTATGTATTGCTTAGCATTCATATTCTGTTAAATAGGGAATTCTTTGAACAACTCATCGTTGATGGTGAGAAAAGTGCTTGTCTGAGGAGGCTTCCCCTGTTTGTTTAATTGAGGATTTTGAGGGTGTCTGTTCAGTCATATCGCAGGCCCTCAGAGGAAAATATTCATCTTCCACTGCCTCCATTTTCCGGTCGTTTAATATGGCTTGCACGAAATTTCATGAGCAGTTAAAGATGGCCCTCAACTCTGTCCCAAAGAACAGGGAAACCATTGTTGCTCCACATAAAGCATACAGAGCAACTACTATGTCTAGAAAGGATGAACTCAGAAATAAGGCTTGGCCTGACTTGCTGGCTGTGGGGATCTCAAGCGGAATGTAGCAATTTTGGGAGGTTGTGAACCGCCCATTATTTTTAGAAGGATCAACATCCAAAGTATATTGTCTAATCTCAGAGACAGTATGGGTCAAACATTTTTTCCTGAAGCTTTAACCCCTTTAAATAAGGATGTTGACCATCAAGAAATGGGGCTTCATGCAGAGAGAGGCACAGAATTGGCACTTCAGTTGAGATAGTCCATCACAGTGAAGGAAGTTGAGGTAGCTATTAAAAAGGCAGGCGCAGGAAAGCTCCAGCGTTAGACAGAGTCCCTGTGGACCTGTTTAAAGATAAACTCAGTCTCTGGGCCCCTATGCTAACTAAAATACTTGAGTTGCTGTTATTGGTCCCTTTCCTCAACCTAGAAAGAGGTCATTGTGGTACCGATTTTATAAAAAGGCGGTAAAGTCGACCCAGCGTTTTATAGGCCAATTTCCTTATTGGATATCACAGCTAAGATTTTGGGAAGGATTCTTTTGACATGACTAGAGGGATGGGCTACCTTAAATAACATTTTCTCAGAAACCCAATACAGTATCAGAGAAGGAAAGGGCACAGTTCAGCTGCGTCTAAATATATCACTCACTGTTGGAAAGTTTACCAAGTCCATGAAAGGCTCTTAAAATCTAGCATTCATGGACCTTTTCTGTGATTTTGACATGGTCAACCGGTCTCAATTATTGGACATGCTGGTCAATATGGGGTAGAAGAATCAATGGATACTCTCCTCCAGCGATTGCATTGGAACACCTTGGTCAATATCCATTTTGGCCCTGGGGAAGAATGCACGCCATCTCTATATTCAATCCTAGGTGTTCGGCTGGGCTATATTCTACCCCCTTTCCTGTTTTTTATCTCTGTAAACAGCTTAGAAGCCCACTTACTCCAGAAGAAAATTGATTTTCCCAGGGCAGGTACACGTTTCATCCCCATCCTTCTTTATGCAGATGACACGGTCCTCTTACCATAAATCGAAATTAGTATGCAGAAAGCCTTGGATGCCTTTGTTGACTTTATGTCTCCCCTAGATTTAAAAATTAACTACTAGAGGTCTTTTATAATTGTTTGTGGGCCAAGAAAAGCTAAATCCAAAACTTTTTATATTCAGGGAGCCCCAGTCACCAAGGTAGCAGGTTTTTACTATATGGGACTTCCTTTTGACTCAAAATTAAATTGGAACCCACTGTTGATGTTGAGGGTGCAACAAACAAACAGAGCTATGGAGACAATGGAAGCAATCTTCCGTTTCACTGCCAAGTTACGCCACCTATCTGTGACGGAAATGATTGGCTTATATAAAGCTAAGTGCCTCTCAATTGTAACATACAGGGCTAGATTGTGGGGTTACTGTGACGTGGTAGACGCCAAATAGCAGAGAAAAGTTTTCTTCGTAGAATTTTGATGACCCTGGAGAGCCGCAACCCTCTCTTATAAGGCGAAGGTGGAACTAAATTATGTAGGGGATATTCTGAGTTTGGCATCACTATTATTTTGCCTATAAAATTGGAAAACACTGGAATTAGAAATTTTAAAACATATTCTCATAGACTGTTTAACTCTAGGCAAGGCAGGATCCATGCCATAGCCATTTTTACTGTTTTGTCTCACTAGAGATTTGTCATGCTGTTATAAGTTTCATTAGAGAGACTTCTTTCCTTAGGAAGAGATACTGTTAACCATGCTATCATGTGGGCCTGTTCTTGGGCTTATGCAATAGTTTACATGTCTTTGTTTTAATTAATTGTTTTATGTGTCTAATATATGAAATTGACAGTGCTATGCTCTTTTATGGCTTTTTTAAGCTGAATAACTTTTCTGACTGACTGAGTTCAGAACGAAGATTGTTTCGCATATGGCATAGTCTTGCCCCAATAAATATTCATATTGGCAAAATTTATTTTCAGAACTGGAACAGACCACCTCCTCAGATTTGGTGATATCCTTAAGGGTTGCTAATTTGAGGTACGTTAAGGAAATTTCTAAGTGATTCTGGAAATGTATTGCGGTTGCCTTTCTCCTGGATAAACACAGGGGGGGGCAAGCATTGGAGATGCAAGAATGCATCCAGTTGTGAGACCTGACTGAGGGATTTCTCTATATGTTTTGAACATATTGAAACATAGAGGTCACTGGAGAGCTTCATCTATTCTTTTTAAGAGATATATGGGCCTCACTTAGGTCATATCTCGCAAACGAAATGACACTTCCTTAAATTGTAATGATAATACTAAAAACATAACCTCAATCTATGCAATTTTAAACAGTATATCAAGTTGAGTATCCATTTAGTCATAGTACTTGAACAGTGTGGCTGATATGTGTAAACTGTCTTTTGTCCGTGTAAAGTGTTTTGTTTAAAAGGAAATATAAAAGTTTTTAAAAATTACACATGATTTGGGTGAATGTACCTGGCGTTTTGTGATTAAAAGTGCATAATTTCAACAACAAAAACTCCCAAAAATGCATGAAAGTGAATTTTGGATTTCATCGACCTTAACCATTCTGACTGGTTCAATGAGCTTATAAATGCACCGAATGCCAAAATTATAACTGGTGGTACATCTAAATGGAAAATGTAGTGAACGCTATTTGCACTCAACTTGCAAAAGACACAAGTTATATAAAAAAGGCATAAAAAATATTTTCCTCTATTTTTATAGTTGCACCAATTTCTTTGGTAGACATTGTGAACATGTATATGTATATCCTACCTAGAGCCAAGTTGGAAGCTTTTGCCAGGGGGTAATAAGCATAAATGTAAGTTTTGAGGGGCAGATTTACAAGAAAGTGACGCATCTGTAGAGATGCGTCACTTTCCCTGCGCCACCCAGAGAAACCCTTTAGCCACCATGGATGCGCTGTATTTTCAGTACAGCACAACTTGGCGCAAGCATTGACGGATGAGTCAGAAATTCTGATCTGTTGATGCAAATGTCACGCATTGCTGAGGTTGTATCGCAAGCACAATGCAACTCCAGCAATGCATGAGGAGGCCTATACTTATTGTGCTGCATCACTCCTCATGCCTGCTCCAAGCAGGAGTAAGAATTTGACGCAGTGGCATCCTAGAAGTGGCTCAGTGAAATCTTGTAGATGCGTCACGTTGTAAATGGGCCACATTTTCACACTGCTGCTGCCTCACAAAAAGTGATGCAACAGCGGTGCAAAAATGACGCAAGCGGCTTGTGAATCTGCCCCCAAGACTGTTGTCTGCCAGAATTTCCCTGCATTCACCACAAAATATTTTGGGGCAGATGTACAAGCCCCTTGTGTCATTTTTGCTCTGCTGTTGCGTCACTTCAAGTGACGCAGCAGCAGTGTAAAAATGCGGCCCATTTACAATGTGACGCATCTAGGGAGATGAGTCACGTTCTAAAGCCCTGCGTCACATTACACCTCCAACAGGTATAATGTATACAGGGTGGGTGTTCCAATGCAACAAAGTCTTGTAGAAGTGACACAGTGAAATCTACAAGATTTTACTGTGCCACTACTAGGACGCCACTGCGTCAAATTCTTACACCTGCTTGGAGCAGGCGTAAGGAGTGACACAGAAAAATTTGTATAAATGTTAAATGTCGTATACTTGTAAAGCGCACAGCTGCCCCAGCAAAGGGGCGTCCCGGCACTGTATACCGCTGGGGAACCCATCCTGGCTTTCCCTGTGAGATGGTCCCTCCTGGGCATCTCCAAGGTGAAGACAAGCATCCCCGGCGCTGATGGGGCCGTTAGTAAAGATTAAGCAAGCTATTGTCCAGAGTTGCTGAGTGGGACCCATGGTTGGAGTAGGCACCGAGGCGCGAATTATCGAGTCCGCTGACCCTGGCCCAAGACCCTGCTGCGTCGGGAATCGAACCCGGGTCCCAGGCCGACCTCTGCTTCCGGGTCTGCTGCCTCTAACCAGTGAGCCACACCACCACCATGCATTGCTGGAGATGCGTTGTGCTTGCAACACAACTTCAGCAATGTGTGATTTTTGCATCAACAGATGCGTCAGAATTTCTGACTCATATGTCAATCCTTGCGCCATGGTGTGCATCCATGGTGGCGAAAGGGTGTCTCAGGGTGGAGCAGGGAAAGTGACTCATCTCCACAGATGCGTCACTTTTCCATCTCTACAGATGCGTCACTTTCTTGTTTTTTTCATCTCTAAATCATATTGTGTTTCTGCTTCTTGTTGTCTGTGTCGTATCCTCATCACCTCTGGAAGAGTTAAACCGGGAGCTATGCCTTGCCCTAGCCATGAGAGAGCCAAATGTACCTCAAGAAGGTCTTTGGCCCAACCCTTGTCCTAGAGCTCCCTTGCTACACCAGTTATCTACTGTTAGTCTGTTTTTGTTGTACAATGCCATGTAACCCGGTTGAGTGTAATCTAGGCAGGGCTTTAAGTGGGATAAAAAAAACTGGGGGATCTCTCAAAGGGGCGTGGTCAATGTAATTAAGGACGTGGCTCGACAACACAGTAAGCTTAAAATGTGTGCTTAGCATAGTGTGCCGCCCAAGTGGTAGTTTGCTGCTTCAATGCATCCAGATATATAATTGAGCAAGTAACATGACACCTACTAAAAGCCAGGACTATTGGCATTGACAGTGGTTGTTAGCTGCATAAGAGAAATCAACAACAAGAATGGTTTATTAGGATATAATATTGAAAATGCTACAGTTCTGAAATGATAAGCCAGTGAAAGAACTATAACAAGGCGCTTTGAAGATACTTCACAGGCAGTGAAGGGTTGTACCGCTATGGAGTTAAGATTTGTTCTGAAGGTGATGGCATAAATGTAGAGCCCAATAGGGACCTGTCTGAACAACTGGTTTTTGGAACTGCCTGTGCTGAGCACCGGCAAGACCCGACCCACTTAAAGCCCTGAATCTATGCAATATAAGACAGCATACAAATAATTTGAATAAATACATAAATTGGGATCCTAACAAACGGGAATGCGGTGTTTTTGTGAATGAGGCTTCATACTTTGAAAGACCTTTGCAAGCCGGCAGTAAAGACGGTGAGAATGGACTGGTTGTTGGATGTGTAGTGCAAGGGGCGGGCATCCGGTGCAAACAAAAAAAAACATGGCTGCCCCCTTCAAGACGTCCCTTTGAAAGTGGTGTGCTAACTACGGCCTTGTGCTCAGCAGTAGGTAGCCGAATTACTCACCCGGTAGAGGCCATAGTTGTAAGTTTCTCAGTTAACGACTCGGCGGAGCACCTCTCTTTCCAGCACTGCTGCTTTAAACGGTGCGTCAACGCGTCTCCTCGCGCCAGACTTACAGCTCACCCCAGCTGTCACGCTGTACTGTCACTCCAGCTGTTTCAGAGCAATGGATTCCTGTTGCCAAGCTCTGCATTTGCTTTTAATAACAGTTAGTACAAACATTGTAAATTTACTGCTGCTACAGAGAGTTTTTGAAAACATGTCCAACTCCGGCTATAATTTTTCAACCGCAGCAGCTGTTTGCACTCAGCTCATACCTGACACGGCCCCTTTGAAAATAGCAATCACTGTATTTATAAGAAGGGAAAGACTCATAAATATGTCAGAGCTGGAATATACGACGCCATATTTCACAATTTTCTATTTTAAAATTGTGAGTTATGGCCGCAGAAATGTGTACCCATTAAAGGTGATATGATGTATTTTCTGACTAGTTCAGGAGCCTATCCATCACCGAGACAATAAAAAGAAAAAAAACCTGCACTTAATTTTTTTTCTTCTTCCTCCTGTCGCCTGTAATTTATGAGACCCAAAAAGCTGTAACCTTTTGGCAGGCTTGCAGAATCTGCTGCACTGTTAGCAGCTAAATAACCTTTTATAAGGTTTGAAATGTGTTGCTCCAGTCTCGATGCACTTGCTGTATTGATCCCGACGAACCAGCGAAATAAGGGAAGGGAACATGATCTATTACAGATCAATGCCGGCGTATGGATCGGGGGAAGATGTCACTAATGATTTTTGTAAACCATCATTTTTCACTGTGCGCTTCCCCATCTTTTAAGTTTCAGCCTTACAAAGAAAATTAATTGACCTTGCTAAGTTAGCGCCTGGGCTGCTGTTGGAACGTCCGGAGCGTGAAGCAAACAACGTGTATGTTTGTAAACATGGAATGTGGCATTAGCCACAGACCAACAACGGCATCTGAAGGAAAATGGCGGCCCACAGTTAATACGTGTCACTTTAAATGATGATAGCTTCATAGATGGGACCGAAGCTTCCAGGGCCAGGCATCTGTCAAACAACCACATCCAATATGCTTTCACAATGTCATTTGTCACATATTCTACCACTGTCCAGGCACTGCATTACATAAACACTATTCTTTCATGAGTTAATGTTGATGGAGGTTTTGCATCCATCCACCTGCCACCACCTATCTACTGTTGCCCCTTTAAGCCCTCCGGCCATTTACACAGCACGGCCCCGAGGATTGGGGCAAATCAGGCGAAATGACATTTGATGCTTGTAGACGAAATCTGCATGGTGGTGGCACCAAAGACAGCCCATGGTTATGCATTGTCAATGAAAATAATAGAAGCAAAATGTCCAGGAAGGAATCATTTCAATTATAATTTCAATGTTATATATGTCACATGCATGAACACTTAATTATAGTGACCATAGGGATTCACAAACAACAATCCAATTGTTTCAAAAATATAGATTATTTTAATTTTCAATGAATAGATAGCTTTCTTTGATTATAAAAGTCTGGCAACAAAAACTACTACCAAAATAGTTATAAAGGTTCTGTGGTAGTAAAAGAACACCTTTCACATATAATGTGGGTAAACAATAGAACCACCTACAAGTGAATTAACACAATGAAATTCACAGATTATATATTAGGTGAATTTTACAATTTTTTGCAAAAAAGGCGTTGTGCGTCGACGTTTCAGTCCTCGTTGGTCACACCGATCCCTAGGACCATCTTCAGGACAGAATAGTTGCACAGGAATATCTAATATAAACGTAATAACATAAGCATAAATCGAACCCTAGGGTACAAGGAGAATTATGCAGTCAGCCCAACGCAAAAAGACAACAAGGTGAAAACAGCATGACCCGCTTCATGCAGAAAGCCGAATCGAACCATAATCAAAGGTCAGAAACTCAGACAACCATCACCAAGTGGAACTACCATAGATCAAATTCCCAAAAGCATGCTTAAACCAGGTGCTATTTGTCCAAGACCTAATTTTAAGAGTGTACAAAAAATCTAAGAGTGTACAATAAATCCAAAATAAAATTACTCACATGTCCATTTACTAGGACCAACTGATAATCTAATGAGAAATCTATAAAGCGATAACACCATAATTAGTCGATGGGTTTGAGTAGTACTACAGGCACCGTGTACTGGTTAGAGTGTTACTCACGGTAAATACACGCCAGACTGGTCGCTCTAAATAACAATAAAGAGGGACTTCGTTAGAACGTAGTGCTGTACGCTATAGCACCATAATTTAGCACTACACCCAAACGTGAGACATTGTTTTAAACGTACGTATCAGAAAGCCACCATATAACCTGCGGGAAATTACGAATCCACATTAATGACACATCGGGGTATGCAAGGTATAATATCGTGTGGCAAACTACATAACATGGAATGTACTTACTTTAGCAGCAAACAACAACTGGCAAAACTCAGTCCGTGTTGATCCCGGTACAAAATCTCAGAATCACTAACCCGATGCACACGCCGTGATTAAGACGCCGTGTGTAACTGACGTCACACAGTCAACTAGCGTGGCGGCCATCTTAGAATGGACCACATGATGCCAGAAACCCATCCACGTTTAAGGTTATATGCAAGAATCCGATCCCTTTGACTCATTTTCCCTCTCCCATAGACCATGTCCTGTCTGCAACTGCCCTGGCCTCTCACCCCTCAATATTTCCTCAGTAGCTCCACTTAATCAAACCTCACCTTGGCAATCGTGCCTTCTGACCAGACTTCTATATGGTCCCCACGAACCCAAGTTTCTGCTTCATTGGTAGACCTCTCCTTTGGCCAACCTCAACTCTGTTCTACCTTCCTTGGCTAACATTCCTGACTCATTGTCTCACTGGCCTGCATTAGCTCTGGCTGACGATTCCCTTGGCCCTATTTTCTTTTGTCTTCTCTTCTCTCTGCTCTGGTCTATGTCTTCTTTGATGCACCAGCTTAGAACATCTACTGGGACACATTTCTATCTATCTAACCTACTTCTGTCTGTCTCAGCTCCTTTGACTTAACTTTGATGATCCACTCTCCCAGACAGGAGCAGCCCATGCAGGTAAGAGTGGTAAGGAGGAGGGTACAGCCGCCAATGAGGTAAAGTTCAATTAGGAAAACCATTTACCTTGTGCCCGCCGCATCACCGAGTTGGCGATGCAGCAAGCGTAGGGTGAGTGGTTTCTTTTTTTAAATTTAACTCTACCTCATGGTCGTCTGTCGACTCCCCCCAACATCACACCCGCCCCACCACTCTTAACTGCATGGGCCACTCCTGCCCCCTGAGCCTTTACTTGCCACACCTCCTCTCTTGCCCTCCACAGCCTTCCTATTTCCCACCTACTCCTTGTTCTACCTCTAATCTGGACAACCTTTACTTTGCCCATCCTCATTTGGTCTAACTACCCTGCCTTTCTCCACCTGCACACCACCACAAGCATATCTTTCATGACCTATCAGCCCTTCACCCTGGTCATTTCCCTTTCTCACCTGGCCCATCCCCCGTACTTGTTCCATTTCGCTTTACCTCAGTTTTCCTTCAACCTCACTCCCCTGTGGCTCACTGTAATTTCCTCTTGAGATGACAAGTATTCTAATACAAATAGTGCCTATCCTGTATTTCAAATACTGCCATGTGATGTGCCTAGATACCCATTCAGATAGAACTTTCTGATCATTCCGACTAACTTTTTCCCACTTTACCCCACAACCTTGCAAACTCCACTCAAGATGAAGTCCTTCAAGATTAAAATTAATCATGATTAATCCAAAAGAGACGAATACGCCATGGGGTAACAAGGCTATCCAGAAGCCCCCAGGAGAAGAAAAGCCGCACCAGGTACAGTCATGTAGTCATAAAAGTCGGAGCTGTGATGAGCAGGTTGAGTGGGAGGAGGCAAGTGAAGCAGGGCACAGAGGAGAGAGCGCTCATGGCGGAATCAGCCCGCAATCTTTCTTTTCCCCAACAAACGTAATGCAAAGTATCAAAGATAATGATGGTATTTTTCACTCTAGTTCGCAAGACACTGCTGGGCAGTTCAGTGGCTTTTATAAGGATATCTACAGCCAGCCTCAACCAATTAGTCCATTAGGTCTCTCAGAATATCCTCAGTAATGTTGATACCTCCCTGGATGAATACCAGGCCTCGGATCTGGAGGGAGATATCTCTTTGTTAGAGCGCAAGGCTGCGATTAGAGCTCTGCCATGTGGGAGGAAGCAGGGGAAGATACCATCCTGATAGAATTCAATAAGATAATCAGCAAAATTCTTCTCCCAAAATGTATGCAGATTGCGGAAAATATTGACAGAGGCGGAGAGATTCCTGCCTCTTTGAATCTTACTAATATCATTGTCCTTTTAAAGAAAGATAAGCCACTGAGGACAGATGCTCTTATCGGTCTATCTCCTTGATCAACTCTGGCGCTAAGATCTTTGCAAAATTGTTAGCTTACCGGTTAGCTCCTCTGGTCCAAAATCTGGCCTCACCACAACAGCACAGCTTTGTGCCTGGTAGGGATACTACCAGTCAGTCAATCAGTCATTAAAAACCTTTATTCAGACAAATATTCAACCAGAAAAGTCCACATTAAACACAATTAGAGACATCAGTGTTCAATAAAACCATAAAAACAGGTGTAGAGTTTTAAATAAAAACAAATTAGAAAACATATCAACGCTGCAAGAAAATCAAACCCTCTTGGTGCGACTTAAAAGATCTCCCTCTGAGAATGGGACATAAAAATTGTGATCTGTTAAATGCATACAATGGACAGACAAACATGAATTGCTTAGTGGTTTTTGCAAGAAACCCAGTCGTAGATGCAGCTTGTTAGAGAAGCAAACCAAGATCCTGTGATGTGGAAAGGCCCTAAATAATGGATCATATTGAGTCAAAGCCGCAAAAGGTAAAGTGAGTGTTCAGTGGCTTCAATCCACAAGAGGTAGGGTTCTATGCCATTGCATGTGGTAAGCAATGTGTAATGATGGACTGATACCATGTCAATTGCTTTCTCAAGCCTAAACTTTTCTCTATGTTCCAAATACCTGTAGTTTAATCTGAGCCTTAGAGAGGAAGTTAATGTAATCAGAATGTGCCCATATGTTAATAAGCCCAAGGTCTTGGAGCCACGTCTTAACAAAATGTACCCACAGGATAGACTGCATGTTACTTTGCTTCAGGCAGTCTTCAACAATGTTACAGGTAAACTTTATGTCCAGATAGGACCATATTTTTGCCCATAATAAGACAGGAGCAAGACCTAGCAGACCTTCAAGGAATCTTAACTCCACTTCATTGTGGATTATCAGACTCGTGGTGGATCGTCGAAGTCCTACATATTGGACTAAAATTTGTTTGCAACTGATTGAAGGGTCTTCCCAGAACCATACCCCCATACTCCCGCTCAGTATGTAGCCACTGACTGACATTTACTTTTATATAGCATCACTATTTCTTCAGGGGGTTTGTGACCTAATTTAATGGAGAATCAAGAAACTGTTTTGCATGCAGCTTCAATTTGTTGTGACCTCTGAATTGTCAATATGTCCCAACTTAAATTAGTAAAAAATAGAATACCCAAATAACTAACATTTGAAATTTTAATTATAGGTATTCCTTCCACAGAGAAACTTTTGGAGCTGATGTTTTTAGGGACACTTGTCAAGACATGGGGGCAGATGTATCAACTTTCTGTTTGGCGAGTCTTTAATTGCGATTTTTAGCGAATCGCAATTACGGAATCGCAAAGTGGTATGTATCTACATTTCTGTGAATAATTAGCGATTTCCTAAAAATCGCAAATAATTCTGAGAATATTTTGCGAATTCTTATTTTGTGAATTCGCAAATTAAGAAATCGCAAAAAACGTGAAAGTGCAATGCTGGAACAGGCAGATGACATCACACCCAGGAAGTTGGAGTGATTGCCTGCACCTGCTTGCCTGAGCCACACCCAGTGGCAGTTGGAACACTGTTGGGAGGCAGAGCAGACCTGTTTGGAGTGCAATGGAGTCACAGTACACACAGGAGGAAATGTCTGGAGACAAGAGGAAAAGGAACTAAACATTTACAGAAAAGGAACAAGAAATTCTCATAGAAGAAATGGTGTGTAGCCATGAGTTGCTTTTTGGAAAGAAATAATTAAAAGTTCCTGAAGCAAGGAAGAGAAAAATTTGGTAGGAGATCCAGGAAAAAGTCAATTCTGTTGGAGTTACCAATCGAACCATTGATGAAATTAAAAAAAGATGGTATGACATGCGTCAAAGATCCAAAGAGAGGGTTGCTGAAAGGATCAAGGAGGCAAATAAAACTGGTGGTGGTACATCAACATCAGACCAACCAACGCCCCATGAGGAACTAATTGAAACAACCCTGCTTCCAGAGAGTGTGAGTGGAGTGGCTAACATTGATAGCTCTGACCCTACACCAACAGCACAAGGTAAGATACAAGCAAAGCAGTGTATTACATTTTTGAAATGCATGTGTGTGTGTCCTGTGCAAGTTCTCAGTGTGAGGAATGTAGTAGTCCAGTGGGACTTTGGAACATGTAGCACACAATGCATCATGGGATTTGTAGTGCAATCATAATTATTTTGACATTTCCATCATAGGAACACATGAAATAATTGAGAATTAATTATGATGGTAGAAATTTAGTATAGTGATAGTGATTTTTCAAAAAAAAAAAATTATTTGTCAGAAAATGCACATACAAAAACATACTCATATGTCTCACTCTACATCCACAGAACAATCAATGGTATCCAGGGAGCTTGAGGGTGATGAATCACCTCCCCATGTCACATCTGATACTGAAGGAGGAGGCACTGATGCCACTGCCCTTACTCAAATTATGCGCAGAAAGCACAGGCATGTAGCTCCTCTGCCACCATTGGAAGAAGATGAGAATGTAGATGGAGGCACAGTACACAGTGAGCCTGACACAGTGTGCCCTCGTGACTCACAAGACCAACCCCAAAGTCAAAGGAGTACACCGTCAAACAGGTTGCAGACATGTAGGAGCAGCAGTGGGCAAATGGAAGCAGGCTCAGTTTTTGCTGGTCTTGAACAGGATATACTTCACGTGCAGCGCCTGCAACATAAGGCCCTCAGATCAATCAATAGTCAGCTTTTAAGATTAAACAGAAATCAAGAAGGTATGGCTGCATCAATTGATAAACTGTGTCTGACCCTGGAACGCACGGAGAATGCACGCAACAAGGCTGCAAAGCATGCACATATCAGGATGCAAGGCTATACAAAAGCAATCAATCGGCTACGTACTGTCACAAGCAACTTCACCAGGCGCAGCATTAACATGCAGCGTGAAATGAGCGAATGCACCCATAAAATGGCAAACAGCTTGGACAGAGTGACCTCTGCTGTAGAAATTTTGCAAACCTCCAACTCAGGCGCAAGGGCTCTCATTGTCTCAGCTGACAGTGAGGACACCTCCAGTAGGAGCAGTAGGAACCCCACACCAACTATTCACTTGACCCAGCGCAGAAGTGGAAGGCGTGCTGGCACAGCACATGATGAAGAAATCCTACAACCACAGGAACATCCTGCTTCAAGCCGCCAGCGCAAGAAGTGACAGTTTAAAGTACAATTCATTGAGCATTACTGCATTGTGGAACATGGCTCCATGTTACATTTGTGTTTCTTTTCATTAACTTTCTTCTAAAATTTACATTTTGCAAACTGCACTATGGTTTGTGTGTTGTGAATAAAAACAACACTTGCATAAAAAGTAAATCTGTAGTTTTGCTTGTCTTACCTAAAAATAATCTCAGACCGTCTCTGACGGCCAGCCACAGCTCCTACTCCTGCTGCAGCCCTTCTAGGTGGAGGTATGTCATCATCATCAGATGTGTCGGACTCACTCACTTCAATGTCTGTGCCTTTGCGCATGGCCATGTTATGCAGCATTGCACAGCTAGTTACAATTTTACAACAGGTTTCAGCACAGTACTGCAAAGCGCCTCCACTTTTGTGTATGCATCTGAAACGGCTTTTTAAAATGCTAAATGTGCGTTCAATGACCCCACGTGTTGACCGGTGTGCCCTGTTGTACCGTCTTTCTCTTGCAGTTGCAGGGTTCAAGTATGGCGTTAGGATGAAATCACGCACTGAATAGGCACTATCACCTGCATGGATGGAAGAAAAAATTAACTGTATGTTCCATTGTCAAAAAATGGATGGATGGATGGATGAATGTTTGCATGAGTGTGATTTACCTAGCAGGTATCCCTCTCCAAACTGTCCAGCACTCAGACGTCTATGAATTCTGCTATGTCTGAAGATAAAGGAATCATGTGTGCTGCCTGGGTACTTTGACACTATGTCATTGATGATATATTTGGCATTGCACACAATCTGGATGTTGAGAGAGTGGTAGCTTTTCCTATTACGAAATACATATTCTCTGGCTGCTGGTGGAGTCATGGCAATATGAGTTCCATCAATGCATCCAATCGCATGTGGGAAGCGTGCAATTTGATAGAATTCCAAATTGGTTTCCTGTATGGCTTGTTGGGTGTTTGAGAAGTAGATGTGATGTTGAAGCCTGTTCAGCATTGCATCCAGGAACACATGAAAAAAGCATGATAGGGCACTTTGTGACACCCCACCAACCTCTGCAATTACGCTGGATTGTCTATAGTGGGTAGCTGAATTACAGTGCCAAATTAAATGCGTGAAAATAGTGCAATGTTAAAATTAGGTTGTTATTGAGTGGATAGAAAAATATTTTATTAGATTCCCTCAAAACTCCTTGATATGTTAAATCTGTTTGCTTTTTCACATTTTAATATTAGGAGTTTCGAGGGAATCTAATAAAATATTTTTCACGCATTTAATTTGGCACTGTAATTCAGCGACTCACTATAGACAATCCAGCAGTCCTACCAGCACAACTTTGGATTTTTTCTGAAGTTGATCTATCAATACTACACTGATAGACATACTGCACTTTCTCCTGGGTAAGGAGAGCCCAAATGATGTAGGGCGGAACCAGGTGGGAGCTGATGGGCACTTTTTCCAAATATGGGAATTTGCGTGCAGCATGACACATAGTCACATCACTTTGTTTATCACATAACATTTCTTTTTGATGTCTCCATTGTAAGACTCGTAGTTTCTCTCTAGACCCCCGGATACTTTTTCTAGTTGTATGGTGTTAGCAGGGCATGTGTCCGTCGGGTCGTTAAAATAGCCCTAGGACCCCACTCTAACGTTCTTTTTTCTGGGAATAGCTCTCCACCATTAAGGATCTTTAGGGGCACCCCTCAGGGGTGTCTGCTCTCTCCACCTTTATTTGCACTCTATGTTGAGCCCTATTCAAGGTCCCTTATACTTAAGCAACGGATTCAGCCAGTGATATCTAACAGTTTTGAGCTTAATAAGGTGACACTTGAGCCAATTTGATAGAAATCGTAGGAGGTATTTATTCAACAACCTCAGCCATCAAGACAGCAGCAGCAACTGCCAATATCTAGAACCCCCATGCACTAGGTTCCATGTCAGAACACCAGAACTGGAACCTAGATACATTACACATCTCCCTTCCGATATAAACAAACATATTAAAACTTACAAGAAAAGAAAATGGCACACATGAGATATCATTTTACAAAATCCTTCAGATATCCAGGAGCTCTACTAACTCTGAGACTCCTGCGGCTAGTAACATTACTGGCATCAGACATGGATGCACTTACACCAGAGGAATTGAGGTGCCGGGTTTTTAGGAACCCGGTGGTGCCAGGGGATAACACCCAAAGACCTCTGAGTTCTCCCTGTTCCGGACCACAGAAACCAAGAGTCTTCTAGGTGAAGTCAGAGATCGAGTTCTATTGGCTGCAACCAAGTAACAAGCGTCCTAGAATTACAACAGCACGGGTCGTAAGTTCTCAGGAGACTGTTCGTTTTTACAGAACCAGCCTTCTCCTTAAATACAGAAATAACAGCTGCAGGCAAGAATTCCTCAGTTTACAATACGGTCATATACATATTTCCATAATAGAGCAGAAAGCACAGTCATGTCAGCCAACCCATATTTTGGATGTCCAGTTTGTGATGGATTACCCAGCCAGGCCCAGAACTCCCATCAGATATCGATGAAACCCCAATAAAATCGGGCACCTCCTCATCGTAAAACTGGCCATAAACAAGAAACATGGACAGGTGTATGTTTGTAGAAAACATAGTCTGTATATAGTGAATGGTTTATGGCATGTTGTGCATTGATGCTATCTTATTCGGCCACTGGGAGAGGTGCTGCCCAAACAGGTTTGGCTGGAGGCAGGGGAGTCAGTTTGGCCAGGTCATGGGGAAGTCAGCTAAGGTGGACGTGTCCTTTCAGATCAAGCTCAGCCTCAATTAATTGACTATATGAGGGCAAGCCATAAGATGGATGCCGTTCACAAAATGGAGTCCGAGGGTTCAGAACGGAAATCGTGATTTAAGGGAGTTAGCATCGCTCAATCACGACGCAAATGCATAGGGATAATGTCCTAATCATTACCGGTCTGTCAATACCAAATTCGTCATGGTACGATGATATTTTGTGACACGAAGGTTGGGCCTCGGGACCATAATACAGCAGGGTCCAGAATTTCAGAACCACAGACCCTCCTTTTGCCCTCATATTAGGCAATAACTCATGCTAATCTGAGTCCAAATCTGTATTAATGAATTCACGGAGATGCTGCTGTAGCATCATTCTGTTGCTCAATTCGTCCCTTGACACAGGCTTCCTTACACATGAAGTAGCACAGAGGCCACATATTGCAGGAGCGCACTGCACAAACAGGCAGAACATAAACAGAATGACTAAGATCATCCCGATTAAGACCAGAGTTTTCCATCCCCAGGCAGAGATCAGTTCCCAGAACCACCCTAGCAGGGACCAATCCCCTTTCTCCACGTGAAGGGAATCAGAGATTTTGTGCAGTTTGGAGATGGCCTGGTACACTGTCGGGGCATTATCAGGGACGAAAATGCAGCAACTGGATTGGATCACCCTACATACACCACCACGGTCTGCAAGTATGACATCTAGGGCGACCCTGTTCAGAAAAGTCATAAGTCTGTCCGACTGAAGCTCAGCTGTCAAGTTACTAAGGGCACCGGCCGTTTCGGTCACGGCGGATTCGACTACCCTCGTTAACTGGCGTATGTTCCTGCTGTTCACCATTGGCCCCCAAAACGGCAGAAAACCTTTTGCGAAGTCCCCAAACTCTTGACCCGCAGTGCCGTCTTGACTCACGACACCCCTAACTGTCCTTGTCCGATGGTAATCTGCCCCGGCCGTGTAGGTGGGTGGCAGCAGAAACGAGATAAAACATGTGCCCGAGAAGTCAGGGGGCAACCATGTGTATGCTTTGTCATGGCAGATGAAGTATGTACCCTTAGCCGCTAAGAATGGAGGGGAAGTTCGGGAGGCAAACACATACGTTTCCGTGCATACGCTCTTCCCCAACTGTGCTTTGGGATCCCTGCCAATACCTTGCAGACATAAGTGACCTCGGTGGGGTACTATCCAAACCGGGGAGGATTTCTTTGTTTTCTGGCTCTCACTCAAGGAAATCCCATACTTAGTGATGTTCCTTCTACTGTACGGGGTAAACTCATCTTTGGGAATCGTTTGATACGTGTCGATATCCCTGCTCATATTCCTTATTCCTGCCACTAGTGCCTTGTTGCTGGAATTGCTCCCTGTGGGACGCAGGGTATATGGTTCTATGGCAAACAGGAACATTGTCTGGAAAGCCCACAGAGAACCATAGTAACTGAATGGCAGGACGAAGTAAGGGATGCCCTTACCTGTTGTGTGCGGCATAAGTCCACATATCCAACAGTTCGATGTGTTCATTATAGACTGGTGCTGGTGTAGGAGCTGGATGAATGAGTTATTTACAAATTCTAGTCTTCTAGCAGACTCGTGTTCAGGTAGAGGGTGAAAGGAGTGCGGAGAAACAGTAGGAGGAGGTGTGGGCTGAGTGTTATTTACAAAGGTAACTCGAAATGTGAATAAAGTATAGCCAATCAAGAACATCATTATGCTACACACCATTAAAATACATATTATCAAGAATCTTTTTCTGGCCATCACAGTGCGTATTTTCCTTGTAAAGTTCGCGGGTCTAGCAGGTCTCTCTACCCTTGGAAACTCCATCCTCTAGTTGCTGCCCGCGGTGGGAGATTGATTCTGCCAAGGAGTGCTTTCTGTTCAGTCCGGGTTAATTCCCTCAGACCGACCAGAACCGTTGACCTAGACGTCTCCAGCTGCACTCCCCAGACTATCAACCGCGACCCTAGCAGCAGAACCGGATGGCGGTTCGAAAATCAAAAATGAGCAAGTTCCCTGGGCGAGAGAGCTGTAAAATCAAAAATAGTTCTTGGGGGGGGGAAACCTTATAGGCTTGCTTTTTATTAGTTTGTGTTTCTTGATCTTAGATGATACCGTTGTTTCCCCGGTGCGGTGTGGTCTTCAAACAATGTTTCAGGTTCTGTAGTGTCCAACTGCATTGACGGTGGCACAAATCCTTGCAGAATACGATCACTCTCCTTTTCGGTACCAGTTCCTTTCAATCGTGCATCGCTTAAGAGTGCAAAGCGTGGAACGGACTCGGTCTCAGAGTCAGCAATTCCCTCCTGGACCCACCGGTCATATGGAAGGGGCAGCGGGACCCGTTTACAGTGGGAGCCGTGCACCCAATGTTTTTTCCCGTGGACACGTACTGCAGAGCGGGTAGTTAGCAGGACCTGGAAAGGTCCGGTCCAGCGAGGCTCCTCGTTCTTGGTTCGCCTGAAGTTCGGGACTAGGACCCAGGAGCCAGGTTCAATGGCGTGGCCTGGATCGTCAGACGCCGGTGGAGAGGAGCTGTGGACCTGTTGGTGTAAAACATGCAATTTAGTTGTCAATTCGTGCAAATAGTCAAGCAGTACAGGGTGCTCTATTTCGCTTAGTCTCTTGGGCCTTGGCACTCCCCATATGTTTGCTGGGCGCCCGAACACGATTTCGTGGGGGCTAAGTCCCAGTCTAGAGTGGACAGTCATTCTGGTGGACAGGAGTGCTAAAGGCAGGGCGTCAGGCCATTTAAGACCTGTGCTGGCTTGGATCTTGGCTAGTTTCAACTTTAACGTGCCGTTGTAGCACTCCACTAAACCCGCTGATTGGGGGTGGTTCGCAGCATGGAACTTCTGGTGTATGCCTAGACATTTGCACACTCTCTTCATCACTCGTCCCACGAATTCACTTCCATTATCACTCCAGACCATTCTAGGCATACCGAATCTAGGGAAGAATTCTTTGACAAGGGCTTTGGCAGTTGACAAGGCAGTGTTGTCTTTAAGGGAATACGCTTCCACCCACCTGGAGAAGGCGCAGACAACAACAAGCACGTATTTTAGATTGTTGCACCTCTCCATGTGGATGAAATCGAGCTGCAAAACCTCGAACGGGTACGTTGGAGGCGCAAAATGACCAGCTGGAGTTGGGGTTCCCCTACCGGGATTGTACTTCAAACACACCATACAGTTCCTGACCAAATTCTCTGCGCATTTCGGGATACCATTATTCTGCCATACTGGGGCCAACAACTTGCAGATTCCTTTCGCACTAATGTGGGCCATTCCATGGGCCATTGTCACCACTGCAAGCACATATGCATCGGGTAACAGCCATCGTTGATGCTCTGACAATTCGACCCAACAGCCATTCGCATCCAATCTACCCTTGCTTTCTCTCCATTCATTCACCTCTTTTTCAGAGGCATCAGATTGGATAGACTTCACACTTTCAATAGTGTCCTCACACATACCCACATCGGCAATCCATCTCGCAGGACCTACAACATACATTCGACTCATTGTGTTCCTTGCAGTCTCTTTCGCAACTTCATCTGCAAATGCATTCCCACGACCAACGTCATCTTGAATCTTTCTGTGTGCACTGTATTTTACAATCGCAACTTGTAGTGGCAAGGTCATTGACTCGAGAAGCTCGTTGACTAGTTGACCATGTTGGATTCTTGCACCATGTGACGTCAGGAACCCACGCTCACGCCACAATCTTCCAAAACTATGGGCCACGCCAAAGGCGTATTGGCTATCGGTATATACGTTCACTCGCTTTCCTTTTGCCAATACACACGCTCTTGTAAGTGCGACCAACTCGGCTGCTTGCGCGGAATTGTGGGGAATGCACGCGGCCTCTACAATCGTATGCAATGTTGTTACGGCATATGCTGCAGTCGTATCACCATTTGGCAACTTGAAGCATGAACCATCAACCCATAAATTATCATTACATTCAGGAAGGGGAGTGTCCTGCAAGTTTACTCTCCCTTTTGTCTCTTCTTCTGTCCTAAAGCAGCAATCATGTCTTTCAACCTCATCTGTCTCTGCCGGAATGGGCAATAACGTAGCAGGGTTGAGTGTATCACACCTCTTTATGTGTATGTGACTCGCTAATAGTGTCAGCTCATAACTGGACAGTCGAGCACTAGTTAAGTGCTGTGTCTTTGTTCTGTTTAGTAAAATGTCTACTGCATGTGGGACCATAACGATCAGAGTATTATTCATGACTAACCCAGCAGACTGTTGAATACAGACAGCTGCTGCAGCAGTGGCCCTCAAGCAACTTGGTAATGCCTCAGCTACAGGATCTAGAGTCGCTGAGAAATACGCGCATGGGCGCTGTTTGCCCCCAAAGTATTGTGTCAGGACTGATAATGCGCAACCTTCCTTCTCATGGACATATAATGTAAAAGGCTTACTGTAGTCGGGGTTGCCCAACACAGGAGCCGAACACAATGCATCACGCAACTCGTAGAAACTTGTCTGACAATCTTCAGACCAAGGCATAGGATCGGGTGTGTCTTTACAGATTAGTGCCAGCAAAGGTTTAGCCAATAGTGAAAAATTCAGTATCCATTGTCTACAGTACGATGTAATGCCCAAGAAAGCACGCACTTCTCTTTGTGTCCTTGGGACACTCAATCTTGCAATTGCCTGTATTCTTTCTGGGGTCAGTCTCCTTCCCTCCTTCGATAAGATGTGACCTAAATAGGTCACTTCTTGTCGACAAAATTGCAGTTTTGAAAGAGAGACTTTGTGCTTCATGTCACATAAATAACGCAACAACGACAATGTGGCTTGCTTGCAAATCTCTTCAGTATCTGCAGCGATCAGCAGATCGTCTACATACTGAATCAGAGTCGAACCATCAGGTAGAACAATCGCGTCAAGTTGTGTTTTCAGAGCCTGACTGAATATCGATGGACTTTCACAATAGCCCTGAGGAGCGCGTTTGAAGCGGAAGCTTAGTCCTCCTAAATTGAAGCCAAAAATATCTCTGCTCTCCTCAGCAATCGGGATGCTGAAGAAGGCGTTCTTCAGGTCAATCACCTAGAACCAAGTGGCTGAAGCTGGGACCATAGTCAATAGGGCAGTAATGTCAGGGACAACTGGAAACTGTGGTACAACAATCTTATTCACTTCTCTGAGATCAATCACAAATCTGTACACAGGGGGCTGTGAAGGATCAGTACGCTTTAAGACTGGCAAAACAGGACTTTTACAAATGTTGCCTGTTGTCTCTTCAATGACGTCTTTCTCGATCAGATCGTAAATAATCGTTAACAACGCCTTTTCACATTCGCTAGAGATCTTGTATTGGGGAATACGTGGCAACCTAATATTGGCTTGTAAAGTTATGACATATGGCGCTATCTCCAAAAGACCCACATCGTTAGAACCAGTAGCCCAAAGTACATCTGGAAGAGATGACAATTCTGTTGGGATATTTTCCTTTGACAGATACATCGGGGAAACCACTTTCTTACCAAGGGTAAGTTGTACTCCCGAAGGAGAACAGTACAAAGTAGCATATAATCTCTTCAATAAATCCAAACCTAACAAATTTTCGCCACAACCTGTTGTAAGAATGAGGGGTGCTTCTAATTCACATGGGCCAACAGAAAGGGGCATAGGACTAGAGATCGGGTTTCTAACCGGGGCGCCAGAAAAACCTACTGAAACATTCATTTCGCCAGACAAAGGTGCGCCAGGAAGTTTTGAGTGCACAATCGAACTTTTTGTAGCACCAGTATCCAGCAGAAAAGGTTCTGACACTCCTGATGTAATCACCTCAACATAAGGTCCATTCTGATCTACTGGAACTGAAACAACTCCCTCTCTTTGTCCATGGCTGTCCTAGCAATTATTACCCTCATTCTCGTTCTCTGCATAGTAGTCATCAGCATAGTACTGAGCTGACCTAGAAGACGCATTATTCTGTTGGTCAAAGCTGTTCATGGAATTCTGAGACGGAAAAGAAGTAGTATTCTGGGGGAAATTTCCACGGCCGCTACCCCTAGGAGCCTGTTGAACGCCTCTACCCCTTGCACCGGAAACACCATTTAGACGTCGCGCCAGAGCTGGACAATTATTCTTGAAATGGCCCTCTTCTTTGCAATAGGCACACTGATTCGGACCATACGGTTAACGCTGATGAGAAAACTCGTTTCCTTGCGGGTTTCTCGAATACTGCTGTGGTTGCTGATAATTGGGCTGACCAGGAGTGCGAGGCGGATAGGCTTGCTGGAGAAGAACTTTAGTTTTTAAATCTTTAGTCTTTTTTGTCTACCTTATCTAGCTCGTCTTTGCGCCTATTTTCGTAGTACTGGGCTGTGGCTAAAATCTGCGCTGACGTGGAAACAGCTCAAGCACTCTCTGAATCTTTCAATTTATTACATAGTTCAGGAAGTAGATTATATACGAATTTGTCTACAAACAATCTTTGGCCACTCTCGGTAGCCATATCCTGACCACTGTGGTCGACAAAAGTCTCTTCAAACCTTGTGAAAAAGTCAGACACATTCTCATCTTTCTTCTGCTTACACGCAGACAACTTGTCCCAATTTACGCGCAATTCAGGCATTAGAGTCTTCATGTACGTGATAATTCTACCAGAAAGTTCAGCTACTAAAGGTTCAGGTTTGGAACCACCAACTTGTCTAGCATCTGCAGCAGTAATATTAGCCCACGTGTCACCTAGTTCTTGATCATGATCTGCATGACGAATCTTACTCCACAAGGGCTGTGGAACAACATTCCCAAACAACATGTCTACATCCGCTAAATTCATTATACATGAGCTGGCAGTCTGTGATAACTCCTTATAATACCCTGCAGGATTTTTACGAGGATCAGGTAATGTCTGCTTGAGTGCTAAAACTTCAGATCTTTTCCAGGGGACATTTACCCATACACGCTGGAAATGCGGCAGAACGGGTGGATTTGCATTCGCATCACCTTCCCTCCAAACCAGAGGAACCTCTCTCATGGGGTACTGTCGTGCCTTTTTCCTACAAGACATGTCATCCTCATATAGTGATCTAGACACATTTCCTTTACTCCTATAAGATAACAACAAGTCTATTGCTTTTTCAACGTCGGCACCTACAATCATGCCTTCATAGAATTTGAATCGCATACGGAATAATTCCTTCATTTTGCGTTTCGGGTCGTTTGTCTCCAAATCTTCACAAAGGTATACACACATCTCTTCGAATACATATCTCTGAGTGGGTGCATCCCATTGTCGGAAAACTTCCATAACAGACTGAACATCGTATCTAACAGTGTCAGTAACCCATTTGCGTGCTAACTCATTCAGCACTTCTCTTTCCTCATAATCAGGCAGTTGACTACGCAACTGTCTATGTCCTGTTTTAGGGGTCATTTTAGGCGACCCAAAGAAAGGTGAGAACAGACCAGTGACAGTACTTGCCACTCTCTGTCGAACAGAAGGAGAAGCTTGCGGAGAGGCAGATGTGCCAGAGAAGACAGGCTGATGCAAAGAGGAAGTCGAGGCAACAGTAGAAGAAGTCGAGGCAGTGGCAGAAGTAGTATCATGAAAAACAGTTGGAGCAGTGGGCAGAGTTGTAGGAACAGTAGAGGTAGTATGTAGCAAAGGCAGCGGCCCTTGAGAAGGCTGCGCCGGAGAAGTAGGAACCAGCTGAAGAGGAGCTGGTGTTTGTGCAAGAGCTGCATTTCGTGCGCCGGGGCGTGGTATAACAAAACGCTTCGGGGGTCCAGTAATACTCGATGTGTATGGGGGTGGTGAATTCAATAAATGGGACATTAATGGATCTTTCTCCGTTGTTCCCTTTGAACCTTGTCCTTCATGCGGCAACATTGGGTAGCATTTATCTACCGCAAATTTCTTGCTTCTGAGCATTTGTTCGCTTTCCTGCTCTTCCTCATTATCCCTGTGTGCAATGGCAGCTTGTACCAGTGACATACCTCTTTTATTTTTCTTTGCTAATTTCATTTCTTTCTGTTTGGCTTCTTTCCGCCATAAGTGAAAAGAGTCAAACATCGCCGGCCGGGCTTTCTTCTTGAAGAGTTTGACCTCGAGGTTATCTAAAATTTCTGCGTCAAAGCTACCATATTGGGGCCATTTTAAAACACCATCTTTTCTGGTGTATTTTATCCATACCTCATTATATGTGATAGGGCCTACTCCGTGCTTTATATAAAGTTCGTATGTTGGAGTTCCAATCGGAGGAACCGGACACGAATCCTCTAATCGGGAGTCCTTACTACAACCAAGACAAAACAAGTTTCCAAGTCTGCTAAGACCAGGCATCTTTGCTCACTAGTCTAGCTTCAAACTTCAAGGGATTATCAATTTACGATATTCTCGTGAATACACAAATCCCTCGGTTTTGGCGCTTGCAAGTTCCAAACAAGGTGTATCTCAAAGATACCAAAACTAAGAACAAAACTAGGGACTGGGAGACGCTCCACTTATACTTAACTGAAGTATTGAAGATTGATGACGTCACCAGAAGACTCGTCTATAGTTTCGCTCTACCAAGGATCACTGGGTCCAAAACAGGGCGATAGTCAGGGCAGCAGTCCTTCGTAGCCGTCGGGTCGCGGGGAACCTCGCAGCAAAGACCTTCGGAACCACGTCGACATACAGCGGTCGCTGAAGTGGCTGGCCGTCCTCTGGAATTTTCACACAAAGCTCCTCACGAACATCTGGCTTGGACCGTCACCGCTTGATACCGCCCCACGTTGGGCGCCAACTGAGGTGACGGGTTTTTAGGAACCCGGTGGTGCCAGGGGATAACACCCAAAGACCTCTGAGTTCTCCCTGTTCCGGACCACAGAAACCAAGAGTCTTCTAGGTGAAGTCAGAGATCGAGTTTTATTGGCTGCAACCAAGTAACAAGCGTCCTAGAATTACAACAGCACGGGTCGTAAGTTCTCAGGAGACTGTTCGTTTTTACAGAACCAGCCTTCTCCTTATATACAGAAATAACAGCTGCAGGCAAGAATTCTTCAGTTTACAATACGGTCATATACATATTTCCATAATAGAGCAGAAAGCACAGTCATGTCGGCCAACCCATATTTTGGATGTCCAGTTTGTGATGGCTTACCCAGCCAGGCCCAGAACTCCCATCAGATATCGATGAAACCCCAATAAAATCGGGCACCTCCTCATCGTAAAACTGGCCATAAACAAGAAACATGGACAGGTGTATGTTTGTAGAAAACATAGTCTGTATGTAGTGAATGGTTTATGGCATGTTGTGCATTGATGCTATCTTATTCGGCCACTGGGAGAGGTGCTGCCCAAACAGGTTTGGCTGGAGGCAGGGGAGTCAGTTTGGCCAGGTCATGGGGAAGTCAGCTAAGGTGGACGTGTCCTTTCAGATCAAGCTCGGCCTCAATCAATTGACTATATGAGGGCAAGCCATAAGATGGATGCCGTTCACAAAATGGAGTCCGAGGGTTTAGAACGGAAATCGTGATTTAAGGGAGTTAGCATCGCTCAATCACGACGCAAATGCATAGGGATAATGTCCTAATCATTACCGGTCTGTCGATACCAAATTCGTCATGGTACGATGATATTTTGTGACGCGAAGGTTGGGCCTCGGGACCATATTACAGCAGGGTCCAGAATTTCAGAACCACAGAATCAAGATCTTCTCCAGTAACCTTTGTATGCGCACGTGCCACACGATTAAGATTCCAAATACGTCCATCATCCGTTTTTACAGCATTTTTAAAAAGTTTAATACCAGTTTTAGCACAAGTAAACTTTGACCATTTTTGGCACCCCACATGACCTCTAATCTTAACCAAGTCTCCTATTTTGAAATTCGAAACTTTTGAAGATTTCCGCCAGTCATAATAAACTTTTCTCTTTTCTTGTAAAAGTAATTCTCTATCTCTCCACTGTCCAATCTTATTATCTTTAAATCCCTTATCCAAAGTCATCCAACCCGTACACAAACAGGTATTAGAAGGCCTCCCTCTAAACAATTCAAAAGGAGATCTACCTGTTGTAGAATGAGGTGTAAATTGGTATGCAGAGATTCTATTCTGTAGCTCCACCCTCCAATCAAGAAAATTAACCCTTGCCAACTGAATACACTCTTTCAGCGTTTTGTTGAACTTCTCCAAAGTTCCATTTGATACCGGATGATATAAAGAAATCTTTTTGTGGATAACACCACTGGCAGACAGATATTTTTCCATGTCACCTGAACAAAGTTGAGGACCATTATCCGAAAGTAAGGATTTTGGAAAACTCTCCCTTTTAAAAACTGATTCTACAAATGTTATCACGCTCAGAGATGTTACTTCATGTACTGAGCTAACTTCAACCCAACGAGAATACAAATCCATTAAAACAATCAAGGAAGGAGTTTGCTGTTCACCATGTAGGGGACCCACTATGTCGATTGCTACTTCATCCCACTGACACAACGGCAACTTTCTACAAACCATAGTGGAACATCTCGGCTTAAGAACTTTATCGTTCAACTGACATGGCACACAATCACGAACAACACGCTCAACCATTAAATCTAGACCTGCCACCAAAAACCCTGTCTGATGCTTTCCTTTGTTTGTTTTAATAGCCCAAAAAATGGCAAGCGCCTCCTTCTCAATAACCGAATTATTAAGCTTGGCACCCTTCAAACACCTGGAAGCACAAGCTATTAGGTCCTCACTACCTTTCCTCACCTGAAACAGCAACTCCCCCAGTCCTTTACTACTGGCATCTGTGACAATAAACGTAGGATCTCCAGGTCTAAAAGCCTGAAGATTTGGTTAATTTTTAAGTTCTTTTTTAATCTGTATAAACTCCTTGTTGCATTTATCCGTCCACAAAAACTCATTTTTCCGACACGTCACACTCCTGAGTTTTTCAGTTTTATCTGCAAAATCTTTTATGAATTTATTGTAAAATGTAGCCATCCCCAAGAATGACGAAAGTTCATCTTTAGAACATGGCTCCTTCAGCTCTTCTATGGTTCTGACCAGATCTTCCTTAGGTCTCACACCCAAACCTGAGATATGATCGCCCAAATAGTCCAATTCTGTTACACCAAATTTACATTTGTCACGTCTGAGAGATAACCCCGCCTTTGACATTTTACTCAACACACATCTCCGTCTTAAATCATGTTCTTCTTTATGTTTTCCGCAAACTAACACATTGTCTTGGTAACATCTCACACCAGCCACCCCCTTAAACAAATCATTCATAATTCTCTGAAACACAGAGGCGCGGGGATTAGGCCAAACGGCATCCTTAAAAATTTGAACGAGCCGAAAGGAGTTATAAAAGCTGTTAACTCTTGTTACTCTTTGCTGAGTGGAACTTGATGATAGGCCGAAGCCATATCCAATGTTATGAAAAAGCAGACTCCATCCAATGTTGAAACTAACTCTTCAATATTGAGTAGCGGAAACTTATCTACCACCACCTCCTTGTTTAAAGCACGAAGGTCCACACACAGACGACTTTCGTTATTGGACTTACGAGCAACAACAATGGTGCCCAACCATTCTGTTGCTTCGACAGGTACTATCACCCCTGCCTTTAACAACTTCTCAATTTCCTTCTTAACAGCATCTTGCATGCAAATTGGAATCCGCCTCACTTTCGCAGCAACCGGAGTTGCACCACACTTTAACTTGATCTGGTGTTTGTACACTTTTAAACAACCAAGTTTTTCGTTCAATAAATCTTTAAAATTTTCAACCAGATTTTCCTCTTCACCCTCTACAGATTGAACTTGAACAGAAGGTTTTGCTTTCGGATTCAGTATCACCCCCAAACCAGCTTAATGCGACAGCTTAACAAGCTACCACCTTTTTCACCCACATACATTTTTGCCACCACAAACCTCCCATTATATTCTATGCATTCACTAAAACATCCCAACATCTTGATAGGCGTTCCCCCATGACCCGTTGGTCTCACATCAGATTTTCTTAAAACAACGTTCTTTGAGAAAAATTTCAAATAATCTTATTTTCAAACAAAAGTCAAGTGGGAGCACAAATCGAATTTCATTTTTATCCTTACACCACCCACCTTAACCCACTCAGATGGATGTTCTACACTACAGTCATTTATTTGAAAAGTAACCTCTTTAGTTTCAAGCTTAACATCTTTTCTGTTTTTTAAATGGCAATTCTTCCCATAATGACCTCTTTTGCCACAAACATTGCAAATTACTTTCAAGGCCGGACACTCTTTTGCATTAGCCATATGTCCGAACCTGCCACACCTAAAGCAATTGCCCTGGAAAACACCAACACATTTCTTTTCCACCTGCAATTTACTAGCTAAGTTATCACCCATACTACCGTTAACATCTCCTGAATCTTTTCTCTTATCGTCATCAGCAATCTTCACCTCTTGACACTGTACTTCTTCCACCTTTTCACAAATAGCACTTGACTTCCCAGCTCTACTCAATTCCGCCACACACTTGACCATATGTTCAACCAGCTTGGCTATTTCCATACCTTCATCCAATGGTGGCTCATCTTTCAGCCAAAGTTCTTCCCTTATTTTATCATTCGAACACCTCAGTACAAACTGATCACGTATCCTTTCCTCATCTAATTCACCAATCTTACAACTTGAGGCCAACTTACGTAAAGCAGTGACAAACTGCTTAACTGTTTTGTCTTTACCTTGTTCCCGTAAACCAAAGTAATAACTCTCCATTATCGTACTTACTTTCGGTAAATAATGTAAGTCAAGTTGTCTTATACAAATCTCATATTCATTTAGCCCTCTCTGATCTGCCTGACTTTACTGAGGTAAGTTCTCCAAAACGTCCTGTTCTTCACCCCCCAAACAATGCATCAATAATGCATGTTTTCTTTCTGCACTCAAATTCGTACCACAGACCCTTGCATAATTTTCAAAGATCTTTCTTCATTTCTTCCATCTAACTGGTGGATCACCTGGATCAGATAGAAAGAACGGAGGCGAATTGACATTCTGCATTTTCTTACACAAACTAGATTTTCCCTTCAAACCTTAAAATACTACAGATAACAACAATTTGAATTATAATTGAATTAACTTTGAGGTGTGCCCGTCACCGTTTTCACAAGCACATTGCCATTAGAACCTATCCTACTTTAAAATGAGTTGTACTTGTCAAATCCACAACATACTAATGAGCATTCAACATCTGCTAAATTTAGATTAACTTGAGGTGTGCCTGTCACCGTGAGCACAAGCACTTTCCAAGCTTTACCAATTCTGTTTTTATGATGAGGTGTGTTTGCCACCGTTAAGCAAACACACAAAGTACTCCTGTATCTTTCCTTTTTTTTTATAACACCAAACTGTCAGACAAAAGGTCTTCCTGTAAATTTTCCAAACCTTCCTTTGCAGCAAAGCGTCCTCTTTCACACCAACGCTACTTCTTGTATCACTCTTCTATTCCGAGCTTCAGTTTCGCTTCACAGTTCTTCCAAGCGATCGCATCGAAACTGCTTAAAAAGTAGAGGAAATACAATCAAGTACACTCTCCTTCCAGATATGCTTAAAAAAAACTTCATGGCCACCATGAGTCCTGTTTCTACAGGAAGTTGGGCTTGATCTCACCCACACGCCACTGCTGCAGAAACCAAATCGAGGCTTGTAACGCGATTGCCACACGCTTCAGACTCAAATCTTCAACAAGGCCTGGAACGCAATGGTGGCACGCACGCAGTCCTGACGTTACGCTGAAGTGAGCATCATGCGCCAGACGATGAAGCGCAGACGCTTCCCTACCGATCCCGCGTGGAAAGCAAATGGGGCCTCGCACACACCAAATAAACAATCCACCTACCGGCAGTTTTGGCAGATACCACAACCTACCACCGCTAAGGTAACATAACTTCACAGCAGATCACTTCTTCTATCTGCGTATCCAACCTTGCGTGTGTCCCAGATTCATAGTCAACAGTTCCTTCGATGTTGAGGTTGTTTTTAGCCTTCTTATTCCTCCAAAATCACATTCTTGATCCGCTCACGATCGTCGCCAGTGTAATAAGGTGACACTGGAGCCAATCTGATAGAAATCGTAGGAGGTATTTATTCAACAACCTCAGCCATCAAGAAAGCAGCAGCAGCTGCCAATATATAGAACCCCCATGTACTAGGTTCCATGTCAGAACACCAGAACTGGAACCTAGATACAACACAGATATCTAACAGTTTTGAGCTTAAAATCACAGCCTATGCTGATGACGTGGCAATTATGACTGCAGACCCACTCTCTACCATCAACCTATTGGCTAATGAGGCTAAAGGTTTTGGAACTCTTTCCAGGTATAAATTACATTTAACAAAAATGCATGTCCTACTTAATTTTCATTCAAATAATCCAATAGCAGTATCAACTGCTACTTATCTGGGAGATAGGCTTGGCAGCAGAGTAAACCATATTTTTAAATTGATTTATGAACCTCTTTTGCAATCGGTCACAGCTAGAATGCGCTTATGGATTTGACTTCCAATTAGTATACTAGGTCGCTGCAACATCATAAAAATTAATGTTTTACCAAAGTTCATATACCTTTTCCAAGCAATAGCACTTCAGGTCCCAGACTAATTTTTTTAACACCTAGAGGGTGCTATTGTAAGCTTCATATGGGGCTATAAGAGGGCCAGATGAGCTATTGGCTTTTTGAAACTCCCATAAAACCGGGGGGAGGGGAGCTTTCAACTACCTGACTTTCAGCTCTACGTTTGGGTAGCCTTTGAAGGCGGCATCAGGCATATGCTCACAGGTCACGACTTAGACCAGTCTATACTGGGCTATCAACTAGCATTGGGGTCAGAAGCTAGGTTTCTTTTCCATAGACTCTCAGATCTTAACTACTTGAAACTGGTCCAGTGTAAAATTACAGAAGACATCATAAGTATCACATACATGCACCCCACCCTGGGAGAATCCCAAATTTCCCTCTATTTTGCACAATCCAGTGGGCAAGGCCTAGGTAATCTTAGGGGTGAAGACAGCTGGGCAGCTGTTTGACTGTAATGGGTTTGTTCATTTTCTTCTCTCAAGACTTCTTTTGACCTTCCCCAACAGTTCTTTTTGGAGTATTTACAGCTACTTAATTTCTTTCTGAGTGGGTGTAAAGACTGAATAATGTTGGAAGACTTTGACATCCTGTTTTATCTACACAGGGCACCTGGCAAGGCTTCAATCAGAGCACTTTGTCAGATCTTTAGCACTTACAGTACCAATGATTGCTCGCTGTTGGCCTCTAAATAGAATAGGGCACTTAACTCGGATATATTTCCTGAAGAGATCACTGGCGCCTTCGAAAATATCAACTGCTCTGTACATTCTGTCAGCTTAAAGTTTCAGCAGTTTAAGACTATTTGCATGCTTAATTACACCCCTAAAAGGAGCTCTAAATGGGCCACAGACTGTGCTTCTGACAGATTCACTGCCCTAAGTGCGGATTGCCCGTGGCAGATATTGTTTATATGTTTGCTAGCTGGCTGGCGCAGCAGGACTCTTCGTCGGGGTGGTTCAGCAATCCATATCCCTCCTTGGACACAGTTTTCAGCAAACCACTATCGATTATAACCCCAGGCAAACCCCATTGATGTCAATCATAATTATTAAAGGTCTGCTGTGTATAGCTAGATCTTGGATAAGCTCCCTTCCTCCTAAGATACCAGAGTGGTGGACATTCTTCTGTCAGATATACAAATTTGAATTAGTGATCTCTAAGGCTAGATGCCCCAATGTCTTATAATGCTTTTGACGCATCTGGGCCGGTTTCCGCTAGAACTGAGTTGTGTTGTTCTGTAATTGTTATATTTTGTCCTTATCTTCATTGTTTTTTCTTTATTCTCCAGCTATTTTTTTATTCATTGTTTACTTTCTATCATTGCCTATTCTGGTTGCTTCTATGGTTTTTTATCATCCTTGTCTTACGGTTATACATTTGTAATGAAGTCTTGTAATCATGACTGACTCTAAATAACAAGCAGTTACAATGCAATGGTCTCGTCTTTGTTAAAGTTAGAGCTATTGACATTATTTTTGTTTTTAAAACATATAAATAAATGGCATTGTCATTTACAATGCCAATATCTTAATCTCTCGCAAATGCGAGACCTATTGCATTTGCACCTACACACAGAGCCACACACGCAGCCACACACACACACACACACACACTCAGCCACACACACACCCAGTCAAACACACAGACAGAGCCACACACACAGACAGAGCCACCCACACAGACAAAGCCACACACACAGACAGAGCCACACACACCCAAACAGAGCCACAAACACATAAACAGAGCCCCCTACACACACACACACACACAGCGCCACATACACACAGAGCGCCACACACACACACACACAGCGCCACACACACACACAGAGCGCCACACACATAGAGTGCCAACACACACAGACAGAGCGCCACACACAAACACAGAGCACCACACACACAGAGCGCCACACACACACAGAGTGCCACACACACAAAGAGCACCACACACAGAGCACCACACACACACAGAGCGCCACACACTCTTGAGAGCTACAACAACCTTTCTGCTTTAACTCTGTTAATATGCATTATGTTTTTGTGCAACACTAATCACTCCTACTTTATGGAATCTGTAATGAATATGCACTTTGTAAATATGTAACTTTCAATATGAGTAACCATAGTAGCTATACGTACTGTCACTTACTGCCCTGTTACAGTAAATTTTTTATGTAATATTCGTCGCTCTGTTGTAAAGCGCTTTGATACCTCTGGTGCAGAGGCTATATAAAAATGCATAAAATAAATAACAAGCAGGGAATCTGGTGAGGAACTGAAAAAACGCCAAAAAGACACAATTACCAAAATCATACAATGTGTCAGGATGTCCAGGGGAGCATACGTCATCGAGACACAGACATAAGCCATGCATCAGTTCCTGGGACCCTTCTAAAGTTTGCCCATCACTTGGGTGCGCCAACCAGGCCCAGACGAACCCTGTTCCGTGTGTGCTGCCTTGTGAAGCCACTAGCTACTAACCGGAAGTGGGCACAAGCAGAGCTGTAGTGCATGCACCCCCACCCCTCCCCTCTTAATCCAGTGCAGCTCACAAATGCACACCTAAAGGGGGTACAGCCAGAAAGCTAGACCCCCCTGGTAATTTCAGGGCAACCATTCAAGCACACAAAAGCAACACCTTTTCCAGAATCTAGAGTAGACCCTCTCTGGGGGTAAGGAGGGGGGCAGCACACAACCCTCTGGCCGAGGAGGCTTGCATTTGAAAGGATGTGACAGTGCTTCAGGGCTGCACCCCGCTGTGCCTTTGATTTCTTTCGCTTTGAACCTGCAGTCTGGGAATCGGGGGAGGAGGGGTGGGAGGAGAGGTGATGCAAGAGAGGGTGGGAGGGAGTCGACAGGTATCTGAACAACTGATTAATTGGCACACTAGCAAAACAATTTAAATGAATATGTATTTAAGATCACACGTCTGTCTTTGCCAAGCATATTATTACAGATGGTGCGAGTATCCCACATGTTTACGGTTATGTTACAAAACTATGCTAACCACCACAATCACTGCTATGTGCAGCTTTTCTGCTTGAAATACGACTACATTACATACATAAATAAATTATACATGTGACTTTAGAGATGATAAAAAAAGGCAGGAAGTAACTGGAGGGGGTGTAGAGGGAGAAATTTCACTTTGGGCTGCGGGAAGGCAGGGAAGCTGTGGCATGAAATGTATTCCCCAGTTAAGTGGAGAAAGGAAACTGACAACATGACTTCATCCCTGAAGAGATATTATCAATGTTTTTGTAAAACACTTACAACGAATCTGATTGGCCGCTTAGAATTTGTGGGAACCATTGGTCCATTTAGGGATGTGGGCTATTTGTAGACGGGAGACTATCTGTCAGTTGACATCAAACATAATTGTGTTTCGTATAATTTTGGGATGAGTCAGAAGCTCCATATGTCATGGGACCACATGGAGCTCCCACTCACTGGGGCTTCGCAAATGAGGGGAAAGCAATGGGGCCGCGCTCTGCCAAGCGGGGCTGCCCTGAAGAGAGGCACCGGAGTGGTGCTTCCCTGCAACCCCCTCCCAGCCGGCTTCACTTACCGGCTCAGGAGGGGAGTCTCTCTCTGTTGCGCGGCCGGTCTCCCTTCCTCGCTGGTCGGCTCCCTCTTCAGAAGTGGCGGGGGCAGGCACCGGCAGTGTGCCTCGCGGCCCCTCTGCAGCAATAGGTGGTGGGGCTCTCTTCTTCCGTGGCTCCCTCCAGTGCATGGGAGCCCCCGAAACACTTGCGCTGCTTCCCTGCCTTCATTGCGTACACATTATCACGAGACGTATCTAGCTATATAGTAGCGTTAGGTTATACTTTATGGTCACCAAGTCTATGGTATTTTCCTATCCATTTTTTACTCATTGTCGCATACTTCACTCGTTAATGGGCCATTATTTTTTAGCACCTTTTCAGTTTTATCATTGATGACATCGTTGCACCAACGTTGTAGGAATATGTCATGAATCCTGTTTCATTTGCGCGTAGACCAGTCACAGATTCTTTTTCTATTGTTAATATGGGTAAGGCACAGATTATTGAATGCTAAGGTCCTGTATGTAGCTCTTATTTCACAGACCCCTGATGAAGGGTCATTCTGCAAGACCCGAAATGCATTGGGAAAGTTGAATCACAGTGTCATAAGATAAAAATATTGAAGTTAAAGAAAAAATATATGCAAGATTGCCTTGTGGAAATTAAAGAAGACAATTGTATGGATTACCAGATTACGTGTGATCTATGAAATTATTTGAATGAAGAGCAGAAACTTTGTGTTTCAAGTTGAACAAGCGCATTCTTCAGTGATTTACAAATCACAACAGAATTGATGTTTTGAGGGCACTGCTTGACACAGTGCAGCAAGAATTGCGCCAATAATAAACAGTTGGAACATTGGAACAAACGAGTGCACAGAGATAACATACTTTATTAAACATAAAATCTCACCAGCGAGACTGCGCAAGTGCAGCCTACGCAGGCCGAGACCTAAAAACTATTAAAAAAAAAGAGAGAGAGTACAAGCATTTTATTGGAGAAATTGGGTATCCGTTTCACCCAATTAGGAGCTACAAGCATTATGTGCATAGTTTATTCCCAGTAAATAATACTCTTTATCCACTCCAGAGCAATAAAGAGGGCAACTATTCCTCCCCCAGAAATACATTTAGTGATGATGCTGTACCTATAAAGAACAAAGTACTGATTCCAGCGTGTTTCTCACTTTACAATGCTTGTAGCAGAAAAGCTTTGCACCCACAAACTTGGTACTCAATTTTAAATACAGATTAATAAGAAGCTTTGACACTTTACTTACTTTAAGATGTAGAGCATACCTTTAAGTCTTCTTAATCTCTGATCTAACTGGCCAGCTCTAAGAACATCACAGTGATATCACATTTAAAAGACACCCCATAGAACACTCTTCCTCCCCCGTGATTTACGTTTATTTTTTTTGCTGAAGAGTTATGTCTGGTTGTTTAACTTCCCAGAAAAATGCAGCATTACAAATTGGACAAAATGATACAACTGCAAATTACGCATACAAACTGCTTTTCAATGCACTACTCCATGCAGTTCAAATCTTCCGGCTGCTAAGAAATTTGTATGATCTAAAAAAGTCAAGCTAGGAGGACCAAATTCACTATTATCACCTTCACAGTATCTCTCCTGGATACTTGAACAACTGATGGAGATGTCTTGAGAGCAGGCATCACAGCTACCAGAGTGAGGACAGTGGCGCAATACAGGACCCCACAGCCCCCGTGGTGCAGGGTTCTGCCCACTCTGTGTGTGAGGCAATTCACTGGCTGTGGATTCTCTAATGACTTCGATTCTCCTGCACAAATCATGAAAATCTGTCAAAATGTGAAGTCATTCAGTCTGATTGCACATATTGATTGGAATAGGAGGAACAAGGCTATTCAAAGGAAGCCGCGGCCTGTTCAGGTAAGAGAGGTGGGGCGGGATTCGACAGACAACCATGAGGGAAAATGAAATAAATAATAAATGTTCTCGCGTCGTCGTTCGAAATCCCCCTCCACCCAGCCCACTGCCCCATCGCTCTTACCTGCATGGGCTACGGCTGGTCAAAGGCCCCCTCTCTTAAGTTAGCATTAAATATTTGCTTGCAATATATAACTGCAATCAAGAAGGAGGAGTTTGGGTTGGTCAGACAGCAAGTAACCAGTATCAGAAGAAATGTAAAAAATTGGCTCATGGATACATAAAATGCTAACGCCTCTTGGTTGATGGCTGGGGCAACCCCTCCTCTACCTAATTCTGTTTTTGAAAGTTTTTAAAACTTTTAGTATAAGTCCAGTTATCAGAAATCTTCCCAACCCCTAACCCATGATTTCCCTCAAGAATCATTTAAATGTGCTAGATATGAAGTTAGTTAAAGAAATATTCTGTATTTCTTGTCCCACTCAGTAATAGTGGGTCTAGGTATACTCTGGCAAAGAAGCTTCGACATTTGAGGACAGGTATCAAGAGCAACATTGGCAGGATGCATGAGAAATTTCAGATGGAACCCTGAGGCATGGTGGCATATTAGGTAGACACAGGAGGAATTCTTAAGCACCTCATTTGGAACAAAGGGGTCAGAAGATTCAGCAGGTAGCAGCTTTGGCCATTATATCAAAGCTTCAGGGTTCACAATCAAAAGGCCCAAGGAAAAGGGACACTTAGCCTGAATACCAAGTTAAGTAAGATGTTTTGTTGACTGTGAGAAGCCTCCATCTTCAGTGCTGCTGATTACGCATTTCTTTTGGCAATGATTCCTACATACTACACTAGCAAGCTATATCCTGGTCTAATGACTTATGTTGGAACAAAAATGTTTTTGGACGATTTCCCTTTAGAACTTTACAAATTAAGTTAGCACTTGCGGCACCATTTTGTATTAGCCGCCATTTTGAGCCATGATCAAAACGAGCTTTTGCCTCACCGAAAAGCATTTGCTAATGTGTCTTCTGTATGTGAATTCCTTCAAGGCTGAGTTTGCTGTGCTAATGAATAGAATGCTTTATTAGTGCATACCTTTCTGACTAGATAGGCTTGCTCCCACCGCACAGAGTGGTGAGGGGCAGTCAGAGTAATCTTGAATACAAGATAATGTGTGCCCAGCCCCAGGGTTGTAACTCATCTTTTTGTATCTCCTTTGTTCATTAGCTCCCAACTGGAGACATCCAGTCTAGGTGTGTCTTTAGGGGTACTGGAAATGTACTTTATACCTTACCGTGTTGTCTGAGGCCAGCCCCCTCTGCAGCAATCCCAGGAGGCTGGTCAGACTGGACTCCCCACGAGCGTATGACTAATAAATCACTTTGGTTTGTATTCTCTACTGTCTGACTGACTCTTCCTTCCTATGGAAGGCTGAGAGGTGGTTGCAAGTGACCCGGGTGGCCCTAATTGGGTCACTTCCTTCGGTTGCCGCCCAAATAGGGACTCATCGGGTGAGTGACCAATCTTTGCCCATGCAGGATGGGTGAGGAGTTCGGGACCCCGTCGGATCAGGTCGGATGGGTGGACCGGGGATCCCTGCATGAGAGAGTCTTGACTTGCAGCTGCTCCGTCTGTCTGACCGGGCGGTGCCTCATCCAGTGGTCATCCTGACTGGGGTCCTGAATGGTGAAACCCTTGGATCTGACCGTTTGGTCTGAAGAGTCGGCAGTGGAGAATAACTTTGTTTGACCTGTGTGCACCAGGTGAGTTTGCTTTTGTTCTTTGTGGATATGGCATCCTTTTGGTTTCTATTTGGCACGGTCTGAGGACCATCTGTGGACAAGCACTTGAATTTGCTTGGATTCTTTATACACATGGTACCACTTTGATTTGTATTTGATGAGGTCATAGGACCGACTTGGGTAAAGATATTTGCAAATATCTGCTAGAAATAAGTAGTGAACTTATTTCTCTCTTAAACATGCCTTGTTGTAGTAAATTACTTTGTTTGAGTTGTTGTTTTTCTACTGATGCTCACATGGAGAAAACTCAGCCAGCACCTTGGGAAGGTACCCCAAATTTTTGACTTGAATGTGAAGCATGTCATTGGCCTTATTATGTTTAGTATACTATGGCTCAAATATACGAGGGACAATGCAGATTTACAGTGGCTATTGATGGGCACTTTTGATGAACTGAGAATTAATTTCCTGCAGGAAAAATTATTTGCGAGAAGGAGTAGGCCGTCGATGTTCGATTCCCTCAGAACGTGGCAGAAGGAGGCGAAACACAGACAAATGAAGGCAGAGAAAGAAGTCCGGATGAGGAGAATGCAGACATTGACTCAAAAAGCTATAGCGCATGATAGGGAAAACATAGAAAAGGGAATAGAGTGTGCTGATAGGAAGTTCAGATTACAAGTTGATAAGTCCTATGTTGCCCAAGATGAGAACGATACTTTTGCGGAGGAATTGTTGGATGCTCGACCCCTGCCTCTGTATGCCCGGCAAAGGGTATACTCCGCCCTTACCCCGCAGCCCGAGCTGCCTGGTTCTTTTGTCTCTGTTGTCCCTGTCTCTGCTACTGTGGCTCCATCTGACTTGGCCACTCCACTTCCTGTCCTTTCTCTGTCTTCGCAGTCTGTGGCAAATACGTCTGTTGGTATTCCATGACAACTTTGCTTCGGCATCCCTTTCGCCAGCTCTTATGCCCACGACCCAGCCAATGTAGTATTATTGCCTGGTAACTCTGTGATCACTCCCACTGTTTTCTCCTATTCCTTTATATTGCAAAGTATTGAGATGCCAGTTGTGGTAAATTTAAATTACCTATACTTAATTTATGCGGTAAAGTTCAATAAGAATAACTCAGTCAAAAATAAGAGGCAGAGTCCGTGGCATCTGAGTTTTATGAAGGTTTTATTCCTTAAAAAGGAATTGGTTCGAACCAGGTAGCATGCTCCATCACCACAAGGGTTCAGGAAGGGAATGGATATGGACATGTACAATGCTTTATTAACAGAACATCATATATATAGTCAATGCATTACAATAGTGATAGATGCAGAAGGCGTAACAGCTGAGAGAAACGAGATAAGAACAATGTACGTAACAGAAGGCGTGCATGAGGGCGTACACGGAGGTGTGTGCTAGACACATCACATAGAGGTGTCACAAGTGGGTGGATTCATAGGGGAATCCTGCAGTGTCAGCAAAAATACATGGCATGGATGCGCGCACAGCAGCATGACGTGTGATTGACGTGAAACTGGAGGGTGAAGGGGACTTGACATTTAGCCCTACATGAGGAGACAGAAGTCTGGGGTGTCAGAACAACCTAATCCCAAATCATATCTAATATCTTGTGTTTGAGGAACTGTATTATCTAGAAGGAAAGGTCTCTCGGGCAGAGGCTATTCTATACTGACTGCTAGTGCGTGCATAGGTGACTACGTGTCTACGTGTAAAGCAAGGGGGCCATGGGCCTACCATGGTAACAAGAGCAGGAAATTACTTGCACGGAGACAGAGAGGCCGGGCGCTTTGCTCTGCAGCTGGGAAGGATGTTTTCCTAAACTACTAGACAGGAATGTATTTTCGAGGAGCGGAGCAGATAACTTGAAGGCTGAATACAGTTTTGGCAGGCAAGCAGGTCGAGCCAGGCACCGCTCGCCGCGCAGGGAGTAAGTCAAGGGTCAGGAAACAGCAGACTGCAGCTTTCAGAGACAGAAAGCAGAAAGGGTTCGATGGCAGGAATCAGGGCCTAACTCACCAGAGCTAGTGAAACATGAAAGTGCACCATGTAAAGACGTTGGCAAGGCACACTTAGGAACTGAATATCCGACCCATTCATGGTGGATCTGAAAGAGGACATGTTAACGTTGGACGCAAATGTATTTGCGTCTTCATAGCTGATAGTGGAGGGAACATACATGTACTTGAAGCACATACATGGAGCCGTTGGGGTCTACGATAGGGGACACAATTGACCATAAAAATTCATATTACCTCATTCCCTCCTTGTCCCCTACGGACCCTTCATGAAATATCAATCCTCATTAATCTATCAATCTGTTCATGTAACATCATTTGCTCTTCTTTCTTCTTACGGAGGTTTGAACGTGGACTTGAATGAGGAATACATGATGTGGCGCACAAGCCGCAAATCGCTGGCCCACATTGTAGACATAGACAGCAACTGAATACTATGAGAAGGGCAATACCTAGGAAGGATAGGACCTTCCATCCCCAGGCTGACAACACACTCCAGAACCAACCGGACCAAGTCCAGGTGCCTGGATTCTGGTGTATCTGACTTGCAATCTTATGAAGACGGGTTATGGCTCTATATACTGATGGCGCGTTTTCTGGAATGAAAACACAGCAGCTCGATCCGATGACTCTACAAGCTCCGCCCCTATCGGCCAGGATGACGTCAAGGACAAGACGATTTTGAAGAACAACAATCCGCATAGCAGACTGCTCCTCTGTTAAGTTACCTAGGGCGGAAGTAGTTTCATTCACTACTGCTTCGAGGGTTCTGGTTAATTTTCGTATCAGTTTACTATTAACCCCTTAAGTGCTGCTGACGGCCAATGGTCGTCAGCAGCGCTACCTCCCCAGTGCTGCGCACGATCATTGAACGTCCATTCAGCACTAGTTCTAATGGACAGCGCAGCACTGGGGAGAAATGTTTACACGCAGCTAAGGTGTTAAAGACAGCACCTAAGTAGGGAAAGAAACCTTTATTGAAGTCTGTATATTGTTCCCATGCCGTTTCAGTATAGTCGACAATAGGGAGATCTCTCTGGGGTCTATTGTGTACTAGATGGGAGTCCCTATGATAATCAGGAGGGGCTAGGAAAACAGGTGGCAGAAGGAATGCAATGTAACAGGTACCATCCCAATCTAGAGGTAAGCGTATATATGCGGTATGACCACAAATGAAATAGGAATGACGGGAAGCTTTAAATGTAGACTTGCCTTTATCGCTGAATTCGATCACAGTAGTACATTTACTATGACCCAGGTGTACTGAACCATTCTTTCTGACACATAATTCACCTTTGACTGGTAATACGGACATGGCGGGCAAGAGTGGTTCGGTTTCGGATTCAACATTCAGAATCATGAGGTTAAGTGTAAAGTTACCTAATCCATATACTTCATTTTCTAGATCAGTCCCTGTCCTTTTGGGAAGACCCTCAATGTCAGGGAAACATACTTTATGCAAAACGGTGTTCAGATTTCCCCATACCCAGTTGCCCTGGTAAACTACGGAATTGGAATCTAAGGAATTAATCAAACTAAACCATGCACCACAGGAACCATTGTGTGTGAACGGGTACGGAAAGAGGGGCAGAACTCCCTTGTATTTCTGATAGGGAGGAAGTCGGCCACATATCCAACAATTGGTAGCATTGCTGGTCTGATGGGAATGATGTAACATACTAATGAATGTGTTGTTGCGCAGCGCAAGTCGGTAAGATAACTCATGCGGGGGCAGTTCACTGAAAGAGTGCTCGGCAGTGATATTGAAGGAAGAATGTGCACGCTTGAAAATAGGATAGTATATATGCAACAGTATACTTGCAGCAATAATCAAAAGACTCAGAAAAAACATAATCAATAGTGTCACGATACAGTGGCTGCGAAGTGATTTACAATATTCACGTTTCTCGAGCTGTTTCTGTCTATCTCTCTCTCTATTGGGGTCTAGGGGATACATGTCAGAGACTTGTCTAACCGATTCACCTAGGGGAGGACTTAAACAATTAAACTGTCTGACTTGCTAGACCTCAATTTAGATTTATACTCCTGAGAAGAAGTTTTCTCGACCAGGGGGAGTTTTGAGTCAGTCTGTGGAGGAGGGCAGGGCTGAGAGTTCAAATCTGGCGGCAGTCCATGGTATTTCTTTACATGACTCGAGTGAAGCCAGCCCTTGCGGCCCTCCACTTTTATCGCGGTCCTTGTAGTCAAAAGTACTAGCTTCGGCGCTTGCCAACGGGGCTCCAGCGGACTTCTCCTGTCAAAGTTCCTTATGAATACGAGGTCCCCCGGAACAACTTCATGTGGCTTCACCTCGGTGTTGTCGGGAAAGGCTGCAGCAACCTGTGAACGACATGATTGTAGTGCAGACATCAAGGAAGCAAGGTAATCTGTCAGCATGTTACAATCAACATCGGTTATTTTTCTCGGCAGAGGCGTCCCCCACATATTCGGTGGCCTACCAAAGACCACCTCGTACGGGGATAGCCCTGTTCTTGAGTGTGCTACCATTCTCATAAAAAAGAGCGCAACTGGTAAAGCTACTATCCAGTCGACGCCTTTCTCTCTACAGATCTTGGCAAGACGAATTTTCAGAGTCTGATTATGACGTTCCACGAGACCTGCTGCCTCGGGATGTCGGACACAGTGGAACTTCCATTGATAGCCAAGCAGGAGAGATACCTGCTTCATAAGCTCGGACGAGAATGGCTGACCGTTATCTGAATATACGATGCGGGGCAAACCATATCTGGGGAAGAATTCACGAACCAGCTGCTTGGCAGTGGTCGGAGCAGTGTAATCTGGGACTGGATATGCCTCTGTCCAACGGGAGAGTGCACATACAACTACGAGGACATATTTGAATCCTCGACACCGTTCCATCTGGATATAATCCATCTGGAGGACTTCAAAAGGGTGATCGGGAGGATGAAATCCACCTTGCTCTATGGGAATGCTTTTACCTGGGTTGAACTGACAACAGATCATGCAAGTACGCACTTTCTGTTTGGCTGCTGCTCGTAAATGTTTATTGAACCAGAGGTTTTGAATACTGTCTAACATGGCTTTTTCTCCTAAATGTGCAGGACTGTGTACTGTGTTAATGATTACTTGGACCATAGAGTCAGGGAGAAACCATGTAGATTTTCCCTTCGTCATCCATCCCTGTTCTGTCTGGACCCCTCCTAGTTCAATCCATTTCTTGATTTCGTCTGGTGTAGCATGTGTCTGTATATCAATTACATCTAGGGCGGGATCCTTAACTGTCATACAATGTGTCGGTGTCTGGACTATTGTCTTTGTCAGATCAGTTGCGTGAGTCTGAGTCTGAGCTGTATGCTTTGCTGTTCGGTCTGCCAGGTCGTTCCCCTGGGAAATTGTATCTGTGACTTTCGTATGCGCCTTGCACTTCATGATGGATATTGCTGTAGGCAGATGTATTGCATCTAACAGAGTTTGAATGAGGGGACCGTGCTGAATTTTGGCACCGTGAGAAGTCAAAAAACCTCTCTCTCGCCAGAGCACTCCGAAGTCGTGTACAACTCCGAATGCATAACGTGAATCTGTGTATATGTTAACTCTTTTGTTCTTGGCTTGAATACAGGCGTGTGTCAGAGCGATGAGCTCTGCTGCTTGAGCCGACAGGGTGTCAATACAATTCGTTTCTATGACTTCAGTTTCTGTCGTGACTGCGTAGTTGGCCACTAATTCTCCTGTACTTGTTCTCATGCATGAACCATCCACATAAAGTGTCAGGTCTGGATCTGGTAATGCGGTGTCTGTCAAGTCCTGTCTGGGTTTCGTCGTAATGGTAATGACTTCAATACAATCATATGCCAATGGGTCTGTCTCACTTAATGGCAAAAGTGTAGCAGGGTTCAATGTGTTGCAACGTCTGATTTCTATGTGTGGCTGAAACAATGTCAATTCATAACCTGTCAGTCGCGCTATCGTCAAGTGCTGGGTCTGTGTTCGGTTTAAAAGAACTTCCACAGAGTGTGGAACTTGTACTGTCAATTGGTGTCCTAACACTATGGAATCGCTTTGTCTGATTGCTAGAGCTGTTGCTGCTACAGATTTCAAGCACGCAGGCAACGCCTGGGCTACCGGATCTAATGTGCTAGAAAAATAAGCACACGGTTTGTGTGAACCTGCTTGTTCCTGAGTGAGTACTGACAATGCAGTACCTTCACGTTCTGTAACAAAAAGTGTAAAAGGCTTACTGTAACATGGTGTCGCTAAAACTGGTGCTTGACATAAGGCTTTCTTTAAGTCGTCAAAAGCTTGTGTATGTTCCTGAGTCCAAGGGAGGGCAGTAGATGTCGCTGCCTCCTGGGTTGTCAGCTGTATGAGTGGTTTCGCTAGAAATGCATACTGAGGGATCCATTGTCTACAGTAAGAAGTGAGGCCTATAAAGGCTCGTACCTCCTTTTGTGTCTTGGGCTGTGACATGTTTACAATTAACTGAATGCGGTCAGGTGTTAGCTGTCTCCCCCCTTTGGACAGCAAGTGCCCAAGGTAAACCACTTGCTGAACACAGAATTGCAACTTCGAAGGGGACACCTTGTGTCCCTTGTCAGCCAGGAAATGCAAAACCGTCAGTGACGCTTGCTCACATTCAGGTTCGCTGCGGGCGGTGATCAGTAGATCATCGACATACTGTAACAGGGCAGTGTTGTCAGGCATGTGTATACTGTCTAGTTGTCTTTTCAGTGCTTGGCTATAGATGCTGGGGCTTTCTGTGAATCCTTGAGGTGCGAGTGCAAATTTGAAGCTTCGACCATTTAAACAGAATCCGAAAAGATATTGGCTTTCTGGATCAATTGGGACACTAAAGAAGGCGTTCTTCAGATCAATTACAGTAAAGAACGTTGCTTCGGAATCAATGGCAGTCAATAGAGATGAGATGTCTGGAACCACGGGATACTGTGGTAAAATGCATTTATTCAATTTGCGCAAATCGATGACTAATCGATAGACTGGGGGTGCATTTGGATCAGTACGTTTAAGAATCGGAATGATAGGGGAATTACATAGGTTCGAGTCGGTTTCAACAACCACTCCTTGTGCAATGAGCTCGTCAATGATTTTCAGTAAAGCCGCTACAGCATCTGGGGGTAACTTGTATTGTCGGATTCGTGGTAGTACTACTCCTGGCCTGAGTGTGACTCGATATGGTGTAATGTGCATACAACCTACATCAGTGGGGCCTTGTGCCCATAAATGTGCAGGAACATTCTGTAATCTGGGATCAATATCTCTCAACACATAGTGACCCTTAAAGTCACGTAGGAACAATCTTACTCCTTCCGGAGAACAGCAAATAACAGCTCCTAGAGCTTTCAGTGTCTTGATACCTAACAAGTTTTCTGGACATGATTTCGTCAATAACAAATCGGTAGTGCGAGACAACGGACCAACTAAAAGAGGTACTGGTTTCGATACTTCATTCACAATAGGTTTGCCTGAAAATCCAAGGGAAACATTCTGGGAGCCTGAGAGGGGTGCCCCTGGAACCTCGTCATGACTTATAGTTGTTCTGCTTGCCCCTGTATCAATCAAAAACTTTCTATCTTTCCCTAATACTTGGCTATGTACGTAAGGACCCTCTTGATCTACAGGAACCTCAATAAGAGGCAAGCCAACTTCCCTCTCTAGGCTGTTTCATGTGTATCGCTGATAATCGGGATAATCTGTTTGTGCATACTGGTACATCTGTTGCGTTGCATGTTGTGTTGCGGCAATGGGCTGTGGCTGTGGTACCGCTACGGTCTGCACTGTCTGTTGTGAAGCTTGCATAGGCTGGATATTCTGTGATACTTGTTGTTGGGCCTGGTCCTGTCTAGGAGGACGCGGTCTTTCTTTAGTTTTACCTGTAGCTATATTGTGTTTCAATACTGCACAATCGTTTATATAGTGACCTGGCTGCTTACAATAGTTGCATGTCCCTTTAACAGGAGCTGCTGAATTATTGGACTGTGTCATACCCTTTTTATTACCGTCAGCTGGAACTGACTGAGCAACTAGCATTTTCATTTTTGTGTCTTTCATACGTCTTTGTTCGTGCTCATGTTCTTCCCTAATTCTATTCTGGTGATACTGTAACATTTGTAACATTTGTGAAGGCGTGTTTGCTTGCCATGTGCTCTCGACTTTCAGTACTCGGTTCTTAACCTGAGGCAGGGAATTTTCGACCAATTTGGATACAAAAAGATGTGGATATGACTCGCTACTTGCTTTCAGGCCACTATTAATAACAAAACATTTCTCAAATCGGGAATAAAAATCACTAGTGTCTTCATCGGGTTTCTGTTTGCAGGCTGAGATTGCATCCCAGTCCTCCTTTTTTGTTGCTAACAAACGTGGCAAAACCTGTACTAATAATCCTGGTAATGCTTTAATTTTGTCCCCAAGCCCTAGGCCTGGGGTTCGAGTATTTTCTTCGTTCTCTAATGCAGCCCAATCAATTTTTTGCTCTCCCACCTCCCATTCTTTTTCTTTCAGTTTCTCGTAAATGCCGGCAGGCAGTAATACTTTTAATATTTTCATAATGTCGGGATAGGTATAATCACCCATGAGTAACATGTCTTTTATTTCACGGTGAAAACCTGCAGGGTCTTTGTCGTGACTAGGCACCAGTTTCTTCATTTCTAATAGTTCCATTTTTGTTATGGGCGTGTACACAAACACACGTCTAAAGGTATTATCATCATTCCTAACTGGATGCACTTCTCGCAAGGGATTCTGTCTGTCTATGTAATACATTTTTCTTTCTACGGGTGGAGCTGGAACAAACTGTGGATTCAGGAAAGCACTATACTTGTGTCGATGTTCTAGAATTACTTTAATTAAGTCGGTACCTAGACCTCTCCATTTATTCATGAGTAGCTCTATTAGTATATCCGGTAGGGGCCCCGGATCAGAATGTTGGCTTTTATACAATATAAGGAGGTGCTGTATCATGTACATACCAGCTAGTCGCTGTTCGTCTGGGGAAAGATTTAAAAAGGTCTGCGCTAATGTGTCATTACTAAATTTATCAGAATTGTCAGCCCATTGTACGGCTGACCTGGCTAGTTCTTGTTCGTCCATAGAATTGAGTACATGGTACCCCATTCGTTCTTGAAGTATTCTATCAGTAGCCTGGAATAGATGTTCAGGAGTCTTCGGATTTGACATAGCAGTGTGAAAGAGTCTCTTACTTTCTGGACGTATCGATTTATTAAAGGGTCTACCCCTCCCTACATAGGCTATTGTTCCTCTATCTTCTGTCTCTTCCTCTGGTTCCTCCTCTGAGGATTTATTTGCATCAGATTCTGCTTCCCTTTCAGCTCTCGCTTTTGCATGGAATACTACTATTTCTTTACGAATCTTTCTGTACATGGCCTCTATACAATTTTGTTTATCATGTTTTCCGTCTGAAATATTCTGGCTCCATGCAGTTAGTACCTTCATCTCTTCTTGATTTACACCAGGCCTGTCTCGTTCTCTTATGAAACAGTTTATGAGGAATCTTAGTTTTAGGCTCTGAATGTCGACTTTCTGATGCGCCATGGCCTCGTGAACACATTCCGGACCCTCCCCCGTCTGGACGAACTGATATATCCTGTCTAGATTAGCTTTTATTCCTGGAAACAGAACTAAAAAGTCGGCAGCACGTCTTATACGTATTGAGGCTAATAACATGTAACCATCTTTGCCTGGTATGGGGTCATATCTACAATATGTGAGAAGTTCTTTCGCTTTTTCACTGGTAATCGGTTTCGGAGTACGTTGCATTGCTAGTTCTCTAACATCTAATCGATGTACTGGTGGCGGGGTCTGGAAACCTCCTGATGCACCTCCTGAAGCGGAGGCTTGAGCATGATCTGTCGGTAGGGCCGTGTCAGGCCCGAAAGGATTTTGCGGATTAATAGGGTTAATGGGGTTTGCAGGAAGTGGTGGAGGAGTGTCCTGTCGTTGGGGATAGCGGTCAGGGGGTGGTATGCGTGCAGGCGGAACATTGGTATATTCGGGAGCTACATCGTCTAAATAGGAAGAAAGGAAAATATCTTTTGTGGTCTTGTGACGTAATTTAGTCGGAACCAATGGAGGGGGCAGATCCTTCGGTATTTCCGGAGTGGCCTTAGGTAAACCCTCGGCCAGAAGAGGATACATACCATTCATAAGAGTGTTTCGTTGTCGGTCTACTTGTTCTGCTTTTACTCGTATCCCCTCTTCAACTAATACGTTTTCTCGGGCTTTGTCTGAATCCTCTCTACTTTTCTCTGCTTTTCTGAGTGCTTTCTCGGTCCGTCTGTGGGATTCTTTACGCCATAGTTCAATGGCATCTTTCTGTGACTGTCTGGCTTTCTTTTTCCATAATGCTTCTTCTACTCTCATGATGCACTCGGCATCCCATGTTCCTGTAGCAGGCCATCTCTGATTCTCTGCTAAATCTTTGGTGTAATCTACCCACAAATCGAGATATAATACAGCATCTAAGCCGTGTTTATGGTACATAAAATACCCTGGAGTGTCCCTGGGTGGAATGGGAACAGCTTCCCCTAGTATCCCTTTTCTAGTTCCTATCTGTTTCAGTTTGGAAAACAGCGGCATGTTTCAGCCGTACTACTTGGTACTTGATACTTACTTGGAGCTTGGACACAACTAACACAATAAACACGATAATGTAGATCGAACAATCACTCATACCACAACATTAAAACACATTTTAACATTTGAAAAATGAACAACAACAACTAGAATAAAACTAGCTACCTGCATACTCGATATACTGCTAAACAGTACAGATACACCGCTAAACAGTGCAGACCGGGTCTGTGTACCCAAACCCGTCTTGACCGGGCACCAATTAATGCACCCGTCTAGATGCGTCCCCAGCAACGGTACTCACCGGGAAGCACGGAAACGGAAGGCCTCGGAAACTCGACACTGGACTGGACCGGACTGGACTCGACTCGACTCGTGACGTAGGTACTTCGGAACTTCGGAACTGGTGGGCCTCTGAATACCTCGGACTTTGCTCTCTCAGCTAGGCTCTGGTCGGGATCCTCCGCACTCCTCACCGCCTCGTCTGGGTGTCGATCGCAGCCTCAGTCACCTCCGTTGGCCTGAGGGAGATACAGGAAATCCTGCGGGTACGCGTAGTTGTCCGTCCGGCTGTGGCAGGGGACCGGGCCTGCAACGCACCGCCGGCGCGTAAGGTGGGGGAGGGGTCCCTATTCGGGCGCCAATTATGTGGTAAATTTAAATTACCTATACTTAATTTATGCGGTAAAGTTCAATAAGAATAACTCAGTCAAAAATAAGAGGCAGAGTCCGTGGCATCTGAGTTTTATGAAGGTTTTATTCCTTAAAAAGGAATTGGTTCGAACCAGGTAGCATGCTCCATCACCACAAGGGTTCAGGAAGGGAATGGATATGGACATGTACAATGCTTTATTAACAGAACATCATATATATAGTCAATGCATTACAATAGTGATAGATGCAGAAGGCGTAACAGCTGAGAGAAACGAGATAAGAACACATGTACGTAACAGAAGGCGTGCATGAGGGCGTACACGGAGGTGTGTGCTAGACACGTCACATAGAGGTGTCACAAGTGGGTGGATTCATAGGGGAATCCTGCAGTGTCAGCAGAAATACATGGCATGGATGCGCGCGCAGACGCATGACGTGTGATTGACGTGAAACTGGAGGGTGAAGGGGACTTGACATTTAGCCCTACATGAGGAGACAGAAGTCTGGGGTGTCAGAACAACCTAATCCCAAATCATATCTAATATCTTGTGTTTGAGGAACTGTATTATCTAGAAGGAAAGGTCTCTCGGGCAGAGGCTATTCTATACTGACTGCTAGTGCGTGCATAGGTGACTACGTGTCTACGTGTAAAGCAAGGGGGCCATGGGCCTACCATGGTAACAAGAGCAGGAAATTACTTGCACGGAGACAGAGAGGCCGGGCCCTTTGCTCTGCAGCTGGGAAGGATGTTTTCCTAAACTACTAGACAGGAATGTATTTTCGAGGAGCGGAGCAGATAACTTGAAGGCTGAATACAGTTTTGGCAGGCAAGCAGGTCGAGCCAGGCACCGCTCGCCGCGCAGGGAGTAAGTCAAGGGTCAGGAAACAGCAGACTGCAGCTTTCAGAGACAGAAAGCAGAAAGGGTTCGATGGCAGGAATCAGGGCCTAACTCACCAGAGCTAGTGAAACATGAAAGTGCACCATGTAAAGACGTTGGCAAGGCACACTTAGGAACTGAATATCCGACCCATTCATGGTGGATCTGAAAGAGGACATGTTAACGTTGGACGCAAATGTATTTGCGTCTTCATAGCTGATAGTGGAGGGAACATACATGTACTTGAAGCACATACATGGAGCCGTTGGGGTCTACGATAGGGGACACAATTGACCATAAAAATTCATATTACCTCACAGTGCGTGGCCCTGAGGACAGGTACTTGATGAAATTCAAGGATCGTTAGGATGGACGTTGATACGATTTGATGTGGGGGGAGCGGAAAAAAAGCACTCGGCTGGGCTTGTACTTTACACTGACCTCACAGTCATGGTACCCCATGCTGAGGATACCCTTTTGAATAAGACCAAAACACAGCACCAGTGCATGTCTGATCGGTTATGAGCTAACTCTCTTTGCCCCGCATGTCACGATCAAAAGATTTGCCACTCTGAACCCAGCCACGTTACTACCCCTCCCTTCTGAGAGTGAGAAAATTGACATACCTGATTATATCATCCAAACAGAGAAAGAGACAAATGGACAGGTAGATCTGACTGATGTTCCCTTATCTGACTCCCAAGGGGAACTATATGTCGATGACTCTTGTTTAATGTTACCTGATGGCACAACAGCTGCATTTACAATACCAGCACTGCATACTGTAGTTGAGACATCATAAGTTCCCTATCAGTCGGCCCAAGCTGCAGAGCTCGTTGTCCTTATTCGAGCCTATGAGTTGAGTGAGGGACTGACTTTCAACATCTAAACTGACAGCCAGTATGCCTTCGGAGTCGCCCATAAATTCAGACGGCTCTGGGCAGAGAGAGGGTTTCTCACATCCCATGGGATGAGGAGCCAGCATGGCCCTCTGATACATAGGCTTTTGTCAGCTTTGACACTTCCCAAGAAATCAGCTGTAGTGAAGTGTAGCGCTAACAAGACAATTACTGATGACGTGGGCAGAGGGAATGCATTTGCAGATCAGACAGCTAAGGAGACAGCTCGAACAAAGATGAAAAGGATGTTTGTAGCAGGTCCCGCTAGGTGGGTGCACGAAGTTACCATGTTTGAGGACACATTGGCAAGTGTCAAGGAAATTCAGAGTGAGGCAACGACTGAGGAATTAGCAATATGGCAGGAAAGCACAGCACGTTTGGACAAGGATGGGTGTTGGACTGATAAGTCAGGAAAACAGAGATGGATGCTACCAGATGCATATGTTCTTCCTGTAGTCACTATGGCGCATGGTCCAGCTCATATCAGTGCTAAGGGCATCTGTAAGTTGTTAGACCCTGTATGGCAGAATGACAATATCCCAAATATGGATGCTCATTTGGTTAAACATTGTGTGGTGTATATATGATGCCCAATCCTGGGAAAGGGATCCCCATACCAGCTGGTAATTTTGCACCTCCTACTTTCCCTTTTGAGGTCCTCCAGCTTGATTATATAGATATGAACAAAGTCAACAATTTGAAGTATGTGTTAATGGTTGTTTGTGCATTCAGTAAATGGGTTGGGGCTTATCCCACTAAAGAGAATACAGCCATAGCGACTGCATAGGCACTCCTGAAGGAGTTAATTCCTCGTTTCGGCTTGCCCCGTTTAATTTGGAGTGACAATGGCAGTCACATCAATGCTAAAGTGATTCAGTTGGTGTGTGAAGGAATACATATCAAACAAAAGTTTCATGCTGCAAATCACCCCCAGTTAGCGGGTTTGGTTGAGAAGTACAATGGTACTCTCAAATTGAAATTGGCAAAGATTCAAGAGTGCACGGGTTGCAGTGGCCAAATGCTTTACCATTAGCCCTCTTGTCTCCAAGAACAACGGCTCACTCTAGAACAGGACTGTCACCTTACGAGGTCGTGTTTGGGCACCAGGCAAATGTTTTGTGCGTCCTGCGACCTCAAAGGTTCTCTGAGATTTAATATCTTCTGTTGGTGGATTATTTGTATGAGTTAACTAAAGGTGTGCAATCTATTCAACAACAGATACAGAACACACTCCCGCCAGTACCTGAGGGGCCTGGACACGATATTCGGCCTGGAGATTTCATTTTAACATGAAATTTCCAGAGGAAGAAGGCCTTGCAACAGAGGTGATAGGGACCAGTCCAGGTGCTCCTCGCAAGACACACCGCCGTCAAGGTTGCCAGCCAAAAGAACTGGATTCCTGCCCAAAATTGTCAGAAGGTGACTCTTCCTCTACCTTACAACCAATGGATCCTTGATGGCATTGTCAACCTGCAGTGGGAACAGGTGCCCCGCTTCGTTCCTTTTTCGAATGCCCGGCTAACGTGGACCCAAACGGAGAATGAAAATGATGCAGTGTTGAATACAGTAGTGCCCCCTGAGGTCCGGGCCATTCAGGAGCCCAATTCTGCTGGCCCACCTGTGCCTGAGACCCAGTCCTTTGGCCCCTCTGAATCTGAGCCCCTTTTTGTTGATCCCTCTGTGCCTTGAGTAGCTAGGTCCAATCTGCGCCCTAGACAGGGGAGCAATGTACCAAAGGAGAAGTCAGATTAGTAAGAATGGACTGCAAAAGTTAGGGTGTACCTTGCTGATGGTACCAATGGTAGTTTAGGGAAAGGCAACATTGGTGCACTGTTTGGACACTGGACAGGATAGTTCAAACATGCTCCCCTTGGAGGGGGGTACTTTATCCTGTACGACGTGGGATTTTCTTCAAGAGCTGGTCAACAGTTCCACCGCCAGTGCTCGACAAGCCAGCATTGATGAACAATAGGATTCTGCCAGCGAGGGTCTAATGGACGCTGGGAAAATATGCCTTTTGCCCTTGGATTACTTGCATTCCTTCACCTTGATTTCATAATGTACCAGTTTGGCCGACCTATTACTCAGGAAGAACATACATTTGCAGCCGCGCATTCAGAGCAGAATGAGTCTAGTTGGTCCATAAAGAGTAAAATAGTTTTTTCAGTAAATCTTGTGATACTTTTAGTAACATTACTTTTAGTAGCCTGGTTCTTGGAAGAGAAATACTCAGTGCATTCTCTGGTTGGTACAATGCTTGTTCCCTCTGAACACATGTTTGTTACTCTGGCCCCTCACAAAGGGAAACATCGCAAAACATGTGTAGATAATGTATTTTTGCAAATGCTGCATCAGGCCCATGGTACATCTAATGTTACAAATTGTTGGGCCTGCGGTCTGCTCCCCTCAGTTACACAAAGAAGTGATATCCTGTTGTCGATGCCCTTCTCATATCTGGCATGCAGCGAGGGGTGGTATGAACTATTTACTATGGCATTCTTTTATTTGCTATTCATCAAAAAAGAAACATGACAAACAATTCCAGAGATTATACACGTGATATATACTTCAAAGTATGACATGACTGAAATCAACACAATTGTTTAGCACATTATCAAGTACAGAGAGTGTGTGTATTTGCACTGTTTGTAAAAATCCCTCTGCAGGTAAGTGAAGAAAAAATTTGCACTCGAAAACAGGTCCTCAACCTTCCAGAGAGATTAGGACACACAGAGGAATGTCAGTATGTTTGATAATGATATGAAGGACAATGGAATATTTTTCAAAAGATATAGGAACCAATACAAAAAATATCTTCTAATATTTATACTCAAAGGCATGTTTTCTTGAAATGTGTTCTCTGAATGAGAGTAAACAGAAGTACAAGGCATATGCCAGTACCCTAGCACTGGAGGTTTATCTGAAAGCACCTTCATTGATCCTACCCATTAATGTTTTTAAAACTACAGTGTCCTTTGCAAGGTCCAACAAGCATATTGGGACTGCCCAGCAGGATGATGTGCAGTTGATTGGTGATCACGAGCCATAGTTTGCCTCGTCGAAAGCTTTCCTAGCACTTTTTAGTTCCTCATTCATTGTTAACAGATCTTTAACTCTGGCAAACTTGCACGGGTCCTTCTGGATCAGAAACACAATGTACTCCACCTGCACTCGACCCTGCCGCCCAATCAACATTGCCTTGTGTGTCATTTCAGTGATAAAATCGATCACCAGATCCTCTAGGATATCCGCAGACTCTGTGTAGGGGTTCTGGTCGTCCCCAAATCCATACATCATGCAGCGCAATTCTTTGGAGAAGAGTCTCTTTCTTTGCCCCTGGCCACCATCGGTGCCACAGCCTGTGTCTTTATTGTCATCATCGAATGTCTGATCTTCGTCCTCATCTGCCCATTGTATTTACTATGGTATGAATTAATTTTCATTCTTCTACTATAGAAATGCCATCTGCTGATTATTATACAGTGTTAGAATATATACGTGTTCATCAAGGGTTTACTCCAGGAGAGAAAGGGGCCCCTGAAACATTGCCCCCGACAGCTTGTATGAATGTATATGAACAGGAGAAAAATTGAACATGGCTTTGAAATGAAATGTTAGACTTCCAGGGGTTCAATGCTACCGAATACTTCAAATGTTTTCACACATGTAATTTTACGATGGATAAAGCGATGACAATACCAATAGTCAATACAACAGCTGGGTTTTGTGTCCAGGGGAAGTACAAGTAGGAGAGAGTAATTGCAATTACATGTATATGTTGAGCACAAACAGTAGTCCGCCTTTACTCCCACCACATAGTGTCTATTTTGTCTGTGGGTCTCAAGCTTATGTTTGGATTCCAAAGGGTTGGTCAAGTACTTGTTATTTTTCTTTCCTTCTTACGCCAGTGTATATAGCATTGTCCATTTACCATAGGGACCATTGATTACAATGTAGGAGTGCCCACCTGTCCCAAGTTAGAAGGATTATTAACACAGAAGGTATAGATCAGACAGATATCACTTTGCAACAGTATACAGACGCCGTGAAGGGTATTGTGCCATTTTGGGGCCCAATTTCCGATAGCCTTAACATTCGTTGGCTCACAAGAGTTGCAGATGGAGTCATTAATACAACTGCAGGGATTCTGATGAATATTACAGCTAAGCTCAGGCTCTGGGACTCGTTGCTTTACAAAACCGGATGGTGTTAGACATCATCCTTGCTGATTGGGTCATTGGCAGTACTTGCTGCAAATAAATACCTGACCACGCCCCTAATGTATACTCTGCTATTCAGAAGCTGCACAGACTTGCATCCAACATCCACCAAGAGAATGGTACTTGGTCTCTCTCTGGATGGTTCTGGGGTCTGTTTGCGTCCTGGGGTTGGAAGATTCTCATTTTCTTAGCTATAGTTACTTGCCTACTTTTCACTTGTTGCCTGTGCATACATTGTCTCCCTGCTTGCTGTGCTCATTGTGCAAAGATTCTAGCGCCCAAACCGAAGGGTTTAGTATCTGACCCTAAGACAACTGCCATGATGATGCAGGATATACAAGACCTCATGTCAATAGATGAAGGTATTTTTTAGTAATGATAATGTATATATTAGCTTGCAATTGGTAGCCCTTTCATTCTGTAGGGAGTTGTTTGCTCTAGATAATAACAAAATGTTAGCAAATGCTAAAAGGAGAGTCTGTCAGAATGAAAATGTTTTTGGTCAATTTCCCTTTAGAAGTGTACGAATTAAGTTAGCATTTGCGGCACCATTTAATATTAGCCACCATTTTGAGCCATGATCAAAACTAGCTTATGTCTCACTTCGTGTCTGCCTCACTGAAAAGCAGCTGCCAATGTGTCCTCTTTATGTGTATTCCTTCAAGGGTGAGTTTGCTGTGCTAATGAATAGAATGTTTTAATTGTGCATACCTTTCTGACTAGATAGGCTTACTCCCACCGCTCAGAGCGGTGAGGGCAGGCAGAGTAACCTTGAATACAAGCTAATGTGTGCCTGGTCCAAGGATTGTAACTCATCTTTCTGTATCTCCTTTGTTCATTATCTCCCAACTGGAAAAAATGGGAAATGTACTTTATACCTTACCGTGTTGTCCGAGGCCATTCCCCTGTGCAGCAATCCAAGGAGGCTGGTTAGACTGGACTCCGCTCAAGTGTATGACTAATAAATCACTTTGGTTTGTATTCTCTACTGTCCGACCAACTCTTCATTTGTATGGAAGTCTGAGAGGTGGTCCCGAGTGACCCGGGTGGTCCTAATCGGGTCACTTCCTTTACTTATGAAAGAGACAGAATACCTCATAAGAGATCATTGTAAAAATACCCCTTTGCAAAATTGCCTCTCTAGAAGCTGAGAGGCATTGCCTTAGAATGTATGGATTATGCCATGTTTTTAGATTGAAACTCACTGTTCATTGAGTTTTCATGATAAACCTCTTCACACCTACTTTTATTAAATTAGATATTCCTTGACTTGCATATAATTTCAGTGTCCCCAGTGCTCAATTTGAGCAGCCAAAGGCAATTTTTTCTGGGGATTGCAACTTATTTTTCCATATCTGACATTTATTTTAGAGCAAGAGAGTGAAATTCAAACAAAACAGAAAGCTGGAGGATGAGCAAGTTGGAAAATCTGTCAGAAAGGGAGAAAGCAGGAACCTGTACGGGTGAGACAAAGGGGCAGGGAGTTCCTGGTAGTGGACTAAAGAGGCATGAGGTGGATTTAAGTTACCATCCTTAGTATTCGGCACACCAACATTTAACTGCTTCGGCTGCAGACTGCTGTGCGGATCTTCGGGCACTGCACTCTTTTTTTCACAAATTAAGCATTGAACGTCTCTGAGCTATGCCTCTTTCAACTACTTCTCAGTACCTTAGCAACCAACCTTTACATTTGCTGCTTTACTTTCTTCAGCTTGGTTCTATTTTAGTGCAACCAGCATGTCTACCTACAAACTTGGCACGATCAAAGATCTTTCCTGTGCCAGGCAGAGACATAATGGCAAGCACCCTCTCCTACTGGCACATGGGCAACATTTGTTTCATGTTGAGTCAAGCGATATTACACTAATTGTAGTGTAATTGCATTTAAATAGCACTTAGTGGCATTGAAGAGGCAATGAATTGAAGTACTTTGTGAGGAGAATCATTCTACACCGAAACCCAGAGTTAGTGGTTAATCCATTGATTTATAGTTATTATTGATGATTGGAATTAGTCTTGAGCTCTCAAGAAATTATTTCATATATTTACACTAATTTATTTTGGGACGGTTAAATTAAGTTTAGTCTTTAGGAGTTAGGTGTGATCATTAGTGGAGGCTATGTGAGTTCATGCAAATGGTTGGTGAGGTGAATAGATGTGCTAGACGATATTATGTACTCTTAGGTTTTAGGGGTATAGTTTCAAAGAAGAGGTTCTCTCCAAAATGGGGTAAGGGCAATTTGCAGGGATATAATATTAAATATTAAGGCAGATAAGGATGTGACTTACAGTAGACCATACACAGAAAGAGAAGGTATACAAAGAATGGAAAATAGAAGAGGGTCATTCACAGTAAAGAAATTAGAATGAACACTCAAACGTTTTAGGTCAAGGTCATTTTTTTATTAAGGGCATTAGGAATATAGTGGGAGGAGGCTCTTTGAGATAGCACACAGTCTAAGGATGTAAAACTGTAGAAAGAAGCAACATTATTTGTGTGCGAAATAGTGCAATATAATGTACTTACTGATAAGGACTAGTACCATTGAACCATTTGTCCCTGCAATAAAATGTGTTTGGCTGCTCCACCAAACTAATGGGCAGACAGCCTACACAATGGTAACATTTTTTCAAATCTAAAAAGAGGAGAAGCCAACGAAATAGAAGTACAGTTGAGCACTTAGCATGGACATACTATAAAAGTACCCCTGTAACCACCCACAAAAACGTGGCACAAACTGTACATTTCCAAAATTTGTCGGAAAAAAGTGATAGTACTATGCTTTCCGATATCGATAACAATAAAGAACATGGAACAATGTAAGCTGTCTAGATAAATACCTCCAAACGCAGCATTGGCAAAAAAAGACCCACAACAAGACTCCTACACTTGCCTTGACTTAGACCTTTGCCCTATCATCAAATCCCAACAGCCATGTAAACTCTGTATGATGAAGGAGAATTCACTTCAAGATGGGCTAAAGCGACGAAACCTAACTGTCCTGCCTGTAATCATGATAGGTAAGACATTACACACGTCCTCTTTTTCTGCCCAGCATATGGCGAAATTCGGAAGTGCTGGATCATCCCACTTTGCAAGAACTTGGGCTTTAGGCACTGTGCTCTCGCCCGTAGAGTCTTAACTTATGATACTACCCCCCCCCCCATTGTCTTCGCTGTTTCCAGGTTTCTTCTCGGTATGTGGAGGAGAAACTGTTATAATCCACAAGGACTAAGGGACGACCGCTTCCATTCATAACTATTACTTTGATATCTACTGTTTAATAACTTTTTAACTTGATGTATTTATATCTTAACATTGTGCTTGTACATATTTTATTGCACTTTTATGGTCTATAACCGAAATAAAGTTATCAAAGTAAGTAAGTATGATGAAGAGAACTTTACCAAGATCCAAAACGGGTTGATGAATCCCCCTGTCTAAAATGTCAGCTGTAGTGGCTTTATTAAAAATATCCTTCAGCTTGTTCCTCCAGGCAATCCTGTGCAATTCTTTCCTCGATTCAGGTCACTGCTTTTACAGAATAAGTAATCAAAAGCAGGAATGTTCACCAAACTTCTGGCACACCTAGGTGTATTACCGAGCCACTCAAGTAGGCCTTGATTTCTTTCTAGACACTGCCTGCCAGTGTGGCTTATATTCCCACAGCTCACCATTCATTTCCACTGTTCCCAAGCATGACTGTTTGGCAACATGGCAAGAGAAAAAGAGCTTTACATGGTCACGGGAAAAATATTTTGCATGTGGCCAAAAGCTTTTTACAAGGGAACAAAAACACATTTCCCATATTTTCCACATAAACTGTGAAATTGTTTCAAAACAAGCCAAATATCTTTTTAGCTCATTTAAGCAGTTCACATGCTTCATCTTTGTCATATGCCAATGCAGTTAGTTACATTTTATGTTAAGTAAATGAACTGCTCGAGCTGTTTGGCACTCTTGACTGACTTTCTACAAGTTATAATTATGTAAAACCCTGCTTGTTGCAAATGAAAGATTTTTTTTAAATTATACCGACCCCTTTACACTTGATTTGTTGTTGCTTTGGCTAAACACTCTTCTGACATGTGAAATGTAATAGATCAATGAGTATTCTAAAATACCATTATTAATAATTATATTTATTAATAATGATTACTCCTCCTCATTGCCCTACACCCCTACTGCTACTATAATTACTACTACTAACAGTATAGTTCTTACAACACAAGTGGTTAGCATCTATCTTTTATGATTGTGTAAGAATGTGAAAATAACTGGGAGAGGGAAAGAATTCACAAATAGTTTTTACTGTGAACATTTTAAATCACTCTGGTGAAAAGTTGTAATTTGCACATGCATACTGTAGAGTTGGTTTTCATAGCAATAAGAGGGTCATTTCATGTCCCATTGTACTGCAGATTCAGGATGGCACATTTTGCAAGAAAACGCTTGCATCCTGTAATTTCCCCTCATCAGAATGTTTCCTGAAAAACCTCACACAAATGTAAATAGGGAAAAAAAGGCCCATAGTGATGGAGCAAACATGGAGAGTCATTGAGGAAACACAAATTCCCACTCTAAACCCTCACAACCAAGTTTTAACATGTAATCTGTTATTTGTTGGTTTGGGATTTGATAGCAATTTAGTTTGCTTCATATAATGAGGGCCCAATTTAGATAAGTGTATAATCCGATTTAGCCTAGTTGCCCCTGGGTAAATTATTCCACTTGCATACAGTGAGCAAATCTATAAAAGAGTTGTGTATTCCTATAAGAGTAATCTAGCAAAAAGGGAAGAACATATAATGTACCTTTTTGTTACACATAACAAATGTTTTGCAATGTTTATGAGCATACTCATGCCTGCCTTTTGTAACGAAAGTGACATTTGGAGATGTGCACCAATTAATACACAAATACAATAATATGTGTCTGGAAGGGTGGCATGAAAAGGAAAGTGTTTTTCTGAGAGGCGAAAGGGCAATAAAATAAATAAAAACTAACCCTTGTGAAATATGTACTCTGCATAAATTCACAGAAAGCAGAAATTATGTATGATTAACATTACAGAAACAGTGTAAAGTAGACTTCTTGTTTAAACCCTTACATTTTCATGAATACTCTAGTGCAAGAAGAAGTTACATATGAGTATCTCATGTACAATTGGAAGCCATAACTTAAAATTACATTTCCCAGGAGCCTATGTGATTTAGGTCCTTGTTTTTGTATATATTTCTGAAGAGACACATTATATCTTTAGTTCAGTCAACTGTGTTGCTTTCACCAATAAAAACCAAGGTTCCCATTTGTGTGCATTCCGCTCACTCCTCAATAAAACTTTGTGCTTTTTTGTTGTTTGTAACACTTCCAAACTTGCTCGTCAGTTTATGCAGTGCCTTTACAGTTTTTCTAATGCAGAAATTACTATGACCTTTTCCCTCCTGAGGCGGAAGCCGGGAGGTCTCCCTCTTTCCTTGCACTTTTTAAACTTGTGTGTTTTGACTTTTAATGCTGTGCCATTTTTGCTTTGCGCTTGAATAATAAGCGTCAGAGTTTAGAGTTCAGAGACTTCCCAGCGCTCCTAGGCGCTTCGCTGCTCCCTCACCCTTCCTTGATCTTCAGACCGCCCTCGGCCGAGCATTGAGCCGAGGGCTGGGATCTGACTTTGGCGACCATATTGGGTGTAGGCCTCGCCGTCCACGCGCTCTAGCAGCGCTATAAAAAGGAAATAGATTCTTTGCTCAGGGATTACCAATTGCTACGAACTTTTCCCTCCTGAGGCGGAAGCCGGGAGGTCTCCCTCTTTCCTTGCACTTTTTAAACTTGTGTGTTTTGACTTTTAATGCTGTGCCATTTTTGCTTTGCGCTTGAATAATAAGCGTCAGAGTTTAGAGTTCAGAGACTTCCCAGCGCTCCTAGGTGCTTCGCTGCTCCCTCACCCTTCCTTGATCTTCAGACAGCCCTCGGCCGAGCATTGACGCCGAGGGCTGGGATCTGACTTTGACTTTAACCGATCCCATCTTGGACAAAAACGCCAATCTCGGCGAGGACTGAGGCCACGCCCCCTGAAGGCCACGCCCCCCTGTCGCAGTACTTAAAGCGCTGACCACTAGCGCCGTAGTCAGACAATCGCTCACTCCTGAGGCGGAAGCCGGGAGCTTTTAGAACTGTTAAAAATTACTTTTGTGTCACGAAATAACTTGTTGATTTTAAAACTCACCACGCGCTAGCAAAGCGCCAGGGCACTCACCTTTTGTAATTCACGGCGAGCAGCGGAACTAGCGCTGTCTCGTAACCGATCCCATCTTGGACAAAAACGCCAATCTCGGCGAGGACTGAGGCCACGCCCCCTGAAGGCCACACCCCCCTACCCCCTACATCATGTGCTGTCACCGGAAGCGCAGCGGACGAGCGCAGCGGGAGCGCCGTTTGCGCGCCGAAGGCGCGCCTAAGGCAAGCCCGTCTGTGCCCGTCCGTGCCACGGCCGGGCCCAGGGCCGGTCACGCTGCCCAACCTACGGTACGTACAAATCAATTACTTACCTATACCCGAGCTGATTTACTTGCTCTAAATCACAATAATAATCACTGTCTTAACATTATCAATGCCGAGACATGGTTAGGACCCGCATGCTGCCAACATTGCAGAACTCTCCTCACTCCGGAAAAACAGCTACCTAACATGAACAAAGTAACCTCGCTTCGAGGAGCCTTGATCAATGCGAGGTCCATTTGCAAAAATGGGGAGCACATTCTTGACCTCATTACGGAGAACGACATTGACATGCTCTTCATAACTGAAACATGGCTGAAACCATGGTGCAACCGGATCATAGCCCAAACTGTCCCCCAAGGATACCTCATTCAGAGGATCGACAGACAAGAACTCAGAGGAGGTGGCCTAGCCATCATCCATCGAGATTCTCTGAAATACACTACCATTGAACTCTCAGACGTAAAAGGGGCAGAAAGCATGGGTTTCTGCATCCAACTAAATGAGGAAAATACCTTCGCGGGAGCCCTCATCTACCGCCCCCCAGGACCCCAAAACGGCTTCTTCGAAAGTTTCGAAGATGCTCTCAGCACTTTAACCTTAAAATACGCAAATTTCACAGTTTTGGGTGACCTAAATTTCCACCTAGACAAACCCAACGACCCCAATACCATATGGCTCAACGACTTAACCAGTATCCTAGGACTGGAAATACTGACCAAAATGCCCACGCACAAAGCAGGCCATATACTAGACTGCATTTGCACCAATACCAAAACCCTAACTGTCGAAAACCCGCTGATCCAAACCTGGACCGACCACTGGCTCATTCCTTTCAATCTAACCACCAACAAGAAATTGTCTAATACCGCCAACCTAAAAATCGAAGTCCCGATGCAAAAAGACTGGAAAAAGCTTGCCAGCTCACCAAATCTCCTGCTCACCGCAGAGAAATCCAAACCGTCGCTATCTGGAGACACAGAATCAGACTACAAAATATTTTGCAATTGGATCTCAGAGTGCTGTGGTCCGGCCAACTCAGAGAAAGTAAGAAAAAAACAGAATAGAAAATCCGCACCCTGGTTCTCCCCCGAGCTAAAAATCAAACGCACAGAGATCAGAGCTCTCGAAAAGAAATGGCGCCAAAACTATGATCCTAAGGAAGCTCTTGCCTATAAAATCGCTAGGAAACTATATCACTCTATGATAAAAAACGCCAAAAAAGACCATTTTCTTCAAAGAATCAATCGATCCAACAATAACCAGAAACAGATCTTTAAAATTGTTGACGAGTTTATGAACCCCAGAATCCTCAGGCAAGAAATACCACCCTCACTGGCTCTCTGTAACGACATAGCCGACTATTTCGAACAGAAAATACTTAAACTTACCACAGACTTCCCTGACCCTCCTGAACCCCCCCCTTACGACGCAACGCGACCAATCGACAACAAACCCCAGCTGAAAAATTTTACTCACATCAGTCTCGACGAATCCCGACAAGCAATTCTCTCCAGTAAATCAGGCTCCCCGTTCGACCCATGCCCCCCATTGCTGCTCCACACTCTAGTGGACACGGTAAATCCAGCCATAAACTCCATCATAAACTCCTCTTTGGCCACTGCATCCATTCCGGCTGAATGGAAGCTCGCTGCAGTCAAACCTCTGCAGAAAAAACCCCTTCCTGACCCCACTACGCTCTCCAACCTTCGCCCCATCTCGTTGCTTCCACTACTGTTTAAACTGACCGAAGCTGCAGTAAATAAACAGTTGACCAAACATCTAGAGGAAAACCACCTATTTCATCCTAACCAGGCTGGTTTCAGGGCCAAACACTCCACGGAGTCAGCCCTCCTACATACTGTAGAGACCCTCAAGATGGCACTGGACCAAGGGAAAAAGGCCGTCCTGATCCTGCTCGACCTGTCGGCGGCCTTTGACACGGTCTCACACCCCGTGTTGATAGGCCGCCTGACAGAGTCAGGGCTAGCAGGAACTGCCCTCGAATGGCTGAAAAACTTCCTAAGCCATAGGAGACAAGTCACCATGCTAGGAAACTACTGCTCGGATGAAAAATCCTTAAAAACTGGGGTACCCCAAGGCTCAAGCCTGAGCCCGGTTTTGTTCAACCTTTATATGACCCCCCTGATTGAACTCATCACATCCTTTAACATCAGCACGATATCTTACGCTGACGACACCCAGCTCATCCTAGTACTGGATAACAACTCTTCTAAAGCGGAGGAAAATTTAAGAAACTGTTTGACGGCAACCTTTGAATGGATGCGAACGCACCATCTAAAATGTAATTCAGTTAAAACTGAAATCCTCCCTTTTGGCCAAAACAACCTTTTTTCCCCCACCAATTGGTGGCCCCAAGATGCGGAAATCCCACCAAACACCATCACGTCGGCCCGCAACCTTGGGATAAGGTTTGATGAAGCCTTATCCTTTAAGCAACAAGCAGGTACAGTGGCAGGGTCCTGCTTCAACATCATCAAAGGTCTTAGAAGGTTCTTCGACCTCCTTCCCCTAACAGCCAGAAAGACTGTGGCAGTAGCCCTCATCACATCCCGCTTAGACTACTGCAACAGTATCTATGCAGGCTCAAACAGAGCTGTTCTGCACAAACTGCAGATGGTTCAAAATGCCGCCGCCCGCCTGGTGCTAAGACTACCCAGGAAATCATCTGCCTCAAAAGCACTCAAAACCCTGCACTGGTTACCCATCCACAAAAGAGTGCTATTTAAAATCCTGCTCATCACGTTCAGAGCCTTCCACCAGTCGGGACCGACATATCTGCCCCAAAGGTTTGGAAAATACACTCCCTCACGGTCACTCAGATCATCCAACCTAAACCTACTCGCAGTTCCCAAGTTCAGACTAACCACAAAAGGTGGAAAATCCATCGGAGTACTTGGAGCCAAAGCCTGGAACAAGCTCCCACCACAAATGCGCTCGATCCATTCCGAAAAACTGTTTCGTAAAACGCTTAAAACATGGATCTTTAAAGCCGAAGACTCACTCTGCTTAGCGTTAATCTAACCTACACTTTATTCATAGACCAGGATCTATGAATATGAACAACCTTAAGCAGCACCCCCCCTTCTTTTTCTCGGGACAGTGATGTCTAGCGCCAAGATGCTCCCTGGAGTGTAAGTGCGCTTTACAAAAGCCTATTCACATTCACATTCACATTCACATTCACAGCCATATTGTGTGTAGGCCTCGCCGTCCACGCGCTATAGCAGCACTATAAAAAGGAAATAGATTCTTTGCTCAGGGATTACCAATTGCTACGACCTTTTCCCTCCTGAGGCGGAAGCCGGGAGGTCTCCCTCTTTCCTTGCACTTTTTAAACTTGTGTGTTTTGACTTTTAATGCTGTGCCGTTTTTGCTTTGCGCTTGAATAATAAGCGTCAGAGTTTAGAGTTCAGAGACTTCCCAGCGCTCCTAGGCACTTCGCTGCTCCCTCACCCTTCCTTGATCTTCAGACTGCCCTCGGCCGAGCATTGACGCCGAGGGCTGGGATCTGACTTTGGCGGCCATAATGGGTGTAGGCCTCGCCGTCCACGCGCTCTAGCAGCACTATAAAAAGGAAATAGATTCTTTGCTCAGGGATTACCAATTGCTACGACCTTTTCCCTCCTGAGGCGGAAGCCGGTAGGTCTCCCTCTTTCCTTGCACTTTTTAAACTTGTGTGTTTTGACTTTTAATGCTGTGCCGTTTTTGCTTTGCGCTTGAATAATAAGCGTCAGAGTTTAGAGTTCAGAGACTTCCCTGCGCTCCTAGGCGCTTCGCTGCTCCCTCACCCTTCCTTGATCTTCAGACCGCCCTCGGCCGAGCATTGACCCCGAGGGCTGGGATCTGACTTTGGCGGCCATATTGGGTGTAGGCCTCGCCGTCCAAGCGCTCTAGCAGCGCTATTAAAAGCACGTACTCTCCTCCGCGCAGCGGACGCGTACAGCGGACGCGCCGGACCTGCGCCGGAGTCGCGCCAGAGTCCTGCCCGTCTGCGCCCGTCAGCATCCCGGAGGCGTACGACGTGGCAGACTCCCTACATACTCTTACTTCAGCGCTACTATGATACGCTACTCGTCCCTGGAGCTTCGCTCTTTTCAAAAACCTTCTTACGCCTGTCATGTGGTATTCCCTGGCCGCTTTAAGGGCAAGCGGAAATGTCCGGGCTGTAGTTGGCATCTCGCCAGTGTCCCGCCTCCTATATCCAGCAGGGAGGTGGGGAACGCTAAGCATCTTTGCTTACTCCTTAACACCAGATCTGTCCACAGACACGCCCAGGAAATCTTTGATCTCCTGGCTACTGAAAAACCTGTATGCCTGATGTTGACAGAGACATGGCTGAGTGAGTCATCACACCCCGACATTGCCACCGCGATCCCCCCTGATTATAACATCTTCAGGCAAGACAGAGTGATGGGTAGAGGGGGGGTGTGGCTCTTGTGGTACAAAAAGCCTTTACGTGTTCCATCATCCACACGGAGGCTATCACGGGCGCCGAATCCCTTGCTTTCTCCATATCCCTGTCATCCCAACAATCTTTCAAGGGGCTCGTAGTCTACAGGCCTCCAGGTCAGGCAGGATCCTTCTTTGAGGAACTTCAGTCATTAATTTCAACTTTGGCTCTAAGAGCAGAGCACTGTGTACTGGCCGGAGACTTTAATTTCCATATGGAAGACAGCTCTGACCCGGATACTTCCAAAATGATCGATATCACGGCCTCTCTGGGCCTGCTCCCCTATCTTTCTGGACCAACCCACGATAAAGGCCACACACTAGATCAGGTTTTCTCTACATCCCCGGTCGAGGTGACAGCAGTGCTGCCGGTCTTATGGTCCGACCATCGGCTAGCCTACTTTTACATACTAGGCACTAAGAAACCAGCAACCACTGCCATGAGACATCAGGGAACAGCCTCAAGGGCGTATCATCGGGTGACCCCTGGAGATGTTGGCCGAGGCCCTACAGGACCATCCCGTCTCCTATACCGGTGATCTGGATAAAGATCTTGAAACCCTGCAGATGTGGCTTGTAGACAGGTTAAACGATCTAGCCCCTGTGAATCCCCCTCGGACCACCTTGAAACGGGTCTCGGCACCGTGGTTCACTGAAGTGCTGGCGCACTCCCGTAGGCAGTGTAAAGTGGCCGAAAGGGTGTGGCGGTCTCAGTACGATGCCGAGGCAAGGCTGACCTATAGATCAATGATCAAAGCCTACCATCGGGAAGATTTCCAGGAAAAAAATGCTACTTCGCTAGGAGAATCGAAGAAGCAGCTAACTCCTGCTTCCGCCCCAATTTAAGCACCGAGACGGCGCTATTGGAGGTCTCGGAGGCAGTCAAGGAGGCACTGGATTCAGGAGGCAGGGTTATGCTGGTCATGCTATATTTGTCGGCAGCCTTTGACACCGTCCCCCACGAGGGTCTCCTCGCAAGACTCCATGAAATCGGTCTGAGGGGGACGGTGTTCAGCTGGTTTCGTTCTTTTCTAGCCGACTGCCGACAAATGGTCTGGGCCTCCCCTGGCTCCGCCGAGATGTCACCACTGGGAGTTCCCCAGGGCTCCGTGTTGAACCAGACTCTATTTAACATCTTTATGACCCCTTTGACGACACTGGTGGAGTCTTTCGGGGCCCAGATCGTATCCTATGCCGATGACACCCAGCTTCTCTTCACCTGCCGGAAGGGAGAAGAGTTTGATGGAGAGAGTATCCGTGAGTGCCTTGAGGCTGTTTTTAATTGGTTCCAGCTAAACAGCCTCAAGTGCAACTCAGATAAATCTGAGATACTCTTTTTCGGATGTCCATCTGATCCGGACTGGCATGGGTGGTGGCCCGCTGACATGTTCCCCCGGCTCATTCGTCCCAGTCAGCTAAGAACCTGGGAATTAAAATCGGCAACGGGCTGACGTTCAAATCCCAGGGGGCAAGATGGCGGCGGCTCACTAGTCCGCTGTGAGACACTCTCCTGTGCCTGAGTTAACTGAATGGGCTAGTGGAGGGGCTAGGATCCCGGGATACCCATGAGGACACCGTGAGAAATGCGATAAACAACTGGTGCAGTAAAGGACAAAGCTAGCAATAATTTTCTGCCCTGCAAGATGAATAATGAGTGGCGCCTGTTTTAAACCACCCGGAGTCTCATCGCTCTTACCTGAGCAGCCACACTCACGACTTCATTTCATCGCGTCAGCACTCGGCCTCACGGTGCTCAGACTCTTTTTTCAGCTCCATCAACAGTCTTGTTGTGCTTCTGGCATCGACTATCCCCAAACGAAGACGCTGATGGCTCCGAAAAATGCTGCGGCGGTAACAGCCGCCTCGAAGACCCGTGCAGCCAAGCAAGCGCTTCGTGATCAGAAACTTGCTGCCAGGCGCGCTGGGTCATTAACAGACAAAGCTGCCGGATCGGATGGGGGACAAGCCCAGCTCCAACTCCACCCAAAGCAACAGAGAACTACGAGGAACACTAACACTCCAGGGCCGGGTCCCTCTGTGGTAGACTTGCTTCGTAAAACGCCGGCCGGAGCTGCTCCCTCCCCTTCCAAACAACACGCAACAAGCGGGACGCTGATTGCAGCTCCGCCAGTAACTCCAACAGCGCTCCCCAGCTCGGATTCGTCAGCAGCGGCAGCAGTGTCTGAATTACCAGCGGATCTAAATTCTTCAGTAAGCTCTACACAGTTAGCTACTCTCGTAGCTACAGCTGACCTGTTATCATCGCCATTACCGTCATTACCGCTGCAGTGCTCAACAGTAACAGCAGACACGCCAGGGAGTGTCATTGTAGAGGCGGCTACAGCAGAAAAACCACAACTGCAAGCACCAGAAAAAATACGAGTTACAGCTGAGCCTACAGCAATTACCTCTAATACAGTAGCCTCTGCAAATGGCACAAGCGACGCAAGTGGCGCAACAAATATATCCACTGTTCCTCAGCCTGAAATACACTTGACATTGCTAAATCCTGTTAGTGAGGAGGATAAATTAATATCACCCTCTTCAACGCAACCAGTTGCCCAAACTCAAGGCACCCCTGCACCAGTTGGGGAAGGAAATGTTGAAGAGCCAACATTGCCTGGGCCAGACTACGAAGGTGGAGCTGGAATCACGTCTGATACAGACCTGGAACCTCTTGAATTTTACACTATTTCTGAAGGCCGTGAGAACCCAGGGTGGCACCATGACTTAGACTCTGACTTAGATTCTCTATCCGACCTGCATACCGGCTCCAGCTCCAGCACTCAAGATAGCGATGCGGATGAGCTATTGGGAGAAGCCACAGCCGGAAGACACACAGTGATCAAAAAAAAGAGAAGTCGTCATATCCCAGCAGGCCCTCATCGGGAAGGCATTCCCGCATCAGCCTCTAGCTCTCATGGAGCTTCTTCTTCCTCAAAGGAACAAGACACTACCTTAACTGCGGTAATGGACACAGTGTTGCAGGCAATCGCATCACATAGAGAGCAAACGTCTAAGGATGGTCGGAAAGCTCAACAAGCTCTACAAAAGGTACAAGGGGTGGTACGTAAACTTTCAAAAACAGTGGCAGCATCCAATGTAAGAATGTCGGACATGGAAGATCGAATTGTGGTTATTGAGGCGGAAGCAACTGTGGTGAAAGAGCAGGTCGATGCCCACGACGCTGAGATGACTGACGTAAGATGGAAGCTGGAGCAGATGGAAAATCGTATGCGTCGCAACAATCTCCGAGTACTGGGAGTACCCGAAAAAAGTGAAGGAGATGATATACGCGTCTTTATAATCCAACTCTTTAAAGACACTTTTCCTGAGCTATCTTCATGGAACTGGGAACTGGAAGTTCAACGGGTCCACAGAACCCCTGCTACACTGCGGCCTACCAACTCGCAAAGCAAATATCCTAGGGCAATCCTGGTCTACTTCGGTAACTTTTTGCTACGTCAAACCATTGCAGAGAAAGCGAGACCTGAGGCCCATCGGATCCGAGGCGACATCTCATACTTTGTCAGGCCGGACTTCTGCCACACAACTGTGGAGCGGAGATGGCGTCTTCGTCAGCTAATCAAACCTTTTTTGGACAAAAAAGCTAAGGTCTATTTGAATAATCCCGCCATACTCAAAGTGGTGTATAATGGTCAGGTAAAATTCTTTTCCTCCGAGATCAAAGCGAAGGCTTTTTTAGATAGCCTGACCTAATTTTTTTGAGTCAATAGGTTTTTCTTTAAGAACCCTAAAATGCAACGGTCATTTTGACTACAGTATAGCCCCCGGATGGTGGGCTTTGTTTCACAATCTAGAAAGAATAAGCACATCTTAAAGAATAAGCATATCCCAAAGTCCTAGTTTAACACCAACTCTAATTTTTTTTTCGGATAAATCGCTTAGAATAGGACTAGAATATGCTGTATAATCTATTATCGCTATAATGAATTTCTTTCCCAGCATTTATGGTTTTCTTCGTTTGGCTCAGTGGGTATTGCGGGGCTCTAGGATGTTTATTCTTTCATAGCTTTGCATGTTTCCTTTCTTTATATACCCGTTCACTAGCCTACACATGTGTTATTTGAAGTATACAGAATTAATGATAAGGCACGGTCACAGGGTGTCTCTCCATCATTATAGACTCTAGTGAGAGTCTTCATGCCTCATAGGGTGGAGTGCGGGGGGAGGTGGGGGGGGAGGCCTTGGGGAAGGCCTTGGGGAGGGGGCTGAGGAGGGGGGAGGGGAGGGGGGAAACCAAAAAAGAAAAATTGGCAAATTCGGTCATAGACTACGTTGTATTAAGAGTAAAAGCTACAGAAATGTTAAAGAAAAGCAAAACCGTATTATATATTTTAAGGAGAATGGGTGTTTTAAGTTTATCGGGCTAGTCTTTCAAGTTAATACATGGGGAGAATAAGTCTTTGTACGTGGAATGTGGCAGGCCTCAATCATAAAGATAAAAGGGCCCAGTTATTTCAATTAATACAACAAAACCCTGTTGATATATTATGTCTCCAAGAGACACATATCGCATATTCTGACAGGAACTTACTTAAACTACCTGGTTATAACCTAATGGCAGCTACATCCCAAACATCTAAAACTAGAGGGGTAGCCATTTTCGCTAAACCTATAATAGGCCCCCCAATTCGTAAATCAGCTGATAAACATGGCAGATGGGTCATAATTCAGCTTCAGCTGGATATCACTATCTGTGCAATCTATGGTCCAAATTTAGATGACCCTGCTGTTTTTCGGGAGCTCGAAATAGAATTGGCCTCTTGGTCAGGTTCCCTGGTCTTTTGTGGAGATTTTAACATCGACATAGGGTTGTCTTCTGGGAACTTTCTATCTCAAAATTATAAAGGGCGCAAACCAAAGGTATATACAGCATTGGATCAGATGATGAAAAGTCACAACTTGGTTGACGTCTGGGGCCTACTCCGGGGGCCAAATGTGGATGGCTATACATATTTCTCTTTCCCCCACAACAAATATGTCAGAATCGACTATATTATGTCAAGTATAAATCAGAAGGATATTATTGAAATAATTAAATCCCCGAAAACCTTATCTGACCACAATGCACTGACTTTTACCTTCGATACTGTTAATTTAGTTAAACCAATAACACAGTGGACTTTTGATAGGAGGTTACTGGTTAATCCGGAATACATAGCGTATATTAAATCATGGACCCAGTCCTTTTTTGAGTGTAACCAGTTTAGTGCACCCCGTATTATAGTATGGGACTGTTTTAAAGCGGCATTGAGAGGAGAGACCATTTCATTTGTTGCTAATAAGCGTAAGCTAGAAAAACAATCCAATATGGAAATGATGCAGGAGTTGTCCAATCTTGAGGCTCATCATGCCTCCCAGTTAAATCTGTCTCATAGAGGACAAGTCGATCCTACCTTAGATCCTGGGAAAATCTTAAATAAAATAATGATCTTAAAAAATGAGATTAATAGTACGTTAATTCAAAAAGCCGCGGAAACCTATCAGGCCAATAAGGATAGACTGTACGAATCAGGGGAAAATGTGGGGAAGCAGTTAGCACTACGCACACGACAAAAGCAATCATTGAGTAATATTAAAAAGATAGAATTTGAAGGAAATGAGTATACTACCCCCAAAGACATTGTTAAAGTATTTCAAAAATATTATCAAAAACTCTATAGTAGTGATATCTCACATCCTGACAATGAAATTACAACATTTCTAAATAATTGGCTCCCAGACCATATTAATCATAAAAATATCGATGAAGAAAATAAGATTTACCTGGACAGAGAGATTACGTTCACTGAGGTGGAGATCGCATTAGCCGAGATGGCCAATGGTAAGGCGGCTGGACCGGATAAAATTCCATTGGATTTATATAAAATCCTTGGTAATCAGATAACTCCCTTTCTGTTTGATTTGTTTCTTGGAGTCCAATACCACACAATTCCCCCTGAGTCTTGGAAACAAACAAATATAATAATTTTCCATAAGAAGGGTAAACCACCCCACCTGACTTCCTCATATAGGCCTATATCCTTGATCAACTCCGATTCAAAGCTATACGCTAAAATATTTGCAAATCGTCTGAGCGGGGTCATCGAACGGCTTGTATCCCCGTGGCAACACGGCTTTATACCCGGCAAAGGCACTACAGACCATACTCGTAGAGCCATAACCCTACTTGACATCATGGGCGCCACGGGGGGCGAGATGTCGATGATCTTCCTCGATGCCGAAAAGGCATTCGATCGAGTATCATGGCAGTTTCTCTGGAACATCCTGGAAAGCAAAAATTTCGGAAATTCTTTTATCAATGCCATTAAAGCCATTTATGCCAACCCCACGGCAAAAATCTGTATAGCAGGAAATGAGTCGGAGGTCATTACGATTCAGAGAGGTACAAGGCAGGGGTGTCCATGCTCTCCGGTTCTATTTGCACTCTATATAGATCCCCTTATACAAAAATTACTAACCTCAACATCCATACAACCAGTACTTACAGGGTCCTTTTCCACCAAAGTTATGGCATATGCGGATGACATTGCCGTAATAACTACTAAACCGTCTGAAGCAGTCTATGAAATTGAGACAATTACCCAAGCTTTTGGGAAGTACTCAGGGTACTCTTTGAATAGAGATAAGACTATGGTATTAGCCACTAGTAACACCCAATACGAAAGCACCCTCAGGGTTAAACAGGCCACTTATTTAGGTGTAGTACTTTCGGCAGAGATAAGTAACATCAGCGATATTAATTATTCTCCCCTTATTGATAAAATTAAAAGCGATCTAAGAAGGGTAGACAGTCTACACCTCTCTATTTTAGGTAGGGCCAACTACGTTAAAATGAACGTATTCCCGCGTGTTCTATATTTGTTTAGAGCAATCCCCCTGTTACCTGCGGAGCACTCTATAAAGACTATAGACTCCCTCATAGCAAAGTTTATGTGGAGCTACGGAAAAATAAGGCGGGCCCTCCCCCTTCTAGCACTCCCTCAAAGTAGAGGCGGCTTAGCCTTACCAAATTTAAGATTATATTTTTGGGCATCATTATTGCAATATATGGATCCTCTTTTGACCGCTAAACCAGGAGGCCCAACCTTTATAATTCCTTATATACCATCAATATACGAGCTCAGTCTAGGCAAAAAACACAAGGGACTTTTTCTAAGGCAGGTTGAAACATCTTATTATAAAAAAATTAAATTAAAGACTGTTTTAGATGCTCTTTCAGTCTGGAAAGCTATTGGCAAACATCTAGGGCTTCCTACATATACAAAATATACACCTTTATGGCAATGTAAAATTTTTCCTAATATCCCTAATGATAGTAGATCCCAGAGGTGGGAGCTTCTAGGTATTAAAACAATCGGAGATTTCTTTGGTAATAATCTCCCACTTTCCTTTGAGCTCTTTCAAGCGAGATATAATGTCCCCGCGAACGATTTTCTAAAATTCTATCAAATATCAGCTAGTATCTATAATACCAAACCAAAAATTCTACCAGATAATATCCCATTATTTGACATTATAGGGAAAAAATCTACCAGAATCGGGGTCCTATATCAGCTACTTTTGGCCAATACCCCTGATGATTTAGAGCGCACGGAACAATCTTGGGCCTTAAAATTAGCTAATCCAAATGTAGATCTAGATCTCTCATTAGCCCTCTCGACAAGATATTTTATAGCCTCTAACTTAAAGGCTCAATATTATAGAATCATTTATAATTTATATTATACGCCAGCTAAATTGTTTGCATGGGGGTTTAGGGCTGATGATAACTGTCCCAGATGCAAACAACCACTCGCAAATCTCCTACACATGTTTGCTGAATGCCCTACATTGGTTACAATCAAAACTATGATGTTGGAATTTTGGACCCAAATTTTTGGGCACCGAATATATGATTCTATAACATTGCTCCTATTGGGTCATGATGACTCTTTGAAACACAATAGAGAAGAACAGGCGGTACTATTTCTGGGATACGCCGTGTTACGGATAATTCTAGCAGCTAGGTGGAAAGATACAGAGCCTCCTACCTTTAATATGTGGCTTAGCCGCTTTATAGCTATCTATAAACAAGAAATCTCAATATACGCCACAAGAGGTAGGAAAATGAGAGCAATAGGAACACAGATTTGGGAACCTATTACCAGGTGGTATAATGAAGAAAGGGGAAACCAGATACAGGGCCTCTGATTGATTCTGATTCCATTTTCTGTTTCTTTTTAGTACCCTTTCTCTAAATTGTTATATCTTTCCCTGTGGTAGAACTTTGTTTATATATATCTGTGTATGTACCTCGTAATCCATGTATACCACATCATTTCATGTTGCTTATCCTGTATATTTATGTTTTATGTTTTGAATTTGCCAATAATAAAAATATATATAAAAAAAAAAAAACAAATCCCAGGTTCTGGCTCTTACAGGAACGTGTTTTGGCATCCTCAGGATGCTCCGGAAGTTCTTCCCGTTACTCTCTGAGGAACATAGGAGAACGACAGTTCAGACCCTAATTGGATCAAGATTGGATTACTCGAACATCCTTTATCTTGGCCTGCCGGAGTACCTTTTACAACGCCTGCAGGTGGCCCAGAACGCGGCTGCGCATGCCATTTTCGGCCTCCACAGGCGGGCCAGTGCCTCTAGCCTATTGCAAGTGCTACATTGGCTCCCTATCCGGAAGCGGATAGTATTCAAGGCTATGACATTGGCCCACAAGGCTTTGTATGCCTCGGGAGCTCAATATTTGCAAAGGAGGCTGGCCTTTTACCATCCGGCACGATCCCTGAGATCGGAGTCCCTCTTTCTAGCTGTGGTGCCCCGAATAAAAAAAGCCTGCATTGGAGGACGTTCGTTCAGGCTGCTAGCTCCGCAGCTTTGGAACTCCTTACCTTTGACCATGCGCTCTACATCTAATCTGCTCGCGTTCACGAAGGGCCAAAAGACATGGCTCTTTGCCCGCTAGGGACCTCCTACTCTGTTTTGAATCTTGAGTCTTTGCTTCAATTTTTATGGTTATGTTTTGTCCGTTCTCTCTTAGGTCATGTAGTATAAAGCGCTGGGACACTCCTTGGAGTAGCCGTGCGCTATAAAAGACCTATTTAACATAACATAACATAACATAACATAACATAACATAACTATGCAACATCTTAATTTTAATTTCAGGTTTCACATAAGTCTAAGGAAGTGGTGGAAACAAGGTGAGAAGAATGAAAGAAAGAAAGATGTGAGAAGCAAGTCAAGGGAAAACAGGAGCCAAGGTAAGTCAGACTCTTTCTCAACCATGACAACTCCAATCATGGGAGTTGGATCCACCATAGGTTAAAAACAAATTCCCAACAATGTGACAAGAATATCTAGATTTGCCACGCTATTTGCCGCTAGTGTGATGGAGGCAGTATGTTCACTACACCAGCTGTTTGACGGCTGATTCAACAAACCTTTAGAGATTTTCATGTGCTATTGGGTTTTAAAGTGGTTTTATAACAATACAGTGTTATCCATCTACAAAGCTAGCTACACCACTGGGTTGAATAATTAATTTCAAAGAAAGAATATTATCTATTAATCAAATAAGACATTCAGTTTAAGGCCAGTTTGAATTAATTTAACATGCACTCTCTAGATTAATTCTTTACTATGATATTTTTATTTGACAAATATTTGCCAAAGGAGTTTTACTCTGTAATATCTTGATAGTTACTACCAAAAGAGTTGTGTAATGCATTACTATTGCTTCATCATGACAATCAATCTTTTTGGTGCTGCAAAAAAACAAAAACAAATAACAGATATGCCAAGTATTAGCTGTGGTGGTATTTGAGAGTTGAAGTTTGGATTTGCCCTTCTAATTTACAGAAGTAGTAGGGCGTATGTAAGTTTTTGTGTGGGGTAATCTTTTGCAGAGGAATTATTTTAACATTGAAGCGAAGCACATTTACAAGGTTAACTATGTATAAGCTCCAATAATTCCTTAAACTGAGTAGGACGAAAAATCCTATGTATTCATTTTTGGTTTTGCTCAACGTTGAAGAATACAGTGCTCCAAAATATTGTGCACCTTATCTTTATTTCCATGAAACCTTCTCTGCAAAACTTGCAACAAAATGCAAGATAGCGACGAAGAGAGGGGTGGAGCTGCAAGAACTGCAGCCCAACCGGTTTTAGACGTTACAGGTCTCCAATAAAATGACCCGGATGCTATAATCATTCTGGAAAACGTGAGAAAAGCCTTAGCTATAAATCTTATAGAAAATGGCCTATCACCGAGAGGTGGTACAATTATATTTGTCATAGAGGCACATGAATATCGGCAGACAGAGATATTCTATTTATGGATTGTCTGTCCACAGGCAAATCCAACAACACATGTGTTCCACTTCTATAAGATAGAGGAACATCCAGCGGAATACGTTCCTTTGGAGGACGTTGAAATTCCACTAACTAACCAAGAGCATCAGGTCTGGTTTAAAGGCGCCCTACAACATCAAAATCACATTACCAGACTCGGGTAACTAGGTAGACCAGGAGCTACATGGCCGGTACTAGCCAGCTATACACCACATCCTAACATTGAAAGAATCTCAGATGTAGAACTGTTAGCTCAGCTAAAACAATTAATTAAAATACATAGACTATTGGTACAAATGTCATGAGGACTTTAATTGTCCAACCTGCTATAAGAATGCCACAGCACACCCCTCATCAGGGGAACAAACAAAATCAAACCACAGACTATACAGTCAGTAATTGGTAAGTTGCCCGCAAAAAGGGAACAAATTCCATTCTGGTTAGCCCAGAAAATCACTCAAATAGAGGCAGTATTTCCCGATAGTACACATCATGAGAAACACAGGATTCTAGCAATTTGTTTACCAATGGGGATTGCACCACACATAGAGGACTGTGACACTTGGGGTAGAGTCTTTGCTTCAATCTACACAAAAACACATGGGCCCCCATTAGGATGGCGGGCAGACTTTGCCCGCCCGCCATCCTCACGGTACTAGGGACCGCCCGCTATAAGGGCGGGGGTCCCGTGCTTGGGATTAGGAGGTGCCCGCCAAAGTGGTGGGTGCATCCTAATCCCGATGGCGCAATGGTAAAGATACATGTTGTGCATTTCAAAGCACAATGTGACAGGCACCACGCGGTGCCTGTCACGTTGTTCTTTGAAAGGCTGGGGGGTACCATAGATACCCCCCATGTGTACCCCCCACCCCCAGAGTCCTTGGGGGCCCGCAACGGGCCCCCACAGGGAGTCTCTGCATGCCTTTCCGTGGCGACATTGCCGCCACGGAAAGGCATTGACAAATGCCCATACTAATATGGCTGGCGGTGTCTGATAGACACCTCAACCATATTAAACCTTTTCCGCCCCGGTCGCAAGGCGACCAGGCGGAGAAGCGGCGGACGGTCTTTCCGTCCGCCGGGGACCTCCCAGCCATCTTAATATGGCGGGGGTCATTGCAGCAAGGATGGCGGGCGGATCGCCCCGCCAGGCCGGTGGTGGCTACTGCCAGCCTGGTGGGGGCAATCCACCGGCATCCTAATGGGCCCTAAGGTGTCCCGTCTATGGCGGTAATACCAGACGTTCTGAGACAGATTCAAAATGAATATGGTCCAGAACCGGCCTTGAATCTAGGTATGAAATTACTGAAAGATTTCAAACAGGTCTCAGCTATCTTATTAGCTAACATTAAAGGTGAAGCAGCATCAGTGGCAATCCGCCAAAAATTAAAAGAACTTGATATTTCTGAGCAACCGTATGAGCTTGCCAGAATTATTGAAAAATCCTATGAAGAACTAGGAAGAGATAGTTTGGGAGGGAAACCTGTAAAACCTGAACTAACAGAAAATCCAGAAAAAGTTTTCATCAAAAACAGTCTAACTACTCCTAAAAAGAAATGGGAACATAGTAGACAGTCACTTCCTAAAGATAAGCGCTCTCAGTCCAGAGGTAGATCTCCTCAAAAGGAGCACTCTGAAAAGAGATATAACCTTAGAAATAGGGATAATATAAGAAAACCTGATAGATATCAAGATACTGATACAAGATCCTCTTGTACCTTTCAGACTTCCTCACAGAAATCCGAAAGAAGAGGACGATCAGAACAAAAAGAAGAATGCTTGAAGTCCAAAGACAACCAACACGTTCCAAAAAATAAGAAAACTCAATTCTCCAAAAAGAAGGTAGCAAGTATTAAAATCTGACATGCCGAGGATCTAGAGGACACAACTCAAGAATGGGGAGTGGGCCCAGACAATGTTGAACAGCGCAGCAGAGGTCACCATAGCTCTCAGGATCCTAAAAGATCATCTGGAGACAGTGGATCTGAATGAATGCATTCAGGTTGAAACTGCAGACACCAGGGTTAGTGTACCCCATAAGTTATATGAAGTAACACTCCGAATAGAGGGGGATATAACTAGGAAAATAAAAGCACTCTCTTGGGAAAAATTATCTAAAGGTTATGACATCCTTCTTGCTGAAAAAGACTGGCCACCTGAATTTGTTAGGAAGTGTCCACATGGCGAAGAGATCATTATGCCAGCCTTCTCTAATCATATTCCTATTCATAAAACATACACCTATGCCAGAAAATGGGCTGTGGCCCAGGCTCCAGCATTATATAAAAATCATGTGGGATGGGGTGAGGATTCTCCTCACCATAAAATCCAGTTAAAAACTCAACCTACTACTGAGAGGCAGTATCCAGTTAAGCAGGAAGCTAAACAAGTCAGGTGATCTTAGATCAACTTGAATACCAAAGGGTGATTGAAACATGCACCTCGTCAATGAACAATCCTTTGTTTCCTGTCTCCAAACCAGACGAAACATATCATCTAGTTTTGGATTACAGACATATAAACTCTTGTTGCTAAACTTTTGCAGTACAAAATTCACACAGTGCAGCACTGATGAATAATATCGTTCGGAAGAAATATAAAACTTCTTTAGATATCTCAAACGGTTTCTTCTGTCAAAACATTTCACCAGAAAGCAGGTACTTGACCGCTTTCTCAATAATGGGGACATAACGACACCTCTGTTGTCTCTCCCAGGGATTCAAGAACAGCCCTGGATTATTTTCAGCCAGAGTAATAGAGTTACTACAAACGTATGATGATGAGGAATTATCCTATGTCGATGACATCTACCTCACAGATGATGATTTGGACAGGCTCTTAAACAGGGTGAACACTATAATACTTGGATTCGCCTCAGAAGGGTATAAATTCAACTTTAAAAAATCAAGACTTGCCAACCTCAACGTCCTATTCTTAGGATACGAACTTTCGAGTGAAGGCAAAAGCCTGGCAGCAAACTTTTTAGAAAAATGTGCGCTGCTCCAAACTCCAAAAACGCTGAAAAATTTACAGTCATTTCTAGAATTCCTAAACTTCGGAAGAACTTACAATCATGAATTACGCAGGAACAGCTTAACCTCTCTACGAACTAATCAAACCGGATTTCAAACCAACTAATTGGACTCAAAAACACACAGAAATTTTGCGTTCAGTACAAACAGACATGTTGGCAGCAACACACTTACAAACACGCGACAATGTACGCAACCTTGTTATCCAAATCATCCCAGGGAGAGGCTGATTCACATACCTAACCTTTAATGAAGGTGAAAAGGTACCAATAGCTTACAAATCCCACTTGTACACACAAGCTGAAATGAAATTCAATTCAACAGAAAAAATTCTGACAGCGGTTCAGATTGCTGTAGCAAAGGAGAGAGCCCTCACACAGGGTAAACGCATTAAAGTCGTTACACCTGTACCTGCCTTAGAGGCAGTGACGAAGGCAAGCATTCCAAATGCAAAAGCTCTACATCCGAGATGGATACAATGGGTTAATTCTCTTGCTGCAACAGACGTTGAATTTGTTTTTGACCCTTACTTGAAGACACAAGAATTTCTCCAATACGAACAAGAATGTCCTCTGCCTACTGAAATTCTACCTCTAGAACATTACGGCTGGTAATATATACAGACGGATCAGCACAGCCCACGATTGGAGGCAAACAAGCTTACAGAGCTGCGTGCGCGATTGTTTAAGGTCGCTGGCACAATGGTAAATTTAGACCTATGGTAACGAAAACTCAGTCACTAGGAGACTGTAGAGCTCAGTGAGCTGAACTCCAAGCATTCAAGATGGTGCTGGAAAATACAGATCGCGAATTCCCCACACTCATAGTGTGTGATTCGTATAACTGTGTCCGGAATTACAATGAATATCTGCAGACCTGGGTTCAGAATGGTTTTAAAAACATAAAAGGTGGCACAATAAAGCATAAAAAGTTTTGGGAACAAGTAGTGCTTTTACAGAAAGAACTACAAACGACTCACGTGATCTATACACTGAGTCATCAGCGTGATGGCGTTCACGTTGCAGGGAATTCATTGGCTGATGAAGCCGCAAAGGCAGCTGTGTAAACGGCTTCCGTAGCTACAATCAATCGTTAAAAAAAATAAAATAGATGGTGAAACCATGCTCGCTGTCAATGCCACGAGCAAAGGCAGCGGAGCCGCGTTACCTCTAAATTATCCACTCAAGTATATTTATTTATTTATTTATTTATTGCCATTTGTAAAGCGCGACAAATACCCGCAGGCGTCTTGGCGCTAGTTAATATGCAGATTTCAGATCGGTGGTGAAGTGCTCAGCAGTTACCTATATTTATTGAAGTTATAGGGTAAACAACCACGTCTTAAGTCTCTTACGAAACTGGAGGAGGGTTGAACAAGGTATACATACATAATTGATGCAAACTCTGTTCCTTTTGCTCGAATCCCTGGAGTGGGGGATAGAGTAATTCCAAACAGGAACCGGAGAGGTGCTCTCGTTTATGAAGCACATTTGGGAGAGGGTCTGATACATCAAAGGATCTCTGAATCTCTATTAGAATTAGAAGAGATGTACTGGTGGCCAGGGATAAAAGCTCACGTATACGAATTCGGAATTAATTGCGATGACTGTTACAAATACCACTGCTTTGAAAACCACCAGATTCCTGACTACAGCGTAGCCAGCCCAGTACAGACACCAATGGTAGACAGCATAAGGCTATCTACATGCGGACATCTGAATGGACTGATGCAGTCCCACAAATATTAAATCAGATTCATTTCAATGTGGCCTCAGCGCTCAGCTGACGCCCGAACTGTTATAAAAGATTTGCGAGTCTTTGTCGGCACATACGCAATCGGCACGCTACATTCTGACCAGGGTCCTGCGTTTAGCTCTAGGGCTTACAAGGAGGCCAAGGCCAGCTTGGGCGTTGCATTGCGATTTTCGAGTCCATTCCATCCTGAGGGAAATTCAGTTGTGTAGAGAAAAAAACGTGACATAAAGCAATCTATAACAGCTAGGGTACTAGGTTCGGGTGATGGGTGGGTCAAACTAATAAATGTCCACCGTAGTCTTAATAACCTGCCAAGAAATTCTCTGGGTGAAATCACTCCATACAAAATCCTTTTTGGTACTAGAATGTTGGTTGAAGACCTCGATCGTCACACTTCAGTGGTGGAACAAAAACCCTTTGATATCAAAGATTGTTTGGCTGTTTTACAGGACCTAAATGAAACAAGAAGAAGTCTAAGCAATACCAACGAAAAGCCAACGACCACTGAAGAAAAGCCACCTGTCCCAGCAAGACCTGTCTGGATTCCTAAGATTGGGGATCAGGTCAGGGAGAAAATAGCGGACAAGAAGGAATTTGGGCCTTCTTACAGAAAACCAGTACCTGTACTAGCAATCCTCGGATCAAGAACAGTACTACTGCCACCCCTTTTGGAAAAAAGTGGAACCGGTCTGGTCAATTGACCTGGTAAAACCACAGCATGTGGCCGATAATAAGTAGTAGGCCCAGTGGACTCCCAAGATGTAGCAGACGACCAAATCTTGCAACAATCCAAGAGGTTCAAACTGAAAGACTTATCACCTTTGATAAACCTGCAGTGAGAAAAGAAGGACTATGCAACAAAGCCATTGAACTTGTATGTCTTGATACCCAAATAACAGTTCGTCAAGAAACTCCTGTCTACAATGATGTAGCATCTGACTATACAAACATGTCAAGGTAACAAGCAAATTCAGTGATTTCGAAATATCCGGATGCAATTCCAACAATTGACAGTACTGCTTCTGGTTATTTTAGGCTCCCAGTGAACCTGAAACTACGCCAGCAAACAAATCTTTTAAAGAAAAAGTAAAGGAACTTGGGCAAGAGCTTACAAATACATATCTGGTTTCACCTTGGGTTGAACTTTGGATTGTGTTAGGTGTACTTTATCTCCTACTATGGCTCATTCTTGTGTTAGGTTTGGGAAAGCTGATAGATGGAAAGCACATTAAAATGGACACAGTAAGGAAGAACATCAACTTGCTCCTGAAGCCACACAAATCATCTCATCGTGAACAACGAGACCTGTCATCAGTGAACATTGCAGCGGTCCCACTACCTTGTGGAATAGCATGGGATACAACTGATTATGACATTTATGGCCCTGTTGAGCTGCTAAAGATTCTTCATCAATTTAAGGTTTCCTTGAGTGATTTTGTCTCACCTAGCACATTTTCTGATGATTGGGACTTTGAGACTGTTAATAACATGATGGCAGACTTAGAAATGTCAGCAAAAGTTACAAAACATGAATACTAAGAAGGTTCATCAAATTATGAAGAACTGTATTGTTTTAATCATTTTGGCCATCATTACTTACATAAATCTGCAAACCCTAGAAATGCTTTAAAGTATAATCAATGGGAACATTGCCCAACACCTCCAAAAGGTAGTTCTAAAACGTTATTTAGAACATTTCCATATTTTACAGGTTTTAATGTTACAAACCCAGAAAGTTTTTACTTTAAAAATGTGAATAAGCCAGGCATGAAAAGTATGTTGACAAATACTAAACAAATGTATTCTACTGCCTTTTATGCTCAATTGTCCACCTTAGGCTTTGACTTTTGGAAAGACAACATTGAGACAAAAACTGTTTGGGGCACAAAAGACTGGCAGGTACAAGGTTTAGAAGCATGCCCACACTTGCCAAACACACAAGGTGGTTTGGAGCAGTTTGACTATCTACTTGCCCGACGCGCCCTGCTACAGCAAGTGCTGAAGGAAGCCGACTCTCCAGCAGACGCACTGACAGAGACGCTGTCTTTTCTCCTGCCAAGAAATCCAGCTCCAGTGTTTCCAAGCTTCCCTTGCGGGTTGTTGGGAAATGGAGTCCCGAGACTGACCTTCTTCATTCTAAACTAAGGTAAGGAGCTGATTAGACCCTTAAAGAAATCTTGGGCAGATTCTTGGCAAAAGAATACTACATTTATGCTACACCTCACTTACTTCTTCCCTCCTACTAGGCTTAGGTTAGGTACACCGGTGTAGGCGTATTTTAGAAGCACCAGTTAAGTACTTTTAGCCTCTGTTATTTATGTATGTATTTGTATATGGTTTAGGAACCATACAATGCTCTTACAGTATTATTTTATTCTACTATTCATACAGTAAGCATTATATTTTACAGTTTTACTATTGTAGCAGTTCATTTCTTATGTTTGAGAAAGAAGACTGTTCAATAAATCCTTTTATTGATGACCCCAGTCTTTCTATTTTCTCTGCACCTCTAGTGAAACAAAGCATGCACGTTTGACTGGGTGAAATATCGATCTATTGTTTCCACGACTCTGAAGATACGTTTTATCTTGGGGAAACAAAGTTGTCATGTTTATGCGGTTGTCAGAGACTAATCCCTTCTTGTGAATTCGAGAAAGTTTCTAGTGACCTCTGAGCTAGCTGGCACACACAATTAAGTCTAGTATATTCGATAGAGACCTAGTCGACCTCAGTCCTACGTCTAATCTATAGGATATACTATTCCAATGCGCAGATCCTATTGGGAATATAGGAACTACACTACATTTTTAGGTATTCCAGGCAAGGTTTCCATCTGTACTTGAGTTGGCTTGCGAAGAGCATTTTATGATACCAGCAAAGGATGTTTTGCTATTGAATGGAGAAGAGAGAGGAACATCCGTTGGTGTAGAGCAGGGGATTGAACCTTCTTGCTTGGAAGGTATCAGGAGATTTGAATGTTTCAAGGGACACTTGAGCAGGAATGTTGAGCTACTTGAAGAGTTTTGGGCACCAGGGACAGGACGCAGATATAAGGGAATTTGGAAAATCTGGGAAATTTTGGTGATGAAAAGGAGTTTGGATCCTGTGGAGGTTCCTGTCGTAGAGGTGGTAAGTCTTTTAGTGGAGATAATTGAACCTGGTTTCAGTTACAGGACAATGATTTGCCATAGTTCATACATTTTTGCTGGCCATGCTCAGGTTGGAGAAAGATCAGTGGGTTTAGATGGTGTCTAGGGTTATGAAAATAATGCAAGCGAGGGACCCCCTAGATCAGTGGTCGATTTTTAAGTCGCCCCCCCCCCGGAGAAAAAAATAATCGATCCCTCCCCTCAGAATTTTTTATCTCTTAAAAGTATCCACAGTGTGTGGCTGGATGATTTGAAGAATATTTGGAGTCCCTTCCCTTTTGACACCATAATGCTTCATTTAACCAGAGCCTGGAGTCCCCCCTGGGATCACCTGAGGCCCCCCTATCCCCACCCCCCAGTTTGAAGACCACTGCCCTAGAGCAAGATATGAGTCCATGTGGGACGACAATGTAATGCTAACTTTTTTCCCCTTTTCTGCATGCATAATAGTGGCCTTCGGTCTTGTGCTGTAATAGAATTCTCCAATGGAAATGAATAGAGGATGAAAAATTTCATTAAAGGCACATAGGCTAACATTATCCCACCCTCCACTCCCTTATACATGTACAAAATAAAAAAGTAAAATGAGATGCTTAATTTTCTTGTATTTGCAGATTGTGCAGATTGTACACTTTATCGAATTCTTTAATTATGGGTGATCTAATTTATTGTTTCGAGATGCGCATTAAGAAAAGAATGGAAGAGAAGGATTCTGAGACAGTTTGAAGATTAAGAAGTGAATAGGATGAAGAACAGTTGCATTTCTTTTACACATTTAAAAGGGGAAGAACATTCTATGCAGGAGTTATTTATAGTGTCTACAGTGTTCTGATTCTAGATTTTGTTTTTTTGAGTTGTAAGTACTTCAAGGTACTGCTTGGAATGGCATTATAAAGATTGTATGCATAATGTTAGCCTCTGTGTCTTTATGAAGTTGTGATTCTCTATTCGTTTTAACAGGAGAAACGCAATTACCAATGCTTACTTTGACCAGAAATTGTGAAGAGTGACGGAATATGCACAATCCACTTTCAAAATAAGAAATAAAATAAAGTTACTAATAAGATAAATTAGTGTTAATGTTTAAACAGTTTTATTTAACTAGTCTCTCAGAATCAAGGCTGAAATGTTCCTTACATTAGTGCAAGTTTATATTTATTATGTCCAAACTCTCCTCATATGAAAAGTTTCATGTTTTACTTTCATAATACTTTTTGCTAGAATAAAATTTAATGCACCTACTGTTTGGAAACATCTGCATTGCTGAATCTTATTTACAGCCTTTCTGAAATATATGTAATTATTTTATCTAAAAACTTTCAATTTCATTAAAAGTATGTCACTCTTTCCTCCTCCTCCTCCTCCATGGGTTTTCACATGAATACATTTGTTTTGGAGGTCTGAGATCACCCTGTTGTCGATTTCTTAAATAGTCATTTGAACGACACTTTAACATCCTAACTGCAAAGCCTACCGACATTTCTGAAATCACTCAAATTATTAGATACACAAAAAAGTTTGTTACAGCACCTAATAAAACATTGTTCCTTAAATTATTTTTGCTTTACACTACTAGCAGAAGTAAGTAACATGTTGGCCTTCTGTCTATTTGCAACACACACAGCTTCTGAGTTTGAAAGTGTCATTGGGTGCACTGGGAAGCCTAACGAATTCTCAAGGGCTTTCCCTGCAAATATTACATTAGGGTTATGTCCTATTCAGTTTCTTAAATTAGGGTATAAACTTAATACATTCCAGTTCCTTTGCAGTATTTTCTATATTGGTCTACTGTCTGGAATGTGTTTCTTAATAAAGTGTTCCTTTCTCCCTAATAATGTCATTTTATTCTCTATATTGGCTCCTTTTCTACAACACATCTTTATGTTCTTTGCTGGTCTCTTCATTACTCACTTTTATGAGTATGATAAAAATACCCTCTGTCTTGAATATTTGCCTTTTTTCCTCATGAAATTCCCATTCTTCACTATATAAACATCTTGCTCTCGAAAATGTTCAATAAGGTGTATTTATTTTCTGATGTTGAGGATGTCCTGTTCGTGCATGAAGCACTTTTAGCTGTTGTATTCATCCTATGCATTTTGCTTTGTAGTCATCCTTATGTTATGATATATGGATAGATGTAGCCTGGTTACTGTGTTAAGTTAGCATGAGCTTTTTATGAGTTTAAACACCATTTTTCCTTTCTGCTGCTTTTTGCACATGACACACATCTGCTGCTTTAGCTTTGAGCCTAGTAAAATGTTTTCGGTTCATACAAGAATAATATGTTGTTACACTGATATCAGCCTTGCTTGGCGAGCTGTGTCTGTACAGTGAGTGCTGAAACCTTCAAGGATATCTCAACACAGTAGTTGTTATGAGCACTGATCTTTGCACGTCCCTAGACATAACATACATGCAGCTGCACCCAAGTTCTGGCTTTAGGAGCGTTCTATATTGCTTTGCACAAGAGCATACCAACACACTTGATGGTGCTTTGCATGCAGAGAGCTGGTTGCTGATGATGTGATCCCTTACCACTAGGATCTTGAGGTATGGGGCCATTCTGCTAAAACCCAAAAGAGACCTTCTTAGATATAATATAATATACTAGCTAGGGAGGGTGAGAATTAAGTTTTGTTAAACCCTATTCATTTTAGCATAATACTATGCTTGCACCGTTTGTGTTCTATGGACTAATGACTATGCTGATTACTTTGTTTCTTATAATATGTTTGCTTGCTTGTATTAGCTAAGATACTGCGCTTGAGAACGCGGCATTAGTGAATAAACATTTCAAATATGCACTTGTCCTCTTTTACTCCTTGTTCTGGACTGAAATGATTGTATAATGAAAGAGTATTCATGTGTTCCACGTTACCTGAGGTGTACTAAGTTCATGTTCTGGTTTGTGTAAGCATTGGGAGTTTATGATGACCAATGAGACACTGATTGCTAGTCTGGTAGGGGATTTTTGGGTACTAAATGAGTTTTGGGAAATCCTAATTCACTGAGGTTCCAAGTCTCTATGCACAGTTCTGTCTGAGCACGGAATCCCTGCAACAGTTACACATATCTTACCGTCCAGAAACGTTATGATAATAGTACTGTACTCCAACTTAAGTTCTATATTATAGTTATATTTTGTATTACTGTTATTTCTGATCAATAATGAGTGACATTCTATAAGACGTTTTTGTCTTAATTCCAAACTATAAATATAGCATCAATAAATCAACACCATAGTTTTATATTGTAGAATGTCTTTCTTTATTGTTTATTTTCTCTCATACCATCCTATAACCTGGTTGGCATAAGACGGAGTGATTACATAAAAATGTTTGCATTCTCTTTAGACCATAGCAGGGTTGATGCAGGTCTCGCCTTTGGGACATTATAAGTGTTCAGCCATGCAACATTTGATGTTGCTCCAAGGATATTGTGCTGCATAATTAAATACGTATGAGCTTTCAAAGGTGAGACCTATTGGCTATGCCAATGCTTGTTTGTTTCTTGCATGCATGTTATACAGAAAGCAATCCATCTTTAATTAATGTTTTTGCTGCAAAAGTGTTTTGCAAAGTTCTGTGAGTATGGGAACTGTTAGAGCAACCACTGTCACCAACACCACTCCCTTCACCACCATGCCATGACTCTGCAGTATTTATCACTGAGCTTTGGACATCCTAGGAAGCAAACAGCTGGAAGCTATGCCCACTTGGGCAAGATTGTGTGCTGGTTCCCTCTATATATATAAAAAACATGGTTCTTTATTTTGATACTAATTACTGGCCAAGTACATAGACCCACTTGGGTAGGATTCCTCCTTGAGATAAGAAGAATTTCATTCATTTATGTGGCTGCAATCGCTTTTATCACAATGTACGTTGCCATAAGTATAGTTAATTCTCAAGGAGAATTAAACCCACACGGGTGAGATTCCCTAGTGAGCAGAGAATAAATCTGCTGATACATGTGTTCGAACATGAAATATGGTTGATACAGAACCGGCAATATATTCTTGTAATAATTAGCAATTTTGCCTCCTAGATTCAATTATTCTATTTTAGAAGTACAATTAGCAGAACAAGGAGATAAATGCGCTCCTGCCAATTAGCAAAATCTAAGCGCTAACAGAGTCTATTGTTTATGTCTATTTTTGTTGTGATCACATGTTTGTATATTTAAATCAATAGTATTGCACATAACTTGACTCGTGACCAAGGGAAGGCTTTCCCGAAATGCGTCGAGTTGATACTTTGTTGCCAATGAATTTTGTCAAATAAAATCCTTTTGATGCAAGTTGGAGTTCGTGCTTTCATACTACCCTTGAGGACCAAGTGTGAATCGACTTTTTTCTTATAGTCTGAACACTAAAACACCAACATTATTCACTGCTATTCTAATGATTATTGATGTATTCCTTCTCTACTCCTTAAGAATATGTTTTTCATCTTTTGTGCGATGAGCTTGGATATTTTTCATTCATTTTCTTAAAGATCTTCAGGACAATCTAATGATAAACATTGATAACAAATTCATTAAGCATCTCAGGTACAAGGGTGAATCTTTACATTAATCCCCTTCAAAGTAAATGCCACTAATGCAGTTCTAAATCCCTGTCCTTATCTTCCAGACTTCTATTATGACATCCTTCTAATGATAGCAGGGTTTGAACCATAATGACATTTGTAATTATTATTTAACTTAACTTTGTATATACAGTTGGTATTGTTTTTTGTCTAAAAATAATTAAAAAAACCTTTAGCATTCTCAAAAACGGAAATAGATTATATTGCACATTAAACAAATGCACATGCTGCAGTGGTGCAAATTACTGACCGTTATTCAAACCTTTTCTTTCTATTCTCAGACAGTAGCCTATTAGATTCAGACAAATATTCTGTGTATTTATATCCTCTACTCACGTCTGATATTGCTTATTTTCTATCTTGTTGCTTTGTTCTTCTTTCCTGTTTTCCTTCATGATCTTTTTGTGCCTGTCATCTACAGCAATTGCAGATGATTGGTAGTAGTATTTTCTCTCAATCTCTGAATTTCCTCTTAAACATATCTTTTTTTAGGCTTTCTATTACTATCTTCTTGACTTGTAATCTGTTACCAATCAACTACCCAGGGAACGTAGATATGTGGACATATTGTTCCTATTACTTCTAGAAATTCTTGTTTTTTAGAAGACATGCCACATTTCATAGCATAAAAGTGCACTCATCTGGTTCTATGAATCTTTTAATCTCTCAAGTATATGGATCTTCTAAATAATCTTCATATCTATCTAGCAGTTCATCTTGTATGGCATACCTTTTGGCCACAACTCCCATATACATTTTTTTATTTGTTTCTTTACTTGTTCAATGCTTTTTTGTATTTACTCTATATGCTCATTCATGCTTTCTATAGCATTCTCATCCATTTAAAAGAAGTTCTTTTAAATGTATTATCCTACTTCACACCCATCGCTTGACAAGTATCATCTACTAAAGGAAAAACATTAATTCTTTGTTCCATATGTAAAACTTTGTATTCATGCACTGTTACATTGTTTTCAATGTATGCCATTTAGATGAGGCATTCAACATCAATGTCTCTTATTTAAAAAATAAATGTCTTGACAGCTTAGATTTTTAAAGAGGGAGTGGCATTAGCTGTACACAATGTAGAATATTAAACAGCTGTTTGTAATTGTGTTTTACTGTTCCTGAAAAACATTGTTGGAACTATTTTCCTTTATATATCTGTTTTCATGTATTTTTGTAGTGCCAAAATATTGTTTGCCCTGATGCAGCTTTAGTAGTACATCATGAAACAGAGCATTGGGCAAGATATTGTAGAGTAAAAACCTTTAGGTAAATATTTTTGTGATGAAAAATATAATTGTAATGGATGAATCTTTCCTTGAAATAATCTAGCGGGCTCATGGTAAATTAATTCAAACAGGCCTCAAACACAACATCTCTTACTTGCTTGATTAATAATGAACTCTTAATCAAGTGCTTCCATTTTGTTCATTTAAACCTTCAAAAAGCCGAATTGAACTGAAGCTATAAGTAAAAACACTTCTGCACATGATTTTGCCATTCTTACATAAAGCTCAAATACCAATCCCCAACTGATTTTCTATTTATGACTGAGTGAAATTTGCATATTTTGTTTTTGTGCAGTTATGCAAAATCACAAGAAAAGTCCGCAGCCATTTAAACAAACTGCAAATCCGTTACTTGGCACTATATTTTAGCACAAAATGGTTCTTCACGCCAAAGTTTTAGATGAGAAAGAATTTCAATACAAAAAAGTGCAAGAAACACAATTGCCATTAACAACTGATGCTGGTCTTCTGAATGTTGTGTTGTTCCTGCACTTCTGCGCTACAAAGTTGCCATGAATGGAGGCTTAATTAGATGGGTTTGTTTAATTTGGGAAATTTTGCGAAACATGCTTAACCAGAAAGTCCTGAAATTACGCAAATTACACTGGAATAGTTTACATTTTATCCAGGCCTAGTTCTTTACATAAATGTGTTTACTGTTCCCTTCGTTGGAGCAAAAATAAAATTACAAACTGAAACATACTCTAGCATTAATCATTTCACAATTCAAGTGCAACCCTCGAATATATGACGTTATTCCCTCATTTCAGACTCAGTGGGAGAAATAGGAAGAAGAGATACTTCCAGCACATACAAAGAAGACCATTCAGAAACTGCACAATCTTAGCTTTAAGTTCATCAACTTGAGATTCGAAGGGATAACATTTGTATTTCAGAACTTTTCACTTCTAGATTAAAGTAACTGGCAGATGTGCCATAGAAAATGTGCCAGAGATCTAGGACTACTATATCCATTCCTCCAAATGACAAGAGAAAGGGTGGAACTGAAGTACCACAGAGGTGGAAGATGAACGGGGTCCTTTAAGGGTAGCGATTAGCAATTCTTCCGGGGTTGAATGATCATGCACTGTTGACCCACAGCCAATGGTTTGATGTGATGTGAGTATGTTGTATGCATTAAAAATTCAGGGAAAACCAGTATCATACAATGTGGCATATTCCTCACTGAGAATCACCCTTCAAAGAAACGCAAGAGAAAGTGTTCGGTGAATGATAATAAAAATAAATATTGTTGCTTCTCAAACTCTAAAGGCAGATATAAAAACCTCGAGGAGATGCTGTTGAGAACGAAGACAACCTTCTCTATTATGGGTGCCTGCTATTCGAAACACAAGTTACTGAAGTACATGGGTAATCTTTCCTAAAAGTTAACCTCATCTATGTTCCTTCAAAAACCTCTCTGGACATATTTACAAAGACTGACTTACAGCCAACAGCAGTGCTCTGTGTCTCCCTAGGGGGGGAGAGGTCGTGCCACAGCTTTGGACTCTGCAAGGAGCACTACGTTTCCCGTTACCCCCTCCATGTGGAAAGCGCTCTTAAGCGCGATGCCTGCCCGTGGAAGTTGTAGCCGCCAACAACCTTTCTCTGTGTCTTACTAGGAGGGGAGAGGTTGTGACACAGCTTTGGACTCTGCAGGGAGGACTATGTTTCCCATCACCCCCTGCGTGTGGAAAGCGTTATTAACCGCGACGCCTGTCCTGTGGCCATTGTAGCCGCCAACAACCTTGCTCTGTGTCTCCCTAGGAGAGGAGAGGTCGTGTCACAGCTTTGGACTCTGGAGGGGGGACTAGGTTTTACGTCACCCCCTGCATATGGCAAGCGCTCTTAAGTGTGATGCCTGCCCGTGGCCGTTGTAGCCACCAACAACCTTGCTCGGTGTCTCCCTAGGAGGGGAGAGACCATGCCACAGCTTCGGACTCTGCAGAGGGACTTCATTTCCCGTCACCCTTTGCGTGTGTAAAGCGCTCTCACGAGTGACACCAACCCCTGGCATGAGACACATGTGGGGCCAGGGCCAAGGGCAGGTCGTCCAGCCCTGTCATCGCCTGGAAGAGGCTGGGCTGGGCCCCCTCTCTAAGCTGGGCTTTTTGGGAGAGAATGCGATCCTGGATGATCATTGAAGGTGATTACTAACAATGAGTAAGCGCAAGGTGAAAACTCAACAGGCAGGAGGGCAGGAGAAGTACAGACCTGCTAGTAGCTTGAGGTTTAGCATGTGCCAGATGGGAGGAAGGACTCCTGGAACTCTCCATTTGTCCATCAGTAAGTTTGGGTCCCTTTTATTATCTGACTCTATAATAGAGACCATATTTAAGAGGAGAAGAGGTGGCAGGAAACTGAAGTTAAAGAACCCGAAGGTCCCGAGAACGATCAGAATCACCGAAGAGGCAAAGCTCATGGACCCTACGCTGTCTGATAAAGACTTTATGCCGATGAAAAATGAGGACTTATGTATTAGACTAGAAAACATTGTCTTACAAAACATACAACATCCTTGGGTCTATTCAAGAAAATCATGTAAGTGTGTGACAAACCACTACTGAAAAAGATGTAATAATATCAACACAGAATCAATGGCTATACACTAGAGCATTAGCTGTTGGCACTTCCCTTTTAAGGACGAAATCCCTCACTCACCAGAAGTGGCATGTTTCATCATATGGGATTCTCCTCTCAAAGGAAAACCCTAGTTCCTTTGAGGGCTACAACTCCCTCTCTGAGAGGGAGGAGCTCAGGGATGTTTTTCGATGTTAGTAGGATGTTCTAAACCCACATATGAGGAGAAAACTATGTGAGTGAAGGCGAAGCGCAAAGAAAAAATAATGTGAGAATGGTGAGATTAAGACTAGCTAGGGGGCTAAAGTAATATAATTTATACAGATACACCCACTGCCAGGATTAAAAACAATGCACCAAGGGTATAGATTTGAACCAAATTGGTAAGGTGAAAAATAGTGGTCAATGTGTTTCAGCCATAAAGCCCAATCCTGGGCGAGGTTTTCATCAGGACCTAAATTGATGCTGCTGCGTAACACGTGTAGGTGATTCAATAAAAAAGGATACAAGAACAGACTCTGTCCTCAGTAGATCTGTTCAGTTGGGAAGATTTACCTATAATCAGGAAGAGTCAAAAATCAAAAGAGTGCTACCCAAAATAATGTCAATATTGATTCTGTGAAGATAAAATTAAAATGTGTATCTTACCCGCAACTGCTAGGTAAACAATCCCACCTCAACCTGGAGACCGCTCAGGAAGGGGGCACCGCTCTGCAAGGTAACAGTGTATAATGTCATTAGCAAACCATGTCCTAAGACTGTCCAGGGGTATTATTTATTTTATTTTTTAAAATTTTTGAAAACCTTTATTCAAAACAGAGCACACAGCTAATCAGCCTGACATCCCGGAGGCAAGGCAGCAGGGGTAACAGGAGAGAAATAGTGCCAAACGATTTAGACATAATCATCGAAGGTCATTTTTATATTAAGATGAAGTTCAACAAAAGGGCGCCTGAGGGCGCGAAATTGGCAATAGAGGCAATGTGAAGCTGGGCGTCAGGGACGGGTAGGGGAGGAAAGGCAGGGAAGTGAACGTCAAGGATAAGATTCCAGAATGGGAAGGAGGAGGGGGGGGAAGAATCAGGAGAATACAGTACATCAGAGCTCAGTTGGCGTCACAGGTCAGGGTGACACATTATCATGCAGGCTGACTGATTCAGGTGGCAAGCACACGTCTCCCCTGTACTCGTTCCATGCCCCCCAGATTTTATTCCAAGTTTGAGGTCTCCCTCTTGCCACATAGACTGTCTTCTCCCGGAACATTCACCAGTCCATGTTGGCTTTCCACTGTACCAGCAGGGGGGCCGCGGACGCACCCCACTTCTGAGCTATGTCCCTCTTGGCCACCATGTTCCCAAGGGTCACCCACCTAGTCTGCGCAGCGCTGTGGTCGGAAGGCTCCCATACGTTCAGGAGGCATCTACGAGCTTCCGCGTGGGCAGCCACGCCAGTAACTTCCTCCATGACTCGGTGCACTCTCCTCCAGTAGGAGGCTATCACTGGGCATTCCCAAAGGATGTGCAAGAAAGTGGCGAGAGCTCCGCAGCCTCTACGGCAGAGACCGTCAGGCGAGAATCCCATGCGCAGTAATCGAGGCCCTGTCATATACACCCGGTGCAGGATCTTAAATTGCACGAGGCGAAGACGGGAGGAAATTGCAACCACCTTAGGGGAGGAAACCGCACTCTGCCAATCTTCCTCATCAAGTTCAAGGCCATCTGCCACCCACTGGTCCCGCAAGCTAAGGAGGAGATCTGTGCGCACGTTAATCAATTTTTTATATGAAAGGGAGATCGTGCTGTCCGGCATGTGCCCATCCAGTATCCTGTCCTCCAGAGGGGAGCTCTCAGGAATGACGCCGTCCGGCGGTGAGGCCGAGAGCAGCGCATGTCTCAGTTGAGTGTAAAGGAAAAACTCCGTCGCGCCCAGCTGGTATTCGGTTTGTAACTGGGGGAAGGTCTTAATTGAGCCTCTGGAGAGCATGTCCTCAACCCTGCTGATACCGATGAGGTCCCACTTATCAAACCCCTTGGTGTGCCATAGTCTACCCAGGATGTCCGAATCAAAAAGGGGAGTGAACCTTGTGAGTCTGCCTTGCCAACCTTGTGCCTTAGTGACCGCCCGCCAAGTGTGGACCGCCGTCCGAGTAGGGCCCGTCAGCCGCCGGTCGAAAGACTTCGAGTATAGGGCCCGATAATAGTTACCATCGCCCATCAGCCATCTATCCATGGCATAACCGGGACTACCCACAGGGCCATAGAACCCGTGGTTGAGGGCAGCAAATTGAGAGGACCAATAGTAGCGGCGCACGTCTGGGAGAGCAATGCCACCATCGTACCATGGGAGCGTGAGTTTGTGGATGGCAACGCGGGGTCGACCATCCCAGAGAAGGGTCCGAAGGAGGCCTTCAAGGTCTCGAAAGTAGCGCGCCGGGACGGGGTCCTGGGCGTTTTGCAGGGCGTACAAGAACCTGGGCAGGGACATCATCTTAAACAGAGCGGCACGGCCAAGGAGGGAGAGTGGTAGCTTACGCCAGCTGTCTACATCACGCTGCACACGCTGGAGAGGAGGGAGTAAGTTGTGGTCGTATCGCAACTTGGGGTTACCAGAGATGTAGATGCCCAAGTACTTGAAGCCGCGTGTGGCAATCTGGATGTTGCAGCCTCTGGGAAGTCGTGGAGTATCTCCTTTAAGGACATATAGGGACGACTTGGCCCAGTTTATAATCAGACCAGAGTACCGTCCGAAGAGTCTAAGCACATCACAGGCCACAATGAGGGACCTGCAGGGGGAAGTCAAATAAAGCAGGATATCATCGGCGTACAAGGATACCCTGTCTTCGAAGCCAGGGGCCCACGTAATGCCGCGTAGGTCGGGATGCACACGCAGTAGGGCTGCGAGCGGTTCAAGGGCCAAGGCGAACAAAAGGGGCGACAGGGGGCAGCCCTGTCTAGTACCCCGATGTAGGGGGAATGGTGTCGACAGGCGGCCGTTGACCGTGACATTAGCCATCGGATCCGTATACAGTAGCTTCACCCAGCTCACAAAGACCGGCCCAAATCCAAGTTTGGACAGCACTGCCCAGAGATATGGCCACTCGAGAGAATCGAATGCCATCGTGGCGTCGAGGGACGCGAGGACAGCCGGCTCTTCGATCCAGGGGTATTATTAACCAATATCTAAGGACCAGATAGGCATGTAATTCAGAGCAAAAATGAAACCAGGGAGCCTAAAGAGAGACACATAACATTAGTAAAATGTCAAAAAGTTATCTACCTGATCCACTGAGCACAAGCCACAGGGATGCTGAATAACTCTTGGAATACTACATTCAGATGTAAAATTGTGTTGCAAGAACGTATACGGGTCCTAGGCAGTAAAAAGAACCCTTGTAACACACCACATCAAGGATAATTGTGAAAAAAACTTTTGCACACACCAACTGGGTAGTAAAAAGGAGCTGACCACACTGGATGTCCCCTCTTTTAATACCTTTACACTCCCGATTTTGGCTTATGCTGACGATGCGGTTTTAATAGCAAGAACTAGGGTGGCTTTACACCGCCTTATAGAGGCCTACTTGAGCTTCATGAAAACACTGCACTTGAGGGAAAACAAGTCTAAATCCTTTAATAACAGGGGTAGCACCCTCTAAAAGAATTCTGTTTTTTTATATCGGGAGCCGAAAACAGGTTGTGGTGGACACCTTTCCCTATTTAGGGGTATCATTTGATAAAAAACAATCCGAGTCAAATGTGGTGGAAAACAGGGCCCTCATAATGGAGAGAAGCATGGCAGCCATTTTTTATTTCACTAAAAAATTGGGATCAAAACCAATTGTGCCCATAAAAATGTTTTGGGCTAATGTTTCCACTAAGTCAACAAACTGGCTAGTTGAAGGCTTTGGAATGACTTGTACCAAGTCACTGCTCTGTCTCAAAATTACTAGGTTTAAGTGAGTCTAAATATTAAAATCATCTTTTTTCTTAGTGCCGTACCTAAGGTTTGTCAATATCTAAATATCTAAGTTGAAAATGCAATGTGTGGATCATCTTTCTTTATGGAGATTTCTGGTCACATTTTCTACCCTTGCTTTTACTTCTGACTTTTTGTATGTCATTGTATTTGATAATGTGACATTGTTTTCTTTTAATTGTTTCTCGTCTTCCACTGCATTTTATCATCATTTTAAATTCTAGTTTGTATTCAAACTTTGCATTTATGAGTGTTTTATGTACTGTGTTAATGATTGGCCCAGGGTGCACATGTGTCTCCTTGTCCCTATGTCCAAGTCTAGATCTATTACTAACAGAGTTTCTGCGATCCCAAATCAAAATGTTTGTGTCTCCTCAACCCAATATGACCCTGTCTCTTTAGCACAGTGTCCATGTCTTGTTGTTACAGTGTCTATGTATCTTTGCTCTCTGTCTGTAAATGGCTGTGTAAATTGCAAACCATTAAATGCTTTCTTTGGTTGAAGCGAACAAACTGTATAATTCCACACCATGCATTCTGTTTTTGACTGGTTTATCTCATATCCTGAGATGTTACTGAATTTTTCAGCCAGGCTATATATGATAGAAATGGTTTTCTCGAGATCTGATGTGTAAACCATAATGTCATCAGCATATAGTGAGACCTTTTTTCCCCCCCAATCACTGTTTGTTGGTTATCCTCTTACTGTTCTGGTTGTCCCCTTAGTCTCATTGCATCCTTGTACTCTTGGTTGTGCTGTCTCTTGTCCCATGCCCTGCAGAGTCTTACTTGTATGTGTGCACCTGATTCCAGGTCAGTTGCTTGCTTGTCACAATGCCATCCGCTGCTGAAACCAGTAAGCCTTACTTCAGTTGTTATTTGTTCTTGCCATTCAGCTGGTACAATATACTTATGGTATATTCTCTGACACAAAAGTGCGCCATCCCTTGAGAGAGATAAAGCCTCAAAGAATGTGCTCCAATCTGGCTATTCTCACTCCCGAATTGGTCTCTCCCCTGCTTTCTGTGCCTCGAACTACCTTCTGTCTTGTTCAGCAGAGACTGCCAGCAATACAGAAACAGTCACCTAGTAGTTGTCCCTATTTAAAACTTACATTATCCTGCCATAAACATTGGCAGTGCTGAAATTCCAATTCCAAATTGTGAACTATAATCTTTGGAGGGTATTAATGTTTAGTCAAATAAAAAGCCCATTCCAGCAACATTGGCAATGGTTTGAGATACACCCCCCATGACGAGCCGATTTGTGTATTTCCCAGACTATCCCTGTAGTATACCCTTTAGGCTTTGCAAGCACAATCTATACAAAAATGTTTACTTTCTATTATTACAAAAGCCTCTGACTTGATTGCTTTAGATATCAATACTGCCCTAGCTGAACATGTACTTAGATACTGTTATTTCTTATCAAGCATGAAAATGGCATACCAAGTTAAGCATGTAAACATAGTTGCAAATTAGCTATCATTTACTTTTCATCCTTATTCCAAAGTAAACTGTTTCCTTTTCATTATACTGACATTGTGTTTTGCCTCAGATGCCTATTTCTATGCTGAAATGGCCTAACAGAGATATGCAGGTGTAGGGATTACTCCAAGTAGAGTTAATGTGCAGTAACAGCCAATTGAGCCACAGCAAAGCCAAACTGATGCTGTGTAGGAGACACACAAACACTTACTAGGCCAGTAAGAACTCATATTGGCACTGGTGCAACTGGTAGGGGGTGTGCACTCTTGGGCAAGGAATACATTCAGAAAACAATATGGATAGTAGGCAGGGAAACACAATAATAGGAAGTACAAGATATTACAGAAAGGCATCATCATAAATACCAGGGCAGGTAGTCATGTAAAACTAACAGATCTAAACATGCAGAAACATATTTTATAAATTGAAATACTACAAGACAAACTGATCACACTCATGCAGGTTTGGTGGATGTATCAAGCTCTTATAAAGTCCCACATGATTGGGAAAACTCATAACCAACACACAATATTCTGTATACCAAGACGCCAAACACACAGTCGTAAGACCCAACACTGCCCAGGATCCTCATCACTGGGTAAACATACAACCAACAGACTGTGTACATAAATACAATCCATGCACGAGTAGATTGAAAGACAAGACTCACTTATCTTATTTCCTGGGTTTTGTGGCAGGCTCTAAGATACGAATTCTCTGATCTGATTGGAAAAAAAACCATAAACAATAGATAACATTCCGAAGAGACACTCAGCTATGCACATGCATTGTACAAATACTACGTCAAATAATATGAAAGCGTTATGTGAAAAAATTGCAGACTCTTGACAGATGCTTAAAATATTCATGCAACATATTGCAATAAAAACTACCACAACATGAAGATGGAGAACAAAACATTCTGAGGGGGTTATTGAGTAACAGATGCAAACATATATTGGTCATAATTGTATTGATAAAGATAGGACGGGAAAAGAAGTGAGTAAAGAAAAAGAAAAGACAAAACACAGATAATGACATTTTTGAAAAAGGGGCTAGAAAAGGAAGATATCAAACTTCTATACAGGCTGCAGTCGATAATATTTAAGTGCGTAGAGAACATAGAATAAGCAAAAATGTATATGATAATAGGTAATCCCAAAACATTGACTTTTTTCCAGAACATTCAGAAACTGAACTTATATATAACCATATACTTTCCATCATTAGACCGCTAAAGGATAACCCTGCGGGAAAAAATCCAGATTTTAGTATCAAAACCTTGGTGGAAAAATGATTCTTAAAATTGGACTATATTGAACATAAAGTTCTGCAGGACTTGAAGGTCATTAAAGATAGAGTAGCTGTTCTCGAAATACATTGCAAGGAGTGTAAGGATGCAGGGGTACCGATGAGTACAATACAAGGGGAAATTTTAAATCTCTTACATCATAGAACAAATAAGCTGTAATCGTTTGCCCCTTCAGCTCCATCTGCATTGAACCCCACATCTAACCCCTTAACCAGTGTGAGTAACTCAACACAACAACTGACCTCTGGTGATAGTAGGGGGACAAGTAGGGATTTTATGGACAAAGTAACCAAGCAGAAAAATATGGAGGGTAGAAACTTGCAACCACAAGCAGCCCAGGATGATCAAGTAACAGTTACCCCTTGATGCAGCAACCAATGTTATAGTGCTGAAAATGTCCCTAAGCCTGAAGTGAGATCTAAATAAAGCTGGGATAGCTTAAATACAAAGTGGTATATTGGCTGTCATCCCACAAATTTGATGTATGATGTACACTTATTACAGTCTGAGATCATCATGGTAAGGAGAATAAACTGGGTGAGCCCTATCTGGAAACCAGAAAGGGGGGACTGTGTCATAATCAATTTCTGAAACCCTGTTCTGGTACAATCACTCCTCTTTCATCTGTAGCAACGACGGAAGACTCTTAACCACCATGGTGAAACAACGACAGCTGTCCTCCTTGCTTAGTTCCACAAGCCACAAGAGACCTGATGGAGGACACAGGTACAGAATCCTGTGGGCGTCCAAAGTAATCTTAGACCAACTGTTCAGCTTACATCCTCAAATAGATTTGCACCTTTACTGTCTCTCGATGATAAGGACTGATGCCACAGCATGCGCTGGAGTAACATAGATGAAGGGGTTGGTTGTGTAACTCTGGAGACAGATACATTGAATAGAAGAATTACCCTGCATGATACAGCACAAAAGGGTTTAATTTGGAGGCAGACAATCTAAATAGAAGGACTATTATGCATGAAACAGGACAAAATGGGACGGGAGGTACCCCCTGAGACGCTGAAGTAAATAGGAAGATGCGCCATCAGGAAAACATTGCTAAGAAGCACTTTTCTATTAAATCATGGAATATTGCGGGTGTAAGAAGCAAATTAGCAAATACCGATTCGCATAATTACATATGTATAACAGATTTATAATGCTTCCAAGAGACTTGGCAAACCGAGGATTATACAAAAAATGAGTATATTGCCATAAACAGTCAAGCTATTCTATCAATATATGCACACGCTGAAGGGGGCTTGTCCATCCTGGTCTCAACCGTGGCCCTGGTATCTGTTAAAAAGACCTTTGTTAATTCTTCCTTCAACGGATTTTACTTAAGGCAAATTTAAGATATTATATTGCTTTAGTCAACTTTTACAATAATGTGTTTAATAATAATAGCTGTGAGGTGGTAATGTCACTTGAAAAATAATTAGATAAATTCACAAAGAATATCGATGGAGAGTGAACCCTTATCTGGGTAGGGGATTTTAATATTGTCCATTGTACACATTCACTTAATGATATTTTTAGGCATGTAAACCCAAATAGCAATACTTTGCGGCACTTTCTTCATAATATATATGGGATAGTTTAATATGATGATGTATAAATTCAATATGAAGATAATGAATCAGAGTGTGGGAATATAGGGCCAGATGTATCAAGATACCCTTTAGCGATTTTCAAATAGCTATTTTTTGCGAATCACTATTTGAGAATCGCTAAATGGTATGTATCTAGAAATTCGCTATTTTTTAGCGATTTCTTAAAATTCCTTAATTGCGATTAGCAAATTGCTAATCGCAATTAAGGAATAATTTCCCATTCATTTCTATGGGCCAGGAGGCCCATAGGAATGAATGGAAAGTTATTCTCAATTTACGATTCGCAATTTGCTAATCGCAAATTGAGATTAATTTCAAGGGTGTAAGGGTGTCTTAAGGACACCCTGCTGCACCCCTGAAATTTACATGTGTGCGCATATGGCGCACATACATGCCCTAAGGGCACCTTTAGAAATTTCAAAAAGTGCATTTATTAAAGAATTTGCAAATTATCACCAACTACAAGTTGGTGGTAATTTGCGATTTCTTAAAGTGAAATCGCAAAACGTAGTTCTTTCTTGAATTAAGGAATCGCAAATTTTGCGATTCTTTAATTTTGCGATGCAATTTTTTTAATACATCGCATTTCCCGTTTTTTTTGTCGCAAACGCTGCTATTTTGCGATTCGCAGCGTTTACGACAAAAAAAACGCTTGATACATCTGCCCCTTAGCTGCCTACTTTTTGTGGGACCAGAGGCTTTTCGAATATTGAGCACATTCTCATGTCTTGCAATAATGAGAGTCTTTTCAGTGCATTAACTATTGATACTATTGCGACCACTTCCCACTAATTTTCACAATGGACCTGCCAACTCAGCATTGGGAGGTGCATCAGATGCCCACCACAGCTGAGATCGCAAAAAATAATGGTATTAGCTTGAAATGGTTGAGAGTTAATGCTCCAGCATTTCTGGAGAAGTTGGTTAAAAGTAATTTAGATGATTTCAATATCTGCACTGAAATAGAACCTGAACCAGATACATTGAATGTATCCTTTACTAGGATCAACACAACCATGGCTAGAAATTTGAAGAAAGCAAATCCCAGCATGCTACAGCGCAGTACGGGGTGGTTCGATCACTTTTGTACCCAGGCAAATAACAAACTAAAAAGGGCCCTGCAAAAAGCACCAAGAAACAGAATGGAAGCTAGGTCTTTAAGGGTGGAATACAAACATGCCATAGCCCGACTCAAAAAAGAATTGAGGGAACAAACGTGAGCAGACTTAGAACAAGCAGCTAATACCAAAGACAGCAAGCTCTTCTGGAAAATTATAAATTCCCCTTTTTTATCAGATGGAGCTGAACCAAAAGTTCAAGTCCGTGTCACCCTACTCACTTGGGTATAACATTTTGAAGGATTTTTTTCCTGCCTGAACTACTCTGCAGTATCACAGAGTAATACAACTTGCACGATATCAAAGCCCTTACAAACCATCTCTGTGAATGAGGTCAGTGTAGTTATCAGAAAATCCATTGCCTTGAAAGCACAGGCCCTGATGGGGTCCCAGGTGATGTGTTCAAGGATTTAATTGAATTATGGCACTGATCCTACCACATGTTTTTAATGCTGTGGGAAGGGGGGTTATTCCCGAAACTTGGACTGATTCCCTGTTGTTCACATTTTTTAAAAGGGAGACGGGGGTATCCAAGGTGCTATTGCCTGATATCCCTCTTGGACTCTTCTGCTAAGATTCTAGGATGGGTAATTTTGAACAGATTTGATGAGTGGTTAACCGAGAACTGTATTTTAACCGATGTACAATATGGTTTCAGGAAACATATTGGGACTGCTGAGCAGTGTTTACATTTGCACCTCATTTTTAGTAAATACACATTAGCAAAGCAGGGATTTATTTATGTCTGCTTTGCTGACCTGTCCACTGCTTTTGACTTTGTGAAACACACAATCTTATGGAAAACTTTGACTGACATGGATGCATCAATGGATATAGTGGTCCACCTATCCCAAATGTATTCATCAATGACCTCATGTGTCAGATTTGGGCAGGGGGGGAGAATGCACAAAGAGATTTATCATTAAAAGAGGGATCACACAGGAAAGCGTGATTCCGCCTACTCTCTTTTCTTTTTATTTTAATGATATTGATAAAAAGCTCCATGTTTTAGATGCAGATTTTCCTAAAATTGGATCCCATACCACTCCAGTGCTCCTCTATGCCGATGATGCGGTACTAATATCTAGTACCGCAAACGGTCGACAAAAATCGATCAATGGCTTTGAGGCATTTATGGAAAGGAAAGATCTAAAACTAAATCTATTGAAGACTTACGCTATGATATATGGTGGTAGGCCTAAAAAGAAAATACATTCTGTAAGGGGCCACAAACTACTTGTCAATATATTCTCCTATTTGGGCATTCTTTTCTCAAATACAGGCTCATGGAAACCGCATTTGGAATTAGCTAAATTGAAATTTGTAAGATCTATTGAGGCCCTGCTTAGGTTTCCAAGGAAAGTAGGAAATAAGCCTTTCTGAGAAATGCTCCAACTCTATTAGAGAAAATGCCGTCCAGTAGCTACTTACGGATCAACACTGTGGGGGGCAAGGGGAAACACTACGCTACGAACTCAGGAAAATCTATTTTTGGCTAGGCTACTTGCTGTACCGCGCACAACATTGACTATAAATACCCATAGGGAACTAGATATAAAGTTCCTGGAAGATATAATAGACTTGAGTGTGAGTACGTGTTAGTATAACATCTGGAGTAAAGTAGGTACAACATTTTCCAGAGCAGTCATTACTTACTGTCTCAGGCATGAGAATTTTAAGAAAAATTCTTGTTTGGCTCAGGTCGATAGAATAATGCAGGAAATAGATATGAATTTTTAAATATATGCCAACACCTTAAAGTACGTAGAAAATGAAATGTAATCCGTTTTTATGAACATGTTAACTGACAAGAAAGAAACCAAGGAAAGGCAGAAAGTCTCAGTAATATTCTGAGGCACCCATGCAACCTGGGCTTCATGGCTATCTCGTAATGGTCTCTGATGTCCAAAAAAGATTCTATTTAACAAGGTTTCGATTTGGCATAGCATATCATCTTGTAGCTTGTCAGAAAAGAGACGCATGGTCAAACCAACTCCCTAGATGCCCATGTGACGGTGTCTCTTGCCCATGTGACGGTGTCTCTTTCCAGGCAACAATGCACTTTATTTTGTTTTGTACATTTTATCATGTTCTTAGGAAATGCTTACTGCGCCCTGTACTCCAATCTAATAATTTTTTAGTACATCAGGAAGCCTATATGTTTTTATTAAGCCTCGAGTCTGACCTTATTCGTTCTGCTGTTTCATTATTCATTAGTGGTGCCATAAGAGAAAGGAAAACGTTCTCTCTATGACAAATTGGTATACGAATATGAATAATGTACCGGAAAATTGCCTTTTTAGGTGTTTTATCACTGCATTATTTTTAGGTGGTGTAAAGAGAGAAAGGAAAAATGTATATACCTTTGTATAAACTTTGGAAGAAACAAATGGCTAAATAACAATTATTATACACAAATGTTTATTAGTTCGAGCCTATGAGACAGGGCAGTTGTCTGATTACAAAGACATCTAATCGGCTTCCCAATAGCCTACCTGGGCTTAAAGCCAGTCTATTGCTTAACATTGGCTTGTTTTATTGTCACTCTTATTTGCTTGAATTCTATCCAATTGCTTTCCTTGTTTTGGCCTGCCCATCTTGTGTTTGTTCCTCTCATGGAGCATGGCCTCTTTCCCACTTCGATACAAAAGGGGGTGGTAATGGACGGAGCATCTGAACCAATCAAACACTCACACCCAGTCAAAAGATCTGGGTTTAATCCATCAACGTTCTTTAGCACACTCTGCCACCCCAGTTCAGACATGGCTATATGCAAATCAGTCTGACCCTGTGCCTCATGGGAACAGTCCAGCCCGAACTGCCAAGCCATGCCTTCCCTGGACCGGAAACAAGCTTCCGAGGACCGGTTTCTGGCATTCCAGCCGTCTTCAGCTAAAGAACGGTGATGGATTAAACCCAGATCTTTTAACTGGGTGTGAGTGTTTGATTGGTTCAGATGCTCCGTCCATTACCACCCCCTTTTGTACCGCTTTTGGCCGCCATAAGTGTGGCAGGGTATGCTCAGACGTGAGTCCGCTCTTTCCCACTTCTTCAAATGACTAGTCTATGCTTTCGCTGCTCATTTTAAGGGAACTGCTTTATTCAATTTGTTTAAACACTCCGTGAGAGTGCATCTGTTTTTCAGCTGTCTATTTGCTTTCCTCTCCCTCCACGTTGATCATTTTCCCTCCATTTCTTTGACTTTATCTCCCACATTGTCGCTACTCCTCAGGCCACCTTGTTGCTTTTCTCCCGCCCTTCCCAATCCACGCTTGAAACCCGTTCATCCATTTTAATTTGTTAACAAAAATGTTTTAAAGCTGTTTTGCATTACCCTTTTATAAAGCACTTTTTTAGGTCTCGGCTAGTAACGCGCTGAAAGCGCGTTCTCGACGAGAACTATAGTCGGCGTCTCAGCAGTCTGAGAACGCCGAAGTGAGACAAGACCTGGCCGCGCGCAGCGTTTCCCCATAGGATAACGGTGTGCGTGCGGCCAGGTCTTGTCTGTACAGCATTGCTTTGCTGACCGGATCGCGTCGCGCGCCTCTCTGGAATGCAGGGGGAGTCTGCAGAGGGGCGCGCAGCGCTGTTCACGAGGCGCACGGCGCTCATAAACAAGCTGGCTGCCTCTTCTCTCACCCGCCCTCCCGACTTTTATGTTTAAAGTATTTTATTAGAAAGGTACAGCAGCATATTAAAACAAACATACAAACAAGCAATGTTCACGGCAGGAGGCGTCCCAGGATTAAAGTTCTAGTGTCCCAGCCCCGAGAGGCTGCCTCGATATCCTGCGTTTTGCATGGAAGTGTGCAGAAGAAACGAAGGAGCATTGCCCCAAAGTCCTGTACCCTTCCTTAAATAAACAATACCCTCCAACAAACCGCCCCCTCCCCACCGCCCTCCCCGTCCAGTGCTGCGTAGTATGGAAGTAAAATGTCATCCTTGTCATCCTTCCCGAACCCTTTCTCGCCTGTGGGGCTGAGCTCCCCCCCTCCTCAAAGGAACAGTGCTTCACAACGGAGGCGTGAGCCTCATCAGTCTCAGGTATCTTGGACATGTAATTTCCTTAAATTCTGTGGCCAGTAGCGAGTGAAAGGGTTGCCATAGCTCCTCAAAACAAGTCACATCCCCCGCTAGTGTGAGTGACAGCATTTCCATCCCCAGAACATGCCACAACCTGTGCAGCCAACCTGTGTGGGAAGGAATGGTAGGCGTGCGCCAGTTTATCAGTATGTTCTGAACCGCTGAACCCAGCATAATAGCAATCTGCCGTCCCCTCTTAGATTTCAGCGGGTACATCAAGCCATTTGGGAGACCCAACAGGGCATACGCTGGAAGTCGGGGTAGTTCAATCTCAAAGCATGCGTCAATCTCATCTATCACCGCTGACCAGTAGGCTTGCAATACGGGGCAGTCCCAGAGGATGTGTGTTAGTGTACCAATCTGCCCACACTCTCGCCAGCATTTGTCACTAATGAGCCTGTTCATCTCGTGTAATCGTTCCGGGGTGTGATACCAATAGGAGGAAATCTTGGTAAAGGTTTCCGTGAGGCCTACGTGATAGGCTGAGTGTCTTGCCCTGTATGAAATATGTTCCCACTCTTTAAGGCTAAGTGTCCTCCCCAGTTCTCTGTTCCAGCGTTCCCGACCAGGAATGTGGAAGTGGGAAGATGGGAGCTGGAGCATCCTATATAGGTCAGTTATGAGTTTGGCGTCCGAGGTGCGGGTTACTAGCCACCTTTCATACGGTAGCAACTTCCTGTCCGCGGACTCTCTAACGCTCGGCTGTAAGGCCCAGTGTCTGACCTGCCAGTATCTCAAGCGGTCTGTCTCGGCCATCTGGTAATCATCTTTAAAGCTCTGGAAGGGGATAATCCCCTCTGCAGTATACATGTGGAAAAGTGCTCTGCAGCCCCTTCCCCTCCAGTGTGAGAAGGCTCCTGGCTCCGTCCCCGGTATGAAGTCAGGATTGTCCACGATCGATGTGGATGGCGAGGGGAATGTGGTGAGATTGAATGTGCGATAGGTAACGTCCCACACTCTCAGCGGCACCCGAGTTATGTAAGAAGCATAGAGATTTGGGGGGCGGTGTGACCTGCGAAGGAATGGTATTTCCTGTAAAGGGCGCCCGGCTACTGCTTGATCCTGGAAGAGCCAGTGTTTATCGGACTCCCACCTACTCCATTCCACCAGGTATCGCAATTGGGACGCTTGGAAGTATTTGCGGAGATCGGGGACTCCCAGTCCCCCGGATTCCGGCGCCAGAGTCGTAAGGGCGCGGCGCATTCGGGGCTTACGGCCCTGCCACACAAAGCGGGACACCTCAGTTTGCATCTGCTGAAACCAGCCCTTGGGGGGCTGTAGAGGTAGCGCTCGGAATAAGTACAGAATTTGGGGTAAAACTGTCATTTTGATCGCTGCCACCCTGCCAAGCCAGGAAATCGTCCCCTTGTTCCATCTCCCAAGTTCTTCCTTCACCTTCCTACTCATCGCCTCATAGTTAATGGAAACCATGGCCTGCAACGTTGGGGCTAGCGCAATCCCCAAGTATTGCACCTGATCCCGCGACCAACGTAGGGGGAAGAGCCTCTGTAGGTCGCTTCTCGTTGCCGGAGTCAGGGATATGTCCAGGGCTGTGGACTTCTCCACATTCATCCGAAAGCCAGCTACACTCCCAAAAGCCTTAAGTTCAGCCATACATGCGGGTAGGGCCCGTCCCGGGTTCTCCAATGTGAAAATTACATCGTCCGCGTAAAGGCTTATTGCATGGGTGAAGCCACCCATTCGTACCCCAGTCACGTCCGTATTCCGCCGCACTCGTTGGGCAAAGGGCTCCATGTAGAGCGCGAAGAGGAGGGGGGAGAGGGGGCATCCCTGTCTCGTTCCGCGTTTGATATCGAACCGCCTGGAACCACAGCCGTTCACTCGCACCGTCGCAGAAGGGAATTTATAGCAGTTAAACACCATGTTCCGGAATTTCTCCCCCATTCCCAACCTTGCCATCACCCGCTCGAGATAGGGCCAGTGCACCCGGTCAAACGCTTTCTCAGCGTCAACCGAAAGCAGCATCCTCTCCCCCGGAATACGTGAGGCCTTTTCTAAGATGTGTACTATCCTTTTAGTGTTATCCACAGTTTGCCTTCCAGGCACGAAGCCAGACTGGTCCGGTTCGATCAAGCCGGGGAGGTACTGTGCCAACTTCGTCGCTAGGATCCCCGTGTAGATTTTCAGATCTACATTTAGTAAGGAGATCGGTCTATACGAGCCGCATTGCTTCCTGTCTTTCCCTGGTTTGGGAATAACTGACACTGTCGCCTGCAGGAGGTCCGGAGGGATAGCCCCGGGGTCTGAGAAAGAGTTAAACAGCCTGTCAAAATAGGGGCTAACGTCACGCTGAACGTTCTGTAGAAGAGGGTGGTGTAACCGTCCGGGCCTGGGGCCTTCCCTAATTTAAGTCTAGAAATTGCTGTTTTCACCTCTTCGGTTCTGATCTCTCTCTCTAGGTAAGCTGCCTGCTCCGGGGTTAGGGATGATAGGGGCACCGAATCAAGGTAATCATCCGGGTCCTCCATCCGCGCGGCCTCCGCTGCATACAGGTCGGCATAAAATCGGCGGAAGGCCTCGGCAATTTCTGCGTCGCCTGAAATCCCCTGTCCCGCGCTCCCCGCTAATTCTTTCACCTGACGACTCTGATGTGCCACTCTCAGTTTGGCCGCCAGTAGGCGGCCACATCGATCCCCTCCCGTGTAATAGGTGTGCTTTAGGCGCAGCGCAGCATATTCTGCCCTATCTAAATCTAGTGAGGACAAGAGTTTCCTAGCTGCCTTCAACTGCTTCCAAACTCTCGGAGCCCCAGTGCGACGGTGTACGTGCTCTAGCTCCTTGACCTTCTGTGTGAGCTCGTCCCGCTTTATTTTCCTATCTCGATTGTCCGCGGTGGAAATCGCAATGAATTCTCCCCGTATTACCGCCTTAAGAGCCCCCCATTGAGTCGCCCTCCCGACTTTTAAGGGGATTCTGTTAATGTAATTTGTAGGAATTCTTTGACGGTGCTCTGGTAGTCAATGTATTATTTTGATTTAAAACGGATCTCCCTGCGAGTGTCAAAAGGAAGTCCTCGCTCTCCTCCATTTACATTTTTACTTTCTCCATGTCCACGCACACTACGTACTTAATATGTTAGAGTGAGTTCAGTTTTAAACATGCAGGCAGTCTGTTTGTTGTCAGTCAGTGCCTCCCATGCTTACTTGTTGACTCGGACTATAAAGCTAAAGGCAAGGTCTGACGCAGTTATTATTCACAGAGCTCTGATGATGCACCTCAGGCACGGGGCTGACGCAGTTATTATTCACACTGCTCTGATGATGCACCTCAGGCACGGGGCTGACGCAGTTATTATACACACAGCTCTGATGATGCACCACAGGCACGGGGCTGACACAGTTATTATTCACACAGCTCTGATGATGCACCTCAGGCAGGGGCTCACAGCTGTTATTATTCACACAGCTCTGATGATGCACCTGAGGCACGGGGCTGACGCAGTTATTATTCACACAGCTCTGATGATGCACCTCAGGCACGGGGCTGACGCGGTTATTATTCCCAGAGCTCTGATGAGGCACCTCAGGCAGGGGCTCACAGCTGTTATTATTCACACAGCTCTGATGATGCACCTCAGGCACGGGGCTGACACAGTTATTATTCACACAACTCTGATGATGCACCTCAGGCAGGGGCTCACAGCTGGTATTATTCACACAGCTCTGATGATGCACCTCAGGCATGGGGCTGACGCAGTTATTATTCACACAGCTCTGATGGTGCACCTCAGGTACGGGCTGACGCAGTTATTATTCACACAGCTCTGATGATGCACCTCAGGCAGGGGCTCCCAGCAGTTATTATTCACACCGCTCTGATGATGCACCGGAGGCACGGGGGTGACGCAGTTATTATTCACACCGCTCTGATGCGCTCTCTAATACTCTTTACTAATAGCTCTCTCCTACTCACTATCAACTTCTCACTCTACTACTTACTCTGTGTGTGGGAGGTAATGCAATAGGTCTCGCATATGCAAGCGATGAAGCTATTGGCAATGTAAATGACAATGCCATTTAATTATGATTTTAAAAAAAATCATGAGCAATGCCAATAGCTCTACCTTTAATGCTGCCGAGACCATTGCATTGTAAATGCTTGTTCTACTTCTTTGAATTTACCAATCAATCTTGGATTGGTAAATAAAATGAAAAAAATAACACCTGTGTCTTATGTAAGCACACACTTGCAAGTTGAACACATCCACACGCCTACAAAGTGACAAGACAGATGCATTATATTGCCTCTTTTATTCGCCATTTTGTACAGCTGCTGCTTTGCTGTACACCATGGTTAAAACATTGACAAAGCCAAAAGGTCTCATAGGGGATCCCCATTGACTTTACCAGTGTTATCCTAAGTTTGTGAAGGGTAAAAAGTGCCCACTTATCTACAAAATAGAGGCATTATTTATCAGCACTTACAATAACAGCATGCATTGAGTATTCTAAATACATGATGCCTTCACCAAGGCTCAAAGCACATACTCCACCACGGTCCGAACATTTTTTGTTCCGGAAACCTTTCTAAGGGTGAATATCAAATCGTTGATTTGTAACAATTGCCTGTGTCATAATTGTTACCCATTACACCAGATTCGGCTTCTTTTTTCCTAATTTTTGTGAATGTATCAGATTAGCATCCAGCAATTTGTGGTGACATTGTCAAATCTGGCACAACCATAGCAATGTCATGCTTATCCAGACAAAACAGAGGAAAGATGCACGTCCTCGTACTCCCAATGCCTCATAGACCAACAAGGGCCCCAAGAAAGTGCTGTAAGATCACAGCAGTGATTTACAGTGCAGTGAGCAGTCAACCAGTATGGTCAGTAAAATCCCTGCTGAGCCTTCCTCAGCACTTATGATGGACAAGCATTGGTAAAGAGATCAGGTTTGATTTGCATTCTGAGCCCTGACCAAGCCATTAAAAACCCTGTAGTGAACCCCCCCCCAAAAAAAAACGTATTTCAGTAAACAATGCATATATAACATAAAAAATGTGAATGTGTGATGATTCAATGTAATTTGAAATGTAAAACAGGAGTCAGACTGATGATACACCAAATAGCCAATAGCATCAGTTGAGAGAGAAATGCTTTTCTGGGCAGATCCAAAGCCCCACTATACGTGTAGTTTAAAGAATAAGTAAATGAAGGTCTTGCAGACAAATGCACTGTCAAGCCAGATCTAAAAAAGACATTTCTTTAAATGTATCTGATTACCAAAAGCAGATTCCCCCAAGTACTTGGCTAATAGACAAAATATTCACCATGATGGAGAACCGCGCCACCCCTGGTTGGTGTGTCCTTGTCATGTCAGACTTATTGTCTGAAAATGGTACTGAATATTACACTAGGGGGTGTACCAGGGATAACTGGAAACTGGGATGCCAGGAGTGGAGGATGGCAGCAGTTACCTCTTCCCCTTCACTTTGGTCTTCCCTCATAAGTGTGAATGGTGGCTAAATGTATTTCCAACCAGGCATTGTCTATCTTCACCCTTCCCTCCTAGCAAGGAAGGAGCAAGCCCTAGAAGGCAACAGCTGCGCCATTCTCTTTTGCCTTCCCGTGACCTTTCATGCCTACGTAATATTAGCCAATCAACAGACTACTGGGCAGCTGTAAAGTCTGCAACATGCAATCCACCAGAGGTAAAGTGTAGGATATAGCATGGAGAGCAATGTAGTTGTAGAGGAAGGCAGCATGTGTAACAGAGACCCTTTATCAGAAATAAGAAACCCCTATACAGATCTGTATATCTATCTTCCAAGGGGCATACTCTTAAATATGAGTATCCTCAAGGTCATAGGTCTGATCCTAGTACAGCTCAGTCACCTTGCCAGGTTCTTAAATTCAGGTATTTTGAGTAGGGCAGCAATCCGTGCTTTCTAGTGCTTTATAAAAATAAAAAATTAAATTAATTAACATTAAACATTTGATGCTACCTTAAATTGTCATGACAGATGAGTACCTGCATACCATACTAATATTCTGCAAAGCATTGTGAAATAAACAAAAAATGAGTTTCTCCCAATAATGAACCCACATTATACGAACTTATGTTTTCATAGTTTTGCAGAACACATCTGTGTTACTTGGGCTAATAAAACCCATAAATAAATATATGCACTAAAACAAAATTGTGCTTCAGCAAGAAAAGCCCGCACTGCTTTATGTTTGCAGAGGCGAAAAGTAGAAATATTCATAAGTAACTAAATCAGGTCCCTTGCATGACAGGTTTACATTGACACAGTGTTCCCTTTTCGTTCACAATCCATAAATTAAGGAGTAGATTGTTGACAGCATTAAGCGGACCAATTCATGTTAAGAACTGCAGTCACAGTGCACAAGCCATTTATTAGTTGGCTGGTCTTTCCAGGATAAAAAATGCACATACACCATATATCTGAACAGTTTATTCCGCCGTATATCCAAGCGACACATAATTTAACTTCACGGAGCGCATTCCAGCACCCAGCAGTGTTCCTGCTAAACCTAGTTCTCATATATAATTGCAAGGCCGTGTGTGAGTCAGGAAATGTGGTCTCTCTACCTCTGCCGAGTTAACAGGAACGACTGTAATATATTATTTGAAACTGACAGATGCAAATTAATGTAGTCTTCACGTTTCACCGTGGCACTCAAAAGGAATGTTGACATCAGCCCGAGAGTAAAATTAGGTTTCGCATTATGTGCCGTGCGCTGGAGGTGTTGAGGTCTGCCTGCGCCGCTTTCCAAGTTGCAGTCAAGGGCCGCTCTGGCAAGCAGTGAGGAAATAAATGGACAAAAAGTGAGACTTTTTCAGGGTAACGTCTCTTTAGCTTTTCAAAAAAATGAACTACTGTTTCCATTCCCTTTCTAGATTCATTTTGAGCACACAGGGCCGAGCTTGCTTCTCTGTGCGCCCAATGTTAGTGCCTGGTTGTTATAAATGCATACATGATGAGCAAAATACCCCGTGCAAATAGTTAAGCTTTTAACCATCAGTGGCCATGTTTAAGATTGGTAGAAATAGACGGTGTTATTTACCACACTCGATAAAAACCAATAACTTTGGGTGAGTTTTAAAAAAAAATGTTATTTGCCAGGGGCAGTAAATATCTCTATCTCCCGGTTTGTGCGCAAAAATTGTCACAGTCAATCCCCATGTATTCGAATTTTTCCCCCGCACATTTCCCCCAGATAAATTTAGGCAGATTTGACCTGCATCAATCTATCACAGGAAAATTGCACGAGTGGGTGTTGACTGCAAAACACAGAATTCTACTCATCATTGTATTCAAGGCTTTTGACAGGAGAAAATTGCGTGTTTCTATCAAAATCACAGCTCCTTATTCCGCGACTCCAAACTTTTGGCTCTTTTTCTAAGTAAAAATTCTCTCTGTGTCCTAAAAATAAAATGTAGGGTGCCCAAGTAAGACCAAAATGCCACAAACAAAGTAAACAAGATCATTAACCCTACATTGATGCTATTAAATACCTCCCTCATGGGTGAGTTACCTTTTCTGTGGTACTAAGTGCAGGTAGAGAAATGCTACATTCAAGGGTGGGGAGGAAAAAGGGCTCCCAAAAGGACTCTTCTCCCTATTTTCAGCCAAGGATATAATTTCTATCAAACTCTAGGCTAAATGAGACAGATGAGCTGGGTGTTTCAATGTTTTACCCCTCGCAAGGAAACATCCTTCTGTTCTGAACCTCTTCAAGAAGTCTATGAGAATCCTTGGTAAGGAACCAAGCCCCAGCATGTTGAACCTTCTGTTGAATCCCTAAAACTCCACCCAGAAAAAAATTTGCAATCAGCAGGTTTTGAACATGTGGTAACCTGTCACTGTCATAACAAAAAGTCCTATTTAATCTGCCGTGGAAAGGAGCAGACTACAATTTACATAAAAAGATGTGTCCTACAGCTAAAACTGCTCAATTAACTGACACCTATTACAAGTTTAAAGACTACTTGAAGAGAACCCAGATGTTTGTCTCAGTTACAATGTGGAGAAATAATATTTTCAGCATGACTAGTCTAAAAAGCCCTCTTAGGGGTAGCAAGTAGTTTCTCACTTTTCTCAAAGGTGGATGGAAAACGAGATTTTGCTTCTATGGATTGGGAAATTCAATAAAATGAAAAATAGAATTACGGGAAACCAGATACATGCATATTAAAAACACATATGTGAATCAAATAAGCAGAAGAAGACAGTATCTATTTTTTAGAAAGCGTAATGGGGGCTGGCAAGGATGAAAGAATATGGCTAATAATTAGGATGTTTGAAAAAGGGCTAAAAAAAATTGGAAGTGGTGGAGGAACATAACTAAAGCACACATTTTACCAATGACATGGCCTCAAAAGAACATCAAAAATCTGGTGTCCAGCTGATTCCCATTGTCTACCATTGTAAACAGGAGTCTGCTCTGCTTGTGATGATATGTAATGGGTAACATGTTCTGGCCTTATTATAAGTGAGATACCTTTTGCACATCCATTCATCAGGGGTGCATGATTTTGCTGTTTAAGGTATGTGACTAAAGGGCGTCTCTATTTGCGTGAGCATTTTCTTGATTAGTAGATCAACACATTGTCTGACAGAAAGTAAATGCATGCATGCATAATCTTGGTGGGGAGTGCTGTACTATGACAGCCACCTGTATGGCCTACTTACTGGCTTCTGTTGACTGCATATTAGGAGTTATGTGTGTCTAATGTGTTCCATTGGATTTTAGTGTGTGTTTTACCATGAGGTAAGTGTTGTCAGCAGGGTGATTGCTAAATATATGATCTATCTGTGCTTTGGTAGATTATGTGAGTGTACAGTCCTAGTGTATTCTGTTGGGAGTGTCTCAGATTACACCTTCCAAAAGATCTGTATTTTATTTGTATACTGTTAGACAGAAATACTGGAGCCTGCCCAAACCTTTTGCAGTAGGTCCATATAGACATTAGGAAGTACGACCAGCATAAGCATGCCAGAAAATGTTCCACTTAAGTAGGAAGAATGTCTGATGTGGAGTTTCCTACTGGGATGCACTGAGTAAACCCAGAGACGAAATATGAACAATCAAGAGAAGGGGTTGTTAAAGAATGGTACTAATCCACTCTCTGTGTACTTTCATGAAAAGGATAGGGTGAATGTGTCAAGTGTTGGTGTGTTCAAAGTGGAATTATGCAACCAGCATTTAGATCAAGAAGTGGTGATCACTGGGAGTCAGGTAAGGCAAATGTCTGAGGAGAATTTTTTGACTATGCTAGGTGAGATGCTAGATGAGATAGGATCTCATTTGGTTATTACCTTAATGGAACCTGAAGGAGACAGAAATCAAGACACTGAGAGAGAATTAAAGGTGCAGTCAAATGATACTTAAGATGCAGATCCCATCTTGCAGGTCACATGTTTCATATCCACAGTTCAAGTTCACTCACACCGTTGCTGGCATTGTCACTTTCATTGTTGCCATTTCTGAACGTTGACCCCTGAACCAATGGAAATATCTTTTGTCCCACCTCTGATCTGTAGAAGTGGTGGATAAAGAAGGAGGGTCAACCTTAAGAAACAATTCTGAACACATGATGGATGTTCGCTTTCACAACAACCAGGCACTAGGGTTCAAATCTGTTCAGTGACTTAAAATCCCATCGCACAATTATGATTTTTTTTCCCATTAGAATTGGGCCTGATTAGAAGAGGCTAACGTATTTTGGATAGAGTAAATATATGGATGGAGGATAACTTGATACTAACCAAGTTCCAAGCAGGATTCAGAAGTAGGATAAGTACCGTGGACCAGGTCTTTAGATTTTGCTGTCTCTATTGGGAATACGTGCGCATAAGGAAAGGTCATCTCTATGTTGCGTTCGTTGACCTTAGAGCAGCATTCGACCTGGTTCCACGTGATCTTCTGTGGGATTCTTTGTATGCTCAAGGGTTGCCATTATGCCTGTTAGGCCAGATAATAAAATTGCATGCAAATAATTTTGCAAGGGTACGTTGGGGGATTAATGGGGAACTAACACAAAATATACCAATTGAGCGCGGGGTCCGGCAAGGCTATGTACTGGCCCCAACGCTATTTTCATTATACGTGAATGATATTCCTTCACATTTGTTAAATTGTATTAATGATTCCCCTAAATGAATGGTGAAAAGGTTCCTGCGTTACTTTTCGCAGATGATACCATACTGATCTCCCAAACTCCCAGAGGTTTACAGGCATTATTGAACTCTTTTAAGCAGTACTGGGACAAAAAGGGGTTGGAAATAAATGTTAAAAAAAACTAAATACATGGCCTTAAATCCGCACAAATCTCAAACGATGAACCTGGCATTGAATGGACAAAAATTAGAAGCTGTACAGAGTTTTATCTATTTAGGAGTTTCTATTGACTCCAAATTTACATGGAAAACTCAAGTAGAAAATAGCAAACTGATGCTGTCCCAGAATTTAATTCCAATTATAAAGAAACATGGTGGGAGCACGAGTAAAGTAGTAACACCCGCACTGGAATTATTTAAATTCAAAGCTCAGTCTGCTGCTCTATATGGGGCAGAAATTTGGGGATCTATGTCCAAAAATGCATTCTCAACCATCGAGAATACATTTTTGAGAAATTTAGTGAAGATGCTACAAGGCACCCCCTTAATTCCATTGATGTTGGATTTGGATATTAAGCGTACAGACCATCATGTCATATTACGACCCTTAGCTTATTGGGTAAGGTTATGGTGTACCCCAGAACTTGAAGACTACAGGAACAATTTAAAAGAAATAATGATTTTGGATGTGCCAAATGTTAACCCTTGGCTTAAGTACGTTTGCTATTGGCTCAAAAAAATCGGGCTGTCACAGTTTTGGGATAAACCGGAGAAAATGCCCAAGAATGCTAGAAAAATACCTAAGTCCACGTTTTGGGGCTATTTTGTGAATAGCCTGGTAAACGAGGATAAGGGTGGGTCCTCATCTAAAAACTTCTTGTCTTTCAATGACAGCCCCTTGTTCGAGATTTTTTTTGATGAGACTGAACCACTGCTAGCTAAGAGCTTATTTATGAAATTTAGGTACGGCAATCTCTTGTATAACACTACTCTGACTAGATGGGCTGTGAAGGGCAATACGGAACGAAGTGCCCTTATGTTAAGTGATGTCTGTACCTTGTGTGATTGGAATGTTAAGGAAGACGATCAGCATGTTTTGCTTTTTTGTCCTGCCTATGCGCAAGCAAGGAGGAAATGGATAAAACCCCTATGTAACCTCCTGGGTGTAAGAACTTGTTGGGAGGCCACGAGAATAAATAAGTCCGATACTAGTAGAACTATTGTGTTTAGTGTCAGTAGATTCCTTCTTTCCATATATTTTATTCGCAAAAAGAACGGCTGCAAATTGTAACTGTATTTTAGGAATACATTATGTAAATAGTAACTATGTCTTTTATTAATCTTATGAATGTTATAGCCCTCCATAAATGAATTTGCTCTGTGGTCATTGTGTAAATTGTAATGAATTAACGGGAATTACCCCTCCTTTAAAAAAAAAAAGTTGTATTGTTATGTTCATGTATCTTTTATGGCTCTAAAGTGCCGAAATAAAGATGAAATGAAATGACTAACATATCTGTGTCTGTACTGATGTGCCACCTGTCTCACTCCTGATTGTGGAATATATGGTTTACAGCACTTCGCAATTCAGCGTTGTTTTTACTTGTGCATAGACATAGTTTTCTAAATCTGTGAATTCCTCTTTGGCCTACTCTAAATTCCAGCCATATTGAATACATTTAATGGTTAAAGGCAGTAAGATCAGCATATTGTGTTTCTAAGTAATGGTTTGTACCACCCGATAATACACCATAGTACAAGTATTAAAAAACAAAACATAACCTGACAATCAAACACTGGTACACCTCATTTTCACTGTTTGAGTAATCTCATAGTGGTTTTCAATTCCAATCGTTCTTTCTGGACGGTTCAGGGATTTCTTCTTAACTGGAGGCATGGTATTCTGATGTCATTGTGTTTTGTTAGTGAAGTCAGATTTTTTTTATTGATGTCTGCTGTGCGGATGGATGTGCATGCCAGGAGAATTTCTCATTATTTAAAAAAAAAATGTACACAAAATAATACATTTACCAGACACTCTATTGCTTCAGTTGGTGCACACTGAATCCTCATGCCCCAATTCACTAAGATTTTCTGTCTTACTCTTGCGGTACAACTGACTTGGGTCCTCAAAACAAATTTGTTAGAATAGGGTGGGGGTATTTACCACCTGTGGTAAATACCTCCTATATCAAACAACTAAAGAGTGACAGGTACATCTATATAAAAAAAAACAACCTTATAACCCACAATCAATTATTTAATGATGGGGAAACCAGGACAAGGAAAACAAAAGACAGTAGTGTGAAGAACTGTGAAATGGAAAAATGAGAAATGAGAAATGAACCCTCATACACCAGACAAGTAGGTGACCAGTTTCATCATTGGGTTCTAAAATCTCGCTGGGAGGTTTATTTTTCACGCACACAATCGGCAACTTGATGTTGCTGATCACGAACGAGGAAGAAGTCTCGCCGGGTTGTTGATTTTGCTTGCTTGCGGTCGCCAACTTGACGTTCAGGACCGCAAGCAAGCAAAAAATTCCAACTGCGCTACGCGTTCTTTGCACTGTGTTACGTGTGATTCGCGTAGTAGCGCAGACTACGCACGCTCTGCGAGCATAGCACAGTCCTACGCCCATACTTAGAAGTCAGCTCAGTTAAGGGTACCTCAATGGTGCCATATTGCTTAACAAATTGGTGATAATAGCCAGTGAGACCTAGGAAGGCTCTCACTTCTGTTTGGGTTTTAGGTGTTTCCCAGGCCATGTTGGTTTCAATCTTCACCTGGAGGGGTTGTACCTTGCCCCCACCTACCAGGTGTAAAGAAAACACCACATTACTCTGTCCCACCTGGCACCTACTGGCCTTGATGGTCAGGCCCACCCGTTGCAGGTCCTGAAGCACCTCCTCAAAGTAGTGCAGGAGTTCCACCCAGCTGGAACTGTAGACAGTGATGTCCTCTAAGTTGGCAGTGCAGAACACTTCCTTGCCAGCCAGGATCCTGTTAACCAACCAATGGAAGGTAGCAGGGGCATTCTTCAATCTATAGAGCATCACCCAGAACTGGGAACATTCCTCTGGGGTTGAGAATGCGGACCTCTCTTTTGCCCCCTCAGTCAAGGCAGTCTATCACTACCCTGCTGTCAAATCAAAGGTACTGAGGAATCCCGCAGTGCCCAACTGGTCAATGAGCTCATCAGCTCAGGGAATGGCGTGTGCATCAGTTTTGGTGATGGAATTAAGTCCTCGAAAGTCCTCACAGAATTGAAGTTCCGGCTCGGCGCCCGGTTGAGCTCCCTTTGGTACCAACACCACAGGGCTGGACCAGGGACTGTCAGAGATCTCAGTCACCCCTAAGGATAACATCTTGGATGACTTCCTCCTTGATGCTGGCTCACACCCAGACTGACAATCTGTAAAGTGTGATATTTACAAGGAGGCTGTCTCTGGTTTCAATCTCATAGACGCACAGATGTGTGAGTCCGAAGTGAGAACTAGGGAGCAAACTGCCCCAGTAACTGGTATAAGTCACCTTGCTGGTTGAGGGTCAGGGAGGCAGAGATGTTTACACACTCCACTGGTCCATCATATTCCTGTGCAGAGTGGAGGCCAGGGAGAGGTGGATTCTCCTCTTCTACTCCCACATCTCTCACTAGGAGCATGCTGATTTCGGACCTCTCGAAGTGAGGCTTCAACCTTTTCACATGGAGCATCCTCAGGGGAGTCCTAAGGATCAGGGGGTCCACCAGGTTGGTGGCCTCCCCTTCCATTTCTTGATTTCAAATGGGCCAGTCCAGCGGCCCTGAAGAGCCCGGAGCTCCACTGGCTTCATCACCCATTCCTTTGGCCAGGTTTAAATTCCACCAGTGTGGACTTCTGGTCGTCTCAGAGTTTCATCACCTCTTGGCTAAACTAGAGGTTACTTTTAGCCTGTTTCCAGAAGTGATGCATCTGGTTCTGGAGGGCCAGCATGTAGCTGACCATATCCTGGAGAGGTTTCCGGCGAGCTTGCTCCCACACCTCCATGAGAAGGCTTAGAGGTGCCCTCACAGGGTGTCCATATATGAGTTCAGAGGGGCTTAACCCTACTCCTTTCCGTGGGACCTCCCTGTAGGCGAAGAGATGACATAGCAAGAGGACGTCCCACTTATGTCTCATGGGGTCTGGCAGACCAATAATCATTTCTTTTAAAGTCTTGCTGAATCTATCTACCAGACCATTGGTTTTGAGGTGATAACGGGTGGTGAACATGTAAGTCACACCACACTCCTCCCACAGGTGCTTCATGTATATGGACATGAAGTTCGTACCCCTGTCAGACACAATCTCTTTGGGGAACACCACATGGGTAAGGACCGCAATCAGAACTCTGGCCACTGTGGATGCCGTCACCATTCTCGGAGGGATAGACTCTGGTAGCATGTAGCATGGTCCACCAAGACCAGGATAAAACTGCTGCTCAGGGTAGTCTTGGGGTCCAGAAGTCCAATGACATTGATGCCCACCCACTCAAAGGGAGTGCCAAAGTTGCTGAGTGGGATCAGGGATCCTTGTGCTTTTGCCCTGATTTCCTACTGGCCTGTCTGCAGAATATATCTGAGGCTCTCTTTATCCGGGGCCAATAAAAGTGGGCGGCAAGCCTGGCGAAGGTCTTGTCTTGCCCCAAATGTCCTGCCAGGCGGATGTCATGAGCCAGTCCCAGTAGAAAGGCCCGGTCACAATGGGGGACCATCAGCACACGTGTTGCTCCAGCACCAGGAACCTTAGCCTTACTACAAAGGAGATTTTTCTCCCGGTAGATAATGTGATCCCAGTGGCTTCATCTACTGCATGGACTGAGGCTTGTTGCCTCAGACCCTCAAGAGTAGGGCACTCTTTCTGAGCTTGGCAAAACTCATCCCTCATAGGCCCACCTTCAACCTGCCAGCTAGCAAGCTCAGATAGTTCAACTAGAGGGGCAATGTCCTCCCCGGTTAACTTGGCCCTCATCCTCCGGTACCCCGTCAATCCCCACCATTGAAACCTCAGTCCCCAGTTCCCCATGCCCCTTTCCCCTCTCCTTGACAGTTGTCTGGGCCATTGTTCTAGGCTCCTGACCACCCAGACTCCCATCTAGGGCATCAATGGCTCGGCTGGTCGTACAGACCTATTCAGGTAATCCCATCATGACCAAATTAGACCTGAGCTTTACCGTCCTCCAGGTATACTGCTCCAGGTCGTTATCTAAGACACAATCTACAGGCATGGCAGGACACACACCTACTTTCAGATAACCGGAGAACCCCCCCCCACACTCAAAAGGAATCAGAGTTCATAGCCATCGGTAGATGGCTCTCGCCGTTGGCAGTGACTACGCTTGGTGGAATGTGTTCGGAAGGACCTGCTCTGCTGACACCGGGTGACACTTGACAGTTGTCACGCTGTAGTGAAGTCACGGCCCTGTTTGCACACATTGCTATGTTAGCTTAAGCTTATTAGAAGTTTATACACCATTTTGCTACTTGCCGCTTTTGCACACAACACTACATGTAACTGTTGTTGTAAGTTAAACTGCTTGATTTTTCTCGCATGAGAAAGGCTTATTTTTAACATCCCTAGACTTACATCGTGACCTTAGTCTGTACACTGCGTGCAGAAGCCTTCAAGGTCACCATAACAATGTACGCTGTTATTCAGGTTGATCGTCTCACGCTCTAGACACAACATGGACACAGCTGCAGCTAACTGAAATTCTAACGCCTTTAATATTGCACTGCATGTATGATTTGGGCACTTGGAAAAAATCCTTTTGCAGAGAGAGAGAGAGTTTTGCTGATCCAGATGTGATTCACTTCTGCTGATCTTGGAGTTATGGGGTTTCCCATTCAAGCCTAAGAGACCTTCTATTATTATTAGAAAACCTAGTTCCTAGCAGGGGAGGGTGGTTCACAAGGCGCTATAGGACCTGTTTCCATTATCATTATAACATGATTTCTCCCTTTGTATTTTATGGAATTATAACAATGCTGATCATATTATTTTTAATCATATGCCTGCTTATCTTAGCAAAAATACTGCATCTTAGAGCACGTTGTTAAAATAAACATTTTAAACTTTTCCGTGTCTCTAATTACTCACGTTGTGGACTGGTATGAGAATAAAAATGAAAGAGTGTTCTTGATTCCCACCATTCCTGAGAGTACCCTAAGTCACATGTTCAGGGTTGTCTAATCATTGGTAACTTCGCTATAGGACGGAGAGCAAATGAGACACTGATGCTAGTCGGTTAAGTGTTCTGGGTACTGAGGTGAGTTTTTTGGTACACCACAATCCACTGAGGTCCTGGGTCTCTGTGCACAGTTCTGTGTATGAGCAGAATCCCCACAACAATTCTGGCTCCTGTGTCACGCAGAGCCTCTAATCGTTGCCCGTTATTGTTGACCCACTGCATATACTTTGAAGTATTGGAAGGCACGTGGCCTTTAGGCACCATTTCTCTATCCCCTAGAGCAGGGGTACTCATTGTACAGCCCGCGGGCAGCTGGCGGCCCAACAGGCCTTAATTGGTGGCCCGCGGAACTTGTTGCCATACCAGTCCTTCATGTAAAGTTTAAACAGAGAAGATGGCTGCCGGGACATACTTTGTGAATACGTATTCAATACGGATTCACAAAGTTTGCTCCTGCGATCATCTTCGCTGCTTATGCTTGCCACTGATTGGCCTGAGCCTCTGCGATGTTACACCCGGCACCCGGCGCGAAGCACAGGCCCTTTAATAGTCAGCTGTAATTAGCGCTTTTACAGCTGACTTTTAAAGGACCTGTTAAGAAGCTTCTTGTGTCCGTGGTGACGACGTCCTCGCAGCCCGCAGCCCCACTGCTTTTGTTAATTGTTACTCGGGGTATCATTTACTGTGTGAAATACGGTTGGACAAAATAAGAGGAAGAAACCTGTATTTTCACCACCCCTGTAAACCCGAAGGTAGGTTATTCCACAGAGCGAGATACTTGTGATTGAAATTGATCCGAGTAGCCAAATATGCAATATGTTATGGAGAGCTGCTCCCGGCCACGGCAGGTGATAGAACATGTATGGCGCACAGGTGGCAATATTAAAATATGTTGCAGACCAGCTTTCTGTTTCCAGTCCAGTATATTCACCCCTTCCATGCGGTTTAAATGTTTTACATTTCTGTTTGTCAGACTGAGACCTTGCCACCCCCGCAAACACTTATCTGGATAAGGGGCTTTGTTAAAAAGTTATTACATGAGTGTCTAGAACTGATTCAGTTGTGCATTGTCTATCAATATATATAAAATCGAAAGTATGTCCGTTTGTCCTTTATGCATTACTACACCATTCATCCGATCGGCATGAAACTTTGGGAAGTTGTTGAGTGCACTCCCGCGAAGGTTTCTGGCAAAAAAATATATATATTTTTTAAAGGTGTTGAGAACACTCCAGCAAAGATTCCTGGCAAAAACAAAGAAAAATTTGTTAAATATCGGCACCCCGGGGCTCTCTTAATCTTTCCAATACTGAACGTTTACAGTTTCCGGTGCGACTCGCTTTTGCAATGACCATCAACAAGGCACAAGGACAATCGCTGCAAGTGTGTGGACTACATTTGGAGAATGCGTGCTTCTCACATGGACAAATGTATGTGGCCAGCTCACGCGTCTGAAAACCTTCTGATTTATTCGTGTACGCACCAGATGGAAAAACAAAAAATACCGTGTATTCACAAGCACTGAAATAAAGAAACAGAATTAGAAGAACACTTTAAAATGTTTGCCATATTAAAATGAATAAGTTTCAATAAAAATGACACAATGTAAATTGAATGTTATCATAACAGGTTTCCTTCAATTTTCTTTCTTCTCAGATCGCAGCAAAGTGCGATGGGTAAGCTAGTGTGATATACAAACAAGTTGATGTGGCCTAACAGCTAGAGCTATCGACCTCCAGGCTAAGCAACCAGGTTCGAGTCTCGGCTGAAGATGCTCAACATATTGTGATTCTGGACAAATTACTTAATCTCCCGTGCATAACAAAATGAATGTGTCCCTCTGTGAGGCAACTGGTGTTCGTGTAAAGCGCTCTGATACGCTCGGGTCGAGTTTGCGCTATATAAAACTCCCCCCCCCCCAAAAAAAAGCTATCTCTCGCTCTTCTTTGCTCCACTTACTGCACAAGTGCTGCTATAAGAGTGATGTGACACAATATGAACAGCCAATCACACAACCCCAAAATACTCCCCATATAGGTCAAAGCGTACATCCTCGCCCTTTCAACCAAACATATAAATGCCTTATATTTGCTACTTTTCACATCAAATCTCATTGACATATAATAACATAACAAGATCAAAGGTCTGGTAAAACCACACATATCGCAACACATTCTCCAAGGGCCTCACTACAAACCTACAGGCTTCAGACTAAGCAAAGCCAATGAAGAGGTATACACACCATCCACAGTGCACTTCAGTGCCTCGTTAGTGGTATGAAGTGCTGTATATATATATATATATATATATATATATATATATATATATATATATATATATATATATATATATATATATATATATATATATATATATATATAATTACAGTACAATACTACCAATGCTATGGAGGGACAGCCTTGTGTTGGTGCAAGACTAATTCTTACTGTTTGCCCATATGCTCTGGGGCTGTAAAGAGCATTCCCATAAATGTTGCAATTAACTCTAATGATGCTGACCTGTCTTTAGTGAGGTGAAAGGATGGTCATTGGGATCGAGAGAACCCCCCTCCCAGGCCTGAACAGATAAGTCATTGAAAATGCGGCCAGACCAGTCGAAGGAACCAAGAGGGAAAAATCTGATGAACCTTGGCTCTGTTGGTTCCAGTCCAATCCTTCATTTCTGTTGAACACATTTTTTTTAAAGGGGGTATGGTTAGATAGCATACATGGATAACCTGATGACATCCTCTAAGAATCCAGGTACTATAAAGAGCAACTGTGTGCTATAAAATAGACCCAGAGTGGAGATTCGAAAAGCCCAGCAGAACTCATTGCCTTTTTCTCCCCACCTGTCTCACATGCCATTGTAATAATGTTAGATCAAAACAGGAACTAACATATGACAAATGGGAGTGGTGTCACAGACATTACTTGCAGTAATATTAGTGAGCTACTGCTGTGTTACAATATTGAAAACACTGTTACTAGCCATGATTGTAAAATTTAAACTCATTGAGAATTTAGGCGAGTGCACCTGTGCACTTTCAGTGACTGGGCCAAAGTTGGCAGCAAGCTCTCAATTCATTGCAATCTTGCCATGGCTAGACCTTTTGACTTTGCTAATGCTTGCTTCCTTGTTTCTACTTTCAGCTAGCTGGAACTATTTAATAAACTGCATTGGTTGAATTATATAATAAGCTGTAGCTGGGCAATGAAATGCCAAACAAATACTAAAAATTGGGATGTTTTGCTCTTTCTGGCCACACCTGACTCTGCCCACTGGCCCAATCTTCTGGTTATTCCCGCCCTCTGATTCTCTGCCCGCTCTACTAGCCCCCACCTGAAACCTGGCCCCTCCCCTTGCCCATCCCCTCTCTACAGGCCTGACCATTGTATCTGAGCCTTTCAGATTCCTTTAGTTTGACAGCTGCTTCACACCAAATAGCGCTGTCCAGATTAGCTCCTTCTATATGTGTTTCTACTCTGTATCCTTGTACTGTGTGCATGCCGGGTCTTGTGGCGCAGTGTACTAATGCGTCCGCTGCAGGGGCCTGTGTTCTACCTCATTGTCACAGGTTCAAATCCTGGCGGGTCGTGCCTTTCATCCATCTGAGGTCGATAAAATGAGTTGGGTAGCAATAAACATCTGTTATTCAGCGCCAATATACCTATAGGTGAACTTGTGCTAGTATATACGTGTGTGTGCATGACATTTATTTCAAATCCCTATTGAGTGACACATTTCATGCATAAACCACTGGCTTTAGGAAAGCCTCCTGTTTTTCATGTACAGGTTTACCCATTACTTTGTATGTTTAAAAAAAACATTACTTTGGTGTTGGTGTTACTTTGGCTGCACTGGGCATGTGCTGAATTTGCCATACAGTCTCATTTAAGATTGCTATTGTCTGCTAATAAAAAAATATTATAAACATGTGATGCATGTACTTACATCTGCTTTAGAAATACAGCATTGTCTAGTAATGTTTTGAAACTGCAGTGATTTTTTCCCCTCTAGCCCCGCCCCCACTGACCCCACCCCCAATTACCCCGCCCCCACTGGTGCGGCCCTCCGTTTGTGAGTACCCATGCCCTAGGGAAACTCGTGTCATCTATGTCTGTTTCCCAAAACAGACTTGGACTAACTCCTTCCTGAGTGATACACTCAGCATCCCTCGTGTATGCCACCTGAGGGGGCCTATACCCACTTTGAACATTTAGAGTCATCCTTTATATGCCCATATTTGTGGCACTCAGTACATTGGGGTACAAACCACCCTCTCTTATGGTCAAATAAAACTTTACTTTTGTTTGGATCAGACTGGGACATATTAGCACTATCCTCTTTGGAATTCTTTGGTGGGCCTTTTGTGAATTCCTATTCTTGGGTTTCTTCTCCCCCCTTTTTCTTTTGTTGGGAACCCTGACCACCTTTGCAGGTTTTCCACCCCAGATACCTTTTTGGACACTCTGGTGCTAGCCCAGAGGCAAGTCTCCTCAGCAAGTTTCTTGGAATCAGTCATCTTACACCACAAAAGACTCCACAACAGTTTAGAAAAATAGAGAATATTTATCTCAGTAAACCAAGACCAAAATGATCAAAAACCATCACGTAGAAGTCAAGATATTGAATTTTGTTGAAATAAATGCAATTAAGCACTTAGGAGCAGGTAACACAAAAAAAGTTTACTTCCGGTTGCGAGTGACCAGTGCAAAGTTTTGGCTGTATGGTATGCAGGCTACTGGAACCCATTTCGCCCACTGAACATAGTACCTTGGATCCTGGGTGCAAATAGCGCATCAAGACTTTACGTCTTCTGGTATCGGTTCCGAGAACAGTCAGTTGTGCAGTGAGGATTTGGCAGAAACTCAGCAGCAGAACTCACTTCTGAAGCTAAGAACTTGGAGGGGGGCTTCATGTAAGGGTAGGACTCACAGAAGCCAGAGTTCAGCAGCACAAGCAGAACTGCAGGAAGTCATTTTGGGTCCCGGAGACTTCAGAAACAGGAGGCAAGCTAACAGGCCCTTGGAGATTACTCTGGAGGGAAGGCAGAGTCCAGCTCTACTTCCAGCAGAGTCAGGGAGCAGCAGGCAGCATGGAAATAAGTAGGAAAGCAGTTCTTTCATAAAACCAGTTCAGTTGAGTTTGTTGGGCAGCACTGCAGTCCACTGACAGCCGTTCAGTTCAAGATCCAGAAGTGTCTAATTTGGGAGGGTCAGGATCCACTAACACCCAAATGTGCCTTTGATGTGGGGGGAATATCAAAGAGTGGTTTTGATGTGCATGAGAACCCCTTTCAAGCCAGTCCTGTCTACCAGGTTACCTATGGGATCACCAGCCATTTCTGTGGGGTCAGGTCATTACTCGTTGATGTCTCGGTGAGAGCCCACTTTTCTCCCATCTGCCCAGGCTGGCCATCAAAATACAGATGTAAATTCGGAGGAGTGTTCAGCCACCCCTGGTCTTTCTGGTTTATGGCTGTCGGGGAGGAATGCATGAATGGGATCTATCGTCCAGGTGGGTATTGGAGACATGATGTAAGTCACATAGAGCAAAGTAGAGCAGAAAATGTCCACTAGTAGTGTTGAATCCAACCGTACAAGCAAAGTGCATTTATCACTACTATTCCACCCATAACAAACATGATAACGCTATTTGCCTGGGGTGAGAAATTACCACTTAGAAGCATATAAGGGAATTTCCAATGCTAGTCTATGAGGGGACTAGGCCTCACAATAGTGAAAAACAAAATCGGCTGTTTTATACCACCAGGATATGTAAAGCATACAAGCGCATGTCCTTCTCTTTGCTTATATAGCACCCTGCCTTCAGGGTTTCCAAGGGCTGTCCTTAGGGGGTGACTCATATGTAATAAAAGGGGGAGTTCAGGGCTTGGCAAGTAGTTTTACCTGCCAAGTCACAGTGACAGTGAACTGCATGCGCAGGTCTTGCCATGACAGGCCGGAAACATGATTAGGGGGCTGCTTACGTGGGCATCACAATCAGTGCTGCCTGCTCACTAGTAGCATTAAATTTACATGACCTGGGCACCTGTAGTGCACATTACCAGAGGTTTATAAGCAAATTAAACATCCCAGTTGGGTATGATCCCACGTTACCATGTTTTAGGGGAGAGAGCACAGACACTTATGCACTGATTAGCAGGGCTACAGTGCACAGAGTCGGGAGCCAACAAACATGGGTACAGAAAATAGAGAGAGGCAGGCAGAAAATATTGGGGGAAGACCCCAGAACGGCTGTCATGTCTAACACAGACTCACAGGATATATGTACCTTAAGGACTATTTTTTATCTTCTCCTTTTTCCCCCCTACCCTGTGACTCCCATCACATTTTTATGACATTATCCAAATGTCATTATTTGAGCATGGCTATGGGTTTTACCTTAAATAAAAATAGTGAATAAGTATGACCCCCACATTTTCCCTCAGATCATCCTTCTTAACCTTCAAATTAATGATAAATTGATCTCTCTTTGTGTTGCCTAGAATTGTGCATCTCATTGTTATACATGACTTTAAGTATCACAGGAAATGTCATTAGGGCGACTTCAACTTAGCATTAGATCACAATATAGACAGACAATCTACAACACACACCAAGCCTCCGGCCTCAAATAACACCCTGAAGAACATATGCAATAGATTCAATCTAAAAGACCCATGGAGACTCCAAAACCCAGATACTAGAGACTATACTTTCTACTCCTATCCCCACAACTCTAACAGCAGAATCGACTACATCCTCATATCAGGCTCTCACACACACCTAATAGAACACCCTGAAATAGCAGAAAGAACTATCTCAGACCATTCACGCATTACACTAAAACTAGCAGGCCGTCATAATGAACAAATCACCCGAAGGTGGCGATTCAACAACATAGCTCTGGCAAAAGAGGAGGACAAAGCGACGGTAGAGTTAGCCATCAAAAACTACATAGCAGACAACAACACGCAAGACATAGATCCCAATACGCTATGGGACACACTCAAAGCAACGGTGTGGGGGCCAATAATAGGAATCAAAGCCAGAAAAGACAGGGAAGCAAAACGCCAATTAGACCAACTAGAGAAGGAAATTAAAATACTAGAAAGGAAACACACCGAAGACCTAGCAAATCCTAGCCTACTACTAGAGATCACAAGTAAGAAATATGAATACAACAGAATACTGAGCGAAAGAGCAGGTCTCTGGATAAACAAATATAAGCAGATCAATCTATGTGAAGCAAACAAAGCCGGGAAAGTGCTTGCATCATACCTCAAACGCAAACAAAAACAACACTCAATATCGGCAATCACAGACGCAAATGGCACCACAAACACTCAACACTCAACACAAAGAAATATTACACACATTCAGAGACTCTTACCAAGAACTATACAAGGAAGGCACAGCACTAGATCAGGAAGGTTGCACATCATACCTAAACAACCTACATTTTCCCAAAATCAGCACAGTGGAAGCACAGGCTCTAGGACAAGAAATCAGGGAAAATTAGATTGTAGGGGCGATCAACTCGCTTAAGGACAACAAAGCTCCGGGGCCAGATGGATACACAACAGGCTTCTACAAGGCGTTCAGAGTGAACCTAATCCCCATCATGAAGGTAGTCTTCAATCACTGTGAGAAAGAGTGGGAAGTAACAAATTCCATGACTGAAGCGAATATTATTGTCATCCCCAAGACACGCAACGCCCACAGAATTACCGTCCCATCTCTCTCATCAACATAGACTGTAAGATCTATGCCAAAATCCTGGCAACAAGGCTAAATAATCTAATCCCAAAACTTATTCAAAACACACAGGTAGGCTATCTGAAAACACGCATGTCCCACGACAACACGAGGCTCCTCTGTCACGTAATAGAACAAGCAAATAAATCAGACAAACCAGCCGTGGCAGTCACACTAGACGCAGAAAAAGCCTTTGACAGAGTGTCCTGGATGTTCCTAGAAAAATGCATGCATACGTACAACCTTGGAGAAAAATTCATAAAGAAAGTAATGGCACTATATAAATCACCCATGGCACAGATAGCAATAAATGGATCAACTCACAACAGCTTAATCTAACGCAGGGCACTAGACAGGGCTATCCACTATCCACGTCACTATTCCTGTTAGTCCTCGAACCCCTAACAACAAGTATCATGACCAACAGTAGGATAGAAGGAGTTACCATTATTAACACCACAGTCAAACTAGCCGCCTACGCAGACGACATACTCATAGTTACGGAAAACCCAGAACCATTGCTTAGAGCGCTCATGGACACAATACAGATATACTCAACACACTTGGGATACAAACTATACAAAGTATCATAAACACCCGCTGGGAATCCCCATGGGCAAACCACAAGATCAAGTATGGGAAGAAAACACTAAACATTGAATCATGGAAAAAACTAGGGCTCTCCGTCCCAGCACACCTAGAAGACACAGAGGGAAATCCACTCACATACAACAACATAAAATCACGACATAACCTCAGCGAAATAGAACTATACAACTTCTTGATAATCAAAACCGCAGTAGCAAAGGCAAAACTACCGAAACACGTGCCCTCGATCTTCCAATACATGCAGAACCTGAATAAGGTTGGTCACCAGGTGGCTCGTCTTTGCAAATTGCTCCGCCCCAACTCCTCAAAGCTCAACGCAAAGAGCACCAAATATTGGGAAGGGCAGCTAGTCACCAGTCTCACAGAACAGGAGACTCAAGCGCTCTGGGATGCCCCGTAGAAAAATATGATCTCCCCGGTGCTAGGTCAAAACGAAATTCTGGCTACTACACCACACATACTGGACCCCAGGGCGCCTAGCGAAAATAGGCCTGAGCGAATCAGATTGGTGCTGGAACTGCGACCTAGAAAAAGGTGACCTAGTGCATCTTATCTTTCAGTGCACAAAGGTGAGGGAGTTCTGGAAAGAGGTCTTCACATTCGCAAACAGAGCCCTAGGGTGCACACTAAAGGAAGAATTTGCCACAATCACCACGTCATGCTTAGGTAGACACAACCTCACAAAGCAAGACAATAGCCTACTTGACTTCCTCCTTACTTCAGCAGCGAAAACAGTGCTCGCCAACTGGAAGGATACAACAAAAGCCACGTTCAAAGGGTGGATGAACTGGGTAATATTCCTCAGAGGAGCAGATAACACAGCACTCAGAAACGCCCCATGGAAGAATCCCAGCAGAGGATGTGGGAAACATTAGATAAGTTTCTTAACCCCTACGAACCCCCCTGAGTGAGAGTGCTCAGCAAACAAATGGGCGTAGACTGTAAAAATAAAGCACAAGAATAAAATCTTAGAAAAAGGAGGAAATTTTATTGCTAGCCAAACTAAACTGCAAGGTCAGGCTGTATGTCTATATGTTTTATGCATGTATCACCAATAATTAACACAACCACCACATGGACATACAATGGTGTTTATGTTTAGTGTCAAATACCTGCAGGCATCAAGCAAGCACGGACCAACGCAAATGTCACCCCAATGAACAATCAGCGAAAGGCACGTTTCATGTTCTATGTATTATTTACTGTACTGTAAAATATCCCCAAAAAAATCAGAAGTCAACAACATAACTTGGAATTTGTTGGCATTTGAGATAGAGTGGAAGCAACTGAGGAAATTGGTAATGGTTGGTTTAATCAGCAAAGTGTTACTCACTGGTGAGAAAGTGGACTTAGATCTAAAAAGAGTAACATAGTCCATTCATTAATGGAGCTTTGGAGAGTAAGCAAAAAACGGTGCTCACTGCTGACATCTGATGGGATTTATAGACCCCAAGTTCCAACCTGGCAGGGTCAACTCTTCTTTCATCTCATGGAGTACCAATAAATTGGATAGCAGTAACACTCCTTATTTATAGCATGTAGAAATGACAAAACTGTAGCAGTAATTGCTATTTAAAAACAAGTTGTTGTGATGTACATGGTACAAGCTGACAAATATTAAGTAAAAACAGTTGGCTCTGGCAATTGAGGTGAATTATAGATAAAGGGAAAGGTTGTCAGAATATGTAAGGAGTCTGGTAGTTGATCTAAAATGAATATGATATATGGAATACCTGCCCATAACTAAACAAAAAAGTTCTATCTGCAAAGTTTGCTCATTATTTCAGAAAAGCCAAGCTCATAATTTACAACATCTAGCAAATCGGTGGTAGTCCAAGCTCCTGGAACGTATTGATTTGACAGAAAAAGAGCACACAACTGCAGAGTCAAAGGCATTTCAATATCTCCCGTCTTAAAATTCATCACTTTACATACATAAAGGACATATAAAATACATCTGAACATTTGGTTTTATTGGGACTTTAAATGGATTTAAATAGCTTTAGATGTCAAGCCTATGATGCCGAAACTGTACGAATTTGTCTAAACTGTGCACAGATTAAGGCATATTGCCATCAGATAACACGAGAGCTAGGGAGGCTCCTGGGTATATCCATCTCTATTACTCCTAAATTATTTACACTTGCCTGTGGAGAATCAATCCCACAAAAGTACAATGGTATTGAATTGTGGCAGTTATCTTGGTCAGGTTACAAATTTCAAGATTATAGCTCCAGCAAATTACATCCTCAATGGGTGAATTATGTTGTCTGTTCACTGATCTATGTGGAATGGGAAGAAAAGAATAGTTTATATATCACATTAAGATTATGTTTAACAAGTCACCCAACTTGGATTCATTAATAGAAAAGAGTTAAGAGTAACTGGACATAGGAATTAGAGACCACAACAATGATGTGTAGATCTAAAGTGGCAATGTCACTGAATTATGAAATACATTTTAGGATGAGATTTTACAATGGATGACAATGTACAATACAGGTATATTATATAAACAGATAAGACACATTTAAAATAATATATTTTCAGGAGCAACCTCCTTTGTAAGAAGAACTGTCATTTGCATCACAAAAAATTCAAACGGTGAGTATGTGATGCCTTAACATATTGAAAAAGGAAAATGTTATGTTCCCACTGTAACTTTAATGCGTCATGGAAGTATGGTCTGTTCGTCATGCCAGGTAAAAACTGTAGATTGCAAATGTTTTATGAGACAATCTGGATCCTCCCGATTACAGTATTAATATTAATGATATTGTGGGATTTTATCCAAATGTGTGTACTGAAAAAAATATTACTTTACTGCTTCTATACATCTGAGATTAGAATCTGAGATGGCTTTGAGGAGAGTAGTATTTAATAAATATTAACACAAGAGTAGTATGGAGTTACTCCCCTGTACCAACAAGTATCACAAATAGATTGTTTTCATTGTAAATATTCAGCTAAATTGTGCAAGATAATTTACGTATAAGGTAATACACAGTTCAAATTATTCAGTCACATGGTTGGATATTTGGTGGGGAAAAAACAAAGACTAATAATAGGGCAGTAGCAAAAAAAAGAGATATTGTTAAAGAAACGGTGTACCAAGAATTGGTCAGAATTATTACAAAAGTGGTTTTAAACTCATAATGGGAATCAGGAGATGAAAATGCCAAAGGACACATAAGTGAGCAGTTAAAGGCTTGATGGTGGATACAGGTGTTACAGACTAATACACGCACACATTTGATAGATGGTGAGTCTGATTCATGGTTCATTTTGAAACAAGCCAGGCATAATAGAAGGCCATAAAAGCTAAACATACAGAGACATGAAACCTAATTACATTAAAAGGATACATGTAAAATAACAATCCAGTAGCGGAACCCTCACAATTGAATGTATATAGCCAAGTATATCAAAAGCACAGGTTAAGAAAAAAGATCCCATACAATACATATAAAACATAACGTGTACTTATAAAGTGCCACGTGCCGAGTGGGACATTTCTCCTTCTACATATTTGACCTTGTGATGTGGGCTAAAACTTCACAATTTGTCAAAAACCTAGTTATTCGGGCACTAACTAGGGGTCCAAACAGGCCCTGGTTTTTACAATAGATTTCAAGTATCCCACAATAAAAAATAGACAATCCTCTTTCAACAACTGCAAATAGAAAAGGGCAGGGCGAGCCTGAGAGAAATTCAACTTCTTTAAAATGGGAACCACAAAATGCCTTCGGAGGGTTTCATAAAACCTACATATAAACATAAAGTGCAGCAAATCCTGTGGAGACTGCTGTTGCAGCCACAGGATACAAGTACTTGTCCTCTACTGCACATCTTAGGCCTTGCTAACAGGAGGTGAAAAATATTCATCTGAAACCTTGCTAATAAAAACTTCTCATGTATAGATAAGGACCCTAACAAGTAGGGCTCCATTAGCGGGGTTGTTTTAAGCATTAAAAACTTTCTAACACTTGTTTTCATCACCTCCTGTTCATCACTTTCCGTTTTCTTGAGGGTTTAAAAAGCTAAACTAATTGATTCCACATCTTTCTTAACAATAATTTCAGGTTTAAAAACTAAATCAGCTCGCCGTAACCCTTCCAAGATTCTTCTAATGTAACTTAACCAGGGAATTTGCGTTGCCTTATCAAGAGACATGCACTCCGGTAAAATCAAATGGTTTAAAGTTAACTCCTCGTTCATCCAACACTTCATCCAAAACACAAGTGGGTGTAGAGCCAGAGTGTCGCTTAGAAAGGAGACACCCAGCTAAATTGGATAAACCGCAAGGAACACACAACAACCACTTCAGGAATTTATTCTCAATTACCTGAAGGGGATTCACAGCGATATGTCCCCAAATTTCGCTTCCATAGCTAGCTACAGCCACCGTTTTGGAATGATAAACTTTTAACATGGCACCAATAAGTTTCCTCCCTACTTTGGAAGCAAAGCTAAAAATTGCTGTATTTACCCGAGACAGGTCCCCCTTTTTCTTAACAATAAGTGGCCCCAATATAGCTGGTCATCTAAGAGTACCTCAAGATAAGAAAATACATTTGTGCATGGGATCTTTGCAGGGCCAATGCTAAATTGATAACTCTTTGTAGGTCGCTGCCCCACTTGCATTATATAGGATTTAGCATTATTTACTGCCAGATTAGGATCCGTCATAAATTTGGAGAATGCATTTAGTAGCAATTGCAATCCTAATGCGGTCCTGGATAAAAGAACGGCATCGTCAGCATAAAGTAAAACTGGGATGCCGCGCCTCCTTACATATGGAAAGTCTACTCCCATGGCTCTAAGTACACTGTCCAGATCATTGATATGAAAATTAAATTAAAAAGCGCCCAGAATACAGCCTTGACAAACTACCCTCTTAATCTCTAGGTCCCTGGTAACCCTAAAATCCTTAGAGAACCTAACAATGGCCATTGTAGACCTATGCAGGTCCTCCAAGAAGTTAACAACACTGTTATCCACCCCCATTGCACTCACTGACTGCCACAGTTTGACCCTGTTGACACAATCAAAAGCTGAAGACAAGTCCATGAAGGCAAGGAAAAGAGTGCTGGGGCGGGCAATCGTGTATTTACTCAATATTAGAGAAAGGCTGAGGCACTGGGCAACCGTTGACCTCCCCGTCTGGAATCCAAACTGGATATCCGACAGAACTTTATGCTCCTCCATCCAGGTAGACAGTCTCTCCAGGAGAATACGACCTATTACCTTGACCACGGAGTCAAGAAGGGAGATGGGCCTATAGCAGTGAGTGCTATTCCTATCACCCTTTTTGTGGCAGGAACTATAGTAGAAGTGGCCCAGGACTGGGGACAACTGTTCCTTGCGGCTGCGTTAAACACAGCCACAAGTACCAGAATCAGACTTGTACAAATCCGGGGGCATGCCATCTGGGTCCAGTGCTTTGTTGGTAGAGAGCCCTGCGATGCCCATCTCCACCTCACCTTGATCAAAAATTAGGAAACAGTCATTTTGAGGACAATAATTCTGACAAAGTGATGAAAGAAAAGAAAAGAAACACATTTAGGAAATGCTGATTTGACTTTCACAAGGAAAAAGAACAAATTAAAGGGCCAGAAAAAGAAATATTTTAGATTTGGACTTACTTAGGTATTGCTTTGGTAACACAAAAAGAAATTGAATTAATAATATATGAGTTCTCCTTTTCCTTTAGAGCCTGTTCTTATCACCACAGTTCACTTTTTTCTTTTACATTTCTTTTTCACCCAGAAAAGGGGTAACACCTGGTTTACACATAAATTAATTTATTATAAATATTAAAAATCTTGACATTGAAATTCATAGAGTATCATTAAGGTTCTAAATCAAGGAATTCAGAAAGATAGAAAAATAATTTCACTGTGACAATAACACTATGAAACCACACATATTTCAATGAGATCTCAGGTTATCAATCAACAGAGGAGAGTGGAGAGTTTTTGAGCTCGTCTACAGTTAAACAAAATTCTTCACAGAAAAGAGGTATCTATTTAATGGGTCAAAGCATATTCATAATTAAAAGAGTAAATAAACTTCATGAAACTAATTTTGGGTAAAATTTGTAATGACATGAATTCATTCTTTGTTGGTAATAGCTATACTTTTCAGTGCCATTTTTCTGAGCTGCCTTCTTCATAATACAAAACTCTGTTTAATATTGAAAGATAATTTTCATCCATGCACTTGCTAATTTATAAAGCTGTGACAATATTATATAGTGCAAACTAAAAGGCCAACTTATTAAATATGAACAGATATATCAAAGTAATACATTTGTTATAATAATTTTTAATGCACCATTCAAAAGATGTATTAGTAGTACAAACGCTGTTCACTTTCACTGACACCCTACTATCTTATGTTATGAACATCTAAACAAATAAGGTTAATTCCCCTACATTATCCCTGACTTTGAGAGCTGCTCTATAGATTTTGGAAAGCACAAAATAATAAAATGATAATAGTCATTTCACCATTAGAACATTTAAAATGTATGGTCTACGGTTAAGGTGCCCCAATAATTAAATTGCTGACAAACAAACACTTCTGGGATCTTCCAACAAGTAAAGGAAAAAACTGAAAAAGCACACAAGTGTGCATAGACCTTGCATCACAAGAACACAAAGGCCAGTTTTTCTCCAGGGCTCTCTCCATGGGTAAATTTAAAATGTCAGGTAGAAAGTCTAAATCAATGCATTTCTTTCCAATAAGCTAAAACCTAACCTAGATCAGACTTTGGCCTGGTCTAGGTTTAAAAAACAGCGTAAGCCTTCACTGCATGTTTTGGTAGCTCATTGATACCCGTTTCTGTTTTACAGTAGAAGGAAACATATTTACAGCGGCTTGCTTTTAATTGGAGAGGATATAATCTTTATACTTGAAAACAAAATATTAGCACTGTAGTTATCCATAAAAAGTGATTCCCTAATATGTAATCTTGTTAAAGGCATGTTTAGATAGAGAAGCTAAGTATACCACAGGTATCCTTTGCCGACGTGGTCCTGTGCCATAGTTAAAATTCACATGGAAGGTAGCCTCTTGAAAACAAAATGACCATCTAAACAGCAATACCTTCAACCATATTGGCTATCTTTCTGAAATTTCTAGACCCACTTGCCATCATTTTGGACTTAAGATCATTCACCCTCAATCCAAGATTAGCCATGAAACTGAACTTTTTATCCACAAGACTTTCCAGCGACACTGCTGTCTTAGAAATTATGACTACAATGTATTCATACAATAGAAGTGGGCAACTTCTATTGCTAAGTCTCAAAGCATCTGTGGGAATGCATCTTAACTAAATTATGTGAAAGGGAACAACCGGCATAGGGAAAGATGGAGGAACAGTGCAGAAAAATAAGTTAGGAGGGCCAAATAAGGGAAATCACTATTTAATTACAAAATTGTACGGAGGGGAAAAACATAACAATAATTGTAAAAAACCTTCAACATCAAAAGGCTAACACTTCGTCAACTTATACCCGTCATCATTTTTAATGGGGGAACGGTTGTAAATTGACTTTGCAACAGAAAGCTTCACCATAAATTTATTAGGTGAAAGAGCTACACACTATGCTACACAGGGGGAACATCACTTACAACGCATTTATTACAACGCACTACCATTACAACGCAACCATTACAACGCAAACCATTACAACGCATTGCGCTGGGGGCGCTCTAGGATAGGGAATATATTTAATTTACTATCCAACACCTTCCCTACTATCCACGGGGACTGGAGTTGGAATAGTAAATTAAATAAATCACTATCCAGCGCTTAAAAGCACTATGCGTTGTAGTGGTATGCGATGTAAAAACCGCGTTGTAACAGCAGGCGTTGTAATAGCCTGCGTTGTAACGCACCAATCCCTACACAGATATGGTACCAGAATGTTGGGGTTACAATATTGGTGCAGCTCAAAGTTGCCCACTCTTTACACACCACAATTTATGACTGAAAGTGTCAATAGAGATATGACATGAACTTGCGCTTAGCACATATTTCCTACTTGATTCAAGGATTAATGAAAATATTTAATTCAACATTACTATTAAAAAGTACTTCTACTCACAAGTGTGTTTGACCATACTAATTAAGATGTTTTAATTAAGTTTTGATGAATATAAAACCATCCTCATTCGATAGATAATGTACTTGCTCTGAAGAAGACACCTGACATTCCTAAACGTGTGCTTAGCCTGTATGATTAAAACATAATGATTTGAAACTGTGATTAAAACCATACTCATATATATAGAATGTGATCTTAATTGAAACAATAAAGTTTATGTAATGTGTGCACTGATGTTAGACATATATGCATTTAAATGTAGTTCTTAGTCATACTTACGCTTGGTTTATATATCACGCATGATATGAATTTAATAACGTACTAGTAGTTCATATATTCAATATATTTAAATGTGCACACACATATTAAATGTGTACCATTAAATGTATGTTTAACTAGTCTTAATAATGGAGGCCTGTATCTCACCTTGCTGCATTTCATAAAATACTATTTTCTATTTTCTACTAACACATTTCCTAAATGTAGGCACACGTATTGTTAGTTTAAAACAGGTACATGACTCTACTAGAGATAGGGTGAGAGAGCTTGAGAAGAAGACTTTGATGAAGATACATGGAGAAACAGAGCGTCAACTGAAGAGCCCATTGCACAATTGTTATAATCCACCGTTCTCATGATAGTGTGGGATAATCTGTCAATGCAACAGTTTGCAACCTGGGAACTTGAAGAGGACAATGAACCCCTGATTGTGTAATCAAGGGGGTGTCACCTGTGGACTTTGGACGTTATAATATAGTGTTTGCCCTGGATTTCTTCTGAACACTTCCTGATTTCTTGTCAGACTGTCCAGCTGAACCCAGTCTGCAGACTCTATGCAGATCTTTCTGGCTTATTCTTGAAGGCAGTAAAATCAAATCTCCCCTAAGGAAAATATTGTATTCTCAACAAAGCGCTCAATCACTTTTTTTTTAATTTTTTTTTATTGAAAGTTCATGGCAATATAATGTATCCTTATACAAAAACATTAAGTATTAATACAGGATTATAGATGTACGCACGAGGAAGATAAATACACAAAGATAAATACACATAATAAGAATAAAAAGCTCAGCTGACATAGCATGAGGTAACAAATACAATAAATACACTAATGATGGCTTCGTTAACTGTTTTAAAAGCTATGAGCCCCCACTTTTTAACTGCCTCCATGATGCCACTGGCGCCCATATCCTTAATCCCATTTCCCTGGATTTCGCACCCTTTAGAGCGTATAACTCGGACTCGATGTTATGAATCCCGAGCATCCTGCACATCCACATTTGGAAGGTTGGGGCCTCAACATCCTTCCATGCAGCAGCAATTAAGATTCTAAAAACAGCTGTTGATAAAAAGACAAGTGCCTCGGATTCTGTACTTAGGCCCAGTTTAGCATCACAACCAATTATTAAAAGTGTAGGGGATAGGTCTATTTTGACAGCTAGCAGCCCCTCTAGGAACTTTTCGATTTCATTTTTGATTATCCCTAATTTCCCACAGCTACAAAACATATGTAGAACGTCAGCAGGCCCATTCCCACATCTAGGGCAGTTACTATCCTCCCTCTTTCCCCATTCATACAGTTTAGCCGGAGTATAGTATAAGTTGAAGAGGGTCTTAAAGTGCTGTGCTCTTAGGTTTGAGGATCGTAGGAACCTTTTATCCATTAGGATAGCTTTATCCAGATCAATGTCAGGATCTCTCAGTTTTACGGCCCAGGCAGCCTCTGTCTTAAGAATATCATCGGGCAGCGTTTCCAAGAATAACCCATAAATTGATCTAATTTTGCAACCACCTCCCTTCATATAGTCTAGTATTGTACAGTCTTTTGATATGTCTATACTCGGTCTCTTTGATTTAATTGTGTTGGCCAGCTGTATATATTTGAACTCTTGGGATCCTTGGAGTAGATATCGTGACTTCAGAAGTTCAAGAGGCCTCAAAACGTCCTTTGTCATCACTTGACCTAATGTAGTAATTCCCTGACTTTCCCAGTGTCTCCATGGGCCATCTCTGCTTAGATGAGGAAATAGTCCTGAATTCCAGAGGATAGTGTGTTTATTATACTTTGGAATGTTCTGGTTCTTCTGAACAGAGGACCATAACCCCCAGATGTCTTCCAAAATTTTGTAGCCTGTTGCCTTATAAAATCGTTTATAGTATTTCCTTAGCAATACCCCGTGTGCTTCGCTCCCTAGAGCCAGCTGGTAGATAGATGGGATATCTCCTTGGCTATGTGACCTAATACCAGGAAAAAAGAGTATAGCCATTTCTGTCAGCAGGCAGGACCAGTTGTAGAACTTAAGATTAGGAATTCCTAACCCACCCTTTTCTTGGGGGAGAGACATGTATTTAATTGATCTCCTCACTTTACCGTATTGCCAAACAAATTTCATAAAGACTCCCTCTATTTCCTTGATCAATGTGTCATCTACTTTATAAGGGATAGACCTAAATTTATATAAGATCTTCGGAAACATTGTCATTTTAATGGCATTGGCCCTGCCTATAATTGACAAATGGAGGGTATCAATTCTTTTTAGATCCTGTTTCATCTTTTCGAGTAGGGGCAAAAAATTGTCTTTGATGATTTCCCTTGGCTGAGCATTAATTGTTATTCCCAGGTATACCACTGAGTCTACATATCTGTCGTCTAGTTTGACTATGTTTCTTGAACATAGTACCTGTGTTTTTGACACATTTAGTCGATACCCAGATAACCTCCCAAAGTCAGAAGTAATATTAATTATTGCGCTCATTGCACTGTCTGGATCGGTGGTAGTTATGGCTAAATCATCCGCGTATGCGAGGATTTTGGTGTGAAATCCATTAGTGATAACCGGTTTTATATTGATGTTATTTTTTATAAGTGTAATTAGGGGGTCTATGTATAAAGCAAAAAGGATGGGTGAACACGGACACCCTTGTCTCGTGCCTCTCGTAATATGAATCTGCCTAGAGCTTTCCCCCATGAGCTGGATGCTGGCTGTTGGATTAAAGTACATAGCTTTAATTGCTTGCAGAAATCTAGGACCAAAGCCTCTATCCGCCATCACTTTCCACAGAAAGCTCCATTTGACGCGATCGAATGCTTTTTCTGCATCGAGGAGGATCATCGCGACCCCCCCTCCGCCGGCCGCATGGATATCGAACAGGGTTATGGCCCTTCTAATATGGTCAGTGGTACCCCTTCCAGGGACGAAACCATGCTGCCAGGGCGAGACAAGAGTCGCGATAATCCTCCCAAGCCGTGTAGCCATTATCTTTGCATATAGTTTGTTATCACTATTTATTAATGATATGGGTCTATAAGATCCCGGACTTTCCTTGGGTTTACCTTTCTTATGAAATACCACTATATTGGTTTTGGTCCAAGATTCTGGTATAACTCCGGTATTTATAACCCCATTGAATAGATCTAACAGAAGAGGTGTCATTTCTTCCTTCAAATGTTTATAGACCTCCAAGGGTATGGCATCAGGCCCTGCTGCCTTACCTACTGATAGATCTTTTAATGCCTGGGAGAGCTCCTCCATAGTGATATTCTGCTCCAAAGTTTCTATCTCGCTAGGCGTTAGTTTAGTTCCTGTATCCGGCCAGTTTATACTCGAATCGTCTATATCCGTTTCTTTTTTGTAGAGATCCTGATAAAACCTCCTAAAGACTTCGAGAATTTCAGTTGGTTTATTATAGATCTGATCACCTTCTTTAATTTCAGTAATAGTGTTTTTTGATGTAGCTTGTCTAATCCTTAATGCTAAAGCCCTGCCTGCGTTCATCACCTGTTTCATACATACTGGCTCTGCGGGTCTGATATTCTGTTGCGGCTTTTTTTGCCAATTGCCGTTGGATATCTGCCTTTATGCTATTCAGCTTTTCTAAACTCTGGGTCCCCTGATTCCCCTGGCAGACATCTCTCCTGTGCTGTTCTTCTGCCTCCGCCAGTTTGACCAAGAGACGTTCTCTGTCTTCCCTAGCTTCTTTCCACAACCTACCCGAAAAGCTGATTGTTTCTCCCCTCAAGCCAGCTTTGAAACTGTCCCAGACCATAACCCGGGATGCGCTATATCTATTCGCATCAAAGAAAGATTGGGACCAGTTCTTGATATATGCTAAATAATTACTATCCGCTAAAAGCTTCCTGTCAAAAGTCCAGGGTATGATCTTCTCCCTTTGTATATTCATGGTCATAGTGAGGATGAGGGGGTTATGGTCCGATATTAGCCTAGGCAGCATTTCAATTTTTACATTAGGAAGACAGGTTGCTGATATTAAGAAATAGTCCAATTTTGTGTGTTTGTTAAATGGGTGTGAGAAGTATGTGAACCCGGGTTCATCTTTCTTTAGTGTGCCCCAGACATCCCTCAACCCATGAGATTGAATTATAGAAGATACGGCCCTAAATACTCGGGGCTTGCGACCAACATATGGGGTATCCCCTGAAAAATCTGCTGAAATATTAAGATCTCCACACATTACTATAGGTGAGGACCAGTTAATAAGTTCCCTCTCTATATGATCCACCACCCCCGGATCATCCAAGTTAGAGCCGTATACTGTACATAGAGTTATACCTGTTTTCAATTCACATATTGCCCATCTTCCCAGTATATCAGCTTTTGATTTTTTTGCTCCTCCCAGACCTACCCGACCCATAATAGCTACCCCCTTTACCGTTAATGTCTGTGGAGAACAGGACAGAATTTCATACCCCCTTAAATTTAGCCAGTGTTTCTTTTTCCATGGTAAGTGGGTCTCTTGTAAACATATGATATCAGCCCTTATTAATTTTATATATTCTTCAAGCCTGCCCCTCTTTTTCCAGTTATTCAACCCACCAATGTTTAGGCTAACTACCCTAATACTAGACATAACCCTGTAGGGAGCAAAGCCAGCACTCTAACCAGTTACATTTTCTCATGAGCTTTCCATGACTGTGTATATCCCCTCTAAACATTACACATTTATTGAGAAATACATTAAATGTATGAACTTTCTTTTTTCTTTTTCTTTTTTGCTTTCCCCACCCCCCCACCCCACTCCAAGCCTTGTCCCCCCCTAACCCCCCTGACCCCAACCCTCTCCCCAGTGAAGCGCGCAGACTAAGTCTGTGCGTGTGATGGATGCAACCCAGCAGTGGACACATTAAGGACTGCTAGTTAAACCTCACCCTCAACTCATGAATAAACCATGAGCCACCTTATCGTGACACCTTTAACTCTAAAAAACCTTGAGTTTTAGAGAAGAAGAATTAAACTTGCAAGTCATACCCTGCCCCGCATGATCTTTACAACTATACAACTGTGATACTGTGATACTCATCCCCCTTAGGCTGCATCCTTCTTTATATAAATCAATTGAGGACTAGTAATAAAACACACTTCGCTAGTGACTCTGATATATTATATATTATATGTAGGATGCCCCTACACTACACAATCTATATTAGTTATGAACCATGCTACATTGAGTCCAGATATTCCCGAGCTTTGATTTCTGAAAAGAAATACATAGTCTTGCCTGAATGAATTATTTTTAGCTGGGCCGGATTAATGAGATAGACCTGTACTCTTTTGTCCTGAAAGGGCTTAATTAATTGTCTCAACCTCCAACGCCGTTCGACGGTGGCATGACAAAAATCAGGCCTTACAAAGAAAGAGCCTCCCTCAAAGGTTCTTTTGGCATCTGGTCTCGCTTTCTCTCAGATGGACTGGCGTAGAAGAAAGTTCCCTATGTAGATTAAGATAGCTCTGGGCTTATCGCCTTCTCTGGTATTCTGTCTCAGTTTAGGCGGAGTCCTGTGCGCTCTCTGAATTTCAGTAGTCCAATTCCAACCAGCAATGTCCGGAAAGGCTTTCTCGAAGGTTTTGACTATAAAGGCATTAACATCCTGCCCTTCGATTCCTTCCGGGATCCCGAGGACCCTGAGATTGTTCCTTCTTTGGCGGTTTTCTAGGTCCTCCAGCTTCCACTGGGCATCTATTGCTTGTGCGCCAAGAGATTCCACCCTGCTCGTGGAAGCTGCAACCTCTGCTTCAGTAGCGACAATCCTTTCTTCTAGATTTGAGACCCTGTCGCCTACATTTATACAGGCTTTCGATAGTTTCCTGACTACTCCTTTCATCTTTCGCATTGCAGCTTGGGCCTTAAGGCTGTCTGATCGAGTCTCTATGTGCTGTTATTCCATGATGGATTGATTCCTTCATTGCCATCAGTGACATCATTGAGAGTTGCGAAGACTCCTGATGCTGTGTCTGAGCTGGCCCCTGATTAGAGTTTCCCTGGAGAGATGTTGTAGGAGAATGATCCCATGTTAGTTCTGGGTGATCCCTTTGAGAAGGCATGTTTTTAATGGTAGTTGATGGTATCCTCGTTGTCGCTTTCCGTTTCTGGGTTACTGCAGTCGATATCAGAGCTATGGAGCTCCTCGTCCTCTGACCAGTCGGCCTCCTCTGTCACGGAGAAGAAACACTCACTGGGAGTCTTCTCCTTTTCCTTCTCCTTTTCGCCGAGTACTGATCCAGAATGAGTGATATTTCCACTACCTGCTGATTCGACAAGTCCATCTGGGATCGTGGTGGCTCTAGTATCCCCTTTCAGTGCCTCACCTGTTGTTGAGCCTTCTTGAGACCCTCCATTGTTAGCTGATGGGGATATGAGAGTACGCTCTACCATGACTTCTGGTAGAGAGTCTAGTGTATCCTTAACATTTATAGGAGCTGTGCACTCGCTGGCCCCTTTACCAGCCCCCTCGTCTACCATCATAACCATATCAATAGGATGAGTCGTCTGTGATGTCAAGACCAGGGTTCCACTTGGGGTGTTAGCCCCTGCTCCAGCTACCTGACCTGGCTGATACGACTGCAGCTGAGATTGAGGTTGAAGCTGTTGGGGTTGGGAGGCGGGTTGTGATGTGACCTCGATGGCTGAATCAGGTTCAGGCTCTACGTCTTCTTGAGTAACTGGTAATGCTGGTAATGGCAACACGGGGACCTCAAGGGCTACCGCTGCTGCTGCTGGAGCTGCCTCCATAGCCGGTTCCATCTCCTTCTGCTTTTTTTCCTCTCATTCCGATTCAGCATGTCTACCACACTCATGGTGGCGGTGGCTGTGGCTGTGGCTTGTCTGGTTCTAACAGAAGGGGGCCGCATCTCTTTTGGGGTACTCGGACCTGTAGACGACTGTTGCTGCTTTGCCCGACCCCCAGATCCCGCTTCTGGTGTTGCCCCCTCAATCCCTGTGCTAATTATGGGCACAGTATTCACGGGAATGTCTGTATTACTGCCTGCTATGCCAGTGTTGTCAGCGTTTTTCTTTTTTGATAAAGGCTTACCTCCGGTATTGAGTTTGGGAGCCATTAGTGAAGCAAGTACCAAGAGTAAAGAAAGTTGTTGTTTCACTCTGATCCGGCCTCTGCACTCCTGAGCCTTGCAGCCTCTCGGCACAGCACTGCCTCTGTCTGAGCCACAGGCGCCGCAGCAGCAGCCTCCGCTCCTCTCTCCCGATCCCGTCCCTGTGAGGCTCCGCCTCCAGGCTCCGCGAACTCATGCCGGGTCTCCAGACCAGCCCAAACCTCAGGAAGGACGAAACTGCAATCCTCCGCAGGCCAGGGGGGAGCGCCCTGTAACAAGGATCGGCCCAGAGCATCCAGGCAGCCAAGACGCCGGGATGCCGAGATGTGGAAAAAAAAAAAACGGGAAACCGCCGTACTGTGTGTCTTGGCGTCTTCTCCGTACAGCCACGATCTGCGATCCGAAACTCTGCGGAGCAGCTCAGTCCCCTGTCTGCACGGTAGGCTTAAGGCGAGCTCATGGCATGCATTTACCAAAATAGCGAACGGGTTGTTGGGTTCATACTGAAAACTCTGTCCACACTGCTGCTGAGGTTGCTGCTCAGGCGCTCCTCGTGGCCGCCATCTTGCTTCTTCAAAGCGCTCAATCACTATGCACTGAAATCTTCATCCAAATTCCTCAAGGTAGCAGTGACTTCTTCAATCCATCTGGTACCACCATAATATGGGAAAACTCTTGATTTTCAATGAAGTGTTTCATAAACACCATGTTTATTTTTAAATGCATATCGATACAAATATTCCAAGAGTCATATTGCCCACATACAGTTTAAAACAATGTGATACAATGACATGTTAATATTTGGTATAAAAAATCAAAAAATATAAAAAAGGGAGAAACATATAAAACAACAAACACTTGTCTATTTTACAAATACAAATCTGCTCAGACCATTACTCCAGATACATGATATATTTGAAAAGTAAGCAACTATTAAATCGACAAATTGTAGCAGATTCATTAAATCAATGCTTCACATTGATTTTTGCAGAAGTGTGGCTTGGGCTAACACTTATCCTGACTGGAAAGATTTGTGACCGAGCTTTTGAGATGCTTACACTTTCCTGCTTGATTGTCTTTTGTCCTGTCCTGACTTCCTTCATGGAAATTCCCTGATTTGTATTTTTTTTTGTTTCTCAACCATCCTCTCAACTATCCTAGATTACTGATGTATAGGCTATAGATCTTAAATCAGATATTAATGGCCCTTTTCTGTATCACATTCACAGAACTGCTTGTCTGTTTAATACTAGTCCCCCTTAATTTCTTCAGGAGGCTGGGTATGCCAGTTGTTATTCTGTATCTTTATAGCATGTTTTTGGGAGTAGTGCATTTGGACTTAAACATTAATTTGTAATAAAACTTGGTTGAACTTGACTACTGACTCCTGGTCCTCATTGTGTAGCCAAATGGTTTGCACTCTTAATTTAATTTTAATTGAATGTAAATGCGAACGGTTAAATGTGAGGGTCCTTATCCCTCACCGCTGCCACCAAATGCTGGAGGTGGGATTCCCTGACCCCTCGTTTCAACATTAGGCTAAGTAAGGACAACGTCTGAGATAGCCCTGCTCACCCCCTTAGTAGCTTGGCACGAGCAGCCAGGCTTATCTCCAAGGCACTAGTGAACAATATGTCCATCCACACTCACAGCAACCCAATGATGTCACCACAAATAGACTCCACACGAGTTTTTATAAAATGAGTATAATCTTTATATAAGAGGTTATACGATATGACCACATGATGCAAAATCAACCTAATTTTGCAAAGTTTTATATAGCGCTGGCTAGACCCGGAAGTATCAGAGCGCTTTACATGAGGATCAGCAAGTTACAGGATACATAGTTATATCAGTTGAATCAGCGAGTTACAGGTTACATAGTTACAACCGTTTGAATCAAAGAATCACAGAGGGAGGGGAAGTGAAGGAGACACGAACGGGGAGAAGAGGAAAACAATGACAGATGGTCGGCTGGGTAGGTAACGGCCAAGGGGCCAGACTCCTCTATAGATGCATAGGACAGCTCCACTGGGCATCGGCCAATGTTGCTCGGTGTCCGCGGTATTTACAAACAGATTTGGTATCCGCCCAGGGGGCTTCGTCATTGTTCCATCGAAGTGGGAGAGAAGGAGACACATAACAGGGAAACAAGGAAAAACAATATCAGATGACCGGCTGGGTAGGTGACGGCCAAGGGGTCAGACTCCTCTATACAGACCCCCCAAGATATTGCGGCATGGATTAGCAAATTTAGCGGCACAAATATGGAAATTTAGAGGCACAAATATGGAAATTTAGCGGCATTTTTGCAGCACTTTATTTTCCTCATGATCATTAATTTTCAGCCTCAAATCGATGAAAACTGTTTTAGCAGAGTACTCCACTTTGAAATAGGCATGTTTAAAGTGTCTTCAGCTCATTGGAGCACAGCTACAATCCTAACCTCATGAGAGGGGCTCCCATTTCTCCCTGGGATGTTCTAGCACGCATGTACGCACCCCTGCCGGGCACCACTGCCTCCTGGGCCCATGAGGCATGATACCTCTTCCTCAGGTGCCCTAGGGCACAGGATCGTAGTGGGTGGAAGTGCATTGCCATGGCTAATGTAAGCATGTTAAATATCGCTCTACGCAGCACTGGTGTAATGAAAAAAGAGGGGGCCCCCCTGCAAGGTACGTGGAGGGACTCCCTCTTGACTTAATCGGGAGCCCTCCAGCGAGAGTACTGTGCTGAGGGAGCACCATTGAGTTCAGGGGCCCCACCAAACTGCGGGGGTTGCTTGGGCCTGCGTTGCGCCACAGCTATGCCGATCAGTGGCATGGGGTGGGCGTAAGCCCTTTCACAATACAGCCCCACCTCAATGTGACTTACAGGTGCTGTGCCTGCAGTCTACATTCCAAATACAAGACTATTCCCACCACAACTCCTCTGCAAGCAACCCTCCCTCCCCAGGCTTTTGGCACAGAGATCTTTTTGCTACTTGTAGTTCTTACCTTGTAATCTTTCTAATACAGCCTAATGCCTTGTAGTATAGGTGATAGGGGACTTTTACACCTTGTAACCCTTTTTTATATGTAACGTCATAGACATATAATTCACAAGTGTATGATTTATTGTGTCTGTTTAATATGTGGGTGTGATGCAAAGCACCCTAACATCCTGCATTAGAAAGAGTAGCCCTATAAAAGAATTGCATTAAAAAAAATGTATAAGTGCTTTTTAAAATGTTGTGTAATTAGTCATACTGATCCCCTCATTTTGTATACGGAGGTAACATATGACGATACCAAGAGCATATGTTAGAAACCGGTTGGCCTGACCTACCGGAACATAGTGGGCAGAAGTCACAAGAAAGTTTGGCTTGTTTGGGGCTTGATGGTTTAGAAGAACCACAAACTGAGTCTAAGCCAGGTTTAAGCTTGGGGTTTCAGTGGCTATCACACTTCAGAGTATTGTTTACTTCAGGGATGAAGAAAATAGGGCCCAGTATAATTATCAGAGAATTGATAAATTCAGGTTTGTTCCCCTGACTTTGGTCACACTTTCACCAAAAGACTTCAAGTGTTTTCAGCAACCAACATTAACCAATCTGAAGAGTTCCATTGGCTCTCTTAATCCTGTTTGGACTGGTAGCTGCTCTTACCGGCTCCCTGAAAAATAAGAAATCTAAACTGTTTTTTTTCCCCACCGGAGAAGGCACCATGATGTCCGCTTCTCGGGCCGCCATGCATATAACTTGAATATGAACTGGCACTGCGCTTTATATTTAGTCACAGCGCCCGTTTTTTTAATTAGAATTTTTCCTGCCTCTTGTAGTTTAATGGGTAAGGGAGGAATGGGCTTGGGGGAAACGTGTTTTATATTACGATCACAGGCAGCCCAAAGACTCCTGGGTAAAGCTGAAGTATTTCAGTGTGTCTCCTTTAAAATTCCTCCATTGTCATCCATGCCCCGGACCATAATGCAGGCAGATTCTGAACGGAGTGTGGGGCTGTGGCCAGGCACAAGTGCTGAACATCAGGAGTTGTGCCAGGTAGTCCCAGGGTGCCAGTGTGGGAGTGTGGCTCTAACGCTACCCCTTCCTTCTCCATGAGTCGAAGCTATGGCGTTCTTAGCTCTGATTTCTGAACAATAAACCCTCTGATAGACGTCAATGGCAGACGTACTCACTGCTTTTTCAGTGCATACATTGCAATTTTAGGTACGGCAAAATACAATTGTTTGCCCATGATCAGATGATTTGCGGTTTAGCACTGAAGGCAAAATTCGAGTCATGGTGCAATGGCCAGCTACAATCCCACTTTATGGTGCAGCTGTAAATAAATCTTCATTATTATTGTGATGTAATTCACGAAAGCTCTCGGGGGCAAGATAAACATATTTGTGGCAGCCTCGCTTGGGCATTTTGAAAATCTCTTCTTGAGCCAGTTGAAAAATCTTAGACCACACGAACGCCCGCACCCAATGTAACCCGCTTTTCTCCTGTCCCCTTGGACATGTGATTCCTCTATTCACTGCAGCACGAACCATGTTGTGCCTTCTGGAGCAAGAAACAGCAACAACTCCTTCAAACTGAACCGGGACATGCAGCGCCTTGGGGAAAAAAAATGAACAGATTGGCGCCATGACAACCTAGGTTAATTGTGTGAGGCCCTCACTTTCCTATCTTTGAGGGAGAGGCAGTGAAGCAGGGACTGGATGTTTGCAATGCTGGGGTGCAGTGAAGGTGGGGTCTCGGCAGGAGGCAGCACCCACTCAGTGTCCCATGTACATTATTACTTTGCTCATAAGGTTCCCTTATGACGTCGCAGTCATTTAAAAAGTAAAAAGGCGAAGCAAATGAAGATTTGACAGCATGAAACGGAAGATGTGCAGTGGTTTTTGGTGATATATTAGAGGAATGAAAGGCAGAGCGTTCGGTACACATGGAATGTTGAGGGAGTACTGGGTAAGAATGTTGGTGTCTTGCTTCACAAAGAAGAAAGAATCTGTTCTTGAGGGAATCTTGATGTGTTTTCATTCAAATGAAGAAATGGCTATTTGGACAGTGAAGCGGAAAGGAAAACATTGCTCAGCTTTCTCGGAGACTTGCCTTTCCATCTAAAGCGCACGCAGTCACGCACATAAATGCCTTAATGCCGAAGTAAGCAGGCAGCTATTAGGGCTGTACACGCTCACGTGATGACGTAGGTACATACAGCCAATAAGATGTCACCATCTTTTTTGCTGCCTGCTGAAGACCTTTTTCGGGGCCAAAAAGGTCAATATCGCGGTCATCGCGCCCTTCAGATGATTTCGCGATTATTTTGCGAAATCGCGAAAAACTGGACGGTCTGTCTATAGCTGAATAGGACAGCTCCACCGGGCATCCGCCAAGGTTGCTCAGGCTTCGTGGTAGGTACAAACAGTTTTGTAATTTACATCAGTTGAATCAGTGAGTTACGGGTTACATAGTTACATCAGTTTGAATCAAAGGATCACAAGAGGGAGGAGGAGGGGGAGGGAAGGAGACACCAACAGGGAGACGAGGAAAAGAATGTCAGAAGACCATCTGTGTAGGTGACGGCCAAATAGGTGCTGGAGAATAGTTACATGAGTTGCAAAATCATAGCATAAACATAGGGTGGAGGGGGTAAGAAATATAACGGGGAGAGGAGAAAAAACAGTGTCCGAAGTCCGGCTTGGTAGGTGACGGCCGAGGGGTGAACCCAAGCCAAACTCCTCTTTGGCTGCATAGGGCAGCTCCACCGGTCATCGGCCAAAGGTTGCTCGGGCACTGCAGTACATACAGAAGTTTCTAGATTCTGCCCAGGGGGGCATCGTTAAAAAGTTCCAACCCAACCACCGCTTATAACCAACAGTTAAGCTCACTTCTAACCGTTTCCAAAAGGTTAGGCAAGTCATAATGCTAGAATCTCACACGTTGCAAAAGAAAAGAAATACTGCAATGCGTAACAATATTCTCTTGTACTGTGCAACAGAGAAACAATACCATACGCAGCGCCACAGTCATGTACTTTGCAACTGAAGGAATAATGCAATGCGCATCAATACCAGCATGCCCTGTACCAGGAAGAAACAAAGCAATGCGTCACGCTACAATCATGTACTTTGCAATAAAGAAATAATGCACTGCGCCACGTTACAATCATGTTCTCTGCAAGGGAAAAATAACTCAGTGTGAAGTGCACCAAGCATGTAGTTTGTCAGGCACAAATGAGGTCAGACGTCATATGACAGCTCGATAGTTCATTAACAGCAATAATGCAAAGTGTAATACGACAGTTTAGGTGCTCTGTTAACAGTGCCCCCAATATGGATCAATGATGACACAAAAGTACTGCTTCTCACTCCGGCCCCAGTACTGCCCCTCCTTGACCCAGCACAGGCCTTGATCCAAGTTGAAGCAACAGGCTCGTGCAGCTGACTGTAGCGAGAGGCAGAGAGAGTGTCCCTCAAGGCCCTAATTTCACCCCAGGTGGTGATCCATATTACCTGGGGGGGCGCTGTGTGTAAAACATTTTCATTGTTCGCTTTATTTATTTGTTTCTGCAGTCGCTCGTGGTACAATTGCAGAATGTTGAACATTTGAGAAGAGCTTATCAACAAGGACATCTTTTTGTAGCAAAAGTTTTGCAAGTACATGTATGTGTAAGTTCTGTGGGTAAAGTCTTTAGTAATTTTGTAGTTTTTATCATCCCATCAAAATCTTCTCAACCAAAATTACACAGATCTTTCTCTCATTTATATGATGCAAAACATTTACACATCGTCTGATCAAGTAGAACGCGCTTTTAACATGTCCATGCACAGAATAAGATGTCGGTATAAGGTCACTTAGCAGGACTGATCTCTTGAACTCATTGTACAGAAGATCATCAAATGTGTGACAGTCAGAACTTGTTTTCCACGCATGCACAAGGTGTATTTTTTACGTCTTTAAAGTCACTTTCTTCTTCTGTCTCATCAAATCCCTTTAGACACTTCACAGGTTCAGCAATTAAAGCTCCAAGCTTTGTTTCAATGTTTCTCATAGTGTCATCACCCGTAGAAATATGTGCCTTAATAAGAAACTAGGCCTGCTGGGTCAAGTTTCTTGTACAGAATATGAAGCGGGATTAAGTGTCTTTTCTCGCCTGTTCCATAATGTATCCATAACTCTGACAATCCTTGGCTTATACACACTGCAGAAAATAGGTAACACAATAATGACATCTGTGTCATTTGACAGTACAATGACTTGATTGGAACCAATTCAAACAGCCCACTCAAAATGTGCCCCAACACGAAGGTCAGCTTCCACCAATTTGCTGTTAAGTTCTTTAACAATATGGCCCGTACCTTTTGAATATATCTCTGCAGGCACCAACTCCTCAATGACAATCCTTCCATTTGCAATACATGGAAATTCAGTGTTCATTGAAGCATCAGCAATGTTTGGTGAGTTAACATCTCCAAGTTCATCTTATTCAACGTTTATGTCCAGAATTTATCAAGTTGCACTGATATAGGTGTCAAATTTTTGATGCAGGCAAAGTCAATTGTTACACTTGTAGACATTCATCTGATTCTCTCACATTCTTTGACAGATAGTTCAAGATAACTGTCAAAGACAATGTGCATTCCTTGCAAGGTGCACACTGACTTTGATACCTGTAGAACCGTCTCAGAAGTTTTGCATGGATGAAATCTTGACTATTCATAATTGAGACATATGTTCCACAACAACAGCAGTTTTCAAAGTGGTTTCTGAATTCAAATTCTTCAGGTGAAAGTTTTTTTTCAAACTCTTGTACAAGTTGTACTTTGCTGGTTTAGTTGCAGCATCTCCATCAAATAATGTATTTGTTGGAAGCAGATTATGAGACAGAGTGTCCTTGATAAATTGACCCAATCTCTCTGTGTGCTTACAAAAGCTGTTTTTTTGTAGCCTGTGTTGTATGGGCTATTTGGACTAAACTCTAACTGTTTTCCCTAAAAATGTAAACAGCTTTCTACTACTATTCATTTTGTTGCCTATTCTATTTTGCCTACAAGTTATCCTTTACATTGTTATTCTTTAGGCCTTTATTGTATGGTATTGATTGTGTATGATTCAATAAAGTTTATTAAACTTTTTTTAAAGTCTGGAAGTTTAGCTTTAGTAATTATGTCAAACAGCTTTTTCTCTTTCAATACAAATCTCTACTGCTTCAGTTATGCGTATAGTTTTGATCCATGTTCCAGGGCATCTAGTAGACGTGTCTTTATATTGTTATCCACATATTGTTTGGTTACGAATTTGTGTAGTCACACAGGCACAGTCATTTCAAAAAGGGTTTCCTTGCTGCTGCATGAAAAAAAGAAGGCTGTCAACATGTTGATTAAAACGTTCCCCTTTCTTTCCCAAAAGTTTGTGGGGAGGAACAGCTTCACAATGGTGCATTCATTTTCAAGTTGTCATCTCTCTGAAAACATTGCAAATAGAAAGGACTCCATGGTAAACAAACTGCCACTGAGAACATATTCACTTTTGCATGTCTGACCAACAATTCCCTTGGAGCTTTTCTGTGATCTCTGGATCATATGTTCCAGTTTCATATCTGGAGCCACAGCATTGAACCTTTCCTCTCTGATTTTCACCACAAAATGTCTTTGGGTGAATTTTCTGTAGAGGTATAGTTTTTCCACCTCTAGCTTATCCACACTTTTCAAATACCAGGACTCATATCTCAGGTAATTTATACAACTGAATTCATGAAACACAGAAATCAGTGACTCCAAAGTCTTCATGTGCAGCTCTCAATCACCTTCCCAATCAGCATGTACCAGGTTTTTCACTAGAACTATCATATGTAAAACATTTCCATAGTACTTGCAAAATTCAGATTTTTCTTTCCATCTTTGACAAACTCTAGTACCTTGGTTTTCAGGTTTTCTGGTTTTGAACTGAGTGTGTTGAACATTGCCAAGCTTTGCATTTTGAATGAAGTGCACCATGTGCCTTGTTCACTTCTGAGATAGGATATGGAAAACCTAATTTGGCATTCTTGTTCCAGAAAGCATCCCAAAGCAATGTTTCTATAGCCCCAGACATGATGAGCATACCTTGTAACCAACTTAAATAATGAATTACGCTCAATACTGACTGGAAAGTTTTGTTGCAAAGATTTTAGATCAATAAGTGCATTGTCTATGCCATATGCACTGAGATAACTTCCTGCACATCACAACACAACTTTTGTCATATGGAAAAACACCCATCATTGGATAAAGATCATCAAATTCTACTGGATTGCTCATATAAATATCAGCTACAATAAGGAAAACACCTTTACCACAGAACATTGGCAAGATAGGCTGGTCTTTAAGCTGAGCATGCACATTTTGTAAACATTTTAGAGCTGTGTATACTGTTGTGTAGTTTGTGACTGGATATGGTGTTACTGGTAACAAAATCCAACCTTCTTTAGTAGGAAGGTATTCTGGGAGATCAGAGCACAAATTCCAGCCCAAGGATGAACTGGATTTTCTTTATTCTACAGTCCGCACCGAATAATATAATAAATTCAGTTAAATCAGCTTTGCGGACCGCAGCATCAAATAGAAGAAGATCAATGTCCTCAGCCACTTTGAAACTTTTTGGTATACTGGGACGTGTTGATGACTTGTAGTGCACACGTTGGCAAGGCAATTGGGTTATAAGTTTGCCTCTTCATTTGTTTATGCCTACAGCTGACACAGCTTGTTTTCCAGCAGCTACTAAATTGATACAGGTTTGAAAAAGCACCATGGCAGTATCTTGTGTTCAGGATATTCCAGACAAAGAAGAGCTGTCTTCAAAATCAAAATTATCAAAAGCAGCAATTGGAAATCCTTTGCTGGTAAAATGATTTGAAAGTGGTGTGCTTTTCGATTCACAAGATTTTATAGCATAAGCTGATAACAGTTTCTGCTCTATACTATGTCTTAATAACTTGTTGATGCAACAATCTTATTCATTGAAGTGATTAGCTCTCTACTTTTGCACTTGTCATAGATTGCATGGGTAGTCATCATGTGTAGCTGCGTTTTCTTTTTGCCGTGATGTAATTTATAACACATGATTTGGAAAAAACAGTACTTTTGGACAGCATAAGCCTGTTGGTTCATGGGATTGTCTTCTACTTCTTCGCTTATATCTTCAAAGCCACCATCAATGTTGTTGGCTTCTGTTCAGAACTCAAGAACTTTAGTTTGTAACAGTTTTGCTTTGTTGATATTAAAATATTATGTAAAAAATGTTAAGACAACATCAGGAATTCTTGTTGACTCCCATGATTTGAGGAGCGCTGAGGCATCACAAAATTTATCATTGAGTCCAAAATCTAAGTCTTTCGGGATATTTCTTAAAATGGTTCCTGCTAGTTTCACTGCATCCTGTGACCTTATTTTGGAAGCAAGAACTTCAGGAGTCAAACCAGCTGAGAATACCATAGGTGGCTAATTCTTTTTGTTACACTGACAAAACCAAATTCTGTCATTGTATATTCTCAACAGAAAATCTTAATTTCATTATTATGGCTCAATAAAGTTTCATCAATTGTGACCATTATTTTTCTGATGTCACTGAGTTTGAACCCATATCCAGTGCTTAAGAGTGGCTTTAAAACCTCATTTTATTTTTCAAAGAGTGCAAACTTAACTGAAGGCTGGCAGTTATGCTCTGCTGGGAGCTCATTATACATTCATGATTTTCAAATGTATGCACACATGCAGTTGGGGTGAGCATACAAATCCACTAAAAAAACATTCACCTCGTTGTTTAGATCAGCTATTCTGCCAAAATCTTCATCTTGGAAGAAACTAGCTGCAGATAAAAACATGTTTGCCCTTAGAAACTCACATGTACTCTGTACTTTGTTCTTTCATGAATCCCTTTGGCCACAGATAACACCTTGAAGATCCTCTGCTTTCTGATCAGTTGTTGGAGGTGGACGAGGGGCAGCCTTTGATCTTCTAAGTGGATGGGCATTGGGTTTGGTTGTCGTCACTTTTTCAGAAAACTAAGGGCCAGATGTATCAAGGCTTTTGCGACTCGCAAAGGCCGAAATTCGCAGAATTTCGGCCTTTGCGACTCGCAAACGGCCTTTTAGCATGATTTGCTATGTATCAAAAAATCGCAATTTAAGGAATCGCAAAAAATTGCGATTCCTTATTTTGCCATAGCATTTAAGGAATCACAATTTTTGCGATTCCTTAAATGATATGCATGTAACTTTTAGGAATTGCGAATTTGTATTAAGAAATCGCAAATTACCACCAACTTGTTGTTGGTGGTAATTTGCCATTTCTTTTAAAAATGCCCTATTTGGCATTTGTGAGGGTGGCATGTGACACACATACATGCCCATAGGGCATGTATGTGTGCCATATGCACACACATGTAAATTTCAGTGGTGCAGCAGGGTGTCTTTGAGACACCCCTGCACCCTTGAAATAATTCTCAAATTGCGATTAGCAAATTGCGAATTCGCAATTTGATAATTATTGCACTATCATTCCTATGGGCCTCCTGGCCCATAGGAATGCATTGGAAATTATTCTTTATTTGCGAATTCGAAAAATGCGAATTCGCAAATAAAGAATAATAAGGAATCGCTAAAAAATAGCGATTTTGTACATACATTCCATTTTGGTGTATTCTAAATAGCGATTCGCAAAAAATCGCTATTTAGGATTCGCAAAACGGAATCTTGATACATCTGGCCCAAAGACTCTTGCTGGCATACACTGGTTTCTGCTATTTTTGTTATGTTTATTTACACCCTTTTATCCACTGTATATGACTTGTACCACTTGTTGTTACAATGAAAAAAACATTTGATCCTCTTCACCCATCAGTTTAAATCTTTTGTGAACATTGTCTTGCCATATTTCTGAAGAATCTTGAACTCTCTTTTGTTCAGCTGCAGTTGATGTTAGCTTTTCTTTCAGATTAGTTTGGCATATGCCCCATTTTTATTTGTTGAAGGTTTTGTATTTAGCAAAACTTTGTCAGGAGTCAAAGATCCTCTGCTACCACGCGCTTCCCTCATGTTTACAAATCTGAATCAACAGAAAACCTGAAACAAAAATAATATTAAAATGAACTACCAATGAATGGTTAAAACGCATCATTATAAAGCCCTGTTTTGGAAAATGGCTGAAGGGTTGCTCTGAGGAGTTATTTTCTGCCTCCATAAGACTGCTTGACCCCAAAACCTATGCTTTGACACCAAAATATAGGTCTCATGGCTCCTGAAATATTACATCATCACTGCAACACATTGCCCATTTTTTTAAATGTCGTCCAGAAATATTTGGGCCAAATTAGCAATGTCTACCCAAGGGAAATGACTTCTCTAATTCTACAAAAACGCAAATCAAAAAACAAAATCTCTAGACAACTTTTTTTTCCTGCCGGTATATCAAGGGGCCAGGACCTATATAGTAAAGGGAGCTACAGGATCAGACCCAAACTGGGGAACCAAAAGCTGTAATGACAAAAAAAAAGCTCAAACCAGCCCTACTCATTCCACTTTTCACTGTATCCTTCTCTATACATATATTATCTTTCTCTCCTTCTGTCTTCTTCCTCTTTTATCTCTCGCTCTGTCTCCTTCCCTCTCTCCTCCCTTCTTCGTTCTCTCCCTCTGGGAGGCCTCTGTGCCTGCTGCAGTTAACCTAAGTGGTTGAGGAAGGGGCAAAGGTGCCAGCAGTGCCCTGGGGACTGCCTGATGGGAGAAAAATGTCCATTTGTATTGGACCCACGTCACGGTATACTGATGCCACGAGGAAAATTCAATGAGAATATATGTGATGAATGAAATGTATCAATTATGGTCAGGTATCCCTTGAAATGAGCCCGGGTCCTCCCCCAGTGCCCACATCATCCCTCATTGCTAAAGACAGCACACACATGCTTCTGATTTTTAAAACTTTTGGGCTAGGGGGTCGTAAACCCTCACTCATATTTATTGTGAGAACAAAAAACAACACTTATAAAAAATGCACTCAATATCACTTTTAGAAATTATTACGCAGAAACCTCATAACACCCTATACAGTATTATATACAATTTTGATGGATGGCTAAACTTAACATAGATTGTAATACATAGCCATTCCCAACCATATCTAGCTGTGTCCCTTTGTATCAGGTGTGGAGCCTATGAGTGAGATCATGACTGGTTAACCTGTGAGGGCCCCTCCCTAAGGGGAGGGGCTCACCCCCTTGCATCCCTGCCTGGAGTATGCTTGGGCTGGGGGCCCCACCAGGTTACCTACCTTGGGCACCCCCTACACCCTCATTATCCCCCTAAGGGCCTGTGCTTACTTGGAGCCCACGTGCCCGTGTAGTAATTGTCCGTAAGGCCCTGTTGGTAGCGAGCACTCCCACCCCCCCCCCCAACCTGCAGCCTCTAGCCAACTTGCTGCAAGCACCCTTGAAAGGCTCAGTGAGACCACTGTCCCACCTTTCCCAATTAAAATGATGCCTTCTATGGACCCAAAGTGCCCCACCAATAATGACCTCACCCACCACAGACCAGCATTGTCCGTCTACTATCTGGCTTCCCCCTAAGATGGTCATGTCCAAGTGACCATTGTATCAACCACGAGAAGAAGTTCTGAAGAAATATCTCATTACCCAGTTTAGAGTGGTAAACCCCCCACTGGACAAAAAAGTGCTCCCTGTGGAGGCACCCATGTGGGATAGTTTACACTTTGGATGATCAAAACAACTTATCTACCTTCTTATTAATCAGCTTGATGGACTGATTGAGGGCCTTGACCGCCTCTTGATTGTAACCTTGGGATGATGTGGGACCAAGAAATGATTCACTGGGGGATTTTCTTTGCCAACCATTCCATTTCTCTGATCAAGACTTCAAATAATCCCCTCCTGCCCAGGTGCACCAAATCATTTCCACCAAGATGCACCACCACAATCTGAGTAGGGGGTACAACTCTTGGCCATGATTCAAATGTATTCCTCAGATGCACCAAATGCAACCCTCCTTACCCATGAAAAGACACAGGTAGCCCACCTGGTGGGCCCGGTCCTGCAAGCTAACTGCAGAATAAACATGCTTAACCCGCTGTACATAAGAATGGCCTAATAGTCACACTTCTATCAACTGTGTCTCCTCGGCCTGCACCGGTGCTGGACAGGAATCCAGCTTATCTACTCTGCGCTTTAGTCTTCCCACCTCCGTCACAGGATGTGAAAATTGGGAGAGATGGAAAAAAAGACACAACGGTTAGTAGCAAATTTTACAGCAGGTGCAACCACAGATAATGCTTGTAACAAAGGACCACCTGCCAATCCTCTGCACCGCCTGACCAAAGAGTTCCATTGCTGTCACTGCAGTTGCTGCCTCAATCCCAAAAAATTAGTTCTGACCTCCATGGAGTCAAATCCTAAAACCCTGAGTGCCAATCCAAGCACCTTGGAAAACTGAAACCTCGTCAAAGGGGACCCATCAGCAGGTACTAAGAGGAGGCCTTCCATCCCATTAGGCCTATGAGCCAAAAATAATTCTAGGTCATCCATAGGACAGCAGGAATTGCCTGGCATCCTATGCAAGAAGATGTGGTACCCCTGCCACCCTGGTCTGTCTTAGAGCGTGGCAGGGTAATAGTCAAAGAACCCTCCAACATTTGCACATGAGCCAGCTGTAGCCCTCTTTGCATGTCTTTTTTGTTCTTGCCCACCAATTCCCCCACCATGAAACCCTCATAGATGGCTAGCGTAAATGCTGCCCTGAAAAGGCTAGCCTCCCCTGAGGACCTGGGGATATTACCCAAGACTGCCGCCAGCTTGCCAATATCAATGGGCACCTGGCATCCAGCTTGGTCCCCTGCAAACGCTGCCAGCCCCGCAAGGTTCTCTGCACTATGAATGATCTGGTTACGTCTAGGGGGCCAACATTCTAGAGAAAATGGAAATTGCCACCATGTGGCATCACGTTCAAGCTACAGAGTGCCCCTGATTTCTTAGGGCTCCCAAGAATGATAGGACATGGGAAGATGAAGGCCATACCCTCTCCCCACAGTTCCCAAGTTAGTACAGTGATTGCTGAATGCCTCCTCATAGGCATGCCTCGTCCTGGGTGCTAAACTGGCTGCTATGAGCTCTGGTAGGCTTGGGCACCAAGCCCCAAAAGATGGTCCGTAACAGGCGTCAGGATTTCTGCTGCTTCTGGGTGGTAAAACCTGAAAACCTGCATCTTGAAACAAGATAGATCATCAGAAGCATTGTTCAACACACCTGGGACATGCATGGCCCTAAACAGCACAGTAAGTTTCAAGAATTGTTTCACAATCTCCTACAATAACCTATTATCCTACATTTGGCTGACTGTTGATTAATGCACTCAACCACCGTCATGTTGTCTAACCAAAATATGACCGACTTGTCGCAGAACTGGTGTGGTCAAATGGAAAACACCACAATAATTGGAAAGAGCTCAAGGAAATCAATGTTGGTAACTAGCCCAGACTTACCCAGGCAGTAGGCCAGTGTTGAGCACACAAGGCCGGGCCCTAGATGGCACCAAAACCTTTGCTGCCCGCAGCATCAATGAAAAGTCCCAGCCCCTCGCTGGACCTGGCAGGGCTGAGCCACACTATTGTGCCATTGAAGTCCCACAGAAATTCCACCAAATGTGCTTGTCCTGCCAAACCTCGCTTAACAACCTGGTGTGGTGGTGGTTCTCCCTTAGGCCAGACATCGACTGTGAGAATGGATCGCAAAAATGGGTGGTCCATGAGAATGATCCTTAAAGTAAAATTGAGCTGCCGAACCACCTTATGCAACTGATGCAGCATGACCTTTTTTGCAACCAAACAATCCTGTAAGGCCTCGGAAAAGGTGGAAACCTTTCCTTTGGGGAGCTGTGACACACCAGCCTGAGTCTAATTCAACACCCACGAAAACCATGACCATTACAGGCCCCACGTTCTTGCCTCTTGCCAGGGGAACCCAAGACTGCCTCATCAATGTGCATAAAGACTCTAACATATTGCTGCATTCTATCACAACGGACAAGCCCAGGAAGAGGAAATCATCCAGATAATGCAAGACCCACCAAAGGCCCATCCTCTGCCTGAAAACCCACTTGAATAAATGAGTGAATTTCTCGAAGTAGAAGCAGGCGACCGAGCAACCCATAGGCATACATTTATCAAAATAATAAGATCGTTCAAACTGGAAACCTAGGGGTTGAAAATCCTGCAGGTGCACAGGGAGAAGGTGTAAGGCTGACTCTATGTCTGACTTCGCTATTACAACTATCACAATCACCTGGTCCAAGGAAGCATATTTGACAGAACACAAGGTGCCATCATTCACTTCATTCACTGACTGACCCCTAGCAGAAGCGAGGTTATGTATTAATCAGAAAGAAATCCAACAAACTTTCTTGTACACTACTCCTATGGGAGAGCAGACAAAACCTTCAATGGGTACTAAATCAAATGGGCTGGTTACTCTCCCCAGACCCACCTCCTTGACAATGTTGGCTGCAGCTAGCTCCCGTTTGGACCTCAAGGGCGGCTGGTTCTTGCAATAGGACACACCACACATCCCTTTGCAGGTATACAGAACCCGCTCCCCCAAAACCTTCTAACATGCCCTGGGCTTCAACCATGTTACTGCACATATTAAGCCATGGGACCATTGCCATCCAATTAACCGGGGAGGCAGCCTTGACTAAGAGTGGATTTTCAATCCTGTTTCTTAAGCCCTCTATCCTTAGACTTCTTGAAACACTTTGACTCAGGGTGGGTGGACAGGCTGCAGAAGGGGCAGGAGAGCTTGAATTTGCATCCTCCGAGAAACCTGGAACAGGTAGATTTGTTGAAATCCCAACATGTCCCCTTCCACCCCATCCCTGGGCTGCTGTTAAAGGAACCTGAGCGAAAGTGCTGATGGGGTCAGCGTCTGGGCGCTGATGCTTCATGTGGCGCAACCATAGACAACGTCAAACAGATCCTACTCCAAGGTGGGGCTAGTTGGTGTAATTCTCCTGGGCTCGCTGTCATACTGCTTCCACCCCACGCCACCATACTCATCGCGCGCCTTGCAATCCTCTCTTGGCAGCATGCCCACTGCATAATCAGACTGTTAAAAAGCTAAGCCTGGATCGCATGATAATAGTAGACCCTTTTCTCCAGTTAACCAATGTTTCCTCCACACTTGTACAGCCAGTGGCCACAGTTCCTGGAATGAGCACACTCCTTACACCGCTTTGTTTCCTCCCTATCAATTTTATCCAGGAGTAAATCAAAAATGTAAACATAGGCCCCTTTCCAATGCTTTTCTGTCACCTCAGATGTGATATGCCTGTCCAGTTGACCCAGCCCTGACCATACCTCCCCAGACCTAAACTCAGCAACAGAGTTGTATTACCTGCATTCGCAGGATCCTGTGCGTTAGGCAACGTCACCGCTGCTGCTGCACTTCCCTGCGTGCCTTCCAGAAGGGTCTTGCACCCCTCTGATGACCTCTGGATCACTGTTTGAGTAACCTGATTCTCCAGTAAGACCCCTGGTGCAGTGCCTGGCAATCCTGCCAGAGCGGCAGATCCGGATTGGGCCCCTTGCGCCCCTGACTCCTCAAGGTGTGCTACCAATCTCCTGGCCTTCTCCAAATCATTGCCATCCATGGCCAAAAATGCCCCCCCGATTAGGGGTGGATGACATTTCGAATTATGAAACCCAGGGTAGAATACTGTCCAGATTGGCCACTAAATTTGGCTTGCTGGGGTCATGAGCCGGAGTCATCCCCACCGCCAAACAACTATTGTCACTCTGTAAAATCCCCCCCAGGTGCTAGCCCCATCACGGCTGACACACTACCCTGAGCCAGCACCAGGCCTGGGGCCCGGGCCACCAGCACCACCTCAGTCTACCCACAGGGAGCCACAGGGACCCACAGGGACCAGCTACCTCCTCCCCGGGCAACACTTCAGGGGGCCTCTCTCCCCCATTCCTATCTGACTACCCACTAGCTCTCTTCGATACAGGGTGGAATGCTGCCTTAGGGGCCACTCCAGCCCACCTAGGCCGTCCCGCTGAGGCCCCTGACTCCCCCTGACCCTCCACAGGAGGGCAGTTACTTAACTCAGCCAGGGACTGGTCCATGGCATCCATCCTGTGCATCATAGCTTCTAAAAGCTCCTCCATGCGCATGCACGTCGCACCCTTCTGTGCCCTACCCGGCAACCCTGCACACACTGAGGACCAAACAGTCCCTTAGACAAACCAAGAAGAAACCAAACCATGCTGTCCACAAAGCTCCTGTGTAGAAAATGCAGAAAACCTTTTAGCCAATGCAGAAAACACACTTTTTATCCTGCAATGCTGCATAGCTCAACAACGACCTTTGGAAACTAAAACAGCAATACCAAGAACTAATGTTAACCCTTTATCAACACTATCCATACACGCACAGAGCAAAATGACTTCTGTGAACCTCGCAGCTTTTAATATGCACCCCCTTAAGCGCTGCGCGAATTCCGCTGCGGTGCTGAAGGTTCTAAAGAACCAATGGAACCATGACGGAACGGTTCAGTCATAAGCACAGGCCAACCGACGCTCATGATGGAACCGTTCCATCATGAGCATGGAAGGGGTTAAAAAAGAAATATTTAAAACAGGCACTCTCCACTTCCCTGCCCCCTCACCTGGGCCTCTGTGCCAGAGCTGCCACTGCATGCAATGCACTACAGGTCAGGAGAGTATTAACTGAAGCCTGTGCGGCTCTGAGCGTTATGACCCAATGCACAAAAACAGCTGATGTAATGCAGAGCGCAGCGAGTGTGTCGACGCTGTGTAGATGGCCTGCAATGGGGAGACAAAAAAGGAAAATCAACAAGACACACGATAAAGAAACTTGGCGATCTGGTACCCCGGACAGGCAGGGGGGGCCAGGTGGGACCAGGTGCAGACTGGATCAAAGTAGACCTAGAAGCACTCAAACTACTTCAGGGTCTGCATGCGTCTAAAGTCCAATTGATGGCACCCATATGGGCTGGTAGAGGCAATTTAGGGGTGCCTTGGCAAAATATCAGTTAATAGCCATTGCTCAGGACCACATTTCAATCCATTGTGTTTTCCTGTCCACTGTGCCACTACAAACATTGATCAGAAGTATGCAAATTATTTTTGGTCCATTCTCAAAAGTGACAAATTCATCCAGAATTGCTGGGCCAGGTCTCTTTAGTACTGAAACAAGTAGAAGAAGGCATGTTTTGAGCTAGCTGGGTCTTATCAGTGAGGTGTAACTTAAGTCTTACAGAATAGTCTGCTACAGAGTCCATTTCTGGTGTAGCAGTGCCACTTTAGGCAAATCATTGAGAATAACAAAAAGCGATGGGTGGAATTTTCAAATTAATGTCAGTCTCCAACAATTACTCTGAGTAGAATTGCACTCCACGTTCCTTGGTCTCGTTATGCCATTAAATGCAGAAACAAGTCACGCGCAAATCAAACATGGCTAAGCTGCAACCCAGAAAAATTCTCCCATGAGATAATGGCATTGTTAGCATGGAAGAAATCAACTCTATGTTTCTCTGCTGTGTCTGACACCACGCACATAATTTGCATTACTAGAATGCTTCTCACAAGTCAGGGCCTAATTTAGGAAAGACTTCTCAGTTCTGGTTGATGCTGGATGGTCATTAAAAAATGAAATGTGAAATTTGAGCAGAAGAGGTTAAATCTATGCTGTAAAACACAATTTTAGTGCAGAAATATACCTGTATGCTTGTTAAAATAGGCCATTTATGCAAAGCAGACACTGAGCAGTGGCCACAACGGAGCACACATCGCGGAGTCAGTGAATCTTATAACAGAAGATAAGCCACACTGTAATGCCAAGCAAAAAACAATCCAAGCAAAAAACAATAAGCTAAAGATGAAGAAAAAATGTATAGCTAGTGAGCTGACTCACCAAGGTTCGGCTCTGACTTACTCTTGTAGTATTCCTGGCTTCCTCCTGGATTTCAGAAGTAAGTTTTGAGTACCCCAATCTACCAATCAATCCTACATTTAAAGATTGCGGCGTTTCACCCCTATGGGTCTTAGGGGCAAGAACAAGTCACATTTGCTCCTTCCAAAATCTTTGAGAGTTAGGCTAATTTTTTTTATTGTCAGTTAGCGGTGGCACATTTGGGTTAGTACTGCATTCCACTTCATAAATTACGTATAAGGTAACCTGAAAGTTATACAATATCCCAGCGACCCCACGGGGATCCATCCTGAGCAAATAGATATGCCTCCATGTCAGACCCTTCCATTATAACATTACTGGATGAAAGACATTAGAGGAAATGTAAACTTGATCCCAACACTAACTGCTACGTAGCAACCTGGGAAAAATGATATGCGCACTGCTATAACACAAATAACTACTCCAGCTAGTTGACTCTAAAAAAAGTAAGATGCCTTAATAGTATTGTGTCCTTTTTAAGCTTAGGCAATTGTTTTGAAACTAAAATATTTAGTAGGAGTGGAGTAACTAAGTATGAACATACAGAGAAAGAAAATGTCCCTAAACACTTCAAAATGCAAATAATTTACCGTTAAGGATGCCCAAAAGAAATGGATGTGTTTCCTTGGATAGCACGTCTTTTTTAAATGTTCATTGCATTCCTCCTGTTGCATTTCAGGAGGGAAAGGGGGCAAGACACACTAACAACCATTTGTGTGTAAAAGGCAGCTTTATTGAAACAGGTGCATATCACAATTTTATTAACACTGGCACTTTGCCTTACAAAACTAAAACCTCTCTATACTTCAAATTACATGACCCCTTCTCTTTCCTCCCCCACCCCTACAATCCCCACAGCATAAACCCCCACCCTGCAACATACAATAAATAATTTCCAATAACAATACCTATTACACAATCTTAAAGCATATCATTTACAACTCCTACCCTCCCATGACCTACAATCCTACCTACCTTCCTGCAACTGTAACTAACAAACCTCTAATGTAAACTTCCAACCTGCTTAACCATTCCCTGCTCCTGTTCACAAACTCCCAAACTTAACCAGAAACTACAAAACTCCAGCCAAACTTAGCAAACTTCCAAACAACCCCGCCACCCAGGAAAAGGTGGGAGGGTAGGCGAGTACGCCACCTCCACCTTTTTCTGCTCCCCTGCCCTATAGCCCTACCTCCCTGCCCCCTAGCTAGTCTATCCTCCTCACAGCCCCCCAAAAGATGCCTGCTCAGCCTCTGTGCACACCCAACATCCTGGCCAGTACTTCCCTCAAATCCAATAGATACCGGTCCATACCGAGCCGTGAAAGATGGACCCCGTTGCCCCTGAAAAAACTCTGGCGTGTCATAACGTATATCCTTATGCCTGATTCTGGAAAAGCCCAGATGGCGGCAAAACTGCACCATCTCCAAGTTCGCCTTCCTCCTGACCTTGTTCCACTGCACCGGTGTTCACCGCACCCCTCCACACCCTACGTGGGACAAACTCAGTCCACACCAGTGCACAACCTGCCCATTGCCGCTTAATCACCTCCAAGTCCGGCTTCCTGTACCTCATCAGTGCTAGAACCAATCCCCGTGATGATGTTGTTTTCCCCAGGTGAGTAACCAGGACATCCGGGTACCTACCAGCTACCAACATCCCGTTCAGTACGTCCACAGCGCTCTCCAGAGCATTCCCCCTTCCCTTTCCTACAAACATTAAACAGTTCTTTGTTTTCCAAAGTTCTCCCCCATTAGCTGGAGTGGGCCTGAACCTGGGCCCATTTTACAAACGAATGGCCCACAATCCATATGGACATATCCTTGGCGAGGGTACCCATCACCGAACCTGAAACGAGAAACTTGAATGAGAATTGGGAAACATACACAACCACGCCACAAATGGCTGGGAGCGCTGCGCACGTAATGCTGATAACAGACAGACGACCACCTGCCCAACCTCATAATGTCCCCTCGCCCCCAACCCCGAATATTCGCCTCCGACGCAGCGCCGATCCTGAATGAATGGGTACCAAAATGTTTACCATCCAAGCCCAGTAATAACAGGGCTTTCCTCAATACAGCCAATAGCTGCGACCCTTTTCCCCCCGCCCATCCGCATGCATAAACACTACGCCCACCTCGTTTGGTGCCAGGGCCCTCCATCTCAACCCCCACCCAAAATGGGCAGGTCAATCTTGATTCGTCTGCTTGTAACAAGACCCATCGCCCCCCACCCCTTTGCTCCATTTTTTATTTTTCTCATCCACAGACATTCCCTGTTCTCCCTGAGGGAAACCTCGGACCACAGCAAACAGCCTCCCCATTTGGACCCAATAATTCTGAGACCCGAAAAGCCCCCGCAAACATCCACGAAATCAGTGTGGAAAATGTGCAAAGCTCCCAGTCACCCCAGCATACCCACAGCGCTGCAAAAAACCGCCGCCTTGCCCTCGAACCCACAAAGACTTCACAAGCCGTCGTGTACACCACCTTTGTGGGCTGCGCCAGTGACCCTAGAACCAGCTGCAACATCCTGGGTTGACTACATACCACAAATGCGGCGGCATGCTAGTCGGGGTCTTGTCTGCATCCCTGGCTAACCCACGGAATCTCCCTCACTGCGAACGAGACAAAGCATCAGCCATGTCATTGTCCACCCCTGGCACATGCACTGCGCGAAAGGCAATATCATGCCGCAAGCAGCCCAGCACAAACACTCTCAGTAACTTCAGAACCTGTGCATTCCTTGCAGATTGCCGATTCACAATTTCCACCCTGCCCTGTTGTCTATCCATAAAGTCAACCTCCTGTGGGCCAGCAAGTCCCCCCAAAGCGAGATCGCTACCACCCATGGAAAAAATTAGAGGAAAGCCATGCTTCAACCACCCCCGCTATTCCAGGGGTCCCTGAAAAGATCTGTACATACCAGACCATGTCCCCGCTCCTCGTCATTGGCACACCATTGAAGTTCTGTAAAAGAACTGCCACATCCTCAAGTCCTCCTTTATTCCTGCTGACAGCCTTACATGGTGACGCAGCAGCATCCGCCCGCCAAAGCCCTGCCCAGTCGCCCACAGAGTCCTCCCCACACGCATGCAAAATTCAGGTGGCCCAGTAGCACCTGTATTTCCGTCACCGTGACCTTTTGCCGTGCGAACATATCTGCTAGCAGCCCCAACCTTTGCTGCAGTTTATCTGCTGGTAAGCAGGCCTCCATCGCCCCCAAATCCAAGTAAATTCCTAGAAGTACAGTGCCGTACACGGCACAACTGTCTTCTCTGGTGCCAACGGCACCTCATTCGCCCATGATCTCTTGGAACCTGTCCAGCGCATCCTGGCAGTCCATGGAGCCTGGGGTGCCCACAAAGAAAAAGTCATCCAGGCAGTGTGTTACTCCTTGTGACCCGTCCGTTCCGTGAACAACCATTGCAGGAACACACTAAAACATTCAAACAGTGCAAAGGACATGGAGCAGCCCATCAGCAGTGCTCTGTCCATGTACTGGTGGCCGTTAAACTGGATCCCCAGTAAGCCCCAATAGTCTGGGTGGACTGAAAGCAGCCGGAAGGCCGACTTAATGTCGCACTTAGCCATCACGCCGTTGCGCCCGCAGTCACCACAAGGGACATGGCTGCGTCAACTGATGGATATGACACTGTGGTCATTCTCTCATCCATAAAATCATTTACAGAGCCACCTTCGAGCCACGACAAATGCTGTATGAGGCGAACTGCCCCTTCTCCTTTTTTGGCACTACCCCACTGGGGGACCCTATCAAATCAACCACAGGCCCATCCACAAAGGCTCCGACCATGCGGCCCTCACTGACTTCCTTGTCCAGCATTCCTGGCACCACCTCGGGGTGCTCCTTCAATCCACAAAGGGTCCAACCATGCAGCCCTCACTGACTTCCTTGTCCAGCTTGCCTTGCACCACCTCAGGGTGCTCCTTTGCCAACTTCAAATTGTCAGCCCAACGCCTCATCCCTGGTCCGTCGTAACCTAGTCTAAACCCTTCCATAAACCCCACCAACCTGTCGACTCTAACTGGAGTATGAGCCCTTTGGCCCAGGCCCCTTGGCCCCTCTCCCATATGCTGGCTGTTGTTGATTCGCGGACCTAAACACTCCGGACTGTCCCTGCTGGTTCCCCTGCTGCTGACCTTGAGCTCCCCCGCATTTAACCAGGTCATGTCCACTCCTCCCACAGCCCGAGCACTCATGTCGGAACCTGCAGTATTCGCGAGTTCATAACTCTTTATTGTAGTCCCAACAGGTCCCTTTGGATCCTGACTGTCCCCTACCCATGCCTCCCACCCCTCCGCCGGTGGGGTGGCCCTGAAAAGGCTGATAAACTATGGGTAGCCTGCTGGCCGTAAATATGGTCTTCCCCGACCCTGCTAACCCCATTGTAGGCTACCACAAATCCGTGTCCAGCTCGCCCCATTTGACCTAAGTGTCCCAAGCCATGCGGGCCCTAAACTCCTCGTCATATTGGGCCCCTGCTTAACCACACCAGTAATCTGGGCCTTCCTAATGATGTCCATATATTATACCTGGTCACTGACCGCTCGTGGAATTTCTCGCAATAAACGCTGGCATAAATAAGGAAAACCGCCGTCCAGTTCTCCATTGGGAGAGACACCTTCGGCCTTTTCTGAAGCTCATACTCCTCCTCCTTTGAAAGTTCCTCCATATCCGAAGGCCCTTTTTAAAAAATGTAGAAGTAAAATATCAACTTCCCATACCTGGAGTCGAACCCGGGCCGCCTGGGTGAAAACCAGGAATCCTAACTGCTAGACCATAGTCCAACCCCAACGACAGCCACGTAAGTCCCCTTCCATAACCTGCCTCCCATGTCCACCACCCCTGCCCCCCACACCCACCGGTACCATCAAAGTGGCCGCAGTGGCCACGCGTTTACCTGGGTTCAAAGAAGCTGCTCATCAGTCTCATGACCTTCCTTTCGGGGAAGCCGACCTTTCCTCCCAGCGTGACGTCCGACCCGTGGGCTCCGCCTGGCGCCGTGACACCTGTAGCATACTATGCACAACGTTACTCGGTCCCCCCTCTCCCTCTCTCAATTCTCCTCCCTCCAAACTATCATCATCACCTGCCTAACCCTGATCTTTAGAACGCCCGGCATATGTAAAACCATATTCTGTAGAACACTGAGCCTTCACGGCCAGCGGCGCCGACTGCACCCTCCTCCCAACCTGAAAATCAATAAAATCCACTTTCACGTCGTTCCTCTTCTGACGCTGGCCCCAAGGACGTGGCGGCCCCGTGGGTGTTGGGACCAGTGAGCTCGTTTTGGGCCTACTTCTGCGGGCCTCGACGGGATTTCCCATGGGCACGCCGCCGAGGCTCAACCCTCCCTTCTCCTTGGCGCCATTGGGCCGTTTCCAGCACTGCCAAGTCTGGTGCACCGCGACGCTCCACCTCCTGACAAACAAATGGAAGGTCTGGTGTGCTGGGCCCCACTATCCCCCCTCCCCCTGCCCCACTCCGACTCACCCCTACCCCCAAAGTACTAGCCGCCCCCGTCCTAACCACAACACTAAGGTCAACCCCATCCTCACCGTCCTCCCCGGCCCCCTCCTCCTCGCTTCACACCAGCCCTCCCGTCCCAACCCCCCCTCATCTGATGAGCCCTCATCCTCCTCCAAGCCCCCCTGTCCACCTCCCCTCCCCCACCCCCCTCACCGCCCACCCCGGGGAGGGGAAATCCTCTTCCCCCCTGGCCCCCATCTGCCTGCCCACACATTGCACATCCCTGACCCCCTCCGCCTAAGACTCAAACACATCTAAACCCTCCCAGTCCCTCTAACTGCCCTCTGAATCCGGAAGAACCCGGGACATGCCCCCCACCTCTACCCGCCAGTCTCCACTCCCCCCAGCCCTGTCAAGTTCCCTTACAGCACCCCCTTCCTGGGCTCTCCTGCCTCATGCTCCAGGCCCCCGCCCCCCCCCCAGAGCTCACACCACTCCCAGCCATCAGAGCCCCCCCACCTCTTCAAAACAGGCCCGCCGTGTGCTGTCCCCAATGTTCCTCGCCGCGGGACCCGCTCTCTTTCCCCGCTGGTGGCCCCTAACATCATGCTCAGCTGCCGGAGATGGGTTTGCCCCTCTCCCCCTTCGCGGCATTAATTCACTCCCTGGAGGCCCCGCCGAGAAGGCCGGGGCCTCCACACGCTCTCTTCCGCTTCCCTCACCCTCCTTCCTCATTCCCGAGGCTGTTCCCATCCTATCACAGCAGCCGCGTTTCCCTGACCATCCCGGTGGGGAGTCGCACGGAGCAGTCCCCCGTCGAGCCTTTTTCCCACCTGCACCTGGAGCCTCAGCCTCCCCTGTGGCCCGACAACGGCATCACCAGGGCCGCGCTCTCTGCATCTTCGTGGCTCTGCGCCCTCACCTGCTTTTCCGTTGCTCTGCGGGGCGGCGAGCAGGCCACCATTGCGGGCGGCAAGCCCACTGCTGCGCTCCTCAATGGGCGCGATCCGCCCGGGGGCCAGACACCAGCAAATCCCTGCAGCCCAACGCTGCAGGGATTTGCATAACCTGCCTCCCATGTCCCCCACCCTGTCCCCCACACCCACTGGTACCATCAAAGTGGCCGCAGTGGCCACGCGTTTACCTGGGTTCAAATAAGCTGCTCATCAGTCTCATGACCTTCCTTCCGGGGGGGCCGACCTTTCCTCCCAGCGTGACGTCTGACCCATGGGCTCCGCCTGGCGCCGTGACACCTGTAACATACTATGCACAACGTTACTCGGTCCCCCCTCTCCCTCTCTCAATTCTCCTCCCTCCAAACTATCATCATCACCTGCCCAACCCTGATCTTTAGAACCCCCGGCATATGCAAAACCATAATCTGTAGAACACTGAGCCCTCACGGCCAGCGGCGCCGACTGCACCCTCTTCCCAACATGAAAATCAATAAAATCCACTTTCACGTCGTTCCTCTTCTGACGGTGGCCCCAAGGACGTGGCGGCCCCGTGGGTGTTGGGACCGGTAAGCCCGCTTTGGGCCTACTTCTGCCGGCCTCGACGGGATTTACCACGGGCACGCCGCCCGAGGCTCAACCCTCTCTTCTCCTTGGCGCCCTTGGGCCGTTTCCAGCACTGCCAAGCCTGGTGTACCGCGACGCTCCACCTCCTGACAAACAAATGGAAGGTCTAGTGTGCTGGGCCCCATTATCTCCCCCCTTGCCCCCACTCCGACTCACCCCTACCCCCAAAGTACTAGCCGCCCCCGTCCTAACCACAACACTAAGGTAAACCCCATCCTCACCGTCCTCCCCGGCCCCCTCCTCCTCGCTTCACACCAGCCCTCCCGTCCCAACCCCCCCTCATCTGATGAGCCCTCATCCTCCTCCAAGCCCCCCTGTCCACCTCACCCTTCCCCACCCCCTCACCGCCCACCCCGGGGAGAGGGAATCCTCTTCCTCCCTGGCCCCCATCTGCCTGCCCACACATTCCGCATCCCTGACCCCCTCCGCCTAAGACTCAAACACATCTAAACCCTCCCAGTCCCTCTAACTGCCCTCTGAATCCGGAAGAACCCGGGACATGCCCCCCACCTCTACCCGCCAGTCTCCACTCCCCCAGCCCTGTCAAGCTCCCTTGCAACACCCCCTTCCTGGGCTCCCCTGCCTCATGCTCCAGGCCCCCCCCGAGCTCACACCACTCCCAGCCATCAGAGCCCCCCCACCTCCCAAAACAGGACCGCCGTGTGCTGTCCCCAATGTTCCTCACCGCGGGGCCTGCTCTCTTTCCCTGCTGGCGGCCCCTAACATCATGCGCAGCTGCCGGGGATGGGTTTGCCCCTCTCCCCCTCCGCGGCATCAATTCACTCCCTGGAGGCCCCGCCAAGAAGGGCGGGGCCTCCACATGCTCTCTTCTGCTTCCCTCACCCTCCTTCCTCATTCCCGAGGCTGTTCCCATCCTATCAGAGCAGCCGTGTTTCCCTGACCATCCCGGTGGAGAGTCGCACGGAGCAGTCCCCCGTCGAGCCTTTTTCCCACCTGCACCCAGAGCCTCAGCCTCCCCCGCGCCCCGACAACGGCATCACCAGGGCCGCGCTCTCTGCATCTTCGCGGCTCTGCGCCCTCACCTGCTTTTCCGTTGCTCTGCGGGGCGGCGAGCAGGCCACCATTGCGGGCGGCAAGCCCACCGCTGCACTCCTCAACGGGCGCAATCCGCCCGGGGGCCAGACACCAGCAAATCCCTGCAGCCAGCCTCTCTAAGAAGGCGAATGGCCTCAAGCCCTTGAAATCCTCAGAAGCCATGACAGCAATCAAATACACACCTCGCTAACCACCCCTAAAACCTCACAACTACCACAGACCACCTGACAAAAAGCCTGCAGCTACCGCTCTCCCAGCCACCAGGTCACCAGAACCTATAATGGTGGCTGAGATAGCGCATACCACCCTTAAATATACTTTGAGCTACTTTTAGGCTATTCCCAAAGTAGCCCAAGGCCACAAAATGTATAGAGAATGAAAGAAGGCACCCTGCCTGGGATTTGTAAAGGTCCTAGCTAGAGGATCCAAACATTATGAAAAAAAGGGGGGGTGATTAACCCAGAGGCTGAAGCTGCACAGAACAAACACAGGGTCAATCCAAATAGACTCAACAACATATATTAGAAAAATACATATTTTTTATTTTTTCCTTTTAGATATATTGTTTGTAATTTTCAAAAGACAAACATGTATAAATTAGATAGTGTATATTAATTTCAAAGTAGTACTTTAAGGGAGAAACTAATATTATACTACAGAGACACAAGACATAATTTTATACTGAATTAAGATCTACCCAGTACTGACCACACTTCAACCATACAACCACACTCATTCACACGAGAGTTTACTCTATCTATTGTTTGAACATTCAGCTTTCTTTCATCCATTCATTCATATAGTCCTGGCGTAGGCAACAATAGATGGTCAATAAGTTGCCTAAATCGGGAGGTTAATCCAGGCAGATGGTATTAATACGGGTCCTGATGTAGTTAGGACAGAATGCCGTATTCCTGGGAAAACATGCCGACGCGCGTTTCGGTGAAAGGCCAATGTGGCCACACCTTCGTCAGGGCTGGGGCAGTAGGCTGGGCAGGGGGCAGGAATAAAATCTGGAAATAAAAAACAGTGTCTTAATTTTGTGTTCTAACTATGTGTACAAAAAGGCATTTCAACATACAATTTCATTTTTATAATACATTTTAAATACACAAGGCATCTTGGTGTGATACTTATAAGGTTGACTCTTTTGAAACTGTGCAGTAACAGACTACCTGGAAACACTCCCCATATGAGATTCCCTGTTTCGTGGAATCCAAAGAAGGCACACTGATAGCCTAGGCTAAATGAAAAATAGAGCATAATTCACAACACTATACATGCGTTTTATAATAGATACATCCACACATTCATTTTCACACACCTAAGACCTAATGGTAGCATTTAGGCACCATTTATTTCTGTTTATAAAGGAGGGTTTCAAGTCATTATTATCATAGCTGGAGTTAGACCCCTTCTCACATCACCCTCTTCCTTATTGCATCTCACAGTAATTCGGGAAACAGTATTAGCATTTTGGCAACAGTGTTTCGGCATATACAGAAGTATTTAACCTGTATCCTAAATTTTTATTTTTATTGACATTAAATCCCCGCCTCTAGCTAGAGTCTTTAACACTAGATAGCGTACAGGACCTTATTCCTCTAATAATGGGTATGGTTCATATTAGTCTTTTATCTGCGCCACTGTATTGTCAACTCACACAGGCAGAGTTGCAGAATTACCCTAATTTACCAAAGGAAGCTCCTAGGTTAATTTAACTTGGCTTTACATAAAATAATTTTCTTTATTTGGATTACAAAATGGCCACGCCCGTCTAGCCCGACCCCCTCCCAATCTGCCCAGGGGCAGACCTCGCTGTACTCGGCTGCCCCCCAAACTCCCTTTGAGAGACCCTTGGCCCATGCTTTAATGTTAAGATTACAGAAATGTTTCCTAATTAGGCTGGTTAATGTTGACCTGTTGTTCTCTGGTCCACTGGACTAATGGGCTCAACTCAAATGAAAAATGAAATGAAAAACAATTTTTAACGCGCAACTAAGCCCAGGTGGGCGTCAAGGCGCATAACCAAATAATACCAGCTAACAGAGAATAATCCTAATTACGGATATGCCCTGACAAAACACCAGGTCTTGAGCGCTTTTTTAAAAGAAGACAGAGAGGGTTGCATCTTAATCTCAAGAGGTAACAAGTTCCATAGTTTGGGGGCAGCAATGGAAAAAGCTCTGTTTCCCCAGCGAACCCTTTTGGCACGTGGGACAACCAACAAATTCATCTCTGAAGATCTCAAAGATCTACCAGGCTGGTAACGAGTCAGCAAGGCACCAAGGGGATCAGAAGAACCCTCTGCCAAAGCTCGATAGACAAGACAAAGGATTTTAAACGAGATCCTGAGATGAATGGGGAGCCAATGAAGGCTCTTTCTGGCCATCGTAGCAGATGAAGCTTTGGGAAGTGCTAAGACAAAACGAGCAGCCGCATTTTGAACGACCTGTAATCGCTGAATGAGCCCCTTGTTGGAGTCTACATAAAGCGCATTACAGTAGTCCAACCTTGAACCTATCAAAGCCACTGCCACCTGTTTACGTGCTGAGGGAGAGAGATAGTGAAGAATCCTCCTGAGAATCTTTAACACCCCCCAGCAGGTGGCCACCGTACGGTTGACCTGCAGTGTCATGGATAAGGAGGTGTCAAAGATTACCCCAAGATTTCTTGCCGACTGGGAGGGAGATGGACATGTTCCCAATGAGGCCGGCCACCACTCATCCGACCAAATATCCTGGTCCTTGCCAAAGACCAGGATCTCAGTTTTGTCGCCATTCAACTTCAGGGAATTCTGAAGCATCCAGTCAGAGACTGTCTGCATACAGATCCTGAAGTTGGTGGCAGATGATGAAACTGAGTGGGCCAGTGACACCATAATTTGGGTGTCATCGGCGTATGACACCAATTCCATCCCCTGAGATTTTACTAGCCTTGCAAGGGGGGCGACATAAATGTTGAATAGGGTCGGACTGAGAGCCGACCCTTGTGGCACCCCACATTGCAAGGACATAGCAGGGGAAAGGAATTCACCAAGCTTGACTCTTTGCTCCCTGTGCTGTAAAAAGGAGTGCAGAAGGTTCAGAGCCATGCCGGAGATCCCTGCCTCCCTCAACCGAGATGTAAGCGTTGAGGGAGACAGGGTGTCAAACGCCGCTGTGAGGTCCAGTAGCACCAACACAGTAGTTTGGCCAGCATCCACCTTTCTACGGATGTTATTTGCCACCATAGTCAGAGCTGTCTCAGTACTATGCGCCTTTCGGAACCCGTGCTGGGAGCTGTCAAGATACCCAGATGAGTCCAGGAAGGCAGTGAGATGGCCGTTGAGGTGTGTCTCAAGAATCTTAGCAGGAGCGGGTAACAGTGAAATAGGTCTGACATTTTTCAACTGTTCCGGGTCCAGCGTGGGCTTCTTGAGTAGGGGCTTCACTATCGCCTTCTTCCATATTAAGGGGAAGGTACCTTGGGTTATAGCACCATTCATAACTTCCAGGAGTGGCGGGAGCAGTATCGCTCTGCATTCCTTGAGTATCCTCAGAGGACAGGGGTCTAGAGGTGATGAGGATTTGATCCTATCGAGCAGAAGCTCAAGTTCTTCTCGAGTAAGTAGTGGAAAGACCGTTAGACTATCAGGGTAGTCTCTAGTCCAGGCTTCTAATTTGTTCAGGGTTTGGAGTGAAGAGTCGACTAGGGACTTTCTCTGAGTTTCCAGCGCAAGATATATGTCCTCAATTTTCTTATGGAAGAACTCTGATATGTTGTTGCAGAGCTCCTGCGAGCCCACAACTGGATCCGGGACCTGTAGGGAGCAGAGGGAGTCTACAATCTTGAAAAGCTCCCTGGAGGAAGTAAGGGAGGTAGTGAGATTGGAGAAGTACTGCTGCTTTTCCCTGATAACACTAGATTTGTAATCGGCAAGC